>NC_059092.1:12896621-14146621 GCF_020497125.1 Mauremys mutica | reverse complement strand
CCTGTCCTCCCATGCACACTGCTGCAGCCTCCCTCTCTGAGCTAGGTATCATAGGCATAGACACTGTTCTTGGGGACACAGAGTCCTGCTCTTCGGAGACCACAACCCAGAGAGGTTCAGGAAACAAAAGAACCCAGCCCCACCCCTTCTTCCTGCTCCCCAGCAAAATAAAAACAAAAGAAACTTTGCCAAACGTAAGATTCATCTTGTAGCTATATCCTCGAGGCTGTTTTTTTCTACACCAAAAAAAGAAAAAAAAAGTGGTACTCTCAGAAGCTCCACCCACTTCCCAAAGGCCATCTCTCAAGAGGCACCAACTCATTATGCCAATATTATAAGGATCCTTATAACATGATTGTCCCTCTCCTTTTTTTTTGTTTTTTGTTTGCGTACCTTAATCAGCTGCCAAAAATGTAAGTGTTTATGGTTATACTGTTATCATTTAGGATTCAGGGTTAACATCCAATTGAGGTGAATGGAAGCAGATAATACCTCTTTGAGCTGTTGTTTCAGGCCCTCTGCAGATTCAGGCAGATAGAACCATGGGACCTAGAGATTAATTTTTGTTTTAACGAAAGCTTTAAGCTAGAGCAAAAGGTGGCAGCCAACCTGGGAAAGCACCAAGCTACCACAGGCCAATCTCCTCCGTACCTTGGGCTCCGTGCATAGAGCACTCAAGGCTGAGGAATAGCCCCAGTATCAATAATTTGCATTCCCAGGTGCAATCATGGGGCCTGATTCCTCTCATTTACCCCAGTATCAGTCAGGAGTAAATGAACAGAGTTACACCCAGGGGCAGCTCCAGGCCCCAGCATGCCAAGCACGTGCTTGGGGCGGCAAGCCGCGGGGGGCGCTCTGCCAGCGCCGCGGAGACGGCAGGCAGGCTGCCTTCGGCGGCTTGCCTGCGGAAGGTCCGCTGGTCCCGCGGTTTCGGTGGACCTCCCGCAGGCAAGCCATCGAACGCAGCCTGCCTGCCGTGCTTGGGGCGGCGAAATGCCTAGAGCCGCCCCTGGTTACACCAGTGTAAATCTGCTGTAAACAAGAGGAGAATCGGGTTCCAGTGTGTCACGTTTCACCCCAGTAACTTCATTTGCAAGCACATTGTCTGGCCCTTTAAACAAGACGGGGGTTGGTGAGAATGAAACGCTCACAGACCCATCTGCTTCGCAGGTTGGCACCCTGAGCGCAGAAGAACACCCCGCTCCCCCCAGGCTGTGCAGATCAATGCTTCTGCTGCTCGGTTGTGTCATTACTGAGTCATTGAAGAGCCGTTTACATTTCCAGCCAAGTTATAGATTATGCTGTAACATCAGTGGCATCGGGAGTCTGTCCCAGGGAAGATCTCCACATGGAAAATGAAGACCTCAGAGATGTCCTCGGAACCACAAAGACACGAGATGAAATGAGATCTCTACTAGGAGTTTGATTGTTCCTTCCTCTTACTTGCTAGTGGATGACTTATTGTGTAAGCGAGGGAGTGGGGTAATGGAGCTCAGATACTACATGGATTGGTGTAGTATAAATGCAGCTGGGAAAGGGTGCCTGTGCTCATGTGTGGGCAGGCAGGTGTGCTTGTGGGAGATGGTCGGCAGTCCTAGCTCCGTGTGTGTGTGTGTGTGTGTGTGTGTGTGTATACGCTGGGGCGTGAATGGATGACTCAAGGAGTCCTAGACTCACAGCATCACCAGCTTGTATGAGAATTCCTGCCAGCTGGAGAACCATCCCCCTTGGTGCACTAAAAAAGCGTGCAGACAGAAGGAGGAAATGACATCCGCAGAACTCACACAGTTAGTGAAGCCAGCCCCATCTGGACCCCAGCTCTGGTGAGAGAGGTGCTGTGCTGGCAGCCCAAGCATTCCCTGGCAGCTAGGAGTTAACGAGCAAGACTCATGGATCGGGGCAATGCACAAATAAGCATTCAGGAGATGCCTCTCTGAGGGGCTGGAACAGAGTCCTGGGATTGGCTCAATATGCCACCTAAGGAGCATTCCTAAGAGAAACGTGTAGGTGCTGGAAGTAGGGGTGCTGGACCTCTAGCTTGAAGTGGATTCCGTTCTATACCGGGTTTACAGTTTGGTTCAATGGCTCTCAGCATCCCCACTATACAAATTATTCCAGCCCCCCTGGAAACACGTAAATAATGGTCCATCTTTAGGCCATGCTTTGCCATTGGGCGGGATCCAAAGCCCACCATGCGGATCAGACCCTAAGGAGATCACTGGTGATGTACAATCAGCAGTGGCACGTGGCTATTAGGGTGCTGCATGGCCAAATTAGTTCCCAGCATGTCTGAAAACAAAATGGCAGCCAGCCCTTTCCCAGACATGGTGGGATAAAGCCAGCTGGCGGACAGAGAACAAGTGCAAGCTTCCCTGCACTGCACCCCCAGCTGAGTTTACTTCAGCCCCGAGTCTGACCCCGTTGTGACCTCCTCTCGGGGCCAGAGAGCATTGGCGTTTCCATGACTCTGCAGTTCCTGGCATCTCTCCTAAGGTCGCTGGCTAGTGCCAAACGCAGTGTGAATGGTGGTGGCGTCAGGGGGAAGGTCATATACAAATGCCTGTCCGCTAGGAGCTGGGCTGTGACCATCAACACACTTCACATTGGGGGCTTGGACTGTCAGTCACTCCTGACCCAGGCTGCATCAGAACTGGCAGCCCAGCTTGGAAGGAAGATCTCTGATGTTCCTTCCCATTCCCAGTCCTCTGAGCTATCCAGCCCTCTCCTCCCCCGTTTCCCTTCTGCGGGAGCCGTGCACACTTGGCTGCCTTGCTCTAGAAAGGACCTGTTTCCGGGCTGGTGACACAGCCCTGTTATTCATCGGGAAAGCAGCTCTGTCACTGCAGTCTGGCTAATGCGAGTCCCACTTTAGGTTGATTAGAGCTGTCAGAGCTCAGGGCATGCAAGGCACAGAATGTACTGAACAATTATTTTTGAAACCAGCTTTAAAACAAAACAAAAACCGGTGCAACTGTTCTGCTTCTAGGCTGAAAGTCTCAGCTCTCCAGAGCCCAAATATTTGACACTGCCTTTTAAACTGGATGGGGGGGACCATATCCCCCCCGGGATTGAGAATGAAGGAGCCGGTCAAATTACTCCCCGTGAATAATTATCTGGCAAATTGAGCCCTTGTGTGTGAAGATTTGCCTTCCAATGGGTTTGGTAGCCGTAAGTATGACAATGATTTTGTCAGGGACATTTTTAGTCAAAGTCATGGACTGGCAATAAATGAAAAATCACGGAAGTGGTGACCTGTCCCTGACGTTTTTACTAAAAACATCCCTGACAAAATGGGGTGCAGGGGAAAGGGTCCAGCATCCTGCCCCTGCCCTGCAGTGACTGGGAGCTGCAGGGACCCCATTGCCCAGTGTCTGGGAGGGGTCCCCCTGCTGCCCTGTGAGGCTGGGAGCTGTGGGGGGACCCCCACCCGCAGGCACTGAACAGCTTGGGGTCTCTCTGCCGCTGCCGTGGTGGTGGAGCCTCTGGGCAGCTCAGGTAGGGTGACCAGACAGCACATGTGAAAAATCGGGACAGGGGTGGAGTGTAATAGGAGCCTATATAAGAAAAAGACCCAAAAACCGGGACCGTCCCTATAAAATCGGGACATCTGGTCACCCTAAGCTCAGGGGTCACCACCAGTGGCGGTGGCTGGTCAGTTGCAGGGGTTCCACCACCCACAGCTGCTGGGCAGCTGTGAGAGGGTCCCTCACCGCCCATGGAGGCTGGGCTGGCAGCTGGTCAGCTGCCGGGGCTCCCAACGTCACCGAGGTCACTGGAAGTCACTGATTCTGTGACCTAATCTTAGCCTTAGCCATAAGTATTCGCGGACTAGTTTGGAAGGGCTATTTTGAGCCTCTTGGGTGCCCAGCAACTGTTGACCTGATCCATTTCTCAGGGTATGTGATTGGTCATCTAAACCACATGGCTTTGTTGGTGTTCCCTGAGCTATAACCTGGAGAAGAGGAAATGACAAAAAGGCGATTAATGGGCAGTAAATTATCGTTATTTACGAAGCGTATGCCTGGGAAGAGAGGGAGGGGGAGATATTTGTGCAGTTAGAAGCCATAACCCCGAACGTTTGCGGGAATGGACACCTGTCCGGGAGAACCTTCCCAAGCAGCTGGTAAACGAGAACGTGACCGGACCCGGTTCGGTGGCATTCGAGCAGCCCTAGGAATGGGACACACAGACTCTTGCCCTCTCTGGCCCAGGTTAGAAGTGACTGGAAACTCATTCCCCCCTGACAGCTGGCGTGCAACAGTTTCGGGAGTGGGCACAGTCTCCGCCTCGCTTAGAGCGACCAGACAGCAAGTGTGAAAAATCGGGATGGGATGGGGGGTAATAGGTGCCTATATAAGACAAAGCCCCAAATATCGGGACTGTCCCTATAAAATCAGGACATCTGGTCACCCTCGCCTCGCTCCTAGTAGACAAGTACCCCCAAGCACAAAAGCTGCCGTGGGAATCACCGCAGCCCGATTGGGGTTATGGCAAAGCCTGCGTGGATGTGCAGGCTCTGCCCTGCCTGCCGGGCTTTAACTGGCACTGTGCAGGGAAAGGGCTGGATGTCGGATCCCCTCCATGAGGGACAGCACAGACTGCAAGAGAGGAGGGCAGCCTGCAGCGGCTGAGGGCTTGCTGCTGCAGCCGCTCTTTCAAGACTCGGCCCGTCTTTCTTTCCTGTCCAGGGATCAGCAGTGGGGTAACTCCAGCACCGGGTGGGATGGAGGGAAACGTGGCTCTGGAATGATGTAGCTCCGGATGAGTTAGCATCAGTGTAGCAGACGTCTAAAAATAGCCCCCCCGCCGCCCACACCTCTCGCTTCAGATGACGCCACGTAAATGGTGTACATGGTTAGTGAGCAATGAAGGTTCCTGGGGGCACTGCCTGGCATCAGAACAGCAGGGCGAAGGGGCAGTCAGGGCAGCAGGGGGGGCTGTGAGCGGGGGCTGGGCTGAATGTCCATCGAAGCACCGGGAACCCGTGAAGACAGCTGGAGGCAGGAGAAGAAGGTTCTGCTGCAGCAAGGAAGCAGGAATAGCACCTCCAGCATTGACACGCATCCTATGGAGACTGCACAGAAGCAGGGAAAGGAGTTTGCAGGAAAGCTGGAGCCATGTGTCCAAGGCCAAGTGGGCAGGGAGGTGTTTGGGGGACGGGGTGCAGAGCTGGGTCGTAGGAAAGGGAAGATATTGGTGTGCTGCACCTTTAAATGAAGAGGTGTTTCCCAACCTGCTGCTTCAGAGGCGGCTGGGAGGCAGCTGCCATTATTCATCTGACTTCTGCTGCAGAATGTTAGTGTGCAGCATCCCACGTGTCTCTCTGTCTCACGTGGGCTGTGAGATTTGCTCACGCTTTGGCTGTGGGTTTGCAATCCCGCTCTCGAGGTCCGATCTCTTAGTTACAGTCATCACCCCTCCCATCCCCTGCCTCTCCGCAGCCAGAGAGCAAAACCTGCTTTTGGTTTCAGACTAAGGAAAGCAACAAGAAAGAACTAATATCAAGTCTCTATGACAGCAAGAGACACAGCATAACTCTCTCTGCATCCCTGTGCAACACAGCAGCCCCGGCAGCAGGCAGGGAGACCACAGGTCATTTCATGGGGCAAGCACATTGCAAACAAAAGGTTGTTTACTTTCAGTTACCTAGCTAGACCTGCCGTAGGTTTGGATCCAGTGCTTTGGTCCAGCCCATTACTAAGAAAGGAACTGTTTGCTAAATCTGCCCCTCCCCTGGCAAATTTCAGGAATGTTCAACTCTGGGAGTTTGTCCCCATCTCTACTTTAAATCTGAGAAATACTAGATGTCACGTGGAATTGAGACAGGGCTGGACTGAATGCAGCTGTGAAATCACAATACTTTTTTTTGTCTGTGTTCTGAACCTTTAAATTCCTGAAAACTCTCCCTGTGTGCAGAGATGAGCCATTTTATTCTGAGTTGTAGCAGCCTGTTAGACCAGGACCCACACACTTTCTCTTTCTCCGCTCTCTGCTGGGGGGACATTACGTTCGTTCTTTGTTCTTGTGCTTCTCCTTAATCTAAAAATGTCACCTAGATGATCTACAACATCTGGGTCATTTTACAAGATGAGACTATGCAAAGCTAGTGGGTTTGATGTCAAGTCTCAGGAGAATTAGTGGTGTCCCTTTTAGTTTCAGGCTTCATTTGAAGCCCAAAACTCAAAGCAAAGTTCAGGGGGAGGGAACCCATAACAATAAAAATGTAGAGTCCCTCACAGCTTTTCCTAGCACCTGATGGGTGGCCCTGCACAATCCCATGTAGATGTGAGAGATAATTCACTACACTTACCAGTTACCTCCAACATGAAGGATTGTCCTGTGGCAAAACTATTGGATGGGAAGTCTGTGACAGTCTGTATCCGTATGTCCACCCCTTTTTCAAGACTATGATACATTTTGTACAAACTCTGGCGTGTAAGGCAGTGGTCCCCAACCTTTTCGTCAGGCGGGTGCCAGACGAAGGACCATGGCGGTGGTCAAGCATCCGCCGAAATGCCGCCGAATTTCGGCGGTGATGCCTCTCAATGACGTCACTTGTCGGCGGCAAGCGGCGTCATCGAGAGGCATCGCTGCCGAAATGCCGCTGAATTTCGGTGGCATTTTGGCGGATGCTCGACTGCTGGCCAGGACGCGGGCACATTTAGATGCCCTGCGAGTGCCATGGCGCCCGCGGGCACCATGTTGGGGACCCCTGTTGTACGGTATCATCTGAAAACTCAGGATTTGCTGATCTTTATTGTCCTGGTAAAATGTGTGGCAACATTGTATGTAAATTTATAAGATTCATATTCCAAACCTAGGGAAGTAGCCACAAACCAGTTCCTCAGGCAAACTGATGCCTCAGCCAGGTGTCAATGAAATCAAATGGACTGTCACCTGGTTAAGCGGCCATTCTTTGGCAGGAAAAAGGGTGTGAGCGAGAAATTTACACCTTGGCAAAGAAACAGTTGGAGGTTCCCGTCCTCACGGACTTTCTGTCTCCTGAATCCAAGCTGGAGACGATCCTCAAAGAAGAGGAAAAGGTATAAGAATGGGGAACAGACACCCCAAAAGATTCCTCCCTTTCTCTCTACCCACCGCAGCAACAACACCTAAGGAACAAAGAGACTGCTTTGGACTGAGGGAAGGACCCTGTCTGAAAGGAATTCAGCCAGTAAGACTGCTGACATGTGGTGAGAGAGACTTTTGCTTTAAAATCACGTAGCTTGTTAAAAGAACAGGAGTATTTCATGAAAGCTTATGCTCAAATAAATTTGTTAGTCTCTAAGGTGCCACAAGTGCTCCTGTTCTTTCTGCGGATACAGACTAACACGACTGAAACCCTAGCTTGTTAAGTTACATATTAGTTTGTGTTTTATCTTTTATTTCTTTATAACCAATTCTGACTTTTATGCCTCATTACTTGTAATCACTTAAAATTGATCTTTCTGTAGTTAATAAACTTGATTTTGTGTTTTATCTAAATCAGGGTGCTTGGATTGAAATGTTTGGGGAAACTCCGTTTGTGATAACAGGATCTGGGCATATCATTGTCTATTAATAAATGACAGACTTTATATGAGCGTGTGTTGTCCAGGAGAGGGCTGGATGTACATTTCTGGGGGAAAGCCTGGGACTGGGAGTTTGCTGGTGTTTCCCTGCAGTGTAATTCATGAGTGACGGGCCATAGCACTCCTACAGTGTAGCTGGGAGTGACTTACATGCAGGAGGCTGTGTGGGAGCAGACCAGGAGTGGTTGCTCTCACAGTGAAGCAGAGTAAAAGGCACCCCAGGCTGGAGAACTGAGGGGAAACAACTGTTTAACAGTCCAGATTGTACCCTAGGCAATGTCACAGAGACATCGAGTCTATCCCAGACTCTCCCATGTGTTGCCAGTGTGACCTTCACCAAGTCACTCCACCTTTCTCTGCTTATGCTTCCCAAGCTGTATAAAGAGTTGCCGTGAGACTGAATCCATTAATGTATATTGCTTTGAGATCCTGGGGTGAAAGGCAATATAGAAAAGTCAGACTCCGATGCTGCCCTTCCCTGGAAACCCTACAGTAATTTCACTTGGAAATATGTCTTCTGCCTGTACTGAATTGCTGTTATAGAGCTGTCATGTTCCACCTCAGAGGTGGCTGCATTTCAGTGGTGGATGACGTGGTTCCTCTTAGTAAATTTCTTTAGGATCCTTCACCAGGACAGATGCTACTATGTGGGTGTGTAATATGTTGCTTTAATAAGGCTGGGGGTCAAAAATCGTCAGTGCCTCTGTAACCTGAGGGGAAACCCAACACAGCACACAGGGCTGGGAAGTGAGTCAGCAAGGATAACACAGAGTTGGGGCCATTATCCACGTGCAGAGGGAATTTGACAGTGCTGTCCTCTGCAAGGTACATGATAACCCATCACCTGGGTGCTGACACATTCTGTGTCCTAGGATTCTCTCTCCTTTGACATTAACGAGGACATCAGGTGTGGGGATGACACACAGGCAGCAATTTGGCCCTGTAGAACAGTGCAGCAACTACTGGAAGTCACTCATTGTTCCTTACCTCCGGATCTGGCCTCTCCCCCGCACAGTTCAAAGGAGGCGAAACTAGTCAGCCTCATGCCAGTGAGTGGAGCTGAGCCTCCAGGGCAAATGCTTGCAGATTGATAAGAGTAAGAACCCATCGCTGCTTATTGGCTGCGGAGCAAATGGCTTTGCAGAAAGGAGACGCCAGGAATCTCGACCTGGCAATGAGCTTTCTGAGCATACCCAAGCCGGTGGCAGGATAGCACTGGGGGCTTCATTCATCAAAGCCATGACTCAGGGAATATGTCTTGGACCCAGTGCAGAGTTCTGTGCCTTTATAACTTTATTGATTAAACATTGATCAGAGCATTGGCTTTTCCCTCTGTCAGCGCCTCTTCTGTTGTCAGTAAGATCTTTCCCCAAAATAGAGCTTGGGAACATTGCCCTTGAGCCTCGGTCTTTGGCCGGGGAGGGCGGGGGGGAGCATTCCAGAGGATTTTTATTTTAAAGCCAGAGTTCGGGATGTTTCTTTCAACATTGCTTTGGCTGAGGAATGTGACTTGAAAGTTGTTGGTGGCCTTCAGGGCTTCACCCTTGGCCTGCATGAGAAAGAACCATCTCAGATCCGCCCTCGCTTTGCAGCACCCCCCAGTGTGTGATAAGTGTACTTATCTCTTGCAGTTGCCTACATTTTCAAGTGACACCATAGAGGGGACTGGTGCTCAGCCCCCTGAAGACATCCCTTTAAGGGCCCCTAAATTATGAATGACTTTTGAACATTTAGACTAAGTCCAACAATTGTCAAATACCAGGGCAGGGCTTGTTAATCTATTCATCTTATTAAGAGGCAACGTGTGGGGGGAGTATGTGGGGTCACGTGCCCCCTCAGGTTTGCTGCTTGGCTTGTACGGAGCAGGCTCAGTAACACTGCTGAAGCCGGCTGCCCTCACTCTGCCCACCCACCATCAGCAGGCCCGGGTCGTCTCTGTCTTAAGTACTTATCTGGGCCCCATTATCACAGTGTCTGAACATCTCATAGTCTTTAATGGAGTTATCCTCGCAACACCCCTGCGAGGTCAGGAAGTGCTGTTACCCCATTTTACAGAGGGGGAACTGAGGCCCCAAGAGACTACAGAGCTGGATAGTGCTAAGATCAATAATATCGGTTGTTCTGGAGGTTCAGTTGCCTGACCCTGAGAGGCCTAAGACAGAGGCAATCTGATCTGCCTCAGGATATCAGCTGATCAGCCAAAGGGGTCAGAGAGAAACATCTTCCCACCTGTACGCACCAGGTCTCGGTGCAGTTACATAGGTTGTTTTTTTCTGACATAGCAAATACCAGCCCCTGCTGGAGCCGGTGGCTATGTAGGGATATTAAAGAAGGTTTATATTAAACATGGTTTATATGAGAAATGATTTATTGTTAATTAATACTTTATAACTTAAGGTTTATGTTAGAAGTAAATTTGTGATTCCCAACATTTAGCCTCTAACCTGCAAGCCACCAGCTGTGTCTGTGTGAAGCCTGCTCAAAGAGATACTTGGTATAAAATTTGTTAAGCTCAAAGAAATGTGTAAAACTTGTTAAACATCAATTGACTCTAAGTGCCTGTTCTCTAAATTGGTAACACCCCAAAAGGTAAAGAGACAGTGAAATAGATGTGATTAAGATAGAGAATGTATGTGAATGCGTGCCTAGTTTAAACAATGAATGAATGGTTAGGGAGTTACCAACCTGAAGAATTCAGTGTCGGCTGAAGAAGGTGTCAAGTGGGATCAACCAGATGACCCCCACCACCTCAAAGGAAGGAAAAACAAGCATCTGACAGAATGGAGCCAGCTACCTGCTGATTGATTTAGCAACAGCAGAATGAAGCAACTCTCATGGACTGACATAGGAATAAATTCCTATAAAACTGGACTCTAAAGACTGAGGACTTTGAGTCTATGGTTTGAATTAGTGTATTTACTGTGGATACACAAATTCGACTTCAAAAGGTCGAATCCACAAATTCGACTTAAGTAGATTCGAAATAGTCTTGTAGTGTAGACAAGGCCTATGGTTCTGCTGCCAGCCTCCAGGAGCATCAGATGCATCTGACACAGACTCGGCTTCATCCTCATGACCAAGATACCTGGCCAGTAACTTGGCATGAGCAACATCTAGGCTGGTAACTATAACATCTATACAGAACCTGAATGAATGATTGTGTGAATGAATATATATGTATGTATGTGTGTGTGTGTGTGCATAAGGAATAAGTAGTGATAGAAATAAGTAGTAAAACAACGTTGTTTGCTTTTGTCTTTTGCTATCTTTTGTTTTATTATGGTATTTACAATAAATGTGGCATCTTTGCCTTATCCCTCTTAATAAGATCCTGCTGGTTTTTATTATATTGTTATAACAGCTAGACCAGTAGGCTCAGATACCCCAGTGATGAGTATGGTGTAAATGTTCGGATGGAGAGCTAGATGGCTAGATCCAGCACAGCAAATCCTACACTTCCAAGAGGCTGCTGCGAGTGTTGGATTTTGCTCTATAGAAATAATAAGCTGACGTGAGATCTGCTCTTTCCTGTCATGTCATCTTTGGATACATCCACACTACCCGCCGGATCGGCGGGTAGCGATCGATCTATCGGGGATCGATTTATCTAGATGCGATAAATCGATCCCCAAACGCGCTCCCGTCAACTCCGGAACTCCACCAGGGCGAGAGGACGGGAGGTAAGTCGAACTAAGATACGTCGACTTCAGCTACGCTATTCCCGTAGCTGAAGTTGCGTATCTTACATCGACCCGCTCCCCCCAGTGTAGACCAGGCCTTCGGGTTGCTTCTCTTTTCTTTAAAAAGGAAATGTTCCGCAAGGAGGGTTTTTCATTGCAAGGAGCCCAGCATTTGTTGTGATGTTCTTCGTCATAATTTGAAAGTCGTGTATTGACTTTTGTGCCCCAAAGGGTGTTTTGTTAATGAGATTATTTAATGGGAGGAAACATACTTAGTCCCACATTGAACTACAGGGAACATTTCTTGCTAATGAATGGTGTAGGGCAGGAGTAGTCAATTAGTTTTGTCAAGGTCCAAATTTCTTGGTCAAGGTATAGTCAAGGGCCAGAGTCCAGAGAAAATAATAACAACAAAAAGATGTGTGGTGGAGTGGTTACCCGCTCCTGCCCTTCGGGGCTTAAAACAGCCCAGGAGAGGGCTGGGGCTGGGGCAAGAAGCCTGGGCTGATTGGGGAAAGCAGGCTCAGCTGTGGCCATGCCCCAATCAGGCCCAGCTGGCCCCTATAAAAGGCTGTGAGCCAGAAGCCCAAAAGTCTCCCTCTGGCTGTAGAGGGAGAAGGGCCTGGCTGCAGGGAGCTAGACACAAGGTACCTGAGCGGAGCGGAGCAGGGCTGGGGAAAGGCAGAGGAGCTGGGGAACTCCAGCCTGGAAAGCCCCAGGCTGCGGCCTAGCACAAGGCCAACGGGTACTGGGGGTTGCAGAGGGCAGCCCAGGGGTAGGCCAAGGCAGCAGGTCCAGACCCAACCTTGCCAGTGATGAGTGGCTGATACTGCAGTCTGCCCCAGGGCGTGGGGCTAGGTGATGACTGGCAGTAGCCGTATACCGAAGCAAGGTGGGGATAGTGGTTGGGGGTTCCCCAGGGAGGGGAGTCCCAGATCGGTGGGGTACTGCCAGGGGGCAGCACCCCAGTTAAAGGGGCACCAGGGTCCAGGGAGGGACACTGGGGCCAGAGGACAAGCGGATCACTGGCCTGCAGAGGGCGCTCTGGAGCTGGAACGAGTTAATTCCTGGAAGTCACCAGTGGGAGGCGCCGCAGGGGTGAGTCTGCACCTCTAAAGGTGATAAATAAATAAAAAGATTTTGGAGTTTGTTCAAAAGTGTCTGGTGGTCTGGATTTGGGCTGCGGTCTGCATATTGGCTATCCCGGATATAGCACCGTGTTTGGTTGTCCATGAACTATTTCAATGTGCTTGGTCTGTTCCTCCCAGGGACAGAGGAGATCTGAGATTTTGTGAGAACATGGCATAGTTTATAGTTACTGTCCTGGGGATGGGAAGGAGAGATCCCCAGGAATGAGAGTCCCTGTCAATTATAAAGGCAAAGTGCGCCTCTCAGATCCACATGGGAAATCTTGATCTCCATTGTCTTATTTTTCTCCCTTGTGTTGGAAAGGCAGAAAATTGGGGTCAAGATTCCCCATCTGTAAAATGGAGATAATGGGACTGACCACCTTTATAAACTATTTGAGATCTAAAGATGAAAAGTGCCATGTAAGAGCTAGGGATTATTATTAACAATGAGTAAACTTCAGCTGTTTGAATGAAGCCTCTAAAAGTTCAGATGCTTTGTCAGGAGCTTATCTGACCTAGCCAAACTTCGAAGTATGCAAAACTAGGCTGGAAATCTCATGAGAGCTGGCTCTCGCCCAAAATTTGTGGCCCAAAATGCCTCCTCATGAAGCACAGCCTCTCGCATTGGATTTGAATAGTTCAGAACTTCTTATAAGCTTCTCTTCAATTTCAGTCTGAGATGAATGATAGTTTGTGAGGGGCTGGGGTCTCAAAGTGCTTTGCAGACCATGCTGAGTTAAACTCCACCATGTGCCCTGTGAGGCAGATCAGTATTTGCCACATTTTACAGGTTGGGAAACTGAGGCACAGAGCAATTACAGGGCTGCTGTTCAGAGGCGCCAAGCATCTGTAGTTCCCCTTGTCTTTAATGGGAGTTACAGTTGCACAGTGCCTCTGAATATGGGCCCATCCATGGTAACACAGCAAGTGGTTCGCACCTGGACAGAACAGAAACTAGATGTCCGATACCCATGCTTTTTCTTTAAGCACCAAACCAAGGGGGAAGTGTTTGGCTGAAGAGGAATTCCTTTGGCAAACATTTTCTGGGGCAGCCTTCCCAGCACTGGCAGGAATTCCACAGAGACACGCCATGTCTCAGATCGGTGTCCTTCTCCCACCTGGCCATAGGTGCTTCAGATGCCTCGCATCTTAGCTGCTGGGAGACTCCAGGGTAGCTAATAAACAGAGTTCGGCCTCCTTTCTCCTCCCGCAATACAGTGCCAAGCTGTGCAATGAATTCGTCAGCTTTGTAAACTATACCGGCTGTATTGCTCGTTTGCGCTGGTACATAAGGAGGGCTATACTGGGTCAGACCAATGGTCCATCTTGCCCAGTATCCTGTCTTCCGACAGTGGCCAGTGCCAGGTGCCCCAGAGGGAATGAACAGAACAGGTGATCATCAAGTGATCCATCCCCTGTCGCTCATTCCCAGCTTCTGGTATCACTGTCTGTGTCTCCCGGAGGAGGGGGAGAAGAGCTCTACAACAATAGTGCCATTTTCATAAAGCCCCTGTCGCAGTAACTAGCCTCATTGCCGTCAGGTAGGACAGTCCCGTTCATCCTTCAGCAGCCCTCTGCAGTCCTATCTCAGGCAGGAGGACACAGAGGCCTGGGGCAAGCCTAGGGATGTGCCATGGAGGGGAAAGGAAGGAGGAGATGAAGAGACATGGATGATTCAGTGGGTGCTGAGCACGGGGGGTCTGACTACCAGCCTTGAACTGGGACGAGGGCAGCTGGTTGATTGATCTCTCTATTTTTAATAGCCATCCCCATGATAGCTGGACTCCTGCTCAGAGCACACACGGACAAGACGCTTTCTACTGTCTGTCCGCCCTTCCTAGTCTGATAGGGCTTTTGGGGATGACTCAGGGTATGTAATCCTGGGACAATGGACAAGGAGGGCTTTGTGCTGCTTTGATTGATTGGGCTGGCTGGGTCATTTTGTTTCCTAGGTATGATTATTTTTTATGCTGCTGTGTAGTCATGATTGTGTGATTTGGTTTTAACTACCCATTCAGGTGCCTTGAGCTGTGCCTAGGCACGATTTTATTGTTCAAAGCCAAATAGATAATAAAAATAAAGATTTTTGTATGGATGCCCATCACCATAGCCTCAGGGCACCTACTGAGTGTGTAATATGGCTCCAACGCCAATTAACAGAGGCCCTGATTCAACACAGCATCCCTGGAAAGCGTGTAAACAATTCTAGCACATGTGTAAGTGCTTTCCTGAATCAGGGCCGGAGTTCAGTTCATAAGGTTACAGGATATAGGGGTGAAATCCTGGTCCCATTTAAACCAACAACAAAACTCCTGCTGACTTCAATAGGTCAGAAACGTCACCCTGTTTATCTCTATTGGAGTCCATGTTTGAAATGGCACCTGGGTTTCATTAAAGCCACTTCCAATAAGGATGAAGCGCTCTAGAACAGAGAACATCCAACAGTCCCCCACCCCGACAGCCGATGGAGGAGAGCGGAAGGACCCACCGCCGCCGAATTGAACTAGCATGCCCCTTCGCTTCTTTTAACACACCCTCCACATGTTGTCTTGCCCGCTTTGGAGCAGCCTCTGCCCTGGCAAGACGTCCCTTTGCACACAGCTACTGCCTGGAGCTTTCCAGGGTCAGGGAGATGAATCCGGGGAGCAGGACTGCACTTAAGTGACTTCCTTGCATGGTTGTAGTTAAAAAACCTTCCAAGAATGATCAAAGGTTTGCAATACTGGCTAGTCGCTCTTCTGGAAGCTGCGGTCACGCATCCCTGCTGGGGAAATGCACTCATGAAAAGCCAGTAATAATAACCTTGACTCCAAATACAGGCAGATTAGTACCTGGTATAGCTACGACCTTTGGGACAGAGGCACAGTGGGAAAAATGGGTCCTTTTTTGGCCCATCTGCCTTCCTTTGACATTCCAGGACCAGGGACTGTCTGGAGAATTCAGGGTTACATGAAGCTGGCAGTAAGATTAGTCACCAGCAAGCTTTGCAGGCCTGAGGTGGAAAAGTTTAAGTGACCGGCCTTGAAGTGAGTAGCAGGGTTGGGTTTAGCATTAGAGCTGGATGAAAAATGCCGATTGTTTTTCATGTGACATTTTGAAAAAAAAATAGAGTTTGGGGATTTTCTTTTACAAATTTCCCATTAAAACGTTTGGTTTGTCTTTTACCTCCTCCCCCCACGGGAAAAAAAAAAGATTTTGGAAAACTCAAACCCAACTTTTCTAGAAACCACAATTTTTCAGTTTTTAAAAAAATGTCATCCCCCCCTACCCTGCAAATGTTTGTTTTTTCATGAAAATATGGGAAAACTTGGAATGAAATGTAAACATTTGTTTGGTTTTTTGGGGGAAAGGCCATTTTCTATTGGGGGAGAGCCAGGAACTGACAATTTTCTACCAACTCTAGTTAGAACCCATTGACTGCCAATTCTGTTTCCCCTGCCCTAACCACTAGGCCATGCTCCCTCCTTATGGGTGCAGTCTCTGGCACCAGCTCTTTGATCCCTACTGTCTATCTTAGCCCCTGAGAGTTTTGTTAGCCTGCAGAATTCCTTTTCCCTCCCCGAACTCTCTGGACTTCAGTAGCTTCCCAGCGAGGTCAGGGATTTGGGCTCTCCTTTCTGCAGCTCTAGACAGAGTGTGTCTGTGAACAGTATCACAGCACTCCTGTTTGCCTGGATCTGCAGCTGAGAGATCTGGCCCAGCACCCCATCTACTGCGTCTTGTTTGATCTGCTGCTGAGAGATTGGCGTGCGACTTCCATCATCGCCGGGAACATCTCTTTGCTGCAGGTTCTCCTGGGCCAAGGCGATTGCCTTACTCCTGAGTGCGCCACTATAGCTCCCGGTGATAACCCAGCAATGAGGAGTTAAGTACTGACTGGAAACAGGCACTGTCCTCATCTCACCTGTTTCTCCTGGCTCAGTGCCCAAAGCAATACATTGCTCCTCTCCCGTCCCGCAGCCCCTTGCTGAGTTAATGTCAGAGCAGCGAGCAGAACGCTGATGTTGGCAGAGCGGAATCCCCTAGGGCACCTGGCACTGCAGGCTGGAGAATGGCAAGTCTATTCCAGGTCATGTTGCTGCACTTGAGTTACACAGGAAGCCAGGGCTGTAACCCCACTGGGAGGAGGTAGTGCGGCCAGGCAGAGAAATAATCATCTAAAAGGACATAGACGCAGCGAGGGTCTGCATGGCACTTCTAATTTTCTTCCTCACTGGAGAACAATTGTCAAATCGTTTCAATCCAAACTGTGGCCTGGTTTATGCAATTGTTACGATCTGGCTGGGACTGTTCTCGGCTTGTCTGACATCTGCCTCTCCCCACTCTGTCCCAGAGAGGTGAACCCCCAAAGCATTCACTGCGAGGCCCTGTAATAGTTTTGCTCCAATGGTGATTCATTAATTCAGCCAGCCAATGGAGCACAATATAGGCCTTGTCTACATAGGGATGTTTTTTTTCAATATAAATTAAGGTGTGAACTTAAACTGGATTTAGTTATACCAGTATAATCCACTCACGTGGACACTCTTACTCCAGCATGAGAGCATAGGGTCAGGGTGGGGACACTGTTGGCTAGTGGTTAGAGCACTGGACTGGGGCTCAAGAGACCTGGATTCTATTCCTGACTCTGCCACTGGTCTTCCTGGGTGACCTTGGGCAAGTCACTTCCCTGCTCTGTGCCTCAGATTCCCCATCTGTAAAATGGGGATGTGATGGGATCCCTAGGGTGCAGCCTGGGACTGTGGGACTGCTGTGCCCCTTAACTCTCTCCAGCCTGGGCTGTCCCTCACAATGCCTTGCTAGTGACAAGCAGCAACCCCCTCCAGGTGCTGTTATCACTCAGCACAGCCGCATGTGAAGCCCCATACCCAGCTGGATTGCATGAATGCTCCCAGAGCCACTCATGAATCACCCAGAGAAAGGCACCAGCTAAATCCTCCCAGCTCCCAGCACTGTACCTCAGGACTATACCATCTTGCACTGCTCAAGACTAGCAGTGCAGATTTATTAATTGGTTCACCACTTCATCAATGGAAAGTGGATATACATCAGCCTTTGCAAACCTGAGCAGATTTGCCAAACACTTCAGGCAAACTCACTGGCAAAGATAAACAGTTAAACAAATTTACGGACTACAAAGGATAGATTTTAAGTGATTATAAGTGATAGGCAAAAAGTCAGAGTTAGTTACCAAAATAAAATAAAATATAAGAATTCAGTCTAAACTCTCAACCCTTATAGACTGAGCAACATCTAGTCTAAGCAGTTTTTCTCACCCCACTGGATATTGCAGTTCATAGTACATAGATTCACCCTTGAAACCTGGGTCAGTCTCCTCTGTTGGAGTCTTAAGTCTTCTCAGGGTCCTTGTTGCTTGCAGCATAGGTGGGGGCAGGGGAAAGGCCAAGCATGTGGCCACTGTTTTATACCCTTAGTCCATGTGCTTGGAGAACGCAAGTCCAAGCATGTCTGTGGGGTATTGCTGAGTGCCCAGGCAAGGTTGAGCAATTCCCCTGGGGTGACCTTATGCAGGTGAGTCATTGCATTGTAGCTCCCTTGCTGGACACCCCACCCAGGCATTAGTTACTTTCTTTGCTGTTGTCTCTGGGGAGCTAATATCTGGCTGATTCCCCAACTGACAGCGTGTTTTAGTGACAACCATACAACACAATTCTCATAACTTCATATGCATTAAGGATACACATATATGGATAGAAAAATGACTTTCAGCAGATCATAACCTTTCCCCTGACACGTCACACGGCCTGCTTTATATGCAAGATCACAGTTATAAGTGAGGAATATGGGGGTTACAGGGCGCTCCCCCAAGGTACAGAATGTCACAGGGAATAATTATACTGACCTCCTTTACAGAGCTTTTTGAGTCTACTGATGAAACGTGCTATATAAGCGTTAAGTGTTGTCACTGTTGTTGTTATTATTTGGTTTAGCTTATGTTGCTCAGCAAGGAGGTTAAGCTAAACCAAAAAACCCCACTCTAATACTGGAGTAAGAGCATCCACCCAGGGCTTATACCAATCACACTACATCAATTTGACTATTGAAACTTTCCCATGTAGACAAGCCCTTAATCACTAAATGCAGATGAATACTGCAGAGGAGGTTGCAGCAAGATTTTTTTTTAAATTAATAAATGCAATTCTGTGGTGAATGGCTCCAAATAACAGTGTTGTAAGGTCCGCAGGCCGCCCATCTCCTTCTGTTAAATTGTGTGTTCACCTAGAAATGGTTTTTAATTTCCTGGGAGGAATGGGAGATAAGGTGACTGGCAAGGTTTCTGACGCTTTTTGTCAGCCCTTTTTATGAACACGCTGCAAGGTTTCCCCGTCGACTTGCACCTGTTTTAGTGAGGAGATGGTGAGTCTGAATTTCAAATGTTTATCCCCCTATTCTGCAATCTGGGACCCTGAATGCTTGTTACGGGCCCCAAGCTGGTGCCCAGATGCACAGCTGGGTGCCCTAATTTACACACACTAGGTGAATGCAGCCCTGCGGTGGGAGACAGGGGCGCTGGAACAATGTGTACAGTGGAGGGGGGGCTGAGAGCCATTGAACCAATCTGTAAACCTGGTATATGATGGAAACCACTTCAAGCCACGGGATACAGCTGCACCCCCCAGCATCGCTCATTCCAGCACCTATGATGGGAGAGATTGTGGGTATACTGTGTGCAGCAGGGAGCAACAGAGCATCCAATGGCTGTACAGTTTTCTGATTGCCAGCTACATCCCTGTTCTCAGAGCGATGCTGACATCAGCACTGAGAAGGAGGCCATGTTGCCAAGTGGTTACAGTAGGGAGCTGGGAGTCAGGATTCTGAGGGTCTGTTCCTAGAGGTGTGATTGGCTCCCTGTGTGGCTTTGGGAAAGGTACGTCGCCTTTTGTTGCCTCAGTTTCCCCATTCCCCTGGAAAAAGGGGCCGAGGATGAATGTTTGTAAAGTTCTCGAGGATGGTAGGTGGTGTGATGGTTCTGGATGCTGACAGTGCACAAGGAGCGGGGGGTGAACCTGACTGAGATGTATATTGCGGTTTATCCCATCAAAACCAGAGGGGCAGGAGGGGGGAAACAGCATTTGCCAACCGGAAGAGCAAGGACAGAGGAAGCAAATATTATTTTCCAGCGTCTCTGAAGATTTTACCGCAAATGGGGGGTTCACACTGCCAGCATCAAGCAGGCTTGTGTAGGCGATGCTTTCCCCGGCCATGTGGGGGATGGTCCAGACTGCATTCATGGCGCCACTTCTCCACAGTCCTAGCTGGCACGGGTGGATTAGAGTTTTGTGGGGCCCTGGGCCAGAGCAAGTGGGGGTCCACCTGCCCTCCCCCTCCCCCTCCCCCTCCCCCTGTGCTGCTCCCAGGAAAATGGGGTCAGGGCACAGGGGCTTGGCCCAACCCCCCCCACACCCGGCACTCCTGCCAGGGAGCACGGGGTCGGTGCTCCAGCCGGGAAGCGGGGTCAGGCACCCTGACTCCCACTCCCCAGCAGGAGTGCTGGGTGGGCAGAGCCGATCGGGACGCGGGGGTGCCCGTTTTTATGGGCATTGGCCCAGTGACTAATCCACCACTGGTAGCTGGCAGGGCTGAGGGGAGCCATGTCGGCAACAGATGGCACAGGCTTGGGGCGGTGGGGGTGTAACACTGCTCAGCGTCTACACCAGAGCGGGAAGGTCTCATGTCCAGCAGGGGTCGACATACTGCACTAGCTCTGGTCGACCCGGCACGCTAAAAACAGAAGCGTACGTACAGAAGTGTACTTGGGGCGGCTAGCCCCGCCCACCGCTTGCGTTGCCATGGCTACGCTCGCTTCTTTAGCGCGTTCACTTGCTCAGGGCCGGCGTGGGTATGGCTCCTCCAGCTGGGAATTCCCTCTCCAGCTCGACGCAGAGACGTGCTCGACGCGGGTTTGCAGAGAGCCAGACCTGTCCTCCCACTGAGCTGTTAGTGAAAGACGTGGCAGTTAGTGAAAGACATGGCAGTGCACTGCACTGCACTGAAAGCAAAGACCCAAATTGCCCTGCCTGTTGGTCAGGCCCCAGCCGGTTAGGCTGGGAGAGGCAGGGTGGCAGCAAAGGGATTTAGAGCGGTTTCACAGGCACTTAAGAGCAGGCACCAGGCTCGGACACCTGACCGGCTGCTGCGTTTAACCCCGCAGGTCTGGCTGCTTTGGAGGCTGGTAATGCCTTGCTCTCCCCAGGGGCCGTGGAGTCCTGGATAGTGCTCGGACTAAACCGGTGTGCGGGGGATCCGTCCCCCTCCTCCCAAACCCCACACCACCGTCGCTTATGTTGTGGAAGGGGCCTGCACTGCTTCAGTGGATAGAAGCAGCGGCAGGTCCCACATGCCACCAGCCCTACCCACAGCCACAGAGGAGCCTGAGCTCCCTTAAAGGGCCCGGTCCCTGCTCCTCTGGCCATTCTCCCTCCAGTGGGGTCACAGACGCTGAAAATTTGGAAACCAGAGAGAGGTCTCTCCAGGGCAGGAGCCTCCCCTGGGAACAGAGCTTCCAAAGGCCACTTGGACGGGGGAGGAACCCTCAGCCCCAGCCCTGCTCCACCAGACTTCGCCACCATCTTGCAGCCGCTTTCCAGCACCCGCTGCTGGTCATTGGTAAGTGCTATCTGCCCCTCCCTGCAAAGCAGGACAGGGCCGTGGGAGTGTATCTCTAATGTCGTTGTCACCCTCCCCCTCTTCTGGGACTCCACTCGTACTGTGGTTATTATTTCGGTCGCTGCCAATGCACCATGCTTCCATCCAGCACACCCCACTGCTGTCCCAGGAACAGACTGCTCCAGCTCCCCCCATCCTCAGGACTCTACCAGGGGATAACGCTAAACAAGGCCCAACCGACCTGTCCTGCCCATGGCGTGTGGCAAATCATATGACCTTTCCTGCTCTCCAAATGTCCCATGGCACAATCCATTGCTTTGCCTATAGCAATCCAGGCTGGGAAGAACTGTTCAAGGAAGTGCCATAAGAAACCAAGTCCCACTCATCCACTACCTATCCACTGCATGGGCCTGAAGCAGGCAGCCCAAAGCCACAATCAGCTAAAATTGATGCTGGTGATCAATGCAAGATCTGTCACAAATAAAATACGTGACCTCATCCACAATGAAGCGCGCAGGCTAGAGCCTGCATCTCAGGGAGGTGGCTGGATGACCATGCAACCCCTGTGCTGCCCACCTTGTCCCCACGGGACACTGGGCTCATCACAGACGCAGCCAGGAAGCACTGCAGTCAGCTTCTTTTCAAACACAGATGCACTCGGTGAGGTAATAGGTTTTTTTTTTTCTTCCCATCTGTAGTGTCTGATTAACAGCTCAATCCCAGAGCGTCTCTTTGTAATGATGCCCATGGCCAGGTCCCTTATTGGGCTTGAACCTAAACTGCTTGAGCTAAAAGAGTGAATGTCTACTGCCTGAGCTAAAGAACCGGCTTAGTAAGTGCAAAGGCAGCAGCAGATTCATAACCCTCTCTGTGGGCTAGCTGAAGATGCATGACTGAAAGGCAGAGAGTTGGAATAAAGTTAGCCACAATGGAGTCAACTCTTGCAATATGTGGCGAGGTTTGTTTTTTATTTAAGAAAACACCCAGCTCCTGGGGAGAGCAGGGTGCTCACTATTGAAATTGGTTGGTGAACAGGGAGACGAGTGGTCCAGAGCTGCTTGAGAACTCCAGACGGAGGAAGCTCCATAGGGGAGGGAGCGCTCTGCTGCCATCTGCTGGTGAGCAAGGGGAAAAGGCTGAATGGACCAAGCTTTATTTGCATTTTTGTTAAGTGATAATTTGGGACATTTTGATAAAATTCAGTTATTTTTTAAGTTTGGGAGGTGATGGAAATTTATTATTCCTTTTGTGGAACTAAATAACCAGTGAACAACACCAGGTGTGCCTGTGAGGAGGGGTCACCCTGACCAAAATCGTAGTCTGGCATGATTGGATAGTGGTGCCTGGGTTCAAATTAATGGGAAAAGGGTGTTTACTATCTACTGACTACTTCTGGGGTACAGATCTGTCACAACTTATGTGCATTTAACATGCACGATTTCAGCTTTACGCTGTAGGGCTGGAGTCTGGGGGCATGGCCTCAAGCGGAAGAGGCGTGGCCTCAAGATTTAAAGGTCCTGGGGCACCAGCTGTGGCTGGGAGTCCCAGGGCCTTTAAATCACCCAGGGGGCTCCCAGCTGCAGAGGTGGCTGGTAGCCCCTGGGGCGAACTAAAGGGTCCGAGGCTCCAGCCACTGTGGAGCTCCAGGCCCTTTAAATGCCAGCCCCAGCCCGGCTGCCAAAGCTGTGGGTGGGATTTAAAGGGCTCCACCGGGCTTCCCGCCGCAGCGGGGAGCCCAGAGGAGCCCTTTAAATGCCGCCCCGGCCCAGCTGCCAGAGCTGCAGGTGGGATTTAAAGGGCTTGGGGATGTAATTTTGAGTTTTCGCTTTACGCGCTAACCGCGGAATGGAACCCCCGCGTAAGATATGACTTGCCTGTATTAATATTTCTGTCAAGGTCCTATGTGCCACTAATTCATCAACAAAGTATGGAAATATGGTCTAGATGAAATTATTATTACATCAGTGCATAATAGGGTAAAAAAGCATAGTCAGAGAGTAATTACTAATAGTTTGCTGTCTAATTTGGAGGATCTATCTAGTGGTGTCCTGCTGGGGTCTCTGCTGGGCCTGGTACAATTCAACATTTTCATTAATGACTTGGATAATGGCGTGGAGATAATAGTTATAAAATGTATGGGTGACACCGAGCTGCAAGGGATTGCAATCCCTTTGGAGGACAGGATTAGAATTCAAAATTATCTTGACAAATTAGAGAATTGTTCTGTAATCAACGAGATGAAATTCAATAAAGACAAATGCAAAGTATTAAAGAAGGAAGAATTAAATGCACAACTACAGAATGGGGAAAAACTGACTAGGTGTTAGTACTGGTGAAAAGGATCTGGGGTTATAGTGGATCACAAATTGAATGAGAGTCAGCAACGTGAAGCAGTTGTGGAAAAGGCTTATATCATTCTGGGGCGTATTAACAGGAGTGTTGTACATAAGACATAGGAGGTAGATGTTCCACTCTACTCAGCACTGGTGAAGCCTCAGGTGGAGTAATGTATCCAGTTCTGGATACCGCACCTCAAGAAAGATATAGAAAATTAGAGAGAGTCCAGAGGACAGCACACAAAATGATAAAAGGTTCAGGAAGCCTGACCTATGAGGAAAGGTTAAAAAAAATGGGCATGTTTAGTCTTGAGAAAAGAAGACGGGGGGCGGGGGAAATAAGTCTTCAAATATGTTAAGGGCTGTCATAAAGAGGACAGTGATCAATTGTTCTCCATGTCCACTGAAGGTAGGACAAAAAGTAATGGGCTTAATCTGCAGCACGGGAGATTTTAGGTCAAATATTAAGAAACTTTCTAACTTTAAGGCTAGTTAAGCTCTGGAATAGGTTTCCAAGGGAGGTTGTGGAATCCCCATCACTGAAGGTTTTTAATCACACATTAGACAAACACCTGTCAGGGATGGTCTAGGTTTCCTTGGGCCTGCCTCAGGGCAGGGGCTGGACTAAATGAGCTCTCGAGGGCCCTTCCAGCCCTACATCTCTATGATTCTGTTATTCCTTTGACAGCTGAAGTCGCTGTGAGGTAGTAGTCAGCATGGGTGCAACATTGAGGCAGGTGATAATGCTGGTGGTTTGGGATGAGCCACCAAGCGCAGCCGCCTAGCTGAGGGACTCTGACCAGGGCCTCCCTACCTAGCAGCAAAGCCATAATCACTTCAGCTGGGATAGTTGGTGGAGCCCCCAGAGTAGATCAGGCAGCACTTTCCTTAAGGGCTGGAGATGGACCTGCCCGAGTTCTGGACTCTACCAACCCTGGACAACCAACTATGAGTGGGGAGCAATGGTGGAGGGAAATGGCTAATGCTACATCCCCTTGTCTTATTAGCCACTCACAACCAGGAGAAGATGCTGTGGGGACTGGGAGTCTTATCTAATAGATACTGTTAACTGATAAATTGCTGACTTTCCCAAGTTCATTCTGTGCCTCCCTTCTCCCACACTTTAGCCAGAGACATCCTGCTTCATAGACATAGGAACAGAAGATAGGAAGGGCCTCGAGCAGCGAACCGCGGCCAGCGAGAGCCGCGATGGGCCGGACATGCGGATGCGGCAGGTAAACAAACTGGCCCGGCCCGCCAGGGGCTTTCCCTACACAATTGGCATCCCAAGTTTGGGAAACACTGCTCTAGGCTAAATATGTCCCAGGTGTAACTCTGATGAAGATATTGCTCTAACTACTAGGCCATGTGCCCTACCATAGCAGCTCCAGGTTCCCTGCCATCACTGGAGGTGGTAGGGCTGCACCTGAAATGCACTGGTCCCTCTCTCTACATCCCATGTTCCCACCTGTCCTGCCTGAAGTTTGGCTGATCCTTTTTACCTTTTCAAGCCCTGAGCTCCGGCTGTTCCACACTCATGTCCTGAGGAGGAAAGAATAGCCCATTTGTCAGAGCCCATGTGATGGACCCCACCTAGTTCTGCCTGTTCCTCACCATGGCACACACGCAGTGTCGAAGCTAGTGACCAAAAAGTGTGTATTGGCACATGCAGTGCCAAGCATTAGCCCTCCACATTCACTTGCATGTGATTGACCAAGACTTCTGCTGCTTCCTCCAAACCCGTAGCACAGCTCAGTGGGTGCAGTGCAGGGAAGGAAGGCAGGTGGCATTCTTGATGTACCCTCCATGCAGTCAAAGGGCAGCGCTAAAGGAAAAAAATTGGCCTTCAAACTTCTAAGAGGAGAAGCTTTGGATTCCTATCCCCGTTGACTTGCATGGAACTGCCCTTGATTTACAATGGGGATATGTCTTCACCGCAGAGTTAGCCCAGCTGACTGGCACCTGGGTCTGAGCACCTGGGTTAGCCTAGGCCAGATGTGAGTGTCCCTACTGCAAAACCTTCTCTGTGTTAGTGTGTCTGCACACCTGTGGGTGTCTGAGGGAGAGCCCATCGTTCTCTCTGTTGAGATGCTTGAGGATTCTTTCCCTATCAATTACGGGAGACCTCATCTGCCCTTTGGGGGGATCTGTGTGAAGGCAGTGGAGGGCCATCAGGGTTGGCCTGCATCCTTACCATTCATCCAATTTTAAGCCGGATAGTCCTGTTTTTCTACGGTTTGTCCCTGTCGGCACTGAGACAAAACTGGAAGATGCCATTTTGAAGAGTGCGCCACTCTGCCCCCTGCTGGCGTGATTTCGCATGCACCGCCTGGGTGAGGTCAGGCTGTTGGGGTCATGCAGGCGGTGGCGGGCTGATGCTGTTCCCAAAGTACCAGAATGTCCACTATTCAGGGGATGCATCAGTGGCCACCCCAATCCTCGCTGCAAAGTGGGAGGTTCCAGCCCGACGGGAAGCGGGGCCCAGGTTCTAACCCTCCCCCTCGCCCTCAGCTGGGTCAGCGAGCCTGGGCTGGAAGAACCTGCAAACAGGTCAAGGGATTTTCTGTGTGGACAATAGAGCGGTTTGGACCAACACCCAGGTAAGAGCCTGGATTACTTGTGCAGTGCAGATCTACCCTAAGTCTGCATTTGTCCTAGTGTGCGCTGGGCCAGGTTCTGTTCCCATTTCCACCTGCATAGGCCTTGGTGTCTTGGTGGGGGTGTCTAGGGGGCACAGTCTGGCTCAGATTCATGCCCTTGGTGAAAATCTTTAATCAGATCAGTCTGCTGAGGTGTATTCCGCTACCTAAAGTCCTGGTGGGGCAAAGGGGAGAACGGGCCCTACGGACTCCCTCAGGGAATAAATAACAAGGATGGTTGGCGTGTGTTTGTGGTGGCGGCAGATCTGTCTGAGCTGGAGTCTTCTAGGCTCTGTTTGAAAGCCCATTGAAAGACTCCCTTTGACTTCAACGGGCTTTAGATCAGGCCCATGGTGATGTTCTGACACAAAGGTTCAAAGGAAAAACCCTCCCTGCAGCAGCTTTAGTCATTCAGTACCTGAGCCAGGTCTTCATAATGCCACCCTACAGGGGAGAGAATACACTAGTAATTAATCATGGCCAAGTTCTGGGCATAGCCAGCTGGTGAAGACAGCAAATCACTCAGCTAATATTTAAAAGGGAAGTGGCTTTGAGCTTATTTTGATACCAGGAACATTTTGTGCTCAAAGATGGATCCTTCCCCCACTCCTAGATGTTTGATCTATTCAGTGGTTTTTACTGCACATTGTGTTTTCTTTTTTTTCCACCTCTCTGGTGGCTCTTAATGAAGTTAAAATTGGTTCTATTAATCCTTTGCCTGCGATCCCTTCTGGTTTTTAAGTAACTTTCAGCCCCCGCATGTTTTCACAGTCCTAAACCTGTGGAGTTATTCTATTTCCATTAAAGACAGAAATCAGTGTACCTGACGCAGAATATGAAAGGCATATATACTCCTTGCAAGAGAGTGCTTTTTACAAAGCACCACCTCCCTTCTCCCCCTGGGCGACTTTCAGAAGGTCCCAGGAGGGCTACATTTGAAGGCGCTTCTGTTTCTTTTTCATCACAAGTTTATTTGCTCAAAGCCGGGAAGGTGCACGTTGAGGGGACACAGAGCGGCCGCTATTCGCGCCTAAAGATGGTTTTGTAAATCCATTTCTGAAAGTTGGCTACTGCCGTGTAAACACCTGGGTACCTGGGACTAGCACAGCTGTTCCCCCAGGACACAATCCCGAACACTCGGCCCTCGCACACCAGCGGCCCGCCAGAGTCCCCCTAGAAAAGAAGCAGACACAATAAAGGTTGCGGTTTTCTAAAATGGTTTGGGGGTGACCTTTCCATCATAGTAATAAACACCTTTCCTGTCTAGGAACGGGAGGACCCAGACGGCTCTGGGGCAGATTCTCCATAGCCCTATACGATAGGTAGGCATTTCACTAGTGCAAAGCATGCATAAAATGCTACCAAGTCAGAAGAGTAACAGCCTCTTTGCACTGGTGAAAGGTGCATGGTAATGAGGAATCAGGCTTCTAGATTTCATTCCATATATTTCTGTGCCTGAGTCCCAGAAGGACTTGGGCAGCCTGGAGGGAATTCAGAGATGGATTCTCTGCTACCTAAATGGGCTCTATGCCATTGACATCAGAGTTTTGCCTCTTTACACCAGCAAAGAATTTGGCCCCATGAATCTAACTTAACGCATTTCCCACCCAGTCCTGACAGCCCCGTTCAATGGAAATTGCACCTGACCTTTTCCCAGGGCAGCACCCATCAAAACTGGGACTGTCCTGCCATCTCAGAGACAATGCTGGAATCCCAGAGAGATTTAGTCCAGCCCTTGGGGACAATCTGCACCATTGTGCCTTCCTAGGTGTGATGCAGCAGCATCGTGCAACGACCTGGCATCATGACACAAGAACATGACATCATGCCGCACTGGCGACATGATGACTAGGTCCTGCCAGACAAATGATTAAAACAGAGGCAACAGCTGTAATGTATTTTGGAAGGGACGCCTTCGGCTCCATTGTACTTCCTTGCTATTGTCTTACCCAGGAAGAATTTGAAAAAAGCTAGCTCATTTCTAGCTTGCCATTTTGTTCTTCTCGCTATAAAAATAGATCCGCCTTCTCCACCCACCCTCTGTGCTTCAATTCCGAGCGTGAGTCATCTCCAGTTAGGAAGTGTGTGATCAAGGCTTTAACTCTATGGGAACCTGAGAACAAGGCAGCGCGGAGGACAGCTGACTTCTGTGTCTCTGTGCAAGCATTTTCCCCCAGATCCCCTCCCATGACGCTGTCCACTGGCTGCAGTAATGGTGGTCAAGATTTTCAAAAGGGACTGGTGGTTTTGGGTACACCATGAAAAGAGCCTGATTTTTCTCCCAGAACGTACATCCTCAGGAAACCCGATTCTTTTAAAGGTGTACTGGGCACCCAACATTTGAAAGCCCCCAAACTCATTCGTCACTATTGGCTTGTGTCTTCCAAGTCTGTCTAGAAAAGTACTAATTTCCTGTCAGATATGGAGGAGGCAGGAGATGCTTTTTAACAGATGGATTCTTTTTAAGGGGACCCAGTTCAGCATGGTTCTCTGCAGCTTGGGCATAGCGGGACGTGCTCTCCCCAGAGGAGAAATTTGAACTTGCAGCTTCCTCTGCAGAATTAAGGAGGGAGGCTGTACCTGGCAGGCATCTTTGCCCCCTGTGTTGAACCCGGCACAGATCATGTTCTTGGTGATGTATCCCGCATAGGAGGCCGTGCTGTTACACTTCCCAGAAGAGATGATCGGCAGGCGCACGCTGCGTAGGGTGTCCGAAGTTGCCCCGCCCCTGGGAGTGGTGTAACCCCAGCCAGAGACTTGGCAGAAGCGGCCCTCCCTCATGACCGCTCCTTGCTGGGGAAGTGGCACAATGGAAACAAAAGCGTTATGCACCAGCGGCCTGTTCAGCTGTTCGGAGACACCAAGGAGAGAGTCATTACTGACTGTAAAGAAGCAGAGAGGCGGGAACAGGTGATCATGGGCCTAGGGCTGTGTGTACGGTGACAGGCGAACCTCGTGCAATTCACAGCTTGGGTTCCACTCACGTTTGGGATGCTTCTCTGAACCAGCCAGACGGCATCAGCTGCAAAATCCAATCCAGATCCAGGGTTTTGGTTTGGCCCCTCGTGGAAACGGGACCTGGCTGCAAAACTTGGATCTGGATTCAGTTTCCAATCTTTTCCTCAAAGCCATGGGGTGTTTGGAGCCACTATTTTGGTCTAAGACTTCACCCTTATGGAAAGCCCTATAGAATGTAAAAGGCAATGAGAACTTTTCTATAAGATTCTTTGAATCCTCCTATAGAATCTAGAAGAGAATTATATCCTGGCTATAGAATTCTATAGGATGGGTCAAAATACCTATAGAAAGGATCTCATTCTCTATTAAAATATCTTGGTCTTAGGACTAATTTCTATAGGAGCCTATTTATTATAATTCTACAGGACCCTCTTGGTTTCATCTCTAGTAAATTCTATAGGCTTCCCATAAAGGTGCTGTGCAACAGCTGTAAAATGGTATTCTCCACTCCTCAACTTGAAGGGAGGATCTGTTGGCTTGTTCAGGCCCTTTCTGTTAGCAAAACAGAGCTGCACAGGGAAGAGTATTGAACTAAGCATTTTCAAACCCTCAGAAAGGTTCGGTTTGAGTTTGGTTTGAGTTCTGGGTGAAGGTGGAGGTCATAGATTTATAGAGTTTAAGGCCACAAGGAACCATTAGAATGTCTGTTATGATCTCTTGTATATCCCAGGCCATTCAATTTCACCCAGTTACCCCTGTATTGAGCCCGGTAACTTGTGTTTGGCTAAAGCATCTTCCAGAAAGGCAGCCAGTTGGGCTCTGAAGCCATCGAAAGATGGATGGAGAATCCATTACTTCTCTTGGTAGTTTGTTCCAAGGATTAATCCTCCCCAGTGTGAAAAATGTGGGCCTTAGTTCCAATTTGAATTTGTCTGGCTTCAGCTTCCGGCCACTAGTTCTTTTTATGCCTCTCTCTGCTGGATTAAAGATAATTTTAATACTGGTATTTTCTCCCCAGGAAGATACTTATATACTGTATCCAAGCCGTCTCTCAAATTCTGATACACAAAACAGACCGATCCCTTTAAGTCTCCCACGGGAAGGCATTTTCTTTCCAGCCCTCAAATCATTATTGTGACTCTCTTACTCCACCCTCTCCAATTTTTCAACATCCTTTTTTAAAACATGGACACCGGAACTGGATGCTGAATTCCAGGATTGCTCTCACTAATGTCATGTATAAATGTCAATTCCCCTCCCTCCTCCTACTCAGTACTCCTGGGGTTATGCATCCGAGGATGGCACTGGCCCTTTTGTCACAGCATCACACTGGGAGCTCATGTTGCGTTGCTTATCCACTGTGACCCCTAAATCCTTTTCAGAGTCAATTCTTCTTCGGTCTATATCAAGTCATCCACCCTGTGCTATCTGTTTGAGCACTATAGGAGCAGACCACAGTACCATTTGCTAGCGTATTGTGATGATACTATCGTTTCCAGTGCTGTGAGTATGATTTATCAACGTGTGTGTGTGTACGTGCACATGCACAAGCGAAGGGCTATGTTCATTTGCACGCACTCCCCTGTTGCTCACGGCAGGAGTCTGCAATTTAGGTTTTCAGTCTCTCTGAATGGTTCATACTGGGGCTTTGGAAATTTTTAATTTTAGGGAAATAAGAGCCAGACTACCAGGGGCCCTTAGGAGAGAACTGAACAGCATCACTATGTCCCAGCAGCCTCTGAGCTGCTGCCGCTTCAATCAATAGAAGCCCCCTCCAGCTCTGCACTGCACATTCCCTCGGGGGGCAGTCTAGCAGACTCGGTGCCTGGGGCCTTGGACTGCATCACTTTAATGATTATTTAAACTTGAGTCCATTCTTATTAATACGCAATGCACTTTGCAAACCTAGCTGAAGGTATGAATGCCGTTTAAGTGAAAATGATACCGGCTTAGCCTGAAACGTTAATTCGTTAAAGGCAATCCTCCCTGGGAATTTCATTTAGCGCCTCGTTCGGTTTCCTCCCCTGGCTTGGACTCTTCACTACTTCCTTTTGAAGCCGCTGGATTAGTAAAGGGACTTAATGAGTCCCTGTTATGTCAGGTAATAGACTCCTTTGGCTTACAGAATATTTTGAACAGCAAATGCTCTTTCAGCAAGGGATTGCTGCCTGGGAAAAGATCTCTGGAGAAACCATTCTGCAAGCACCTAGCATTTGCCTAGAAGACTAGATCTAATGAATTTGCAGCTTGTGCTCTGCAGGGGGATTTGGTGAGATTTCTTTCAGTGCCTGGGCTTGGATTCCTTCCTGTCTTTGAGTTCTTTTTTGCCCGTCACCCTATGAACTGATTTACATTCGTCAGCTCTTGGTTTTTATAATACAACATCTGTCGCAGTGTATTCAGTCATTTTGTCCCTACCTTTAAATGATTCATTAACACCGCTCCAACTCCCTCTCCTGAGCAAACGCTGAACCTCATTCTCCCATGAATGCTTAGTGAGCTTATAAAGACCTGGTTCCAAAACCAATACACAAGTGAAAAAGCTCACACAGGATGTGTATATGCAACAGTGACGCGTGCCCATTCACCCACTCAAATGAATGCTTCTGCACAGGCAGCCATGGTGTAGGTGTACAGAACTAGAAGGGGGCATGATTATATTCTGCTGCAATGGCTAAAATGTGTTTGCATTAACATGCATTGCCATTTAAACCTGAGGCACAAGCAGGAAGGCTTTGGGGCTAAACTGGCTTTCACCCATGAGGTTATCGTGCAGAATCCTTTTAGATTGTTTTTTGCAGGGATGGGAAGGCAGGTTGGCCCTGATTCTGTGTATACGCCACTCCATATCCTTTCCGGATGCTTTTCTGCTCAGCCTGCTCAATTCCTTACCAAGGAATGGTGGGGAATTGACAATGATAGGGAGCCTGGAACTCAGGAAGTATATCTCCAGCCTAGGTACTAATCAGTGCCTAGAGGTTGATACACTTCACTAAGGTAAATAGACCCACAGAGTGAAAGAGACCCTGTGAGATCTGAAATATACAATGATCAGTAACTAATAATAATACCTAGCACTTATATAGGAGGTAAGTATCACTTTATAGATGGGGAAACTGAGGCACAGAGCAGGGAAGTGACTTGCCCAAGGGCATGCAGCAGAGCCAGGAACAGAGCCCAGTTCTCCTGAGTCCCAGTCCTGTGCACTCTCCCCTAGGCCATACTGACTTCTGGGGTAGAAAAGCATCAGAAAGCAACAATCGGAGAGAAGAATGCACACCCCTCCTGTGACAAAATGTCCCCTCCCCAGCTGGTTTGCAGGTAGATGCTGCTAGAGCCCCGCTGTTGGGGGAGATGGGAAGAGCAGACACGTGTGTCCTGATTACTAGTTACTAGCCTCGTTAATCATACATTGCGTTTCTTTCAGAACTCAGGGCCCACCTCCCTCACTGGGAGGAGTAGCCCTAGTTGTGTCAAGGAGGAGTAAGGCAATATTCATGGGGAGTAGGGGCAGTGCAGTCTCGGCCTCTGGGATCTCTACACTGGAGCAGGGCAGTGTCGGCAGCAGCAATGGGATAGGTAGGGCTGGGAAGGCCATTCCACTCCAATCTCCTATTTCCAATTGCTAGTAACGTTGTCAACAATGTCCTTTCTGGGGAGGACACTTGGCAGGGATTGGTTAGTTTGTTTTATTTCTTTCCGGGTGTGAGAGAAGGGAGATGAGGGCGCTCTGCGCCTCCCACGATCAGACCCTACGTTTATATCAGAAGCAGTGTGGCTGGGGCGATGGGACTTGTACCCCAGTTTGGGTTCTCCTCCTGGCTCTGCCGCTGGCCTGCTGAGTGACCTTGAGTGAGTCACATCGCTCTGTGCCTCAGTTTCCCCGTCCGTAAAAAGGGGGTGATGATTCCTCTCTCCTTGTGTAAAGTGCTCTGAGATCTACAGGTACAGGATGCAGATACAGTATTTGTTATTAGGGGTCATTGGTGGTTTGTTCCTCTCCACCTTGGCCTCCTGCACATTGCTCCAGCCCTGCCTTTATTTCCCTTACCATGCTTCATGTGTGCTCAGTGGCGCACATGTACTCTGCTGTGAACAGCCAAAACAATCCGTAGTGAACCCCTCCCTCTCCAACAGCCGTCCTCCCTTTCATGGCCTGGCGAAAGCTTGTTACCTTAATCAGCATGATGTCTGCATTTTTGGAAGCGGAGCTGTAGTCCGGGTGAACCACCATCCGAGAGGGCCGGAAGATCTGCTCTGTGCCTTCAAAAGTGGAGAGAGAATATTCCCCAGCTACAATCATCATCTGGTTAATTCTGTTGGGAGACAGCAGAGGCCCTGGTCACCGGTGCATCATTGCTGGGGGGAAATGGCTCTGCCCAGGTCTGATTTAAAAATTCAGTCACTCAAAGGACTCAAAACTTTTCACAAGCCTTGTAGCACTCACAGCACTTCCCATGTGAGATCTTGTGCACCGGTGTTTGAATTCACGTGGAGTCAACGCCGAAGTGATGGAGGGACGTGTGCGTGTTTGCCTAGTGCGTAGATCTGGATGTACGACTGCTTGGAGGTACACGTGACTGTGGGGGTGGGTGGCACTGTGGTGAGGCGGGTAGAAAATAGCATCATTTCCATTTTGCAGATGAGTAAACCAAGAAATGAAGAGAGAGACGTAATGACGGTGATTCAGTAGGAGAGCCGGGAATCCAGGCCTTTGCGCTGATCACTAGAGAATCCTCCTTCTGTGTTAGAATTCCTCGGTCCAGTGTTTCTCCAGAGAGAGGATCATGAGCTTGTCCAAAGCATCAATATTATGAAATGTCGGTGACTAGGAATGGGCAAACCGGATGGGCTAACAGAAAAACGGACAGAAATTGTGCCCCAAACTTTGGCTGCACCAGCAATGAGAAGGGGGAAAAAATCTGGCGAGCTGCCTTTTGCTGCTGCTCTTTTCACACCCTTGCTGCTGCTACTGTGATGACCCCCCCACGGAGAAATGCCAAATGCCCCCCCGCACCCCGCCAAGAAGGCTGATCTTTCTGACATTACGTCTTAAACACAACCAGGAAATCCTGGCAATTCTAGGGCCCCAATTCAGCGGTTCAGCAAAGCACGTGCTTAACGTCAAGCACGTGTTTAAGATTTAATGGGGCCGCGAGACACAAGGAAGATTGGCACTGGCTCAAGGTCACATGGGCAGCCTGGAGCTGAGCTGGGGACTGACCTTAATAGAACTTAAGCATGTGTTCAAAACACCGTGCTGAATCGGGGCCCTGGTGAGACAGGCTGGAAAAGTTTCTGGCCCTCGTGGGTCAGACCCAAGAGGCTCGGATAGTTAAGAGAAGAAGCCAGACTGTTGGGTCCTCATATAAACCAAACCTTCCTGCCTTTGAAAAGTCATCCCCGGTTACAGCTCACCAGTCTGCGGGTGTAGGAGCTCTAGGCATGTGAACCGGTGGGGTCTGTGCATAGATACCTACCAGATCAAGGGCCCAGCTTTCAACCTGAACACGTAAACTTAGGCACCAAAATCCCTATATAGACACCGAAATGGGAACGTAGACACCCAAGTTTGAAAACTGAGCTGGGCGCGTGTGTGTAACTATGTACAGGACTCCATGGAGTCGTGCTGTTTGATGGGAGTCCAGGACCCTATGTTCTAGCAAACCTCTATACTCTGCTGTGAGGGGAGGCTGGTCTCTTGTCTGATTCCCAGATGTCTGACTGTGCTCTGAAAGCCCCCTGAGTCTCCCGGCGTTCCTTACTCAGTTTTGCAGTGAGCAGCCGTCAGGACCCAGCTTCGACTGACCAGCGACCCGCCACAGAAATGGAAGCCTGTCTTCCTCTTCAGGGACACCAGGTACTTGGAGGAATGTGGTGCCACTATGTAACCCCCGATGATGCGCTGGAGGCTGTTCTGACCATCTGCAGAGCAAAGGCAAAGCTATCAGGAGGAGACAACTGGCAAACCCAGCCGCTGTGTCATGCATGAACTGTGGCTACCTCTCACCCCAAAGACACCGGGGCACTCTGCATCTGCACAGATCCCAGTATCACTGCATGCAGCTGGACAGATCCAAGTGTCATTTGATGTAGGCAGCTGGCCAGGCCTTATTCTGAGGGAATAGGAGCTCTGAAACCAAGTTACCTTCCAGGACTTTTGAATTTTAATCATGACGCCAGGAGTTGCTGTGACAGCTCAGGCCCTGCTAGGGCTGTGCAGGGGGAGATAAATGGGACTACAGCAGACACTACACACCAGAGAGGCACTTTAAATCACAGACAAGGTGCCAACTCCCTCCCTATAGGCTCATGTCACTGCCATTAGCATCAATAGGAGTTAGACATCAGTGCCAAGGGGATGGATAAATCCCTCAGGAGGGATTCTAATTGATCTACTACTCTATTATCGTCCTCTCGCTGACATTAGCAAGACGAGAGTCCATCTGTTATTCATGCAGCTACCGGCCTTGATTTCTCCAGAGGCGACAGAGCGATGATAAATATACAACCTACTTGGTTTTTAATTGGCATTTTAATCAATCTGAATCCAGTTTAACGCTCACCAGAGTGAGGGGCTAATTGTACTAACCTGCCTGAGGCCTAGTGCAGGCAGGCCCCAGGCGTCTATCCCACCTGGCGCCCCAGCTCTGATCTGACCCGTTATCCCAGTCTCCAGCACAGCTCTACTAATGCACATCCGTTATGGCCTGGGACTACCCTGGTTCTTCCAGTCCTGGGCCTCACTCTCAGCCAGGGGCTGTTAACTGGTTGTGTCATGTGAGCAAACAGGCTCTGGGATAAGTCTGTCAAACTCAGGTCTGATCTTGAGCAAACAAATGGATTGGTGCCAAAAGGAGAATGCCAGAGCGCTAATCTAGTCACCTACAAGCTAGAAGGTTCATTTGAATCTTGTTAGATGCTGAGTTTCATGGCACAGAGCAAGGTTTCCTGTAACATGTCTCCTCTGTTCCTCTAATTAGCAGCCATTATGCTGATTTCTTTTAAGAAGGTGTAAGGGCTTTGACCTGCTGTGTATGCAGAGCACCTGTAAACTATTGAAACAGATCTTTAATGGCCCACAGCTGGGCAGATTGTTACCAGTACTGGTGAAAATGATTGTGCATTAACCATACTGTTCCTGTATTTATTTGAGAAAGAATCACACAAGCAGTAAAGGTTATGTAATACACATCTTCCTAACAAGTATTCCCCAAGTATAAACCCTCAGTAACTGTATTGGCCTTACACAGTATCCTGCTTGGCAAACAAAGCAGGTATAGCTAGATGGAGACTTCTTTTCTTCTCCTCTCTCAGGTACTTGGTCTGTGAAAAGTCCCTCAAAGCAGGGTCTTGGTTACCCCAAGGCCTCCTGTCTTACAGCATCATGGACCTCTTCAGATGTTAATTGGGGAATTAACTAACTAATTTACTTTGCTTAACATTTATACCTTTTGTTCTCAAAGGAGTCACATGTCCCAAAAATATGCCCTGTGGGTGTTTTATTACCGGTTTTCTCTAATTAATATTATAGAAGGGGGCTACAAAACAGGCAAAGACCAAAGCTCAATCAACGTTTACCCCCTCATCAATCACTCACTCGAGCTCCTGGTGCGGTGTCCTCCAAAAGGAGTTATTTTGTCCTGGGTCAACCTGTACCAAGCTCACCGATGGCATGTTTTTGGGTTTTCTTTACTTTGTGAGCTGGTCAATCAGCTGACACGTTTCAAAGGCTATGTTTACACGACTGCGGTAAGTCGACCTACGCTATGCAACTCCAGCTATGTGAATAACGTAGTTGGAGTTGGCGTACCTTCGGTCGGGTTACCACGGGGTCTACACCGTGGGGGGTCGACAGGAGAAAATCTCCCATTGACTTACCTTACTCTTCTCGTTGGGGGTAGAGAACAGGGATCGACTGGAGAGCGATCTGCAGTCGATTTGGCAGGTCTTTACTAGAACCGCTAAATCGACCGCCGGTGGATCGATCTCAGAGCGTCGAACCCTGCCATAGAGTAGACTTGCCCAAAGTCTCATGTTGAGACACATGCACAGGTGGAGCCTCAATTAGCCATTCAAGTGCAATTTCAGCCCTCTCGGTAAATTTCCATACCAACTGTCTGATGCTAAGAGAATCCTGCTCCCAGAATCCTCTCGCCAATTCAGACATCCCAGGCCATACCAACTTCATGCTTACCACAGTCATTCATATCAATCACAACAACTCATAATAATTTGGCACCACCCCAACATAAACTGTACTGGCTCTTACATCACTAAACAGGGTGCTGTGTTGTCAGAGTTATCGGCACATGAGCTTCACTGGGTTAGCGATTGTCCAGTCGCCATCATGCTCTGCTAGAGCATCGGTGACCTACAGATGAATCTAAGTGATGGAGGCACTGACAAGGCCGGGAGACTCGGTTGCATCACTGCAGTTGTGACTTTTTTGGTCAGGATGGACAACAACAAGCAATGACAATAGAGATCTCTGTCGAGACAATGGTACCAACACAGACTGGATGTTAAAAGGTGACCCTAACAAAGCCAAGGTGCTCTGGTAGGTCAGGGTAGTGCCTGCCACATGGAAGTGATGGAGGAACAAATCACGGTGCTTGGTCCGCTCAGTGCAGTGTCGACCAGAGCGACGTACTGAGAAAGGACTGCCCACCGAAGAAGCCGCTACATTTTGTTGGGCGAGTGTAGCCTCTGGGCCCTGGTGGCGGGGGCACAGGCTGAAGAATCTCTGATCTAATCTGGGACACCAGGAAGGTGTCCAGAAGGTGGTGTGAAGAATCTGCTGTTTAATGACTAATTTACCTAACCTTTCCAAAGAGGTAACAGCATCCTGGCTTACTTTAACTTGGCCCCTTGTCAAAGAACACCAACACTTAGCTACGTAACAACAATACAATAATTATTTGAAGCCTCCTTTGGTTTCAGATGCGAGCTGGTCCCCTGTGTAAGAAAGCCATTAGGGAGCTGTGAGAAGAACCTATTATTTTGGGTGCTCCAGGGCAAGATTCTGAGGTCTCTATTTGGTTTACACTCAGGGCTCTTTACGGCAAAGTGCCGAGTGCTTCTGGGAAGTGCCGAGTGCCCACAACTCCCAGTAAAGTCAATGGGAGCTGAGGGCTCTCAGAAGCCATCAGCTCATGCCGAGATCAGGCTCTTATTCCTTACTCTGGACATTTCCTTCTGAAGTCCATAAGAGTTTGTCCTGGTTAAGGACTCAGGAAAAGCTTCAGGTTTGGGCCCTTTCCTAACATCCCAAAATTCCTCCCAAGAATCCCCTGAGCTGAGGCATTGCCCTGTGTTTCTTCCGGTGGTGCAGTCCGTTTCCAGGGCAGCTGATAGGAATGTACGTGCTTTCGTGGCATTGTTTCCAGAGAATATCGAAGTGTTTGATTTGTGTAAATATTCTTCCTGGCAAATTACACCGTTCTTCCAAAAGGTCTCCCTGTAGGTGGTCTCTTTGTCTAGAACAATTTTGCTCAATTGTGGTATCATTTAGGAAGCAAACTTTCCTTGCTAATAGTTTTACTAAACAGATACTGAATGAGAAACACTTTGGGCATGTTTCCTCCTTTGTACAGCTCCTTTCAGAGAATCTCCAACCATATTACAATAATCAATTATGCCTCATAATGCCCTTAAAAATATTATCCCTCTTCTACAGAGAGTTAGGCTGAGAGGTTGAGTGAACTGTGTGAGGACAAATGGTATTTCTATGGCAGAGCTAGGAATATAACCTAGGAGTCCTGACATCCAGTCCACTGCTCTGATGACTAGACCTCATTCTTCTCTCAATATCTGCAAAAGATCCTTGCTGGAATCTCACAGTCCAATTTCTTGTTTCTCTGGAGACCTAATTAACTTGTCATGATGCAAATATTATGGAATGTTGACAGTGGGCCAGTTTCACCTGAAATGTTGGTCCACCGAAGATACACTGGATCTAATTGACCCTTGGTGTATCTCTCTAGATAGACAGAAGATAACACACATAAATAAATGTCCAGGTATTCTATCAGTCTGATGATTTAAACAAATAACATTATTAGTTCTGTAAAAAAAACAAAACAAACAAAAAAACCTATGAAGAATGTTGAATGTGAATCAGATAAAAATGAAACCTGGGAACAAAATATGGGACATCTTAGAGCGGGGGAAAAAATCATGGTGCATTTCTGGATATGAAGAAATGTAAACTGTAATAGGGACTCAGGGTGGTGTAATTTGACGGGAAGCGTATTTACACAAATCACACACACTTCAATAGTCTCTATACAGATGCACATTCAGCAATCGAAAGACTTAGTAGGATTTCTAGACATGAAAGGCCATCTAAAGCTAGCTATGCATATGAAATACTCACCGATCAAAGAAAATAACTGCAGGATCAGCAGAAGGCTCAGTGCCAGATAATTCATCTCAGAGTCAATGTAAGATCTTATAAGCACCTGCCAAAGGTAGCTCCAGCTCTTAGCTGCTGAAGGGAGAGAGAGACCCAAAGAAACTTCACTTCATACCTAGATATTCTGGTTCCTCTTTCAGTTTCCATGACAACGTGAATCCCAAAGAGAACAATCAATTATTCATGGAGGCACTTCAGGACACTGGTGTCTGATTGACTAGAGTTAACCTTGTGTTCTCATCTTCCTCCCCTCAGCGTCCAGCTGAAAGGGCCATAGCCTTTACTGCTCACAAACGCTGAATGGAGCTTCTTGGGTTTCCTGGCAGTGAAGTTACACTGATTTCAACAAACCATCCCTTGGCAGACAGGGGAAGGCATATCTTGAAGGGTCTCCATCTCCTGCTTCCCTTCATGTGGCACTGCAAATTAAAGCAGAGATCCACTCAGCTGAGCTGGCGGAGCTGGAGCGGTAGCAGCCCAGAAGCGATGCGGACAAGCTGCTCATCAGTGCTGGGCAAAATGCTTTTGACAAAGCCTGAAACAGGGTCACACCTGCCTCATTTGGGAAATGGGTGGCAAACTCAGGCCTGGATTCACCATTGCCCTGCAGCTTGTGGTGTCGTCATTTACACCAGTGAAAGAGTGCACACCTGATGACGTTTGACCCCCACTTTGCACTGGTGCAAATGACTGCATATGGTGTAGGCTATGGGGAATCAGGCCACCACAGGTGCAAGGGGCTTGCTGGAGACAATGAACCTTTCAGGTGGATCATGGGCCCAGTATGAAGCAACCTGTTCCCCTGGTTTTGCCAGGTGTAATGTGGGGGGTTCACTATGAATTTTGGGGTCCTGTTAGTTCCTCATATTGGTGTAGATTTACCTCCACAGGTGAGAGCATTATTCCAGCTGCTAAGCGTTAGCCCATTAAACCACCATCTGTGAGCAAACTTCTGCCTTCAGTTTCATCCATGAAACCCCACAGAAGGCAAAGGGCTTGCATGAGGCAGAATGCAGCTCACTATGTTAAATAAATCAATCAATCCTAGAGCCTTGCAAATAGCTGTGATTGTAGGTGTAAAACGTATGCAGGAGAAAGTGACACATTGAACCTGGCTTCAGTTGCAGTATCTAGGCCCTCACCCCCGTAAAATCGGAGTGTATCCAGGATGTGTGTTGGCTACGGCTGGGAGAAATATTCAGTGAGAACGTTTTGGGTTTTTTTTCAATGACACTTGCATGTGGTAATGATGATGCTCCAGATTAGGGGGAAATAAAAAGAGCTGATTCCATTCTGCAGGTGGATGGTGACTTCTTAGCACTAAGCAAAAAAAAAAATGCAGGAGTGAAGACGATATACACCAAGAAATTACTCAAATTCACTGTAACCCATACAGTTAGCTCAGCCTTTTATTTTACTTAGCAGTAACATGAGGAACCTACAGACCTATATCCTGTAAGACATTGTCTTAAGCAGGTTAGCATGAGTGAAGCATAGGCCCGTGACCTTCAGTTTAGATAAAATAGCCCCAAAGTTACCCTAGATTTGGGGAACAGGGAACCGCTTGCTTAAGACAGGAGTTGGTACATAACAAGACTAAGCAACCACAGGACTTTTGAACTGATGCTAGGCTTGGATATTTTTGGATAAAATCATTGGCAGATGTTTAACCACCAACTTGCTTTAGCAACAATTGATGTGTATGGTAATGAGCTAAAAGGCATTAATACATTAACCTGTAGGATAAAGGCACCCCAATATTATGAGGGTGAGGAAGTTAGCTATGGACATGGGAGGCTGGGCATCTGAATGAGTATTCATAATAGTCCTCAGGCTCTGTAATAGGCCAGGCCACCATGTAAGCGGGAGGTGAGCGATCCTCATTGACCCTTCAGCTCTTCGTTGTCATCATCTACCACCGACCTTTGGGCATTTGGGTCTGGACCATTGGACTCATTTGGCATGCCAGGGATGAGGCTGGTCCCTTGTCTCTTACCACCAGATCTCCAAGAAAGGGTGTGAGTATATGAGCACATGTAAGGAATGCTACCGAAGATATTGCTGCTATTTGTGTCTATGGTTTGGTGCTTTCTTGTCTTTACTGGTTGTGTCACTAAAAGTGGCTAAGGCTTTGCTTAGCCCTCAGTGTGACACGCTTTGCCATGCACCCTGGGTTCCGACAAGATACTGAACTTGTTCGTTTTAATTCTGTTGTATCTGATTCTGGTTCTAGAACCCTATTAAATTACTATTCATCGGCAACCAATACAATTATAGAATCGGTCTACATCACACGCAAAAAGACAACCATCTGTTTCCACTGGCACCCACCAGGGACTTCCAGAAACTAACACCTGTCTTCTCCCATCTCAGCGCAACTCCACTTCGACAATTGCCTACACGTCTTTTATAGCCCCTCCCCACTCAGCAGCAGGGTCTGTACCTCCCATGGGGCCACCCTTCCCTCTGGCCCATGTATTATCCTACATGATGGCTGTGAGACCCTCACTTCCCCCTTAAGCAAATTTGTGCTCCGGAAGGCATGGGGCGGAGCTGTCTGTATTTAGGTCAGCCAGAGAGACTCCTCAGGGGCCATCCTTTGAGCTGAGGAAATGTCTGCAAAGTTGCTCCAATTTTGCACTGTATGAAAGTGGTCTGATGAATTTTTGAGTAGACAGTTTCTCTTTTCCCACTATGTGGATGTTAGAAATCACTAGACAGAATGAATCCATGCACACACATGTGCAACTACATAAATACATATGCATAGTGCTGGATCCTGGAGCGTGACCCAATGCAAAGAGCACAAGTCAGGAGTGAGTGAGTGAAGGCGTGTATTGCACTCTTTTGGTCTCTGTGATGCCCTCTGCTGGTCTGGTCTCACAGTACCATGTCAGGGCAGCCCAGGGGTTGCTCTAATTTATGTCAGGCTACAGTGGACACAGAGAGCTGAAAACAGAGCCCTGGACCAACAGGAAGTAGAGAGATTCTGGCATCATGCACTTTCCTCCAGCCACACCAGCAGCAGAGAAGATGACGCTCCCAACGCTAGTTAAATTGACGTAATGATCAGAGGGCTCCAGCTCTGTGACACAAAGCAGCTGTGCTGCAGCAGAGGATCTGGACAATATACACAACTACTAGGATGCAGAGAAATGCTCACCACAATCCACTCGGTCCTATAATGTGTGGCTGTGGAATATAGATCGGTATCGGGGGATATTTATTGCCAGAGTCGGGCTGCTGGATTTAGGGGAGGGCGTAGGATTCTAGTCTCTAGTTGAGCTCCATCATAGGATTCTTCCTTTAAGTAGGAGCTAAGGGGGTGACTTGCTGAACTCAGGCTATCCCATGCCCCTTAAGAATCAGAATAATAAAAATATAGGGCTGGAAGGGACCTCACGAAGTCATCAAGTCCAGCCCCCTGCATTGAGGCAAGACCAAGTAAACCTAGACCATCCCTGACAGGTGTTTGTCCAACCTGTTCTTAACCTCCAGTGATGGGGATTCCACGACTTCCGCTGGAAGCTTATTCCACAGCTTAATTATCCGTATAGTTAGAAAGATTTTCCTAATATCCAATCTATATCTCACTTGCTGCAAATGAAGCCCATTACTTCTTGTCCTACCTTCAGTGGACCAGGAGAACCATTGATCATTGTCCTCTTTGTAACAGCCCTTCTCGTACTTGAAGAGTGTTATCAGGTCTCCACTTCAAACTTCTTTTCTCAAGACTAAACAAGCCCAGTTTTTAACCTTTCCTCAGCAGTCAGGTTTTCTGAATCTTTATTGCTCCCCTTTGGACTCTCTCCAATTTGTCTACGTCTTTTCTAAAGGGTGGTGCTCACAAACTGGACAGAGTGCTCTAGCTCAGGCCTCACCAGTGCCGAGTCTAGTGGAACAATTGCCTCCGGTGTCTTTCATATGACACTCCTGTGAATACACCCCACAATGGTATTAGCCTTTTTCTCAGCTGCATCACATTGTTGACTCTCATTCAGTTTTTGGTCCACTGTAACCCCAGATCCTTTTCAGCAGTACCGTCACTTAGCCAGTTCTTCCCCGTTCTGTAATTCCATTTGATTTTTCCTTCCTAAGTGAAGTACTTTGTACTTATCTTCATTTAATTTCATATTATTGATTTCAGACCAATTCTCCAATTTTTTTCAAGGTCATTTTGAATTCTAACCCTGTCCTCCAAACCCCTCGCAGCTTGGTGTCATCTGCAACTATCCACTCCATTATCCAAACCATTAATGAAAAGATGGAATAATAGACTCAGCCTTTTCAACTGCGACCCCTTAACTTGAAAAAGGGGAGGGGGACAGAGGTACCTAGGATAAAATGGAAGGTGAAAACCCACACACATTACCAAGAAAGCTGAGCCCCCTATCCAGGGGGGGGTTGTTATCCCTTCGAAAAAGGGAAGGGGACTAGGAGGGAAGCCTGTGAGAAGACATCAGCTTTCTACCGTAGTGACTCCAGGGCAACAGACATGAAACCAAGAAGCAAAATGATCAGATTCAACCTTGAGAGCCAGTGCTTTAACATTCCCCTCACTGCGAGCTGGACTGAAATGCTAAAAAGTCCTGACCAGCAGCCCCCCAGCCCCTCCCCACTGTGTGTGTCTCTGGCTCCAGTTTAATTTAGAAAAAGCTTTTTTATGGCTCTACGCTTTTAAAAAAAAAATCTTGAAGTCGCTTGATCGATAAATCCTCTCCTTGGCTAAATAAACTTGGGGATATCAGTTAGCAGGAGAACTCTGGGTTATTCAGAGGCCCTTCATTACAGCAGGGGTGATCAATACAAGAGGCACGTAAGTAGTCGCTCCTTTTTATTATTCGTACTGGCATTGATTGGCTAGGAGAAAGCTGGAATAATTCCCTGGGCGGCGTAGCCCCTCTCACAGGCTGTGCTCGTGATGCGCTGCTGAATGTGAGTTACAGGTCCCCTCTCTGTGCCTGATCCATAGAGGATGAGTCCAGCTAGGGAACCTGAGATTTTCAGCTCAAGCTGTAGCAGTTTATGGCTCTTAGATCTGGAGGCCCCCAGTTCAATTTCTGGTGCGTCGGCCAAGCTAGCTGCAGTTACGTACCCTCACCAAATATTTCATGTTCCCACTAGGGATGGAGGAAGCCATTCAAATCAACTAAGAATCCTCCCAAGACTTGGACCACAGCAGCTGATAGCCGGCAATGTCGGGAATCTCACAAAAGAGAGATCGTTCCCAGGAGTTTCCCAGCCTGGGCTGTTAGCCGGAGGGATTAGGGCAGTGGATCTCAAACTTGGGCCGCCGCTAGTTCAGGGAAAGCCCCTGGCGGGCCGGGCTGGTTTGTTTACTTGCCGTGTCTGCAGGTTCGGCCGATCGCGGCTCCCACTGGCCGCAGTTCACCGGTCCAGGCCAATGGGGGCTGCAGGAAGGGCGGCCAGCAAATCCATTGGCCCGTGCTGCTTCCTGCAGTCCTCATTGGCCTGGACCGGTGAACCACGGCCAGTGGGAGCCGCGATCGGCCGAACCTGCGGACGCGGCAGGTAAACAAACCAGCCCAGCCCGCCAGGGGCTTTCCCTGAACAAGCAGCGGCCCTAGTTTGAGAACCACTGGGTTAGGATATGTCCAGTGAAATGTCCTCTCAGTGGCATCTTCATCTGAACCACTGACCGTAGCTGGAGTTTCATTCATGGCTTGTTCTGGGAGGCAGAGGGGGAGCGAATGGCCTGAGCAGAAGTTGGTCCCAAAGCTGCAGTGCACTTTTCAGTTCCTTGTTTGTAAATTCTGACCCCACAGGAGCCACCTACCTCTGTGCGAGCTCAGCCAGGGCTTGGGGGAAGTGGTTTGAGCATTGGCCTGCTAAACCCAGGGTTGTGAGTTCAATCCTTGGGAGGCCATTTAGGGATCTGGGGTAAAAATCTGTCTGGGGACTGGCCCTGCTTTGAGCAGGGGGTTCGACTAGATGAGCTCCTGAGGTCCCTTCCAACTCTAATATTCTATGATTCTAAGTGGAGGCTCCTGCCTATCAGTCACGAGGCAATGGCATTTTCACAGTGACTTAGTTGTGACCTGAGGCGAGTCTCTGGAGCGGACTCCATAGACGCTACATTCTCCCCTGTGTAATGCCCAGTTGTACGCTGCCAATCAGGAGGATGTGCTGTGTTTTGAATGCTCAGACTGAGGTGCTTTTGCATTTCCCTGGAGGAGAGGGTGCTCAGGACAAGCTGTGCAGGCCTCTCTGAGAGAACAAAGAGGGTCACCTACAAAGCGCTCTATCCACGCAGGGGGCTCTCGCTTTGTGAGTGTGACAGCTGCCATCTTTGCAGACACCAGGAACTCAACTGAGGATGTCCAAAGCTAAAAGCATCAGCTAGCAAGCCCGGCTATCTAGTTTAGAGCTGAACAGAATCCTCTGCGGATCAGGCTCTGAGGGGGACACATAACACACACTGACCAGTGGGTTATGTTCATCCTGGCTGGGAGAGCACCATTCTAGCATGTCACACAGGAGCACCCAGTCCCCTCCCTGCTTTAAAATACGCAGCAGTCATCTGGCACTCTCTGGATTCCTCTGCAAGCTCCCTAAGAGGAGTTTCTTTCTGCAGGACATGTGCCGAGACACAAAGGACAAGCCCATCTCCAAACAAGGCCCCCAGTCCACTAGCATCCTTTCCTCATCCGGCATTGCAGTACGTTGAATCTCCACCACGCCCTGTTGCTGCTTGTGTGCTGTACCTCCCAGCCAAGCCACAGGAGGCAGAAGGGAGGAAAATAGGAACGAATGGCACAATCAGAACACCAGCAGAAGTGGCAGCAGGATGGCACAGCATGAGGAAAGATACTCAAAGAAGGTACGTTTCTACAGGGAAACGACACGTTGTTCCTTCTAGTGCTGGCAGGTGCTCTCACATCTGAACTGTATGTCAGTGGGCACCGATCTTGGCCATCAATCTGGCATGTGCAGAACACTTCTACCGCAGGCTAAGGGGCTCTCCGCATGTAACCCTGCTGCTGGGAAAAGCTGCAGCCCCGGAGCAGAGCATTTCTAGGGAATGCGGGCACAGCTGCAGAAGAAAGGCATCGGATAGGAACACACCAGTTTTGCTTGGTGGCTACAAAGGGTGATGTCTGCACCGCAGACACCACCATGCCCCTCCACCCCTGGGCTTCAGAACTAAAGAGAAGAAAGGTGTGGAAAGGTACAGTCATGAAAATGTTAGGGGAGAAGACGTGGGCACCCAGGAAGGAGTGTGGAGATGAGTCTCGAGGTCCTCAGGGAGAAGAGAACCACCCTCTGAAGACAGGCACTTCTAAACGATGTCTAAAATAGATAATGCTGTTGAAACACAAAGCAGCCTCCCAGTGGTGTAGTAACAGCTTCCTCCTGTGCGGCGACACAGGCTGCTCAGAGACAACAGGGTGTCCCTAGGATTCACAACAGGCCTCCTCCCTCAGCCACAGGAGCACACCTGGGCTGTCTCACCTTTCAAGGTCTGTGACAGTGAGGGAGGTAACCGGTATCTTGCATGCCCTCCTCAGCCACTCACCTGTACACAGGGCCTATACTGTGTCCAGGTATCCCTCAGCAGGGCAATGAACCCCTGAGGACTGTTTGCTGAGTCACCTGGTGTCATGGAGTTGAGTCTCTCTGGCTGAGGGGACAGAACAATGCTTTGTTAACTGCCTCCCGGGCTGGGAGCCACAGTCCTGGATCCATAAAGGCAGCATCCCCACGCCCCACCGCGTGTCTTTACTGTGTGTTCTGTTCAGCCACCTTGGGCACTCAGGCACTTAAGGAAACCAGGGAGGTCACAAAAGACACCATCTGCGAGAAGAGGGGTCTTAGAGAAACCAGGTGGATGAGGCCATAAGTTTTATTGGACCCACGTCTGTTGGTGATAGAGACAATAAAAGATAAGACCTCACCCACCTGCTCTCTCTAATATCCTGGGACCAACAGGGCTACAACAACGCTGCAAATGGGAATTGCTAAGGCAGTTCTGGCTCCTATTGCTGCTTGGACACCGATTCGTAGCTTGCCTCTGTCAATCATGGCTGACAATCCTCCTCTGATAGCCGTTTATGAAACGAGTTTGGCCTCTCCGCCTAGTCCTGACCTGACAAGTATCCACAGGGTTGTGGCCCCTGGCTGGCAGCACAGCAGAGAAACCTGTGGCTGAATGCACCATGCTGAGAACTGGCCTACTCTCCCGTGCGGCGGGTGCTGGATTCATCAATCCCCCGCATCACAAGCTTCCATTGCCCGCATTCCTTCAACCTTTCTGTGTTACAATGAAAAGCTGACTTTAATGCCACCGGTCCCGGCCCAAAGGCATCAGATACCAAGAGGGACTTATGAGCAGCACCTGGGAACCACGTACAACCGCGCTATTGGCAGATCCCTAGGATCGACTTTGCTTCCCTCTCGTGCCTCGAGGGCAACTCCTCCATGGCAGGGTGGAGGTACATCAGTGGGGCATTGTGGGAGGAGCTGGTACTGCCACTGGGCATGCCAATAATTATTCTGTGGAGAGCGGGTTTCAGACTCCGGGGCTGTCAAGCCAGCCTTTCCTGAGTGCTTAAAAAAAGGAAGGGTCAAGAAGCAATGATTGGCGTCTCTTCTTGGTGTTTTCACTGAATGCTCTTTTTACCACCTTCTTTCCAAAGAGTTTATAAAGCAACTGTTACTGGACACAGCTGTCAGTGCCTACAGTTACACCCTGAAAACGAAGATGGGCCCGTGATTCTCGTTTGGATCCAGAGACGGGTGTCTAGTGCCCCCAAATCTGGGAATGTTCCGCTTCGACCCGAGGTTTTCATTCAGCCCATTATGACAACTCAGGTGCCATTTGCAAATTCTGATTGGACCGGGAAGCAAAGTGTGAGGGTGGTAAAATCTTGGGGTTTAGATCAGGCCCAGGTAGGGTGACCAGATAGCGAGGGTGAAAAATCGGGACAAGGGGTGGGGGGTAATAGGAGCCTGTATAAGAAAAAGCCCCAAATATCGGGACTGTCCCTATAAAATTGGGACCTCTGGTCACACTAGGCCCAGGTCAGCCTGGAAGGGTAGTGAGCTTCTCCCAGGCAATTCAGTAATTCCTCCCAAGGAAGAAAACAGAAGGAAAGCAAGCTGGACTCAACTATCAAATATATCAAGGAAGTGGGACAGTCTCCAGCAGCTGGAAAACAGTCTCTTAATTAACAATGAATTAGGCTCCTGCAATAAGATAAAGGGAAGACAATGTGACATAATTAAAGAACAATGAGAGCAAATTGCTTCGCATGCCCCTGTACACCCCTCCCCAGCAGGGTCTTGCTGCAAATCAGAATCCTTTGCTCCCACTGTCGCTTCCATTTGATCCTGGATGTCCTCATTTATCCTGGTCTTCCCATCACCCACACGGGCTCTCTGATGCCTGCCCCACCGCCCTGTACTGGGTCAAACCTTAGCATGCAGCTCCCATCTCCCTCAGCTGTCTGATTTTATTCATTACATATGACGCTTGGCTATGAGACTGAGGAAACAATCCGTGAAACAAAACTGCCCTGCTGCCCTCCTGCAACTTTCCTCCTCCTCTGAAATGTGTCTGTCCCGCCCTTTTGGAGGCTTCTGTGGCACATTTTAACAAACAAGCATCCAACATTTGGACCACAGATAGTTAAAAAAAAATTGAGACATGGCTTAGCCACATGCCAGACTCAAACTCCCTAGCATGGCTTTCATCTGTAGATCAAAAATCATGGAATCCAAAATACAGTCCCTTAAAAGTTACCCGAATGCACCATCTAGTGGTTCACTGGGACTCCCACAGATTCATTCTGCAGGCATTCCTCTAAACCAGCGTTTCGGTGTCAGGAAGATCTCAGGGATCAGCGCCGATCCACAGACCGGTTGGTGAGAAACACCACTCTAGACAATCACACTGTGCAGTAGATCCAAAGAACTCAGGGCACTTTCCCAGCCTCACAACACGCCCATGAAGTAGGTAAGTTATTAATGATTATTATTATTTACTTATTCATTGTACTGGGAAAGCCTCTAAGAGTGCCCCACTCCTGGATCAGGACCCCATAGTGCTGGGCACTGTGAACATAACATAAGAACGGCCGTACTGGGTCAGACCAAAGGTCCATCCAGCCCAGTATCCTGTCTGCCGACAGTGGCCAATGCCAGGTGCCCCAGAGGGAGTGAACCTAACAGGTAATGATCAAGTGATCTCTCTCCTGTCATCCATCTCCACCCTCTGACAAACAGAGGCTAGGGACACCATTCCTTACCCATCCTGGCTAAGAGCCATTAATGGACTTAACCTCCATGAATCTATCTAGTTCTCTTTTAAACGCTGTTACAGTCCTAGCCTTCACAACCTCCTCAGGCAAGGAGTTCCACAAGTTGACTGTGCGCTGTGTGAAGAAGAACTTCCTTTTATTTGTTTTAAACCTGCTGACCATTAATTTCATTTGGTGACCCCTAGTTCTTGTATTATGGGAATAAGTAAATAACTTTTCCTTATCCACTTTCTCCACATCACTCATGATTTTATATACCTCTATCATATCCCCCCTTAGTCTCCTCTTTTCCAAGCTGAAAAGTCCTAGCCTCTTTAATCTCTCCTCATATGGGACCCATTCCAAACCTCTAATCATTTTAGATGCCCATCTCTGAACCTTTTCTAGTGCCAGTATATCTTTTTTGAGATGAGGAGACCACATCTGTACGCAGTATTCAAGATGTGGGCATACCATCGATTTGTATAAGGGCAATAATATATTCTCTGACTTATTCTCTGTCCCCTTTTTAATGACTGCTAACATCCTGTTTGCTTTTTTGACTGCCACTGCATACTGCGTGGATGCAGTATGCAGAGAACTATCCACGATGACTCCAAGATCTTTTTCCTGATTAGTTGTAGCTAAATTAGCCCCCATCATATTGTATGTATAGTTGGGGTTATTTTTTCCAATGTGCATTACTTTACATTTATCCACATTAAATTTCATTTGCCATTTTGTTGCCCAATCTCTTAGTTTTGTGAGATCTTTTTGAAGTTCTTCATAGTCTGCTTTGGTCTTAACTATCTTGAGCAGTTTAGTATCATCTACAAACTTTGCCACCTCACTGTTTACCCCTTTCTCCAGATCATTTATGAATAAGTTGAATAGGATTGGTCCTAGGACTAACCCTTGGGGAACACCACTAGTTACCCCTCTCTATTCTGAGAATTTACCATTTATTCCTACCCTTTGTTCCTTGTCTTTTAACCAGTTCTCAATCCATGAAAGGATCTTCCCTTTTATCCCATGACAACTTAATTTACATAAGAGCCTTTGGTGAGGGACCTTGTCAAAGGCTTTCTGGAAATCTAAGTACACTACGTCCACTGGATCCCCCTTGTCCACATGATTGTTGATCCCTTCAAAGAACTCTAATAGATTAGTAAGACACGATTTCCCTTTTCAGAAACCATGTTGACTTTTTTGCCCAACAATTTATGTTCTTCTATGTGTCTGACAATTTTATTCTTTACTATTGTTTCAACTAATTTGCCCGGTACTGACATTAGACTTACCGGTCTGTAATTGCCGGGATCACCTCTAGAGCCCTTTTTAAATATTGGCGTTACATTAGCTATCTTCCAGTCATTGGGTACAGAAGCCGATTTAAAGGACAGGTTACAAACCATAGTTAGTAGTTCCGCAACTTCACATTTGAGTTCTTTCAGAACTCTTGGGTGAATGCCATCTGGTCCAGTGACTTGTTATTGTTGAGTTTATCAATTAATTCCAAAACCTCCTCTAGTGACACTTCAATCTGTGACAGTTCCTCAGATTTGTCACGTACAAAAACCGGCTCAGGTTTGGGAATCTCCCTAACATCCTCAGTCGTGAAAACTGAAGCAAAGAATTCGTTTAGTTTCTCTGCAATGCCTTTATCATCTTTAAGTGCTCCTTTTCTATCTCAATCATCCAGGGGCCCCACTGGTTGTTTAGCAGGCTTCCTGCTTCTGATGTACTTAAAAAACATTTTGTCATTACCTTTTGAGTTTTTGGCTAGCCGTTCTTCAAACTCCTCTTTGGCTTTTCTTATTACATTTGTACACTTAATTTGGCAGTGTTTATGCACCTTTCTATTTACCTCACTAGGATTTGACTTCCACTTTTTAAAAGATGCCTTTTTATCTCTCACTGCTTCTTTTACATGGTTGTTAAGCCACGGTGACTCTTTTTTAGTTCTTTTACTGTGTTTCTTAATTTGGGGTATACATTGAAGTTGGGCCTTTATTATGGTGTCTTTAAAAAGCATCCATGCAGCTTGCAGGAATTTCACTTTACCTTTTAATTTCTGTTTAACTAACCCCCTCATTTTTGCATCATTCCGCTTTTTGAAACTAAATGCCACAGTGTTGGGCTGTTGAGATGTTTTTCCCACCACAGGGATGTTAAATATTATTACATTATGGTCACTATTTCCAAGCGGTCCTGTTATAGTTACCTCTTGGACCAGCTCCTGCACTCCACTCAGGACTAAATCGAGAGTTGCCTCTCCCTTTGTGGGTTCCCGTACCAGCTGCTCCAAGAAGCAGTCATTTAAAGTATTGAGAAATTGTATCTCTGCATTTCGTCCTGAGGTGACATGTTTCCAGTCAATATGGGGATAATTGAAATCCCCCACTATTATTGAGTTCTTAATTTTGATACCCTCTCTAATTTCCCTTAGCATTTCCTCATCACTATCACTGTCCTGGTCAGGTGGTCGATAATAGATCCCTAATGTTATATTCTTATTAGAGCATGAAATTACTATCCATAGAGATTCTATGGAACATGTGGATTCACTTAAGATGTTTACTTCATTTGATTCCACATTTTCTTTCACATATAGTGCCACTCCCCCCTGCACGACCTGACTGTCCTTCCAATATATTTTGTACCCCGGAATGATTGTGTCCCATTGATTGTCCTCAGTCCACCAGGTTTCTGTGATGCCTGTTATATCAGTATCCTCTTGTGAAAACACAGAACAAAAGACAGACCCTGCCCCAAGGAGGTTAAAAATTTTAATTTTCATACAATTTTGTCTTATTAACGTCATTTCACAGATGGATGAGGAATGAGGTTGAGAAACTTGCGAGTCACTGACAGAGCCAGGAATAGAATCCAGAAGTCTTGTCCCCCAGAGCTGTGCCCTGACCACTAGATAACGCTGCCATCTGCATTAACTGAATTAATTCATTCAGCTATTTGTATTAACTGGAAATTGTGGGGTACGGTGGCATTCTAGCTTTCAGTATCTTGTGATCAGTGTCTTTACACATGAAAAATTACAAGAAAGCAGATATATATGTTGTCTAACACAGGTGACTTAAATAGAATATGAAAGTCTAATTACCAAGCACCTTTGTTACATGAAATCTATGTGCATTTTAAATTGGTGATGACAGATACTCAGCTCAATGTAGTTTTCAAAGAGAGAGGGGCTTGTTCTAATTCTGCATGGTATTTTATAGCCCCATGTAGATCCATTAAATATTTTCTGCTTATGCAAGATCTCCAGGATGAAATTACCCTAACAGATCATCTGTGAGTCCTTGTAGATGCTAAGGACCAGACCCTCAGCTCCTGTAAATATGCATAGGCAATTGATTTACACCTCCCGAGGATCTAGTTGTCTGAGTATGAATTATTTGCAGGTGTCGTTCTTAATAAATAGTCTGTGCAATTTATGATTTCCAGGCTGGGCAGAATTTTGTGATACTAGATGTTGAGTCTCTGAGTAAATTCCAGACAGGACTTGGCTCCTTAATGTTTAACTGATTCGCAGTTTTGACCCTTGGAATGGGACCTGGATTATTGCACCATAAATTTAGCCAGATTAAAGGCTGGTGGGTGCGCAGCCTTTAGGTTAGATGACTCTCGGCTCCAGTTTTGTAAACTACCTTTAAAAAATTCCCCTTCCCTTTTTTTTAGCTTGCTCCACAAGAACACGGACAGGATCCTTCTGCTGCAGAGACGTGCAGCGGCAATATACAGCACACCAAGGCCTGGAACAGAATGGGAGTACATTGTGAAGGTCGGGGGTGTTAACGTTCTCCTATTCTCTCTCCTGACGTGAGTGAAATCAGGGAGAGAAGGTTTGAACCATTCTCTTCCTGGGCTAATTCCAGCTCTCATGGGCTAAGAAAGTTGGTGATAAAACGTGACGTGAATTTCAGCAGTAAATTAGCTTTTAAAAAGGGGCTCCATCCTGGGAAGTGCTGAGCAGCATCCACTGCCATGGGCGGGAATGCTCAGGATGCCACAGGACGTGCTCTGCCCTTCGCAGTATCAGGCCATAAACACAACATGTGACTGTATCCCTGAAAGGAGATCGGACCATGCCTCTTGGTGCCCCTAAGTCACAGGGTCCTGGCCGGGAGTGGCAGCAGCTCTCTAAAAGTGGGTGGGGGCCACTGGTGCATGAACTGTGGCCCCACCCCTTCCCCCGAGGCCCCGCCCCCATACTGGCCATTCCCCTGAGGCCCCGCCCCCTTGCTGCCTCTTCCCCCCCCCAAGACCCTGCTCGCTCCTCTCCATCCCCTCCCTCCTGTCGCTCGCCCTTACGGCTGGTAAAAAGTGGGAGGGCTAAGCCCTGGCCCTCCTTCTTCCGGCACCCCGGTCTTGGTTCTTCTTTCTCATGTTTCTCCCTCCCTCTCTCACACACCTGCAGAAAGGATCCTGTGGAACAGGGTATAGTGTGACCCTGGTAGCATGAAGCAGAACGTTTCTGTGAGCAAAGATGCAGCAACATCCCAGCCAGAGACAAGACACAGTTCGTTGTCCTGCAGCAGCAGCAGCACCGCCCCCCTGCACTAGGCGGGACAGCAGGCTCCTCTCCTGTCTGAGTAAAAGCATCTTGACAGGTGTTTTCCTCAGAACATACTTCGTGTTCCTCTTTGGACCGTGCCCTTCCTCGCAGGGAGACCGAATGTAAAGAAATGTCCCACTGGCAATAGGAACACAGGATAGATTTGGCCTAACAGATCCAGCCAGTGACCCACCTAGTCCAGTAGCTACACCGTGGCAGTGACCAATCCCTCTTTGCTGTGAGGAGGTGAACTGGAAACTTCCCCACAATGCAGTTAGCCAGTGGTACAGTGCTGTGGCTAGAGGGGAAAACACCTTTCCTGACCCTCAGGTAATCAGCAGAAGCCTTGAAACATGAGATTTGATTCTGTGAGACAGGAATATCTCACCGTCCATAAAAGCGAATGTTTATCAGTGGCTGTGAAATTATCCAGCCACAGCGATTGACTCACTGCGCCATGGAAGAGGGTCTATAACCGGCCGTGGGGGACGACAAGGTTCTCCAGTCAGGGGCAATAGCAGGTTAACTGAATGCTCCCAGGAGATGTGTGTCAGCCAAGGCGGGTTGGACACAGCTCCCCACCGAGTGTGGCAACACCAATCATACAGCAGTGTGGTGATGGGTGTGTGCACCACACAGGCTCCAAAACGGTTAATGTGGGAAGCCAGTGGACTTACTGGGAGAGGCAGGCTCTTAACTGAGGGTGAAGTTCAGCAGAGAAGAGGCTGGCAGAGGACTATAAACTGAGGAAGCCGAGAGCAGAAGAGGGCAGCAGGCAAGGAGAGAGTCTGCAGTCACCCTCTGGGATGAGAGAAAGCCGATAGACCAGCTGGGATCCCAGCCAGAGTAGAGAAGGTTGGCAAGCAACCAAGGGAGGTGTAGAGCAGTCGCTGGGAGTGAAGCAGGCTGCAATGGCAAGCCCTGATAAAAAGGCACAATCTGGACTTCCAGGAGAAAGCCCTGGGCGGTGTTTAGTGGAGGAACAGCAAAAGGGATTTAAGAGGCATGAAAGGCCAAGTTGGTTTGGGTTTATTAGGAGATTCCAGGGGAGGTTCTGGAGGGGCTTTTTCACAGGGGAGGGGGAACTTATTCTGCTCTTATCTGACACACCTGTTCATTTTACCTGTCACTTGGGTTACCCATAATGCTCTTGATCCTGTTGGTTAATTATTACAGGCACTGGGCCTTCAGCAAGAGCTTGTCCCAGTTCAGCCCCCACTACCCAAGCCTGCATCAGAGTCCGAGCACCGACTTTTCCATGGTAAAGGACCCTGGTGTCGCGCGCAGGGCTCCACTGCTACAGAAGAGTGTGTGACAAGGGAGTAAACCCCTGCCATGAGCCGACCTGAAAGAATGCCTATGGGATCAGGTGAGAGTGAGTTTCTATCAGGGTCAGTCCTGCTGGCTGCAGGACTCAGTCCCTACTATCCTATAGAGACAAGGTGGGTGAGGTAATACCTTCCAGCTGCTGCACAAACACCCAGCAAGGGATTAGAACTGGTCGGGGGCGGGGGGGGGGGGAGAATTCTGCAGAGGATTTCAATCAAAACAGAAAAAAAATTGCTTTCATCAAAGCTTTCGGTGGAACATTTTGACTTTTAATACAAAAAAATAAACCCACCAGAAATTGTTCAGCGTTTGGCCAGGAAATTTTCTGATGAGAATTTTTTAAAAAATTTCTAGGAAAACAGATACTTTCCGTGTAAATATTTTTTCACCTAAAACCGAACCTCTGTCTCCGAAGAGGCAATGTTTTCCCCTGGGTACAGCAGTACGCTGGGAGCCAGGCTGCTAATCTTGGTGTGCCTCCGCCTTGCTGCATGACCTTGAGTAAGTCACGTCCACCCTCTGTTCGAGGTTTCCCCCTCGCACCACCACCTTTCTCTCTCTTGTCTAGTTACATGGTACATTTCTAAGGGCAGAAAGTGTTTTCTTATAGGGCTGGTCGAAAATTTTCCATCTAACCCAGGGGTGGGCAAACGTTTGGGTATGGAAAGTATATGGCGGCCCATGAAATTGGGGGTTGGGGCGTGGGGGGGTGAGGGCTCAGGGTGCAGGCTCTGGGGTGGGGCTGGGGATGAGGGGTTGGGGGTGCAGGAGGATGCTCCAGGCTCGGAGCGAGGGGTTCAGAGGGCGGGAAGGGGATCAGGGCTGTGGCAGGGGGGAGACTCAGGGGTGCAGGCTCTGGGGTGTGCTTACCTCAAGCAGCTCCCAGAAGCAGCGGCATGTCCCCCCTCCAGCTCCTACACAGAGACATGGCCAGGAGGCTCTGCGTGCTGCCCCTTCCACAAGCGCTGTGGTTCCCGGACAATGGGAGCTGTAGGGGTGGCACTTGGGGTGGGGGCAGCATGCAGAGCCCCCTGGCTGCCCCTATGCATAGGAGCTGGACGGGGAACGTGCCGCTGCTTCTGGGAGCCATGCGGAGTGGGGCAAGCCTTTGACCCCACTCCCTGGCGGGAACTTGAGGGCCGGATTAAAACGTCTGGAGGGCCAGACGTGGCTCCCAGGCTGTAGTTTGCCCACCCCTGAGCTAACCCCTTTTCAGTGAAAAACTGCGTTGGGGTTTGTGCAGCACCTAGCACCAAGAGGGCTCTGATCCCAGCTGGAGCTGGTACGCAGCCCTGCAATACGATGGATCATAGCAACAGCAATAACTGGTTAAAGCTGCATTTGAGAGCTAACTTGCCTGTCCTGGGTTGAGCCTGGGCAAAATGCAATCATTACAAGTAACCGTCCAGCGAAATGCCAAGCAGGAACAGAATGACTGCCTGCTCTCGACGGAACCTTTCAGAGAAAACAAGTGCATTTATCATCCTGAATCAGAAGTCTCCCTAGCTTTAATGGAGAGGCTGGGGGGTAATTTTTAACTGAATAAATAGCACAATCAGTACAGTAGCCCCTGTATTCGTTATTTAGATATTCAACTTTGCCTGTAAATCACCGGGATGGCCTAGCTGAGGAACAGTCTAGTGAGAGAGAGTTGTCTCCTCATGCACAGTGTAAGCTGGCAGAATGATTCAGCAGGAAAACAGCTGCAGTCAGCAAGGTGTCTTCCTCCAGGGTTAGTGTTTATAACCACAAAGTACACAGAAAATTCCCCAGCCTGAGGTTCATCCCAGTCCTATGACCTGACCTTCCCACGCTGCCTCCCAAGCAGCCAAATTATTCCCCTCACCCTCTATGCACCCTATCTAGCCGCTTACATCAGAGTCGTGAGCACAGTGGGATGTCAAATGCCACCATGCTTGTTCATAGGGGCCCAGTAGAGCCCCTGCCCCCAGACATTCATTGAATTGTCAGGGTTATTCATTCGAGGGAGAGGAACCCATGGTCAGGTCTGTGGGAGGGAGTCCTTTAAGGTCACAGAAATATTTAACCAGAGCCTCTTTCAGGGCATGCCTGGCTGAGCACTGCAGCTTTTACCAAAAAATTACACCCACAAGCTGATAGCCAGTTTATGGGTGTGGAATTTTGGCAAAAACAGCTGATTTCATTGCCTGAGCTCCACTGAATTCCAACTGGCTCTTGGCCCCCAGCTCTGGCTAGCAGCACCCGTGAACCTCTACCCCACATTGGCGAATGCAAGACGCAGTCTCTTTTCCAGTGCTTTATCCAGTCTACTTTGAAGGCCTAGAGCAGGGGTTCTCGCAACAAATGTTTTGGTGGCCGCACTCTCACTGGTGGCTGCACGGACACTTTTTCCCTAAAATTCTTAATTAACTTTAGGAAGGACAATTAAATATGCACAGAGGCACATCCAAATCATTGTCATGTATATTTGTAGGGTTTTTTTTTGGCAAATTCAGTAACAAAAATAATGCTGACTTCCACTTCAGCCCCCACCCGCCTCTACACACACATATCCAGGGCTTGGTGGGTCCTGGGGCTTGCTATGAAAAGTGATAGTTGTATGTTTGTTAATATCACAGCACACTTAGTAGCTACCTGGGAGGCTATGAAAAGTTCTGTTAACAAACATACAAGTATCACTTTTCACAGATAGCAAGTAAGGCTGCTGTGAAAAGTGATACTTGCATGTTTGTTAATATCATTTTTCTCAGCAATCCCCAGGACCCATTAAGCGCTGGATGTGGGGGTGAAGGGAGAGGCAGCAGGGGCCAGAGGGGATGGTGGGATGGATGCGGGACCGGGGGAGGCAGTGGGGGCCTGGGACAATGAGGGGGATGGATGAGAGGCCAAGAAGGCAGCAGGGTCCTGGGGGGGAGGATGCTTTGGATATAGGGCTGTGGGAGGCAGTGGGGGCCTGGATGGACACAGGGGCGGTGGGGGTGGGTGGCCAGAGCCAAGTGGCTGCTGCCATGCGGCCAGGGCTGGGGCTCAGTGCCCACAGCCGGAACCCGGAGCTGGGTGCCGGAGCCCAGGAGTGCGTGGCTGGAGTCAGGAGTCGGCGCTCGCTGCTGCATGGCCAGGAGTTGGCATCCAGGGCCAGCTCCCACCACCGCGTGGCCAGAGCCCGGGAACAGAGCTGTGGGTCGGCGCCTGCTGCCGGGCAGCTGGGGATCAGCGCCAGGGTCTGGGGCTGCATGGCCGGAGCAGCGGGTTGGTGCCTGCCACTGCGTGGCCGGAACTGGGGACCAGAGGCCGACTAAGCTCCGTGGCTGGAGCCAGAGGTCAGCACCTTCTGCCCTGTGCTTGGAGCCCACTGCCCTGTGACCGGGGTTGGGGTCCGCACCTGTAGCCAGCACCTGCCGCTGTGTGGCTGGAGCCCAGGACTGGAGCCAGGAGCCAGCACCTGCTGCCACGCAGCCGGAACCAGGGGCTGGAGTCAAGCCCCGCAACTGAAGGCCAGGGCCACGTGGCCAGAGCAAGGTGGGTCAATACCCAGGCAGCTGTGGTGGCCACACAAAAAGCCCCTGGAGGCCGCATGCAAGAACCGTTGGCCTAGAGTCACAGAGCTGCTGAGCACCTGAATCTCCCTGTGATTTCAGTAGGAGTTATCGGTGCTCGGCCCGTGTGATAATTGGGCCCTAATGACCAATATTTCAAAGAGCTCAGTGTACATGCTGGGTCCTGAGCACTCTTGAAAACCTTGCCTCACTTTGGGTACGGAACACTTGGCAAACGTGCCCTATCTCTAGGCTTGGCAGAATTCGATTTTTATTTTTTTATAATTTCGATGGATATCATCGATTTATTTTTAAGCATTTTTTTCCATTTAAATTTTCACAGTGGTGGGAAATTATGGGTGGGGTGGGGGTGGTGCCAGATATTAATTATTTAATGACAGCAGACACCAAGATTCAAAAAGTCAAACCTTTATAACCGTTAGACACAATCTGACAACCTCACCTGTCAAAATATACAAAGTAAATATCCTGAATTCAAACCCTAATAAGTTCTCAAGCAGCATTTTTCTTACCTTTTGCCTAATTGTACATTTTAGATGATTAGTGATGGAAATATTATTTCATTGGTTTGTGTGTTTATGGGGAAATTGACATTTACTGATAAAAATGTAAATCCTTCCAAGTCTTCATAGGTGCTGGAACTAGGGGTGCTGCTGCACCCTCTGGCTTGAAGTGGTTTCCGTTATATACAGGGTTTACAGTTTGGTTCAAAGGCTTTCAGCACCCCCACTATACAAATTGTTCCAGTGCCCCTGGCCTACCTATCTCTCACCATCAGCTCAGGTTTGTCACTGAGTGTCTGTAGTCCTGTTTCAGAGGAGTAGCCGTGTTAGTCTGTATCAGCAAAAACAACGAGGAGTCCTTGTGGCAGCTTAGAGACTAACAAAGTGGGTTATAACCCATGAAAGCTTATGCCCAAATCAATTTGTTTGTCTCTAAGGTGCCACAAGGACTCCTCGGTGTTGTTTTTGTAGTCCTGGTATTTCCTTGCAGATTTTCCTCTGCGCCTCCTGAATTTCTTCCCAATGCCAAGTCACCTCCTGGCAAAATGCCCCAGCCTGACGCACTGAAAGGACTGGGGGGGCTGCAGAGCTGGGCAGAAAGTGGGTGGCGCTTGCTGACAGCTCTCCAGCGGTTCCACTAGCCAAAAGGCACTTTGAGAATCAGCTCGGACCACAGAGGGTGGAAGCTGCTTTTGCTAATGCAGAGCCAATCAGAGCCAGGCGGTCAGGGCATTGCAGGCTTTAGCCAATCGTGTGGGAAGCCTGTCACTGTGAGGATGAATGCAGAGCCCTCCAAGCTGGAGCCTGTTGCTTCTTTGTTGCTGCATTGTCATGGGACGGCTCCTTCCCTGAAAGCTCCTTTTCAAGCAGAGAGTCCTACCAAAGGTACATGCTCATCCTCGGCCCCAGCTTGCTCCCACAGAGGTCAGGCAGCGGGGAGACAGACTGTCCGGGGTGGAGAAGGACAGCTCCATTGCAGACAGAGGAGAGGCAGAAGAGAGAGAGAGATTAGGTGCACTGAATGGCTCTGGACGCATCTCATGGAGACAGCGCACACACCAGTGCAGAGATACTGGTGAAAACGTAGAGCACACGGCCTCACAGGCTGCCCATGAATCCACCCTGTCCTAGACACTCTCAGGGAGAATGCAGCCAAGTCTGGGAACGCTCACTCGCACTTTGAGCTGAGCTGACCGTTAGACTCCTGAGCTAGAGGAATACGTAACACAGGAAAATCACAGAGGATGAGCGTGAGAACTGAATTGCAACACATACGCTGACGAAGAAGACACACACAAATCCTCCACTCACTGGCACTCAGAGACACGTCCACCACATATACACTGTGAGTCAGTCTATCTCTCACACACACACACACTCTTCAGGAGTGGAGACTGGCACTTCCTCTTGCTCAGACCTGTTTTTTCCCCTCACTTGCTGCAGTTGCAAAGAGGAGAAGTCCTGCAGATACCCGTGAGTGTAACCATGGCCCAGGTGCAGTACGACTGTTCCACGGGGAATCATCCAAACATCACCAATTCAACAGCCTCCCCCGTGGGACATGAGCAAATTCAACTCCTGTTGCACGTCTGCAAGGAAGCTAAGAAATCTGCTTACTGTCCATATAGTCGCTTCCCGGTGGGAGCGGCGCTACTGACTTGTGATGGGAAGATCTTCTCTGGTAAGTAAGGACAGCGCTCCCCGAAACGGTAACACTTCAGCTCCTGAAGAGCTGGGCCCAGGGTGGGTGCAAGGATGTTTCGTGCCCAAGGCGAAATTTCCACCTTGTGCCCCCCCCCAAGCCCTGTGGCAGCTCCCCACCCCCCCGCCCTAAGGTGCCCCCCCGCAGCAACTCCCCACCCCCCTCCGTCCTGTGCCCCCCCCTCCACAGCAGCTCCCCCTGGCCCGGGAGCCATGTGGCAGCTCCCTGCCCCAAATGACCGAAAATACCGCCCCCCACATACTAGCACCCTAGGCGACCACCTAGGTCGCCTAATGGGTTGCCCCGGCCCTGGTTGGGCCCTACGCCCTCCCAGAGATCCAGGTGTCTCCAAAAAAGCAGAGGCAGCTCACATCCACACAGGAGAATGTCTCTGAAGAAGTAGAGGCCCTGGAGTCAGGGCTCCCTGAAAAGGCAGAGACTGTTTGATAGCAACATATGGTTTGTGCCATGAGCAAGACGTTGTGCAGGAAACTTGCCCTGTATTCTTCATGTTGTCGTCCTTTGCTTCCCCGAGATGTGGCACTGGCCTCGCTCGGCTGTAAGGTGGTTTGGATTTGGGCCGTCCTTTCCAAACTGGGTCACAATTTATAATCTGTCTCTGGTTTCGGTCTCTGTCAATGGCCTGCCTTCCTCCTCCAGCCCTGGAATAGCAAGAGGAAACTAAACCGGGAAGCCCCTAGGTTCCATCTTGTTTGTGCCCTGACCTGAGGCCACAGCTATGAAAATGCCAGCGTACTCACCAGTGTTGCCAGCCCTTGGGATTCTACTACAAGTCTCATGATGACAGGTTTCAGAGTGGTAGCCGTGTTGGTCTGTACCAGCAAAAAGAACGAGGAGTCCTTGTGGCACCTTAGAAACTAACACATTTATTTGTGCCTGCAGCCCCCGAGCATACCCAAATAAATATGTTAATCTGTAAGGTGCCACAAGAAAGTTTCATGATGTTTCCAACAGCCCAGCTCCTCGAGATGTGAGAGAACCTCAGCTTTCATTTTTGTGATAGTAAGTTTCTAGCCTTCATGGCTGCAAACAAAAGGTTTTGGAAAAAGTGATCCCCCAAGGCTCAAAACCACAGAAAGCAAAGAAAATGACCCCACATCTGCTACTGCTAGAATCTTATGATTTTCAAGCCAATCTGGGGGAGGGGCTGACTCATTATTTTTGCCTGTGTTTCCCAGTACTACCCCATCTGTCAATATCCACCCATTTCTTATCTGATGGAATGTAATCTTTCAGGAAGGAACCATCTTTTCATTCTGAGTTTGTATAGCACTTAATGGGATGGGTGTGACGGGTTGGATCTCAGAAATCCCCTTGGGAACTGCCAACTGATGTGCCAAGACTACATCTGCCCCTGCTTTCCCTGCCAGCTTGGGACTCCAGCACCCTGTCTTGTTGAGCCAGACACGCTGGTCTGCTCCAGCACAGACCCAAGGTCTAAATTATGTGCCCCAAAGCTGCAGACTTAACTGAAAGGAGCTTTCAGAACTGTTCCTGTCTTTAACACTCAGATGCCCAATTCCCAATGGGGTCTAAACCCCAAATAAATCCGTTTTACCCTGTATAAGGCTTATATAGGGTAAACTCATAGATTGTTCACCCTCTATAACACTGATAGAGAGAGATGCACAGCTGTTTGCCCACCCAGGTATTAATACACACTCTGGGTTAATTAATAAGTAAAAAGTGATTTTATTAAATACAGAAAGTAGGATTTAAGTGGTTCCAAGTAGTAACACACAGAACAAAGTGAATTACCAAGTAAAATAAAATAGAACACGCAAGTCTATGTCTAAGAAACTGAATACAAATAGAACCTCACCAGTTCCAGTAAGCTTCCTTTTACAGACTAGTCTCCTGCTAGTCTGGGTCCAGCGATCACTCGCACCCCCTGTAGTTACTGTCCTTTGTTCCAGTTTCTTTCAGGTATCCTTGGGGGTGGAGAGGCTACCCCTTTAGTCAGCTGAAGACAAAATGGAGGGGTCTCCCAGGGGTTTAAGTAGACTTTCTCTTGTGGGTGGAGACCCCCTCCTTACTCCTATGCAGAGTCTAGCTCCAAGATGGAGTTTTGGAGTCACATGGGCAAGTCACATGTCCATGCATGACTCAGTTTTTACCAGCCAAGCCACATTCCTGGGAAATCTCTGATGTGGATTGGCGTTTCCAAGTTCAATGTTGGCTTAAGTGGTTCTTGACTGGGCACTTAATCTGCTGGCCAAATGCTTTACTAAGGCTATCAAGCAAGTAGGCAGCCAATAGTCCTCATTTCAAGCACAAAAATGATACATGCCTACAAATAGGAGCAATGTATTCAGTGGATCATAACCTTTACATAGATACGTTACATGGCACACGCAGCATAAAACATATTCTAGTTATGTCATATATACAGTCAAGAGCATATTCCATAAAGCCTTATGGGGGGCACCGTCACAGTGGGGTCCTGGCCCGTAACTGGGGCTCCTAAGTGCTATTGCAATGCAAATAATCACAATGATTCTTGAAAGGTTGAGGTTGGCAATCTTGCATATCTCTGGGCGGGGGCAGAGCAGATCGCACTGATTATGCCATTCTGCTCTGCCTGCCTGTGCTATATTGCTCTCCCTTGCTGAGCAACAAGAGGCGGCTGTCTGATCTCCTGGACGGCATTCAGATCTTTGCTGCAAAACAACTCAGAGCTGGGAGAGCCCACAGCTCCTCTGTGACGCTGGGCTCGGTTTCCTCTGTGCCTGGGCAGAGTCGAGGCATCTCAGCAAGATGGGGATTCCTCTTGGGATAGTGAATCACAGGGCATGTCTTTGTCATAATGATAAGAGACAATGTGGTGGGGCTGGGAGACATGCCAGATCTTGCCTTGGAGGGGGATGGCCCTTGGGTGTGCTTCCCAGGTCCCTGTGCAATCAGAAACGGGGAAGGAAATGGGTCAAAAAGGGACAGGTTTGGAGACCCCAGCGCCACCACTTCACTCCCCTGAGAATGAAGAAGAAGAGAGCCAGGAGACGTCACCTCACTTTCTGACAGGAGCCAGAAGGGCTCTGGGGCAGACCGACCTACTTTTCTAAAGGTTCATGGTTAGAGCAAAGTGACTAATGAAAAATATGTGTAACCCACGCACCTTCTGGGGATGGTGTTTGTCCCACCTAGTGGCACGGAGACCACTTAGAGCGAGTTAAATGAGTCTGCTCTACAGCCTTAGCTAAGAGTCAGTTGACTTTTAGCTCACGCACTAAGCTCTAGAGGTCCCAGGTTCGATCCCACCTGCCGATGACTGGGGTCTGTTGGCGTTACACATGTATTTGCAAATAATTATCCAATCTGGCCCTTGAGTCTGGCTATTGTGCCTTTAGGATCTTGTTCCTTCCTTTCATCAGCAAACCTGCAGTATGCATTTACAGCCTACTTTTCAGAGGTGCTGAGCATCTGCAGGGCTCATTGATTTCAGCTGAAGTAGCAGGTGCTCATCGCTTATGAAAATTAATGGCTCAAGCTCATGCAAACATTTATGCACATACTGAACTTTACTTGCTTCCTTAAAATTAGGCACGTGCTTAAATGCTTTGCTGTCTCAGGACCATATAGTACTTAAAATAACAAACCCTGTGTAAAATACCTTGCACCTGCATCCCCATAACAAAGCAGGCATCTAAGGAGGCAATTAAATACTGAAGAAAGACAAAGGCTGAATGGCCAAAGCTACTGAAATGCACTTTAACTTTGGGACTCTGGTGATTTAACGCCATTGGATGCCACTGAAGGGAGGATTCTGCTGATTGCATGAAGAGAGGGAGCTGTTACCATTACTTAATCAATTTCCTTATCAAATCTTCCCCACACATTACCCCTGAAGCCATGCTATCACAATCCTGAGTGCCATTAAAAGTGGTGCTGGTGATTCAGTGGGTGGAATTCTTCTGCCTGGGGCAGTCCAATACCACCCCCTGTTGTGGTGGTAGCGGTACTCCAGTGCCGGAAGGGCTGTCTTCTGAAGGTCAAAATCCGCTGCAAGCTTAAAGAGCATGACTCCACTGACTTCAGTGGAATTGTGCCAGCTAACACCAATGCTGAATTTGGCCTATAGCCTTAAAAGGTCCCATGTCATTAATTATTCCTTATTTTTAATATTGATTTATGTTATATTAGTGCATGTTAAGAGCTAAAGTAAAAAGCTGCACAAAAGAAGCCATTTGCAGTGTGCTACAAAAAGTCTTATTGGTCCTACAAAATTCAGCGATTCCGCTACATATTTTTGAGGGCCATCAAACTGGCCCCATATCTCTTAACTCTGTCTTTACATGTATACAGATATACAGCACTCTTGTAGTTGGGCATAATTAGGCGGCTCAGCCCATAGGATTCTGGCTGTTTTGCAGTGTGAATAATTCTGCCTCCCTAAATCCCATCTGCAATTTCAGCTGGACACCATGCTCTCCACTTCCTCTCACATTGCTGTGTGTGTTTCACCCCAGTGCTGGGTGCAGTGATTCTTGTCTATGACCTTGTAGAGCACTCCTGGATGAAGGGCACCCCATCAGTAGGTGCGATTGTATTTATTGTCCGACAAGTTTGAAAAGTAACAAAATGCTCTTTACTTCCTTTAGGCTGCAATGTAGAAAATGCCTGCTACCCCCTGGGGATATGTGCAGAACGCACCGCCATTCAGAAAGCCGTGTCAGAAGGGTACGTGAATTTCAGAGCCATGGCCATTGCTAGGTAAGTGAGAGCTGTGAATCATATCCCTTTTGAATCATTTCAAAATGTGCTTGGACTGGAAAACTGTGCAACACTTTTGTTCCTCTAATTCTTTGCTTCCTGCACTTTAAACACACAGGCACGTACAGCTCTGGGTGGTGGCAAGAGGCAATGGCCATCCTTTCAAAATGAGCTCTCTCTTTTACCTAATTTTTGCAGCATCAACTTTGAAGTCTGGGAGAAAAATGTGATTAGCGAGTTTTGTTTTGCGAGATTATCATTAAACTACATTGCAACCACTCTTAAGACTGAGGTCCGGGTCCTGCCAGCCATTACTCATGCAAATAGCCGCACAGAAGTGAGTAGGACCATTTGAGGGACCCTGATCCCGCAAACTGATCTGTGCAGGACCTCGCAAACTCAGCAGGGCACAGGGGTCCAGTTTTGCACAATCCAGGCCCAAGTGAGCATCTAAAGGAGATGCAAAAATCAGCTGTGGGCCTTTAACTAAAGCTTGAACGCAGCCATCCTGGAAACCTTGCTGAGACTTTTAAATTGGTCACCTAAAACTGGAGGCTGCTATTTAGTTGGTCCTTACTGTAAGCTTCTGTTCCGTGATGTGTCTATAGGCTCCTAATTATTGGTTTGATACAGAGCAAGTGAGGAGTTGTTGAGAACATTTTGTCCTAATGGACTAAAAGCAGAAATGATGTCAAATTATACTACTTGGGAATAATCCATGTCAGTAACCAGAGCCAAGGAATTAATTTTATTCAGAACAAAGGGGCTACATTCATGAAAAGGGATAATGAAGAGAGAGAAATTGTAAGTTTGAATTTTAACAGTCACCCGACATCCTCTCTTTGTTTTAGTCGCTCCTTTCAAATGTTCATGAATATTTCTAGGGATAATGAGCAGGTTTCTATATTTATATTAACCTGGTGCTTGCTAAGGAGCAGATCCTTTGTCTACACACAATGATCATCAACACTAGAAAGGAGGAAAAGCTATGTGGTTCTGTAGTCCATCCCATGCAGGGTTAGCTACAAGGTACTCCTGAGTGCTTCGTCTAGGCTTGTTTTTAAATGCCTTCCAATACCTCCCTCAGGAGGGTATTTTACATCCTAACAGACTTTGTAGTTAGAAAGCTGATCCTGATATTCATTTGAAATGCACCATTCTTTCACTTCACCCCATTACTCCTAGAGATATGGTCTTATGTCCCCCTTCCCCTCCAAATGATTCTCATGCCTTCCTTGATCTTAACACCTTTCAGATACTTGGAGATAGATACACAGTTGTCAGAATCCTAGTAAAGTCCAAACTAATGGGCCAGTGCTTTCCCTATGGGGTTCTCCCAGTAAGGGATGAAAACTGAGTAAATACCAGGACAGAATGGCCAATGTACACAGAAGAGGATGAGATGAGCAACATCCCCCCTTTCCACGGAAACCTCTGTGGGCTTTGGGAAGACATGACAGGATCATGGCCAGGGACAAAGTTGCTGCCCATGTGGCATCAACCCTCCCACCCTCAACCCTCCAAACTCACAAATCTGTGGGGATTTACTGCAGTAAAGGCCTGGAGTGGATTTTCCCAGCCTTGTAATCTTCCCAGGATCTGAACCCTGTGCAGTGTGGAGCCCAGCTCCATAGACCCTCCCAACTCCCTGTGCTGTTGTGTAGTGGAGGTTAGATGGTGGACTTGGGGAGGTGGGAAGGGTCAGAAGACCCACCGCCATGTGGATCCTGTGGTCCTTTTCCCACCTTGGAGAGAAAGACACTAGGATTATAGACTGCAATAGTAGCTGCAGAGTAATCCCAAAACAAAGCAGGTCTCCAGAACCCAGCGCCAGGATTAGCAAATTTGAGTGAATGATCAGCCATTGAAAGACGCCTTACACACAAAGTGGTATGCAAGCTGCTTTCAATGCATTTTAATACCACCAGATGCCAAGTTTTACATCTGGGAACAAGGAATATAGGCCATACCCATAGAATGGGGGCCTGTATCCTGGAAAGCAGTGACTCTGAAAAGGACAAGCAACTCAACATGAGCTCCCAGTGTGAAGCTGTGGCAAAAAGGGCCAATGCCATCCTCGGATGTATAACCTGGGGAGTAGTGAGTGGGAGGAGGGAGGGGAATTTATCTGAACACACCATTGGTGAGACCAATACTGGAATACAGCATCTAGTTCTGGTGTCCACGTTTTAAAAATGATGTTGAAAAATTGGAGAGGGTGCAGAAAAGAGCCACAAAAATGATTTGAGGGCTGGAGAGAATGCCTGACAGAGTGAGCACATTAATTCTTAAGGAAAAAACACCACAGAGAAACCTTAATAAAAACAATGATTACATTTAAACACACACCAGATATAGCAGGAGTCACCCCCATCAGTCCTATGAGACCCTAGCAGGCCCAAGTATTTCCAAGCCTTCCGCCAGGGTGGGGCCCCCTTAGGTCCTGTATATTTGCTGGATCAGAAGGCAAGCACTGTGTCAGTCCAAACTCACCTCTTTATACCAAAAAGTCCTTTCTTTGTCTGCCAATCTCTGGAAAACCCAGCTTGAACCAGTATGTGCAACCCACGCCAGGGGGTGGTACCTCACTGACGTTAAAGAACTTCTAGAGAGTGACTTGCCTTAATTCCCGCCTCCCCGCCCCCTCCACGGTCTTTAGTTCCTGTAGGTGCTGCGATAGCCGTCCCCCATGGAGTAGAAGACAATCATACAGAAACCATTCATAGATTTAATACAGTCTGGTCCCCAACGATATTGTACGGGGCTGCAATATCTGTCACAGCTACCTCCCTGGGAGATGTTGGGCAAGTCACTTCCCCTCTCCTTTCCTCAGTTTTCCCATCCGTCACATAGGGACGATGATCTTGACCCTCTTTTCCAAAACACTTTGGGATTTATGGGTAGAAAGAACGATCAAAGTGCTATTTACTAACTACTGTTTGTTATTATTTGGTGCGTTAACATTATTTATCGGATGCATTAACTGTATAATAATTTTCCATCATGAGCTACACTGACCTCGGCATTCTATTCTCCTTCGATAGCAACACTGAAGAGGATTTCATCGTGCCCTGTGGGGCCTGCAGGCAAGTCATGAGAGAGGTAAACACCTTGTGCTTCCTTTTTCAACAGCTGAAACTAAACTGCTTTAATTCCCACCCACTTGCCTGGGCTGAGAACATTGGTTTCTTTCAGACCCCACTCTGAAATGTCAGGGGACACAGCTCAAAAATTGGCCAAGTAAGGAAGCATTCTGAGATGTGCCCAATTGTGAGCGTCCCATTTCCTGCACTCCACAGCACCAAGCTGGGAAAGGTTTTGAATGTCGAGAATGACAAAAGGAGAGGGAAACTCGGGTCCGTAAACAAGGGCTTCCAAGTTTGGAAACAATATTAATCCCTAGAGTGCTGACCGCAGTGTGTTTTCAAGGGCAGAAACAGAAGGAAAGTTCAGCTCTGGTGTAAGTAGGTGTGGTTTCAGTGCAGCTTACGCTAGAGCCAGATTTGCCCCTACATCTCTCAAAAGTATTACTACAGGGCCAAAGCGTGAAAAGGGAGCCAAGCTTGAGTGCAAGGGCTCTGGTCAGGGAAAAGTACACTGAAACACGAGAGCTGAGGCAAGGAATCCTTGGCCCCAGCATATTCTTTGGGGTTTTCTAGGCACTCAGCTTGTGGGTACTGGGGGGAGGTAAGGATTGGTGCTCCCCTGAAGCACAGGGTCTGGTGCTCTGCAGAAATCTATTAGCCATGCCCCCAAAGCATCTGGTTGAGGCCATGTAGACTGCAGGGATGCAGGAGGGTTTCAGAGTTCAACATGGGGGCTCCCTGTGTTACGTAGTCTGCAAATGCAGCAAGGATGCAACATTTCCATTGCATTTGGGCCCTGCCCATCTGCAGAAGTCTGCTCAAGATTCAGCCTGCAGCATTTAGGACCATTGCTGTAGAATGCTATAGTATTTTGAAAAAAAAAGGATCTTAGGAGCTCCACCAGGGTCATTTTCTTCATGTGCAGCAAACAGGCATAGCACCAAAACGGCGCTCTAAGCTGCATTTAACGTTTTCAGCATTTCTTTAATGGCTAATGTTTAACTGATGGCAGATTCCCTACATGGATAAGCAGCATTATTTCAAAGGTAAAGTTCCCCGAGGGCCTGATCCCGTGTACTTTATGCATCTGAAATTTCCTTTGGAGGTTAAAGCCAGTTTTGGATGTCCAAGAAATGAAGCATCAGGCTCTAATCTAGAAACTGGTAGACGACTTAAAACAGGGGTGGGTAAACTTTTTTGGGCCACATCTGGGTATGGAAATTGAATGGTGGGCCCAAATGCCCACAAAATTGGGGGTTGAGGTGCGGGAGGGGGTGAAGGCTCTGGCTGGGGGTGCAGGCTCTGGGGTGGGGCCAGAAATGAGAGGTTCAGGGTGTGGGAGGGGGCTCTGGGTTGGGGCAGGGGGTTGGAGTGTGGGGGTGAGGGCTCCAGCTGATGGGGTTGGGGATGAGGAGTTGGGGGTGCAGGAGGGTGCTCCAGGCTGGGACCAAGGGGTTTGGAGGGCAGGAGGAGGATCAGGGATGGGTCAGGGGGTCGCAGTGTGGGAGGGGATCAGGAGTGCAGGCTCCAGGTGGTGCTTACCTCAAGCAGCTCTTGGAAGCAGCTGCATGTCCCCCCTCCAGCTCCTATGCAGAGGCGCTGCCCGGCAGCTCGGTTTACTGCCCTGTCCGCAGGCGCTGCCCCTGCAGCTCCCATTGGCCATGGTTCTCGGCCAATGGGAGCTGTAGGGATGGCGCTTGGGATGGGGGCAGTGTGCAGAGCCCCCTGGCTGCCCCTACGCATAGGAGCCAGAGGGAGGACATGCCACAGCTTCCAGGAGCTGCATGGAGCCACAGCAAGCACGGAGTGGAGCAAGCGCCAAAGCAGAGCAAGCCCTGGACCCTGCTCTCTGGTGGGAACTCGAGGGCCAGATTAAAACATCTAAAGGGCCAAATGCAGCCCCTGGGCCGTAGTTTGCCCACCCCTGCTTTTAAAAGTTGCTCAGAGTTTCATACTAATGTGTTAATACTATAAAGGCCTCCAAACTTTGACCCAAGGAAGAGGTTGCTTTAGGAACTTGCCAGGCGCCTAAAGTGGGACAAGCAGGCAGATGTGAACTTCAGGCAGGGAGCTGGAAGGAGGGTTAAGGAACTCTTGGTGCAAAACATGGCAGAAGGCTCAGGATAGGAAGGGGGAGAGAAAGGGGTCTGAATAGGCAAAGGGTTAATGTTAGGAAAATACAAAAGCGGTAAGCAAACAAACAAACCCCAACAAGAATAAAGAAAAAAGGAAGATGGTGAAACAAGCCAAATAGCCCAGTGTTAATATGCAGAACAAAACAATGGCAAAATCTAATGGGCAATGAGCCAGCTGCCTGCTGCAGTAAAAAAAAGTTAACAGAATGCTCATTTTAATTGAATTTACTTCAACTGTGTTCACCCCCCCCCCCCCCGTTTCTGCAAATACACCTCTACCCCGATATAACACAAATTCGGATATAACGGTAAAGCAGTGCTCCAGGGGGGCAGGGCTGCGCACTCCGGCGGATCAAAGCAAGTTCGATATAACGCGGTTTCACCTACAACGCGGTAAGATTTTTTGGCTTTCAAGGACAACATTATATCGGGGTAGAAGTGTAGTCTAGCAAATGACTGTGCAGGACTAACTATAGGAGTGTGACTCTTTATAACTGCGTTTTTAGTCTCTGCTCCTGAAGTTCTGGGTGGGTAGATTCCTGAGCCTGTACAAAGCCAACTCCCCGTGGGTGCAGGGATCAACCCATAAGGAATAATTTGCATGACCATGGCCTTCGACACTAAGCTCTTCATGGCAGTGATTTTGTCTTATTGCATATCTGTAAAGCACTGGGCATGCTTTGGCATTGATCCTGCATTTGGATCTACCTGGGCACAAGACACATTTGATCACAGGATCAGGGCTTTTGTGCACTATAAAAATAATACAATAAAAAGATCGGTAATTGCGTTACCCACTCGTGAAATGCAGCCACCTCTGGGTTGAAGTGCAGGACCATCATATGTGACAATGAAACATAAAAAGAACGTGAAGCCACTTTGACAGATACATTTTTTAAAAACACACATATTGTTTCTGCTTATGATTTATTTAACTGGTTTTCGCTATTGGGTAAATACCAATGAACAATTCAGTTCTGCACAGGTGAGATTCACAGACAGTTCTCTTTGACTCTTTTTCTAGTTCAATAGAGACTGGGACATTTACATGACGAAGCCAGATGGGACCTATATAGTCAAGACTCTTCAAGAGCTCCTGCCCCTGTCATTTGGACCAGAAGATCTGAAGAAGTTCTGAAGAGAACGTGGAGCATGTGATCTGCAACGGCACTAAAGAACCTCCAGACAATCTTATGCTTTCTGTCTGCAGGACGAGATTTATTTCAGATACTTCCCAACTCTGTCTCCTAGGGAATGTCATTCAACTTCTGTAAGCCTCAGGGAACTCTAATGAAAATAATTTCCATTTATACTAGGCCTGGGGAAGGGGTGGCAAGAACCAGATCTGCCTCATTGTGAATCGGCCAATCCCAAACGTTCACAAGTTCGGTTTAGCAGACATGGCAGCAATGATGTCATGATTACAGCAGGTTGGGAATTTGTCAATGAAACGTTTTGCGTGGGAAAACGCCAGTTCATCGAAACAGTCTGAGCTAGTCACATGACCACTCTGTGCCTCAATTTCCTCACCTGAATAATGATGCATTAACCTTTTTCGCAAAGTGCTTTGAGATGCTTGGGTGAAAAATGCTTTTATAGTGCTAAATATGATTATTGCTCATATTAATGCAGTTACTCCAGCTTTATACTGGTTTAACTGAGGCCAGAATCTGGCCTAAGAGTCTCATATAAGGTCAGAATGTAAATTCTAACATACTAGAGGGTCCACATTATTCTGACACATATTACTCAAAAACCATGGGCCAAGTGCACCTTCTCCCCCACATCTTCCTACCTCAGGCTATATGCTGTACATTTATTTACTAGTGATTAGAGAACAACCAAATTAAAGATTCACTGAGTTCTGGTTTGGCTCCAGATCTCATTTTATGCAAACCTCGAAAGTTCCGATGGAGGAGAATTTAACACACAGTTTTAATTCTGGCTCATCACTACTGTTGATCAAAATTGCACAGATCAATAAATCATACAAATGCAGGAATTCGGTAATGTAAAATAGTTATTTGTAAAGATAAGAAGAAAAACTAAATAAGAGAGAAGAGAAACTAAAGGTTTAATAAATCCAAAGTAGACTATCTTGTTCATCTATGAAGCAGGTTATTAGTAAGCAACAGCCGATAGTAAAATGGGCATTTTAGATTATGCTGCTTATTGTCACTTAATTTTCAACACTTTGTCAACATCCTCTTCTTCGTTACCCTTAGTTTATTTTTCTTGATTTATTTTTTTTCTGTGTGTGAGAATGGATGGGAAAGGGAATGTAGTGGTGAGAACTGGACAATACTCTTAACAGTTCTGTCTCCAGAGTAATATGATGTTATGACTGAGCTACATTAGGCACAATGAAATTATCTGAATTGAACAAAAATGGGTTAATTTTTCTAATCATGTTATTGTAAATGTCCAAACAGAATAAATGTAGTCACTAATTCTACTGCTCCATCCAACTGTTGTTTTATTACAGAACAGAGCCACTCAAAACGATGTGGTTTTAGTTTCTAGGAGTTTAGAGGTAAAACAGAATAATACTGTACAGCATTTAAGCTACATATGCAGTCAGACTTCAGGTAACACACAACATTGAGTAGCACGTAACAGAGCACACATTCAGTATTTCCCTCAGGGTAACACACAACAAGAGAGTATACAGCAGTGATCCCAGGTGCAACGACAGCATACAGAGTACACAATCTATACCCAGGGCACCACACATCATGCAGAGATCCATACCCTTCCCAGGACAATACAGAATATGCAGAGTAACACATGGCAGCATGAAGCATACACCGTCCATACGCAGGGCAACACACACCAGACAGAGTCTGCAATCCACAAAAAGGCCAACACAGAGCATGGAGAGTACACATTCAATACCCAGGCCAACACACACCATGCCCAGTACACAATCCATACCCAGAGCAACACACACAGCTACATGTAGCATACATAACCCTTACCCAGCCAGAGTAACACAGTCCACAACCTGTACGCACAGTAACACACACCGCATGCAGAGCAGGGTGGATTTGATTTAAATCACTAGTCAAGAAGACTCAATTTAATCATGGTTTTCTACATAAAAGTGCATTTTTGTTGGTTGTTATAACCTTAATACATATTCTTCACAACCCAGAGATAGATGTAGGTTTCATTTTTAGAAGGTACACACTATACATTTTAAGACAGTGATTTATTTTGAAAACTTTTCAGATTTGTTTTACAGCTATATCAGGAAATGAATGATTGTTTGGTTATTTCATTTACCAAAGTTAATTGAAGCAGATATTTATGAAGTCACTGGGAGGTGAACTATCTCCAATTAACAGGTTAATCATTAATATTTGGAGGATTTTCTTGCCATGCTGTATTAGGAGGAGAACATCACCAGACAGACATTTACATTGTTTTATTTAACTAAAACAATAAAGTTAAGTATTCTGGATTTTTTTCTTTAACAGCAAACATATAATATTTTAACAAAACAAGCATATGTCCCTTGCTTCTCACATTTATCTGCAGACTTATTTTCCTTGTCCAGATCTATTCCGCCCCCAACAATCTTCTATTCAATGAACTTTTTGAAACTTTGCACTTTTAGAGAAAGGTAAGGGACTGACTCTGTGTACACAAATTTGCAGAGGGACAATAGAGTTGAGGTCTGTTATTTCTCACCTCTATATATTATTTATTTATTTAAAAACATTTTTGCTGTTAACAAGCATGTTACCTCTGGGGAGACAAATCCACAGAACTGCAAAACTAAGCGTCTCTGATGGTATCTTCTAGACTGAGCACTGAGTCCCATTAGGTAGCTAGAACGATTAACCTAAATAATCTATACAGAAGCCTCTGGAACCCCATAAAATTGGGTCCCTAATCCATGAACTATTGGAACTCATTTACAAAACTTTTCTTAAACATTACATGAATATATATTGTCTCATACTATAGAATGAGGATGCATAATCTGTATTCCATATCTTTGAGCAATAATATATCTTAATTAAAACTATCTTTAGATAGGTTTTTTTCCCTCAAAAAGCATTTTATCAAAAAAATCTGATGTAAATAAAATCCTAGCACATACAACCCGTACACAGAGTAACACGCACACACTATGCCCGGTTCCCAGGGTGACACACATACCAGGCCTACCACACAACCTGTACTTAGAATGACACACACCCCATGCCCAGCACACACAACCCATATGCAGTGACACACACACACACACACCATGCCCAGCACGCACAACCCATAGGCAGTGACACACACACACACACCCCATGCCTAGCACATACAACCCATATGCAGTGACACACACACACACACACAAACACCATGCCCAGCACACACAACCCATATGCAGCGACACACACCCCAGGCCCGGCACACAGAAACCCTACGCAGAGTAACACACACACCCCGTGTGAAACACACACACGCACCCCGTGCCTGGTCCTACCCGCGGTGACACACCCACCCGGGGCCTGCCGTGCCCCCCACCCCACTGCACGTCCGCAGTGACTGACAGACCCGCCCCCGGGCCGGGCGCGTCACAGCGGGCGGGCGGGTCCCGGGTAACCAGGGGCCGGGGCTGAGGTCGAGGCGGGCGCTGCCGAGCCGGGCCATGGCGCTGCGACAGGCTCTGGGCCGCGGGCTGCAGCTGGGCCGGGGGCTGCTCCTGCGCTGGGCGCCGCCCCGGCCGCTGCCCGTCGCGCCCCCGCCGGCGGCCCGGCTGCCGCTGCCCGCCCGCTACCGCTTCTTCCGCGAGTCGGTGTCCGGGCTGGCGGGGCGGCTCCGGCGGCAGCTGCTGTGGCGGGGCCCGCGGGCGGCCTGGGGGCTGAGCCTCGCCTGCGGGCTGGGGCTGCTGGAGCAGGGGCTGGAGGAGCAGCGACAGGCCGCCTCCGCCTGCCGCCACATCCAGGTGCGGGACGGGGGCAGAGACCGGCCCGGCCCGCGAACGGGGCCCCCGGGCTGCCCCCTGAGGGAGTGTTGGGGGAGGGGCTGAGCACAGCAATGACCTCTGGCTCTCCCCCTCTGGTCCCCTTTTGTCTCCCCAGCCCAGGCTCCTGTTTTCCCAGTCACCTGACACCTTATTCTCCAGCTCAGTTCCCAATTCCTGCCCGCCCGGGTTTCCTGCTGATAAGTGTTGGGGCATCTCTTTGTCTTGCTGGGCCCTCTGTTGATTCGGATCAGTTTGAGCCAGTTCTTTAAGGACTGTATTCATTCCTCCCAGACAGCAAGGTGGCTCACTCACCCCTCCTGCCTCTTGTGCTGTTCCAGGAGCTTTGTTGCCCCAGCGGGTACCAGTGCCACACTCTGAGGGGTGCTGAGGCATGCCTAGGTATCATAAAAACATTACAGAAAATTCCCACTTCTTCACAACTAGTTTCTTCAATGTCTTGATTCTTAATTCCTGATCCTGTAGTCCTCTTCCTCGTTGCGTCTCTTTCCATTAACCCCCAAACATTTCCCCCGCATTGATTCTCTCTCCTCTAGCCAACGATCATTTTCAGCTGCCGTGAAAGTCATTGTGCTTAACTAGGTTTTATTTTTAAACATTTTATTCGTTCAGAGAGGGAGGGAAGCACAGTAAAAATCCCTGTTATAGAAGCTGGCCAGACCTTTCTCTGCCGACTTTATTTGCTTATGTTGTAGATGAATGACATGTTTTTCTTTCCTCTCTTCTGTCCAAACACAATTATTTGTCTGTAGTACTGGTTGACAGACACCTTAAATAAAAACGTGTGTTGCTGATGACAGATTGTTTGCTGGCTTGAATATATTGTCTATAAATGGTTACTTTATGAGTACAAGGCTCTGACTGAATTGCTCAAACTTGTACCTGTTTTCAAATGCGAGTAATCTAATAGGATGTCTGTATCCCATATTTGGATAACTATACCCTCAAAACCCTCGCAGTGTAGACACAGCCTGGTCCTGCAAAGAGCTTTTCTCAGCACAACTTATCAGTTGGGCAAGCAATATGAGTGATGCTGGCAAAAGCCCTTTTAATGCTGGTATAGCTGAGTCTACAGCGGGGCTTTTGTGGGCAGAGAAAATTGCAAAAAATACCACATCCCTAACTGACAGTGCTCTGCCAGCAAAAGTTTCTAGTGTGAACCTGGCTGTTGTCCCTTCACTTGTAGGATATGGATAATAATTTACTTACCTAATGCTGCTTTGAGGCTTAATATTTATACAATGTTTTGAGATCCTCAGGTAAAGGGTGCTACAAAAGCACAAAGAATTATATGTTTTATGTGCCTATATTCGAATCTGAAGCATGCACATGCAGGATTTGGATGTCGTGAGTTTGTAAATTGGATCCACCATGTGTTTTGTAAGTGCTCAGCTAGATTGTAGTTTAACATAATAGAAGATATAAAGCTTTCAAATGCCGCCTGTGCTGGCCGTGTAGTATATATCCTTGTATGCACACCTTGGAGCACATACAATCATATCATTTAACATAGCAAAGTAGTTCTCTGTTTTTTAAAGTGTTGCATAATTGAGTGATTTTTTCACTTTCCTTTCAGACCATATTTATCGGAAAGAACAAGCCACTGAAAGATCCACTGAGCGCTTTCCGCTGGCAAGGCTTCAAGCTAGAAGAGTACCATATTGGGCAACCCATTGGGAAAGGGTGCAGTGCTGCTGTATATGAAGCAGCTATTCCGTTGTCTTCCAACTACCAAAGCAGTGAAGACAGCAAGGCTTTAGAAGGAAAGACTCCAGATACGCAGTGGGATCACTGCCCAGATATCCAGGCTGCAGAAGCGAAACCTATACAAACAAGCCAGCAAAGAGCTGCTTTCCCATTAGCTATCAAAATGATGTGGAACATTTCGGTAAGGAGTTAGTCTGTAGTCTTCCTGTTTGACACTTGCGAAGTCGGAAGGAAATGTTTACCACGGATGTGTTGAAAGCTCTAATTATTTTGTGCACGATTAGTACATTGGAACAAAGTTGTTGATACATAGCAATGGAAACACAGATTGTTCATGAACAGTCACTCAGTGAGGTAATTAATGCTCATCAAAAATCTTCCTATGGGAGTCAGCATCAGCATGACATTTGTGTGGCACTGCTGGTTTGTCTGCTGCTTCTTGACAATATTGACAGTGTTTTCTGGGAAAAAAATTATTAGGTTTAATATTAAGAGACGCTTGGAGAAACGTTAGGAACTAGCAGAAAATGGAAAAACACTGCTAAAGGAGTTTGGGGAATCACTGCTTTTAGAGATACTCAAGGATACAACTTAGGTGTCCATTTGCTGGAGACATTTTAGGTATGAAACCAGTAATGCTTCATGGAAGCTGGATAGCTAAATTACCCACTGGAGGCCCCACACAATTAGGTGGGCAGACCACATCTCTTTTCATAAGTTTCTTCCAGCCCAAATGATTCTGTGATCAGCCATATCCCAAAGTAACTATCCCAGAGACTCAGAGAGCTATCGTTCTTTTCTCTATGGAAAATCACTGTATCCATTCCAGTCTGCAAACAACCGAACATGAAGACATAGGCACCGAGTTTCTAATCCGCTAGGAGTGCTCCGCCAAGGCCCTGCCCCCACTTCACCCCTTCCCCCAATGCCCCACAGTGGCCCTGCTTCTCCCCATCCCTGCTCTGCCCCCACCCCTCCTTTTCCCGTCCTACTTCTTCCCCGCCCAGTTCTGTCCCCTCCCCCAAAGCATGCTGTGCCCTCCTGCCACCTCCCTCCAGCACCTCCTGATGCCGCAAAACAGCTGATCCATGGCAGACAGCAGGTGCAGGAAGGGAGAGGGAGGTGCTGATCGGCAGGGCCTGCCGATGGGCAGGAGGCGCTGGGGAGGGGGAGAGGCTTTGGTGGGCGGCTGCTGATTGGTACTAAGCATCCACCATTTTTTCCCCATCCACAGAGTCGGCGCCTATGCATGAGGAGTCTTCCAAACAAATGATTCCTTAAATCTGTTGGGATTCACACATTTTTTTAACAAAAAATGTTTAAACCCGGAATGGACCATTATGATCATCTATTCTGACCTCCAGCATAACAAAGGCCATAGAATTTCGATCAGTAATTCCTGAATCAAACCCGTATCTTGTAGCTGAGCTAGTGAATATTTTTTAGAAAAACATCCAGTTTTATTCTGAAAATTTCAAATGATGAGGAACCCACTACACCTGCGCTGTTAAAAATTACCCCTTATTTCTAGTCTGAATTTACTTAGTTTTAGCTTCAGGGTTATCTGCTTGCAGTTTTGTTATTTAGATTGGATGATTTTAAAGCTCAGGTTTGAATACAATGTTCTATGTAACTGCTGTTGTAGGCTGGTTCTTCAAGTGAAGCTATCCTCAGCACCATGAGACAGGAACTCGTTCCGGCGAGTGGTTCTGCCTTATCTGGGGAATATGGAGCTGTTGCTTGCCACAGGTATATTTTATTAGTAGATGCTTTTATTGGTCCTTAAAGGTGATCAGAGAGCCTTTATTAGCATGTTTTAAGAACACAAGTTTATTATAAGAAGCTGTGAAGCCCATGCATTTCAGATACAAAAAATTGGAAAATCAACTTCCCCTTTTGCATGTCTATCAAGACCTGAGTTGAGGGTGCTGTGTTTCCCTGCAATAGCAATTGCCATCACTAAAATCCCCCCAAAAGATGGAACAGTACTGATACATTCGGGATCTGAGGCACCTTTCATCCAAATCCCAATGTGGCTTACACATTTTACTCATTGTACTTGTAAATTGCACGATATGTGTGGAAATCATGTCATCAGACCTCTGAAATTCAGCAGTGGTTTAGAGTGCACAGGCATACCACAGAGAATCTAAATAGAAGAAGTTAAGAGAAAAGACTGCATCCACTTGATGCTACGTAGGGGATTTAATGAGGGCAGGATTTAATCACTCAGTCTGGACCTTGGCCAGCATACTGGGGTTCACTCTTCTCTACTTGCCCTCCAAAAGAAAAAAGGCCGTGCAATTATTAGTGACCACAAGTGGTCAGGACCTCTGTTGTACATTTCAACTAAATGATGGCACCTCCGGAAGTACAGGGTACCCTAAACATGGTTTTGGAGAATTCGTTCATAGTGATTTGGAGGAGAGAATACCACCATATCTGTTTGTTTGTATAGCACCTAGCATAATGGGGCTCTGGCCTGTGAGTGAGGCCCCTAGGTGCTGTGCTAGTTGACAACAACATGCCAATGAATTTTACTCAATACTGACCAGAAACAAAAGTGAAAATGGCTTACTCTGTTTTCACATACTGAGCGAAGAGAAAAGTAAATAAATACGGGGCAGTAAATTAGAATTTTAAAATTCTTTCAGTTTTGTCATCTAAGATGTGAACACAGGAAAGTGGTTTGTTTTTTTTTAATCAGTGTCCTTTTAAAAAAGCTCCCCCACCCCCAGTTTAAACAATGTCGTCCAGAATCCAGATCAACTGTTTTACATTTCAGATACACCTCTGCTGCCAGTACAAATAAACAATAAACACTGATAGGTATGTAGCTAGCCAGCAGTGTAACAGACAAAGCAGACAGATATTTTGCATTCAGGGGATGAGAGGAAAGAGAGGTCTGTTTTGCTCTAGATACGTGTGCGTTGCTCTCATTCGTTTTAATGGGCACTTACTGTGTACATCAAAGAATAGATTTCCTGGTTTGGTGTCCCCTTGATCTTGATCTGCTTCTGTAATAAAGTCATTTTTTTTCAAAGCCAGTCCTAGTTTTCTCCTTAATCTTATTGAGAGTCAGGTCTCTTCCACTAACTCTACTCCTCTGTTAATTATTTAGAACACTAGCACTTAAAGGGTAATTTTGGAGACTTAATAGGTTGTTTTGGAGTAAACTGTTGGCTCATGTTCAGCAATCAAATTTGTGGAAAATTCTGTTTTCTCGATGTAATCTTTTTTTTTTAAATAGCCAATACAGTAAATGTTTTGAATGCCCTCTACTGGTGTAACATTAAACTGCACCTCGTAGAAAATAAAAGTTGATTGTTTTGGGTTATTAGAGCAAGAGAATCTAATACATTTGGTGGAAAGGGCCAAGTTATAGTTTTAATTATGGTCAGTGGGTTAGGTCTGTAAAGCTAGAGTCCATTGACTACCCTTGATCTGCAGTGGATTGCCCACTAATAACAATAGGAGTGGGGATTTGCAAGAAGTCTGAGTCATGCTGGCAGATGCTGGTGTCTGTATGGAGCGCTGTTTATCTCAATGGGACTCCATATAGGCGATGAGTCTACTTTGTGGACCCCTGTTGAAGTCAGTGGGATTTCGTGTGATGGCAGGAACCTGCCTGTATGTATTAGTTTGCAGCATTGGAGCTTGGTTAGGAAAGTTTCTGTTGAGCAATTCTTAGAATTGTTTGTAAACTTGTGGTATCCAGAGCTTTTAATGTTTGAGAGTGGTTGAGTATTTTTTACAGACACTTTTAAGGTACATCTTGTTTTGAACTGCACTTTCTAACCTTAACTGTAACTTGCCAACATTGTTTATTTTAGAATGAGTGAGTTTATAAACTGCTTTGGGATCCTTTAGGAGGAAAAGTGCTATATTAATGAAAAATATGATTTTAGTAAGAATACCAAAAATGAAAGTGTCTGTAATTCACCATCCTACCATAGCTGTTGGGTTTTAATTTCTTTGTCTAATGTGATACACAAATTATATTGAAACAGGAAACCTGTCTTTGGGAAGAAGAATTTGAAACCTCATCCGAATATAATCCAGGTGATCCGAGCTTTTACATCCTCAGTTCCTCTGCTGCCAGGAGCATATGTGGACTATCCAGATGTTCTCCCATTAAGTCTGAACCCCAGTGGGATCGGTCACAGCCGCACGCTCTTCTTAGTGATGAAGAAGTAGGTAGAGATGGGTTTTGTAAGTTACTCAGATTTCTAGTGTGACTGTGCTGTGAGGCTCTGTAGTCCGCAGCTGCCGGATAGGCAACACAAGGCCTTGTGAAGTCTTCGCCCGGCTCATTGCCATGGATCAAAGCACACCCTAAGAAATATCCTGTGATCTTTCCCCATTTCTGCGGTTTTAACTCTTGTTAAACAGTGAAGGCTAGTTGCTCTTTTTAATAATTACTTTAATTAACTCATTTTAGAAACTTCAAACACTTTTCAGATATTCTGGTTCTCTAACACTACCTTCTCAGCTGCACATGAAGGCAAAATTAAAACAAAAGTGAGGACCCAGTAACTCTGGGCTTTCTCTTTCTTTCTGATCAGCTGTTGCTTTTCAATTGAGACACAACCATTAGACTCCAAATTATTCCTCCATTTTTATAAAACACTTTGTAGGGGGATATCTTCATTTCCCCCACTTTTTGCTATTTTGACTAACCTGACTCCAGAAAAACTCTTCCTTCTCTGAATCATATCCCTTCCCACCAAGTCTGTCCGTTCTGTAATAACACACTTCCCTCTCTTTCCTTCAGAATACAAAGGAAGATACAGAAGAACCCTCTGTAAATAAAATACCTAAGAAATCTCATTGTACACCCTGTGAGCCTCCTACTTTTAGAGAGGATGCTTTTATTTAGAGAGGTCAGGCTTGACAAAGCCCTGGCTGGGATGATTTAGTTGCGTTTGGTCCTGCTTTGAGCAGGGGGTTGGACTAGATGACCTCCTGAGGTCCCTTCCAACCCTGAGATTCTATGATTCTATTTCCAGTTCCAGTTATTTCCAGATACCAGATTTCAGATAGTATGCCATGTGTCAAAACATGAGCAGACATTTTTGTGTACTGGGGATGAGGGGGGAATTGGGGTTGGTTAAGGAATTTGGGATGTTTAGAGAGAAGTTAGTAAATGTAACAGTGAAGTATGTCCAGGCAGATGCCACTAATGTTGAACTGAATATTTGCTTTACAGCAGTAGAATACTGAATCAAATATTGTCTTTCTCAATCTGTCCAGTTATCCATGCACCCTGCGCCAGTACTTGAACGAGAGGAATTCAGATGCCCACCTCAGCACCTTGATGATCTTACAGTTACTGGAAGGCGTGGATCATCTTGTTCGACATGGAATAGCACACAGAGATTTAAAATCTGACAATATCCTGGTTGAATTGGATTCTGGTATGTAGCTTGCTGAGTCCAGCTGGAGATGAATAGGGAGTTTACAAAAGTAATTTGACTTGTATTGGGACTTGTGCTACTAAGTTTCTCAGACTGTCTACACTATTGTGGTAAGTCAACCTAAGTTACACAACTCCAGCTGCGTGAATAACATAGCTGGAGTCGACGTAGCTTAGGTCGACTTACTGTGATGTCTCCACTGTGCTGGGTCGACGGGAGACACTCTCCCATCGACTTACCTTACTCCTCTCAGTCCCGGTGGAGTACCAGGGTCGACCAAAGAGCGCTCCGCTGTTGATTTAGTGGGTCTTCACTAGACCCACTAAATTGACCCACAGTGCATCGATTGCCGGAACATCGATCCTGCGGTAGTGTAGACATAGCCTTAAATGCTTTTGAAAATCACATCCACGGTGTTTAATGGGGAAGGAAGTGAGCCTAGATGTTACAGCCTTTGTTTAGGGGGAGTCAAGATTCCTAGGTTCTGTTCTTGGCACTACCACATGCTGCTGTTGTGACATCTGGGAAAGTCACTTATCCTCTCTGTGCCTCGGTTTTCCCATCAGTAAAATGGAGATAATGCTTCCCCGCCTCGAGGGGGTGTTGTGATGTTTGTTCAGTGTCTGTTACATGCTTGGAGATCATCAGATGAAAGGTGCTATGTAAGGACAAAGCACTGTTAACAAGATATGTTGCAAAAATTACTAAGTGAATGACTGCTTAAACAGAGAGCAGAAGGGCATGCACTAGCCTGCACTGCAACATTTATGATGCATTAGCTCCATGCCCATGGTCTCTCTGATCGTAACTTGCTAGGCAGCACTGAGCAATTTCTAAAATCCCACAGCAGAGCTAGGTTAATGATATTGCACCTTCAGATCATTAAACATTAGCTGATACTAGAGGGAATAACATTTTGTTGTTTTGGTGTCACTCTCTTTAACTGAAATGTTAATTACCTGAGCACTGTTTCCGTGTGACTGAGATTGAAACGAACAGGGAACAATAGCGAGGGCCTAGATCTGTGTAATTAAATACCCTGCTGTAGTGGCTGTAGAAGATTTTTAGAGGTCCTACTAACATAAGTTTCGTTTTCTTGAAGCCTTGTTAAAACTATACTGAATGCAGATGGTAGTGATTACAAATTCAGTCTCTGGAAATCAATGTTTCTGTTTTGCAATGTTTGACTTGACATCAGGAGAGTAACCATTAACTAGCTCAAACATTTGCAGGCTCGCTGACTCTGTATCTGCTACAAATTAAAAAAATATATATACCAAAGATTCCTTCAATCCCTGATTAATTCTTAACCTTGTGTATCTTCTCTGAAGTCAGAGTGGGACTCAGTCAGACCTGGCACACCAGTCTCTTTTCTCTTATCACTCAGCAGCAGCTCCAATTCTTACACTGCATTTTGTATGTAGGAATATGCTTCCGTTCTGCCCATCTCTGCTGTACATTTGTACTATACCTCACTCACTGGGTGTGCAAGTTACGATGGAAGCTGTATAAATGAACAAGTGTGTTTTCCTTCATGCAACCTTAGAAACTGAAAGTATGTGTGGAGTGTGGGTCCCAGACTGCTGAATTTGGGAGAATCACTGAGGTGTCTGTTAAAACTCTGAATATAAAATAATATAGAGATATACCTATCTCACAGAGCTGGAAGGGACTCTGAAAGGTCATTGAGTCCAGCCCCCTGCCTTCACTAGCAGAACCAAGTACTGATTTTGCCCCAGATCCCTAAGTGGCCCCCTCAAGGATTGAACTCACAACCCTGGGTTTAGCAGGCCAATGCTCAAACCACTGAGCTATCCCTCCCCCCAAATGGGTAACTAATTCCTTATTCAGAGAACTGGGCAAACATTTTACTTTACAAATGTCACCAGTGTTCTAACTTGTAATACTGAAGAGAGGAGATGCAGAAATGGTCTGTGGTAATATAGATTCCTGTAAGGAATGAGACTTCTTGTGCTGATTAATAGTCAGTCAGTTTTCTGATATGATGTGTGGTATCTAATATGGCCAAATATTGTTCACTGCACATCTCAGTTGCGTGCTAACTTGGTTAACCTGTGATTTTTACAGCTGGCTGTCCCTGGCTGGTGATCACAGACTTTGGTTGCTGTTTGGCAGATGAAAATATTGGCTTGAGATTGCCTTTCACCAGCTGGTATGTGGATCGGGGAGGCAATGGCTGTCTTATGGCACCAGAGGTAATTCCTCATCTGTATGAGTCTCAGTAAGTAATTATAGCCTGTATTAGGTAGGTATATATGTGTAGTGCTGTTGGAAGTATAGGATCCGGTAAAGTCCATTAACATAAATAGGAGCAGGATTAGGTCCAAAATAATGGATTTGGGGAATGCCAAACCTTCCCCTTTGCCCTATATACCTTCCGCACCACAAGATGAGACATTTGAATGCCATTCAGACACATCCAATTAGTCAATACTGGGTAAAAGCCTTTTCATTATTGGGTATCTTGCCATTCTTGCCCAATACTATGCCCACTAACTTGCTATATTGGCTGCTACAGGTTGTTGTGGGTGTGGCATTGTCTGTCTAGTTTATCTCCCCATGAAACTTCCTGCCATCTCCAATAGCATTGCTTAGAGGATTCATGGTCTGGTTGATTGCCACTACCATGTGGTTAAATGTCTCTGATATAAACATCAGAATGGCCACACTGGGTCAGACCAATGATCCATCTAGCCCAGTATCCTGTCTTCCTACAGTGGCCAGTGCCAGGTGCCCTAGAGGGAATGAACAGAACAGGAATCATCAAGTGATCCGTCCCCTGTTGCCCATTCCCAGCTTTTGGCAAACAGACGCTAGGGACACCATCCCTGCCCATCCTGGCTAACAGTCATCAATGGACCTATCCTCCATGAACTTATCTAGTTCTTTTTGAAACCCTGTTATAGTCTTGGTCTTCACAACTTCCTCTGGCAAGGAGTTCCACAGGTTGACCGTGCGTTATATGAAAAAATACTTTCTGTTTGTTTTAAACCTACCGCCTATTAATTTCATTTGGTGGCCCCTAGTTCTTATGTTATGAGGAGTAAATAAGACTTCCTGATTTACTTTCTCCACACCAGTCATGATTTTATAGACCTCTATCATATCTCCCCCTTAAGCCTCTCTTTTCCAAGATGAAAAGTACCAGTTTTATTAATCTCTCCTCATACGGCAGCCATTCCATACCCCTAATAATTTTTGTTACCCTTTTCTGAACCTTTTCCAAGTCCAATATATCTTTTTTGAGATGGGGCGACCACATCTGATGTTGAATTCATCAAGAGAACACCTTTACAGAACTCTGTACTGGTCAATCTCCCATTGGTATCTTGAGCAACTGAAAATGGAAAAAAAAACAACAGTGTTACAAGGTGGTAGTTGGTCTTACACATAAAAGTACAAAATTCCAAATTTGGCTGCTTTCCATTCGTATGCCCTCTTCTGCTTAGCTTTTTCAAGGGTCTCAGAACAATAAGTTTTCCTACACAGCATCTGTGTAGCAATTTTTGCATTATTATCAAACTAGTAATTATTCCTCTGCATCCTCTGGGTGGAGGTGAAATTAATTGTGTTTCCTTTGACTCCCCCGTTACCAGTAGTCTTAACATATGGTAAGGGATCTCTAGCCTGGCACCGGTATACTGGGGAGGGATACTTTTGGCTTTCATGCTGTGTGAAATGGAACACCTGGTCCCTTTATAAGGCCACTATCTGGAGTCCCTCTTCAGCTGCCCAAGTAATATATCCCTATAAATACTAAACTGGGTGCAAGCTTTAGTCAGAGGTAAGAACGGAGTTCATGACAATGGAAATGCTGACCTGATGAATAGAAGTAGATATATCAAAAGGTTAAACAAACTTGTGCTGTGTATTTCTACCTTCCCATATATTTCCTATGGTCTTTCTGATGCAGGTGGTCACAGCAGTACCTGGTCCAGGTGTCCTGATTGACTACAGTAAAGCAGACGCATGGGCGGTTGGAGCGATAGCGTATGAAATCCTTGGACTGTGTAATCCTTTCTATGGCCAAGGAAGGTCCTCTCTGGAAAGCAGAAGCTACCAAGAAGACCAGCTCCCAGCATTGCCAGATACTGTGCCCTTCGATGTGAAGCAGGTGGTAAAGATGCTACTTCAGCGGGATCCCAACAAGGTGAGAGACCTTGCGGCTATTGCCGTGAGTGGGGTTTTAACAGGGTGTCAGTTGCGTAGCAGTCACTTTCCTGAGAGTATTGTGATAAAATGGTTGTACAGTGCCTAGCACAATGGGGTCCTTCACTGTGACTAGGGCTCCCAAGCGCTGTGTTGGCAGTAATAATAGAAAACTATCGCAGGACTTCAATGAAACCGTGATGCAATATAAAGATCTTGGTTCTTGACACTTTTTTGCATATTACAGCGAAGTTATAGTGTGAAAGGGTGGCATGTAATGGAACTTGAGTGACTTGGGAGCTCAAGAATAGTAGCCTGATAGCAACAGCCCCCAAAAGCCTTTCAATTAGAAGTGAATGTTGTGTGAGATGAGAAGATGCTTGGGAGCATTTCAACAGTATACATCTCACATGTCTGTTCTAACACCTTTCACGGGCGTTCAGCTGATCTTTCACTTCTCGTTTCAGAGACTGTCTGCTCGAGTTGCAGCTAATGTGCTTCACTTAAGCCTCTGGGGTGAAAATATTCTAGTCCCAAAGAGTCTGAAACTAGACAAGATGATCGGCTGGCTTCTTCACCAATCTGCAGCCACTTTACTGATGGATGGACTGGTGGACAGAAGCAGGGTAGAAACTAAGATGAAGACGTGCTTTTTGGCAAATCTGGAGTACGAAGATCTTTGGGAGGCAGCATTTTTACTGCTCTCTTGGAGAAACCATTCTGTCTGAAGGGTACAATTCTGTGGGTGGCCCTGTGGTAGATAAATGGCATTTACTAAAAGCACTTGGGAATCTGTCTAATACTTCTGTCTCTCTGGAAGCCTAAAATACTTTAAGGAAAAATATCTGCAGGCCTGGTGTATGTGTTAATGTAAGAGGTTGAGTTTGCCTACAAAAAGCATTAGAATAAGGGTTGTTGTCTTACCTGTAGAGAAAACAGCATTGAATTGTTATGAGAATTGGTAGGGTTTGGAAAGTGTTTGAAGGATATCTGGTCGGCTTCATTCACACCAGAGAATTTAGATTTACTGCTTGAAGCAAATTCCTTTACAAAAGGGTTTATGCACTGAAGGAGGTATAACACAGCTGCTCTTTACAGAAAAGCATTACAGTTGCACTTTTGCTAATCCTTTATAGTTCGAACAGAAAATCAATATGAAGTTGAACTGATGGAACAAAATTAAATCTTTGTTTTCTTAAATTTGAAATCAGAATCATTCTTATTAAAATCATATTCCTCTGTATCTATGGCTTCCTTTTATGAAATGACAGTCAAGAGCATCATGATTGAGCTGTTTATCTGTGAGGAGTCCTGTCAGGAGCTGCAGGGTGGGTTATAAATGCACAGCCAAAGTGCGTATCTAATTATATGTGAAATGCCATATGGGCACTCAGTACAGAACAACTAATTTCTGTTTTCTGGTTGATTTGCTGTAATGACATTTTTATCCCTGCTTCTTATAAGCATAACAATTTGAGGGCTCTCGCCAACTGTAATATCCAAATCTGAATTTCACAAGCCAGGCTAGCGGTGTTAGAAGGTCCCTGCATGAGCTGAACTGGAATACCAAATCCAGACATCTCCCGGCTTTTGAGAAGTTTGGATTCAGATCTTGATCTGAACTAAGCAACTGAGTCACATCTCTGATCACAGCAGGTCAGTACTTGAACCATTGAGAGAGACATGTGTCCTTTTAGACTGTGTAGATCTAGTTCTTTTAACCAGAACTAAAATTCCTTCCAGGGACATTCTACTGTTTCAGTGTGCCAGGCTCAGAGAGAATTGCATCATGATTGAGAGAATGGTGAAAGAGGGTGTGGGGTTAATGGCTCTTCTGGTAGTTATGCTTGACTCAGTTCCTTATTATATATACCTGGTTTTCTGTTTCATTACCAGGGCTTATTCTGTGGTTGCAAGAAAAACACTATTTTTTTAATCAGCAACAACTGTTTTAGTGAAAATATCATGAGACTTTATAGCTGTGTATTGTGAGTGTTTGAAAAAGTTAGCTAATTTTCCTCTTTGCACAATAAAGTGGTGACTGTGCTGTTACAATGAATGAATCCACAGTTGCTGTTTTTGTCTCTGCTCACTGTACCAGGACTTAATGCCATAGTGACCTGGGGATTAATACATATTGAGACTTGGCCTTTCAAATTTACTCGTCTGTTGCATGCTAAATATTTGTTTCAATGTGGTCCTGAAAGCATCATCAGCTCCTTCAAGTCCAGCATTCAGGACTCTCATACTCCATCACCTAGGATAACCATTAAGTCCAGTTTTCAAAGAGCAATTCAGCACCATTTGGGAAAGAAATCAAGCACCAGGATTGTTCAACATATTCCTGAAAGTTCTGAACGTTTTCATGGTAACTTCCTTATATTCTTATTTCAAGGAAATCATTAGAACTGTGTGGTGAGACACTGAGAGCTGTCAGTGAATTGCTACACAGTAACAAGCTGCCCAAGTAGCGTGGGTCTCATAAGTAGTTTTGCAATGCTTTTAAAAATGTTTTATTTCAGGCGTCTTCTCCATTCACTTGTAAAATATAATGGAAATGGCAATTGCAAATTGTACTGCGCTGGAGGAAATCTGCTTACAGAAATTGGCACCATTCATTTTATAATACAGCCAATGAGCTATGTGCTTTCATAGCTAACATACCAGAAAGTGGATCAGCGGACTAACATAACCAGCCACCTAATTTGAACCTTTATAGGTGCCATACAACAATACCTAAATGCTCCCACACAGAAGGGCCCACAAAAGGCACAGAATCTGGGAAGATTCAGGAAAATCAAAGTAAATCCTAGCCCTGGAAAAACAAAACCCTGATAAGTTTGTTTTTTTTTAATAAGTTTTTTTTATAAATGGTGTTTTGAGCACAAATTGCCATCAGCAACAATCCCATAACTTGGTAGAGTTCAGTCTAATTGTTCGTGGATGGCAGCACCTAGAGGTGCTATCTGTAAATCGGAAGTGGGAGGTGGGCTTTATCCCAGGCTGAAAAGGCCTTGGAAAAATTCACTGCAGTTATGTAGACCATGGTTATTTACTATGGAGTCTACCCTGTGTTTGGCAGGGCAGGGCTCTGCTTCAACAACATACTATCCTTGTTGATAGTATGTTTCTAGCCACGCCCAGTGTCAGTTACCAGGACTATGATAATGATAGGTAGGAGTTTGTATCCAATTTGGTTTTGAGGCTCTTAGCCTTTTTTTCATTTATTTTTTGCTTCAAAGTATGGCTTATGACCTGTTGTTCCAAGCAGGAGGTGTTTCCTGAAACATCCCATTTTGTGCTTCCCAAGGGTGGGGTGCCAGCATCTCCGACAACCTGCAAGATAACAGCACGGAACTGGACAAATCTTATCAATGTTTCCATGATAAATGTGGATAGCGAAACAGTAACTAATTGTCCTGAATATAAACCTGGGTTGGATCTCTCCCCCACCACACTCACAGCTGCTCTGTATTATGTAACACCCTGTAGAAAAGTGGTTCTCAAATTTTTATACTGGTGACCCCTTTCACACAGCAAGCCTCTGAGTGCAACCTCCTCCCCTTATACATGAAAAACACTTTTAAATATATTTAACACCATTATAAATGCTGGAGGCAAAGCGGGGTTTGGAGTTGTCTGATAGCTCGCGACCCCCCCATGTAATAACCTTCCAACCCCCTGAGGGGTCCCAACCCCCAGTTTGAGAACACCTGCTGTAGAAGATCTGAGGGCTAGTAACCTCATGTGAGGCACTGCTGATAGTAGTTGCATAATCACTGTTGAGTTGAAATCTCTGGTTGATGCTGAGATTTCAGCTTGCATGGAGGAGTAAACACTGTCACTTTTCTGATAGCTTTCAACCCCAGCGGTGAATTATAGACTCATAGACTTTAAGGTCAGAAGAGACCATTATGATCATCTAGTCTGACCACCTGCACAACGCAGGCCACAGAATCTCACCCACACACTCCTGTATCAAACCCCTAACCTATGTCTGAGTTATTGAAGTCCTCAAATTGTGGTTTAAAGACCTCAAGGTGCAGAGAATCCTCCAGCAAGTGACCTGAGCCCCATGCTGCAGAGAAAGGCGAAAAAACACCAGGGCCTCTGCCAATCTGCCCTGCAGGAAAATTCCTGGACCCCAAATATGGCAATCAGCTAAACCTGGAGCATGTGGGCAAGACTCACCAGCCAGCACCCAGGAAAGAATTCTCTGTAGTAACTCAGATCCCACCCCTTCTAACATTCCATCACAGGCCATTGGGCATATTTACTGCTAATAATCAAAGATCAATTAATTGCCAAAATTAGGCTATCCCATCATACCATCCCCTCCATAAACTTATCAAACTTAGTCTTGAAGTCAGATATGTCTTTTGACCTTACTACTCCCCTTGGAAGGCTGTTCCAGGACTTCATTCCTCTAATGGTTAGAAACCTTCATCTGATTTCAAGTCTAAACTTCCTAATGTCCAGTTTATATCCATTTGTTCTTGTCCACATTGGTACTGAGCTTAAATAATTCCTCTCCCTCCCTGGTATTTATCCCTCTGATATATTTATAGAGAGCAATCATATCTCCCCTCAGCCTTCTGTTGGTTAGGCTAAACAAACCAAGCTCTTTGAGTTTGTCCTTTCATAAGACAGGTTTCCCATTCCTCAGATCATCTGAGTAGCCCTTTTCTGAACCTGTTCCAGTTTGAATTCATCCTTCTTAAATATTGGAGACCAAAACTGCACACAGTATTCCAGGTGAGATCTCACCAGTGCCTTGTATAACAGTACTAACACCTCCTTATCTTTACTGGAAATACCTCGCCTGATGCATCCCAAGACCGCATTAGCTTTTTTAACAGCCATATCACATTGGTGGCTCACAGTCATCCTGTGATCAACCAATACTCCAAGGTCCTTCTCCTCTGTTACTTCCAACTGATACGTCCCCAATTTATAACAAAAATTCTTATTAATCCCTAAATGCATGACCTTGCAGTTTTCACTATTAAATTTCATCCTATTACTATTACTCCAGTCATCCAGATCTTCCTGTATGATATCCCAGTCCTTCTCTGTATTAGCAATACCTCCCAGCTTTGTGTCACCCGCAAACTTTATTAGCACATTCCCACTTTTTGTGTTAAGGTCAGTAATGAAAAGATTAAACAAGATTGGTTCCAAAACCGATCCCTGAGGAACTCCACTAGTAACCTCCTTCCAGCCTGACAGTTCACCTTTCAGTATGACCCGTTGTAGTCTCCCCTTTAACCAGTTCCTTATCCACCTTTCAGTTTTCATATTGACCCCCATTTTTTCCAATTTAGCTAATAATTCCCCATGTTGAACCGTATCAAATGCCTTACTGAAATTGAGGTAAATTAGATCCACTGTCTAAAAAATCTGTTACAGTCTCAAAGAAGGAGATCAGGTTGGTTTGGCATGATCTACCTTTTGTAAAACCATGTTGTATTTTGTCCCAATTACCATTGACCTCAATGTCCTTAACTACTGTCTCCTTCAATTTTTTTCCCAGGACCTTGCATACTACAGATGTCAAACTAACAGGCCTATAGTTACACGGATTACTTTTTTTTCCTTTCTTAAAAATAGGAACTATGTTAGCAATTCTCCAGTCATATGGTACAACCCCTGAGTTTACAGATTCTCAGCTTCACTTTTATGAAGGTTAATTGGGACATGTGCCACTGCATTCATTAATTTTCACTTTAACTAGAGAACTGAGGCTGCCATCTGCATTTATTTGCATGAAGAGGTATTGGCAGAAGTTCTACCCTGGAACCAGATTGCTTTACACATGTGAATGCCCCTCCTGTCTCTAAGAAGCTCCAGTCTGTAGAACAGTAGGGAGTGGCATTAGAAATATAGCATTTGCCAACCAGATCAGACCACTGATCCAGCCAAGCCAGTATCCTGCTTTTTACTGTGACCTCATGCTTCAATGGAAAGTGAAGAAAAACCCATAGTGCACATAGCTAGTTGTGTAGGGGACTCTCTTGAACTCTGCATGCAATCAGCTGGCATCCTGAAGTAGGAAGTTTTCAAAATGCATTTGTTACTTACAATGCACCTCAGTGTGCTGGGGGATTATGAGGACAGGGACTGCCTGTGAGATGCAATGTGCTAAGTGAAGACAAAACCAAAAGGGGCAGAGGACCAGGGTTCCAGTTACAAAACAGAGGTCATTCAGATGTTAAATATAAGTTCCTAGAAGAGACAAAGGGAAAGATCTGTCCGGTGCTTTGATATAGAGGGAGAAAAGAGGTGTGGTGATACACCACCAATTAAGGCTGGAAAGGCAGACGCTTCCACTAACTACCATCTGAGCACATCCTTGTCTAACCAATGTCCCCACATCGCAATACTGTTAATATTTTCACCCATCTTGACTCAAGGCATTTCAACTGCTGTAGTCAATACATCTCACAGCTTCCTTGCATCATCTGAGTTACGCCTGCTTGGTATGAAACACAGGTGAGCCTCGGATATTCAATCTGGTTTGATCTTGTTCAGCCCAGCTACTAGAATTAGAGCTGGCAGGAGGACAGCAATTCTGCTTCACTGTACCTTTTGAGGTTTTTGTGAAAATTGAATTACGTTGTTGTCTATTTTCAGGTTGAAACGCGAGCTTTTTGATTGGGGAAGATAAGGGTGAGACGGTCCAGGTACAATCTCTGCTTGATTCAGAGCAGAGATTTTCATCCTAGATGACTCTGAATCAGGCAGAGCAGGGACTTGAACCTGGGTTTCCAACATCCCAGGCCAGCAGTCTTGCCACCAGGGAACAGAGCACATGTGTATTCTTGCATGCACACAAAATATTCTCACCAAAACTTTCCTAAAAACTGATATGTCCACATGAAATGTTTCAGCTTTGCTGAAATTTCAGTTTGTTGAAAATGTTCCAACCATCTCTAGCCAAGATTAATATTGTTTTTTGAAAGGTTGCAGGTTCCTGCGTACTGAAAATGGGAACGCTGGGGGTGGTGGTGAAGCAAAGAAATGCTGAGTGTCCATCATCAGAATGTATTTAGCCCCCTGGTGAATGCCCTCACTGGAACTTTTGGTCATAGCTGGATTTTGACAGAGAGTTTGCCAGTTTTCTGATATACACTGGCAGTGTTCACAGCCGCACTGTTACAAGGAGTTGCCATTTCTTGGACTTCCTGCTATGAGACTTCATATCACTCGGGTATTAATAAAAAATGTGATAAAACTCTAGCATTGTATTACTCCCAACCCAAAGTCTTTTCTGTTGACTAAGGCCCAGGCTTCCCTGGGGACTTACCCTGAGACCAGTCATCAGTGGCTGGTTACCAGTATAGCTGCCCCATGCATATCCTCTGGAAAAGGAAAGCTGCAATTTGTATTAACACCGCTTACTTTGCTTTAAGTGTTACAGCTGCATATTGGGACTCTCTGTGTATATGCTTGGGGTTTGCACTAGGTCGCTGGGCATCAGTAGCTGGAACTGGGGCAAATCTGCATAACTCCCCTGGAGAATTGTCAGTGGAGACCTAATAGACAAGGCTCATGCTGAAATCACGTGGTCGTCAAGAAAATGGAAAGACAGAGGGTGAGATGTGAAGAAATCTTTTTTCTCCTTTCCCTAAACCATTGCTATGACATCTGACCCTTTTAAACTGCTGCTGCATTCCCGTCAGAGTGTACTGCAGTGGGGCAGTCAAGATAACTCATAATTCTAGTGGTAAATTTTAAGAACATAAAATGGCCGTACTGGTCAGACCAAAGGTCCATCCAGCCCAGTGTCCTGTCTACCGACAGTGGCCACTGCCAGGTGCCCCAGAGGGAGTGAACCTAACAGGCAATGATCAAGTGATCTCTCTCCTGCCATCCATCTCCACCCTCTGACAAACAGAGGCTAGGGACACCATTCCTTACCCAGCCTGGCTAATAGCCATTAATGGACTTACTCCATGAATTTAGCCCATTCTCTTTTAAACCCTGTTATAATCCTAGCCTTCACAACCTCCTCAGGCAAGGAGTTCCACAAGTTGACTGTGCACTGTGTGAAGAAGAACTTATTTGTTTTAAACTTGCTGCCCATTAATTTCATTTGGTGGCCCCTAGTTCTTGTATTATGGAAGCAAGTAAATAACTTTTCCTTATCCACTTTCTCCACATCACTCATGATTTTATATACCTCTATCCTATCCCCCCCTTAGTCTCATCTTTTCCAAGCTGAAAAGTCCTAGCCTCTTTACTCTCTCCCAATATGGGACCCGTTCCAAACCCCTAATCATTTTAGTAGCCCTTCTCTGAACCTTTTCTAATGCCAGTATATGTTTGCTTTTTCGATTGCCACTGCACACTGTGTGGACGTCTTCAGAGAACTATCCACAATGACACCAAGATCTTTTTTCTGATTAGTTGTAGCTAAATTAGCCCCCATCATATTGTATGTATAGTTGGGGTTATTTTTCCCAATGTGCATTACTTTACATTTATCCACATTAAATTTCATTTGCCATTTTGTTTCCCAATCACTTAGTTTTGTGAGATCTTTTTGAAGTTCTTCATAGTCTGCTTTGGTCTTACTATCTTGAGCAGTTTAGTATCATCTGCAAACTTTGCCACCTCACTTTTTACCCCTTCCTCCAGATTATGAATAAATTGAATAGGATTGGTCCTAGGACTGAGCCTTGGGGAACACCACTAGTTACCCCTCTCTATTCTAAAAAATTACCATTTAGTCACTGGATCCCCTTTGTCCACATGTTTGTTGACCCCTTCAAAGAACTCTAATAGATTAGTAAGACACGATCTCCCTTTACAGAAACCATGTTGACTTTTGCCCAACAATTTATGTTCTTCTATGTGGCTGACAATTTTATTCTTTATTATTGTTTCAACTAATTTGCCAGGCACTAACGTTAGACTTACCGGTCTGTAAATATCGGGATCACCTCTAGAGCCCTTTTTAAATATTGGCGTTACATTAGCCATCTTCCAGTCATTGGGTACAGAAGCCGATTTAAAGGACAGGTTAAAAATCATAGTTAGTAGTTCCGCAATTTCACATTTGACCTTTTTCAGAACTCTTGGGTGAATGCCATCTGGTCCCGGTGACCTGTTAATGTTAAGTTTATCAATTAATTCCAAAACCTCCTCTATTGACACCTCAATCTGTGACCATTCCTCAGATTTGTCACCTACAAAGGATGGCTCAGGTTTGGGAATCTCCCTAACATCCTCAGTCCGGAAGACTGAAGCAAAGAATTCATTTAGTTTCTCCGCAATGACTTTATCGTCTTTAAATGCTCCTTTTGTATCTCGATCGTCCAGGGGCCCCACTGGTTGTTTAGCAGGCTTCCTGCTTCTGATGTACTTACAAACCAGTTTGTTACTGCCTTTTGAGTTTTTGGCTAGTCGTTCTTCAAACTCCTCTTTGGCTTTTCTTATTACATTTTTGCCCTTAATTTGGCAGTGTTTATGCTCCTTTCTATTCACCTCACTTACAAAGGATCCCTTTGACTAACAGGCAAAAGTTGCCCAGGCAGTTCTGCAGTGAGGCCTTTGGCTGCCTTTTCCTTTAATCATATGGAGGAGCAGCCTGCGGGGACTGCCGGCTGCTTGATTTAAACCAACATGTTGCAAGCTGGAACCTGGCCACGTCTGGTCACTGCCATAATGCTCCATGTGGCACAAATTCAAGTTGCTCCGGCCACTTGGCTGAGTAGAGTCTGGGATCCCTGACACTGCAGCTGACAAACCCAGAGTAGGAAAAGACTCCCTTTCCCAGAATGCAAGGGGGCGAGGGGGGCGGGCAGAGGAAATTGATTGAGGGCAAAGCATAGGGCTGAGTTTAAAGCTGTTGCATGTCTGGGAGCTGCACTTTGACCCTGCCAGGAGGGAGGGGGGTAGAATAAGTACTGTGTGTCTGCTACCCCTGCCTCTCTCTGCTTTGAACCTGCAGGGCCAGCTGTGGCCGTGGTGCTGTGCTGGGGGAGGAGGGTTAAGCAAGGGGTGCAGGATGGAGCCCCTCTTCGTGCATGGCAGCCAGCTGCTCCGGAGAATGCTCTGCCCTCGGAGGTTCTCGGCAACTTTCCTGGCAGCCAAGCTCCAGCCACCCAGAGCTAGCCTGTGTGTGTGGGTCACAGCTCACCCTGCTGCAGCTGGCTCCCTGCCTGGCTTCCAGCGTGGGGGCTCGGAGAGCCTGCTCGCTGGGCACAGTGCCCCTCGCCGCTTCCTCGCTGGCTCTAGCTTCAATCTGCCTCCCAGTGCTCAGCTCGTAGCCAGGCCCGTGGGGGTCTGCTCCATGATGAAGCTGCCCGTTCAGACTTCACCAGAGGGACTAGATGCTGCGTTTGTTGGGGTGCCCCTTGACACGGGAACCTCCAACCGTCCTGGCGCAAGGTAAGGGGCAGATGTTAGGCTAAGATCTGAGGAGGGTGAAGCCAAGAACCCAGGGGATGGGGCACTTGCTGTCTAGTGACTATTCAAGAAAAATCCCAGGGGAGTCTGTGCTGGTGAAAGATGCGGGACTGACTGCCCAGTAATGTGGTTCCCTCTTTTTATTCCAGGGAACAGATACGGCAGCATGCCAGGTTTCCCTGTTCTGCCAGTCTGCCTCTGCCCCGTCCTGCAGCGACCAAGCAAAAGCAGGAGAGGGTGGTTTGCTCTTGGTACCATTCAGCCCTGTGAAGGTGCCAGTTGTCAGAGTGGTTTTGTAATGTGACAATCAGGGTCCAGACACCCCAGGGGGAGAACAGGGGTCTGAACCCCAAAGAATTTGCAATTGAATCAGCTGATGGAATATAATATTATTGTGCTATAAAAGCACATTGCGTAAAGTCTTTTATGAAAACTGGCGACATGCTAGCCATGAACATCCGTGTGATGTATGTATGGGCTGTGCATAGAGTTATGTGTGGGTGTTGAAAATATGTTCCTATAATATGTTGTGGACAGAGCTGATAAACCAACTTGCCTTAGACAAAGGAATGTGGATTTGCCTGTCTAGATCAGGGGTGGGCAAACTTTTTGGCCCAAGGGCCACATCTGGGAGGGGAAATTGTATGCAGGGCTATGAATGTAGGGCTGGGGCAGAGGATTGGGGTGTGGGAGGAGGTGCGGTATGTGGGAGGGGACTCAGGGTAAGGGGTTGGGGTGGCTCTGTGGAGGAAGCAAACCTAAGAGTGTCTGTGAGTGTCCATTGAGCGTGATGGATGCTGAAGGGAGATGCCCATTTCAGGCTTTCCAGTCATGAGCTTGGCCTAAGCTCTTCAGCAGATGGATCATGTGTGGCTCCAGTCAGAGACCTGATTGTAAATCTAGAGTGACTGGCAAAGAGTTTCAAAAGTACCTGATAATTTAGGGTGCCCAAACTGAGACACTTTAAAGGGAGCGGAGGTTGAAAAGGTGGGCATTCAGCATTTCTGAAAAGCAGGCCCCTGAAAATCTTCTCAAGTTGGCCACTCAGAATCAGAGTCGCATGTCTTTGCACACACGCTAGATTTGCAGTAAGCTCTCTGCCCGGATCTACAGGTGACCTATCTGTTGAAGCCATTAGGCCAAACTCATTATGCATCTGACGTAGACGATCACAACCACAATATAATAGTCCCACTTGAAACATTTGCCCCAATGGTCATTCCAACCTTCAACTCCTAAGTGTCTAGGAGGAATGTGTGCCCAACCAGCCATGTGTTCAGAATCCCCTGGTCCTATGGAAGTTTCCTCCTCCAACCATCCCTGATAACAAAGTGTGGGATTCTTTCCCTTCCAGGTTCGGCCCTCGCCAGATTCGAGCCGAGTCGTGTATGGTGAGGACCTATAACCCCAGCACTGGGGCAGCACCTTTCCATTCCCTCATGGTTGCTGACATTGGTGATGTGAACGTGAACCTCTACAACCTGCAGGACAGCTGCAGGCAAATCCGAGAAGCCTATCAGAAGATTGTGGCAGCCGGCTGCATTCCCCTCACGCTGGGTAAGGAACCCAGGGCTGGGCCCAATCTCATGCTTTGCTGTTTAAACACCAGTTATATGGGCACCCAGAAGAATAGCAGGATCCAGTAAAGCTGCCTCCCCCCTTCTGTCCTATGCACTGCAATGGATACAGGCTAATTTATTAACAGGGTCTTGAGAGTGCAAGAGAGCTACTCTCTCCTCCTCCCCACTGAGATAATTCAGTCTCCTTCAGCTGCTCCCAGACCTTTGCTGCTGGTTCAGCTCTGGGGCCAGGGCTGGGGGAGAGGCGCCTCTCCCTCAAGCTGCTGCGGTGAGAGAGGGCTTGGGGGGAGAGTCCTCTCTCCCCGCTGCAGCCCTGGGGCAGCCTACACCCCAAACCCCTCATCCCCGGCCCCACCCCAGAGCCTGCACCCCCCAGCCAGAACCCTCACCCCCCGCACTCCAACCCTCTGCCCCAGCCCTGAGCCTGCACCCACACGCCGAACCCCCCCTATATTGTAATTAGTTACTACACAGTACAGTCCATTCAGTAGGTTATCTGGAAGACAGCATCCATAAGCAACTACTGGTGTATCACAGAGCAGTTCAACCAATGGAACAGAGAAGCTAGCCACTTCTGTTTCCTGCCCAGTGAAGCTTACCAGAGGGTGACAACCATCAGTAAGGGTAACCTATAACATGAATGGACAGTACTGTGTAGTAACTAATTACAATATATTTATATATAGAGGCCTTAGTGGTAGTGTCACTACTCCAAATTTCTGTTTTATTTCTCATATACATAGCACTGTGGGACACACTATCATAATCCCTATCCTAGTATTTCAAAACACTCAGCCTACTACTAATGATGAAACAGGTGATAACTGGAATTGCCCTAATAGGAGTGTGTTTCTATCTGTGTCACCAAAGTAAAAGGGCCAGAGGACACCAGCAGACTGGGAAAACATGGTTACGCTTGGATATAAGGTGGTGTCATAGGTACACATACATACATGCCCATGCACACTACAAATATATAGGCCATATCCATATAATTCATATATATTAATTATTTGGGAGGGCCTCTAAGACTCAATCATAATACTACATTCCTAAGTCATGGTCCTGGGCCTAACATTCCCAGGCCCACAATAAGGGACTAAAAAATAATTGGATCATAAAATCTGTCTATCAGTCGTACGTGGGAATGTGCAGACTAGAGTCAGATGGGGCATGAGTGAATGGATGGTAAAGTAAGATAACCACATAACAGTGTTTAGCCCACTGGGTTATCTTCAGTCCATGCATTATGCTTTTCTGGGACGATGGGTAAACGTCCTCCCCATAAAAAGACAAAAAGTGGGGGAATATAGTAAGAGGAGGCCATGAGATATAAACCTTGGTATCAGAGGCCCAGTATGAGGCCTAAGGCCTGAACTAAAGTAATGGTTAAGACTTTGCTAACATAAAGCAAAGTTAAGCTGTGAGCCAGAGGCAGGCCCTGCTCACAGAAGCTGGCAAGGAAAGGGCTGATGCTGCAAAAAGAGACATACCTAAAAGGTGCTGGACACCAGAGATCAGAACATTCGCATACTTGTACACTCCACACAGATAACAAGGAAGAGGCTGACCCATCCAAATGACAGGGCCAAAAGGATAATATGATGGATAGTCGTTTTGTTCGAACCAACATGTACAAGGTGAGAGGCGGCACCTTACTACGTAGAGCGGTTGTACCTTGCTATGTAGAGGGGTTGCACCTCATACGTCAGGAGTGATGTGTAACTTGTTTGTACCTGTGTATAAGAATGCATCCCTGGGGCGGTGTCTTTGTCCAGCCTAGGGGGCAGTGGAAAGTCCTGCCACTGACTGAGCCGAGTCCATTGCCAGGGAGCACATATGTACTGGCTAGCTGCACCTTAGCAGCAGCTTGGACTTTGTTTGCCAGGGAGCTGGAGACTGTGTTTCTCTTCGACAATAAACCTGGCCAACGTGCCTTCGTACCTTACTAGAGTCTGGTCATTGGGGGTTCTCTCGGGGTCTATCTGCGCAGAGCTGGGACAGCACACAGAGGGAACACACGCACGCAGGCGATTGATATCAACATTGAGCAGAGCACCACCCCGGTAGCATCTGACATCACCATCTTTCAGATAAAACTTACAACAGAGTTCCAGACTGCTTGTGCTCATCAGAGATACCGTGCCACTTTTTGCAAGAGATAAGTGTCTGTGCCCTGACTCAATTCCAGTTTGGGTAATAACATTCAACCTTCCCAAATTCCTGTTAAAATTTCAATGGCTTATGCTGGTGTTCTGCTCCTCAACTGTTGTGTAGCATTGCTGTCGATTAAGTCCCAGCTGCGACACACCCCAGAGGCAGCTGCAAGTAGGAGATGAAGTGACTCCTGGATATACATCTGTATACCAGGTATCTGCATTCAGAAGCTGGCCTTGAGTACCAGCTGCAGCAAGAGAATGACAGCTGGCTGGATTTTTGAGAGCTTTTAATAAGAGAAGCTGCCCCTTTTAATACTATCAGTCACCAATTTAAAGTTTCAGGGAAGGTAATTAGATGAATAAAGGCTGTTACTTCTAAAGGATGAGCTCTCTCTTTGTGAAGTGCTGATGTGTTCCCCTATGAGAGGAGAGGTGCTATATGACTGTAGCTTGCTACTGATCAATGCTGGCCTGTTCTTATTACATAGCATGTTCTCTGTTCCCTGTCCCATTGCAGGTGGCGATCACACAATAACATACCCGATCCTGCAGGCAGTGGCAGAAAAGTAAGTTTAAAATCTGAAAATGAAGCATGTTTAAAAAGCTGATACCTTGTGGTGATAGACGTGACGTCCCCCTTGAGTTGTCGAATCTGTGCTCTACTGGGCAGTTCATGGAAATGTCAGGCTGGAAGGGACCTTAAGCAGGTGTGACATGCACTCTATATGGTTTTATGAAAGTATGCTGATGAGTGTGAATATAATGTAACTAAAACATGCTTCGTGCAAAAGGTCTCTTGTAAAATATCATTACAAAGCTTATAATCTACTGAGTGTGGTCATCCTATGTGTATAAATGTATCACTCTTGTATCTGAAACTAAAATATGAACTATAACTCTGAGGGCCTATTGTAATTATGCAAAGTGTGGGCCATTAATGGTGGTTTGGAATCTTAATTACTCCCATTAGCCAGGACAATTGACAGTAGATGGCTCTGTTTTACTTGTAAGTCTTCCTGTATACCTGTGTTCTGGCAAGTGGGTAATGAAGTAACCCTGTCGTAAAGGAAATTTGGTTGGGTTGGCATGATTTTTTCTTGATGAATTCATTTTGGCTATTCTTTATAACCCTAGTATCCTGTAGGTGCTTACAAATGTATTACCTAATATATTCCAGATTCTTTCACATATCGAAGTTAGGCTGACTGGTCTATAATTCCCGGGGTCCTCTTTCTTCCCCTTTTTAAAGATCATTACTATGTTTGCCTTTCTTCAGTCCTCTGGGACCTTACCTGCCCTCCCTGGGTTCTCAAACATAATCATGAACAGTTCTGAGATTGCTCCAGCTAGTTCCTTAAGTCCCCTAAAATGAATTTCATCAGGCCCTGGTGACTTGAATACATCTAATTTAAAGAAATATTCTTTAACTTGTTTTTTCTCTATTTTGGCTTCCCCCCTGGTTCTTAACATGAATTGTGTAAAGTATTGGGTCACAATTTACCTTTTTAGTGAAGACTGTAGCAATACAGGCATTACTTAGCTTCTTAATGTGGTCAGTTATTAGCTCTCCTTCTCTGCTAAATGGAGGACCTATATCAGGGGTCAGCAACCTTTCAGAAGTGGTGTGCCAAGTCTTCATTTATTCACTCTCATTTAAGGTTTTGCGTGCCGGTAATACATTTTAATGTTTTTTAGAAGGTCTCTCTCTCTACAAGTCTATAATATATAACTAAACTATTGTTGTATGTAACATAAATAAAGTTTTCAAAATGTTTAAGAAGCTTCAATTAAAATTAAATTAAAATGCAGAGCCCCCCAGACCGGTGGCCAGGACCCAGGCAGTGTGAGTGCCACTGAAAATCAGCTCACATGCTGCCTTCGGCACCCGTGCCATAGGTTGCCCACCCCGACCTACACTGTCCTTTGTCTTTCTCATCCTACCCATGTATTCCTAGAACCTCTTCTTATTGCCTTTTATGTCGCTTGGTAGGTGTAACTCATTTTGTGCCTGTCTTTCTGATTTTGTCCCTACATGCCTGTGCTATTCTTTTATACTCATCATCAGCAATTTGTCCGGTTTTCACTTTTTTGTAGGCTTCCTTTTTTAATTTTCAGTTCATTAAAGAGCTCCTGATGGAGCCATCATAGCTTCCCACTGTTCTTCATATCTTTCAAATGGCTCCGCAGACATTTGGGATTCCAAGGTTCATGTAATCAGACAGGGTTGGAGAGTCACGTGAGGAATAAAGTCAGGCTGCAGCAGTATCTGTCAATCAATAACTAGATGCTGGCAATCTTCCCATTTGCTCCTCTCACTTATCCAGAGTGAGATAAGTTTGTGCTGATCCCAGCCGGCATCTTGTGTCCCCACTCTGTCTCTGGTGATCTTTGCCTTAGAGTTAATTGGTGAGAGAGCATGTGTTTGTTGCCTTCCTGAACCTACTGAATAGTAAGATGCCTGCTGAGGTCTGAAGCCATAGGAATGTAGGGTGGGAAGAAGACCTTGACAAGTCAATTGTATGATCTGTTTGGAGTTTAGATCTCTATCATTGTGAAGAATCCAAGATTTTATGCTGACGGATTGAACAAGGTCAGAAATAGTGTAAGCACCTGTGTTAACTAAAGCATGTGAGCACGGGGCTGGCGTTAAGGCAGTGTTTGTGCCTGCCCTGTCCCAATTAGGCATGGTCCCGTGGGACTGGTGCACGTGGATGCTCATACCGACACAGGAGACACAGCGCTGGGGGAGAAGATCTACCATGGGACGCCATTCCGACGCTGTGTGGACGAGGGGCTCCTGGATTGCAAACGCGTGGTTCAGATCGGAATCAGAGGCTCCTCCTATACCCCGGATCCCTACAAATACTGCCGGGACCAGGTAGTGTATACCACCGCCAAAACCTTCTCTATTCTCCGCCGGGTCCTGCCTGTGCAGTCAGGTCCACATGGCCATTGATTTCAGTGCTGGGAATAACAATATGTCCCTCTGGTTCCTGAGACGGCTGTTGTGAGGCTTGCTGGGTGTGTGTGACATCGTTTGAGATCCTCAGACAAAAGGTGCAAGATGATATTGTTCGTTAACTGACGCCGCTGCATGGAACGCTTCTCCCACTCCAATCCCTGCAACTAAGACACTTAGAGCAGGAAAAAAGCCCCCCACTGCCATTCTTCTCATTGATTGTCCCCTCCTCCTCCTTTTGCACCAGACGGCAAGGCTCCCCTGCCCCTCACTGCTCTCTTGCCGGTGCTGTTTCCAGCGGCACGTGCCCTTGAACAGCTTCACCTGTGGAAAAAGCGCTACTTGCCAGGGCAGGTGGAGACCATAGTCTGTCCTACGTGGGGGCGTAATGGAAGAGGGAGCAAATGTGAGACCACAGAATGGCTGGAAGCACCTGTTATGATCTGCAGAAGACACTGGCTTTGGCCACTTAGAGCTGTTTGCATAAACATTACACTGGACCACTGCTCTCTCCACCCGGTTCCTTTCCCCAGCCCCGTGTTTCAGGCACTGGAAGCTCAACTTTTTTTTTCTTCTTGCCTCCAACAGGGTTTCCGTGTCATCCTGGCTGAAGACTGCTGGCTGAAGTCCTTGGTGCCACTGATGGCGGAGGTGAGAAAGCAGATGGGAGCCAAGCCCATTTACATCAGCTTTGATATTGATGGATTAGACCCTGCATACGCCCCTGGCACAGGGACACCTGAAATTGCTGGTCTCACACCTGCTCAGGTAAGGAGATGCTCAGACTCTATTTCTGAATGTGCAGAGTGGATGCAGGGAAAACCTGGCTCCCTTTAAAGGAAGTCCCAGGGCTTACACCGTCCGCCCCCTAGAAATCTAAGGGTCAAGGATCTACATGGGATTTGGAAGTCTTTAAACAAGAAAACTGGCGTATTGGGAACTGAAATCATTGAGAGTTCCTGTTGTGTCCTGCCTATAATGATACATGGAGCTATACCTATCTCATAGAACTGGAAGGGACCCTTCTATTCTAGGAAAAGCCACTGCTAAGGGAGATTGAGCTGATGTACAGTTTGATGGTGTCTCAGTATTTATACATCTAATCCTCTGCTTTCCGCTCACTCTGGTTCAGCAAAGAGCACCAGGTTACAGCCGTGATCTTGGATGGGAATTGTACGGACTGAAACTTCACAGATTTCATGTCAGCTGTGTTTAAAAACAAAACCACCCCCTCGGCTATTTAAATATATAGAATGTTTTCAAAGTTAACAATTTGGGTACCTGGTAACTAGCCCTTTATTACCTTCCCTAGGCTTTGGAGATCATTCGTGGGTGCAAAGGACTGAATATAGTGGGATGTGACCTTGTTGAAGTTGCACCAATCTATGATGCTTCTGGTGAGTGAAAGGAAATATTTGGGACAATACAGCAAAGTTAGAGAAATGCTACATCCAATGTTTGTCAGTAGTAGATTGGGTCCTGTTTAGCTGTGGACACTGGACGCTGTCTATAGAGTTCAAAACAAAATGACAGATATTTGGTCCTGGACAGTTTGAGCATCTCTAGAGAACATAGTGATGGCTGTCGGGAATATTTATAGTTGGCTATTTCTATTCTGTGTATTATAGACAATTCAAACAGCATGTTGCAGGAGAATATTTAAGAAAATGCAGAGTAGTCCTTAGAAATCTAGCAACAGCTATTTCAGGGTATGCTAGAGTGTGTGACCACCAGGATGTCGGGGACAGTAGTGCTGTGTAAACAAGAGAGGCCACAGCTCTTCTATAATCAAGAAGTGGATTCCTCAGCATTAGTCAAAACTCAGCTCAGTCCTCTACACAGCTGGAAGGTAAGAAGCACTTGTGAATGAATTGCCGTGTTTGTGTAAATCTGTACTTCCGTTCTGCAGTTTTATAGCACCTTCAGTGCAAGCACCTCAAGCACTAATGGTCTGATCCACTTGTAGCTCCATTTTCAGATTGGGGAAACTGAGTACAGGGAGGTGACAGGACCTGTCATAGCTCACTCACCAAACTGCCTGGTGGAGGCTGTAAATAAAAGCCAGATTTCTGGAGTCAAAGTCCTGTGCTTTAACCACTAAGCAATGCTTCCTCTGCATTTACGTGGCTGCCACAGCAGTACAAGGAGACATTGGTCCTGCCCTTGGTGACAGAGGCGACTCCATGCTTCAATAGCAATAAAGAAAAAACAATAATTAAAACAAATTTAATTTAGAAAACACACTGTTTGAACCAATTACGTTCCGAAACGGTGGTAGGCAAAGCGCATCCTATAAGATGATGCCTGCATTTGGCTCGTACTGCCAAAGGCACAGCTGTCACTCTTTTTAGCAGAACACTCTGCTGCAAATGGAATTGACTTTGTCATATGTATATATCATGCAGGGGGAGAAGTGCCTCCTTTACAAAAACAAACAAAAAAACCCAAGCAAAGCAAAGCAAACACTGTATCTGGTTCCTGGAGCTCTGTAGAGACTATAACAACACTGGAAGGTCCTGTCCTGGGGCCACTCTGCCTTTAGATTGATTTCAGCGTGAGCTATATACATAAAGGGGCAGACTTGGAGTCCTAGGTTGCATTTATGCTGGCAAAAGTCGGCTGTGCATTTCACCACTGGTGTCGCTCCAACAGTGTGGAAATGGTGAGTGATAGTATGGACAGGACCGAGTGTGTTCTCTTCCCTCGTGCAATGGTAGAGACGACAGCTTTCCGCCAAGGCGCTCCCTACGGAAGCAGCACCAGCTGTGAAATAGGGGCAGGCTCTGTGAATACAGCCTTAGTGTACTGAGCAAATGAAACTTGTGTGACTAAGCATTAAGTTACTTGTGTATTGGGTCAGCTGTTGACTATTAAATACTCTAATTTATTTCCTGGGGTTGGGGTAGAGATTCCATTTGAAGACAAGACGTCAGTTGGGTAGAACTAAAGCATTCAGCATAACTACGTTTGTAGTTTACCAGCACAGACAGCTTTTCACTAGTCTATGGCTTTTAAGCATTCAGTCTCAGTGCGGCAAGTGAATTTGTGCAGGAGCACGTCGTGGACTTGAATGAGCCTCTGCCAACATGGAGTCAATTACAGGATTGGGGCCTTGGTGTCGGAGGAAGAGTTGGAAAAGAACTCCTTGTCGTAAGGACTTTCTGACTGACCCTTTAATTGGAAGCCATAGGATAGTCATGGTGTTTTTTTCTTTGTTTGTAGGTAACACAGCCCTCATGGGAGCAAATCTGCTGTTTGAAATGCTGTGCGCTCTCCCGCGAGTCAAAACGATTTAAAGCCGTGTAGGGCGGCTCCAGCTTATGCAAATCAAGTCACGACCCCTATCTCTTCACCTACACGATGAGTTTAATATTCCCAGCCTTTCCGCGCAAATACTTCGACACAATACGAATGGAGAAAAAAGCCTGAATGGAACAACTCAGTCCGATTTTGCTTTTAATTTCTGCCCTCCCTCACTCTCTGCAGGTAGAGAAGGGGCGAGGGAAAGCTAAGCTTTGTGGTAGAGAATAAAAACCATTCCTCACCAGACAAAAAGTCATTTCAAGCTCCTCGTATGCTCTAAGCAGCAGGTAGAAGAGATGCTGGAATTGGCGGGGCAGGCTTCCTGTTCACGGTGCTGTAGTAATATGGCTTAGCAGCACATGGATCCAGCGACTGCAGCTTGAATTCTTTCAATATAAAAACTGGCGGCTATGATCTAAAATGGGGGTTTCTTTTGGAAGTGCCTAGTAAGGATTTTTCCCCACTAAAATTAAACCTAGGAGGGGAGCAATATACAGACATAATGTAACATCCTGGCTCTCTTCCATGGGCATGGAATAGAACAGAAGTTCTTCTGGCCTCTTCATGCAATGGATCCAAAGTGGCACTAGCTCCAAGCCCTACATTACGAGATGACTTATGCCAAGGCACTGTGGTCTCGACGTTTCTAAACCCCATTTATGCATGATTTTCCCAGGGCCCATAGCTGTCAGTTCTCAGGAGGCCAATAGAAACGTTGACTCAACTACAGGGCAGCTTTTGGAAACAGTTGTCCTTGGTTAAGCAGCCCTGGTGCCTGAGTGGAGATAACTGCTCGAAATTTATCATATGCAATGGGCTAGTTAACAGCCATCGAACTTTCGCAGTTAACTCCCATACGCCACACCGCATTGTCAGTGTGTCGATTAAAATGCAAGGCCACCTCATCGTCTCACATTAAAATAGTTTATTTCAGTTGCGAATCTGTAATAATCTTAAAACAAAATGACATCATCAGTGCCTGTTCACAGATACAAAAACAAAAATTAAAAAAAGACATTTGCCAAATAAATTATTTCCCCCCCTCTAAGAGTATCAAAAGTGCAAAATATTGACCTGCTTTTCAATCCAGTCTCCCAGGTTGCATTATTGTATTCGTTCCTGGCAAGCTTTTACTGACCATATATATGTCAGCCAGCACTGCGAAGCTGCTGTGCCCCACACTCAGTCAAGGGGAAAGGTCAGGTACGGTATTTGGACTCTAGGCTACATTTCCCTGTGTTGGAAAGATGTTTCGCTTCAGCTCCTCAGAGTTTTACTTTAAAAATAGCTTGTATTTAGGTTTGTCGCAGAGCAGTGCATTAGCACTGAAAACTTCCTTGCTCTTAGCTCAAGAAAGTATCATGCACAAACTGAGAATGGCCGAGTGCATTTCCTGCGCTATGAAGCAAACCAAAGGGCAATAGTGAGAGCAGTAGGACAAAAAATTAGCCCAGGTTAATGGTCTTGCAGCATCTGGAAAAGGGTGGAGGGAAAGCAGAGACATTCACTTCCAAGCAGCAGAGAGGTCCTGTGACTGGTCTTCTGCGCCAAATGAATAACGTAACTAGCTGGATATCAGAGCAGCGCTACCCTTGCTGAACAGATGCATTCAGAACAGTTGGGGTGTGCCTGAGGCCAAGAAAGCGTAGCTACTCCCTACCAATACAAAAAAAAAAAATCAGGTACTTTTACAAATGAGCTGGTTTGATCCTGCAACTTTGTTCTATGTTCACTTTTATCAGTAACTGAATGGAATCTGTAGCACCCCCAGTTAGCTATTTCCCAAGGGTGTATTACTGTGAGTGCTCTCTCCATGAGACCCACATCAACAGGTGTTTATACACAAGGTAAGAGTCACCCCTCTGTAGAGAACAAACACAAGGCCTACACACCACTTGAGCCTCAATATAGGGTTTAAGTAATGCCTATGGCCTTTTCCTGGATCCTTGGACGGGGAATTTCTTCTACACAGCACACGGGGGCCCTTAGTTTAAAGCCCTAACATTTGACACCAAAGTTTCTGACTAGCAGAAGAGTCAGTAACCGACAGCTTTTGTAAATCCTCCTTCTGGGCCCAATCCGCTCCTCGAGACATTGTTCAGCTGCGTTTAGAGTGTCAAAAATTTTCTGCAGTGTGTCCAACTCTGGGGTTTACAGCACTGTGTTATACCATGCAAGACCCCAAAGGCAGAACTGGCTACAAACATAAAAAATAACCAAGCTATTTCATTACCCAAGCCAACGAAAGCACCGTCTTCAACATAAAGAGCGAAAAGTCAGTCTGCTGCTTACGGTTAGGTTCAGGGTCAGTCTAATGCCTGGGTTTTTCCAGCATTTTATTTTGACATATCTCCTCAGAAGAAAAATCCTCTCCTTCCTTCTCATAGCCTGTGCTCAGCAATCAAAACGGTTCACGCTGCAGGTAGGACTTTACAGATTAAACTCCATTGGTTTAAGTAACATAGGTAAGGTCGGTTGAGTCTAATATTTTAACCTGACAGTACCCTTATATATAAGAGCATTGAGTATTGTTCAAGTGGCCTTTCATTAGTTGAAGCACCTCTGTTCTCCAAGCCAAGCAGAATGCAGCAAGTCACCAATTCAGTGGGCCACTAACTCACCGTTTATAAAGCTCTGAGGACTGTTCAGCCAATCAGGTTACTTGAATAGTCCTAGATCTCATTTGGGTCAGAGGGTGGCTCCCTTGGTGGAATATTGATCCATAGTACTGGGCTGCTCTGCTGGAGAAGGGGGGAGGGTAGTGAGGTTTTTAAGTAAACCCCCATGCTTGTAGGAGTGCTTCACAATATGGTTCAGAATGCTACGCAGGAGTTAATCTCAATCTGAATGAGAGGAAAACTCATGCAGGATTTGGCCATCACGTACCATAACATGACCTACTCGTGTGGAAGCCTCAGATTCCTATCCAGGTCACTTTGGAGAAGTTTATTAAGTTTACAGCAAACATCAGATAAAGTGACTGAGTCTAGGCGGATTAACAGAGAGAAAAAAGGAAGTGGCAGTGTCGCAAGATTACAGTTCCCTGCTTTGAAAAGAAACCTTTCCCTTTTACCTTGACGTTCAGGTAGCAGCTCCTTGTCACTAACAAAAAGCCAGCTCCCTGGGCAAGCCAAAGGGCTGGTAGGAGACTATAATTAAGTACAGTAACTCCACAGCCTAGAACCATTCCAGTTTCACACCGAACCATATGTTTAAAAGAAAGAAAGAAAAGGCAACCTGCATGTTAAGAAACCTTTGAGCTGAGGATAAAAACAAAGTGAGAGAAGCTGAAACTAAGCATCTTGTAAACGTCTGTCTACAACAAAACTAGTTCCACACGTAACAGACGATCCGATGACAGCACTTTTTGGGCAACATAGTTCAAAAATACAATCATTAAAGAATTAAGTTCCTTGATACAAAGAAGTGTCAATATTGTACTAGAGATGTACCATGGTTGTTTGAAAGGTGTCCAAGTTGATTCACTAGCAGGTACTGACATTTTCTTTTACATGTCTACTGGCTCGTAGCAGCTTACGCCTACAATCTGAGGACATGGGTAAAGTTATGGCTCTAAGAGACACAGTCTAAAAATCGACAGAAGCAAAAAGGCATCTGAGAAACAATGTACATTTAAATGGCTCAACATCTTGACAGTATTTACGGCTGTGTTAATCCCCTTCCCGCCCTGCTTATGGCTTAGCTGGTGAAGCTGCTCATGGAACTATTACACAAGGAGCATGAAACATGCAGAGCGCCTACTAGCCCCCACCGTCTGTAAATACCAGCTATCAGTTTGCTACAAGGGAGATACCCCCAACCACACTCCTAAATCACTTACCGCAGGGAAAGCTGATAAATAAGAATGCTTGGTATGAGGCCTTTCAGAGTTGCAGAGGCTGGGGAGATTCTGTAGGGTCTTCCCAGTATCACACCATGCACTATGGGCTAAGCATTGGGAAGGGGACCTGACCTACGTAACAAGTTCATTGTGTTCAGTCCAAACTGAGTCAACGTTGCAAAGAACTCATAGGTTTTCTTCAACTGAGAAAAAACAAGAGACTGGACATAGGCGATGCGGTGAGCAGGACATTAAAGGAAAATAGACTGGGTTTTGTCTTAGATAGTACAGCATTCAAATACAAGAACAATTTGGTACAGAGGACTTCAGTACGTTTCATCTTTCACTCCTAGGTCAAAGATGAAGGAAGATACTTCTACTCACTGGGCCTAGGAGAGTTCATCTAAAACCTACTGTCCATTTGTCATGACTGTTTATTCCTGGAAAGAATTGTCCATAGTTGTCATCTTAAAAAGTTTGTAGTGTTAGAATCTCTTAAATCCCTTCAGTCTAATGCAGGCCAGGATGGAATATAGAACCTTTGTAAGGAACCTTCTAAGAGACGTTCCATCCATAAGGACAACTTGCTTAATTTGTTTTTAACTTGTTTGGATCCTGGACTGCAGGAGGATTTTCCTCGGGCTTCTCCTGTATGTAGCAAGGGGTCATAATCCTCAGAGGACCCCATGGTTCCCCCTTCATCCCCCGATCTGTGAGGCTTGAAGAGGCAGAAGTATTTCTTGTGGCCATTTAGAGCTAGGACGTAACCGGCGTAGTCGCGCTCCAGGAAATGTTTATCATATTGATATGGAATGGGGGCAGCATCCTGGGCAAATTCTAACAAATACTCCAGCCATTCTCTATGCTTATCGAGGCTGAGGAAGGAGAAATGAAGACAGCTGCTCCTGCAGGAGAAGTGAGAGGGAACCAATTTAGACTGTGTTCCAGTTCAGACCAGACACCACACAGGAAACATCAAGGTTAGAAACTGAAGGAGGGTTGAAGTAATTTATTTTTTTTATTGTTTTTGCACAAACTATTGTGACTGACTTAAAGCCCTGGAAAGTGAAGCCCTGTATTTGTCTGAACACAGGCACAGCATAAGTGGCAGTAGAGGGACCTGGAGGGGAGAGTTCAGGCTCCATGGTCCATCCAGTCCTCTCTGCTGAGATTACCAGTTGCACTAGCAGCAGTAGGGAGAACATACATCCATTACAAAGTGGACTGAGCCCACCAACCCATTTAATGTTGGCTATCAAACAGCTACTCATTTAAGCCGCCTCACAGGTGCAAGCACCCACATGAAGGTGAAGATGTTCTTTGGAGCAAGCATGCAAGTATACACGCGACGAAGCAATGCAACAATACACACCCCAAGCCTATCCACTGCGCGACACTACACAGGCCATTAAGAGCATAGCAGAAGCCCAAAGAGGAACTCCATACTGACCCTGTGAATGTGTAGACTTCCAGGGCAAACTTCTGAAGTAGGCTGGTTTTGGTGGGGTTGGAAAGGATCAGAACCACGTTCATGTGACCCGGCCTCAGGCGCACCAGGTTACTAGTATAGGTAACATCTGTTAGCTCAGTCACTTCGACAAAGCCCTTTTTGGGAATCCTGCTGGGCAGAGAGAATGACTCAAGTGAAAAAGGAGCAAAGGACAGTAAATGCACCTGGGCACTATAAGGAAAGAGTGACCTAGTGAAAAGTCACTCAAAATCCATGTCACAATACGGGGGGAGGGATAGCTCAGTGGTTTGAGCATTGGCCTGCTAAACCCAGGGTTGTGAGTTCAATCCTTGAGGGGGCCACTTAGGGATCTGGGGCAAAAATTGGTCCTGCTAGTGAAGGCAGGGGGCTGGACTCAATGACCTTTCAAGGTCCCTTCCAGTTCTAGGAGATTGGTATATCTCCAATTATTACCTTTTATTACCTAATGTGTTGGCTAATCTGGCACAGTGCCGAACCCCTGAAAACTCACACCCCCTATGCCCTCTCTCCAAAGCCTATTAAAGCAGTTTATCTTTGGCCTGCTAAAGATTAAAGATTAGATGTTCTTTGGCAAATCATTGTTTCTTCTCCTTCATCACTCCACGAAGTATTTGTCTAGGCAAACAGGTGGGTTTCTAAGTGACTGTGTGGTGGGAGGAGGATAGATTTTAAATGTAGGAGATGGAGAAAGGTGGGTAGATGGAAAGACGTTGGCTCTACAGCCACTAGTCTGTTGCTAGTTCAAAGAACTTAGCAGTGGCTCCCTTGTCTGACAGATTTCAGTCACAGCTCAGGTAACAGCTACTTTCCAGTTCTCTACCTCGAAGGGGCTTTTGGTCCCAAATATTCAATTTGTTGCTTTCCGACGACTGCCCATTTCCCCGTTCACTCTTTATATCAGCTACACCAAACTCACCCATGCGCTGTTCACATGCTGCCTGTCACTCACACCACCATGTTCACACCAGCTCCATTCCTTCCCTACCACCTACCCACTGCCCTTCCCCAACCTGCCCTCTCTGCCTGGGGGAAAGGCAGTAGGAACCAGACTCTGCCCCACCAAGCCTCTTGAGCAGGAAAGTGGAGGTGCAGAGAAGGCCTGACTAGTGCAGGAAGGAGTGAGCAGGGGAAACCTGTTCTCTTTGCTGAAGGTCGTGTCATTCTTTTCATTCTTTTCAGAGGGATCTTCTTTCTGGGGGAGAGGAGAGTCTCTCTCATCGCTCGAGTCGCTGCAAAGGAGCATTTTAAAACAGGGTAAGTTTCAACTGAGATGCCGAAAGCTGGTCTGTAAGGCTCCAACAGCTGGTCTGGTAGGTACTCACCTGAAAGCCTGAACAATAACAGTGCCAAAGAGAATGAAGAGGGCTGAGAAGATCAGGGAAAGAAGCGGCATCATTTCCCGCCTAAGAGAGAAGGTTTGCAGTTAGTTCCGAGTTCCTACAGTCAACCTCTGCCTCAGGCTTTCAGCTCCCTTCCACCCCAGATAATAGCGTATAATTTTCCCTGAACTGCCTGTCTCCTGTTTGAAGGGCTTTAATGGAAGCTCTCTCATTGTTCCTATCTCCTAATGAAAGGCAGGGAGACAAACGGAAGAATGTTTTTAAAATACCCTAAACGCTAATGAAAACCGCACAGCAAGACAGCCAAGCCAGGACTATTGCCAACAGGAGCGGTGTGTTTTCAGTAGCACAAAATCCAGTGGCAGACCTCAGCTTCACAGCTCAACCAGCTACCCAGAAGATGAGACAGAAGTCAAGCTTCACTGGCCCACAGTTCCTCTCCTTTCTCCAAGAGAAGATATATATGCCTCCTTCTGTCCCCGTCAGATACCTCCATATCTAGATATGCTTTTGAATTTATCCTCGGGCAAGACAAAGGGCTATTACATCTAGACACAAAATAAGAGCTACACTGATATTTTAAATCAGATTCCATACCAGTTATTATGAAATACACTATCCCAGCAGTCCGAGACATACTCTATTGCGGAGTAGAGCCATCGGAGAAAGAACACCTGTAAAGATACAACAGATCAATGACAAGGTGGCTGCTCTCCCCCTACCCATGAAGAAACAAATCAACGATGTGACTATCCCCTCTGCACCCCTTGTCCAAACCAGCTCAACTACCTCAGAGCCCAGGGGCTGCCCCCTGCAGCTGATGCGTACACAGTGAAAGAGTCTTGCCTCTCCAATACTCAAAACTCGAGGCACAATTCCCATCACTGACCACAGTGGTGCAGTCTTAGCCCTGGTCTACACGGGGGGTAGAATCGATCTAAGTTATGCAACTTCAGCTATGTGAATAATGTAGCTGAAGTTGACACTTAGATGGACTTACCGTGGTGTCTTCAACACGGTGAGTCGACTGCTGGCGCTCCCCCATTGACTCTGCTTGCACCTCTTACAGCGCTGGAGTACAGGAGTGGATGGGAGAGTGCTCAGGGTCGATTTATCACGTCTACACTAGACGCGATATTGATCCCCACTGGATTGATGGCTACCCGCCGATCCAGTGGGTAGTGAAGATGTACCCTCAGAGTTAACTAGAACCAGCTAACATAGGTTTGTTATGCCTCTACAAAATTGAGAATACTTACAGGAGCAAGTTCATCATTCAAGTCTGGCAGGACAGTGTCTGAAGAGAGAAGACCAGGGTCTGTTCTTAACTGAGCCAGAAGATCCAAAAGGATGAAGTTATCCTCTTCACTGCCCTCCCAGGCATCTTCCAAGATTTTATAGACCACTCTTCCTACATTATTGCGCCTTTCCAAGATGGCCACCTGGACAAAGCAGTAACAGCACAAGCTTCAGGGAACAAGATACCAACTTGGAAGAAAGCCTTGATGTGTCAAATGAGAATTCAGAACTAGGATCCAGATTAAAAACAGCTATTTCAGTTAATCTCTCACGACACCCATGTCAAAGGGCAGGCACAACATCGGAATGGGAACAAGTATAAAAAGTAGCTGCATGTTCCATTATACCCAATAGGAACAGAGATGAACAGCACATGTTCTCTGAACCCCAGCTCCTGTTCTTTGGAAGCACAACACTTATTTTGTATAGTGTTTTTCCTACACACTGCATTCCACATCACATTAGAGTTAACTAATTAGAGTTAGCCAGAAGGAGAGTAATTAAGACGCATACGCAAGGAGGAAAAAGAGGGACGTTTTCTCAGCAGAGATGTGAAATAAAAAAGTGGGTTTGGTGGTGAGACATAGGAAAGTCATTCCAAATAGGAAGAACTGCCAAGGACAAAGCTCTCACATTAAGAGTGGAGTGACAGAGTGAATGACAGAAGAGAACAGTGCTAAATAAGCGGGAGTAGTTTGGGAAGGAGTAGAGAGAAATAAGGTCCATCCATGAGACTGGCAGGAGCAAGTTCACGGAGGGGTTTAAGATCAAAGAGGACAATTTTGAACTGGACAGTGAAATGAACAGAGCCAGTGGAATCATGAGAATGGAAGATGACATGGTTACACTTTGTACATGTCAGAAGGCAGGCAGTGGTGTTCTGCACATGCTGGAGGCTAGAGAGCTGAGATCGGGACAGATCAAAAAGAAGGGAATTGCAATACACAAGACAATGAAGGTCCAACCTGAGGCAGAGCACACCAACATGCAATACAAGAGGATCTATTAGAAGTAGAGAGGTCTGATCCTGCCCATAGCATGCTCCCGTAATATTTCAAAGAAGCAGCATCAATGTTCTCTCCCCCTGCACATTTTTGAGGTTGGGGTGAAAAAGAATAAAGCTCAGAGAGAGACTGAATTACAGATTAGGCAGAAGGAAAATGTGACACTTACGGCAGATTTCCCCCAATATTTCTCATCATCCATCAGCAAGGCATGGGCAAAGTCTCGCTGACGGTCGTTGTAGATATGCACAAACCTCACGGTGTCTTTCGTGTTTGCCAGAGCAAAGGCCACAAATGCCTCATAGGTCTTAGCAAACTTGTCACCCTCACCAGTAAGTAAAACCACACAGTACCTAGACAACACAATGAAATGGAGGATTCACAGCAGGCCCGGAGATACAAAGGAATAACAAACCCAACCTGCCAGCTAGAACAGACCCTGACGAGCCAGAGAGACACTTCATCGTGTCTATCTTCTTACACACTCCATTGCTCAATGTTCCAATCTCAGTCCTTTCCATCTTCTATGTTCCTGTCCCCACAGAGTTACTGCAAGGTACTCTGTTCAATAATACAAGAACAAGGGGATAGTGAACTGAAAAGTGGCATGTTTGAAACTGATAAAAGGAAGCACTTTCACACAACGCACAATTAGCTTCTGGGACTCATTGCCATGGGACAGAAGCCAAGATCTTAGCAGGATTCAAAAACAGATTAGACATTTAGATGTATAAGAAGAACATCCAGAGTTCTAATACTATATAGAGAGAGACCCCCTCAACGCCTCTGAAAGGATATAGACCTAACATTGCATTATTAGGGGTTATGAGGAAACTTCTCTGGGGGCAGGTTGTTCCATCACTGCCACTGAAGGGCTTCTTGGAAATCTCTGTGAAGCATTTGGCACTGGCCACTGATGGTGACAGAATACTGGACTACATGAACCACTGCTCTGATCCTGTCTAGCAATTTCTATTCTTCCAATAAACCCTTTAATGGACCCCCCCCCCCAGAGAATTAAACGAGACGTCGCCTGTAAGCAGCCACCGGGAGTAGGAGCATATGAAGATAGGAGGAACTCCCATCGCAGCGAGCCTTACTTCCGCTGACGGTGAGACTTCTTCACAGGACACAGCTCACGAAACAATTTCTGGTTGGTGAGTCTGGCTGCCAGAAGGAACTTGTTCTGGGAAAGGAAGTCATCAATGAGCTGCTTTTTCATCTCTCGTGCCTAGAAAGGACAAAGCAAATAGAAGATCAGCATTGTTCAGCTAAACCAGAAGGATGTTCAGCTCTCAAGGAACATGAATGCTCTAGTGTTAAAGGGTCACCATGATGAAGGTCAACAGGCTGTTTTACACAATGGAAGAGATGTTCAGGAGATTGGAAGTATGGCCACTCATGATGGCCCCTGGAGAAGGGGCATTAAACAGCTGTTGTTGCTGAGGGGAAAATAATCAGAGCATCCAGTAATATTAAAATCCCAACAGTCAGAAATTGCAACAGTGACCGAAGGCTTCTGACAGCTCAGCATTTATTGGGGTGTACCTGCATAATAACCTTTCGCTATTAATGCACTCTCTCTGTGAAACCGCAAAGTCTCATGGACTCTCTAAGGAATTCCTCAGAGCCAAGGGTTCTTCCCAGGAGACTAAGGATTTCTGACAAAGCTGAATTAATTAAGAGCTGCCCTCTCTCTGTACAGTCACTGCACCACTGAAACGCAAAGACCTGCCCTCCTCCACCAGCTTAGTTACAAAACTATGCCCCAGTGAAAACCACAACTGTCACCCAGTTATCCTCCAAGTTCAGATGCCTGTTGAAACCTACAGAGCTCCCTTCAAGACATCCTTCTGAAGCTCCAATTTCTGCTCCCATCCAACCCAGAGTTGGTTTGAAATGCTCCACTGACCAACTTCTGATGTAAGAAACAGGCCAAAAAAGCAGTTACTATATATTTTACTTAAAACCCAGACAGACAGACAAAGACGCAGACCACAAAGTGATACCTGAATAACATCGGCAGGCTTCTCAATATGTTCCTTGAAGATCATCATGGTGGGGGTGTAGACGTTGATGTTATATTGTCTGGACAACTCTTCAGTCCCTCTGAGTCCAACATACACGTATCCAAAGGACAAATAATCTCTGTACGCAAAAGCAGTGAGCTAGAAGGAAACAGAGGTCCAGTGCATGTTTACATTGCAGATCATGCTTTGATTCTTCCCCAATAAAGCTTATGGTGACTATTTCCCCCTAGCCTCCAGAGCGCTGTTAAGTCTAGAACAGCCAAATGACATACAAAGTCATCCCATTCCCTTTACCAGGCTTATTACACAGTTCGCTTCTTCCTCATGACAGAGGAAGGTTGGTGGGATCCATGGTTTTATTTTACTATCTAACATTCTATATCTGGCCAGCTGTTTCTTTAGCAACTCATCATCCTCAAACAAACTAGACCCAGTGCTCGAATGGCCTAGATCATTAACTATTTGTGGTGGGAAAGGAATGATGGTTTCTCCCCTTGCCCTCAACCCCACCCACGCCCTTACTTCCACTAGATATCTGTCTATGACAAGAGAAGTAAGTTCTACTCATATTCAGATGTTTAAAATAGTTAGCAAAGGCAGGTCACCTGACTATGCAGTCTCCAAATAACACACATGAAATTGCTGGGTGTTCGGGGTGGGTAATGCTACTTAGAAGAACCATCCAGCCTGTGCCTATACCGAGATCCCATTCTCTACTAAGACAGGTGGATTTACAAAGCTATCCAAATGCCAGAGATAACACACAAACACACACATTACCTTGTATAACAATGGCACTACCGGCATATGATCAAACAGAAGAACATGGGGTTTATTTTCTTTCTTCCAGTTCGACAGGAATTGGACATAATTTTTATCTGTAATCTTAAATGTAAAACAGAGAGTTCGTTTCAACCTCAATACATTCAGAAAACTAAAGTTCAATAAGGTTAAATGGCTGCATTAGAACTGGGTCACGATTTCTGTTTTGTAAAGGACACCTGTGCCCATACATCTTTTCCGGCTAAGGCGATTTGAGCAAAACCAGGATTTTTACACTAACAGTTCTCTCTGCTTTTGCTGATCTTTCCTGACTTGATGTCATAAATTCTCAGTGGAATCATAATCATTTCCACAGTAGCTAACTGGTGGTCATTACTGAGGATTATGACTTCAGATGGGGAATAAGCAAAAAAGGGCAGAGTAGAAGTCAAACAATATGTTTATTTTAAAATGTCTCTAGTGATAAAAAGCTCTGTCTGCCGAAAGGGCTCAATGCGCTCAACTGCCATTTACAGGCTTGATCTAAAGTGTGCTGAAGTCAACAGAATGATACCCAATTCACTTCAGCAGGCTTTGTGCCAGGCCTAAAAATCTGCAGGAGCTGAGAATTTTGAAAATCTTGCAAGAGATACTTATCAGTTTGCAGGATAGGGCAAGGGAGGGGAAGAGACATACAGTGATGGTCTCTAAGGTCATGTCCACACCGGAGCACCGGTTTGGAACCTGGCCATGGCTACCTTCCAAGCAGAGTTCAAACACCATTCCTTAATATAGTTGTAACTATCTCTGGTGTAGTTCCAAACAATATCAAATCGGCACCGTGTGGTTACAAGCCCTAACATAAGGCACATGTACGATCAAATGCTTACCATGAGCATGGCAGTTACCCTAACTCACGTCCTTCAGGGTTAAGTGGGGTATCATCAGTGAGGGGGAGTGTCCTGCTGCCAGCTCTGGCACCTATCTCACCATGCACAGGGGAAGATGGAGAAAAATTCCATCTTATGCGTGAATGTAGTGTTTCCTTCAAAACTGCCTCCAGCATTTATAGCTGTAACGATTTCACTCATCCGAACCGCCATTCTCCCTTGATTAAGGCCATTGCAAATAGCTTCAGAAACTTCTGACATCCCCAAGACAAAGGTCACATCAGAGACTGACTCTGTCAGATGATGTGTCAGAGACAACAAAGAGATCCAAGTGTCTAGCACACACTACCACTTATCAGAATCCAAACACGCTGATCTCCCTGTCACGTACCTTCTCTATGAGGTTCCCTGGAAGAAGGCTCTCCACAAACTGCCTCAGGTTCTCTCGGATGACCGCATTGTGGAAGAAGGATATTTTCCCATTAATGAGTCCCAGAATGGACGGTGTGCTGTGTGCTCCCAGGTGATGTGCGAGGCGTCTCTCATACCCAGCGTGGACGACTCCAATTCCCACTCCTGAAAACGGAAGGCAAATCCAAAAAGAGGGTCTCCTTGACATGGGGGGGTGAATGACCCAAACTCCCTTAAAGGGAATCAGCACTAAGGTGGCTGCTGTTACACAGCACACCAAGAGGATGAATTATTCAGCTGGTACCACATAGTGTTTCCCCTTTTCACATTCCATGGGGAGCTGTATTACTCTGCTCTCAGGAAGAAGTAACAATGGTACCATCTCCTCCTTACTCTTCTGCCTAAAGGTTCTCTATTCAGCACGTTAAAACCCCAAGGAAAAATATCACGTTAAATATACAGTGCAGCAACTTCTTGTCCCGGCACTCTTATTTTGGATTCTATGTCCTCTGTATTGACCATCTCCAGTTATGTAGATGACCCATAAGGGGGACTGGAATTTTCACCCTGAGCAAGAAACACTGCAAGTACTTAACTGGAATCCAAGTATATGTTGCCAGGGTTCCCTGATTTTTATTTTGGACACCAAAATTTTCTCCCATCCTCCTATGTCCTACATGATAGTGGCCTTGACTCTGGTCAAGTTTGGGCGGGCTCACAGCCCCCTTTAGACTCCAGATTGCATCTCAGGACCATTCTTGATATATATCAAAGGGCAATGCAATGTTTATATTGCAGGCCAGAACATAGCAGTACCTGACCATGCAACAATCCTTGGCGCTATTTAGAGTGATGCAGGCACTGGGAATGGTTTAATCACGCTGCAGCAGAAAAGGAGACAATCGCTGAATTTAGAGATGGAAGAGACTCTCCAGACTGCATCTAGTCCATACTCTGCCAGGGCAAGATTTTCTAATGCCTTGTCTCGTCAAATGCCAGCTATCTACAGGGATGGGGCTTTCACCAGCTCCCTTCAGCGACTGACCCAGCCCTACAGATCTAAAGTGTCTCCTCATGTTTTAAACCTAAATTTGTCTTATCTCAGTTTCATTGATGAGGACTGGTGTTGGGAAGAAAGAGATCAATACCCCTCCACTTACACTGGAAAACAACAGAAATAAAGCCATTCACACCACACTGATAAACCACAAAGGAAGTTTGCAGCTGAATTCACATTCAAACACAACCCCCAAAAGCTGAAGTCAGTTGCTGCAGCCTAGGCTGGAAAGCTTTGAGACAGCCTCTCTCTGAAAACACGTTGCATCTTGAGTTTTTTAAATTTGCTTCTCTTACCCAGCACCTCTAGCTCCTGAACAACCTCCTTCCACACAGGCTCAATGTGGATACAGCTGAAGCACCAGTCCGAGGTTATTTTAATGAGGTAGGGCTTTTTGAAACTGTCCGGTACAATCTCGTTCACGTAGTGCGAAAAATGCAGCAAGTACTTCTCATCGGAGGAGTCTCGTCGCTCCGAATTAAACGGGAAGTGGAAAAAGGATTCGTCAAAGTAAAAGCTTTCGTGGAAGTGATGGAACTGGCGGTGCTGCTGCTGCTGAGGGTACCCCTGGTTCTCACCCACGTCTCCGTAACGATCAAAGTTTGATCTCTTTTCCTCATTGGAGAGGATCTGTCAATCACAGAGTTAAGAAGGGTTGAAAAGAAATAAGGCCTGGCTCATGTTGAGAGGGAACTGGAAGGATGACAATTCTCCTTCTTAAAATGATTGAATAGCCATAAGGAGCAGACACACTGGGAAGAGGACATAGGTGCTGGAACAGGGCGTGGGGGGTCTGCAGCACCCCCTGACTTGAAGTGGTTTCCATTATATACAGGATTTCCAGTTTAGTTGAATGGCTCTCAGCACCCTCACTATAAAAAATGTTCCAGCACCCTAGAAGAGGAATTCCTTTTGCTGAACGTCTACCCAGTTGAGCTCCAAGAAAGGGAACTGTCATGTCTTTCACACCTGCATCTCTGGAGCCAAATCCATGTATGTGGCATGGAGTGAGACAGAGTTCACACAAACAAACAGAACATTTATTTGGAGAATTTTGTACAAACCTACTCACTAGCTAACCATTCTTTTTAAATATTAATTTCTGGCTTCCTAGTTCTGTGACGCTGTCTTCCAAATTCCTTTATCATTTCAGTTTCTCAGCTAAGAGGCCATAACAACAAGTCCTAAAACCAACATAGTCCAGAAGACTATTGTGGTTTTCTCATAACGTCAAACATTTAACAGCCACATGAATCTGAAGAGCTGAAGCACTCAGGAAGACAAGCTGCACTTTAAGCGGAAACTGCCGATTGAGCTGGAAGCTGAGAATTCAGTTTATTCCTGGGGACTCAGCATGGTTGTAAGAACAGCATCAGCTGAGATGCCACATGCTGAGGTAGCTGATTCAGGGAGGCTTGGATGAGTGACCTGCAAGTGCTACTTATGCAAATAATATTTTAGAAGTGACTAAAGCTCTCAAGCCATTAATCCCACTTACAACATCACTGGAATATGCATAACGAATATGAAGAGGTGGCACCAGCCTGCTTTGCTGAACTCAGTGGATACCCCATACTCTTTGATTTAATTAATTAATTAATACTCTTTGATTAATTCACATCTCCCCCAATAGCTGGGGAAGTGTTAAATGGATATGCAGGGGGTTTTTTTTTGGTATCAGCAGCATCCAGGGGCTAGTTTTTCCTCAAGAAAACCTAGACAAAGATTCCACCAGCCTACCCCCTGCCATACACAGAGCAGAGAAATTGTTCCATGTAGATATAAGTGGAAAATAGTAAAGGCTACTTGTAAAAGATGAACAGCATTTTCCAGGTTCTAACATACATCCTGAAAGCAGCACAAAGTTACCAAACAGTGTTTAATACCTCATAGGCCTTGCTAATTTGTATAAACTTATCTTCTGCTCCTGGGTCCTTGTTTTTGTCAGGATGCCTACAATGCAAAAAATAAAGAAAATGGATTTTGTCCTTTAGAAAGCATCAGCAATTTATCACAGGGAGTCACAGCGAGCCACAAGTGTTTTCAGCTTCAGTTCAATACTCATACTAAGCAGGATATGTAGATATTAATGCCATTTACTGGTATCCACTTCTTAATCCATCTGATGCAGATTTATGGCAAAAGTCTATTTCTCCTACCCAGGCTGAACCACATAAAGAATTTCAATGGGATTTGAGTGGTGTATGTAAAAACATTTCCTCGGTTTTGAATTTTATTTCATAAATAAATGGTCCAAATGGAGCTAAAAAGTTGATTTAACACCAGGCAGTAAATTCCTTCAGCAACAATCCTACCAATTTCAAAGATGCATGCTCTAGCTGCTGCCCTATATATATATATATATCAGGCAGAGCAGCTACTTGGTACATCTGCAGCTCTATTCTGCATGTTAATAGTTTTCTGTTATAGCATTAGACCACAACCTCAATGCCTAGGTTCTATGAGACCCCAGAAGCTATCAGATAATCATGTTTTTCCAGATGCTGTACATCAGCTCTTCTCTTCAGTGTATGAAACAGGTCTTAATGTATGGTCATAATTTGGCTTAACTTAATTCACTTCCTCTTTTAAGACTCTTGAAAATTTGACTTAAAAAAAAAGCTCAGTGACTAGAAGTTGGTCATGATCAATTTTATAAATAAAAATAATAATAGATTTACTCAGTTGAGTTACTGGGATGTGAACACACTTAACTAGTTGGAGAAATTAACAAGCGAATGCAATCCTGTTGCAATTCCTACAACAACCCTAAAGATATAGCACAGAAGTTATTAAAAGACATTTGTTTCTTAAATTTCTGCCCTTGGTGATTCTTCCTATATGCTATATTTTGTAATGTACAAGATAGAGGGGGAAAGAGTTTCATATTAGACCCTCCAGAGTCTGATATCCAGAGTACTGGATGAAGTGGAAGTTAGTATAATCAGAAAATATTACAGCATGTGCAATGTGCAAAAATAACTAAAATTTAGGGCCAGATCCTGCAGTTCTTGTAGTCAACCTGTGAATAGTCCCACTGAAGTCGACAGGTCATTTGTGTGAGTAAGGGACATGGGATCAAGACTCATACATACAGAACATAATGTATGATTAGCCTTTTACTTAGAATACACATGCAAACAAGATAGCTAAACATTATAGGTCCAATTCAAGAAACCTTTTCTTGAGTAGTACTTACTCACAAAAGAAGTGCTCATGAAACTAAGTACTTCTCTTTCAGGCTGCATAATTGCCCTTTATTAGGAAACGGTTTTCCTTCTCCTTTAAAAAAAAAAAAAAAAAGTTTCTCTCTGGCCAGCAGATACATTTATGCCAGCTCCTCAGCTGAAATAAATCAGTGTAGTTCCATTATGGATTTAAGTTGATGTACACCACCTGAGGCGCTGGCTCACTATTCAGAATATGGTTTTATTCAGCATGGTAAGAGCAAGTATACTGTTGATGGGGGGAAACGGTTTTTGTACCATTTTAAATGTCTTTGTTTTTATTTTGAAGATGATGGTTTCTCTCGCAAATATTTGGTCATTGGTGAAAATAGCTGACTCTAGCTTGCAGAAACCATTTAATATGCAAAATATTTTGATCCACCTACCATTCCCGGGCGAGCTTCTTATAAGCCTTTTTAATGTCAGCCTGGCTGGACGTCCTGCTAACCCCAAGGATTCTGTATGGGTCAAAATCCACTGCAGACAAAATTTGCAGGACCAAGACCAGAACCAGGACCACAACCAACGAGATGCTTAACTTTTTCAGTTCCATTTCTCTTCCTTTAGGCAACCTGGACAGGAGAGTTTCCATATGCATAAGACAGAAGTGCAAAACTAGAGACTGATGCAAAATCCAGGAACCCCTATATTTAGTCCTGGACCACTGGCAAAAGAACTGAAAAACCAAAGGCCCCATCTCCTTCAAACAACCAAGACCAGAATTCATGTCTTATACTACTAAAAAGGTAGGATTTGGGAGAGAGTCTGTTCCAGCCCTTGTATGTCATGAAATATCACATCATTCTAATTATAATTTTGCTTCACCTACAGTTCAACATTTTAGTAGCGACTATCTTGAGAATTCTAGAGTAAGAGACCTGTGCTTTACACCTACTAACAGTTCGCTACCAGTTTTCAGGTATTAAAAAAGCAGTAAACTGTAGCTGTTTCTGCCATTCCATCATCTATTCATTTATCAGGACTAGCAGATACTTAAAGGACCAGTACACTTTTCTAAATGCTAGTACTACACTAGCAATCCAAAACCAAAGAACTCTGGTGGCTGACAGTTAGATGGGACCATGTTAGTTGAGGGGACAATGCCACCGTGAACTCTAGTCAGTTCCAAAAAAGTGAGTTAGAATATTTTCAGGTACTACATCTGCCCCTCAGCCCCCCGTGTTGTGTTTTTAAAACTGTATTTTCCAAAAATTGTTTCTCTCTCCTGTTCACGTATAAGATCCACAGAATCACCTCCTGAAACTAAATGCACAATGACAACCGGTTGACTACTTAAAATGCTGCCAACCACACAATTAAATAAAATGAAAGAATACAAAAAAAACATTTTTAATAATCTGTCACTGTTAGCTTGAGCACTGCTTGCGACAGTTAAGTGAAACCATTTCTCACGGATGGGGTGAGATTTTTAAACTGATCATGTAAATACATTTATTCACAGATGTTACTTATAACAGATTATTAATAGTGGAGATTTTTTGTAATCCAGTTTTTCACTATTTACACACTCTATTTACAGTCTGCAGAGTTCACATCTTGCGCAACGGAAATCAATGCAGTCAGTTTTACCATCCGGTTCTTAGAGCTACAATCTTTGGTCTCCAGACACTATCTAGCAGCGGCTGTTTTGTTTGTTTAAAGAGAAATCCTAACACTGGACATTTAACAGTAAAATCCCCCCCTCCCCCGCCGCCTTCAAAAAAATCACAAAAAAATATTTCTCAGGTTTTATAAAACCTTATTGTTATGACATGTAAATTTGGAGGCACGTGATCTGACAGAGCCGCTGCTGGCACCTCGGGCTCCCCCAGGCAGGGGGCTGCGTGGGGGGAAGAGAGAGGAGCCAAGGGACCAGGAACAGGGCCCCCCCCCCGCGGCACTGGGTGGGGGGAGCGCCGCGTGCTTCCCGACGCTGCTCCCCAGCAGGGCCCTGCCAGCCCCCCCGCCCCCAGGCAGCTCTGGGCTCACCCCAGCCCGGCGCCCCGACTGTCACCCCCACTGCCCCTTGCCAGGCCCCGGGCGGCGCTCGGAGCGCGAGCCCCGGACCGGGCGGGACGGCCCGCGGGAAGGGTCAGCCCTGGATCACATGGGGAAGCCCCTTAAAGGGCCAGCGCCCACCCCGGGCCGGGACCCCTTGCGGGGGTGGGGGGGCGATACCCACCCTGCGCTCCGGGCGCCCGGTCCCCGCTTCCGGCTTCGGCGCCCCGCCTCTCGCCGTCACCATAGAGACGGCGCACGGCTCATTTCCGCTCTCTGCTCCACCCGGTCATAGAGACGGGACGCGGACCATAGAGCAGAGCAGCGCGGCGCTCCGAGGGCTAGCGAGTCCCATCGCGCGGAGCATGACGGGATACAAGCCAAGAAGCCCGGGCTGGGGGACGCCTTGTTGTAACCACCTTTCCTGTCGCGGCAGGAGTATCGTGACGTGATGCCATGGTGGGGCATTGGCCCATGTCATCACAGCACCATGACCTGGGGCGTGACGACATGTCATGATGTCAGCCTGCGTCACCATGTGACATGTCATGATGTCAGCCTGTGTCACCGTTGTGCTGCGTCACCATGTGACGTCATGTCTCGATGTCAGCCCATGTCTCCGTCACCATGGCGCTGCATCATAATGTGGTATCCTGTCATTGCAGGGGTTCTGGAACAATTTGTATTGTGTGTGTGGGCGGGGGGGTTGCTGAGAGCCATTGAAGCAAACTAAACCCTGTATATAATGGAAACCACTTCAAGCCAAGGGGTGCAAGAGCACCCCCCTAAACCTGGTTCCAGCCCCTGTATGTCCTGCTGTCACCATGGTGCTGCTGTGACAACATGTTGCATCACGGTGCCAGCACTTCACCGTGGTGCTGCGTCACCCTGTGGCTTCTTGGCCTCACAATATGTTTTTTTTTCTGCTTCTGCATCTCACCTCCGTCTCCCCTGCTCCTCTGTTGGCATGGTAACTGAATTAGGGAGCTTGACCCACTGGCTGTATAAAATGCCAACCCTATTCAAAACAGCCTACATTTCTTTGCTTCCACACAATTATATAGGGCTATTAGTGCGACCTCAAAGACCACACACTCGGGTCCAAATTCCGCTCTCAGTTGTACCAGTGTAAAGCCAGTAGAACACCACAGGTTGCAGCAGAGTTACTCCAAATTCACACCAACGTGAGAGTAAAGTTTGCCGCTACACATGGAAATATTTTTTCCTTGCAGGAATGACAGCACTAATGGTCCGTCTAGTCTGGGGTCTTCACCCATTGCCAGCCACTTGAATAGAGGATGTGGACATACATATACTGCTGTTAGCTGTGCAGTGCTGCTTGATGGGGGAGAATTTAATTGTTTTGGGGGATGACTAGTATTGATAGTGGAAGGGCTACAGGATATTATAGAAAGGTGCAACAGGGGCTTCTAAACCCCTAGAGAGAAGGTAGATGCTTTTAGGGCCTCTGGGTAGAGAGAAAGGGAAGGTGCTGTGAAGGGAGCTGGCGGAAAAGGGGAAGGACGCGTGCAAATCCCTGGGGATCCGCAGGGGCTGGTATCCCACAGCCCTACACGTTGGGCATCAGGGCGGGCGCTATAGGAACCAGAGGGGAGGCCCCTATAGGAGGAGGGGCCTCAGGGAAGGCCGGATCCTATAGACCGCCCCGAAGGGGGCCGGGCTGAGGGCGGATCCCGGAAGCAAGCGGAGCATCTCGGCTGTCTTCTGGCTGCGGCTCCCCGCTGGGTCCCACCCAAGGGGGTCCGCGGGCGGCGGGGATGGAGGAGGCGCAGCGGGCGCTGCTGCAGCGGAACCGCCTGCACCTGGTGGGGGAGCTGCAGGTGGCTCCGCTCTGGGACCTGCTGCTGCACAAGGGCGTCTTCACGCAGGACATGATCGAGGAGATCCAGGTGGGAGCTTCTGGCCGGACCCCCTTCACCCCCCGCCGCCCTCGCTGTAGCCCCCATCCCTGCTCAGTCCTCCCCTCCTCCTTTGTTCAGGCTGCTTCCCCCTGCCCTGGGGTCACTGCATGTTGAGTCCCCGCCCATGGCTAGAGACTGCAGTGCAGTCCTGCAAACCCCCCACACACCCTGCCCCCCCGGGGGTTTGCAGGACCCCTTAGGCTTGCTGGGGAACTTCTCCACTGAAATGAACCCATTCAGCCGCTAGATGCCATTGCCATTGTCAGCTGAACTTTTGCAGCCACTGGCAAATCAGAAGTTGTGGGGAGTTCCCTGGATTTCTGATCAGTCCGTTCCGGGTTATGGCGGGAGCTGCTGTGAATTTAAGTGTTATGAATGTGAGCTGGAAGGACAACATTGGAATTAAAGTGGCATAACCCTAACCATGGCGGTAAACAAGCCAAGAGACGCTTCAAAGGCTGGGGGTTTGTTTGTACAAAACCAAAACCGACAAAGTTATGATACAGTAGAACTTGCCCTGTCATGTGGGAGGCAATGTTGGCTTGTGGTTGGAGTGGAGCACTGTGAATCAGGTGACCTGGGTTTTATACCTCACTGTACCACTCACTTGCTGTCTGACCCAGAGGAAGTTCCTCCGTGCCTCAGTTTCCCTACCTATCAGGGATAATAGTACCTGGGCCTTAAAAAATTCAGTGGGCCTCTACTAGGCAGAGGCTTGAATTTGCTAGCCAGAGGCTGATGTGAAAGATGGGAGGGCCATCAATGAGTTGGCTGGCTAAAAAGACAACACCCTGATCAGTTTATGTTCTGTTCACATCTAGAAAATCCCCCGTCCTTTCTTGTGCTCATCGCCATGCTGTTTATGAATTGCTGGACTGCAGACATGCCGTGCACATGGGATGCTAATGCTTTCTGCCTTGGTTTGGCTCCCCTATAGAGAGCAGGCACTCGAAGAGACCAAGCCAGGCAGTTGGTTACAGACCTTCAGACGCGAGGAAGACAAGCTTTTCCTGCATTCGTCTCAAGCTTGCGAGAAACTGGACAGAATGACCTTGCCGCTTTGCTGAGTGAAGGGGACAGATTCCCACCGTTGCGTCCACTTGATCTAAAACCAGTTGAATTGGGCTTACGTGGTGGAAAGGGTGATACCTGTAAGTATCAGTGGTGGTGCTGTTTTCGTAATAGACAGCAAAATTGGATTCAGCAGTTGTAAACCCTGTTGCTGTGGAGGTACAGGAGGCTGGCTAACAGCTTGTGAAATCTGATAGCCCAGATGTCTTCCAGAATCATTGCTCGTATAGATTATTCCGCACAGCCACTGGGAAAATATAATGCTATCCAATACCACTGAAAACTTTTAATTGGCAGCAATCTCCTAGTGCTGTGCTAATAACTTTTTTTTTTGCAGGTAACCTCGGTGGTGTCTCAAATCTGACCTCCGAGGACACAAACATTTCTCTTTTTCTATTGGCGAGAGAGGGTGATCCAGTGATTAGAGAAGGGATTGGACATTGGCAGAGCTGAATTCCATTCCTAGCCTGGTGTCTTACATGCTGTGGGATTTTGGTCAAATCACAATTCCTCCATCTATAAAATGGGGGTAAAACCTCCTTACCTGTCAAAGGATTTCTGAGGTTTAATTACTGTAAAGCTAAAGGGTGCTAAGGTTCTTGGATGGAAGGGACTGTATAGCGTAGTATATTTTATTTGCATTTGATGTGTAACTTGTCTACCTATCCTGTTTTTAACTTTACATATTCATATTTCTTGGATAGCTAGTTTCATTAACAACATTTTCTTTGTTATTCCTAAGGACTTGTCTGCCCTTAAAATGTTACAGTGGCACAGCTGCGCCACTGTAGGGCTTCAGAGTATACACCGCTGTATTGACGGGAGGGGTTCTCCCTTCAGTGCAGGTAATCCACCCCCCTGAAGCTATGGGGGGAGGGATAGCTAGGTCAACGGAAGAATTCTTCCATCAACCTAGCGCTGTCTACACAGGGACTTAGGTCGGCTTAACTACGCCACTCAGGGGTGTGGATTTTACATGCCCCTGAGTGATGTAGTTATGCCAACCTACTTTTCCAGTGTAGACCAGGCCTTATACAGAGAGTTCTATAAGTATTACAAATTGTTTTACCAAAAACATAAAGGCAGGATCCCTGCCCTGAAGAGTGTCTGCTCTCACTCAGACGAGTCCGATACACAGGACGACAGCAGAGAAGTTGCAAAGACATTTGGGACTGAGAAGATCAGCACAGTAAGGCCTTGAGAAAGGCAAAGGGTTTGAAGCAGGAGAGACGGGGGTTTTGGGAGATCATCCTGACAATTAGTGGTGGTAGGAAAGAAGAGGCAAAAGTGAAAGTGGGACCAGGAGGAGGGATGCAAGGATCACGTAGGACAGAGGACATGAAGGAGTGAGAATTTAGGGTGGGATTTAGGTAGGGGTGGAGTAGAGAGAAGTCTTTTTATGAAGGGCTTGGCCTTTTCAGGGTGCTTTAATTATTTGGGTGGGGTGAGGAAGGGGGAGAGGGTTGCTATTCCTAAGAGCACAAGCCAGGAAGAAAGGGGCAGGTGCCCTCCAGGTGATGGTGAGAACAAGTTTTGCTGTGTGCTCGCAATTCCCGTCCACTGTTGAGTCTGGTCCTAGCCTCAGCTCCCACAGTTCTAATCAAAGACTCGCAGGGGAAAAGTACAACTGCTGTCCCAGCTCCAAGCAGCAGGGCGAGAGGCTCAGTTACCTGGTTGGCATGGATCCTCCGGAGAGAGGCCTGCTCTCTGCTTCGTATGCTTTTATCTCTTGCAAAAGTCTATAGGAAGGGCAGTAATGCAAGTGTCTTATACCTTTACAGATGGGAAGGTTCATGAATATTTACCTACCCCAGTCCAAGCCGTGACTAAGAGATGCCAAGAGCCAACACGTCCCAGTGCAGCAGCTCGGGGTAAGCCGTCTCCGCTTGCCAATTCTTGGCTTAAATCCTATCTGTCCTTCATTCCTTCTCCTCTCTCCCCATACCTCATGTAGATCCCTTCAGCCCATCTTTCTCTGAGAGCCTCAGGGTGGCCCACATATTGTGCCAATCCACCTTGTGGATGGAGCAACCTTTGGAGCAGTGGTTCTCAACCTGCAGCCCAATCAGCACAGACCTGTGGCCCATGTGACATCCGCAGGGCCATACAGGTATCGGATGCAGCCCACATAACACATTTTTGCAGCTCACAATGGTTGAGAACCTCTGCTCTGGAGTGTATTAGTACCGCTCCATAACTCCGCTGGACGCATTCCCTCTACCCTTTTGCCACCGGCTAGCTGATCATGCTGTCTACACGTTGCACCCATCCCCTGCTAGTCCAGGCACCTCTCCTGAGCAATGATGATTTTCTCCCTGTGTGCAGTGACTAGCAGCCCCCTGCAGCCATTTCCCTCTGTGAAGCAGGTATCTCTGCGTACTATTACTTGTATCGAATCCATAGTGTTTGTACACATTTCTGTCTGAGAGCCTGCTAGCCACTAGAAGCACCCAGAGAAGAAAATACCGAGCCTAAAACCAAGGCTCTGTCAGAGAGGATCCATCCATCAAAGGTGGGAGAGATGCAGCCCCACGTGTACTAGTGCCATGTAATTGTTGATTTAAGATGGAATGTAATCAGTCTGAACAACTAGACGCTGTCAAAAGGAAAACTACTTTGAGTTGTAACAGTGATTGTTCCAGAGACTTCTATAGGCTAGGCTAGTTTGCCTGCTGCTTAGGAGAGGAGAGAAGGTATTTGGGTTGGTAAGGCTCTGAGATGATTTCCCATCCGATTCTGTTATGACAAATGAAGCTCAAATTCACGACTCTCTGGTCAATAATCTTTAGCAGGCAATGTCCAAAGCCATGATAAATGAACCCCCAGAACTTCACTCTCAACATCTGCAGTCCGATTATGCATGTAAAGGAACAATGTTTCTTTCCTGTGTGTGGCCGGGAGCGAGGAGGAGTTCAGGTGTGACTGAACATGTTAAGAAATGGGTCAAAGCACTGGAAATATTTGCATTAATATTAATCCCATTAAGCAGGGACCCAACCCCTAACGAATGTGAAGTAGGCGGCGGAGCTGTACGTCATTTCTCTCTCATCACATGTTGTAGGTTCTGCTGCAGAGACATCCAGGAGGAACTCAGATATGGTTAGTTTCCTGTTTCTACGTATGTCATTTTTACTCATTGAACTACCACCTTTTTCTCCCCCATCCCACCCACTTTGCATCCCATTTTCAAAAGTCAAAGGGACTTAGGCTCTGAAGTCTCTGAATTACAAAGGTATTTAGGTGCCTAAAGGTGAAGCAGGTGTCTCGTGTAATTTTCAAAAGCATCTATGCAAGTGAGGTGCCTAAGTTCCATTGAAAGTCTGTGGGAGTTAGGCGCCTATCTCACTAAGCTATTGTTGTAAATCTCACTGGGGGCCTGCCATTATTTCAAGTGACTAACTACCTTTGTAAGGTTCTGTCTATGCTAGAAAGGATTTGCCAGAGTACTGGGCAAAAGAATTTTTTTGCCAGTATAGTTTCTACCAGTTCCCTGAACGAAACAAGCAGCAAAAGGACATTTTTGCTGGTATAACTGTGTCTAGGGGTTTTGCTAGCCCTAGAGCAATCAGTTATGGGTGTGATTGTCCTTCCTCCCCCACAACCAACTGAGCTATGCTGGCAAAACTTCGAAGTGCCTAGCAGGTCTCAATCTGGCCTCCAGTGCCAAAGTTAATGGGAGTTAGATGCTTTTGAAAATGTTTGCCTGCAGACTGGTAACTTACATTTCTGCTTATTTACGGTTCATTTGAATCAAACTGTTCTGTGTTGTTTAAAAGATCATTTAAATAATTACTGGCAAATGTGACTTTGATGTCCAGGTGTCAGATGCAGCATCTGAGGGAGTCCTGCTGCTTTGACTGGGCCAGTTCAGATTAGAACAATTGTCACACCACACTCGCTCTTCGAATTACATTAAATACAACATAAATGTGACCAATAACGCATGGTCAAATATTTTTTATCATCAAGACAACTAATAATTACCTAGCGCAACACTTAAAGTGTGCTGCATTTATAGAGTGGGTATTTTGTTTTTGTAATTATCGTGTGAAATATACGAATGAAAAAACCCCCACTAACTAAAATGCACTGCACACATTCATGCACCATGACCATTATAAGTTAAGCTAGTATCATGAGAATACAGACCTGCATGTTTAGGAAAGTGGAGGCCAAATCCATCCCTGATGTAGGTCAATGGAAGTGAGTTTGACCCTGTATCCATTTCAGTCAAGACCCTGATTCTGCTGATCCCGTTGACTTCAGTGGGACTCTGCATGAATGAAGTAAAGTTGCATGTGCAACATTATCCCAGCTGCTTGGGGAGATATATATAGTGAGCAATGTTCCCTCCAACTTTTTACGTCCATGTGCGGAATGAATTTTGTTTTGTGCACCAATATGGAGGTGATGTGAGGTGAGGGTGGGGCTGAGCTGTTTGGGGTGCGGGAGGGAGCTTAGGGCCAGGGCAGAGGGTTGGGGTGAGGACCCTGGCTGGGGGTGGGGCCAAGGGTGAGGGGTTTGGGATGTGGGAGGGAGCTCAGGGCCAGGGCAGAGGGTTGGGGTGAGGGCTCTGGCTGGGGGTGGGGCCGGGGTGAGGGGTTTGGGATGTGGGAGGGAGCTCAGGGCCAGGGCAGAGGGTTGGGGGGTGAGGGCTCTGGCTGGGTGTGCAGGCTCTGGGGTGGGGCCAGGGATGATGGGTTTGGGATGTGGGAGGGAGCTCAGGGCCAGGGTAGAGGGTTGGGGTGAGGGCTCTGTCTGGGGGTGTGGCCTCGGGTGGGGCCAGGGATGATGGGTTTGGGATGTGGGAGGGAGCTCAGGGCCAGGGCAGAGGGTTGGGGTGAGGACCCTGGCTGGGGGTGGGGCCAAGGGTGAGGGGTTTGGGATGTGGGAGGGAGCTCAGGGCCAGGGTAGAGGGTTGGGGTGAGGGCTCTGTCTGGGGGTGGGGCCGGAGATGAGGGGTTTGGGATGTGGGAGGGAGCTCAGGGCTAGGGCAGAGGTTGGGGGGTGAGGGCTCTGGCTGGGGGTGCAGGCTCTGAGGTGGGGCCGGAGATGAGGGGTTTGGGATGTGGGAGGGAGCTCAAGGCCAGGGCAGAGGGTTGGGGTGAGGGCTCTGGCTGGGGGTGCAGGCTCTGGGGTGGGGCTGGGGATGAGGAGTTTGGGATGTGGGAGGGAGCTCAAGGCCAGGGCAGAGGGTTGGGGGGTGAGGGCTCTAGCTGGGGGTGCAGGCTCTGGGGTGGGGCTGGGGATGAGGGGTTTGGGGTGCAGACTTCCCTGGGGCTGCGGCGGGGAGAGAAGACTCCCCCACAGCCGTCTCTCAGCACAGCAGCCCGGGGCCGAGGAGAGCGCCTTTTCCCGCCAGGCGGCTCCGGAGCTGGGGCAGAGGCGCCTGTCCCTGGCTGCGGCAGCTTCGGGCCAGGGGAGAGATGCTTCTCCCTGCCTGCACGGATGCAGCTGCACAGCACAGAGGGAACTTAGATAGGGAGCATGGATTCCATTATCCATCTGTCATCCTGGGCAAACAATACATTGAGTTTACAGAAGCAATCAAATGAGCTTCATGAAAGCTGCATTTTCGGTTCTGAGTTGCATCCCGCTGGATTAGCTGGTGGACACTGAACCAAGGAGGTTGAATTTAGTTTGTCTGTCTGACTGCTCCCCGGTGGGTATGTGTGCCAGGCTTATGTTCTGAAAGCTGACCCGTGTGGTTACTGCCTCATCATCAACAACGTCCGTTTCACCGAAGAGTCTGACCTGTCTTCTCGAGAGGGCTCCAACGTAGACTGTGAGAAACTGGAGAAGCGCTTCAAGTCACTGCACTTTGACGTCCTGGTTCGACGAGATCTCAAAGCTCAGGTAAAGGTGGACGCATTTGGCGAGAGCCGAGGGACTAAGAGGCTATGCTGCAGGTGAAGGTGTTGTTGTAGCAAGGGTAGGCAGACCTGTCCTAGCTTCAGTCTCACTAGTACAGATAACCGTCGTTGTTCAGACCTGGCAGCACAGGCTAACTGCCTGAGGACAAGCCCGTCAGAGAGCCTGTGTACGTTCTTGTGTGGCTAGCCCTCACTGAAGTCCATGCCACCACATCTACACGGCTACTGTTATCTGTGCTAGCTAGATGAAAGCTGGTATGAGTCTCCCTACCTGTGCTACAATCGCACCTTCGCTTGCAGTGTAGACGTACCCTAAAAGTGTTGCTAGAGGGTGACAATATGTGCTCCGATGGGAAAGGCACATAACCCCCCAACCCAAAACTTCAGTGTTCAAAGAGACCGCGAAAGCATTACTTTCAAATCTTGTCTTTTGCTGTTATAGTAACAGACGAAAAAGGAGTCCCATTTTTGGCGCTTTCTGGGCTGAGTTTTTATCCCTGAACATGATTTATAAGTAATTGTCTGTGGGTGTATTTATTTGATATCTCTGACTGAGATTCTCCCTGATTGGCGTACCCAGGGGCTTGATTTTCTGTTTGTTCTTGAATGATATAATAGTTGATATTAAGCAGGATATTCAATCTCCTCGCATACCTATTGAAACCAAAACAAACGAGTCTGATTATTTTAAAATCTGTGGTGGAGCATTGGTGTGTGTGCGCACGCTCAAATGCACTGCCTTCCATTGGTGCTGCATTTGGGAGAAACGCAGAAATGAGGGTGTCCTTTAAAATAGGAAAGTAAATCTCTGTGGTTAAATGGCAAACGTTAAGTAGCAGTAGATTGCAATCACCCTGAACTTGTTCCATCTGACAGTGGTTCAGTGTCCCATGTGAAGAAAATAGGGTTGGTCTCCCTGTGGACACACATCAGTGTAACAAAATTGTAATCACACCTGGCACTGATTTTAACAGCCTTGCTGGCAAAAGAGAGGGCAAGGATTGACTGAGCCGTGGAGCGAGCAATGGGTCTGCCCTCCTCCACAGCAGCAGTGTCCCCAGATCAGCATTGAACAGTGCAGGGAAGCTTGTCTGTGCTCTTAGGCGGGCCAGTCTCCGGGGAGCACAACCTGACCCCTTTCAGCAGCATAGGATTGCTAAGGGGTAGGACTGAAGGTAACAGTTGCTGACCTTTGCAAATGTGTGTAGGACATTGCCGGGGAGTTGCAGCGCCTGGCGAGGCAGGACCACAGCGCTCTGGACTGCTGCCTGGTGGTGATCCTTTCCCACGGCTGTCAGGTAGGAGGATCGGCGATCTCGTTCATATCTCTCTGGGCGTGTGGGAGAAGCATGCTCCTGAAAGGTCGGTGTTGATTGCCACCGTTCCCTGGGCATCAGAGTGAAGACTGGTTTCTTCTCCCTCCTGTCCTGATCTTATCCGGTGGACACAGGCCATTGGGGCCTCTCTCTTCCAGGCATCGTGCTATGTAGGGTTGCCAAGGGAAAGGATGTTCTAACTGCAGTGCTGAACCAAGTGTACAGTCCGATGGGGGTTACCTGGTCACCATGCGTGATGGGGGCCTCCCTTGGTGGTAGGCCCGGTGGTTGCTTTATAGCTGTAAAACGTTGTGATGAGGTGTTTTCTCACAGGGGTGACAGAAACCATATCAAACACAAGCTCTTTCCTATGTTAATCTGACCTTGCTGCTAATCCCCCTTCCTGTGCCCCTTATAACTCTGCTCTAACCTTCTTGGGACACGAAGTTTATGGTGAATGAAACAGTGAGGGGAGCCTCGTGCTGGACAATGTTTTGTATGGAATAATTCTACATCCGCCATGGGAGCTTCCATGGATCAATGGGGGGTGTATAATGAATCCCTGGATTACAACAGCACCTAGCTAGAGGAAATGTGGTGAAATTACAGAAAGAAGACCATTTAGGGTGTCCGTTAAGCAAATATTCAAATTAGCCCGTGGTTAAACTAGAGCTGACAAATCCCAGGTTTTGGGGGAGAGATAGGGGCCATTGGAAGATCAGGGGCATGGGTTTCTGGAATTTAGACTATTTAAAATAACTTATTGGTTTTCTCTCTCCTTAACTCACATCCTAAATACCAGAGCATTGGATTCATCCTGGCTTCCAAGGAAAGACTTTTAAAATGGGGGTTATTTATACTAGAGGAAAGGTTGGCCTATTGCCTTTGTGTTAACAGCCAGTGGATTTTGCTCTTTCAGACCAGCCATATTCAGTTTCCCGGGGGTATTTACGGCACGGATGGAAAGCACATTCCCGTCGAAAAGATTGTGAACTTTTTCAATGGGTCCCATTGCCCAAGCTTGAGAGGAAAACCCAAGCTCTTCTTTATTCAAGCCTGTGGCGGAGGTGAATATTGGCTTTAGCAGTGCTTTGCCTTCGGGGCTCCTTCAGGGGGAGAAGCAGTTGTCTGGCCGCTTGCTTGTGCATTGGCACTTAGGGTATAATAATTCTGTGTCATCTCTTTCTTTTGCTGTTCTTATTCCCTTTTCTCAGGCTGTCTTCTCTTGCTCTGTGCCCCATATTCTTGTTGCTGAGGTAATGCACTGATTGGCCATGGAGAGTGAGACGTCCGAGCCGGAGGTGTGTTCCACTGCACTGGAGCTTTGAGCAGAAGGAAGCAAACTGATGCAGCTTCTGTATGGCCTCTGCCATGGCTGATTGTTTCAGATTTCAGTATTTGGCTCAGAGCATCTGGTTGGCATGAATGGACTCTGTGCTTGAGTGAATTGCAGGTGGCTCCGAGTCAGCCAACATAGCAGAAGATGAAACAAAAGGCTCCTTTAGTTCAAGGACCGTGTTTGCTAAGGGGTGAGAGGGACCCACGGCTTATTTCTTACATATGTAACAGAGAAGGGCTTTCTGGTTGCCTCTTGCAGAGCAGAAAGATCGAGGATTTGAGGTGGATTCTGATTCACCTGTAAACCAACCTCATGGAGGTTCTGTAGAGTCGGATGCAACTCCCTTTCAGATCCAGCCCGGTAACTTGGATGAGCCAGATGCCGTAGCCAGCTTACCCACGCCCAGTGACATCTTGGTGTCCTATTCAACTTTTCCAGGTGAGACAGCCTAAGTAAAGCACTGGCCTAGCAGGGAGGCAGTGGCAAGAGCACTGGTCTGGGATTCAGGGGACTTGGGCTCTGTACCTGGCTCTGCCACTGACCTGCTGGGTGACCTCGGACAAGTCACTTCCCTGCCCTCTGCCTCAGTTTCCCCAACTGTAGAATGGGGATAATTTACCCCTTTGTAAAACGCTTTCAGGTCTGTGAATGAGAAGTGCAATGTGAGAGAAAGGGCTTATTATGTATTCTGACTTTCCCTATTTCAAAGCCTTAAAGAACCTATTCTTTGGTGAGTAATAACACCCTGCATTTATCATCTGAGGCTCTGTCCTTCTCAAACATTAACTGAGCCCCTCACCTGCATGAGGCAAATAATTATTATCCCCACTTCAGATGGAAGAAACGGAGGCACAGAAAGGTTTGCCCCAGGTCACCCAGTGAGTCTGTAGCACTGGCCACGCTCCCGCACGAAGAGTCTGGATGTTCTAGTGCTGGATTTGGAAGAAGTTACCCATAGGGTGGAAATTCTCCTCCTAAGGGCATCTCCTTATGGAGTTAGGCAGGAAAGAAAGGACTGCTTGTAGGGAATGAGTTCCTTACTTTCCCTGTGTTCGCCTAAGGTTTTGTCTCCTGGCGGGATACCCGGAGTGGCTCGTGGTACGTCGAGACACTGGACAGCGTGCTTGAACAGTATGCTCATACTGAGGACCTGCTGGGCATGCTAGTGCGGGTAAATGTTCCTTTTTCTAACTCTCTCTCTTGCAGAATGTAGGCGTTTGGTTTTGCATTCAGTCAGGCGTTAGACACTTAGGCCTCCATTTTTAATAGTGATCAGTGATTTTTGGGTGCTTCAGTTTTGGGTGGCCCAAGAAGAGATGCCTTGAAAAAGCCTGGTTTTCCGAAAGGGCTGAGCACCTGCCCTCTGAGTATCAGGTCCCTTTCAGGTGTCGCACCCAAAATCACAAGTCACTTTTGAAAATATAGGCCTTAATCTTTGCCTAACGGCCTGTCCTCACCCTGCCTCAGAGCAAAGGACCGTCTGTCCGTCCTGTCACAAAACAGCCAAACGGTCAGAGCAGACAGCAGCAGGCACAATGGTATGTGTTGAGATAATCTCCTACTTGGACGTATAATAGCAAGGCATGGTTGTGTTTGTAATGTTCAGAGTTCTCCGTATTCATCTTTCTTAGCTTTTTGCTTTTACTCTCTCTGCTGCCATGGTGAGGTTTTGATTTGTCTCCTGGAACGTCCTGCTGTATGGTTAACCCCACCGGATGCTTGTGTTAATGTTTTTTTTTTTTTATCTTGACTTGTGAGTGCTGTAATTGCATCTTAATTTATGTGCATGAAATGTAAATGTGTATGTTAATGAACCAGTAAGTTTTGAGTATATACTAATTTAGGATTCTCAGAAATAACTCTCCCATATTGTGAATGACGGGTACAGTGTTTTAGAAATAATTCAGTGGAAATCCTAACCTCTCAAACTAACTTTTAAGGGTACCCATTCCGTGCTGCAGCGCTCATACACTGCAATGGAATTGCACAAAAGCCCGTTTTGTCATTATCAGATGCACCACTGTGTTTACTCAGCGGTGCCCAACAATAATCATCATCATTCACCTACCAGGAATTGTGTTTTGGGCATACACCTACAACTCGGATAGTGGGGAGGTGGTTGTTTTTGTCCATCCAAGACTAGGCAAATGACATTCTATTTTTCAGAATTTCAGCTGGTCTTTTGCATAACCCGTGTGTCAAGAAGCATCTACATTGTCTTCAAAACAGGAAAGAAAAATTGTTCTCACAATCTCCTGGACCTGATTCTGCTCCAATTGAAGCCAATGGCACAATGGCTGTTGATTTTAACAAGCTGAGGATCAGGCCCTCTACTTCTAAAGTGGTCAGGCCGCTTTCAGTCTGGGAAGCGAATGCTTTGAAATCCTTCGGTCCCAGTGCAGGATTCTTGGGGAGGTGATGGGGAGTCTTAGCAAATACAGGAGGGGAAGAGGGATAATAGACCTTTCCGCTTTGAAAGAAGCGGCATGAACGTGTCGACACAAAAGAAATGCCTGATCTCTTGTGAGCAAAGGAAAGGTTATTTGTGATTCATACGAAGAACTGTATGTGTGGGCTGGGCGGGTGTTGACTGCTCTCGGGCAGCCTTCAGTGGTTAGCATCTGATGAGGAGCACGGGGGCGATGGAGGGGCTCTGAAGTGTCTTAGAGGCAAAGACCTACAGTGCAGCACAGAGGTTTGACGCAAGATCTGCTCTTGGACTCTTTATCTTGCCCTGCCCTTCTTCAGAGTTGTCTTAATTCTGCCAGCAACCCCCCCCCTTCACCTTATAAATGTTAAACCTACCCACTGCCTCTCCTCCCCATTCCCTAACACATACAGCCCTCCTCACCGCACCGCTCGTTAGCTGTGCGTCTCCAGGGCTGGGAAAAGCTGTGCTCCGCCACACTCAACCAGCAAACTAGCCAACTCCTTGGTTTTTCTCTTCCCCAGGTGGCTCATGCTGTGTCTGCTAAAGGAAAGTACAAGCAGATGCCGGGCACTTTTAACTTCCTCCGTAAACAATTCTTCTTCGCGACCGACTAAAGTTGTGGCTGGGAGGTCTCCGCCATATGCCCGGAGAGACGCCTCTTCGGGCCTCACGATTCTGCACCTGGCCGTCACTGCTCTGAACCAGTGCTCCTGTTGGCCTTCGTCTTTTCATGGATTAATTTATCCTTGGAAGCTTAATGTGTTCACTCGCTCATTACTGTGAAATAGACGTCTCACCCCCTGCCTGGTCAGACCAGGACTGGTCGCTTCCTAATCTCAAGACATTTAAGACCGACAACAAGGACTGAAGGGAAGTGTCCTGCCCTCCATTAGGAGGTTGCAGCCTTGGACTCTGTATCTCTGCTATCCAGAGGGCCGTGCCGGTGGCCGTTTCAGGCCCCACTCTAACCATGATTACGGTGCCCTCTACCAGGAGGCGTGGGTGAAGCGTCGGCGTTTTGTAATTACCTTTGTGTTTACGCTCTTTGAATCAAAAATGCACCTGAATCAAAAGCCAGTGTTCGAGAGTGGGGAATCGTTTTACAGCATCTGTTGCCCTTTTGTATTAAAGACTCCACTCTTTCGGTACAGTTTGTCTTGCTCTTTTATTCTCTTGTCTTTTCTCCAGCTAGCCTGGCGTTCTCTGACTTCTCTCTTACTGCTAGGCTTCCCCCAGTGTCCGGGGGAATAAAAGCATGACGATTTTAGGAAAAAAAATATGTTGCTGGCTCTTTAATAACTCCCCTACTAATGAATTATCACAGCCATCCAGACTTACCAAGAACACCAGAGTAGCTTAGACCAGCTGCAGCTAGTCTGTGATGCTTAATGGCTGATTCTCTATTTAAATAAAATCAGAAGCGTGATTCCTTTGGTTGCTGTGTTAAGACATCAATTAAATTATTTCCCCCGCAGCTGACTCATTGCTGTTGGTCTTATGTACAATTCTGATTGGCTTTACTGTAGAAACACTGTATGCCTGGCACCTGCACTGTTAATGGTCCTCCAGGGAGAGGGAAGCAGAAGACTTATCTGTGGGAAATGGAGCTGGGGGCCCTGTCATGTGTCAAAGCTGCAGCTAAGCAACATGCTCCTTCTGGACAAGCGATATGGCAGGGCTAGGATAGGTGAGGGACTCCGTGCAAGAAAGGGGAGAATCTGGAGCCCTGCGGTTCGCTACCGTACATTCCCTGCACTGTGCTGGAACGTGCTCTCTCAAAAGACACGTAAGTTACTGCTACTGTGAGCACTTACTGTCCTTTGCCCCCTCCCTTGACATCATTGCAGCTTCCCTTAGCCAGCTGGCTTTGAGTCGGAACGTTCCCCAGGCCATAGCTCATCCTGATTCTTGCTCACGTGTGCAGGACTGAATTGACCAATTGTCTGGCATCGGTTTTGCTCCTTTCTGGAGGATCAGAGCTTCTTTGTTAGGATCATTTAACTAAAGGCAACGGGGATGTAGGTGGCCCTCAGTCCTTCCAGGCTGTTTCTATTGGGTAGTTCCCGGCTCTGAAAGCTCAAGGCAGAGAGGGTGAATTTATGGCCTTTCACTAACTCTTTCCAAGTGGGTTACATTTTATAATGGTAGAAAAATGAACACTGGCTTGCCTTTCCCCTCTGCAGGTGCGCATGGAACTCCTGTTGGTATGAGATTTATGGGCTGCTGGGAAGAGATAAGCACCATGGGCTCCATTCCCCTTAAAAGGGTCAAAATGTATCATCAGAAATTATCCTCAGTCTTTGAAAGCCCCCCTGATATTTCAAAGTAGCTTTCAGGCGGTTCCCTGCTCTACGGCATGTTCTTCAGCCAGCGCCGCTCCAGGATCACCTCTTGGGATTTATAGTTCTTATAATTCCCCCATGTTCAGGTGTGAGGCAAAGGGGGAGTTGGCAGCTGGAGCCTAGTACGGGAATGTGGGGTTGGAAGGGAGTGTGGGGGGCACTAGGGTGACAACACCCATTTCTCGTGGCAACCACCGTGGAAGGAGATGGCTCTGGGTGAGCCCCCCCCACCCCTCATTCTTGTGTCGTGCTTCATATTCCACTTCCATTCACGTTGGGTTTTATCTAATGGAAGAAAATGTCCATTGCATCACTTCCTGCAACTGTTGTCATGCGCTTCCATCCTAAACCCTCCCTTTCCCCGCAGCACAGGCTATACACCTATGTTGCAAACAAATGTTGATTATTTATTATGCACAGATTCCTTCAGCTCCTCATCGGATTGGAATTTCGTGATTACGACTTTATTTCAAGCAGCAAAATAGCCTCCCTTCCCCCAGCACAGGGTTAGTCTGTTGTCCACGGCTCTTCAGATTAGTTGTTTGCCATAACCTGCAGAAAGTATAAAACAAAGTGGGGGGGGAATCGGACCAGAAAACTAAGAAAATCTGTAAACAGGGTCATCCAGACTCTACAAATTTTCCCTTTAAATACATAAACCAGTCCTACAACCCTCTCTCTTCCTAAGTATTTAAGAGAGGTGATTTGGCTTCTGAGTCATCCTTTATGTTATGGGTTCATTTATAGTTAATAAATATTTGATGATAACATTATAGCCATGAGCAGCATGTGTTGCTGATTACCATACTAATAGATAGCTAATTAAGTTGTTGGACATCAATTAACATTTATTAAAACTCTATAAATATACCCTTAATATAAAGTGTGACAGATTTATTCCAAAATGACTGAACTTTGGTTAGAAATGAAGATCATTTGGATAGTTCCATTCAACAGGAAGACACTTCACCTTCGCTGCAGGAACTAATTCCCTAGAAACAAGACAACATTCTCTTTTGGTGTGTGAAGGGATTGTCTATGCGGTGAAGTTATTATGGAATAAGTTACGGGGTGAATTTAGATGTGCACCAGGCAAGTCTTATCTTACGCAGGGGTTCCGTTCCACGGTTAGCGTGTAAAGCGAAAACCGCATATACTCAAAATTATATCCCTAAGCCCTTTAAATCCCGCCCGGAGGAACCCTTTAAATGCTGCCCCGGCCCGGCCGCCGGAGCTGCGGGAGGGATTTAAAGGGCTCCACTGGGCTTCCCGCCACGGCAGGGAGCCCAGAGGAGCCCTTTAAATCCCGCCCGCAGCTTTGGCAGCCGGTCTGGGGCTGGCATTTAAAGGGCCTGGAGCTCCACGGTGGCTGGACCCTCAGGCCCTTTGGTTTGCCCGGGGGCTACCAGCCACCTCTGCAGCTGGGAGCACCCTGGGTGATTTAAAGACCCTGGGACTCCCAGCCACACCTGGTGCCCCAGGACCTTTAAAGCTTGAGGCCACGCCCCCCCTCCGGCTGTACACGTAAAGTTGAAATCGCGCATGTAGACACTAGACCCTTACCGTAGCGATCCAGCTGTTGAAAGCGGAGACTCGAGTGAAGACAGAGGGTTTGCGGTAATAATTACAGCCTAGCGAGGAGCCAAAGCTGACTACGCCATGCACTTCCCACGTGCCATCAGCACTTCTGCAGTTCAGTGGGCCGCCAGAGTCCCCCTGCAAGGAAGGAGAGGCACAATCATTGAACGCCAGTTTGGAAAAATCCACATCTTTCTATGGTGCATGAGCAGAGAAATCACTGTCACGGGTCTTGTATAACTGGAGATGGGACATGGGAGAAAGGCAGGAGTGTGAATGAAATGAATATAGGTTCCATCTCATGAGATGGCTCCCAGCTGCCATGTTCAGGTCCAACATGTAGGGAGACTTTGGATCCAGGGGTTTGAGGTGGATCCCTCTTGCAGGGTTTATTAAATACTCCTTCAACATGTTAATTTGCTATCAGCCTCTATGAAGGGGTTTCAAAACCCATCTAGAAGGGGTAGATCCTAGTACCCTGCCCCATCTTCAGCGTCCCTTCCCATAATGCAGAACTCTCTAAAGCCACGCCCATAACTGCCAAGTTCTCTGGACTCACGTTGCAGCTGGAGATCACCCCGTCGCCGCCTGCACAGACCATGGTGGTTTTTACTGTGCTACCCCACCAGGCAGGCAGGGAACAGGTGGCGTAATCCACCACGACCAATGGCCCTTGCTGCAGTATATCTGGGAGAGCGCCGTTTGCTGGGAGGGAACAGAAACAAGGGAGTAGCATTAGCTCCTGGCAGTCAAGAAATAGCAAAATAACATGTCCAGGTACAAGAGTCAACAGGGATTCCCAGCACAGAGGGCTTGCAGAATCCAGTGCTTATTGCAGCCCTCCTTCAGAAAAGTGTCTGAACTAGCTGGATAATCCTCATCCATTTTAACAATGGCTCTCTGTCACTATCGCATGGGAAATCACCTGGTGGCCTACCACTTTATCACATACCAGCACCTTACTAGCAGTAGCATCAGCAAACAGGCCAAGGAAGGAATAGGCCAGGATTGCTGCTCTGTGCTCTCACCTCTCTAGGTGATGCATCCTGGTCAGGATTGAAGCACAAGGCTGTTGCCTGCATTGTACCCGTTCTCTGCATGGGGACTTCCCTGTTCCAGGCTGGCTGTCTATCACTAACATTCACTTCTTTAAAGCGGCTTTTCAAGTCTTCCATGAGCACTAACAGCCCCACCAGTCTTCAGACCGCTCTGACTTGGGTTACAATTGCACCTCGAGGTCTCAGCTAGGATCCTAACAAAAGCTAAATATTTAGCAAGGAAAATGCAAGAACATCCCTGCTGCAGGAGTGGAGCCAGAGCCTGGTCAGATCTCTCTTTGAATTGAGGGCTAAGGGGCACTGGAAAAAATAACCTTATTCCAGTCAATCCCAAAGGAGACATTAACACAGACGGATTTGGGGCATGGCTACGCTTGCAGATGTAGAGCTCTGTGAGTTAAACCAGCCTTCGCAGAGCGCAGTAGGGAAAGCGCTGCCGTCTGTCCCCACTGACAGCTGACAGCGCGCTGGTGTGGCCACATTTAATGCACTTGCAGCAGCATTGGGAGTGGTGCATTTATGGGCAGCTATCCCAGCATGCAAGTGACTGCAATGTGCTTTTCAAAGGGGCGCGGGGTGGGGTGGAGTGTGACCAGGGCTGGCTCCAGAGCCCAGCGGGGCAAGCACCCGCCTGGGGCGGCCCTTTCCCGGGGGGGCGGCAGGCTGGGCCGGCGGACCTGCTGCAGTCATGCCTGCAGGAGGTCCACCGGAGCCCCGGGAGCAGCGGACCTGCCGCAGGCATGACTGCGGAGGGGACGCTTGGCCGGCGGCTCCAGTGGACCTCCCGCAGGCATGACTGCGGACGGTTCGCTGGTCCCGCGGCTCGGCTGGACCTGCCGCAGGCATGACTGCGGCAGCTCAAGCGGAGCCGCCGGACCAGCGAACCGCCCGCAGCTGCGGGAGGTCCAGCCGAGCCGCGCGACCAGCGGACCCTCCGCAGTCATGCCCGCGGGAGGTCCGCTACTCCCGCGGCTCGGGGGCGCCTCCCGGGCATGACTGCTTGGGGCGGCCAAATTTGTAGAGCCGCCCCTGAGTGTGACAGGGAGTGTGTTGGGTGTATGTGGAGGGAGAGAGAGTGGGCTTTTGGGGGGCTGAGAGCATGTCAGCATGCTGTCTTGTAAGATCAGACAGCAGCAGACCTCCCCCTCTCCCCCTCCCACACACAGCATTCCACACTAAAGGTTGCTTTGTCTCAGAGCAGATAAGCAGCTGGCTGTCAGAAACAAAGGACATATCAGCATTCCTGCAGTGATTCAAAAACGACGACAAGAGTGGCCACTTGAGGATTATGGGCCGTTTCCGGAGGCTGATCAGAGCTCAGTAATGCGACACCCCATTCGCCCTGGCGCCGCAGCGCTCCAGCGGGGACGCAGCAAACGTTATTTCACTCGCCGAGGTGGAGCACCGGGAGCTGTAGCTGCGGCGTCAGGGCGCTCTATGTGCCTGGCCAGCGTGGACGGGGAGTGAGCTAGTGCACCCGGGGCTCCTTTATTGCGCTGCAGCTCACGAGTGTAGCCAAGCCCTTAGTGTTCCCACTGAGCTGTATTAACACTTACTCTGCAGCCTTCCCCAGCCTGTGACGTAGCAGACCACGCCAGAGGCCAGGAGACGGTTGGCCGGGGGGAGGCAGGCCGGCTGGATTTGATCGCTCAGGGCGACGCTCTGGGAGAGTTTGATCAAAGCGATGTCGTTGCTGTGTTCCCGTGTGCACAAGCCGGGGTGGAGGAGGGAGCATGGACAGAGGGAGCGTGGAAGAAAACACAGACCCATTAATACGCAGCATTTATCGAGGGCTCTGTCTATTCGAAAGAGGGGCCCCTGTCTTTAGGGGGAGGAATGTCCTCAGGCCATGGCAGAGGCGTCCCACCCCTTGGCGTTGCCCATACCACACCCACACAGTGGAGCACCTTGATTTTCCTTCCCCGTGGCCCAAAACCCATGTGGAAATCCAGGCCCAGCATCTGCAGCTCCTCTGCCCACACGGGGCTCAGTTTGAGCGGCTTGGCCTGTCTCTGTCAAGCTTTGGGGTAAACACAGCGTGTGACTGTGAGAGCTTCTGGAGAATATATAGAGAGGCTCCTGGAGCTTCAGACTCGTCCGGGTTCCCTGATTTAAAGCACTCGTTTCCATTCAGCTCCCTGCGGTGGGTGGGCGTCTCCCTTCAGAGATGCCCATGCTGTTACCGACTCATCCTTCTACTCAGAGACTCCCAGGAGATGGCCTGTCAGCCTGGGGCTTCCTTCTCAGGCTGGGGCAGGTGTTCTGTCGGGGCCGGGGGAGTGAGACCTTTGGCTCTGTCTTGGAATCCCCCCATGGATAAAAGAGTTCAAGAGGCATAACTCCTCCTCCAGTCTGTGCGGCCCTTACTCCACCTCAGACACATCCCTTAATGCCCCCCGGCCCTGTTGGAGCACCAGGACTTTCCTTGTGTGAGGCCTGTGAGGTTTGTGTTTCAGTTTATTGCTGAGTCAGCATCCAAACGTACAAGGGCTCATCTGGTGCATGAGAGCATCAATGATTCCATGTTTTTCTTTTTACCACTCGGAGTTTGCCAAAACGCTTCCCTCACGGTAGGGCAGTGAGCTGTGCCTTTCCTCTCCAGACAGGGGCAGCGTTTAAGTAATTTTTCAAGCCTTCCTGAGCCTAAAGAAACATCATTATATTGCCCCCTGTAACTGCTAGACTGAGGCGTAATAAACAAGTGGAATCTAAAAGTGTTGGCTGCAGTTGGACACAGTCTAGCTCTGTTTAATGGTGTTCAGCCCTACGTTTGGTAGATAACATAATGTAGCACGTTTCTCAACTGCTTGGTGTTAAGGCCCCTAATGGAGGCATTTCAACCCTGGGCAGTTATCATTATATCACAATGCCAATCTATTAATCCATGATATGCTCACACTTGAATACTGCGTGCAGTTCTGGGCACCCCATCTCAAAACAGATATATTAGAATTGGAAAAGGCACAGAGACGGGCAATAAAAATGATTAGGGGTATGGAACAGCTTCTGTATGAGGAGAAATTAAAAAGACAGGGACTTTTCAGCTTGTAAAAGAGATGACTAAGAGGAGAGATGATAGAGGTCTATGTAATCATGACTGGTGTGGAAACAGTGAATAAGGAAGTGTTATTTACTCCTTCACGTAATCCAAGAACCAGGGGGTCATTAATAGACAACAGATTTAAAACAAACATAAGGAAGTACTTCTTCACACAACACAGTCAGGGGATGTTGTGAAGGTCAGAACTATAATGGGGTTCAAAAAACAACTAGATAAGTTCCTGGAGGACAGGTCCATTGATGGCCATTAGCCAAGATTGTCAGGGTTGCAGCCCTGTGCTCTGGGTGTCCCTAAGCCTCCGACTGTCACTTGATGGTTGACCTGTTCTGTTCATTCCCTCTGAAGCGTTTGGCACTGGCCAGTATCAGAAGACAAAATACTAGAGTAGATGGACCATTGGTCTGACGCAGTATGTCCGTTCTTACATCGTAGTTCTTGTACTAATGCCTTGAGAAGCTGGGCTTGGCCACATACTTGGGGACACAGCACACAGAAAGTTGGGAACTCAGCTGATTAGCGGAGCTAATGGACTAGGACTTTAGCAGAACCAAGGAGTCCTTCAGCAACGTGGCATCAATCCAAGTTACTAATAATACTTGGCACTTCTAGTAGCACCTTTCATCTGAGGATTTCAAAGGACTTTACATACATTAAACGTATGTATTAAATGAACCTCTCCACACACCTGTCTGGTGAGAGCTCTCTTCACCCACTGCTAAGATGCAGGAGACGCTGTTGGGTCGAGCAAGGCAGCTGTTTAGCAATGCACAGCTCTGCCATGCAGGCATTGAATTGAATTCAGTTGCAATAGCTGGAATTTGGCTAGGGACACTGGGGTTAATTCACCTGTACTCTTACGAAACCTGCTGTGGACTCTTTAACAGCCACACGTGGTCAGCATCTCAGGTGAATGTGTCTGAAAGTTTCTGAGATAGTGGAGGCTGAAGGCATCACTTCATTATTGGGGAGGTGGCTCCTGCACTGGCCTCTGTCCCTTTGGGGGTGATGGGCGTCTGCTCGCTGAGCCAGGCGCGCCCATCCTCCATAATGTGACAAGGGTTTGAATGGGGAAAGGGTTGCCCACCCCCCACAGCCAATCTCCCAGAATTTTGGAATCATCAATTTGAGCCTATGCTGTAACAACTGGCTCCAGATTTGGAGCTGCCCACAGCGTGGGGGTGTTTGGACCGAGGGGTTTGGTTTGGGGCCATATCTCAGACTTTGTATAAATAGCTGCTATCAACTTACCCATCTGCAAGACGGCTTGAGTCCCAGTCTTCATGGACAATGATTTTTTCTGGACTGACTGCAATCGATCCTTCTTCAGTAGCCTTTAGGTTGTATTTGCCAAGGAACACTCGATAGGTCCGAGAAGAGCTGGGGAGGAAAACGAATAGGGAGAGCTGCTCAGATATGTAGCTCCCTGCTTGCTGTGCATTCACACGCCTCTTTGGGAAGGGTGGCCAAGGGGTCTCCAATGGGAACCCTCTGAAACCTGCAGGTGCCAGCATGCATTGAGCTATATTAACAGCCGTTAGTTGGCTTAAGATGGAGCACTGCATGCTGGAACCTATAGTCACTAGAGGCTGCACCTCCACATGGTCCTCTGACTCCTGCCAAGATTCCTGCTAAACTTGGGCCCCAGCTGATCTTCGGAGCGTGAGGCTGCCGTTTCCTGGCGCACCCCAGCAATTCAGAAGGCCTCTCTGGTAGGGTGACAATGTCTATTACAAAAGCATCTCCACTGGTACATAGGTGTGTGTAATAGTATTGTGCACCCTGGCAATTCTACCTCACACACAGCCAGCCCGTGGGAGCTCAAATCTGCTCTGATGATGCTTCCTGTAACTGCAGTGGTAGTAACCAGCCCCAGTGCATGTGTGAATATTTCCTCATGGAAGTGGGTGAGCTAGTGAGCCTATGGAACTCACTGCTACGTGTGCTTGTAAAGAGAGCCCAGCTGATTTTAAAAAGGGCTGGATAATTTAATAACCCATAGCTATACATGCAAAAATAAAGCCAACAGTGCAGGGCATGGCATAAGCTGGGGAAGAGGAATGAAGTTTTCCCCTTCCAGTGTATCATCAGGTAGGGGCCACTGCCAGAGACAGGATCTAGACCTGTGGTGGGGAGAGCTTGTTATTAATATGCTTTAACTTTCTCTTTCCCTCAGAGCATTTACAGCTTTCTGCACATTGACTTCAAAGAAATGATTCCCCGGGATTCTGCAGCTAACGTACCTGATGCAGTGAGCAGCTGTCAGGACCCAGTTGGGTGCAATGAGGGTTCCCCCACAGGTGTGATACCAGTTACCACTGGAACTGTATTGCAGGGACACCTAGGAACGATACGATAAGAATGCTGCTCACGGATCGACCTCTCCTTCTGTTGGGAAGGTGAAAAGCTGAGCACCCAAGTGCTCCGGATCCAGATCACTCGCTTGTGAAAAGGCTTTTATCCAAAGTTTCATTTTGGTGCTGCTTTCCCAAAGCTATTTACTAAGCATGGGCCAAACGGAGGGTTGTCTTTGCTACAGAATAAATGGGTTCATGAAACACCTCTGTGTCACTCTGTGTAGAAATAGGTCCCTGTAGGTGGTTTGGGATTTTTGTTTTTTAAATATTTCACTGGGTTTAGTGGGCGAGTGACCTGATCATGGAAATGGAATCTAGGGAAACAGGGATCTGGGAACTCCCAAGTTGTCACTTCTGTTTTGCCTTTGACTGGTTGTGTGACCATGGGTGGGTTGCTTAGCTTCTCTGCCACCGTTTGCCCAGATATGCCATGGGGATTGTATCAACTTTACAGGGGTGTCATTTATTAACCTTTGAACAGGTGAAGAGCTACATAGGTGCGACTTTTTCAATGTATTCTAGGAGTTAAATAGTCCCTATTGTGAGACACCAGTTACTTGCTGAGTATGGCTCTGCATACCCAGCAAAATGTAATGACATCGATCTCTTGTTCCTCTGGAGCTTTCACCCTGATGGATCCCAGCATGCTTTGACACTTAGCTAACCTATCAGCTGTAGACGGGAATCACTTTATTCCCCAGTTAGTTCCTTAAAAGAGCACAGTAACGCTGCACAGCCGGAAGGTTAACAGTCGTCATTAATTGGTAATTTGTCTTTAGCACCTGCCACAGGAGGAGCTCCAGGATTGGCAAATGAATCCCGACATGCGCCCTTGGGAGGAGGATCAGAAACTGAGGTACCGTGTCCCAAAATAGCATGTCAGTGTCATTTCCCAGCATGCTTTTTATTTGCTATTTAATGACAAGCTTATCAAAGCACTCACCACATGGCCCTGGGCGCAAAGAGAGCCAGTTCCCACACCCATTGAAGCCAGGGTGAGTTCCTCCTCCCTCTCTGATTTCAATGGGAGCTGGCTTGAGTGCTAAGTGACTTGCTTAAGGGCAGGCAGTGAGTCAGTGGCAGAGCTGGGGATAGAACTCAGTACTCATATCCCTTCCAGCACCTTAAGCACAAGGCCAGTTGTCCTTGTAGTGTGTCCCATTCAGAATACAGCCATGATACACCTACACGGTCAACCACTTCATTGCCTTCGTAGGCTGAGCTCACCTCACGCACCAGGGGTCCTTAAGTTGCATTCCCCATTCTACCCCCCAAGCTCCTTGTGTGCTGCCCTCCCATCCCCCTCACATCAGGGATACGTGTAAACAATGCCGCTTGTATAATTTGTTAAATTATTTCTTTCCTTCGGGGGTCAAAATCTCCCACTCCCTTGGGATGATGGGCAGGGCTGTGATCTGGGGTGTATTGTTACACTAGACGGGGTCAATGGCTGCCATCAACTGCTTCTTTGATCTATGTCTATTATTATAGACCCAGCTAAAGCTGCTGGGTCAGCTAACCAGATGCAGGGGGCTCCAGGTGTCCTCAGCCTTTCTGCCTTCTCGTTTTCCAATTTTCGGTAAACTCAGTCGGGCTTTGACCACTGATGCCTACAACATTCCCTGGAAGTTTGGAATTTATCGGATACCGTGTTCAAAAGTTATCGCATAACAGACAGGGAAATGCCATCAATGTGAGCGTAGGTTGAGCAAAACAAGGCCCAACATAATGGGAAGGCAACATGGCTCAAGGTATCCTGGGCTGGGCAAACAAACCCGGGAATCACTAACCTGCCAGGGCCAGCTGAATGGTCTCGCATCTTCTCCTCCAACCACTCTGGTCAAGAGAGGCGGGTAGGCGGGGTCCCCACAACTGAGGGCTGCAAGGACACAAGATGGGGTCTGCTTTAGAAATCAGCACAGATCAAGCCACCAACCAAAACTGACCTGATCTTTGTGTTACACATGGCTGAACTGCTCTTCTGTAGGGTCAGGGCCCCATCTGGCGACCTCTCTATCGATACAGATATTTCTAAGCCATAGTCTATTCTGACCCTTACATTGTGCCCATCACTCTGATAGCTGAGCACCTCCAGGCTGCTGGTCAGTGTCAAGCTAGAAATCTGCGGTTGGTAAAACAGATGAAAACCTATGTCGAGGCGGGATACTTACCCCCAGCGGCCAGCGTCAGGGTAGCGAACAGGATACCGATCATGGTGCCGTGTGGCTGTGTCAGGAGCAGCGCCTCTGCTGAGCCCTCTTATGTGGTTGTAGCGCTTATCTCTGGGAGATACGGCCTGGGGAGGGGGCATGTGGCTTAGTTACCAGTGGGAAGGTTTTGCAACCATGGGACATTTTCCTGTGTGTGCAAATGCTAAAAAAAAGCTGGACCTTGAGATACAGGCTTCCGCTCTGCCTTGTGTGGGGAGCGCTGCGTGAGCCGGATTTTGTTTGTTGCAGCTGGTCGCTCTCCCGCTACCTTGAGTCCTGGTCATAAATATGTGGCTGGAAGGGAAAATTACCTGAATTTTGAGGGTGTAAATCTCCTTCCAGCAATTCATGGGGGAACTCCTAGTCCACAAGGTCCTCCAGGAGCCTCTGGTGTTGCAATGGAAGGATCAGGCTCAGGGCAAAGCCACCAGGGTCTGGGTTTGAGGGTTAGGTAAGGTTGGGGCAGGGGTGAGGAAGGACATTTTGGCATGTGGCCAAAGGGGCAAAGGCATGGGGGGGGGCGGCATTGACAGGACAGGCTCCGGAATATTATTAGACCCTTGCCTAAGTGGCCTTTTTTCAGGGAGTGAGATGCAGAGACCAGTGGGCCCTTGGGAGCAATAATTTGAGCCTCCAGCCCCAAAAATATAAAGACCCAAAGACAATCCTCCCCACCACCACCACCACCTTCTCCTTCAGCCCCCAAGTAAGCTGTATGTAATCACTTTTTCACAGCCCTGGTAAAGCTCTTCCTGCTGGAAACTCACCAGGCTGCTGCATATGGGTCCTACCACACTGGGCCGTGTGAGGTTTAGGTTTTCCTTGGTTTGGGTAGGCTCCAGCGCTGTCTCTTTCTTTTGGCCTCTCTGGCATGGTCCCTTGGCACAGTTTCTCTGTCTGTTTCCCCATCACAGCAATGGGACGTCATGGGCCAGCTTGCCTAGGCCCCCCAGGACCACTTCTGGCGCCACAAAGACACCCCAGTTGCTCAAGGGCTCCCTGGCCCAGGTCTCCCACCTTTGTGAGCACGGTGGTTGACACTTGCCAGTTGACGCACGCACCATGCAGGCTTTGCAAAAGGGGATCCTAAGCCAACTCCTCTGTACTTCGGGCAGCACAAAAACTAGACAGATCCAGGTGTGACAGGTTGGGTCACAGAAACCCCCTTGGGAACTGCCAACTGATGTGCCGAGACTACATCTGCCCCTGCTTTCCCTGCCAGCTTGGGACTTCAGCACCCTGTCTTGTTGAGACAGACACGCTGGTCTGCTCCAGCACAGACTTAAGGTCTAAATTATGTGCCCCAAAGCTGCAGACTTAACTGAAAGCAGCTTACAGAACTGTTCCCGTCTTTAACACTCAGATGCCCAATTCCCAGAGGTGTCCAAACCCCAAATAAATCTGTTTTATCCTGTATAAGCTTATACAGGGTAAACTCATAAATTGTTCACCCGCTATAACACTGATAGAGAGATATGCCCCCCCCAGGTATTAATACGTACTCTGGGTTAATTAATAAGTACCTATGGGTAGGGCTTCCCGCCCTAGGGTTAGGGTTCTTAAGGGTAGGGCACTTGGAGCTAGGTTTAGGGTTCCTATGGGTAGGGCTTCCCGCGCTAGGGTTAGGGTTCCCAAGAGTAGGGCACTTGGAGCTAGGGTTAGGATCCCTATGGGTAGGGCTTCCTGTCCTAGGGCTGCGGTTCCTAAGGGTAGGGTACTTGGAGCTAAGGTTAGGGATCCTATGGATCGGGCTTCCCGACCTAGGGTTAGGGTTCATAAGGGTAGGGTATTTGAAGCTAGGGTTAGGGTTCCTAAAGTAGGGCACTTGTACCTAGGGTTAGGGTTCCTATGGGTAGGGCACTTGGAGCTAAGGTTAGGGTTCCTATGGGTAGGGTACTTGGAGCCAGGGTTAGGGCTCCTATGGGTAGGGTGCCCAACCCTAGGGTTACGGTTCCTAAGGGAATGGCTTCCTGCCCTAGGGTTAGGGTTCTTAAGGGTAGGGCACTTGGAGCTAGGGTTAGGGTTCCTATGGGTAGGGCTTCTCGTGCTAGGGTTAGGGTTCTTAAGGGTAGGGCACTTGGAGCTAGGGTTAGGGTTCCTATGGGTAGGGCACTTGGAGCTAGGTTTAGGGTTTCTATGGGTAGGGCTTCCCGCCCTAGAATTAGGGTTCCCAAGAGTAGGGCACTTGGGGCTAGGGTTAGGGTTCGAATGGGTAGTGCACTTGGAGCTAGGCTTAGGTTTCCTATGGGTAGGGCTTCCCGCCCTACGGTTAGGGTTCCCAAGGGTTGGGCACTTGGGGCTAGGGTTAGGGTTCGAATGGGTAGTGCACTTGGAACTAGGGTTAGGGTTCCTATGGGTAGGGCTTCCCGACCTAGGGTTAGGGTTCCTAAGGGTAGGGTACTTGGACGTAGGGTTAGAGTTTCTATAGGTAGGGCACTTGGAGCTAAGTTTAGGGTTCCTATGGGTAGGGCTTCCCTTCCTAGGGTTACGGTTCCTAAGGGTAGGGTACTTGGAGCTAGGGTTAGGGTTCCTGAGGGTAGGGAACTTGGACCTAGGGTTAGAGGTCCTATAGGTAGGGCACTTGGAGCTAAGGTTAGGGTTCCTATGGGTAGGGCTTCCCTACCTAGTGTTAGGGTTCCTAAGGGTAGGGTACTTGGAGCTAGGAAAAGGGTTCCTAAATGTAGGGCACTTGGACCTAGGGTTAGAGTTCCTATGGGTAGGGCTCTTGGAGCTAGGGTTAGGGTTCCTATGGGTAGGGCTTCCCGCCCTAGGGTTAGGGTTCCCAAGGGTAGGGCACTTGGAGCTAGGGTTAAGGTTCCTATGGGTAGGACACCTGGAGCTAGGGTTAGGGTTCCTTTGGGTAGGGCTTCCCGCCCTAGGGTTAGGGTTCCCAAGGGTAGGGCAATTGGAGCTAGGGTTAGGGTTCCTATGGGTAGGGCTTCCTGTCCTATGGCTGCGGTTCCTAAGGGTAGGGTACTTGGAGCTAGGGTTAGGGTTCCTATGGGTAGGGCAATTGGAGCTAGGGTTAGGGTTCCTATGGGTAGGGCTCTTGGAGCTAAGGTTAGGATTCCTATGGATAGGGCTTCCTGACCTAGGGTTAGGGTTCCTAAGGGTAGGGTACTTGGAGCTAGGTTTAGGGTTTCTATGGGTAGGGCACTTGGAGCTAAGGTTAGGGTTCCTATGGGTAGAGCACTTGGAGCTAGGGTTAGGGTTCCTATGGGTAGGGCTTCCCGCCCTAGGGTTAGTGTTCTTAAGGGTAGGGCACTTGGAGCTAGGGTTAGGGTTCCTATGGGTAGGGCTTCCCACCCTAGGGTTTGGGTCCCCAAGTGTAGGGTACTTGGAGCTAGGGTTAGGGATCCTACGGGTAGGGTGGCCAACCCTAGGGTTAGGGTTCCTAAGTGAATGGCTTCCAGCTCTAGGGTTAGGGTTCTTAAGGGTAAGGCACTTGGAGCTAGGCTTAGGTTTCCTGTGAGTAGGTCACTTGGAGCTAGGGTTAGGGTTCCTATGGGTAGGGCACCCCGCCCTAGGGCTAGGGTTCCTAAGGGTCGGGCACTTCAAGCTAGGGTTAGGGTTCCTCTGTGTAGGGCTTCCCGTGCTAGGTTTAGGGTTCTTAAGGGTAGGGCACTTGAACCTAGGGTTAGGGTTCCTATGGGTAAGGCTTCCCGTGCTAGGGTAAGGGTTCCTAAGGGTAGGGCACTTGGAGCTAGGGTTAGGGTTCCTATGGGTAAGGCTTCCCGCCCTAGGGTTAGTGTTCTTAAGGGTAAGGCACTTGGAGCTAGGGTTAGGTTTCCTATGAGTAGGTCACTTGGAGCTAGGGTTAGGGTTCCTATGGGTAGGGCTTCCCACCCTAGGGTTAGGGTTCCCAAGGGTAGGGCACTAGGAGCTAGGGTTATGGTTCAAATGGGTAGTGCACTTGGAGCTAGGGTTAGGGTTCCTATGGATAGGGCTTCCCGCCCAAGGGTTAGGGTTCCCAAGGGTAGGGCACTTGGAGCAAAGGTTAGGGTTCCTATGGGTAGGGCTTCCCGCCCTAGGATTAGGGTTCCCAAGGATAGGGCACTTGGAGCTAGGGTTAAAGTTCCTATGGGTAGGGCACTTGGAGCTAGTGTTAGGGTTTCTATGGGTAGGACTTTCCACCCTAGGGTTAGGGTTCCCAAGGGTAGGGCACTTGGAGCTAGGGTTAAGGTTCCTATGGGTAGGGCACCTGGAGCTAGGGTTAGGGTTCCTATGGGTAGGGCTTCCCGACCTAGGTTTAGGGTTGCTAAGGGTAGGGTACTTGGAACCCTAGGGTTAGGGTTCCTAAGTGAATGGCTTCCAGCTCTAGGGTTAGGGTTCTTAAGGGTAGGGCACTTGGACCTAGGGTTAGGTTTCCTGTGAGTAGGTCACTTGGAGCTAGGGTTAGGGTTCCTATGGGTAGGGCTTCCCGCCCTAGGGTTAGGGTTCCGAAGGGTAGGGCACTAGGAGCTAGGATTATGGTTCGAATGGGTAGTGCACTTGGAGCTTGGGTTAGGGTTCCCAAGGGTAGGGCACTTGGAGCAAAGGTTAGGGTTCCTATGGGTAGGGCTTCCTGACCTAGGGTTAGGGTTCCTAAGGGTAGGTTACTTGGAACTTGGGTTAGGGCTCCTATGGGTAGGGTTTCCGACCCTAGGGTTAGGGTTCCTAAGGGAATGGCTTCCAGCTCTAGGGTTAGGGTTCCTATGGGTAGGTTACTTGGAACTTGGGTTAGGGCTCCTATGGGTAGGGTTTCCGACCCTAGGGTTAGGGTTCCTAAGGGAATGGCTTCCAGCTCTAGGGTTAGGGTTCCTATGGGTAGGGCTTCCCACGCTAGGGTTAGGGTTCCTAAGGGTAGGGCACTTGGTGCTAGGGTTACGGTTCCTATGGGTTGGTCATCCAGTCCTAGGGTTAGGCTTCCTATGGGTAGGGCACTTTGAGCTAGGGTTAGGGTTCCTATAGGTAGGTCTTCCTGCCCTAGCGTTTGGGTTCCTAAGGGTAGGGCATTTCGAGCTAGGGTTAATGTTCCTAAGGGTAGTGCACTTGGAGCTAGGGTTAGGGATCCTATAGGCAGGGCTTCCTGCCCTAGGCTTAGGGTTCATATGGGTCGGGCACTTCGAGCTAGGGTTAGGCTTACTATAGGTAGGGCTTTCCGCCCTAGCGTTTGTTCCTAAGGGTAGGGCGCTTGGAGCTAGGGTTAGGGTACCTATGGGTAGGGCATCCCGCCCTATGGTTCAGGTTCCTATGTGTAGGGCACGTGGAGCTAGGGTTAGGGTTCCAATAGGTAGGGCTTACCGCACTAGGGATACGGTTCCTAAGGGGAGGGCACTTGGAGCTAGGGTTATTGTTCCTATGGGTAGGGCTTCCAGCTCTAGGGTTAGGGTTCCTATAGGTAGGGCACTGAGCTTCAGTTCATCTGCAAATTTGACACCATCAGCTCAGGATTAAACAAAGACTGTGAATGGCTTGCCAACTACAGAACCAGTTTCTCCTCCCTTGGTTTTCACACCTCTACTGCTAGAACAGGGCCTCATCCTCCCTGATTGAACTAACCTCGTTATCTCTAGCTTGCTTCTTGCTTGCATATATATACCTGCCCCTGGAAATTTCCACTACTTGCATCCGAAGAAGTGGGTATTCACCCACGAAAGCTCATGCTGCAAAACGTCTGTTAGTCTATAAGGTGCCACAGGATTCTTTGCTGCTTTTACAGATCCAGACTAACACGGCTACCCCTCTGATACTTGACTTTATTTCAAGCAGCAAAATAGCTTCCCTTCCCCCAGCACAGGGTTAGTCTGTTGTCCACAGTTCTTCAGCTAAGTTGTTTGCCATAACCTGCAGTGTGTAAAGCAAAGGCGGGGCGGGGCGGGGGGGGAGGGATCAGACCAGAAAACAAAGAAAATCTGTAAACAGGGTCATCCAAACTCTACAAATTGTCCTTTTAAATACATAAACCAGTCCTACAACCTTTTCTTTTCCTAAGTATTTAAGAGAGGTGATTTGGCTTCTGAGTCATCCTTTATGTTAAGAGTTCATTTATAGTTATAAACATTTGATAACATTACAGCCATGAGCAGTATGTGTTATCTATTACTATGATAATCAGTGATAGATAATTAAGTTGTTGGACATCAATTAACATTTATTAAAACTCTAAATATACCCTTAATATAAAGTGTGACAGATTTATTCCAAAATGTCTGAACTTTGGTTAGAAATGAAGATCATTTGGCTAGTTTCCTTCAACAGGAAGACACTTCACCTTCACTGCAGGAACTAATTCCCTAGAAACAAGACAACATTCTCTCTTGTTGTATTAAGGGATTGTTTACGCGGTCAAGTTATGGAATAAGTTAGGGGATGAATTTAAAGTGCACTAGCTATTCTGGGGTGTGTGTGTCCACATGGGAAGTTCCTGCTGGCCAATATACCCATATAGCCAAACCCTCAGTCTTGTTTTGCAGGTGTTTTGTCCTGTTTTACCCTGAATGACCATTTAGAAGTTCACAGCAGAGATTGTTCTTGCTCAGGAGCAGACACTAGACCCTTACCGTAGTGATCCAGTCTTTGAAAGCGGAGACCCGAGTGAAGATGAAGGGTTTCTGGTAATAATTACAGCTTAGCACGGACCTGAAGCTGGCTATGCCATGCACTTCCCACGTGCCATCAGCACCTCTGCAGTTCAGTGGGCTACCAGAGTCCCACTGCAAGAAAGGAGAGGCATAATCATGGAACACTAGTTTGGAAAAATCCATGTCTTTCTATGGCGCATGAGTAGAGAAGTCACTGTCACGGGTCTCGTATAATTGGAGATGGGACATGGAAGAAAGGCAGGAGTGTGAATGAAATGAGTATAGGTTCTGTCTTATGAGATGGTTCCCAGCTGCCATGTTCAGGTCCAACATGCAGGGGGAGTTTGGAACCAGGGATTTGGGGTGGATCCCTCTTGCAGGCAAGAGTATAGAAATGTGTTTATTAAATACTCCTTCAACACGTTAATTGCTATCAACCTCTACGAAGGGGTTTCAAAGCCCATCTAGAAGGGGTAGATCCTAGTACCCTGCCCCATCTTCAGAGTCCTTTCCCATAATGCAGAATTCTCTAAAGCCACGTCCATAATTGCCAAGTTCTCTGGACTCACGTTGCAGCTGGAGATCACCCCGTCGCCTCTTGCACAGATCATGGTGGTTTTTACTGAACTCCCACCCCAGCTAGGCAGGGAACAGGTGGCGTAATCCACCACGACCAATCGCCATTGCTGCAGTTTACCTGAGAGAGTACCGTTTGCTGAAGGGAACAGAAACAAGGGAGTAGCATTAGCTCCTGGCAGTCAAGAAACAGCAAATAACATGTCCAGGTACAAGAGTCAACAGGGATTCCAAGCACAGAGGGGTTGCAGAATCCAGTCCTTAGTACATCCCTCCCTCAGAAAAGTGTCTGAACTAGCTGGATAATCCTCATCCATTTTAACAATGGCGCTCTGTCAACATCGCATGGGAAATCAGCTGGTGGCCTAGCACCTGAATGTTCACATATCAACACCCTACTAGTGGTAGCATCGGCAAACAGGCCAAGGAAGGAGTAGGCCAGGATCCCTGCCCTCTGCTCTCACTTCTCTAGGTGATGCATCCTGGTCAGGATTGAAGCACAAGGCTCTTGCCTGCATTGTACCCGTTCTCTGCACGGGGCCTTCCCTGTTCCAGGCTGGCTGTCCATCACTAACCTTCACTTCCTTAAAGCGGCTTTTCAACTCTTCCATGAGCACTACCAGCCCCAGCGGCCTTCAGCCCACTCTGACTTGGGTTACAATTGCATCTCGAGGCCTCAGCTGGGATCCTAACAAAAGCTCAACATTCTGCAAGGAAAATGAAAAACATCCCTGCTGCAGGAGTGGAGCCAGAGCCTGGTCAGAGTTCTCTTTGAATTGAGGGCTAAGGGGCACCGGAAAAAATAACCTTATTCCAGTCAATCCCAAAGGAGATGTTAACACAGACAGACTTAGTGTTCCCACTGAACTGTATTAACGCTTACTCTGCGGCCTTCCCCATCCTGTGACGTAGCAGACCACGCCAGAGGCCAGGAGACTGTTTGCCGGGGGGAGGCAGGCCGGCTGGATTTGATTGCTCAGGGCAATGCTCTGGGAGAGTTTGATCAAAGCGATGTCGTTGCTGTGTTTGCGTGTGCACAAGCCGGAGTGGAGGAGGGAGCACGCAGAGAGGGAGAGTGGAAGAAAACACAGACCCATTAACACGCAGCATTTATCGAGGGCTCTGTCTATTCGCTTTGGGGTAAACACAGCGTGTGACGGTGAGAGCTTCTGAAGAATACACGGAGAGGCTCCTGGAGCTTCAGGCTCGTCCAGGTTCCCTGATTTAAAGCACTCGTTTCCGTTCAGCTCCCTGTGGTGGGCAGGCATCTGCCTACAGACCTGCCCATGCTGTTACCGACTCGTCCTTCTACTCAGAGACTCCCAGGAAATGGCCTTTGAGCCGGAGGCTTCCTTCTCAGGCAGGTTTTGGCCACAGTCCGATGACAAGATACTAGACTAGATGGATCATTGGTCTGATGCACTATGTCCATTCTTACATCCTAGTTCTTGTACTACTGCCTGGGGAAGCTGGGCTTGGCCTCATACTTGGGGATACAACTCACAGAAAGTTGGAAGCTGAGCTGATTAGCGGAGCTAATGCACCAGGACTTCAGCAGAACCAAGGAGTCCTTCAGCAACGTGGCATCAATCCAAGTTACTAATAATACTTGGCACTTCTAGTAGCACCTTTCATCTGAGGATTTCAAAGGACTTTACATACATTAAACGTATGTATTAAATGAACCTCTCCACACACCTGTCTGGTGAGAGCTCTCTTCACCCACTGCTAAGATGCAGGAGACGCTGTTGGGTTGAGCAAGGCAGCTGTTAAGCAGTGCACAGCTCTGCCATGCAGGCATTGAATTGAATTCAGTTGCAATAGCTGGAATTTGGCCAGGACACTGGGGTTAATTCACCTGTACTCTTACGAAACCTGCTGTGGACTCTTTAACAGCCACACGTGGTCAGCATCTCAGGTTAATGTGTCTGAAAGTTTCTGAGATAGTGGAGGCTGAAGGCATCACTTCATTACTGGGGAGGTGGCTCCTGCACTGGCCTCTGTCCCTTTGGGGGTGATGGGCGTCTGCTCGCTGAGCCAGGTACGCCCATCCTCCATAATGTGACAAGGGTTTGAACTGGGGGAAGGGTTCACCACTCCCCACATCCAGTCTCCCAGTATTTTGGAATCATCAGTATGAGCCTATGCGGTGGTCCCCAAACTTTTTACCTCGCACGCCCCCCTTACTCCAGTACGCGCCCCCTCTCCCCCAGGCGGGAATCAGGCCCACGGCTCTGGGTAGAGGGGGATGCAGACAGGGGTAATGGGGCCAAGGCTGGGGGCCACAGCGGAGGTGGGGCTGGGAACGGAACCTCGTCTGGGGGCCTAGGCTGACTCCCGGGGCCCCAGGTGTGGGGCTGGGAGTAGGGCCCTGGGCGTGGGGCCAACAGTTGGGGCTGGGCCCAGGAGCGGAGCTGGATGGCGGTCCCTCCCCATCCCTCATGGGGGGCTGGCCCAGGCCTCAGCTGTGCCTCCCAGAACATTTCTCCACCCACAGTTTGGGGACCTCTGGCCTATGCTGTAACAACTGGCTCCAGATTTGAAGCTGCCCACGGTGCTGGGGTGTTTGGTTTGGGGCCCTATCTCTCAGAGTTCGTAAAAACAGCTGCTATCAACTTACCCGTCTGCGACATTGTTTGGATTCCAGCGTTGATGGACAATGATTCTTTCCGGACTGACTGCAATCGATCCTTCTTCATTAACCATTAGGTTGTATTTGCCAAGAAGCACTCGATAGGTCCGAGAAGAGCTGGGGAGGAAAAGGAATAGGGAGAGCTGCTCAGATATGTAGCTACCTGCTTGCTGCGCAGTCACACACCGGGATTCTGCAGCTAACGTACCTGATGCAATGAGCAGCTGTCAGGACCCAGTTGGGTGCAATGAGGGTTCCCCCACAGGTGTGATACCAGTTACCACTGGAACTGTATTGCAGGGACACCTAGGAACGATACGGTAAGAATGCTGCTCACGGATCGACCTCTCCTTCTGTTGGGAAGGTGAAAAGCTGAGCACCCAAGTGCTCCGGATCCAGATCACTCGCTTGTGAAAAGGCTTTTTTCCAAAGTTTCATTTTGGTGCTGCTTTCCCAAAGCTATTTACTAAGCATGGGCCAAACGGAGGGTTGTCTTTGCTACAGAAGAAATGGGTTCATGAAACACCTCTGTGTCACTCTGTGTAGAAATAGGTCCCTGTAGGTGGTTTGGGGTTTTTGGTTTTTAAATATTTCACTGGGTTTAGTGGGCGAGTGACCTGATCATGGAAATGGAATCTAGGGAAACAGGGTTCTGGGAACTCCCAAGTTGTCACTTCTGTTTTGCCTTTGACTCACTGTGTGACCATGGGTGGGTTGCTTAGCTTCTCTGCCACCGTTTGGCCAGATATGCCATGAGGATTGTATCAACTTTACAGGGGTGTCATTCATTAACTTTTGAACAGGTGAAGAGCTAAATAGGTGCTACTTTTTCAATGTATTCTAGGAATTAAATAGTCCCTATTTTGAGACACCAGTTACTTGCTGAGCATGGCTCTGCATACCCAGCAAAATGTAATGACATTGATCTCTTGTTCCTCTGGAGCTTTCATCCTGATGGGTCCCAGCATGCTTTGACACTTAGCTGACCTATCAGCTGTAGACGGGAATCACTTTACTCCCCCATTAGTTCCTTAAAAGAGCACAGTAACGCTGCACAGCCGGGCGGTTAACAGTCGTCATTAATTGGTACCTCGTCTTTAGCACCTGCCGCACGAGGAGCTCCAGCATTGGCAAATGAATCCTGACACAGGCCCTTGGGAGGAGGATCAGAAACTGAGGTACCGTGTCCCAAAATAGCATGTCAGTGTCATTTCCCAGCATGCTTTTTATTTGCTGTTCAGTAACAAGCTTATCAAAGCACTCACCACATGGCCCTGGGTGCAAAGAGAGCCAGTTCCCACACCCATTGAAGCCAGGCAGAGTTCCTCCTCCCTCTCTGATTTCAATGGGAGCTGGCTTGAGTGCTAAGTGACTTGCTTAAAGGCAGGCAGTGAGTCAGTGGCAGAGCTGGGAGAGCTCACATCTCCTCCAGCACCTTAAGCACAAGGCCAGTTGTCCTTGTAGTGTGTCCCATTCAGAATACAGCCATGATACACCTACACAGTCTCCCACTTTGTTGCCTCTGTAGGCTGAGCTCACCGCACGCACCGGGGGTCCTTAAGTTGCATTTCCCATTCTACCCCCAAGCGACTTTTGTGCTGCCCTCCCATCCCCCTCACGTCAGGAACATGTGTAAACAATTCCACTTGTATAATTTGTTAAATTATTTCTTTTCTTTCCATGAAGGAGCAAAGTCCTTCAGACGGTCAAAATCTTCCATTCCACTGGGATGATGGGCAGGGCTGTGGTCTGGGGTGTATTGTTACACTAGACGGGGTCAGTGGCTGCCATCAACCACTTCTTTGATCTATGGCTATTATTATAGACCCAGCTAAAGCTGCTGGGTCAGCTAACCAGATGCAGGGGGCTCCAGGTGTCCTCAACCTTTCTGCCTTCTCGTTGTCTGATTTTCAGTAAACTCAGTCGGGCTCTGACCACTGACGCCTAGAACATTCCCTGGAAGTTGGAATTGATCGGATACCGTGTTCAAAAGTTATCGCATAACAGACAGGGAAATGCCATCAACGCGAGCGTATGCTGAGCAAAGCAAGTACCAACGTAATGGGAAGGCAACGTGGCTCAAGGTATCCTGGACTGGGCTAAGGAAACCTGGAATCACTAACCTGCCAGGGCCAGCTGAATGGTCTCACATCTTCTCCTCCAACCACTCTGGTCAAGAGAGGCGGGTAGGCGGGGTCCCCACAACTGAGGGCTGCGAGGGACACAAGATGGGGTCTGCTTTAGAAATCAGAACAGATCAAGCCACCAACCAAAACTGACCTGATCTTTGTGTTACACGTGGTTGAACTGCTCTTCTTCAGTGTCAGGGGCCCGACCTGGCGTCCTTTCTATCGCTATAGATGTTTCTAAGCCATAGTCTATTCTGACCCTTAGACTGTGCCCATTACTCTGATATCTGAGCACCTCCAGGCTGCTGATCAGCATCAGAACCACAGGCTCAAGCTAGAAATCTGTGGTTATTAAAACAGATGACAACCTACATCTAGGCGGGATACCTACCCCTAGCGGCCAGCGTCAGGGTAGCGAACAAGATACCAATCATGGTGCCGTGTGGCTGTGTCAGGAGCAGCGCCTCTGCTGAGCCCTCTTATGTGGCTGTAGCGCTTATCTCTGGGAGATACGGCCTGGGGGAGGGGGCATGCGGCTCAGTTACCAGTGGGAAGGTTTTGCAACCATGGGACATTTTCCTGTGTGCACAAATGCTAAAAAAAGCTGGACCTTGAGATACAGGCTTCCGCTCTGCCTTGTGTGGGGAGCGCTGCGTGAGCCGGATTTTGTTTGTTGCAGCTGGTCGCTCTCCCGCTACCTTGAGTCCTGGTCATAAATATGGGGCTGGAAGGGAAAATTACCTGAATTTTGAGGGTGTAAATCTCCTTCCAGCAATTCATGGGGGAACTCCTAGTCCACAAGGTCCTCCAGGAGCCTCTGGTGTTGCAATGGAAGGATTGGGCTCAGGGCAAAGCCACCAGGGCCTGGGTTTGAGGGTTAGGTAAGGTGGGGGCAGGGGTGAGGCAGGACATTTGGGCATGTGGCCAAGGGGCAAAAGCGTAGGGGGGGCGGCATTGACGGGACGGGCACCGGAATATTATTAGAGCCTTGCCTAAGTGGCCTTTTTTCATGGGATGAGATGGGGAGACCAGTGAGCCCTTGGGAGCAATAATTAGAGTCCCCAGCCCCAAAAATATAAAGAACCAAAGACAGTTCCCTCCTCCCCCCCTACACACACACACACACACCTTCTCCTTAAGCCCCAAAGTAACTGGGAAGCTAGAAACCGTATGTCAGAACTTTTTCACAGCCCTGCTGGAAACTCACCAGGCTGCTGCATATGCATATGGGTCCCACCACACTGGGCCGTGGGAGGTTTAGGTTTTCCTTGGTCTGAGTAGACTCCAGCGCTGTCTCTTTCTTTTGGCCTCTCTGGCATGGTCCTTTGGCACAGGCTCTCTGTCCGTTTCCCCATCATGGGACTGGGACCAGGGCCGGCTCTGGCTTTTTTGCCACCCCAAGCAAAAAAAAAAGAAAAGAGGGGGGGCGCCGGAGCGGCAAAGCAGGGAAAAAAAAACACAGCGTGGCTAGAGAGGGGGGTGGGAGGGGCCGGGGACAAAAAAACAGCACGGCTGAAACTGCAACGCGGGGGGAAAAAAACAACAACAAAAAAACACGGTGCGGCCGGAGCGGTAAAGCAGGTGAAAAAAACCCACAAACCTGCAGCACAGCCGGAGCGGTAAAGCAGGGGGGAGAAAAAAAAATAAAAACACGGCTGGAGCGGCAAAGGGGGGGACGGTGGGGACAACGATGCGGCTGGCAAAGCAGGGGAAAAAACAAAACAAAAAACGCTACAGGGCGGCCGGACCCAGGGTGCAGGGGGACTCCCTGTGCTACAGAGTGCGCGCCTGGTCTAGTGGGGGGCAGGGAGAGGGAGCGGGGGGGAGGGAGAAGGGGGGCGGCCAGCGCTTCAGCGGGGAGCTCACCCCGCAGCCCCGATTGCCAGGACGTCTGCCGGGAGAGCTCCGCGCTGCTCCGGTCGGCAGGGAGGGAAGGACGTGGGCTGCCCTGCCGAGTTTGCAGCAGGGCGCTCCCCTCCTCCGCGCCTTACAGGGCGGCCAGAGCAGCAAACAAAACCAAAAAAAAAGCGGCCGTGCCGCCCTAGGACTGGGCGGAAGCCGCCCCCTAGAATCTGCCGTCCCAAGCACCAGCTTGCTCAGCTGGTGCCTGGAGCCGGCCCTGACTGGGACGTCATGGTCCAGCTGCCCTAGGCCCCCAGGACCACTGCTAACTCCACAAAGACACCCCAGTTGCTCAAGCGCTCCCCGGCCCACGTCTCCCACCTTTGGGAGCACGCTGGTTGACACTTGCCAGTTGACGCACACACCACACTGCTTTGCAAAAGGGGATCCTAAGCCAATTCCTCTTCACTCCATGCATCTGAAGAAGGGTTATGCCCAAATAAATCTGTTAGTCTTTAAGGTGCCTCTGGACTCCTCGTTGTTTTTGTGGATACAGACCAACATGGCTACCCCCTGATACTTGAGGTAGAAAGAGTTTCTTTAATAAAAGTAACCTAGCATTAATTTGAGAAAGCAACACAAGCGGGATTCATAAACATAAAAGCATGAACAAGACACCCTCCCCAGAGTACACTGGGCAGTGTCCTTTGCTCCAGGTTGTTAAGTCCAACACCAAACTCCCTATAGTGTGCACCCCCCACCCTGCCAATCCCCCACTCACAGTCATTGTCCCTGGTCAGTGCAGACCTAGAGTTCAGAGGTGCACCTGCACGAATTCGCCTCCTGCCGTGAGTATGTGGTGGGGGTAAAAGCCACCATGCTCCCTCCACTGCTCACCACCTCCCCCCTCTGCTGTAACCTCTCCCAGTCAGTGATTTAGTGATGTTCAGTTCTGGGCAGAATACAGTCCTATCACAGCTGATTTTAAGCTCTGGTTGAGTATTTAAAATAACAAACAGACTCTTAATAAAGCCTATTTAGCTCTAGTCTTTGAAGAGTAGGGAAGAACAGGTTAAACCAGTCGAGAAAGAACCCCTGGAAAAGGTTTTCAATCCTCTGGCTGGAACACTTGCTCCCCTCCTCTGCTTTTCTTTCACAGGGCTCTGGCATTTGAGCCCCTGGCTTAGCGAGGTTCTTTCAATAGCATGTGAGCCCCTCATTTGGGACAGGTTCAGCATAGTCCTGCTTCCCTGTATTCCTACAATTATTACAACATTGGTAACCATATTTCACTACCCCTGCATTCAGTACTAAGGTGATTTGTACCCTAATACCAGCCAAAGTTGATCACTTTGATACCGCTGTGTCTGCTGAATATCTAAGGAGGGCAGGAGAAAACTGTATTTATATAAACACACCCAGAGTCTCTCCCTCTCCAAGCTAGCTGCCAGGGAGCATTCATTCAGACCCTGCTTATAATTATGGCACCTTTCATCCAGCTGGCTTTGAGTAAGAACCTTCCCCAGGCCTTAGCTCATCCTGATTCTTGCTCACGTGTGCAGGACTGAATTGACCAATTGTCTGGCATCTGTTTTGCTCCTTTCGGTCCTTGTTAAGATCATTTGACTAAAGGCAACGGGGATGTAGGTGGCCCTCGGTCCTTCCAGGCTGTTTCTATTGGGTAGTTCCCAGCTCTGAAAGCTCAAGGCAGAGAGGGTGAATTTATGGCCTTTCACTAACTCTTTCCAAGTGGGTTAAATATTATAGTGGTAGAAAATGAACACTGGCTTCTCTTTCCCCTCTGCAGGTGCGCATGGAACTCCTGTTGGTGTGAGATTTGTGGGCTGCTGGGAAGAGATAAGCACCATGGGCTCCATTCCCCTTAAAAAGGTTAAAATGTATCATCAGAAATTATCCTCAGTCTTTGAAAGCCCCCCTGATATTTCAAAGTGGCTTTCAGGTGGTTACCTGCTCTACGGCATGTTCTTCAGCCAGCAGCCGCTCCAGGATCACGTCCAACAGGCGGGCATAACACAACGAGTAACGGCATCAAATCACTGAACGGGGAACTGCTGGGAGCCCTGCATTGTGTATTTTGGGTTCCCATCAAGAGCATTGCCAGGTTCTTGGGATTTATAGTTCTTATAATTCCCCCATGTTCAGGTGTGAGGCAAAGGGAGAGTTGGCAGCTGGAGCCTAGTACGGGAATGTGGGGTTGGAAGGGAGTGTGGGGGCACTAGGGTGACAACACACATTTCTCGTTGCAACCACTGTGGAAGGAGATGGCTCTGGGTGAGGCCCCCCCCCCCCACCGCTCATTCTTGCGTCGTGCTTCATATTCCACTTCCATTCATGTTTAGTTTTATCTACTGGAAGAAAATGCTCCGTTGCATCACTTCCTGCAACCGTTGGCATGCGCTTCCATCCTAAACCCTCCCTTTCCCCGAGGCACAGACTATCCATGTGTGTTGCAAACAAATGTTGGTTATTTATTATACACAGATTCCTTCAGCACATCATCAGATTGGAATTTTGTGATTACGACTTTATTTCAAGCAGTAAAAGAGTTTCCCTTCCCCCAGCACAGGGTTAGTCTGTTGTCCACGGTTCTTCAGGTTAGTTGTTTGCAATAACCTGCAGTGTGTAAAGCAAAGAGGGAGGGGCGAGGGATCAGACCAGAAAACTAAGAAAATCTGTAAACAGGGTCATCAAGACTCTACAAATTCTCCCTTTAAATACATAAACCAGTCCTACAACCTTCTCTTTTCCTAAGTATTTAAGAGAGGTGATTTGGCTTCTGAGTCATCCTTTATGTTAAGGGTTCATTTATAGTTAATAAATATTTGACAACATTATAATCATGAGCAGTATGTGTTACTGATTACCATACTAATAGATGATAGCTAATTAAGTTGTTGGACATCAATTAACATTTATTAAAACTCTAAATATACCCTTAATATAAAGTGTGAAAGATTTATTCCAAAGCTTTGGTTAGAAATAAAATCATTTGGATAGTTCCATTCAACAGGAAGACACTTCACCTTCGCTGCAGGAACTAATTCCCTAGAAACAAGACAACATTTTCTTTTGGTGTGTTAAGGGATTGTCTATGGGGTGAAGTTATTATGGAATATGTAAGGGTGTGAATTTAGATGTGCACCAGGTATTCTGGGGGAAGTGTGTCCACATGGGAAGCTACTGCTGGCCAATTTATCCAGATAGCCAAACCCTCGGTCTTGAACTGTTTTGTGGGTGTTTTGTTTTACCCCGAATGACCATTTAGAAGTTCATAGCAGAATTTGTTCTTGCTCAGGAGCAGACACTAGACCCTTACCGTAGCGATCCAGCTGTTGAAAGCGGAGACTCGTGTGAAAACGGAGGGTTTCCGGTAATAATTACAGCCTAGCGCAGAGCCGAAGCTGACTACGCCATGCACTTCCCACGTGCCATCAGCACTTCTGCAGTTCAGTGGGCCACCAGAGTCCCCCTGCAAGGAAGGAGAGGCACAATCATTGAACGCCAGTTTGGAAAAATCCATGTATTTCTATGGTGCATGAGAAGAGAAGTCACTATCACGGGTTTTGTATAGTGGGAGATGAGACATGGGAGAAAGGCAGAAGTGTGAATGAAATGAATATAGGTTCTCTCTTATGAGATGGCTTCCAGCTGCCATGTTTCAAAGCCCATCTAGAAGAGGTAGATCCTAGTACCCTGCCCCATCTTCAGCGTCCCTTCCCATAATGCAGAACTCTCTAAAGCCACGCCCATAACTGCCAAGTTCTCTGGACTCACGTTGCAGCTGGAGATCACCCCGTCGCCGCCTGCACAGACCATGGTGGTTTTTACTGTGCTACCCCACCAGGCAGGCAGGGAACAGGTGGCGTAATCCACCACGACCAATGGCCCTTGCTGCAGTATATCTGGGAGAGCGCCGTTTGCTGCGAGAGAACAGAAACAAGGGAGCAGCATTAGCTCCTGGCAGTCAAGAAACAGCAAAATAACATGTCCAGGTACAAGAGTCAACAGGGATTCCAAGCACAGAGGGGTTGCAGAATCCAGTGCTTATTGCAGCCCTCCTTCAGAAAAGTGTCTGAACTAGATGGATAATCCTCATCCATTTTAACAATGGCTCTCTGTCACTATCGCATGGGAAATCAGCTGGTGGCCTAGCACCTTAACATTTACATATCAGCACTTTACTGGTGGTAGCATCAGCAAACAGGCCAAGGAATGAATAGGCACCGGAAAAAAAGCATTATTCCAGTCAATCCCAAAGGAGATGTTAACACAGACGGATTTAGTGTTCCCACTGAGCTGTATTAACACTTACTCTGCAGCCTTCCCCATCCTGTGACGTAGCAGACCACGCCAGAGGCCAGGAGACTGTTGGCCGGGGGGAGGCAGGCCGGCTGGATTTGATTGCTCCGGGCGACGCTCTGGGAGAGTTTGATCAAAGCGATGTCGTTGCTGTGTTCCCGTGTGCACAAGCCGGGGTGGAGGAGGGAGCGCGCAGAGAGGGAGAGTGGAAGAAAACACAGACCCATTAATACGCAGCGTTTATCGAGGGCTCTGTCTATTCAAAAGAGGGGCCCCTGCCTTTAGGGGGAGGAATGTCCTCAGGCCATGGCAGAGGCGTCCCACCCCTTGGCATTGCCCATACCACACCCACACTCATGCCTTGGTGCCCATAGGCCCTGGTGGAGCACCTTGATTTTCCTTCCCCGTGGCTCAAAAGCCATGTGGAAATCCAGGCCCAGCATCTGCAGCTCCTCTGCCCACACAGGGCTCAGTTTGAGCGGCTTGGCCTGTCTCTGTCAAGCTTTGGGGTAAACACAACCTGTGACTGTGAGAGCTTCTGGAGAATATATAGAGGGGCTCCTGGAGCTTCAGACTCGTCAGGGTTGCCTGATTTAAAGCACTCGTTTCCATTCATCTCCCTGTGGTGGGTGGGCGTCTCCCTACAGAGATGCCCATGCTGTTACCGACTCTTCCTTCTCCTCACAGACTCCCAGGCGATGGCCTGTCAGCCTGGGGCTTCCTTCTCAGGCTGGGGCAGGTGTTCTGTCGGGGCCGGGGGAGTGAGACCTTTGGCTCTGTCTTGGAATCCCCCCATGGATAAAAGAGTTCAAGAGGCATAACTTCTCCTCCTCCAGTCTGTGCGGCCCTTGCTCCACCTCAGACACTTGCCTTAATGCCCCACGGCCCTGTTGGAGCACCAGGACTTTCCTTGTGTGAGGTTTGTGTTTCAGTTTATTGCTGAGTCAGCATCCAAACATACAAGGGCTCATCTGGTGTGTGAGAGCATCAATGATTCCATGTTTTTCTTTTTACCACTCACAGTTTGCCAAAACCCTTCCCTCACAGTAGGGCAGTGTGCTGTGTCTTTCCTCTCCAGACAGGGGCGGCATTTAAGTAATTTTTGAAGCCTTCCTGAGCCTAAATAAATATCATTATATTGTGCCCAGTAACTGCTAGACTGAGGTGTAATAAACAAGTGGAATCTAAAAGTGTTGGCTGCAGCTGGACACAGCCTAGCTCTGTTTAATGGTGTTCAGCCCTACGTTTGGCAGATGACACAATGTTGTAAGTTTCTCAACTGCTTGGTGTTAAGGCCCTGAATGGAGGCATTTCAACCCTGGGCAGTTAGCATTATATCACAGTGCCAATCTATTAATCCATGATATGCTCACACTTGAATACTACGTGCAGTTCTGGGCACCCCATTTCAAAACAGATCATTAGAATTGGAGAAAGGCACAGAGAAGGTCAATAAAAATGATTAGGGGTATGGAACAGCTTCTGTATGAGGAGAGATTAATAAGACTGGGACTTTTCAGCTTGGAAAAGAGATGCTTAAGAGGGGATATGATAGTCTATGAAATCATGACTGGTGTGGAGAAAGTGTTATTTAACCCTTCACCTAACCCAAGAACCGGGGGTCATTAATAGACAGGAGGTTTAAAACAAACATAAGGGAGTATTTCATCACACAAAACAACTAGATAAGTTCCTGGAGGACAGGTCCATCGCTGGCTATGAGCCAAGATGGTCAGGGATGCAGCCCTGTGCTCTGGGTGTCCCTAAGCCTCCGACTGTCACTTGATGGTTGGCCTGTTCTGTCCATTCCCCCTGAAGCATCTGGCATGGCCACTGTCCGAAGATAAGATACTGGACTAGAGGGACCATTGGTATGGCTGGTCTTATGTCCTAGTTCTTGTACTACTGTCTGGGGAAGCTGGGCTTGGCCACATACGTGGGGACACAACGCGCAGAAAGTTGGAAACTGAGCTGATTAGCGGAGCTAATGCACTAGGACGTCAGCAGAACCAAGGAGTCCTTCAGCAACGTGGCATCAATCCAAGTTACTAATAATACTTTGCACTTCCAGTAGCACCTTCCATCTGAGGATTTCAAAGGACTTTACATACATTAAACGTATGTATTAAATGAACCTCTCCGCACACCTGTCTGGTGAGAGCTCTCTTCACCCACTGCTAAGATGCAGGAGACGCTGTTGGGTCGAGCAAGGCAGCTGTTAAGCAGTGCACAGCTCTGCCATGCAGCCATTGAATTGAATTCAGTTGCAATAGCTGGAATTTGGCCAGGACACTGGGGTTAATTCACCTGCACTCTTACGAAACCTGCTGTGGACTCTTTAACAGCCACACGTGGTCAGCATCTCAGGTGAATGTGTCTGAAAGTTTCTGAGATAGTGGAGGCTGAAGGCATCACTTCATTACTGGGGAGGTGGCTCCTGCACTGGCCTCTGTCCCTTTAGGGGTGATGGGCGTCTGCTCGCTGAGCCAGGCGTGCCCATCCTCCATAATGTGACAAGGGTTTGAACTGGGGGAAGGGTTCACCATTCCCCACATCCTGTCTCTCAGTATTTTGGAATCATCAGTTTGAACCTCTGCTGTAACAACTGGCTCCAGATTTGGAGCTGCCCCCAGCGTGGGGGTGTTTGGACCGAGGGGATTAGTTTGGTGCCATCGCTCTAATACTTTGTATAAACAGCTGCTATCAACATACCCGTTTGATACACGGTTTGCGTTCCAGCCTTCATGGACAATGATTTTTTCTGGACTGACTGCAACCGATCCTTCTTCAGTAGCCTTTAGGTTGTATTTGCCAAGAAACACTCGATAGGTCCGAGAAGAGCTGGGGAGGAAAAGGAATAGGGAGAGCTGCTCAGATATGTAGCTCCCTGCTTGCTGTGCAGTCACACGCCTCATTGGGAAGGGCGGCCAATGGGTCTCCAGTGGGACCCCTCTGAAACCTGCAGGTGCCAGCATGCATTGAGCTATATTAACAGCCGTTTGTTGGCTTAAGATGGAGCACTGCATGCTGGAACCTATAGTCACTAGAGGCTGCACCTCCACATGGTCCTCTGGCTCCTGCCAAGATTCCTGCTAAACTTGGGCCCCAGCTGATCTTCAGAGCATGAGGCTGCCGTTTCCAGGCGCACCTGAGCAATTCAGAAGGCCTCTCTGGTAGGGTGACAATGTCTATTACAAAAGCATCTCCACTGGTACATAGGTGTGTGTAATAGTATTGTGCACCCTGGCAATCCTACCTCACACACAGCCAGCCAGTGGGAGCTCAGATCTGCTCTGATGATGCTTCCTGTAACTGCAGTGGTAGTAACCAGCTCCAGTGCATGTGAGCACTGGAAACAGGCCTGTACTGAGCTGCTGGGTAGGGGAGCTGCCCTTGACTGAGGCATTTAAGGTGATAAAGTCAAAGCTGATCACTCCCCTCATTTTTACGCCATCTCATACCCTGAGAACAAGAAGCTCTCACTGACATTGAAGGCTGGTGATTTTAAAACCAAAGGGAATATTTCTTCATGGAAGTGGGTGAGCTAGTGAGCCTCTGGAACTCACTGCTACATGTGCTTGTAAAGAGAGCCCAGCTGATTTAAAAAAGGGCTGGATAATTTAATAACCCATAGCTATACATGCAAAAATAAAGCCAACAGTGCAGGGCATGGCATAAACAGGGGAAGAGGAATGAAGTTTTCCCCTTCCAGTGTATCATCAGGTAGGGGCCACTGCCAGAGACAGGATCTAGACTTGTGGGGTGGAGAGCCTGTTATTAATATGCTTTGGCTTTCTCTTTCCCTCAGAGCATTTACAGCTTTCTGCACGGTGATTCAAAGAAATGATTCTCCGGGATTCTGCAGCTAACGTACCTGATGCAGTGAGCAGCTGTCAGGACCCAGTTGGGTGCAATGAGGGTTCCCCCACAGGTGTGACGCCAGGTGCCACTGGAACTGTATTGCAGGGACACCTAGGAACGATACGGTAAGAATGCTACTCACGGATCGACCTCTCCGTCTGTTGGGAAGGTGAAAAGCTGAGCACCCAAGTGCTCCGGATCCAGATCACTCGCTTGTGAAAAGGCTTTTTTCCAAAGTTTCATTTAGGTGCTGCTTTCCCAAAGCTATTTACTAAGCATGGGCCAAACGGAGGGTTGTCTTAGCTACAGAAGAAATGGGTTCATGAAACACCTCTGTGTCACTCTGTGTAGAAATAGGTCCCTGTAGGTGGTTTGGGGTTTTTGTTTTTTAAATATTTCACTGGGTTTAGTGGGTGAGTGACCTGATCATGGAAATGGAATCTAGGGAAACAGGGATCTGGGAACTCCCAAGTTGTCACTTCCATTTTGCCTTTGACTCATTGTGTGACCATGGGTGGGTTGCTTAGCTTCTCTGCCACCGTTTGGCCAGATATGCCATGGGGATTCTATCAACTTTACAGGGTGTCATTTATTAACCTTTGAACAGGTGAAGAGCTACATAGGTGCGACTTTTTCAATGTATTCTAGGAGTTAAATAGTCTCTATTTTCAGACACCGGTTACTTGCTGAGCATGGCTCTGCATACCCAGCAAAATGTAATGACATCGATCTCTTGTTCCTCTGGAGCTTTCATCCTGATGAGTCCCAGCATGCTTTGACACTTAGCTGACCTATCAGCTGTAGACAGGAATCACTTTACTCCCCCGTTAGTTCCTTAAAAGAGCACAGTAACGCTGCACAGCCGGAAGGTTAACAGTCGTCATTAATTGGTACCTCGTCTTTAGCACCTGGCGCATGAGGAGCTCCAGGATTGGCAAATGAATCCTGACACGCCCCCTTGGGAGGAGGATCATAAACTGAGGTACCGTGTCCCAAAATAACATGTCAGTGTCATTTCCCAGCATGCTCTTTGTTTGCTGTTTAGTGATAAGCTTATCAAAGCACTCACCACAAGGCCCTGGGCGCAAAGAGAGCCAGTTCCCACACCCATTGAAGCCAGGGTGAGTTCCTCCTCCCTCTCTGATTTCAATGGGAGCTGGCTTGAGTGCTAAGTGACTTGCTTAAGGTCAGGCAGTGAGTCAGTGGCAGAGCTGGGGATAGAACTCAGTACTCATATCCCTTCCTGCACCTTAAGCACAAGGCCAGTTGTCCTTGTAGTGTGTCCCATTCAGAATACAGCCATGATACATCTACACGGTCAACCACTTCATTGCCTTTGTAGGCTGAGCTCACCTCACACCCCAGGGGTCCTTAAGTTGCATTCTCCATTCTACCCCCCAAGCTCCTCGTGTGCTGCCCTCCCATCCCCCTCACATCAGGGATACGTGTAAACAATTCCGCTTGTATAATTTGTTAAATTATTTCATTCCTTCGGGGGTCAAAATCTTCCACTCCCTTGGCATGATGGGCAGGGCTGCGATCTGGGGTGTATTGTTACACTAGACGGGGTCAATGGCTGCCATCAACTGCTTCTTTGATCTATGTCTATTATTATAGACCCAGCTAAAGCTGCTGGGTCAGCTAACCCGATGCAGGGGGCTCCAGGTGTCCTCAGCCTTTCTGCCTTCTCGTTTTCTGATTTTTACTCATCTCAGACCACTGACGCCTAGAACATTCCCTTGGAAGTTTGGAATTGATCGGAGACCGTATTCAAAAGTTATCGCATGACAAACAGGGAAATGCCATCAACATGAGCATAGGCTGAGCAAAGCAAGTCCCAATGTAATGGGAAGGCAACGTGGCTCTAGGTATCCTGGACTGGGCTAAGGAAAGCCGGGAATCACTAACCTGCCAGGGCCAGCTGAATGGTCTCGCATCTTCTCCTCCAACCACTCTGGTCAAGAGAGGCGGGTAGGCGGGATCCCCACAACTGAGGGCTGCAAGGGACACAAGATGGGGTTTGCTTTAGAACAGCTGAAGCCACCAACCAAAACTGACCTGATCTTTGTGTTACACATGGTTGAACTGCTCTTCTTCAGTGTCAGGGGCCCATCTGGCGACCTCTCTATCGATACAGATATTTCTAAGCCATAGTCCATTCTGACCCTTACATTGTGCCCATCACTCTGATATTTGAGCACCTTCAGGCTGCTGGTCAGTGTCAGAACCACAGGCTCAAGCTAGAAATCTGCGGTTGGTAAAACGATGAAAACCTACGTCTAGGCGGGATACTTACCCCCAGCGGCCAGCGTCAGGGTAGCGAACAGGATACCGATCATGGCGCCGTGTAGCTGTGTCAGGAGCAGCGCCTCTGCTGAGCCCTCTTATGTGGCTGAAGTGCTTATCTCTGGGAGATACGGCCTGGGAGAGGGGGCGTCCGGCTCAGTCATCAGTGGGAAGGTTTCGCACCCATTGGACATTTTCCTGTGTGTGCAAATGCTAAAAAAAGCTGGACCTTGAGATACAGGCTTCTGCTCTGCCTTGTGTGGGGAGCGCTGCGTGAGCCGGATTTTGTTTGTTGCAGCTGTTCACTCTCCCACTACCTTGAAGTCTGGTGACAAATATGGTGGCTGGAAGGGAAAATTACCTGAATTTGGGGAGGGTGTAAATCTCTGCCCCGGCAAGTCCTGGGGGACCCCCGCAGTCCACAAGGTCCTCCAGGAGCCTCTGGTGTTGCAATGGAAGGATCGGGCTCAGGGCAAAGCCGTGGGGGCCTGGGTTTGAGGGTTAGGTAAGGTGGGGGCAGGGGTGAGGAAGGACATTTTGGCATGTGGCCAAAGGGGCAAAGGCATGCCGGGCGGGGGGGCGGCATTGACGAGACGGGCATTGGAATATTATTTGACCCTTGCCTAAGTGGCTTTTTTCAAGGTGTGAGATGCAGAGACCAGTGGGCGCTTGGGAGCAATAATTAGAGTCTGCAGCCCAAAAAATAGTGACACAAAGATAATTCCCCTCCACCCCACCCCCACCCACCGTCTCCTTCAGCCCCAAAGTAATTGGGAAGCTGGACACTGTATGTCAGAACTTTTCCACTGCCCTGGTAAAGCTCTTCCTGCTGGAAACTCACCAGGCTGCTGCATATGGGTCCCACCAACTTTTCCTTACCAAAAAAAATCCATCTTTGATTGTTGTCCAAACATTTCCCTGGTAATGATGGTTTAGGATATTAAATGGGACTGGGTCTTACAATCACATGTTGGGTTTCCACGTCATTTACTTGCTTCTGCTGCATTGGCAGAGCTGGTTCTTGAGCAGTGGTTAAAAAGCATGTAAATCCTTTGGCGGGGGGCAGGAAGCCAGGCTCCTCCAGACGTGCCAGTATAGTGCCTATTGCACTGTTGGTGCTAGATACATAATGTGGCTGTCTTACTCTTATTTGCATGGAGAAACTGCCCATTAATTGATCAGTTCTTGGGGGATCTTTCTATCTACTCGTTATCCCATGTCACTGTAGTATCTGAGCACCTCACACTCTGTAATGTATTAGCCTCACATGAAGTTCTGTTGACCCCATATTAAAGCTGGGGCACCCAGGCACAGAGACGCTATGTGACGTGCCCAAGGAAGTCAGTGGCAGAGCAGGGAACAGATGCCGGGTCTCCTGAGTCCTACACCATGGCTATAATCAGATCAACTCTCTTCTCTCAGGGGGATGGCATACATTTACGCTTCCAGTCCGGCTCAAGTAAAGAAACTTGTTGCAGTAGATTGTTTGAGCTACTTCAGTCCTGTCTGTTACCTCAGCATGTGCGCTCAACTCCCATTAAACTTAACCTCAGCCCCATCTCCAGACTAGGACCTGAACGCCTTCCCCAAGACCTTTGGTTCTGCAGCAGTTGTTGCTCATTACCTTGCTGTTCTGCCTTGATGGCGGCGCTCTGCAATGCACCCAGGATGGCTCAGATTTGAGATGAGTTTGGGCTCAGTATCAACCCACAGCAGAGGAATAGTTGAACACAGGGCAAAACCCACTGCAGACTTTGGAGCCATTAATCCATGTGCGCTGGGAAGACCCAGCACACTGGCAGGGGACAGGTGGCAAATAGCGCTGTGTGTGCAACAGAAATGGGGTTGTTTTTAACCAGTGTGCTCAATTCCCCAGTGTCACGGGCACTTTAATTTAGACAGGCCAACTGACATACAGAGAGCAGGGGATGGTGGTGAGCAGGGTGCCTGTGAATATTTTACAGTATTGCCCGTCTGCAATGTAGGTCATGTAGTGAACCTAAAAGTCACCAGGAGGCGCTGTTTGGCGCGCATGGATTGCGTGCTGCCCCTTCATTGCCGGGCCCCTCTGCTCTAGCTCTGTGAAGCCTCTTGCTCGATCTTAGTGTCTCTGCTCATGACCACTAGCCCTCTCTGTGCTCCCCAGGAAGGAGGGAGGTGTTAACCCCATTTTGCCTAGAGAAGAATGACGAGGTGGCTCATGTGAGGTAACAGTGAATGGCCTAGAACTCAGCCATGCCTGGTTGCCAGCCCCGGGCACCCTTAAGAGACGCTGTACAGAGTAAGAGCCACATCTTTTCTCTTCCCCTCACCCTTAAAAAAATAGTCTCGAGAGCCCTGATTGCAGTCAGCCAGGTACCGTGCCACTGCCCATGGGCAGGTGGGGCAGGGTTCCAGGAGCCCACAGAGGGATTCTGCAAAGCCATGCGCCCTTCCCCAGTGCACAGGTGTTTTTGAAGGAGCAGGTCAGGGGAGGGTTGGATCTGGCGGGTCTAGGCCTGCATTAATCTCCTAGCCACTCCCCTACACAACAGGGCAATTTCCTGCATCATCCATGAAAAATCCTTATCGAATTAAGGTTAAGTAGCTCTGGCAGCCATTAGAAATGCAAAGTTTATGTCTTATTGTGGAATTGTACACAACTTCTCTAGCGGCGCGAGGTGACCAGTGTCAACCCTGGGATGTGTTTTGAGCCGCAAAGGGCTATTTGAAACAATGGGCCAGAAAAGAATGAACTTTTAGGACAAACAAATTTAAGTGGGCTTCCCAGAACTTTGGTGGGGGGGGGGGGGAGGTGAATGCAAATGTACAACCACCCCTCCTTCCCAGTTATGCAAAAGCCCAGCCTTCTGAAGCTATGCCCTGAGGAAAGGACCTTTGTCTGCTGATCACCTGTTACATGAGGACAAAGCAAAGACCCAGGCCTTATAAAGGAAAAACAAAACCTATGTGTGGTTGTTCTTGTTCTGAGCTAAAGCAGTTGTGAACTTGGAGCCTCAGGAGAAAACCGTGCATAGGGTTTGAAGGAATTGGGTCAAATTGGGTCAATAATATGATATTCTTAACCTCTTTCAGAGGGTGTGGCTGGAGAGTCTTGCCCGCATGCTCGGGGTTCAGCTGACCGCCATATTTGGGGTCGGGAAGGAATTTTCCTCCAGGGCAGATTGGCAGTGTCCCTGGAGGTTTTTCGCCTTCCTCCGAAGCATGGGGCAGGGGTTGCTTGCTAAAAGAGTGGGTAGATCGGCTAATGTGGCCTGCATCTTGCAGGAGGTCAGACTAGATGATCATAATGGTCCCTTCTGATCTTGAATTCTATGATTCTATGATTCTATGACTGACTCCTGCCAGTGCCCGTTGGCTGTAGGAGCTGATTTCCAGTAAGCTTATTAGCAAGCAAGTAGGTTCTTTTATTATTTTTAATTATTTCCCTGTAATGCTTTCACCTGAAGAATAAATGTGCTTGCTTAGAAAGGGCTGCGGGGTAACTTAACTGTGGGCCATTACTCTGGCTGTGGCTACACTTAGCACTTCAAAGCGCTGCCACGGTAGCGCTGCCGCGGCAGCGCTTTGAAGCACTAAGTGTAGTCAAAGCGCCAGCGCTGGGAGAGAGCTCCCAATTTTCACACCCTGCTGCAGCGCTGCAAATTTGTAAGTGTAGCCAAGCCCTCTGTTAGTAGCCTCTGGAGAGAAAGCGACGGGCAGATGCTGGCTGGGTTAGGCAGTCTGGCTTGCTGGGGCTAGCACAGTGTAGGCAGGGAACAGTGCAGCCTCGAAATACCCCTGTCAGAAATGGGAAAGATGCAGGTTTCTGCCCAAGCGAGCTGACGGCAGGGGAGCCCACCGAGGGGGAATACAGCCGCAGTTGCCCTGCACTGTGCCAGGGTGCACAGCAGCCAGCAGGGAGGGGCTCCATCGCTTTGCCTCGCCTCCCTCCATGGTTGGGGATCTCCAGCAGCGCACGTCTCAGCCACACCAGACCGGTGGTGTTAACGGAGACAGTAACTTGTCATTTTAGCCCTGTGTTCCCTCAGACAGCTCTACTGCAGGAGCTAGCAAAGCATCCGGGGGCATCCAAACATCTCTTTCAATGTAAAAATGAAAGGTTCAGGCAGAGAGTGATCCCAGGTAGGACCAACACCTTCCCCCCTCCTTTGCTTTGCTGCCTGTGCATAACAAAAAATCTTCCTTTGAGTGGTTGTGCGGAAATGAGGCCACAGGAATGTGCTATGCGGTTTTGCAAGCACAGGCCCATAAAGGTATGGGTGAACGGGCTTCCCTCTGCCCCAGAGGGAAATGTCTTCTATTCGTTCAAATGGAGCCTGAAGTTACTGACCAGTAAGACAGGGGATACGTTATAGTTACACTCCACAAAGAGCCAAGCCTGGTCGTGTGCAACTGATGCAGTTTTGTGGGCTTGCTGATTTGGGATGCAGCACCGGCGAGATAATGCCGTTGTATACGTCAATGTATCAGCATCCGAAAGCAAAGCAATGCACCTTTCACTACAGCTTTATGTACGGATGCCAGAATAGCTTTGATCATTTCGCTGCTGAGCTGATACCCTTATTTTTAGCCCAGCCCGGGCTCACCCATCCTTTAGCAATTGGCTGTTGGAGGTACAGACCGTATCTCTGTTGTGTGTTTGGACAGTGCCTGGTGGAACAGCACTGGGAACGCTAGGTTCTGCTGCAGTGATAGCGTAGTAAGGGCAACCATCTGCTTTCAACTCTTGCCTATTGATATTCACATGATTCCATAGCTGAGTCTCAGGTATTTTCTCCCCTGTGTAAGAACGCCTGGGAAAAGATAGGGGAAGGGATAGCTCAGTGGTTTGAGCATTGGCCTGCTAAACCCACAGTTATGAGTTCAATTCCTGAGAGGGCCACTTAGGGATCTGGGGAAAAATCAGTACTTGGTCCTGCCAGAGAAGGCACAAGGCTGGACTTGGTAACACTTCAGTGTCCCTTCCAGCTTTATGAGATAGGTAGATCTCAATTCGTTATTCTCCATTAGTGTAACTTAACTGAAGTCACTGGCACTGTGTGTATTTATTGTAAATAAGTACCCATGTGTCCGACACATTTCAAGCAGCCTCTGGACCAAGGAACATTGTGATGAGACCATTTATTAGGGTTTCCTGGGATTTACAATCAATGAAATGAGCCGGACTCTTCAGTTGAGATTTATTTTCTGGCAACGGGGAAAGAAAAGAAGCAGCGTTAATCATTTTTTAAAAAATAAGTTACAGTTTCACCCTAAACCAGACTAAATGGTTCCCACTAAAGTAAGTTCTTATTTACAAACCCACTCGGAAGCATCAATCGCGCTCTCCTACTGGAGGAGCGTAACAGATACTGTGGCAAATTGAAACAGATGGGCCCCAAGTCCTGGTTACCCAATTAGATTGTTACACATGCAACAAGCTGGTCATAAAACTGGGAGATTTCTTTATACATGTCAAAGAGTGTCCTAACAGGTGACCACCATCCTCGAAAGTAATGTCCGCATCTGAGGCAAAGCCCTGATACCGAGTTAAGTGTCTCTGGGTTGCCTGCTCTCCTACGGGCATTTACAGCACTGTAGACTGTTTCTAGGCCAGGAGGCTCGAAGCTAGGGCCTAAATAAATGGCTGGACTTTCAGAGTTGCCGATTACCTAATAGCTCTCACTGAAATCCCACTGAAATCAGTGGAAGGTCCTTGGTGCTCTGGCTACTTACTTCAGCCCCTAAGTAATGGCTTAGGACACAAGAATGCCTCATTTTTGTAGGACAGCAGCAAAACCATTTGCTGTGTAGAGATGGCACCAAAGATGGGCCATGGCTGTTCATAGATTCATAGACTCTAGGACTGGAAGGGACCTCGGGAGGTCATCGAGTCCAGCCCCCTGCCCTCACCGCAGGAGCAAATACTGTCTAGTTGTGATCCTGCTCCAAACTTCCCCAGAGTCTGAGGGGTTTGGTGCAGGCCTGTACATTTGATTTAATCAGCTAGAACTGACTGAAAAAGAAACCGAAATAGCAGTTCTGGGATGGGTCAGCCGGCAATCATTTCCCGTAAGTGTGCAGAAACCTAGTGAAGCACCTGGACCTTTGCTTTAATGGGCCGATACCTACCTCATTTATCCAGTCGATGTAGGCAGACACCCGGGTGAAGACGGTTGGCTTCTTACGAGTGTTGCAGCCCAGCGCAGACCCAAAGCTCACAATGCCATGTACTTCCCAAGCATTAGCACCATAGCAGTTCAGTGGGCCTCCAGAATCTCCCTGACACAACATAAAACAGAGAAACTCTTATATAGTAACAGTGCTTCTGGCTCAGGGATAAGGCTTGGCTGATTTTCTTAGTATTAAGACTTTGGGAGGATACAGAGAGAATTTTTTTGTCTAGTGTCCTGGATTTCTTCAAACTCTTGAAGACAATTCAGAGTGCCTTCACACTGTATTGTGGTCACGGTTCAAAAAGTCAGTATATGACCCGGCGTTGTACATAGGATACTACCATTTTTTCTCTATACTAGGCGTAGGAAATAACCGATAGCTTTGACTTGGATGTGTGGCCAACTTGTTCTATCAGAAGTGGGTGAATTAGCGTCTGCATGAAAATAAGAGGCTAATGTTCAGATAGGGGTGAGGCGAGCCCCTTCAGACTTCTTCTCCACCCACGCACTTCAGTTCTAACCTGCCACAGCTGCTTTAGTTCAGAGGATGGGCCTTGTGGCCAGCCATGAAGTGGATAAAGCTTTTACATTTGTGTTCTGCTTTGTCAACAGCATACATCAATCACCAGTGAAATGCAGCCACTCTGGAATAGCCAGATTAGCTCTTTCTGTTCAGCAGTTAGAAGAGACACTGGGATCTTATGAAAAGTACTATGGGACCTTTAATTAATTTGCATGGACCAAAAAGGACATGGGTTTGTAAGGTTGAGTTCAATCTGCTCCCTACCGCCCCCCGCCCAAAGAAGTAAATAACTTGGCTTGAGGGGTGACTTGATCCCTGCTTAGGTTTGAACCTGTAACTCCAGGGAGCGCCGTATCCCAAACTTGATACATGGACAGCTCAGCTGTGCCACAAAACTCACTCAGCTTGTCAGCAAATATCAGAGGTGCCAAGTCTCACTTTGAGGTCATTATCCAGAGGGCTTTCTTTGTTGAATTTTCATAGCTAGAGAGTCTCTAAGAGCCACTGAGATGCAGCTTTGAACCCATCAGCACATGCCCCAGTTCCTGCCAACTAGATTTGCTCACCTTCCTTGGGAGGTGATGAGAAAGGATACAGCATTACCATGCTGGGAAGACTTACCTTGCATCCAGAAACGACTCCATCTCCTCCGGCACAGACCATGGTTTCCTCGACCCTGAAGCCCCACCAGTCCCACTGACTGCAAGTGGCATGGTCCACCACAGGCAGCAGTGCCTGCTGGAGGACATCAGAGATGGGGCCGTTGGCTGGTGAATAGAGTGGATCACAAAAAAAAAAGAAAAAGAACCATCAGGAGCGTTTTACACAGGTGAGAAGCCAGGTCATGAGCTGTCTTCTACATACGTGAGGTTATTCAGAAAATGGAAACATCAGATTGACTGGCTATCAGTGACCACACAAGATACCAATATATGAAGGGTGCAAACAGCAAAGGAAGGAGAAGAATCACTGAGGGTGTGTAAAAGCATTATGGGAAGAAACTGAGTAAAGGTAAATTTAAGATGTTAATCAGAGAAGACTAGACTGGGCAAAGGACTAGAAACATACAGTAGGGAACAATGTTGCATTGTCAAGCAGGTAAATTAATAACTTTCTTCCTAAGTCTCTTCCACCCCTAACCTCTATGATTTCTTAGCTCTCCTGGGCGTCTGAGATCCGACCTGGTTCCAAGAGAAATCCAAGCTCAGACATCCCTGGGTTTCTGGTTCAGGAGCTCAGTCAGCCTGGAGGTACTGTGCCCTATTCGCTCTAGCACAACAATTCCAATCTTTCTGGCCACCTGCACCAGTTCCCCAGGCTTTGACCTCCACTGAACCAGCCCGTGCTCACTCTAGCCTTTCACAGTGCATGGGCTGTTCCACATCTTAGCCTTGTGAGAGGGCCAATGGCCATGGCGGGTCAGAGTGGGACCAGTGACATGGGAAACTCGCAGAGGAGGCTCATTGTTAAAACAGGTAGCCTGGAGTGACACTCAGCAAAGGCTGGAGTCTATCGGTACTGGGCCACGTCCGAGGAGCAGGGACCCCATGGCTGTAGGAGAAGATGCTCTACTCACTCCAGAGGCGTCCCCATCCGGTGACGTAGCAGGGGAAGTCTTGCGGCAGGATGGCGCCGCTTGCGGGCAGGCAGGCTGGCTGGATCGTCTCGCTCATTTCCACAGGCTCAGCTAGCTTGATCAGGGCAATATCATTGCTGAAACCCAAATCAGATCGGGAGGGGAAGTTTAAACCCAGCTGGGAAACACTGGGGCGCTTGAGAGACCCTCTGATTTCTTTTCTAGCTGAGTAAGATGTTCGATTTCTTGTTCTGTCCATGCTCAAGAGCAAGTGGACTCACTAACAACCTTCCTTTTCTCATTTCTAACCGCTGGATATCTATGTCTAATATGATGGTTCAGTCCTGATGATTTAGTTGGATTGGTCCTGCTTTGAGCAGGGGGTTGGACTAGATGACCTCCTGAGGTCCCTTCCAACCCTGAGATTCTGTGATTCTTTGATCCTTGGTGTGGAAGGCAGACCCACAGAATGGCTTAAGTCCCATTTTCAAAAATGACCTGTGTCCCTTTGACTTTCAGTGATATCTAGGTGCCTAAGTCACTTGGGCCTTTTTGAGAATTTTACCAACCACTTTTTTTGCACACTAAATATATGCCTTAGTTTGCAAACACTTTAAACTTGAGTTATGAGAATAAACCAAGTGTAATATCTGAGCCAGTCCAAAAAAAAAACAAAAACAAAAAACCCACGGACAGCCAACGTAGCCATAAAACAACTGCTGAGGTGTTTCTGCCTTAGCTGGGCCTGTCTGCTGAATTTGATTGAATTGATTTCACTTGAAGCGCGACATTCCATTACAAAAGCAATCCTTCCCGAGAACTACCTCACCAAATCGCATCTCGCACGGCAACCAGTCAGAAAGCGAACGCAACCAAAAATCTCCCAAAGCTTCCCAAAGGAAATACGTCATGTGACTCCAGGTCAAAGCAGCGATAGGCCGGCAGTGCGTTTGGGGCGGTGGTGGGAGAATGAGGATTGGTGACACTAGCCAATAATTCTCTTTACACACGATTGGCCCATCTGAATAGCAACTGTCCTTATTGCAGAGGCATGTGTTAACCCAAGTGGCTTTGGGGGCAATCAGTGAAATAGAGCCAGAACTGGCTGATTTGAGCTAAGCTTTGACAGCAGAATTGCTGAACGAGAGACAGAGCCCCCCACCAACACCCTGGGGCTTTAGCGGATTTACGCGGTCTCGGGGGGGTTCCATTTCTCATGGACAATGATCTTCTCCACAGCAGCGGCCACAGAGCCACGTTCCTCGACCTCCAGGTTTTGTTTCCCCAGTAGAACTCGGTATGTTCTGCTGCTGCTATAGGAACAAACGGAAGGAGAAAACATGGTTAAACTTAAACCTCTCTTGATTGCCTCCAAATTCCCAGCTTATCTGCTAGGCCTGGGATTAATGTCCTAGCTGTGACAAGGCCACCAATGAAAGCTAAGGAAGCAACTCCGTTAGTGGACAGCTATTAGCCTCAATGTGGATCAGGCACCAGATGAAGGCAAAGACCCACGCGCTCCTAGCATGAGTTGCGTATTCTCACGCTTGGTCTCCTCCCCCATCTTTTCTCACTTGGTTGCTTTTCTGCACTAAATACTTGGACTCTGAGCCCATTCCCTTAGCAAAAGACGTCAGCACCTAGTCTGTGCCAATGGCTTATCTGCCCTCTTTCGCCCACCATGGCTATTTGTTTATCTCAGTGGTTCTCAACCATAGGTACGCGTATCCCTGCAGTGCCGGCTTTATGCCGATTCCACCGATTCCCTGGAATCGGGCCCCATGCTGAAGAGGGCCCTGTGCCTAAGGGGCACCACTCCGGGGGTCTTCAGCAGCAGAGGGTCCTTCAGTGCTGCAGAAGACCCGGAGCGGACCCCCCGCCGCCAAAATGCCACTGAACCCCAGGACCGCCGCCAAGTATTCCAATTGGGCCCCGTGGGTATAAAGCCGGCCCTGTACTCCTGGGGGTGCGCAGAGGTCTTCCAGGGGGTACAGCAAGTCATCTAGAGATTTGCCTAGTTTTGCAACAGGCTCCATAAAAAGCACTAGCAAAGTCAGTACACACTAACATTTCATACAGACAGTGACTGGTTTAGACTGCTCGGTATACTATACGCTTAACTGTGAGGACAATATGTAGATTCCAATTGATTTGTTTTTATAATTACATGGTAAAAAATGAGACAGTAAGAAATGTTTCAGTAATCGTGTATCTTTGTGTCTGATTTTGTAAGCAAGTTGTTTTAAGTGAGGTGAAACTTGGGGTGCACAAGACCAATCAGACTCCTGCAAGGGGTACAGTCGGCTGGAAAGATTGAAAGCCACTGGCTTACTTGATGCAGTGGGCCGCAGTGAGGACCCAGTTGGTAGCAATAAGGGTCCCGCCACATGCGAGAGTCCAGACGCCATTTTTGTCGAATTGGAGGGAAATCTGGAATGCACCAAAATCATGAGGACGTTAGCCTGGATTTCACCCAGTGGTTAGAAAAATAAAGCCCCATCTTGGGCAATAATAATGCTGCGTCTTTACCTGCCAAGGCCAGCTGTGGGGAATGGCATCTTCACCTCCGACCACCCGGGCGACATAAGGTGGGTAGGCAGGGACGCCGCAGCTGTAGGCTGGGAAATGCAGCAGGGAAGAGAGATGAGCATTTACGAAGTACCAGAACCTCATACGGATGGCCTGACCCTATGCTCCTGTCTGCTAACCAGCTCAAGGAATCCCAAGTTAATCCGGGGATGTGGTTTTATTTCCTCCCAAACTCCCCCGCCCCCTGTCCACCCGTGTAACTGGATTGAGTGTAAGTTCTTCATCAAGCCAAGCTGGGCATCCGCAGAAGAGATGCTCACTAAAGGATGTGGCACAACATCCCAAGGAAACTTAGGAAGGAAGAGGAGAAGCCCTGCGTATGGTAATCCTGCATTCAATATGCTGTGGGCACTGACAGTAAATCGCACCAAGGAAATCCCCCAAGTTAACTGACCCAAATTTGGTACATTCTCAAGTGCAATTGTCAGAGTCTCAGGGACAGGTGTCCATACTGCAGCGGGTCACCTTGTCTGGAGTCTCTGTAGTGAGGCCAAGGTCGGCCTGGGCCATGGTAACTGAATTCCCATCTGGCACTTGGAAGAAGCCCCTGTGGAGCAGGTTTGAGGCACACCTACCGGCAGGAAGCTTGCTCTTTGCTCCAGCTTGTGGTGAGTGAGAGGCCTTGCGTCACCAAGGCTGTCATCTGGCAGCCCCTGCACTCATTTCGGGCCTCCCCCTCCCCTCCCATCCAAGGAGCCTGGAGTTACCACATAAAAAACTTACCATAGCCCAGGAGCAAAGTGAGGCACACAAACCCGAACATGGTGACGGTCTAGGCTGAGTGAAGGGGACTGCTGACTACTTATAGGGTAAGACCAGTTTGACCTGAAGCCAAGAATGGAGATTAGCCGCAGCATAGAACCAATACGTGGTGAGATAAATATTTGTTCCTAACCTTGGCAAGTTATCGTTCAGCAAACACGGTGCACTGGGTAGTTTAGAAGAAAAAGCAATGTCTTGCCTTTAAAATGGGCGACCTAGCAGGATTTATCGCGTTGTAGAGAGAACTGAAATCCTAGCTCTGAAAGGCAGGCATGACTGGGGCTCAGGAGGTAGGAAAAACATTACACCACAGTGGGGAAAAAGGATTGTTTAGCCCAAGGATGTCGGAACCAACCTCAGCCCTGAGATCGTCATACGTGGGCAGAGCAGGCAGGAGCACAGTGTGAGGGGCTCATACTTAACACCCACCAGCTGCATGCAGAGTGAACTGCAGAGAGCTCAGTTCCTCTTCCTTGTTAAGATGAAGAGTTGGGTCATCCCGTCAGGGAGCGGAGGTGTTTCAGAGCTGGTGATTGGATGCCTCTCGTGAGCCATTTGCAATCCTCATTGGAACGCCCTTCTTCTGGATGGGCTCTAGATGTTTCATGGTTTCATCTTGGTCACCTCTGAGCATTAAAGCCCCCATGGCACTTTTAGCAAGAGTATCTAGCCTATGACATTGACCTCAAGGTTTCTCCATCCTGCTAGCCTGGCTTCGGGTTGCTGCTCACACGTTCCTTTCTCAAGAGGAGTGGTTCCAAACCTTCAGAAGTTAACCATTGTACATGTCTGCAAATAAGACGAGCGTTAACTCTTGGTAACTCCCTGTCCATGGATGGTTGCCTCCAAGGCAGGGCCGGCTCCAGACCCCAGCGCGGCAAGCACGCGCGTGGGGCGGCCCTTTCCCGGGGGGTGGCAGGCTGGGCCGGCGGACCTGCCGCAGTCATGCCTGCGGGAGGTCCACCGGAGCCCCGGGACGACCGGACCTGCCGCAGGCATGACTGTGGACAGTTCGCTGGTCCCGCGGCTCGGCTGGACCTCCCGCAGGCATGCCTGCGGCAGCTCAACCGGAGCCACCGGACCAGCGAACCGCCCGCAGCTATGGGAGGTCCAGCCGAGCGACCAGCGGACCCTCCGCAGTCATGCCCGCGGGAGGTCCGCTGCTCCCGCGGCTCCGGGGCGCCTCCCGCGCATGACTGCTTGGGGCGGCCAAAAAGGTAGAGCCGCCCCTGCTCCAAGGGTCTTCATCCTCTAATCTTTGATGGCCAGGGAAGGGACGTTAGAAGAGGGTAAAGAACTACGGGAGTAAATCGTCTGTCCCCTCATCCTGGGCCAATGCAGGTTTGTTCCCCACAGTGTGAACACCAGCGCGTTGTGCAGACTAGTTTTAAATATTTCAGGGACTGCCCATTGCTTCCCAGGGAAGAGTTTTCGACAGGGTAATTGCGCTTACTGCGAGGACCCTTTTCTTGCTTACCTACCATTGCTTGAGCCCATCCCATAATACTTTAAACCACGGTTTTCCCTCCTTGGGGGGGTTTATACCTGTCATATTTGTATCTCTTCCAGCCCTTCTGCATCATCTATTTTCTTCCAGGGAATCTTGCTGAGCGCAATGCTCACAAAGCATTCAGTACAGCAGTCTATGGGCTGCGGCAGCCATTCCTAGGATGGCTACTCATACAACTCGGCTGAGCTGCGTTTTAAAAGCTGGTAATGGGCATGGGAAGCCGGGACTGGAGAGCAAGGGATGAATCACCCAAAATTGCCCTGGTCTGTTGATTCCCTCTCAAGCCTGTGGTACTGGCCAGTGTCAAAGACAGGATATGGGGCTAGATGGCGCATTGGTCTGACCCAGTATGGCCATTCGTAGGTACTAGCCAGTCTTTGGGGATTGCCAATTCCCAGGCAGCCCAGAAACAGGCCGTGCTGGGGTAGGGGGGAACATTGAGAGAGTTTTCCCAACTTAAAGAAGAAAAGTCAGATTAGAGTCAAGATTTGAACAACGCCCTAAGGCCAGTTCTAGTTTCATGCAACAAGGCCGCTCATGCTCAGTGCAGTAGCACCCCCTAAGGTGAAGGGAGTGGGGCGGGGGTGTTGGATGAGAGCTTTTGTCCTTTTAATGGCTGCGACCCAACAGAAAGACATTGCGAAGGGATTGCCTGACCCTTGCAGAGAGCTCAGCTGTAAGAGGCTCCAGTTCTTTTACACATCGGCGTGAATTCAGCCAAGCTGCCACAGACTGGCCTGGTAGCTTAGCTCCTGGCAGGAAGGCCCCTGGGAGCGAGGAGGTTTGCTAACAGGTGTTTCACAGAAAGACAAATAGGCAAATATTCAGGGGCCCATTTTTCAGCTGTGTCATGAAAACTGTGTAACCAGCTGCTCAGCTCCCCCAGAGCCCTCGCTGGTGGCAAGTCGCCAGCTTGGGTGCCCCAGATGCAGCGAATTTTACTGCCAAACCTCATAGTCATAAACATAAAAACATGCGCCTCCGACGGGATGTGAGGCTAAGTACTGTGTTCTAATGCCATGTGAGGGCACAAAGCCTAGCGCGCCCTGCAGCCCGTGGACTGACTGACACATTAAAATGCAATGGAGCGTCCTTTCCTATGGAGTTCCCCATAGAGTCCCATGCAAACTGTCCCCGGCCCGCTTTGTAGACGCCAGTAGATGCCGTGTGTGAAATGGTTTTGACACTCCTTTACCATATTTGACCATTCAAAAAACAGGACACTCCATGGGGAGTGTCGCCCCCAGCTAATTCAGACAGCCCCCACCCACAGTCCACCCCCCCTCCTTCCATGCTCCGCCACCACTCTGCCCCAGGTCCCATATGTTCGTATTTTCCTGGACATTTTTAGATATTTAAAAATTCCTCCCAGACAGTGATTTAAGAACTAAAAAGCCAGACGTGTCCGGGAAAATACGGATGTATGGTAACCCGAGTGTAGCTGTGCTCGAACGCCAACGGAAGTTATAGGTCCGGGTCAGCCCATGTTAGGCAGGAGGTCAGCTTAGAGTAGCATAATGGTCCCATCTGACCTTAAAAATATATGACTTTAGTTCTTACAGCTCTTGCATAGCTACTTATAATAGGAACCTGAGCAATGGGGTGGCATGTGTGTGGGGGGGTGTCTGTGCAGCCTGCCTGTTTGCTCTCCTCCCCTCTGCACGCTATTGTGGCTGCAAAACCTGCAGCCCCACGTAACGCCCTTGGCTTGCAAAAGCAGCCTGGAGCAACCTCTAGCCCCGGACTGCTCATTTCGTTACATTTTAGAAAAACGTTTCTTAACAGATGTTTGTGCCAATTCCTCCTTCCTATTCCCTGGGTTGTGAGCAGGAGAATCAATAGCTGTTGCGATTTAACTATCCAGGACAAATCCACAGCCACATGGAGATTTTGCTTACTAGGGGGCTGCTGGTATGAAAGTAGGGTTTGGGCTCAGGAAAATTTCATCTAGGGCTCCCCAGGGCAACAGCCTCCATGCTGGACCAACGAGTCACTAGCAGGAGGATTAGGGAATAAGTGTTAAGAAACCATTTACTTAGGAACCTAGATCCAGAATCTAAAATGATCCAATGGAAAAGCTCTTCTTTGGCCAGAATTCCACTGGGTCAATTTTTAAGGTCAAGCATGGACGCAGACATGCGAGATGGAAATGTTCTACTATATCAGCTAGTCGATCACCTAAGGGGCTGCACAGGGTAGTTATCTACCTTGTTCTCTAGCTCAGTAATAGGCAATAATTGGAGATATATCAATCTCCTAGAACTGGAAAGGACCTTGCAAGGTCATCGAGTCCAGCCCCCTGCCTTCACTAGCAGGACCAATTTTTGCCCCAGATCCCTAAGTGGCCCCCTCAAGGATTGAACTCACAACCCTGGGTTTAGCAGGCCAATGCTCAAACCACTGAGCTATCCATGAGTGCGTCTCAGCCTTTCCTGCACCAGGACCCCAACCCCTTTCAGGGAGCACCCGGGGATCCCTGGCTTTGTCCAGTCCATTTTTAAGTGGCCCCAGTAATGAAGTTTCCATTACTTACCTTGAAGTTGTTACACTATCCAAGATCCACTGGCAGGACAATTTTCCTTATCTTCAGCCTGAGTGTCTATTTTCTGAATTTCTTCCCAGGTCTCCTAGTTATTGTTTCCTGTACCACATGCTGGGTAGCAAATGTAGCCTCCATGCATGTAAAATTAAAACTGCTGACAGAAGTGCTGCAGCCAGCATTCCAGCCACGTGCACACAGACTAGCTCCCTGGTCCCTCCAAACTTCTCCTCCCTCAGAGTTCCGTACATCTTGCTCCAGCTCCTCGGAAGGTTAGGCTGCTAATCTATGGGCAAGATGATGTCATAAGAATCGTATCCCACTCCCAGAAACACATACAAACACCTGTTGGTTTCAGTGTCTAAGAGCAGAATCTAATCCTAAAACTTCTCTCCATTTCTCGTCTAGTGGGTCTCAATCAGTCATTCCCAAACTGGTCTGCAGAGAGTAGCTGGTGATATGGGAGAAGCGGTGTCCATGGGTTTGAGATATGGTTGTCGCTATGAAAAAGCTTGGGTGTCACTGGTTTAAGCAGAAGCAGGAAAAAAAAAACTGAACAAAATTGCCTATTGCAATTCTACACACTAGGTGGCAGTGTGATTTAATTCTCAATTAAACAGTCAGGTTATTTTTGCAGGGATTTATGTATTGCTAACATAGTGGCTGGCTGTACAATACTGCATGGGCATCTTCTGCACTGTTTCCATTTTAAGAGATAGTGACCAGAAGTATTTCTGAGTAATATTTGCTGTCAGCAATATGTGTGTGTGTGTGTGTGTGTGTGTGTGTGTGTGTGTGTGTGTGTGTGTGAGAGTATATTGCTCTTCGCCACTTCAGTGTCATGTTCAATTTCAAACTGAACCTAGGGAGAGCACAGCTCGGGAGCTACACACATTCACTTGCAACAAAGCTGTATAATCCTATGAGCCAAGTAGTAACAGTGACAACCCCTCTGTTGGTAGTGGCACTGGAACCCTTATTAGACTGAACGGAACTAAACTTCTCTTGACCTCAGCAGAGGGGCAACCTAAGGCTAGATTCCCCAGTGGGTCTTCGGTGCTTAAAGTGGCAGTGAAGCACCTAAATCCAACACGTAGGCATCAGTGCCATTCACAAAACCACTGCTCTGGAGACACCTAAGTTTCCACCGGTGAAGTCCCCTAGACTCCTACATTTCAGATGCTGCGCATGCGCACAGCTGCCAAAGTCCTGACACCGCTGAGCGACCTGATGCTTAATTCATGCCCAAAACAAGGTGAATGGGCAGCTTTGCACTTAAACAGCAGCACTGCTGCTAGGATTGAAACAAGCAACTGATGCACAGAATCAGAGTTTAAGGCCAGAAGGGACCACCAGAGCATCTGACCTGTCTATCACAGGCCACCACCACCACCCATCACCTGCCTGCTAAATCCAACCACTGGAATGAGACCACAATATTACAGCCCACAGGAGCCTAGACAGACTTATGGGCCACAGGCAGAGAATAATAAATACATAATAATAATAATAATAATAAATCCCTTTGCATTTGAAATTCACCAGGCATCAGCCACACACGTGTAAGAAATATAGTTTTTATTTTAGTTTAGTTAAAAAAAATAATCGTACCACTGAATGGAAGTAGCTTTTGAAAAAAAAGCAACAACTTTTAAATTCATCTGTATAAACATTTGCTAAAGAAAAGCAGTACAAGAATGGAAGAAACTAATATCATCTTTGAGCAGATAACCATATGAAAAATAATAAAGCCTCTACATCCACCAATGGGTTTCTTCTTAAAATCTTTTACCAAAATACCGGGTTAGTCAAAAAGCAATCAAGCAATTAAGTTTTCATGATGAATACGACAATCTGAATTTTGCATACCAGTGGTGTGGATTTTTTTAAACATTTTTTGCAGCAAACATCAACACTAAAATGTCAAGTCTTCCGTTTTCACACTTCACTTCCTCATCTGAATGACGACGTTAAGGGTTAGTTAGGGCTTTCCATGCTTACAGGCAGGCATAAGACAATTCTATTGGTTTTCATTACAAACACCACTTAGTGCAATGGAGGTTTCTGTGTATTCCAGTTGACCTCGTCATAAATGCAGTTAGAGACATTAGTTACGTGTATGGTTTCGTTACAAAACCTGAAAGGACCGAACACCGGTGATTAGAGTTTGTCCCTTTCTTTTAAAAATCACAGTGCATGCAAAAGACATAGAAAAGCACTTTTCAGAGAGGTGTTTTTCCAGCCTGAATGTTTATTGGTTGTTAAAGAGCCGTAGCTGTATTCAGCAAGGTTCCCCAGCTGGCCCGTGGCTTTCCCCTAATTTTTTGCAAGTGACCAAAATGTTTAGGCCTGATACTGACACATCCCCTGCGTTCGTTCTCCCACCATGGCTCTTTCTGCACAGGGAACAGTGTCTACAAACCAGCTGAGGTGACATACACAGGATTATGCCAGCGTTAGCTGCATCGTCCAGAACTAGGCTGAGGTTTTTTCCCCTAACACCTCGGTACTAAGTGCTTATCAAGAGGGAATGCAGAGAGAGGCAGAGCTTTGCAGCACTTGGGTCTCAAGTCAGCATTATGCCAAGCAACTCCTGGAGGTGCTGTGAGTCCTTAACTCCCACTGCCATCAAAGGCAGCTCAGGGAACTGTCCAGATTGTAAAATTGAGCCCTTAGTGTGTATAACCATTTAGGACCAGTCTCTGGTGCTTAGCATCTCACAGAGAGGCAGGCCAGCCCTGCTCAAAATCCACCTTCTCATCCCACCCCCTGGTGAAGGGAGGTGGCCTTGTCCTCATTGTATGGGCACCAAAAGTTTCAAGCAACTCATCCAAGGCCACGCAGTGAATCAGTGCCAGAGGCAGGATTAGAACTCAGCGTCCCGGCTCCTCACCCCACGTTCAGTTGACTGACCATGCTGCGGGCTTTCCCCACAGACGATTCTTGGAACGGTTTCAGCTACGGGCCTTTAAAGGGACTGATTTAAAGCATTAAGTGTAGAATGTTTCCAGAAGACTACGCGCACTCCCAGCCGCCTGAGGCACTTCTGCACAAGCAGGAACTACTAATCCAGAGTCCGGTACGTTCAGTGCCGGGGGCATAGCCACAGTGCTTACCCTACGGTTTGGTTTACAAAATGGTTCACAGCTAGAAAACACACACGAGTTCAGAGCACATGGAAAGTTTGGGGGGGGGGGGTGTTTTTTTTTTAAAGCAACGTTACACCTGCAGACACACATCGTCACAGAACAGCTAACAGACCAATGGGAAACCAAGTCTTCACTTGCCATATTTACAGTGCAAGGAAGCAGGATGATAAACAAAACTGCCAGCAGCCCGTCCCTGAAGGTGGCCCAACAACTCTGGATTCACAGACAAAAAAAATGTTCTTTAGAAATTGGTCCCTTCAACCATCACTTACACAAATCATCCCGGATCTTTCCCAGACAGTAGTTCGCTCGGCACCTCCTTGGCACTCTGTACCGTGGAAGTCCTGTCCAGGGCTGCCGCCCACCCACCCCCGCCCGCCCTCTGATCATTGCTTGAAGGCGGACTGTAGTTCCTTAAAGGCGGCTTTCCTCTGCTTCATCTCCTCCGCCTGCTTTTTCTTCTCCTCCTGCTCGGCTTTGATCTCCTCTTCGAAGCGGCTGGCCTCATTAATAGCTTGGACCTGGAAGTTCAAGCACATTTGGCAAGGGAGTCAGAAGAGCCCACCCCGCAAGGCCTCTGGCAGCAGGATTTCTCACAAAGCGCATCAGCCAAAGCCCGGCGGGGTCTAAGGGAAACTTTCCACTGACTTCAGCGGGTTGGGGATCGGGCCCTAACAGCGAGGTTTCTAGCCGGCCCTTTGGGCACTGCTCATCTACAGAGCACAATCCAACCCTGTCACCTGCGAACCAGCAGCACGTGCTGGGCCGCGGCACCTTTGCTGTCCCGGCTGCGATTCAGCAGACTCGCAAGGAAGAGCGGATGCCACAGGCAGCAGCTTTGCAGGCTGCAAGCCGAGCTCCACCCTCGGGGGCACGCAGCTGCCATTGCACGGCAATGGGTGTGTGTGTGTGTGTGTATGTGTGTGTGCGCGCGGGGGAGGAGGGGGGTCTGGCTCCAGAGTGGCTTTCTGTAAACCATCGTGTGACGCACACTGGTTATATAGGACATCTGAACACTGGGCACTATGGTCAGAACCATCTACCAGTCCCGGCACACACGTTCCCTGCCCACCCTTTACCTTGTGCTAATGGAACACGCCCTCACGTTCTCCCGCCCCTCCCCGACATCACGTATTCCCCCATCCATCCCCCTCCTGGCTGCACTCAAATGACTTCAAATTGTATTTTGTTCCCCCCCTTACTTTGGCCTCGAAGAAGCTTTTGGCTCCCTTCACGCCCTCCGTGGAGACGTCGATCTCCGAGAGCCGCGCTAAGGCGTGAAGCCCGCTGTCTTCCTGCAACTCGCCCGCCGCGGCTTTGCGGAAAATCAGGAGAAACTGTCAGAGGGAAGAGGCACAACGTTGTAGTAAGTGGAACTAGGCCGGAGGACCTAAGAGAATAATCCTGCCAAGTAAGACTTGCTGCCCCGTGTTATTTATTACTGACCACAACCAGGGTCCCACGGCGCTAGGCGCTGTGCAGACCCAGAGGACAGCCTCTGCCCTGAACAACGTACACAATCTCCGCCGCCGAAGAGGAGAAGGAAAAGCTGAAGTGACTTTCCCAAGGTGTCACAAGCCAGCAGTGGCAGAGCTGGGAGATGCCAATGTCTTGACCACTGGACCTGGCCTGATACAACTGACCCTGAACGTTTTGTATCAAGCACAAGAGTGCGAGTTAGGAGATTGCCGTGTAACCAGGAAAGACAGGAAGCTGACAGGTGAGACACTGAAAATTAGATCATTGGGCAGCGTTACTATCTTATTTAGCTACTGTAAGACCAAACACCATGAATATTCATCTTGTGAGTGATACTGAGCCGTATCACATGTCTGCTGCACATCTGCTCATTAGTATTTTAAAGGCAAGTGCCGAGATAACTGCATAGAGCAAGCCAGCATGAATGCCAGCCGCTCAGGCGTGCATGCAGCCATGTCCCTCACAGAGAATGAAGGCACTGGCAACTGCCTGGACAGTGCGTAAACCAGGAAGATGTAATCCCCTTAGCAGCCAGGCAAAGTAATGCACTCAAGTCTCACTTCTCTTTTTGGAAGGGGATCTCATCTGATCTGCAGAGGCTTCATTAAGACGCCCCAAGAGCGAAGTGCTTTGGCACGGAGGCTGTTTATAGAGGCAAGCAGCCTGTCTCCCACAGGAAGCATGTTTAGGGTGATGCTATCCCGAGGGAGCGCCAGGGTCTCTGTGCAGTCAGCGTAAATCCATGGAAATCTCCTGCAAGGAAGGAAGACTTTTAAATGCAAGGGGCTGCGTGTCCGCATGAGTGTCCTACCCTGGGGCTGAGACCCAGTGCTGGAGAGACCTAGAGAGCTGCAGGAATGCAGCAACCGAAACACAACTGCCCCGTTAGCCTTATCCCTTATTCAGATAGCCCGGCAGGAGTGCACAGTGCTTCACAGGCGGAAGAATATATTAATGCCTGCCAGGAGCTTAAAATCTAACAGATATAGCGATCCTCCCCTGGGTGGGGACTCCGTGGGGGGGAAGACATTCTGGGGCGAGCAGGCCTAACGGTTTCTTATATTATCCTAGACAAGCTCCAGAGCAGAGATTGGTGCCAGCCGGAGTGTCGAGAGGGGGTCTGAAATGAGTACAATGAGGATGTGTGATGCAAAGAGGGAAGGAGGATTTTGTAGGTGAGATAGGCAGCACAGGCAAAGGCATAAGTGGAGGGGGGGAAAATGGACACAGAAGCATCAAGGCAATAGCAGATTTAGGGATGTAAATATTGGTTAAAAAATTAACCGGTTAAACAGTTAAAATTATATCGATCAGAGCCCAGCATTGTGGCCTCCAGGTTGACGTTGCCAGCTGTAACGCCGCCTGAATGCAGCTTCTCTGGCATTTCAGCCCAAGCTTCTCCCCAGGACACAGCTTCTATAGACATTTATACAGGGCATGTGTTGAATTCTCCTGCCTTCGACTGGGAGGCCATTCCCTTAGGGCCGTGGCAGGAGAAACAGGCTGGGGAATCTGGAAACTGAACGTGCACAGCACAGATATTCAGCGGTGGAGGGTTCGGAGGCACATGCAGCGTGATTAGCTATACACTGTAACCGAGGGTGCAAAGATCAGTGTGGAGCCAGTGAAGGAGCAGTTGTCCTGCCCTGGCAGAGAAGAGAAACATCTAAAAATCTCAGTATCCCCAGAGAGGATCGGGTGCTTCCATGGATCGGGCACACAAACCGGGATGGGCGTACTGCCCTGGAGCCCTCGCCCGGACACTGCTCACTAGAGAAGGCCTTACCTCCCGGAAGCTAAGTTTGCCGTCAAAATCTTCATCTACTTCTTTGATCATGTTCTTCAGCCCAAGGTGTGTTTGTGATGCTCCTAGTTTTTCCATCATTAGCTTCAATTCCATCAGGTCAATGAAGCCATCTTTCCCCGCGTCATACCTAAGAGACAGAAACCATAACTACAGAGACCAGCTTCCCTTCAGAAGTAGCTATTTCAGATCCTGTGAATTTGCCTCTGGTCTTATCAGCACTCTTCTAGAAGGCCCTGTCCTATCGCTCCCCATCAGTGCTGCGTTTGCCAGCCCACCTGTACCGTCTCTCTACACCGTGGATTCATCAAATACCACGGAGTCAGTGGAGCTCAGGGACTTCAGTATCAAATGATCAGGCCTCTCCCAGTAAAGCTAAATGTTAGCTTAGCTAAAGTCTTAGCTGTCCTCCTCTGTGGACAGCAGCCATTAGAAGGAGACATGATCACACATGATGGGTGAAATTTACCTTCCTTTCCCCACAGGGCCATGCAGCAAACCATCAGGAGGGGCAGATATAACCTACTAAGAGTGAAATCCACCTCTGTCCAGGAGAGCAGCAGAAGTGATGCACAGGGCTGGTACTGCCCCCGATGCTTCACTACAGCCCCTCGAAATGTAACTCCACAGAGCTTCATTCCAGCTGGCAGAGAGTGAATCAAAGAGCTTTGCCTGGCCTGGGATTGAACTACACACCCAGGAAATGCAATCCCCTTCCTGCTTGGGACCCTGAAGCTCTAACTTTCAATTCCCTCTCCAGCAACACAACACAACAACCACACACACACACACACACGGTAAAAGCAGCTACAGTCACTGGCATTCAGCTCCAGCTTAGGAAGCTGATCTACTGCCCAACGGTACAATTTCCCCACTGTACAAAAGCACAACAGGAAGTTCACAGTCCAGAATAAAATAAGTGCTTAAAATCATGGATCTGCCTTTGTCTCTTAATGGCCTACCCCCATGCACTATGCAGTCTGTTGTCACAGAGTGCAAAGAAGAGTTAAGGTACAGCTCAGCCTTTCCATTCTACTTAGTGGGTGAGTCTGTTTGCTTTCCAGCCTCCGATCCAGGCAATCGCTGGAGCTTATCACAACGTCCACAAACAACGCCACGCTAAGGACAAAGACCAGACTCTGCGTGGGTGCGGAAAGAGCACGGGGCCATGCCAAGAAGCAGGGGCAAGGCAGGAAGCAAGAGCAGGAAGCATTTCGACACCGCGCTACTGACGGTACCGAGTGCAATGGCCTGCAAAGAGACAAGGACAAAGCGAGCAAAGGAGGAAATTGCAGGGTTGGTTGTGGGGTTTTGTTTTTTTTTTTGCACCATTAAAATATTTCTTCTGCTTATTGTTCCAAAAATTGTACCGGGGGCATAAACAAAACCAGAACTTACTACAGCCGTCACTCTAAGACACGACTCGGGGCAGCCCCAGAAAGTGAGCAGAAGTTCGGGTAATGTGCCGTCACTTCCTTGAGCAGAGATCCCAAGGCCAGAAGGGACCACTGTGCTCATCCAGTCTGACCTCCCATATAACAGGCCAGGGACCGGCCCCACGGTCATTCCTAGAGCAGAGCTTTTAGAAGAACGCCCGATCGTGATTTTAAAATGGTCAGTGATGGAGAATCCACCATGAGCCTTGGTTAATTATCCTCCCTGGCAAAAATGTATGCCTCATTTCCGGTCTGAATTTGTCTAGCTTCAACGTCCAGCCATGGGATTATGCGTGAACCCTTTCCATGCTTGATTTCAGAGCCCGTTATTAAATATTTGTTCCCCAAGCAGAGATTTATAGCCTGCGATCAAGTCACCTTTTTAACCTTCTCGTTGTTAAACTGAACAGATTTAGCTAAATAGATGGAATGGCAGCACTTTGGCAGTCTCAGAACACTCTGTATCAAGCAATAGCTCTTAAAAAGCTTGGGGGAAGAGAGGGAGAGAGCCTTGGCACAAGCCGCCAGGCCTGGCAGCTGAGCTGTGAATGTCAGGCATGCAGAGCCCAGCTGTAAGAGGTAGTCTTACAGATCTCCAGCTGGTGGCTTCAGCCTGTTATAGACACATCTTTATGGAGCTTGGCTGCTGCACTCCAAGTTGAGTACTCAGGAGCAGGAATTTTGTTTCCCACTCTGAAGAGGGGGAGACGGCGCATTCAGGTATGAAATTAGCTACCGGGATGGGAGGAAAAGCAATTAAGAGTCTGCACATTCTAGGAAAGCCTCTCCACCCCCTCAGCGTGCAGATGATCTGCCTGGTGAGCTGTATAAAACCTTCCTGTTTAAGAAATGAATAGTGGAAACTACACACCTCCCTAGAGGCTTATGATATTGTGAGGTTTTAGATGAAGATCTGGTTCCTCTAAAGTCTCCCAGGTCAATGAATCAGCATGTATTTAAAAATAGTAGCCAGAATGTAGATAGCCAGGATGTGGCTGGAAGCACCCAGTATCGAAATTCATCACCAGGCATGTACCAATGGACCTCAAAACACCCTCTGTCTCCTCTCTTAGTTTCATCTCTGGCTAGGCATTCTCTGTAACTAAGGAGTGCCTAAAGAGACATGAAGGTTTATCATCCTCAGATGCAGCCCCCCAGTCACGCTGCAAGAGAGCTGTGGCTGCAATTATTGGTCAAAGTGTTGCTTATGATCCACTGGGTCCTGGCCCAGGGGTTCCCCATAAGGATGTCCAGGGTTCCCCATAAGGACGCCGATATCCCACCATAATAATAGTCAAGGTTCATTGTGAACATGCCCCATAAATCCCATCACAGAACACGTTTGTGCTGAACGTTTATAGCAAGCATTAAGATGAGACAGGCCGGGCTTTGGTGGCTTACTATGGCTTTGGGTGTGTTTCAAAACCACCGGAGGCATGCGTGACACCACTAAAGGCACCCGAGAGTGTCTTTTTATAGCATCTAGTTTTACTTTTGACTGAAACGAGATTGGTTTGCAATGGTATCTGAGCCCTCCAGGACACAGCCGAGTGCTCCATTTGCTCACCGCTCTCGGGGCTTAGAATGCACTTGCATTAACAGCCCCATTAAAAGGCTCCCTGCAGGGGGGAGTGGATGCTTTCCGAATGATACTTTGTGCTTTTTCTGAAACGAACACTCCAGATGCTTTTCTCCCCACTGAAGCGTGCACCACTTAAGCTAAAGAATTTGTTGCAGTACAAGAGGAGCTTTTCCAGGTAAATCTTCCCACCACGACCAAGCATGGAAATTGGTTTGAGACCTGTGCCTTGATAATCCTCCTTCAACCTAAGCCAACCTACTTTTGAAATGGTATCACAGCTGTACACGTGCTTGGAGTTGAGTGGATTTAACTTGCTTCATCATTATCTGAAGACATCCTACAACTCTGCGTAAGTCCTAGATGGTAAAATGGGCACATGTGCTATACGAGGTTCAGTGCTTGCATTACTTGGCATATATGAGATTTCTAATAAAGTGATCACTCTAAGCCCATTCAATAATACTAAATTAGAAAACATCGTACTCCAGAGGCAGATTAAATATAGGACTGGTGGGTGCATCAAGACAGCATCCACACTAACGTAGCTATGCACATCTGTTAAAGAAGGAGGAAACACTGCCCTTCAGTTGTTGAATCATCATAAACTCTGAGGGGAAGTTTAAAATCTAAATAAGACATTTGATCTCCCAAACCTTTAATGTTTGGGACCGAAGACAAACCTGGACAGAGCACACAGACTACAATCGAGGCAGACAACTGGTGATATGTAACTATTAAATAAATGCACTAAGCAACAGGACTGAACCCAGAGACTGATGTCTCCGCCAATATAATGGGGTGGAATAAATAACCTAAACATTCTTATTTATCGTTCGTCTTTCTGCCATGATGTCCAGACACCGGAATGTTGTGCTAAGACGAAGGATTCCTGCTAATATATATGTCTATGTTGACACAAGAGACGTGAATGTTAAGGCATCGATTTCAGAGTAGCAGCCGTGTTAGTCTGTATCTGCAAAAAGAACAGGAGCACTTGTGGCACCTTAGAGACTAACAAATTGATTTCAGCATAAGCTTTCGTGGGCTACAGCCCACTTCATCGGATGCATGCAGTGGAAAATACATATATATATATATATATATATATATGGAATATATATAAATAGATATCTTCCTATTGTATTTTCCACTACATGCATCCGATGAAGTGGGCTGTAGCCCATGAAAGCTTATGCTGAAATCAATTTGTTAGTCTCTAAGGTGCCACAAGTCCTCCTGTTCTTTTTTCTTAAGGCACAGAGTAGCTCTGCATCGGTTTTCAGAACAGGAGAGATGGCCCAAGGATCAGTGTTTTAACAATGACTTCATTTCTATTGAGCAATGAGAACTGGTGAATCAGCTTACCTGGTAGACACTGGTACTGAGAGTGACTATTACGCTGCTACGCCATTTACCTGCTCCATTCAGACTGGCTTGGAACAAGGTGGCTGTACTTTAACAAGTCAGAATAGTTTGTCCATAAACTAGAAGGTTCTTCTGATTAGGGTGAAGTCTTCATACCGACTCTTATCTGTGAATCACTGTCAGGCAGCCAACAACTGCAGAAGTCACAGATGGAAACTACCCTTGAGAACACGAGGCCCCGCTCCCTGCAAATGCCAGATTAATCTGGCAGGCTGTCTAGGAAAGCAGATTCAAGTTATAGCCATACTCAAAAATTGCTTTCACAAGGCACAGCTAGCGAGTTTGTTTGAAGACCTTGATGTTTTTTGTCCCTAGAATACACGTGCTGAAGTTACCTGACTTCCCTAAAGAATCATAGAAGATTAGGGTTGGAAGTAGGGTGACAAAATAGCAAATGTGGAAAATCAGGACAAGGGGTGGGGGGTAATAGGAGCCTATATAAGAAAAAGACCCAAAAATCAGGACTGTCCCTGTAAAATCGGGACATCTGGTCACCCTAGTTGGAAGAGACCTCAGGAGGTATCTAGTCCAACCCCCTGCTCAAAGCAGGACCAACACCAACTAAATCATCCCAGCCAGGGCTTTGTCAAGCCAGGCCTTAAAAACCTCTAAGGATGGAGATTCCACCGCTTCCCTAGGTAACCCCTTCCAGTGCTTCACCATCCTCCTAGTGACATAGTGTTGCCTAATATCCAACCTAGACCTCTCCCACTGCAACTTGAGACCACTGCTCCTTGTTCTGTCGTCTGCCACCACTGAGAACAGATAAGCTCCATCCTCTATGGAACCCCCTTTCCAGGTAGTTGAAAGCAGCTATCAAATCCCCTCTCACTCCTCTCTTCTGCAGACTAAACAAGCCCAGTTCCCTCAGCCTCTCCTCATAAGTCATTAGCACATCCCTGGCACAATTTCACTAAACACCTGGTGTCAGAGTAGGTCCCAGCAACATCAGGCAGGAATTTCTCCATCTTCTTTAGCTGAATTGTTCAGCAGGACGATTTATAGGTTTGATCTGGATGATCGCTGCACCTAGCACAGGTCTCCCGGCACTGCTCGATAGTTCCCCATCAGCGGTTCTCTTAGTTACTTGGCATTTTTCATCTTCAAAGCCCTTTGCAGACATCCCCCCAACGCCCTTCTGGGACAGGCAGATATTCGTACAGGTTTATAGATGGGGAGAAGCCCCTGGTCGGAAAGCTGAGTTCAGAACTCAGGAATTCCTGGCTCACCATTAGAGTTGGTAATTCAATGACCTGGAGCGGGTGGCCCCAATTTCAGAAGTACTGAACTCCAGCTGAATGGCAGCCCCACTTGCTTCAAGATGGTACAAGGTGTTAGGTTTGTAGAACCAGCAGGTCAACGTCTGGTCTACAAAAACGAAGCCAGAAGAGCGGTGGATTTGGAGTTTGTGGGGCCTTGAGACCCAGCCAAGAAAAAAAACCAAAAACATTGTCTCTATCTCCCCCCCGCCCTGTTTTTCATTTTTTTTTCTTCGTCCTCCTCCTGTATTATAAGTAATGGGACATAAATGAAAATAAAGTGAGGTACCTTGATTGGGGCAGAGGGTTGGGGTGCAGGAGGCAGGCTCTGGGAGAAGGTCTGGGGGCGGGGTGCAGGCTGGGGCAGGGGGGAGTGCGGGCTCTAGGAGGAAGTTTAGGTGTGGGGTGCAGGCTCTGGGCTGGGGCAGGGGAGCAGAGCGGCAGCGCACACCTCAGGCGGCACAGTTCCCAAAGCAACCGACGTACACACCCTCTGTCAGCGACTCCTAGGTGGGGGGAGCTAGGGGGTCTCCGCACACCACCCCCCACAGCTCCCATTGGCTGCAGTTCCTGGCCAACGGGAGCTGCACAGTCGGTGCTCGGGGCGGGGGCAGCAAGTGGAAACATCCGCCCCCCCCCCCCCGAGGGACCGCAGGGATGTGCCGGCTGCTTCCGGAGCAAAGCGGCGCGGGGAGAGGGAGGCAGGGCGGGCAGGAAGCTGGCTTAGCCCTGCTTCGCTGCTGCTGGCACGTCTCAGCATGCCCCTTGGGGGAGGAGGGCAGCGGGTCTCCGTGCGTTGCTTGGGGCAGGGGCAGCCTTTGGAGCTGACTCATCCCTCCCGCCCCCCACCAGGGGTGCACAGAGACGTGCCAGCAGCCAGCCACTTCCGGGAGCGGCATGGGGCCACTGACCATGGCATGCAAGCAGCCTGCCTGCCTGCACCCTGCCGCGCCGCCGGCTGGACTCGGGGGCAGGTTGTCAGATATTTGTCCTGCATTTTGGGAGGCCCCTCTGTGGTTGGGGGCCCCGTGCCACCGCATGGTTTATTTCATGGTAAATCCGCTCCTGAGCCGGAAAACGTATCAGGTGGTGGAGGCGGGGAAAGAGTTTAATCTTCCACTTTGCCAGGGTTGGAAACAAGCTTTGCACAGCACTGGAAAGATGGAGCTCGCTGCTTCCCGGGGTACACAACGCTCTCTGTTAGACACAGTGCATCAGGAAGCGTCCCTTAAATCTCTGCATGGTCCCTCAGACCAGCAGAGCCTTTCTGGCACTGGCCCAGGGATTAACAGAGCAAAGGCCTTGGATCAGGGTAATTTCCGGTCCTGAAAGCGAGCTCTGAAAATGCCCCAGGCAAGTCTCACAATTGTGCTTAGGAGTTTGGGAATGGAAAGTCTCAGCTGTGCCTTGTCTGGTCCTGTGTGAACAGAGACCTGCTTTTGAGTCCTGGCTGCCAGCGGGGGGCAGTTTGCGATTCCAGACGCCCACGCTGCTAGCCAAAGCGGAGAGCTACCTTGCAGCACAAACAAAGGCTTAGTCATTTTACACCTTTGTCGGGAGTTACTGGCGGCGGACCAACATTCCAGACTGCCTCCCATTAACTATCTTGCCTGCAGAACATTCATCCAGCCCCAGAGGACAATGCTCCCCCCACTGAGCAGAAGAGAGGAGCACATGGGGCTGCCCCGACAACCGTGTCTCTGTTCTATTCATTGTGGACAACTTAGCATAACTCAACTTCTCCTTGTGTGTGGAACACTCTCTCCCCAACACGGGAAGGCCCAAAGATCCCAGTGGCGAGTCTCTAGCGTCTCTGGCTGTCCTGGAGTGAAATCAGACCCATGAAACACCGACCTGGGGACAGGTCATAGAATCTCAGGATTGGAAGGGACCTCAGGAGGTATCTAGTCCAACCCCCTGCCCAAAGCAGGACCAATCCCTAGACAGATTTTTGCCCCAGATCCCTAAGTGGCCCCCTCAAGGATTGAACTCACAACCCTGGCTTTAGCAGGCCAATGCTCAAGCCACTGAGCTATCCCTCCCACCAAAGAAACCCACCAGTTGTGCTGGCTCCAGAGGTGGCAGCAGAGGGTCCGGCTTCCCCTCTGCAGGGCGCTGAACAGAACCATTTAATTCCCCTGTTCAGAATTCCCTGACGCAGCCCCTAGAGAATTAGTGACCCACGTGGCCGGGATCCTCGAGCTGCTGCAGTGACTCCTGCATTGGAGAGGGTGGACACAGTGAAGAGATTCCCAGACAGACGTGTATCCCTGGGCTTCGCTCCTCCGAGAATGCCTAAAAGGGCCAGGCCAAGCCTGGCTTGCAGGGAGGGGACAGCCTCACCCTCCCCTCCCTGCCACAGGAGCTCCAACGAGGATCAGCTGGAGGGCAGTGCCCTGACTCTGATCCTAGTGCTAAGCACCCAGCAGGGAAATTGGGCTCTTAAGATACGGACCAGTCAGCGCCCCCACTGCCCTCAGAGCTCAGTGGCAGAGGGACTTCTCGGCGCTGTCCAGCTGCAGGAATCCGGCACTTCGCCACCGCCAGCAAAGCACCGGCGCTCCGGAAAACACGCCCGTGCCCACCTGATCATTTCCTTTCTTCCACCAGGGAAGACCAAAGATTGGTCCCACCTTGTTCGTTACCGCAAGCAAGACTCTCTTCCCTCTGCGGGAGGGGGGAGAAGTTGTGTTTAGGCTCTGCAACAAGCAGTCGCTGGCGCGCCTCGCAGCTCTGAAGCTGTCACGCTAGGGGAGCGGAGGCTTTCCAGAGCGGAGCCTCTAACTGAGCCAGCCTGTGACTCAGGGGTGCAATTTGCTTTGGTAGCAGCAATGGTTCTCTCAGGTAGGGTGACCAGATGTCCCGCTTTTCTAGGGACAGTCCCAATTTTGGGGTCTTTTTCTTATATAGGCTCCTGTTACCCCTCACCCACGTCCCGATTTTTCACACTTGCTGTCTGGTCACCCTAGTTCTCGGACCTCTCACGCCACATGCTCTGTGGACCTTCCTACTATAGTAGAAGAAAGGAAGTTCTCATGGAAGCCTGGATACATTTGGTTGAACATGTAGTTGATGACAAAGCCAGCCTGGGAGAAAAAACAGCTTCTCTCTAGACTGGATTCTCACCAAACAGCAACAAATGCAGCTCCAATGCACCTGCCTTGAAGATCCCACCCTGTATTAGGCACATGCCCCTATTTTCCCCTTCCTTAAGTTATTCTAGGGATCCATTTTAACTTCAGTGTGTTAGCCTGGGCTATAGAGCAAATCTCCCCTCTCGCTGGCGTGACTCACTCTTTGCGAGCCAGGGCTGGTAGCCGCTCTCTAGCTGAAAATCCCACCGTCCTGTATGTAACTCAGTCCTTCCTCTTCCCCAAATCAGCGGGGTCAATTCAATGTAGCATTTCAACCGAGCCTCTGTCTGGATAACATTAAATACACCCTGTGGATGAATTATTGCAGTGTTGCAAATTCCCACTGTTTCCTAACTTGGAAAGAGGGATTACCTCTCCTGGAGACAGGCGTTAATTGTGCTCCTAATCTCTGGCTAAGTGGTAAATGACCCCATTATTAGCAACCTCAAAAGAAGCATCATTAGCGCATTTCTGTGTCAGAAAGGTCAATCAATGGCTCCTTCAAATTCTTTGCTAGCGAGCTCTTCCTGCTTGCGTTACTTAAATCTTCCCCAGTTCTTTGCCTCGTTAAATAGGACCGTCCCAGGAACCCTTCATAATTGAAAACAGCCATGTTTACCAGTTTGGCGCCAACAGATCTAATAGGGATTTGGCCAGGCAACGAGGACAAGGATGAACTGTGTTAAAACCAGGCTCCTAGTTAGAGAGAGCATGTCCTTGCCCTGGTTTAACCCTATCCACACTGGGTTATCTTTGCTGGCACCAACCAAGCAGGATTTTTTTTAGAAGTCGGGACATCAAGCCGGTGTAGATGGAATCTGGCAGGTTCCAAGATTCTAGAACCTTGGAAGTAACGGGGCTGCAATCAGAGGTGCCGGATAGGAGGGGATGGAGAGTTTCTCTCTCTGAGGAAAAAGTATCCCCCAATCTGCCAACTCCTTTCAGGAAGAAAGCATGGAGCAGAATTCAGCAACATCTAACAGCATTTTGTCTGACATTATATATTATACTGTAGGCAAACAAGTACTGATTAGATCTCTACCACAGCTGCTTCAGGGAAGAGAGATGACTAAGTATGTGACTGACCTATACTATAGAAGCAGATGACTGTATTTCCTGTGTCTTTCTAAGCCTCTCGTTCTATGGTCGCCTTATAAAAATACTTAATTGCTGTAGCAGAGAGAAACACACACACACACCCAAGAGACTGCAGAAAGCAGCGAGCTCATTTCACATTAAGTTTAAAGGTATTTGAAACTTACTGAACTAAACGCAAGTATGCGGACAGCAACGTGGCCTTTTGAGCGGCAGCTAATAAATGCAGAACCAAAAATACACCCCCCAACTCAGAAGAAAGCCAGTGGGGGTAGAAGAGGAACAGCCTGCAAGCACATAACGGAGGAGAAAAGCAGAACTAGAAAAAAATACCAGCACCGAAGGAAGAGAAGTAAAACCTCTAAAGCAGGAACAAGCTAACACAGCTTTGGAGGTGGACTGACTTTAACCTTTACCTATGTGGTTCTGGTGACGAGGAAGGAGAAATAATTTAAGGCTAACCCTTTAACAGAGGGATATTCATGGGCAGAGCATTACTTCTGCAACCTTTTCATTGTTACTTTCCCTTCCGGACATCTACAGAAATGCCTTAAACTGACTTAGGAAGGAGGCAAGGGGGTGAAGTCTGGGTCCCCCAGGTTCTGTTACGCACACACACGCTCACTCCTGGGCTTTGCAGGCTCTGCCACAGGCCAGCACGGCTACATTACAAGCGATTAAAATCTCATGTGGTTCTGAGCAAGTAGCAATTTGCTGAATTCAATGCGACATCTAAGCGACTGTCTGAGAGCCTGATCCAAAGACCAAGTCAGTCAAGGAGACACTTTCCATTGACTTTGACAAGCTCTGAATCACACCTCAGGTTAATACCCTGAAAGGGAAGCAGGAGGAGGGAGAGAGAATGAGAAACAGTCAGTTCAATAGGTTTTAAAAATGAAGAATAAGGGAGATCACACATAGGTAGATTACAAAGCAGCTAATTACAAAATGCAGGGGTAATGCTAGGAGATCTCAGGACCCAGACCGGTAACCCTTACTCACATGAACTGTCCCAATGATTATGAAAAGTGAGCTCTGGAAACCTTAGTACAAATACACATTTAGAAACTGAATGCCTTGTGCTATGATTAATCACTTCCCTAGCACTGCGATGGCCTTGGGCACTGGTGCACCTCGCTTCCTCCTGTTCTCTAACTGTGGCATAGAACAGTTTAGTCTCCCCGGGCTCTGGTGCTTTGGTTTAGTTTTGGTTGTTGGGTTTAGTCTGAGGGTGCTGGGTGGTGTCGGTGGCCTGTAATATACCGGAAGTCAAACTAGATGAGCTGATTGTCCCTTCTGGTCTTGAACTCTACCACTCTTTGATTCCACTAGGATCTATGGGGCGAGTATACACCTCAGGCCTCAATGGAGAAAAACTTCCCGCAGACCCTCATCGTTGATCTACCAAATGTCTGTTAACACAATCGGAACGGGGGCAGTCTTGTCACTGAAAAAGGCATCTGTGGCAAAAGAGGAGCAGCAAATTCATCTATGTCAATGAGAAAATCTTCGGCAAACAAGTCAGATACAGAGAAGTTAACACAAGAATTTGACAGGCATTGTCACTGCTCTAGTTTTCATCAATATATAGACAATACAGGCAAATCCAGAAAGTAACCTGAACTTGTATTCTGGCTACCTGGATTTGCCAGTGGTTTGGGGATTTGGAATTCTCTAGATTTTGCTAGTTCTCCAAGTTACGCCAGCTGCACTGGCTTGACACACAAGAATGCAATTTGCTTTGCTTTACTCTGCAATCTTGCCTAACAGCTCCCACACAGACTCTCATTCCTCATGCTGCAGCAAAATGCTCGGAAGTGTGTTCAACTAAGTAACGTAAGAACAAATGAGTCGAGTGTGTAGAAACTGCTCACTCTGTAGTTCTGTAATCAGAAGTAGGCGTTACAGCTGGGCCAGAATATGGCCAGACACAGCTTTTGGCCAATAATGCAGCATTTCCTCATTTTAGGCTGCAACATACAATGCCTATCCCTGCACAGTGGGTTGTACTCCAATTTTAAAAGAACACACACAGGTCAGAACTGGTCCAAAATTAAGATCTCAGTAGCCAGGAAAAATGTAAATTTCAGCGGAAACAGATTAACAAACCCCAAACAAACATTCCAAAACAATGCAGCAGAACTAGGACAGTGCAAAGTATCTGGAAGTGAATTTGACTAGGAACTTACTGTAAACAAAAGCAGAACTAGTCCATTTTTAATGTCCAAGCAGAAAAACAAAACAAAAAAAGCCCATGGTAGTGAAAAGTTACTGGAAACGCTTTGTGTGAATAAGTAACATTTCAGATATTGTAACAGATGAGGAACCGTGGTTTTTTCCCCCCAATAGCATCTCCCTTAGTTCCATCACTGTATTTATTTAAATCAGTGTCAGAGTTTAAAGCCAGAAGGGACCATTAGATCATCTTGTCTGACCTTCTGTATGTCACAGGCCATTAAAATTCACCTACTTACTCCTGTGTGGAGCCCAATTAAGAGCTTATGGACCAATGGCCTGAACAGCCTTATGTTTTTTTAGTGCCGCCTCTCTAGTTAACACACACAAACTCTCTAAATATTTGTTCTTAGACTGATTTAGCTAAACCCTGTTTAAATAAATGGCTAACAACATATGTCATGTCTCAGCTGGATGCTAATTTAAAATAGTTGAGCAGGAAAGGTCAGGATTTAAAGAGTAATGACCGGCCCTTCTATTGATGGCAGTAACATACACAGAGCAGCATCCTTTCCACCTATTTCATCCCTGTTCCTCCACCTATTGAAGCCAATAGTAAAACTCCCAGCAGTGGTGCAAAATTGGGCCCTTGAAGCATTACACAATTGACCAGGCACATTATGGGATTTTTCCACGTTGCTTTGAAGCATTTGGTGCTGGCCAATGCCAGAGGCAGGATGCCAGACTACATGGCCCATTAATGTGATCTGTATTCCTGGAATTTTAACTTGTTACATTGAGAAGGTAATAAGAACGAGGAGTCCTTGTGGCACCTTAGAGACTAACACATTTAATTGAGCATAAGCGGGTGCAGATGCATCCGATGAAGTGGGTTGTAGCCCACGAAAGCTTATGTTCAAATAAATGTTAGTCTCTAAGGTGCCACAAGGACTCCTCATTCTTTTTGCTGATACAGACTAACACGGCTACCACCCTGAAACCTGAGAAGGTAATGTTTGAACAGCAAGTTACATATAAACCGATTTTTACAGAGGAGATCCAGCCTATTTTACTTTTTAATGTTGCAGCTTGTAACTTAACCCATAGCCTGCAGAATTCTTATGTTTCCAGAAGATCAAAAGTGACTTTTCAGTTTCCATGAGAAATTTCTACAACTCTAAGGTTTATTCTCTGATAGTCACCGTTAGTGACTAGTGATAACTTATTTGAAGCACGCTAGTGCAGTAATTGTCAGAGCGCGAGCCTCAGGAGGGACTGAACGGAGACCAACTGAAAAGAGGAATACAGCAGAAATTAATAGAGCAGGAAGTGTTGCTCTGATGTGTGAAATTTATTGCCATGTCAGGTTTTTCTAAAAGTTGCCGCCTATACTCTAACGCCACTAAAATGAGCAATGTCTGCAAAGCATAACGCCACAGGCACAGCTGGGTTTGTTGGGAAGAGATAGAAGGATTTTCTTGTTAAATCCCAAATGAGAGCAAGTCATCTCCAATTCTGGAAGCGGAACCCCCACCCCACACACACTTTCCTAAGCTTTAACTATTACAAAAGCAGAACTAGGTATTATCTCAGCATGCAGCAGAAATGCTAATCACCCTCACACCACTAGCCCTTCTTGTGCAGGGTCAACTTCTTCTGTAGATGTCTGGAAGCTTCACACCTTTGCCAGACTCACTTAAGAGGAGAGGGGAGTTTGTGCAGATATCTTTCCCCTCTTCTATCCACAGGCATGTTGCACACCCTGCTTTAAATCAAAAGCCCAGCCTCTCTACTGCAGCTAGGTCTGGCATCTTTTGGGGGAGGAAAAGGGGAAGTCCTCATGCTCCGAATGTAACCATTCCTATTCCCCCCAGCGTCACATGGCTGTGATCTCAAAGCCTGCCAAAAGCCAGCGGAACAACCCCCCACCCCACTTGTGCATAGGTCAGTGATGCCCCAAGGGGCAGATTAGTGTCCCAGGGAAATTCTCCCCCAAGACAGAGTTTGTTCTTCCCCGGGGGCAGGCGATGAGGATGGGGAAGTGGTTGGATTTGCTCCCCAGGAGGGGAAGGAAGGGGGCTGGATTCCCCCAACCAGAGTTTGATCCACCAGGAAAACAGGTGTCTCTCCCCAGAGGAAGGAGGGCTGGGGAGGAGGATCTCCATCATCTCCACCCGGTACTCGGTGTTTGCAAGTGGCTCCATCCATGCCCTATCGTGTGTGGTTGGGGGGGATCCCCTTCTCCCCCCCCCCCCGCGGGCTTTAGAGGAGTCACTTTCCCGGTCCCCAGCACCGGCTGCGGGGGGCAGCTGCTCAATTCCTCAGTCCTCCTCTTCCCTGGAACTCACTGCACCACCCTACATGGCCCCCATGCGTTCCCTGCCCGCCCCGGGAACCCACTTCCCGCCCCCTGGCCGCCCCATATGCCCCGGCCCCAGGTGCTCCCTGCCCGCCCCGTGCCCCCGGCCCCCGCCAGTCCCTGCCCACCCTCTGCCCCGGGAACCCCCTGCCCCCCGGACACCCCGTACCCCCCTGCCCACCGGCCTCCCCCTGCCCCGGGCTCCCCCTGCCCCCCGTACCCCCCGGCCCCAGGTGCTCCCTGCCCGACCCGTGCCCCCGGCCCCCGCCAGTCCCTGCCCACCCTCTGCCCCGGGAACCCCCTGCCCCCCGGACACCCCGTACCCCCCGGCCCCAGGAGCTCCCTGCCCGCCCCGTGCTCCCCGGACACCCCGTGCCCACTGGCCGCCCCGCGCCCCCCGGCCGGCCCCGGGCACTCACTGCCGGAAGAGACGCTCCATGTCGCGGATCTGCCGGCGGGAGAACTCGCGGAACTCGGTGTAGGGGTTAAAGACCTTGCGGCCGCCGCCCGGCGAGAGCTCCCCGCCGCCCTGGCTGAGCTCCGTGCGCCGCTGCAGCTTGGCGCTCAGCTCGCCGTCCGCGCCGCCGCCCAGGGGCTCCGGGCCGTCGGGCTCGGGCTCCGCCGCCGCCTCCTCCCCGTTCTGCCCCTCGGGCCCGCCGCCCTCCTCCTCGATCTGCAGCCGGCGGCCCAGCTTGCTGGCCAGCTCCTCCGTGGCCATGGTCCCGGGAGCCCGATGCGCGGCGCCAGGCGCGGCCGAGACTCTACAGCGGCGGCGGCGGCGGCGACCGGCCCAGCTGATTAGCCGGCCCCGCCCACCCAGCGCCACTGACTGACGGCGGGGCCGGCGGCGGCGGGACCGAGCCACACCGCACCCCGGGGGCGGGGGCGGGACAGACAGACGGGGCAGGTCGGTGCACGGTGCAGGACAGACGGGAGGGGCAGGCTAGACAGGACAGGGGCTGGGGCACAGGACAGACAGACGGAGCAGGTCGGTGCACGGTGCAGGATAGACAGACAGGAGGGGCAGGCTGGACAGGGGCTGGGGCACAGGACAGACAGATGGGGCAGGTCGGTGCAGGGTGCAGGACAGACAGGAGGGGCAGGCTGGACAGGGCTGGGGCTGGGGCACAGGACAGACAGACGGGGCAGGTCGGTGCACGGTGCAGGACAGACGGGAGGGGCAGGCTGGACAGGACAGGGGCTGGGGCACAGGACAGACAGACGGGGCAGGTCGGTGCACGGTGCAGGACAGACGGGAGGGGCAGGCTAGACAGGACAGGGGCTGGGGCACAGGACAGACAGGGCAGGTCAGTGCACGGTGCAGGATAGACAGACAGGAGGAGCAGGCTGGACAGGGGCTGGGGCACAGGACAGACAGACGAGGCAGGTCGGTGCACGGTGCAGGACAGACAGGAGGGGCAGGCTGGACAGGGCTGGGGCTGGGGCAATGGACAGACAGATGGGGCAGGTCGGTGCAGGGTGCAGGACAGACAGGAGGGGCAGGCTGGACAGGGGCTGGGGCACAGGACAGACAGATGGGGCAGGTCGGTGCACGGTGCAGGACAGACAGGAGGGGCAGGCTGGACAGGGGCTGGGACACAGGACAGACAGGTGAGGTTGGTGCACAGTGCAGGACAGACAGACGGGGCAGGTCGGTGCACGGTGCAGGACAGACGGGAGGGGCAGGCTAGACAGGACAGGGGCTGGGGCACAGGACACAGACAAGGCAGGTCGGTGCATGGTGCAGGACAGACAGGAGGGGCAGGCTGGACAGGGTTGGGGCAATGGACAGACAGGTGAGGTTGGTGCACAGTGCAGGGCAGACAGACAGGAGGGGCAGGCTGGGCATGACAGGGGCTGGGGCACAGGACAGACAAAGAGGGCAGGTTGGTGCACAGTGCAGGACAGACAGGAGGGGCAGGCTGGACAGGACAGGGGCTGGGGCCCAGGACAAAGCGACAGGCAGGTCTGGCTGGACAGGACAAGGGACGGAGAGACGCGTCAGGTTGGTGCACAGTGCAGGACAGACTTACAGATGGGACAGAGGGTCAAGCACAGGTCAGATGGACAGGAGGGTCCGGCTGGACAGGACATGGCTGGAGCACAGACCAGACAGGCGAGGTTGGTGCACAGTGCAGGACGGACGGGAGGGTCAGGCTGGACAGGATACAGGCTGTGGCACAGGACGGATAGACACATCAGGTTGCTGTCCAATCCAGGACAAACAGACTCAGGCTGGTGCCCAGCACAGGGGCTGCAGCGGGACACACACAAACAGGGGAGGCTAATAGGCTGCCTCTCTTCCTGATGCTCCCCTAGTCCAGGCACCACCTTTTAAAGAGAGGGAGTTTCCTTCTGGAGCAAACGTTAGCCACCAGCGCAATTCTCTCAGCCCCTCCTATGCCCTGCACCCCCAGCTGTATCGTTTCCTGGGGGAAGCAGTCCTTGGTGAGCTAGTCTTCTACACTCCCACGCGCTAGTCCAGGAGTTCTTAAACTGTCTCATAAAGTGGCCCACCGCTTAAGGAGATTCTGGCCAACACACCCCTTCCCTCCCATTGGTGCTGGTGTGGGTCTGATGGATGGCTGCTGTTTGGGAACCATGGGTCAAGTGATTAGCTAGTACCAAGAGCCTGGACTCCCAATTATATTTTTATCTCTGCTACAAACTTCCTGTGGGATCTTGGGCAAGTCACTTAAGGCCAGATTTTTAAAGGTTGTTTAGGCTCCTAACTTCCATTGATTACCCTTGTGAATCTGGGCCCTGGCCCTTAACGTCTCTGTGCCTGGCCTTTGCTTGTTAAACAGGGACAGAGAGAGAGAGTCTGTCTCTCTCCCCCTTAATTTGTGTTTTGAGATCCTTGAATGGAAGACACCACACATTTGCAAGCTAATTACGCCCTTGCGGTGTTTTATGACCATATTGTGTGTAATAATGATATATCTGCCCTGGGAGATTATGAGGCTGCTGTAGGCAGGGAGGGACAATGGATTAGCTGGTGTGTGTAGAGATGTCAAACTAGTATCTGCCAGCATTTGAAAGAGATTAATAGGTTGGGTTTTTTAATACCAAGCATTGCTATGATAGCTGAACATCTTACAACAATTACAGACCAGGTAACATCACAGAATGCTACAAAAAGAGGAGCATGCTTGGTAGGTAGACCTTAGAAGGAATTGTACAAGACAGTAGCTTTTGTAAGAGCTAAGCATTATTATTGCTGCATTTTAGTATTCAGATCCCAAATCCATTTACTTTGCATATTAAATATTCATTAATCAACACCATTAAAGGAAACCTCTATTGGGGAAGTCCATTTCACTGTCACTGAAATGAATTAGTCGAGGAGATAGATATTTCATTTAAAAAAATACAACTGCTAATTGGGGCTCTCCCTCCCCTAAAGTGATGAGCTGAACTTTCTTCTCTCCCGCCAAGCTTCTCCTTCTGCTGGAATCCCCTGCAGCCAAGTCATAATCCTGTGTTTGTGACACTGGTCTGTTGCCGTGAAAGTGATTGTGATGGGCCCAACTTGGCACCGGCATAGCAGGGTTACCCAGGAAGAGCTGGCTGACATATGAAAAAGCAGCCAAGCCTCCACTGCCTCCCCAAAAAGAGTCTTTCTTTATTATTGTCAAGAAATAAATATGTGCGTATATTTATATGCACAGAAGCACCACTATATGTGAGCTAAGTGAATGCCAGCATTAACTGACAAGTTAGAAAACTGCTGGTAAAAACACTGTATTTAAGGATATATTTATATCCTTGTATTAAATTAATATTAAACACAAAACAGCAAACTATCCCCACGTGAAGGAAAGATAGGAAAAACAGTAAGAGGCCAATATAGCTCCATCAGGAACTTTTTAATGACCTGCAAATCAAAAAAGAACCCTACAAAAAGTGCAAACTTGGACAAATTGCTAGAAGAAGAATGCAAGCCTCTAGGGACAAAATTAGAAAGACTAAGGCACAACATGAATTACATCTAGCAAGGGAGAGAGAAGGCAATAAGAGGTTATTTACATACTTTAGTAACAAGAGAAAGACAAAGTGTAGGTCCTCTACTTAGCGGGGAAGGAGAGCTAATAATGGATGACATTAGGAAGGCTGAGTTGTTTAATGCTTATTTTGCTTCAGTCTCCACTAAAAAGGTTAATTATGACCAGATGCTTAATATTAACAAAAGGGGGAAGGAATGCAAGTCAAAAAAAGAGAAAGAATGAGTTAAAGAATATTTAGATAAGTCAGATATATTCAATTCAGCAGAGCCTGATGAAATTCATTGTAGGGTACTTTAGGAACTATCTGAAGCAATCTCGGAACCATTAGCGATTATCTTTGAGACCTCACGGAAGATGGGTGAGGTCCCAGAGGACTGGAGAAGGGCAAACAAAGGTCCCATCTTTAAAAAGGGGAATAAAGGGGACGCGGCAAATTGTAGACTAGTCAGCCTAGCTTTGACACCTGGAAAGATACTGGAACAAATTATTAAACAATCCATTTGGACGCACCTCAAGAATAGGGTTATACCGAATAGCCAGCATGGATTTATCAAGAACAAATCATGCCAAACCAGCCTAATTTCCTTCTTTGATAACGTTCCTGGTCTAGTAGACGGGGGGGGTGAAGCTGTAGATGTGATATTTCTTAATTGTAGTAAGGCTTTTGATACAGCCCACATTATAGTCTTGTAAGCAAACTAGGGAAATGTGATCTACAGGAACTTACTATGAGGTGGGTACAACACTGGTTGAAAGACCGTACTCAAAGAGCCATTCTCAATGGTTCGCTGTCAAACTGGGGGGAAAGCATCAAATATGGTCCTGCAGGGGTCTGGCACTAGTCAACATTTTCATGAATGACTTAGATAATGGACAAAGAGTCCTGCGGCACCTTATAGACCAACATGTATTGGAGCATGAGCTTTCGCGGGTGAATAGTGTGTCTGATGCAGTGGGTATTCACCGACAAAAGCTCATGCTCCAATACTTCTGTTAGTCTATAAGGTGCCACAGGACTCTCTGTCACTTTTTACAGATCCAGACTAACACGGCTACTCACTCTGATACTGTCCACTCCCTTATCTAAGTATGTTATAAAATTTGCAGATGACACCGAGGTGGAAGGGGAGACTAGCACTTTGGAGGACAGGATTAGAATTCAAAATGACCTTGAGAAATTGGAGAATTGGTCTGACATCTACAAGATGCACCCACAATTTAATTGCTGATGCAAAGGAGACTATTTGAGCAGCTGCAATCAGGTAGCTAGAGCTCAGTGCCTGCAAAACCAGGCAGGGCTACAGAGCAGCTGAATACGTAACCCTTAATGATTGCTTTGCGTGTTCAACAAGATAAAGATTCTTCTTTTGTTTCCTTTAAATTATTCCTCTTTGGTTCAGGTCTTAAGTTTTCTGGCAATAGAAATAGTTTTGATAAAGGTGATTTATGCTTGTCACCAGCTATTTTGAGAATATCAAGCCTTAGGATGGTAGCTGGCTGACTTGAAACAGATATTTTTGAATGCCAGTCTCTTGTCAAAACCTCCTGGTTTCAACACGAGGCCTGACTGAATGAGTGGGAGAGAACTGAGAGCAGCAGTTAAAAGCGTGGTTGTTTTGTGTCCTTTTCAATGGCCTGGCAGTAAGAAAAAAACAAAGACAAAACCCCCATCAGGCTATAGGGCGTGAAAATGATATTTAATTAAAGTACCAGTTCACAGTACTAGAGATGCAATTACTAAAGAACATTTATAATGGAATTAGTGGAGCAACTTTTCAGAAGCTGTTCTATGAAGTACACACCAGTGGTGAAGAAATAAGCAGAGCAAACAAATATGTCTAAGCTATAAAGGAGAACTTCTTCCATAGATTCCAAACCCAGAGGGACCATTGTTGTCATCTAGTCTGACCTCCTGTATAACACACTCCAGAGAACTTCCCCATAATAATTCCTAGAGCAGATCTTTTAGAAAGACATCCAGCCTTGATTTAAATATTGTCAGTGATGGAGAATGCACCGTGACCCTTGATAAGTTGTTCTAATAGTTAATTATCCTCACTGTCAAAAATGTACACCGTACTTCCAGTCTGAATTTGTCTAGCTTCAACTTCCAATCATTGGATTGTGTTATACCTTGCTCTACTAGAAGTGAAGATCCCGTTATTAAATATTTGTTCCCCATGTAGATACTTACAGACTGTAATCAAGTCACACCTTAACTTTTTCTTTGTTAAGCTACATAGGATATGTCTTCACTACCCGCCGGATCTGCGGGCAGCAATCGATCCAACGGGGATCGATTTATTGCGTCTAATCTAGACGCGATAAATCGACCTCCGAGTGCTCTCCCGTCGACTCCTGTACTCCACCGCCACCAGAGGTGCAGGCAGAGTCGACAGGGGAGCGGCAGCAATCAACTCACTGCGGTGAAGACACCATGGTAAGTCGATCTAAGTACGTCAACTTCAGCTACATTATTCACATGGCTGAAGTTGTGTAACTTAGATCGATCCCCCCATCCAGTGTAGACCAGGACATAGATTAAGCTCTTTGCTTCTCACCGTAAGGCATGTTTTCTAACCCTTTGTTCATTCTCATGGCTCTTTTCTGTATCCTCCTTAATTTATCTATTTCCTTATTGAATTATGGGCACCAAAACTGAACACAGTATTCCAGCAGCAGTTGGACCAGTGCCAGATACAGAGGTAAAATAATGACTCAATGCAAGTGTGAATCGCAAAGATGTAGATATTTCCATGCATGAGGTTGCTGGAAAAGGTTATTGTAGCACATTGGCTCTGTGCACTGAATCTTGAGAATAGGTATCCTATTAAAAATAAGCTTTTTAAAAATAATTTCCCTGATTTTCAAAGGTGCTGAGCACATATGTGTTCCCACTAACTTCTACAGAAAGCTGCGGTTGCTCAGAACCTCTGAAAATCAGGCCAAATTGACTTCATTTATATGTTTTTAACAATTTGGGAAGAGCAGTAACACACCAAGTACATGGCTTGTACTAGTTTCCTCAACTTCTCAGATTGTTGGACGTTACTAGACTTTTTGTATCACATGCTGAGCACCAAGGGCAAAGCTATTGATTTTTGGTGTCATCAGAACTCTGCAGGAATGATATAACCTTAACAGTTTCCCTGTGTTGCAAAATATCTTGAAACATTTGAAAACCTTGAGCAAAGGTCTGATTATCAGTGATGAGCTGTTGTTTAGCTACAATATTGACCGACATATGGAAATTAGACATATAGATAAAAAAGTTGCTAAACATATTTGCTAGAGAACTGTTTAATTCGACTATTAAGGGTCTGAAACTGACCATTAACCAGCAATTATTCTTTATGAAGTCACTGAGTGACTGCCCTCTGCAGATTAAAAGAATTATGATCAAGCTTCTGAGATGACCTGAAAGTCTTCCACTTGTAGCAAAGTTACATCCATAGCTGATGCACTGGGAAGAGCAATGGATAAAACTATGAAAGAAAAAAACATAGGAAATAATGGAGCATATGCTAGTTTGGTAATGATTACCTTACTAGCAGCTGACCAGAAGATTAAATTTATCACAAGCAAGACAGAGGAGACTTTTCAAATCCTTGGGACAATACTGAAGTGATAGCCACATGCAAAACTAGATTATTCAAGGGTACTACAGCTATAGAAATTAGCTAATGTTATAGGGCAGGAGGAAGGGCAATAAAAGAGGATTGAAAAATAACGATGCCACAAAAAACCCTCAAGGAAGAACTGCTGCAAAGGTTCAGACAGAACAGATGGACGGGGTCAGAGCAAAATGTTAAAATAAAACAGGCACGTGAGGCTATGTATTGTCCCAAAATAAACTCAGGACATTGTACAGATGGAAGCACATTGCACATCTGGTAAGAAAAATAGGCCAAGTCCTAAACAGAGACAGACTTTACCCAGTGTGTTAGGAACTAAACCAAATCTGCACCAGAAAAGAGCTACTGGTTACGGGCTATTATACCATACATAACGTTAGCAGTGAGACACTGACTAAAGCATGTCCACACACTGGACATTTTAGCACTAATGAGCCAGTTTGTTAGTGCCAAAATGTAGACAATTTGCAATATAAGAAGATTTTATCTATACAGCCTAGAATCCAAATTACCCATTGTTGAAAGGCTCTGTGCAAACTGTTCAGAATACAACAAAGGGAGAATGACTGTGGGGACAACGTGTACCAGAACCACTAGCTTACTGCACTGACCCAGCAGCAAATGGGCTAACATCTGCCTCACTACTTAGCAAGAGTAGCTTTCTCAGATATCAAGGATTATTTTGCGGAGTAGCTACTACCATTTTGCTCTCATTTTGCAAAGGAAAATAGCCTTTAGTTTTCAAGAATGCTATAGTTATAAATAATACATCTATTCAGAGTAATAGACAGGTGAGCCCTTGCTGTTCTGTATTCACTGGAGTATGGGAATTTGGGTTGGTCCCTAAGGCTGCTTATCAAATGTGGCTCCCAGATTGCTCATGCAGGTGTATTATTTAAGTAAGATACTAGTAAATGAACAGCGTTCTTTCAATTGGTTGTAATTACACAATGGACTCAGAATGGTTCTGTTCAGTCATATTTATGCACTGCTGGAATTTAGTTGCTAGAACCTGGTGGTCCATTTTCATACCTCATGCTGGAACTTTATTATGGATCTACTTGGATTCAGGATTGTGTCAGGGCTCAAGCGAACTACACCAACATAACAAAATTTAACCTAAGCAGAGCTTAGGCGTTTGAGACTATTTTAAAAAAGGATACGTATAAAGATAAAATATACACTTCTGAATTTATATATCAGTTTGTATTAAAATGACCATTTTTCTTACGCTTCTAATAATCAAAAATATAATATGGTACATAAGCAACATACTTAAGGAAAAAACAAGTCCTATGTAATTCAAGATATACTGCAGCATCTCATGTATTTACACAAGGGCTAAATGGATTCTCATCAAAACAATACAATTAATAACAGGTCTAACCCAAATAGTATTACATTACTTGGCAAATTCCTACCACAGGATTTTGCAAGAGAAATGCCTATGAGGCGGCATTACTATGTGCTCTCTTCTTAAACGCTTCTATCACATGGTCTGTCGTCTTCAGCTTTTCAGGGAATGATTTTGTTTTGGGTCCAGGCTGCGAGACAGAGAGAGATTAAAAAATTGTTCTTATATGGGACAACTTAAAGCTTGTAGGTTGCAATGTAACCCTGAACTTTCCTATCTTTCTCATGCTCATGTGTTCATCACATCAATATTATGCACTAAATGCAGATTTAAACCAAAGGGTAAACTTGCTAGTGTAGATTGCCAACATGCAGTAGCAGTAACACCACATGGACGGAGGTGCAGTGGTGCAAGTGTTGTCTATGATGCCTACACCTAGTTAGTGCAGCACACAAGATGGAAGGCCAGGATGAGAGGATGAGGCCTCGTTCATTGTACGGAAGCGGCTGCATATCCAGGACTTAAGAAAAATCAGGTCACTTACGATACCTAAATCTGAATCTCAGAACCAAACTTTAAGGACCCATTTTTAATTAATCAGTTTAATCCTCCTAACAATGAGCTACTAATAGAGCTGGGTTAAACCACAGAATCATAGAAATGTGGGGCTGGAAGGGACCTCAAGAAGTCATCAAGTCCAGCCCCCTGTGCTGTGGCAGGACCAAGTAAACCTAGACCGTCCTTGACAGGTGTCTGCCCAACTTCTTCTTAAAAACCTCCAATGATGGGGACTCCACAACCTCTCTTAGAAGCCTATTCCAGAGCTTAATTTAATTTTCCCTATAATATCTAACGTAACCCCCCTGGCTGCCGATTAAGCCCACGACTTCTTGTCCTACCTTCAGTAGATACAGAGAACAATTGATCACCATCTGTTTCACAACAGCCCTTAACATACTTAAGACTGTTATCAGGTCCCCCCCCCTCAGTCTTCTTTTCTCAAGACTAAACAAGCCTGCTTTTTTAATCCTTCCTCAAAGGGTGGGTTTTCTACATCTTTTATCATTTTTATTGCTCTCCTCTGGACTCGCTCCAATTTGTCCACGTCTTTCCTTAAGTGTGACACAGAATTGGACACAGTGCTCCAAGGCGTCACCAGTGCCAAACAGAGAGGGACAACTACCTTCAGTGCCTTACACATGACACGCCACACACAGCCTCACATAGCATTGCCAATGCACTTTAATCCTAATGAGCTGTACTCCTGTTTATTGCAGTGATGAAACTGTTTGTAGGAGAATGCCAGTCCCACTGCATTCTGCTAACTTGTCTGATGATTTGGTGACTTGCATAAATGCAGATTAGACCAGAGTCTGAAGGGCCTAAACGTGGGATAGCTCAGTGGTTTGAGCACTGGCCTGATAAACCCAGGGTTGTGAGCTCAATCCTTGAGGGGGCCACTTAGGGAACTGGGGTAAAAAGCTATCTGGGGATTAGTCCTGCTTTGAGCAGGGGGTTGGTCTAGATGACCTCCTGAGGTCCCTTCCAACACTGATATTCTATGATTGGGGCACTGTTTTATAAGATGATACTTGTGATTGTGCAGAGACAAAGGGAGGTGAAGTATTTTAGAAATATTCCCTTCACTGTTATCACCACGTCCTTTTCATGAACAGACTGCCTTTCCCTGTTTCTTGCCTCTCTTCTCACTCTTCTGAGTAAGCTCTGTTCTTTTAGGTCTTGGTTTCCCTTCCGGTTGCATTTAGTCTGAAAATTAGTACATGCAACTGCAAGTTCTTTTCTCTGGAGTGTGACTAAGACCGGAGGTTAGGACAATCCCTGCATCACTCATCGCCCCTCCTTATCCGACCAGTGTCACTATGCCAATTTTTCATCATTAATACTGTAATTACTAATCTTATACATGGTACGTCTCTCCCTTGGTGGTACTGTTTAAACCCTCTTGAACTCCTAGTACATTACGTCTGCTGCCTCTCTCCTGTCAGCTCTCATTGTCATTTCCACAAGGAAGTTAATCAGATTTGTTATGCATGACCTACCCTTTATAATCCTTACTAACTGATCTGGGGAATCTGGTGCTGGATCCTGTTTTTTTAAGCATCTGCTTGTTAATACAAATAAAATGTACTAGTTTCCTTCCCCCACAGGGGAATGTCAGATATTATTTGTGAAACATCACACGTGTACATGGAGCTTTATGGTAACTAAGCTGTGATCAACAAGTCACAAAGAAATGATCTCGTTTCATCTGTGTGGACTGCCTAGTGAATATTAGGGATTTAAGTGAGCTGTGTAAGATAGGTGGGTGTAGATCTGTAAAGAAGATTACCAATTACTGGTTCATAACCCTACCTTGGAATTCCCTCCGTATATCCTTGCGCCTGGGAGAACTAAAACCAGTGCTCCAGGGTGAAAGGATGGTAAGTGTGAGGATGACGTCTGCGACGACAAATTCAGAGGATTGCCAAGCCCAAGCATTCAAAAATCATGAGTCAGGCCCCCCATATTGAGGCAACTGGTTTAAAAAATCATGACAGTTGAAAAATAATACATTTTGGGTTCTTTTTATTCTTTTGCCTTCTGGATTTTGAGCCTCTGGAGATGATGTTTTCAGGCTTTTCTCTGCAACCACGAGGGCCAGAGATTGACTTTTTTAAAAAATGAATGCTGAGCGTCTCAGGTAATCACATGACTCCAGGAGATGGATCTTTAAAATGAATTCCAAATATACTGAACAATTCTAAAGCACCACTTTACTAGAGTGAGCCCCCTGTGTGGTGTATCAAGACCATATTATTTCCTACCTGATAAAAAGTAAAATGTAATAACTTGTGTTTACAGATGCTTAAAGCAAATGGTGTGGCCACATCCGTAACAGAAAGACCATTGGGCCCTTCTGGACTAGATATTTTCATAAGCAAATAACAGATGCTGCACAATTCTGTTTCAGATAGAGATATAGGGACGTTTAGATTCCATAAACGGAGTGTGATTTACAAAAAAGACCTCTCAGCTGCAGAGAAGGTAAATCGTGACTTCAAGAATGTCTTCCCCTACAGACGTAGACGGTAAAGTTTTTAAAAGGGCCTAAGCAAAATAAATCTCATTAGATTTTTAGAGGGACTAAGGCACTTTTGAAAATTTCACCCAGGTTCTATAAAAGGAGATTTACAATTAGTGGGTGAATTAGGCATGGACTGCATTAGACAGAGCACAGGTTAATTAAGGTGATTGTCTTACGCTGACCAAGTGGATAAGAGAACCATAACTTTATGCAGTATGATGTGGGGTTTACTGCAAGAATCTACAGTTCACTAACTCGTTATGTAATCAGAAAAAGGCATGCACAGTGCAGACATCCAAGTGTAGGGAGAGGATGACCGTGCACTGGTGCATGCTGCAGCTTTGAAATGTACAATGTCTTTCAAGGTTCTCTAGGTAGAGCTTGCAGAAATTTCAAATTCTGCACCTCTTGATGTTTGTAGTACCTTGCACATAGAAATAATAACAGGCAACTAAGGAATGAAGAGGCCAGAGTTCCCCTGAGGAGTTCAGGATGTGCATACACTGAGACCCTCTATGGAATTATAGTCATTTCACTTATGTTCCAAATTTGGCCTTTTTAATTCAATACATGGCTCCCACCTTCTTTGGCAGCCCCTCCCAGTTTCCCGTGCGTTGTCATCTGCTCCCCAGGCTCCTGCTGTGTGCGCCTCTGCCCCGCCACAGTTCGTTGCTGCTTCCCTCCTGCTGTTCATCCAGTTGCAGCACTGGCTTTCCCCTACTTCACTGTGCTCTGTTGGATGGAACAGGGGACTGGAAATGGGGAGAGCTGGGTTCTGTTTCTGCCTCCCGCTGGCTATGTGATCTTGAATGAGTTACTTAACTTCTCTGTGCCTCAGTTTCCCAGTCTGTGTAATGGGGTTTCTGCTTTGAGTTCTTTGGATCAATGCCATTAATATTACTATTACCTTACTGACAGCTCTTCATTCATATTGCTGGGCCAGTTCAATCTCTTCATTCATGGATGTTATGACACACAAATTAAGTATTATTAGATGGACTGAAGTCCATACCTTATAAGTTAGGCAAAATGATTACACTGCTCCTGCTACTATGAGCAAGTGTTCAGACATATTCGTACCTTCCTGGCTCTGTCTTTTTGTGAACAAGTACAACATGGTGACAACTATTCACTTCTCCTCTCCAGTTCCTCTAAATGGCTCTGGGTGAAAATACCAGTAAAATGACATCCAATTGCAAATCTTGCCTGGGACATCCTATCAAAAATTTAGCTGAGATACATCAGAACTAAATATGACTCCAAACCAACACCAACAAAGTGGACTTAGTTACTCACATTTCCCAAAGCCAACATAAAGCTGCAATGAAAAAAGCAGCTAACTGCTGACAATTATTGTTTAATCGCAATACTTCCTTCAATTATGAATGGTCTTTTCTTGTATCAATGTGCAATTCACCCTTCTAAGGGACATTTTGATGAAGACTCAAAGCATCAACTAAATATGACAGTCTGGATAAAACCCTTTTGTAGCTACAAAGCACTCTCCAAGCTCATGACACTACACAGACAGATTAGAGAAAGCAAGGAAAAAATAGCAAGTGTGCTACTATTTTTGTTCCCAAATCTCAGCTAGTTCTATTCTTGGTTACATATTAACGTGATAGGCTCCTTGGGATCTGCTGAACCCTGTGCGAAGATAGCCACACAGAGGCCCTTCCAGCTTACTACATGTTTGTGATTAGCTCCCCTCCCTCCTCCACATGGCCAAGTCAAAACTTGCAGGGTCTTGTTCTGTGGTGTTTGGATGGCAGGGTGACGTCTCAATGTTAACCCTGCAGCTATCTCTGTAATCTTGCACCAGTGCCTGCCACAGCGAGGATGTTTCCAAGCAGCACCCACCAAAATTCAGCCCCCTGTCCAACACACAGCTGGAGAAGTGGCTGTTTAGGTGCCAGGTTCACGGAAGCACTGCCATGGCGTTGGTCCCTAGACTGTTACCTTATGCAGTTTAACAGCTCTGTTCAACCTTTTCTCCTGATTCAGCTGGAACCGTGTCCTCTCTAGAGCCTCTTTTAGCAGAGCGTTTTCTTCTGCTTCTCTGTAGACTTCGTCTTCCAGTTTAGTCATCTCGGCCTGGTACGCTTGCAAAGATACCTTATTCGCCCTGGGCAAAACAGAAGAGAGAAAGTCCTTTGGGCTTTATTCTCATCTACGCTACAGCCTCTTGATGCATCTCTGGCAGTGTAAGAGGCCCTAAAAAGAGAGGATAAATTACATGTACACTCACTTTAAGGCTCCTTTACACTGCCAGAGGCATGAAAAAGGTCTTAGTGTAAATGAGAAACAGGCCCCCCGTTTTTCCTGTGAAATGCTGAAAATATTTTAACAAGGACTTCCCACAAAAATTTCTCCTTAGTCCATGATAAACCCCTCTCTTTAGGGTGCATGTCTCTGCTGAAAGGAATGGCTAGGGAAGGGGAATCTACTCATTCTATTGAAACAAAAATGCTTTCTCAGAACCACAACCAAGCAAGGAGGTAGCATCATCCCACCGACAACATACCGAGTGTGTTTGCTAAGAATGTTTACACTTGAGTTCTGCGAAGTACATGGTGTGTGAGGATAGCGAACACTAGGTGAAGACTCAGGAGGGGCTGCTGGGAGTTCTGTCCTTAGGAATTATGTTGAAATACCTGCACATTTGGGGCAATTTTGTACATTTCAAAGTAAAAAAAAATCCCTTTAAAAAGCATTTTTCTGTGTTCCAGGGATAGCTAGTTCTGTTAGGGAGACTTTACTATCCACAGGGATGGGGATTTTAACTAGGCAGGGAAATAACCCCAACCTTCCCTTCAATTTCGGGGTGGAATTTTAACCAGAGATTCCAGGGAATCTCATCTAACACTCCACTGTTCTTTTTGGCTTCATTTTCCAAATTGTTTAGATATTTTTCTTGTACGAGACAAACACCACATGTGATGCATATGATTAAGCAGAATAACACTACATCACTTGCCATGGATTCATCAAAGAATCATATAAATAATTAAAGACTATATAATTATTGTATCTGTTACTAATAATAAATCTCAAACAGGAAAAACAGACAAGCGTAATGTTGCTGCAGAATAAAAGCAGATGTCCCTCTGCTTCTACTACAAACCTTTGGATATCATTTTCATCTGCAGGATCCTATTTTCAAATTTGAGTTTCTATGGTAGGCAGTTAAGTGACCAGCCCTAAACTTGGATTTCAAATAGGCACTCAAATGCTTAAAATGAATGACTGCCTAAGTGCTGATATAGGGGCTCAGAATTTGGATGTCCTATTAAAATATCCATTTTTGAAAACTGGGAATAGAGTTTCCATACTTAGCTTGTAAAGGACAATCCTAACAACACATAGGTATTTAGTACAAAAATTGACATTGTGCCATCTTGTATGGTTAGTTTTTAAATAGAATTCCTAATTCATTTCATTGGTTAGCTTGATGTGGCCTTAGAAGACACCATTTTAGAGAGCTATGAAGTTCAAAGAGGGCATTTCCTAGCTTACACCAGCTTTATTTCCACGCAGTAACATAGTGAATGTTTTTATGGAAACACAAAAGGACACTGTAATTAAAACTGAATTGTAAATATGCTCCTTTCACTAAATTTTTCACAATTTTTTGTCAGTTTTGGCTCTTTTTGCTAAGACAGCTGGATCCACTGTCATGGCTCTTAGCAAATAGTAAGTAAGTGTGTTTTCTCTACCTGAGTTGTCCAATGTCTGACTCATACTCTTTCAGTAGTTCTTCTTTCCTTTCTAGCCGACTCTTGAGTTTGCTGATCTTATCGTACAGCAGCTCAAGGTCCTTCTGTCGTTGCATTCTCACTTCTTCCCTCTCATCCTGAGAAAGATGCTTAACAGACTGCACTCCTGTCAGCTCCTTCACATTCATCAGACTTCCAAGAGCATGAATTAAGTTGAGGTACTGTATGAAGAGAGAGAGTGAATTATTTACTAGGTGTGCTGACTCCTAATTAGAAAAATATCACACTGCTCAACCCATCTGCTTTCATTCTGCTTTAGTGCAAAGGATTCAAAGGTAGTAAATAAACTATTGTGTGCTAGCCTCGTCATTTAAATTTAACGTATTTTTTTCCTTAGCCTCTTTATGTGTTCCTAAGGAATCAAGCAGAACAATAACGTATCAAATATGTAAATTCATTCATAACGTATTAGACAAATTAATTTGACTATGAAGCAGTTAAGTGCAGAACTGGATCAGCATCCAATGGTTCTAAAGTCACTATGTGTTGGGTTGTCACAATGCCCACGCAATGGAGGCATAAGGACTCGAAACTAACTAGACTTTGGAGGTCAGTGTTGTTTCCAGGAAGTAGAAACCAGGATGAAATGTCGCTGTTGGGTTTAAAATAGGGAGATTTTATTTACCGTCGTTTGATGATGATCAGCACATTTTAAAAAAGGGGAGATAAATGACACGCAGCAATTGGGACATAAATAGAAAGAAGATGAGTCAGCGCGCTGACTGTGTCCTTGGGCAGTGGTTCTCAGCAGCGGCTCACAAAGCCATTGTTGGGGATATGCAGGCTCAGGTGGAAACATTCTCAGACCCACACTGCGGGGAAGAGAAGTGTCACTCAGATAACCTCTGCTGAAGTGGAAAGCAGGGGGTGAAGCATTCAGATGACGGGCAGGCTTTAAAGGCCTAGACTGATATAGCAAAAACTCCTTCCACCTCAACACAGCATGGGAGTTGAGCCAGTTGTTTTACTGGAGTTTTGGCTCAGGCTTCCACTTCCAGTCAGTCAGAGGGATACCCAACCATTTATTCGCATACGGAACACTCAGTCCTCTCTGTCTCCTGAAGTTTCGAGGCTTCTCTATGTACACAGCCCTTCTTATATTGTGCATCACACGTGCAACAGGCCTGGTAATGTTTGACTGAAACACCCTGCCCCTGTTATTAGGTCTTGATTCTGACAGGAAAGTATTTAGTGTGTTTTGCTGACTCGCTAATGCTTGTGGCTCATAATCCCATCCTGCTACAAGGCAGGTGGCAGTAGAGACAGAAGAGCCATTCTGAGGTAGGAATCCTAGGAGCAGCTAAGCTTGGGGGAAAGGTCTGAACTAAACATTGCTAAATTGCCAAACCTCAGGATGGGGCTGAGTATTTGGCTTTACATAGTGTGTGTGGTCTGTGTTTTAGAGAAGGTTAAGGATGGCACTTACTCCCAAACTCATTAAAGTATATTTTAAAAATCCCTATGTCTCAGGCTATTTATTCCTACATATCCTCTCTTCTTTTAAGGCAAAGCATACTCCAGCACATATCCACGACAGTAAGCTATCATGCCATTCCAGAGGCCCATTAGCTGGAGGGCAGTCTGGCTACATAATTCATTTGGGCTTTATTTTAATGCCATACTAAGGAGACATTCAAAGATCTAAGGTCTTTCAAGGGAACCTTTTTTTGGAGGTTAAAATTGAAGGGAAAAGAAACACATGCCATTGGGAGCTGCTCGGACTGTATATTTCCCAGGCAGCTAACAGAGGTTTTGACATTCCTGCAGATATGAATTCATACCCTAAGAAATACATGAGATTCCCAGGGTACTTGGAAGCTGATCACTAAATTCTGACACTGATTTTAACAGGACCCACAATATACAGTTCCTGAATGTGACTGTACCTTGTCTTTTATTTACATACCATCTTCTCGCTGAGGTCTAAAGCATCAGACATTTCCAGCTTTGCTGTCCTCTCTAAGGCTACATTTGAATATGTGTTGGGAAAATGGCTTGGAAGCTGAAATAAAGTAATGGATCTCCTTACTACTTGTAGACCAAATCCTGTTCTCCCTCCCACAGGAAAAAAAACAAACAAACCAACCACAAGAACCCAAAGCTGTGGTTAAAAAGTTCCCACCAATGTCAAAGTGTGTCATTTCTGGCTGTCAGAAGGCCTATTATGTTGTTGTGCAAAGTACAGCATTGGGTCTAAACAAGGGTCTGTCAGCAAGTATCTGCTTACACTAGACGACATGTTCAACACACCTGATTTCTGGTTAACCATGCCTCTTTCTTCTCTGATCCACCCTCAAAGGGGCACCACCGCCACATGAAGCTTTTACCAGCTTTTAATTAGGGTCCAGCTCTTGCTCAGTGCCCAGTGATCGTTGGGTTTTGATTACATGTGGACTGTTCATTTTTTCCTGCTATCACGCTCTTCTCTTTAGCCAGAGCTTGCCCGTACTACCATTGACTTTTTAAGGCAGAAAATGATTTAAAAAACTATAATGTGAACATCAAAACATTCACTTCAACTTAAACACCACTTGATTCCACCAATTGGCTTCCTTGGTTTTTTACACTCATTCACACTATCAGGGGAGTTCCTTTCTTGTTCGCCGTATACATTTTGTTGCCTTTTTGCATGGTTCACAGCCTAACAGCAGATAGTAAGATGAACCCTCAGAGGATGTAGGGGCAGTGGGGCCAGATCCTCTGCTGGTGTAAATCAGCACTATTCTATGGAAGTGAAAAATATTGAGAACTGGGTGTCCAAATCTTCTATGCAGCTTTGAAAATCTCAGCCTAAAAGTGTTAACTCAACATTCATTGTGCAATGCTGAGCTAAAGAAGAGAGATATTGGAAAAGTTCTATACAGATATAGTTACAGGAAGTCACTTTTTGTAAAGACAGATGACTTCAAGAACTGTATTAAAAAGACAAAGATATTAAGGAATATTTATCTGTAGATTTTCTTATTGCACCTTAAAAATGTTCCTATGTATTCTAATGTAACCACAACTAAAACAACATATAAAATTCTGTTTACCTTGGCCTCCATTTTTTTTATTGATGATGGCACACGTTCCTTTTCTAAGCCTATTTTCTGAGCTATTTTCTCAGATAGGTCTTTCTTTAGCACTATAAGTGGCTCAGGAACCTTCTCGTTAATAGCTAAGGGAACAAGAAACCCCCCCACGCAGAGTTGTTACATTGTCACATGTACGATGTAATGGGTTTACTAAAAGCACACTGTTTTAATAATAGTTCTCAACATTTCCTAAAGAAATTTTCCTGTAAAAATATAAATATAAAATGGGTAACACATGGAATGTATTTCTCATAAAATCAGGGACAGAACCCACAATAAATCTAGTAATCAGACACTGTACTCAAGGTTTGAAATTTAGGGATTGCACTGGAAATTACTATTCTAATCCTGGAATTTTATGGGGATTATACTTATCTTCGGTATTTTTCTGAAGATGTATAAATTGTGGACAGAGAATGAGGCTACTTCTGTACTTGGAGCTAGGGGTGTGATTCCCAGCTCGCACAGACATACTTGCATTCGTTTGCATCTAGCTAGTGCACTACTTATAATAGTGTTGCAGGGTACACAGCCAGCAGTGGCACAAGCTAGCTGTGCTAAGTATGTACCCAGGGGGTTCAGGCACATTTGTACTCAGTATGGGTTAGCCACGCTGTGACTGCAGCTACACGACTATTTTTAGCATGTTAGCTCGATGAGCGCTAGCGTGAGTATGTCAAGCGAGCTGGGAATCACTTTGCTCAGCTTTAAATGTAGACATACCCAGAGAGAGTACAATTTAAAAAGTTAAATTAAAACAGGAAAGGAACCTAACAGCAAAAACACATATAACTTACTGTATTAATACTGCTCGCAGAGCCAAGTTCGTTGCTGGTATAAGCAGGGATAACTATTGACTTAAGTGGAGTTGTACCTGCTTATATCAGGAGGAGATGTGGCCCATGATATTTAGATGTCTAGTCAGACCTCTGCTCAGTATCTGAATCTTAAAATATAGTGAACAGAGCTTAAAGAGTTCTTCTTGCTGATTCGTTTTGCTGACCTCTGAGCAGAATATAGCCCCTTCATAGGTATAGACCTACATACACTTGTCTCTGAATGATACACAGTATGCATCTATTATCATTGAACTGTGGGCCTGGCATTGCAGAAGTGTAAATCCATTCAACTCTATGCTGGTGAAAGCAAGAGCAGATTTTGGCCATATAAGGACAATGGTTGCACAATGTAGGTTAGTTGCCTTTCCGAGCTTTAAACGTTCTATTGGTTTACGCCCCACTCTTGCACAGACTTACACGCATGCTTAACTTTAAACATCTAAGTATTCCTATTCTGTTGCATGGGGCTACTCGTGTGCTCAATGTTAAACACGTGGGAAAGTCCTAGGAGGACTGGGGCCTTAGTCATGATATACTATGAAAATTCAGTAATCCCAGCATCACAGATTTGATTTCTTTCACTGTTGTACAAGAGCCCAGTATCTCTTTCAGCTATATTCAACCTACACAATTACCAAGAAATGTTCTAGCAGAATTGCGTGCTGTACTTACTTAAAGGCTGAGACTTTTCCAGCGTCTTGATTCTGTCTCGGAGCTCAGTCAGTGCATCTTTTTGACGCTGAATTATCTCCTCATGTCTGAGGCCTTTACACTTAGCTCCTAGGTCCGCCAAGTCCAAAGTCTGCTTCTGAAATCAGAAACCCATCCAAACCATCCTTGATTATGTTACAAATTACTGTGCTCTGCACAAACGAGCACCATGTAACTCTTGAATAACTGCCATATCATAACCTTGGTTCAAAGTAAACACATGCATGCAGGTGCTTGGGCCCTACAATTCTGCAGCTTTCCTTAAAACCATTACCCCACTTGCAGTATTTGTGATTCTGATCTCGCCAGCTAGAAGTCGTGTGCTGGTCATCTTAGGTGTTTTGAGAATCAAATTCTGGTTGCTGTGGGAAAACTCATAGACTTTAAGGTCAGAAGGGACCATTATGATCATCTAGTCTGACCTCCTGCACAAAGTAGGCCACAGAATCTTACCCATCCACTTCTATAACAAACCCCTAACCTATGTCTGAGTTATTGAAGTCTTCAAATTGTGGTAGCTCTCTCCATCGGTTTTAGAGATAAGGAATTAAAACAGGAGTAGTCAGCTGGACAGCAGTGCCTATGTAACACACTGGAGAATGTGTGGTATAGGGCCCCCTCTGCATCAATCCGCAAAGGACAGGAGTTGTCCTAGCTGCAAAGTTTTGGCTCTTCACTTCAAGCTGTTGCAGCTCATGCGCCTTAGCTCTGGAGGGCTCTGGTTCAGTCCCTGCTGTGGCAGCCAAGATGGCGGCCGCCACACCTCCATGCAGCTTATTCGGCATTGGTCTCAATGTGTAAATTGAATGTTAAGTCAGCTTTTTCAACCCCTTTCAACAGAGGTTTAAATTAAGGCACCGCTCTCTTCAATTATTTCCATCCCTGCCTTCTCAAGAAACTGCATCTCACATTGATTTGTTTGTTGTTTTCAAAGCAATTCACTCTGAACGCCACATCTGAAGGTGATCTTATAAATCATGCCCCTATTTGTTTTTAAAATATATATATAAATTATGCATTTCAGTATTCCACCACTGTTCAGTGTCTGGCTTTACGATTAATATACACAGATGTCTATGTAAGCACGTCAATTCAAACTGCATCCAGCTAATGATAACTGGAGGATACTATCTAGGGTCTCAATGCTTATTTTCATTGTATTGTTTAAAATCAATTCATTTATCAAATGAAAAATAAGTAGCGCTGCACATATATAGCTGCAAACTTCCCCACCTCATGTGTGTGTAATAAGAGGCTGGTGATAATTCTCAGTGCAACGCCCAGCCATGATTCACCACTTTGGCTGTATAAGTTAAGTCAGTTCGTCTTGCATTCTGCTTATTATTACAGAGGATTTTCATAAAGATGTTAATTAAAAAACCTCTTTCTGCTATTACAAGCTTTTTGAATTGGTTCGTATTTTTGACAGTAATATATACAGCATTTCAATACAAAGCAGGAAAACTGTGCACATTTTTCCCTTTTCTTATTCACAAAAATATCCTATACCGTACATTAGACCCTATCTGCCTACATATCACAGGAAAGAATAGGAATGTGCTGTGGGAGAGCTAGAGTATGGTATCTTTTTTCCAAGCTGCTTTGCACAATCTAATTGGCAATTATAACAACGGTTAGCACTTTCAACACTTCACATTTGCAAAACGGCTGTACAAACATTGGATAAGTAATCATCACAAAATGCCTGTGCAGTACGTAAAAACTGTTATCACAAGCTTTCAGAAGGGAAAATGAGAGAGGTTAAATATTTCAAAAGTTGCTAGTGATTTTGATGAAGTGGGTTTTAGCCCACGAAAGCTTATGCCCAAATAAATGTGTTAGTCTCTAAGGTGCCACAAGGACTCCTCGTTGTTTTTGTTGATACAGACTAACACAGCTGCCACTCAAACGAGTGATTTTGAGTACCTCAATTTTTTGAGTATCTGATCGGGGACACCTTGGGCCTGGACTTTCCCAAGTACAGAGCATGGACAACTGCCATTGAAGTTAAAAGGAGCCTCTTTTGAGAATTTCAGTTTAAGTGATTTGCCCAGGTCCAACATGTCAGTGGCAGAATTGGCAGAACTGGGTAGAGAACTCAAAAATTTCTGACTCTCAGTCCTGGGCGTAGCCCATTAGAGAATGCTGCTTGTCTAACAGTGAATGTACTTCTATGACAAAGCCAAGTAAACAAACGCTTGCTCAAGAACTTTAAAGCCACTTTACCTTAAAATCTTTTATCATTTTCCTCTTACTACTATTACGGTCAATAAAGCCATCCATCATAAATCCCACATCTACATCAATATCACATTTATTGGTATTGAGGTAGCACCCAAAGGCCCCAATCAAATTCAGCACCTTTTTGCATTACAAATTGTACCAACACATAGAAAGATACAATCCTTGCCCTGAAAAAATGTGAACTCTAATTTAAGATGAGATGCAGCAAAAGAGGGTAAAGAATAGAAGAGGCAGGGTGGGGGAAATGAAGGAATGACAAGGGTAGCAATAGTCAGATTATGCAATGGCTTAGGATACTTAGGTGAACAACCTGATGGTGCATAACATAGATAGCACACAGCTGCACAGTAAAACGATTACCACTACAAACATAGATACCAAGAAAGCCTGCTGGAAGGCACTAGACTCATCAAGGCAGTGAGTAACCAACCTTTTCTGTTGCTCTGGTCTGAGACTAAAAATGTGGCTCCCTGGTCCAATCCACCTAAAGGCGGGAAGTAAATACAACCCTCCACCTCCTTCCCTCACAGCTGCCTAGAGCACCAAATCTGGCAGTGAAAATTTCAAATATATGCCAGAAAGCAATGGATCTAGCAGTCTGATTCTTATTTCACCACTGTACAGTTTTACACCCCTGTCACTCCATGGACTTCAACTGGTGTACTCTGATGTAAGTGGACTTGGTGTAAGTGAGATCAGAATCAGGAGCAGTGTCTGATTAAAGAGCAGCCCTTAGTGAAACAAACATCTCCAATCCAAAGGCAATGTTATGAAATACATATTATCTGTGGATCCTTTCTCTCTCTTCCTTTTGATCTTTGGATATTGCTTCTCACAGATTGTTGACCAGAGCTTGCCCGCTCAGTTTGATTCTGTTACTGCATCAAGGACATCTTGCTCTAGGTTTTCTTTATTTAACAACTGTTTATTCTTTATTATTCAGTTTAGTCTATTGCATCCTCAGTTTCTTGGCTCGTTTTGATTTGGACTTGCCTTTTTGGTTTTGGGGACTTCATCCTTTGTGGTGCTACTGGCCTGCACATCTGTTTGTGGTAGCTTTTCAAATTCACTCTCCTTTTCTTTTGCTGCATTCTTCAGCTTTTTCAGTTTTTCTTTCGCATGCCTGTGTCAAGAGCAGAAAATATTGCTGAAGAGGATGACGGGTGAAGGTGAATAATCAGTCTGCTGAAAACAGCAACATGAATAACTATTAAAGCATACAAATGCATAGACAGGAAGAGATAACTAGCAGTGATTTAGCTACAACTCAATTTTCAATGGCTCTTCCAAATCCCTGTATAAGATTGTTTGAGATTTCTGCAGAGGAAAGTAAAAATTTACATTTTAAAATGTTTCCAAGGGAGTAGTTATCTAAATGAAATACTAATTTGACTTATGAAGTCAGTGGGTTTTTTTGCTGAGCTGGGTAACTCAGCCTCTGCTATTCTTTATGTTGAGGTGGCTTATACCTTAATTCTTCAGCTGAAGTTCTCAGGTCTTTATCCTTCTTGTCCACAAGGTCTGACATCTCAAACAGCTTCTCTCTAAGCACATTCAGTTCACTCTCTTGGCTACTAACAAGAATTAGGTTCCGCTCCAGTTCCATCTTTTGTTTCTCACTGAGTTCTCCTGCATGGAGAGAGGTTTCAGTGGTTATTGGCTACCTTAGTCCCTGATGCTAGGTGCCTTCAATTCTATTAGGATCAGGGTCTTGGAGAATGCTTCTCTTCCCCATGCAACATCACGATAGCTGAGAACAATGAAGGTGCTTTTCCCGACCGTCCATAGCTGTGTACACCCAAGGACCTCCGCTACGGAGCTCACTCACTCTGGCAGTCCATTAGAGCTTGAGTTTACTGCCCTTCAGAACCCAGAGCAAGGCATATCTTTTCACTTCAGCAGTTGTGTCTACATCATGCTAGTGAAGTTTTTCTTCTGGGTTGGAAAAGTACTGAGATGAGATAGGCTGTATTGTTTATTGTTTAAATGAATATCCTGTTTGTAGTGTAGGTACATGCACCCATATTCCATGGCTACTAGCACACTAAATAAATCAGATACACACAATTCTAGTTTTAAAACTATTTTTTCAGACTCTATTCCACAATATTCCTTCCTTCTTATGCAGAATACAATATTTAAGCCCCTAAAGGATAAAGCATTTAAGAATTCTGGCCAAATTTTTCAAAAGTGTCTAATGATTTTGGATACCCAACTTGAGACATCTTAAAGGGGCTTGACTTTCAGAAGATGGATGCTGAGCACTTTCTGAAAACCAGCCAATTTTGCTTTTGCCTAAACCTCAATGAAAATGTTCCAGTGAGAAAATAATATCCATTTTCACGTTCTTGTTTCTCCTTCCATTAACACCTATTCTCTAAGTATGTTTTGGGGGAAGTCATGGCAGCATTGTAAATCACAGGATACATTTCACAAACCTATCATGTCCGACATTCTGGCTTTGGCTTCTGAGAGGTCTTTCCTTAATCCCAAAATGATAACCTGCTTGGACTGGATTTCCTTCCGAGCAGCTGCTAATTCTCCTCTGAAATTCATGAGGCAGATAATTGCAAAACCCAATTTCATTTGAAAGATTAATATTACTTAAAGGGTACATGTCATATAGGGTAAGATCCTATAAGTAATCCACACACATTATTTTAAAAAATGTGATTTTAAATCCCCTAAATCCAGGCACATAGAGTTAGGTATTACTGTCTTTCTCACTTCTTAATTCAAGCCAACAAGCCTAGATGTTGCAGAATGGATGACAGATAAAATGACACGGCATTTTGCATCAGACCTACTCCAATCGAGGTGGAACACTACATAACATAGTCTCAGCTGGATGCAGCTCAAGAATGAAGATGAGAGCAGCTGTGGATAGGTGCAGAACTCTGAGAGCCATCACTTGGCCTATGGGCAGTACATTGGCCATCCATACTCAAACCCACAAAAGCAACGGATGTAGTAGTCCAGGCAATGTCAGAACTACATGCTCGATGTTTTTGTGGCTTAATATACTTTAAGTCCCCAGAAGTGATAATGAGCTAAAGAAAAACCATAAAATAAGATGATATAAAGACTGGCTCCCCTCTCACGTACGAATTATTTCACATTTAGATGGGACTCTATGCACATCTATTAGATGTTCTGGGCCTGATTCTCATTTACACAGCAAAGAAAAACCCATGGCTAGCCCATGCCAGCTGACTTGGGCTCGCAGGCTTGGACTGTGGGGTTGTTTGACTGCTGTGTAGATTTCCAGGCTTGGGCTGGAGCCCAGGCTCTAGGACCCTGCAAGGTGGGAGGGTCCCAGTGCTCAGGCTCCAGCCCCAGTCCAGAAATCTACACGGCAATGAAACAGCCCAGCAGCCTAAGCCCCACGAGTCCAAGTCAGCTGGCACGGGCCAGCCATGGGTTTTTCTTTGCTGTGTAGATATACCCTTAGGGACCTGAAAGCGTGAATAACTTCCACTTACACCCATGGGGAGGCTCCTTTATATCGCCAGAGTGGTATAAAGGGGGCTTAGTGTAAACGAGAATCAGGCCCTTGGCCTGTTTAAAAGTCTGTTGCTGATTGCTGGTTTTCGCCTTAAACCCTTTTATGTGATGATCAAAATCAGAGAATAGTTGCCAGCTGCTTACATCAGAAGAACATGGGCCTCTTCATTGTCAGAAAGCTCTTGTGAAACTGACGATGCTGACTTCTGAGGCTCTTTCTGAAATACTAAAGAAAAAAAATAAAACAGACTAGCTACAATCAACTACGTGACTAGTTTATTCTCAAAACCTATGCATACTTGAGGTCTGTTTGCTTTTGTGATGCACCCTGAGTTTAATAGAGGGCTTTTGAGAGATTGTCCAGTAGATTTCCCATCAACAAGTGAATTACGTTATTTGATTAGGGTCTTTCTTTTTGTAAGTCTGTCTGTTCAAATCCGGTCATTCTTATCTTTGTATTAATAGACAGCAAGCCATTACAAGGAAATAGTTGGCTTAGCAACCATGGCACATTATACAGAAAATGTTAGATTTGGTCCTTCATCCTGTCAGTCACGTAGGCCCCAATTCAGGAAAGCTTTTAAACTTGTACTTAAGTCCATCCCTATTCATGTGCACTTAAGATATGCTTAACTCTTAGTACGTGCTTAAAAAACTAGAAAACATAGTAAAATAAAAGAGACTTTTCATAGATATATTATTCATACTCTGATTCATGTTATCACTGAAATACTAAGATATCCAGACCTACCTCAGAGTAACATACAAGAGAATGCTCTTCCAGAGTAGAAGTCAATGTACTACAGTTTCTGTAAGTATGCAGCTAATTTAACAGTAGCCGAGCGTTTATAATAATAATAAAAACCAGCTCCCATACATCCATTTACCTACTTTCTATTTTTTCCCGTAGAGCTACATTTTCCTCCTCTATAGTCTTCTGATGCTCTGTGGCTTCCATTAGTCTGTCTTCTAAAGCCACAATTGTCTCTGAATGTTGCTTGATTTGTTCTTTATATTCCATTATCTCTTTCTGAATTTTCTGCTTCAGTAACTCATTCTCATCCTGAATGAGTGTTAGATGTTTGTCTTGCATCAACAGGTGCTCTTGCAACATGGCCTAGGAAACATTTATTAAGCCTCTGAGAAGTTTTCTGCAGAAATTTTTCAAAGCTCTGCTCCGAACTTTTCTTCCATATCATCAAAGAAGTGAATGAACAAGCTGTGTGTCATGAACAGTAGCAAGACCAGAGAACCGTTCCCAGTCCCTGCCCCATTTTGGAACTGGTTCCAAAGGGAAAGTGGGAATAGTTGATGTTTGTGGGCGGGCTGGGGTTCTTGCCTTTTTAGCTCTCTCACTTACTGGCTGCTTCCCCTGCTTCAGGGATCCAGCTACTGCAGCCTACGTGTTGCTGTCACTTCCCCCAACGAAGGTGGTTTCAGCTTCCCTTGGACACTGCCAGTGTGCTGCCTATTCCCTGTCCCTTGTTCTGGTTCCCCTCTTCTTCCCCCAGCTCTCAACCCATCTCATAATTTCAACTGTAAGTGTGGATTGGTGGAGTTTGACTGATTATGTAGCCTGGGACCTACAGAGCTAAAACTAAGAGCTACTTCTACAATATCCACAAACTTTTCCTGTGGGTTACAGTTCCCTAGGAGGTGACCCCTCAAATTAACAGGTTTGCAGGGGGCTCTGGATGTGCTTGAACCGTCCTGGCTCATCGAGGTGCAATGAAGAAATTGCATTCTAACAAAAATGTGTATAATGCAAAACCTAGTAAATATATTCTCCTTTCTACTGTAGTTACCTCTCTCTTTCTAGCCTCTTCTAAGCTGTCCACTGCTTCTCTCAGTTTGGCATTTACAATTTCTTCTTCTTTCATTTTAAGTTCAATTATCTAAATCAGAAAATAAGCAGTAGATGAGAAAAAAGAACCAGACTCTTTCCTTTCATTCCTAACAGAGTTGAAATCTATTTGAATCCCACTCAACCCATTCTATATGTGTAATCTCTGGGGAAATTAACCATGTGTAAGTAGGCACATGCCCAGTGAAGTCAATGGTGATGTGCCCTCTTACACCAATAGTGAATTTGGCTCATAGTCATAAACATGATTTAAATTTTTTATTTAAGCACCAGGAATTTGCAATAAATTAAGAAATAATAAATAATTATTTTTTTAAATTGTGAATATTAAATATTTCAACTGGAGAAACTCACAATTATATTCTTTGCATTCTACTGCACAGATTAAAAAAAATGTCAGAGGTCACTAGCTATTACCGTACCAGAGTTCATTCCAATTGGTGCCAAATATATCCAAATATATCCTTTTGAATAGGGACAAAGAAAGCCTGGGAACATCAACAGGGAAGAGAACCTGCTTTACCTGCTAGCTGCTTCCCTTGCATCTAGGTTTTTAATCATTTCAGAGCCCTATGGATGATTGGCACACACCCAAAAAAGGTTTTCTCAAAGCGTGTGTTTGGTGTGTGCATACACGTGCCGGATGTATAGCTAACACGTTCATCTCCTCTGAGTTTTGCCTGACATTGAAACCCCTCATGGAACACAGTCCAATGGGCTCCAAGGTTAGAGTGGATTTTGAAAATGGGAATGTCAGATGTTCTATTTCATCTCTTTGGATTTCTAAATACCTCAGTCAAATGTCTCCCCTGATCTTCCAAAAGTTGGACCTTTTTCTTTTCTTCCTCCACAGACAACTTTAATTTGTCTTTTTCCTGGGCAACAGCACTGTCCAGAATCTGAGCCATCATATCAAATTATCACCCACGTGCCGACGGTTTGTGTAACAAATAAAGAAATATTAGTTAGAGGAAGGACATTGTTGAGACGGAAAAGGCAGAGAGCGACTAATATGAGTCAGGGTTTTGGAGGGAGGATGGATTAAGAAGGAAGATTAGCTGGACTTGGCACAACTTTAAAAAGAAGAGTGAAGACTACTTCATCAGAGATACTGCGGAGATGACAAAAAGAAAAAGGGAAGTGAATGGTCTGCTGATCAACTGATTAATTTGAAAACCAGAAGTCTTGGAAGGAAGTTCAAGAGGAGACTGATGAATAATTCAGGCAAATTTGTAATACACAGTGTGATTTGAAATATGGCTGCTAGCAAGAAATTAAGTCAAGTTGGAGAGAGCTGATTTTTTTTAAAGTGTCTCCCCCCTATCCCTACCCCCCGGTCCCCACTAACCCCGGATTTTCTGAAGATCTGTATTTCCCTGAATTTAAAGGAAGTCCGTGAAGACTGGTAAAGTCACAGACCAAAATCTGATCTAACAGGGATATTTTTCTTCACAAATATATAGGCTGATATATTCAATTATGGAGGGGTGTTTCCACCACAGAGGCTACAGCAATTTTACAAAGGGATACATTTATGCCACCATCCCACTGTTCACAAACAGCCCTATAATATGCATTGCACCACTGAGGGCATGTGAAGGGGGAGGAAAAGGTGAGATGCAGATTCCAGCTTCAGCCTCCCGGGGAGTTATTCTAAACAATATCACCACTGAATACATTATAGTATTTCTATAAACCATCTTTCATACAAAACTATCAAAGCACTTCACAAACATACTGTGAGGTAAATTAATCTATTGTTATCCCATTTGAAATATCAGTCATCTGAATCACAGAATGGTGTACATTTCCTTGCTCAGTCTCAAATTAGGAGTCAGCTGTGGAGCTGTGAACAGAAGGGCTCCTGATTCTCAATTTGTTGCTCTAAACCTTAGACAACAATGCTTTTAACAGCGACATAATTGTTTTCTACTGGCTCCTTCTTATATTCATTTAGCATTTGTGCAGTAATTGCGAGACTTGATCTCTCTCCTCACTTGAACAGAAACATACAGGCATGGGCCCAAAGCAGAGCACCAGATCTGGGGTAAAATCCTGGCTCCGTTGAAGACAATGGCAAAACTCCCATTGACTTCAAAGCTGCCAGAATTTCACCCCTGGACTTTTTAGAAGTTTGGATCTGGATCTGAATTTTGGGGCTAGAGTTTATCTTCTTTATACATGCAAAATACAACAATGTATTTGTATATATTGTTTGTGCATAAAAAAACATTTTAAAAAATAAACTGCTTTACTATACCTTTCTATTTTCTTTCTCTTTTTCTAAAAGTATTAGTTCTATCTTGTCCTGTAATTCTTTCTCATGTTCCACTTGTAGTTCATTCAGCTTTTCGTGTAGCAGAGAATTCTGAGATTCCTTTAATTTGTCTAATTGGGCCTATGGAGAAATATTAGAAAACAAAGATATTAAGGAACTGGCTCTTTAAGCATAATGAGAAGAAATCATGTGGACGTTCACTAACATTTTAACAAACTGTTCAGAAAAGAATGATGTTTACACAACATTTGTAATTAGTGAATTCCGCTATAAAACTGGCATTGGACATAGAATGTTTCCATAACACTGCATTGCAGGCATAGCCTACACTTCACATCTCTGCTCCACTCTGGATTAATCAGTCAAGGTCTCTAAACCAGATCGCTAATAGTGATCACCATATTTTCTTTTAATACAAATCCACTAAAAGAGTCTCGTGACATTTTTTTTTTACCTGCAATGTTTCAATTCTGCCCACAGTTTCATGATTATTCTCCAGCAGACTCTTCATGTATGAGGCCATTCCTTGGCAAGAAATGAAAATTAAAATGACAGGGGTTTATATAATCTCTTTTTTTATTACCTAGGGATTTTCTCACTTCTGGTCATGTGATGATGCATGGAAAGGCCTAGCCAAGGGTGCCATTTGTTTTGCTTTCTAAATCAATAGCTTCAAGGTTGGCCTTTTTACTCTTAGATTTCACTGTCCTCACTATAGGTTCTATCCTCCCCTCCTTTTTACAGTGCTGAGGAGACCAAATAGATGCAAGAGAGTCAGAAAATGGCCTCCATGGAATCATCCAACGCCACGGTGTAGCTGCTACCAGCCCCTTCTTTACCAACTACATGTGCACAACCCATGCTCTGAGAAGGGAAGGGGCTGGAAGAAGTCAAGGAACAGACACTCTACACAGCATGTTCCTCTCACACATACATAAAACAAATGAGGGAAACAGCTGCAGGAGTTGATATTACCAGGAGCAGCATAATTTTTGACCTCCTCCTTCTCCCTGCCCCCTGCATGGCCTTTGTGACACGTTACAATACACGTGAGACTGGGTGTGGAGGTCTGGCAATGGAATAAGTATTGCTACGAATGCAGGGGAAGAACCTGGAGTCACACTCAGGTGGGGACACTATATGGAATGGGCTGAGACCCAGAGGATCGTCTTTAAATCTATTGTTCAGGATTTTCTGACTTATGTGTGAATTTGAGGCCACCTGCTATGCCCTTTCCATGCTGTCCTTCAGCCCTGAGAAGAAAATGTGGTTCATAGTGGGTTAATGAGCATAAATTCTCCCCTTCTGCTGTTTTCACACAGGAAAGGAACACACTGCCTATTCATTTATTTATGCAGTAACTAACCTGTGATGAAGAGGGCACAACTACCAGCTTTTTCCTTGTATGACAATCACACTTCCCTGGAGCAGCATATTGTCACTGGATAAGAATCACTTGCTTATACTGGAGAGGCAGCCCTGGCTAGTAGCAAGAAAGCCAAGAACTCCTGGGTTCTTGTCCCTGCTCCACCAGTGACTCGCTTAAACCTCTCTGTGCTTCAGTGTCCTTGTGTGCGACATGGGGATAATAATTAGCTACTTCACAGGTGTGTTGTGAGGAGTGTCATGTTTGTCAAGTGCTAAGTATTGTTATTGGAATATAGATCCCAAAAATGCAGAGAAGATGTCATTTTGGATGTGTTATTCAAGATACAGACAATTTATCCCTGTCATCATCTGATAATTGGGTAAGAGGTGTGGAAAACATATGCATACCAGACCCATGTGGTTTCATGACACACTGTGGTCTATAACATGCTACAGGGTATGTTTTAAGCTAAGGGAACTATAGCTATTTAAAGAGATCATGCAAAATAATCAACAAAATCAATGGGCCAATACCTGCAACACAGCCACATTAAATGTCCCCCTTAACTGAGGTTCATTTTAAGAACAGCTTGAAACTAGTACTTTCCCCTGAAAGGATGATCACAAAATGATGGTGTTGCTTAATGATGCTGCCATTGTGGCTGGGTTTCGATTTATTTCTGCTTTGGGGATTCCGTCAAAAGAGGAGGAATCAACTTTCCCTTAGGTAAATGGCATTCTTAGGCCTTTTTGCACCCTTTTAATTCAAATGGTATGAGTAGATACAATTTTTATAGCTCTGTATGCAAGCACCATGTGAGAGAAAAGTTAATTTCCCCTCTTCTCAGTGCAAGGAATCACCTTTGGATCAGATTACATCAGGGGTTCTCAAACTGGAGGGTCAGGACCCCTTAGGGGGTTGCAAGGTTATTACATGGGGGCGGGGGGTCGCGAGCTGTCAGCCTCCACTCCAAACCCCGTTTTGCCTCCAGCATTTATAATGGTGTTAAATATATAAACAAGTTTTTTTTAATTTGGGGGGGGGGTTGCACTCAGAGGCTTGCTATGTGAAAGGGGTCACCAGTAAACAAGTTTGAGAGCCACTGGATTGCATAATACAAGTTGCATGACATGATGTATTGTTCTCCATCAAGACATGAAAAGCTGTTTGTTTTTCCATACATGAAGTTAACTCATTTTCAGAATAGAAACTGCTCTGTTTCACAATACAGATTAAAGTGGAAGGGAAAGACAATCTGTTACCTTGCACCATTGAGTTAAGATAAGGGCTCTGGCACTAAAATAGCTAGCAGTGCTAAATTCACTGCCAAGAGCCTTTTCTTTTATTACAAAAGGAAAAGAATCCCCACCATAGAATAACTGGCATGGAGGGAGATATGAAACTGCAGAAGATCCAAAATATAAATAGTATATTTAGAGGGTCAAAGATCAAAATATGGTTTAGGTGATATCAGCTATGCTACGTGACTTTGGTATCAGTTCGGCCATAAATAAAGGGAAACAATAAGACAGACGGACAGAAATTGCTTCAGGATCTGATTCTTTTAATGCCATGGGATGAATAATGACCAAAGCAGAAATCAGCTGATTTGATAATACCCAAGCACTTGCTAAACCCAAGAGATGCAGAGAGAGCCAAGCTGCAAACTTAAAACAAAACTTCCACAGTTTGAGAATGTCAGGAGCTGGGGTTGTGGTTTGGGCCGTGATAAAGATAGTGACCAGCCATGCAATTCACTCACAGCTTTGGACCCAGATCCAAACTTCTCCAAATCTGGAGATGTCCATGGCTGGGGTTTTGGTTTGGAACCATCTCTACTAAGAGGGTCTAAGAATATGGTTAAAGAGGGATTAACAATGATTGAAATGTTAGTTTTGTCACAGACATGACTTGCAGGACAATAACTGCCTTTTAGGTTTTTCTTGTAAAAATGATCTTTATTACCCTGAATTACCCTACTATTGAGCAAGACTTCTCCATGAATTTTTACGCATATGACTCTGTATAAAGTCCAGGGGAATGGAGTGTGGGTTTTAAGATGCATTGCAACTATTAGTTAAATATTTTATTGTAAAATTAAGGATATTTAATAGATTCTAAATTTCCCTAAATAAACAACTTTAAAATATTGTATCCCATGACTTTCTTCTTTTTTGCTAAATACTAAAATGACAACTTCTGTCTTTTTTTGCCATAAAGCCAATGGTGGTTAACGATGATTTATAATGCTGCAGGTCTTCAAACTTGTTCAAAGTAGTGTCAGCACAGGAGAATAAGGAAGCTAGGCACTCAACTCCCACTGAATTTCAATAGGGGATGAGCACCTAGCTCCATTAAGCTCTTCTGAAAATCCCAGCTACAAATACTAAAAGGAGAGCTGGTAAGTCTAGTATCAGAACTATCTTCTGTGGTTTTGTTCACAACATGTTCCTCCTTGTTTTGCTTGTCTAGTCAATTCCTCTGAGGAAGTATGGTATTGAAATGCACAAGAATCTTGCTTTCTGCTGCTTTCCAGATGTCCCCAGCTGACTCTATCGTCTAAGACACTGTAGTTGTTAAACCCAACCTTAGTTATTGTGAAAAACTGGGCCTAAGATTAATACGTGACAGTATTTTAAGCTGCATTTTGAACTCTCATGCTTAGTATATAGGAAAAATGTTACACATCATGTAAGAAAAAGAAAACCAAGAACCTTTGTCAGAGCAAGACATGTCAATGCCCACATCCTGAAGGAGCTGCTCCACTGCTTCTACCCATGAGAGTAAACTGCTTAGAATTTCAACTACTGGTGTGTGGATCCACAAGACAGAGGGGTCAATGCACAGATCTTGAAGGTTACAAATCTCTCTTTTCAAGCTACTGCTACAATAGGAGGTCTTTAAGAAAGCCTGAAAGAGAATTAATAACAATCCAAACCTCATGATTATGCGTCATTTGTGTCTTAACACAACAGTTAATACAATAAACCCTTTACAACAAAATACACTGTATTATCACTACAACAATCATGCTCTGTTTTAAAGATGCCTATTTATTTATTAAAAGAACAGGAGTATTTGTGGCACCTTAAAGACTAACAAATTTATTTTAGCATGAGCTTTAGCATGCTAAAATAAATTTGTTAGTCTTTAAGGTGCCACAAATACTCCTGTTCTTTTTGCGGATACAGACTAACACGGCTGCTACTCTGAAACCTATTTATTTATTGCAACAACTTTCAGGAAAGTGATTTCTGTGGGATGTAACACAACTTTGTTCACTCCATCAGATACTGCATGTGTACAGTGATGCATAGCAGGCCCTAACCTGCAGCCAGGGGCGGCTCTAGAAATCAGGCTGCCCCAAGCAGCGCGGTGCGCTGCGCCGCCCTTCCCCGGTCCCGCGGCGGGTCCCCTCTTCCCGCAGCTCCTGTTGAGCTCCCGCAGGCATGCCTGCGGCAGGTCCACCGGAGCCCGGGACGAGCGGACCTGCCGCAGGCATGCCTGCGGGAGCTCAACCGGAGCCGCGGGAAGAGGGGACCCGCCGCAGTCATGCCTGCGGCAGGTCCACCGGAGCCAAATGCCGCCCCCCCGGGAAAGGGCCGCCCCACGCGCCTGCTTGGCGCGCTGGGGTCTAGAGCCGCCCCTGCCTGCAGCGGACATTTCCATTGTCTTCTGAACTCAACTGGGTTTCGATCCACATTTTAGACAACTTTTGATACTTCCATGATGGGGAATAGTTAGTGCTCACAGTAAAACATATTTGTATCTCTGGTACTATTACCCCTACTAATTTGTAGGGACCTCAGCCACAAACCTGTTTTCAGGTAGACTATCTTTACACACACACACACACACACACACACACACACACACACACACACACACTAAAGTCAATCAAGCACACATTCAGCAACAGGATTGGAAATAACAATAGTTATTTCAAGACAATTTGCAAAAGCAAAATTATATGGTTTTCCACTCCCATACACTAGAAAAATTATCCAGGTCAAATCAAGAATATACTATATCCTCAGGAGTCTTGCATCTAGCACTGAAAGTCACTGGGAGCTGGGTGCCCAACTTCCTTGAGCTCCTTTGAAAATCCCAGTCTACAACTTTTATCTGTCATCTTTGCTCCAGTTTCAATAAATACATTTTGCTGAGCAGTCTGCGTGGCCAAAAAATGGGGTTTTCACATTAAAAGTAAAGTTTGTTCAGATCAAATGGACAATGGATCATATTCTTCACACCCCAGTGATGCACTAAAGAGCCTAACTTGGAAGATCAAAAATAATAAAATAAAGAACTGCATTTTTTTTAGAGTTGCACAAAACTTTTGTATTCAGAGTAAATTCACATGCAAATGGCCAACCAGAGGTCTGACTTGCATATGTACATGCAATTACCATGATTTTGTTGTGTGCAGTTCTAAACATCTGGGGCTCCCAGGCTCCCCGCAGCGTGGCAGCCTGCCTGGCAGCCAGGAAGCCCAGGGAACCCCAGCTCCTTGGCAGCCCACTGGGTGAGATGAGGAGGAGCCAGGAGCCTGGAAGTCCTGGGAGTTCCAGCTCGGCAGCAGCTCACCACACAGGCTACCAAGGAGGCTAGGAGCCTGGGGAGTCCCAGCACCCAAGCTCCCCATCCAGCAAACTGCTCAGGAACAGGGGAGATGGGCAGGTAGGCGAGCTGGCAGGAAACAGGATAAGTTTCCACTGGAATCCTGTTTGGTTTCCTTTGAAAAGTTCGCTGAAATCAACATGCTCCAGCGGAAAATTTTGCTTTCGACTAATCGGCATTTTGTGGTGGGAAAATGTTTCATCCAAATATTTCTCTCCAGCTGTAACAACAACAAAGCATTGCCACTGATTTGTAGAGCAGGAGCACATCTCTTGAGTACCATATGCAGCAGATCTTTTCTCTAGTTAAACATCTAAATTAAGTCTGTGTTTAGGACAATCATGTGCAATATATCTGAATTATCTTCTACTTCACTTTCAGTATACAAAAAGCACTTAAACAAGTGACCTGGAATTCATCCAATGATTTCTTCAACACCTCAACAGTTTCAGATACTTCCCTCTCTTCAGAGTCCTTGGAAATTACTTCCTCCTGTAATAACTTCTCCTCTTCATAGATCTGCAGATTTTCATCAGTGATCTGTCTTATCTTTTCCATTAACTGACAAAAGGGTATGAAGGCAGAAGAAGAAATAAATGCACAAAAAAATGGAAGACATTCCCACTTTCACTTGAAAAGACTGGCTTAGTAAATGTACGCTTACATTTTTCACAACAATTCTTATTTCAGTGTAAAATAATTGACTAAAATAGTTTAGTGCTTTACTAATTACTAAGGAGGACCAGATCCTCAAAGGTATTTAGGTGCCTAACTCCCATTGACTTCTGGCTAAATACCTTGGAGTATCCTAAATAACTTTAAGGATCTAGGCCCAAGAAATACATTTTTATGAGTTGGCTTAAGGCATATCCCACCATCAAGGGGCCAATTTTCAAAAACAGCTTCTCAATGCACATGCACATTTTGTGCTTTGAAATAATTTTCACGCACATATGGAAGAATGTGTGCGCTAACAAATGCATGCACACACACACTCAGAATTGGTGCATGCAAATTGAGTAGTTTTAAACTAGTTATCTGCCAAATCTGTATGCTGCTCAGTACTGACTTCAAAGGATGCTTAAATTTAAATATGTGCTTAAGTGCTTTGCTGAATCAGGGCCAGAGCACTCGGCACCTGGCAAGATCAAGATGTCTCTAATGTGCAACCCAATTTGTCTCCATTTTGTAGAACTTCCATGCAGTAAGTGTCAGCAGCAGATCCTGCAGACTGAAATGAAAGAGAAAATGAGCCTTTCCCCAGGTCATGGGCAAACTTTCAGAGTCTTGGAAATCTAGGATTCAAACTATAATTTGGTGCAAAATTTTACCCATCCTGACCATCCTGAAGTGTGTTTTCCTATTAAAGCATACTTGCTCAACCCCAGATTTGGAGGGGAGAAATGATTTGCAGGAGGGAAATGATCACATTTCTTCTTAAATACAACAGTGTTAGATATTGTTGATTTTTCCAGTAAATCATTATATCTTAAACTACACCTTACGCAAGTGTTTAACTTAGATGGTCCCCTGAACCTAGATGAAGAAAGTGGTAGAAGGCAGACAGCCAACTCCTGGAGCAGTAAAACATTTGAATTTAACATTTTTTTAAAAAGATGAGCTCCCTCCTTTCTTAATTGGCATTCCAGTGAAATAAGACTCAGATACAGCACCAGATCCATTTACCAGGACTGTACAATTTATCCATATAGTATTCAACTCACTTCTCTCCCCACCTCCCTGCTCCAAAATTCTCCATTAAGGTACCTTAGCTCTGTACTCATGAGCATCTTTTGGACCAGCATCATATGTCACCTTGTATGGTATCTGCAGCACCTTGTCTGCATGGAAAGAATCCCAGCAGTCTGGGACGGGCACAGAGACATTACAAAATTACCTTTGTTTTTCAATTGGTAAAATGAGTCTGTATCATTGGGAAGGAGAGCCAATAAGCTAAATGTGTGTAAACAAACAAAATCTAAAAGATCTGCCCCCTCAGTATCAGAAGGCCCGAAAATGTAAAAGCACCAAGAAGTTGTGTTTGCTGTCACCTGAACTAACCTGTTGATCTGTTACAGTCTCTGGAATTTCTGCTTCTTGTGAATAGAAGATTTCAATCATTTGCCTTTTGAAACACTCCAGCTAAAGCAGAGATTGATGAAGTAAACAAAATCACTAACAGCTAGAGTCAACAGAAACTCCATTTGGCTAGTCTGCGCTATTCCTGAAAAGTCAATTAGGAGGGCACAGCAATTTAATAATTATGTAGTTCTAGGAACATTTTCAGTAATTATAGAGGGCAGGAATAGAAATTTTGAATGAATTTTGAGGGTATTCTGCCCATGATCACTGACCTTGGAGCCCAGTGACCACTCTTGCCCTTGCCTTAAGCTATAAATTCATCTCACAATCAATTTTCTAGCAGAATAGTCCTCAACAAACACTACTACCAAACTGTACGTTTACACCACACTGATAGCACAGCCCTGTAGTTAATAATATTATTCCTGTTGTCTACTAAGTTAAAGGGTATAATCAACAGTGAGACATGAGGGGGACTGTTAAATCATTGTCAGTGAATTGAAAGTGATTCTTGAAAAATGAATGCCATCTTTTGTAAGTACTATATGTTGGGAGGAACGTGAAGAAAGTGTGCATAAAAATAGAAACATAAATACATTTAAAAAACCAGAATAAGGATCCCTATAATAATTCCTAAGCAAAGACAGCAAACAAAATACAAAACAGAATAAGAAAGAATTTAACTACATAAGTAGTAAACACGCAAACAAAAGGATCCACTGAGGAACAAAGCTGATGTCCAAATCTGCTCCCATTAGAGTCAATACAAGTTTTGACATTAATTTTATTGTGAGCAGGATTGGCCCATAGTAACAGATGTGGTAAAGGTCACTTGCTAGATGGGGCTCTTGGTAGCTTTTGTTAACTTTCCAGCCCCAATCTGAAGGGAAGATTGAACTGAATTCTCTGCCTCTGATTGAGTCACCTCTCTGGACACTACTAAAGCACCTCTGTCAGAGATGATTTATCCGTGAAACTCATAAAAATGTTTCTGGAGAGCAAAGGCACCAGATTGCATCACACGTCAGATATTTAAACAATTTTCCAAAGATCCCTCTACTAGGTCTTAACTCCCGGCCCTGCTAGCATTTCAAATTACACAAACTAGACAGACTGCTAGACTAGAACAGGTTGCTAGACTGTATGTTCTGGGTGCGATTTTCTAAAGTAAAATTCCTATTGCCGGCACTGAAGGCTGTTGAAAATGCCACCCACTGTGTATTTTTCAGAAACAAATTATAAACATTTCCAGTGAAGTGAGCTTAACATAACTTTGTTTGCTAGGTGGTATTTGTCTCTTCCCTTGTCTGTGACAAAACATTACCCAGACTCTCATCTAACGCATCTACAAACACACGCACTCCTGAGACAAGGAGTTTATAATCTGTGACAATTGTGTGGGTTCCTGTTAGACACTGGCAGGACTTCCCAGTGAAGCAGCTGTTACTAGGGGCCTGATGTTTACCCTTTGCTCCATTAGTCACAAAAGTAATGGATAATTAGCATACACCCGTTCAAAAAGTTAATGCTATAGCAGAGTTTCTCTGACCAAGGTGAACAGGATTTCTTTGCGGAGAACCTTGCTAACAACACTGGGCTATAGACCACTGAGGAAGATGGAAGTGAGATGATTGCATAGTTTTATAACACTGTTCTAATATGACTGTCAGACCAAAAAATATATCCTTGTCCGTATCAGACAGGAAACTTTGTTGAATCCTGCTAGCAACTATCTTGTTTAAAGGTGGTGGTAGCTGATTCCGTTCTGTAAGGAGAGGGCCCTAAACTAGGAAATGAAACATTTAAAGGATTTGTAATTGCACCAGAGCAGATACTTAAACAAAAGTATTTTACAAAGGGGCTTGTTTTTCCTTGAAGTGAGTCAGGCAGCAGTTGTGGATGATTTATATAGAGACTGGGTGATGGAGAGGACAACAGAAAAAAGGAGCATAAAATGCCTGTGCATCATAAAACACTAGCCATCTGTAAATGAGATATGGAAACACACCCCCTTAAGTATAACCTAGCCATGATACACACAATTTGGAATTATCAATGTAGCAACTACAGAGTTCTGTGCTCTAGATTTATATTTCCTCTGTGGCATTCTAGCTTTCAATAGCTTTTATGGCTGTTACAAATCATTTTTTTCCTACAGAAACTACTGTCTTCTACTCCTATTGTTAGCTGTAATGCAGAGTACAGAGTAATTTTCTTTTCAGCAACCCCTACCTGAGCTTTTGCCTGTTCCAAGTCAGCTTTAATGAGGCCTTCTCTGCGCCCCATCTCTTGTAACTGCAGACATTTCCTTTCACATTCTTTTTTCAGTTCCTCTTCAGCCTGAAACAATGAAAGCACTTGAATATCAAAGTGATACCATATAATAATGCCATAAGCAGATCTATCACTATTTCCTACAGAAATCTTATTAAAAACAGTAGAGTCCACATATAACTTTGGGTCATGCAATGTCACTTTTTTTTTTTTTAATTTGCAGTGCTGGGTACTTAAGCTGTTTAACATCCTAGCTACAGGTCATCGGTAGCTCATCAGTCATATAGTTCTAGCCATGCTGCCCATGGTTTTAAATTAAGTCACTGGTACTGGAGCTTTTTGGGTCTCCACTTGCACAAGATAAAAGAGTTACTGAATGTGCTCCATTCTACAGCCAATCTATAAAGAAAGGATTCCAGTAGGCTCCCTGACTTATGAGTAATATATAGACAACTCTTTTGAGTCTCGACAGTACCAGTATACCTGATAAATCTAAAAAGGACATATCTAATTCTCCATGCACGTGTAATGTACCAGCTAGGGTGTGTGTGTGCACATGTCTTTCCTCTGCTGAATGTAATCAGACCTATTCATGTACCTGCTAGTTTGCAATTATCATACCCTTTAGTGCCGGGGTAGGCAACCTATGGCATGCATGCCAAAGGTGGCACGCGAACTGATTTTCAGTGATACTCACACTGTCCAGGTCCTGGCCCCCGGTCTGGGGGGCTCTGCATTTTAATTTAATTTTAAATGAAGCTTCTTAAACATTTTAAAAACCTTATTTACTTTACATACAACAATAGTTTAATTATATATTATAGACTTACAGAAAGAGACCTTCTAAAAACGTTAAAATGTATCACCAGCACGCAAAACCTTAAATGAGAGTGAATAAATGAAGACTCGGCACACCACTTCTGAAAGGTTGCTGACCCCTGCTCTAGTGGCTGGCCAGCAAATACGTTTAGTGCTCTAATACTATGGCCAATTAACGGAAAATGTCATTCTTTAGGTGAGGTGGTAGATATCTGTTTTCTTGGTGCTAAAGGCTGTGCACGTGGTTTAAGCTGATGATCTTGGAACAAAGTACAGTTATAATTAACATCCACTGAATTGAAGGTAACAAAGTTGGAAACCACTGCTAGACACAAGAATTCTATCACATTCATGGAAAGTAAGAATTCTTTATTGCAAAGCAAGTACTGAGATCAAAGAAATAAAAATCTAGGCAATAGTCCTATAAGCACATTAATGGGCCTTTCAAGGGGGCAGGATTATACTCAGGAACATCAGACTGGGCCTCTGCTTATCTGACTCCACAAGTTGCAGCCTCAGTTGCACAACAGTCTTGCTTTGGAAAAGGAGAGCATTATCAACAGAGTCGTAGAAGAAAGAAAACTGAGATGATATCGGGGGACTATACCAACACACCACCCACGAAACAGCAAGGAAGTGTAAAGGAGATAAGAGTAAATTTAGAATCCTTCGTAATGGAGAATATCTCATAGCAGAAATACCATAAAAACATTTTATCTACATTTTATTTTATTTTCATTCTAAAAATAAAATAAAATAATGAAATAGCTATTTCAAGGAAAAAACAGCTGCAAGCAGAGTACAAGAGTGCTGCAGAGGCTAGCCCAAATCCTGAGCTGGCCTCTGCTGACGCGTTAGGAACAAAAGCAGGAAAAATGCTGCAGCAAGGTTGGGCAAAGCAGCAAAGAATTTCCTTGGGGGGCATCCACCCTTGTATGTGTGCTGGGATGAGGCCTAATCAGTGGGTCTCCACAACGGAATGTGGAAGGGGGAAAGCGGGCATGTCACTCACAAATAAACAAGAAGCTGCATAGCCCAAAGTCAGAACAGGAACTGTGCAATGGTACTTACCACCACAGCGGAGTCAGGGAATCCATTCCCAATCTCAAGACTGTATTAGCCTGGAGTTTCACACTTTCCTTTTCAGGATTGTACCTCATGGGAGAGAAGCTAGCAGGCAGAAAGGAAATTTACCTTTATTTTTTCTGCAAGCCTACTTGTTATGATTTCCTGTTCGGTGCAGTTCTTCTGCATTTCTCCCTGCAGCCCCTTCACTTGCAGCTCCAGCTCTCCAATGCGCTGCAAAAGTCCCAATAAAATGGAATCAACCACACAAAATAGTAAGTCACCCAATTGAATGAGATTATATTTCAATAAACCACTTAGTTTAATTACATTAACTTCAAGACCTTTTTTGTTTTATTAAACAATCTGAGTAATTCAGTTACTGCATAGCCTAAACCTTTAACTAATAAGAAATAGATTTACAGAGCTGGGTGAAACTAATCAGCTTATTTGGGAAATTAAGGAGCAACGTTTCATTTACAGTACAAAACAGACAGGTTTATGTTTTCATTTACCTCTGATGCTTTGCTCTAAACTCCAAATAAATGAAAAAAATACATTTACTAATCAATATACTGATTGCCAATTGTAGTTTAAATCTTATTTCATACAGAATTCCACTTCATAGAAAACTGCTATTAAAATATTTCCAGGAGTCAACATTTCTCCAATCTGTTATGCAGTTGCATCCCTTTCCATGACAAGAACTGGATTATAAATACAATTCTTAACGTGTCTAGTTAATTATTCTCTCAGGGACGCGGAGTTTTAATTTGCTGCTTGCCTATATGCTAAAACAAGCCAGGCAACTAAAAACTAAGAAAACTAACTCACATTTTGGTATGTAATTACTTCTCTCTCTCTGAATTCATGCTTCATTTCCTCTTTAATTCTAGAACACTGGAATGAACAGCAACCAAGGAAAAATCATCAAGCAAGGAAGATATGATCATTTTTATATTATGCTGAGCACACACCAGAATAGTATGGCACCACAGTAAAGGCTCAATACCACAAGTTGCTGAGTGTCCTCAACTCACAATAAAGGAAATGAGAGAAGGGGTACTCAGCATCTTTCAGGATTGGACTTTTAGAAAAGCATTCCCTGCTTTAGAAAAGAAAAACAGAAAGACAATTAAGAGTTAACAAAGCTGTGTAAGACAAACCCCTTGTGCTTTAGAAAAAGAGTGCTATTGGAAATGCAGAGGTAAGGAAGAAAGGGATAGAAGAATTGTCTGAAACATACAAGATGATCAGAACTAGTATTAAACAGAAATTTTAAAACAAATACATGAAACAACACGTGTCTATTCTGAGCCTAGAGAAACTGGTTATATTTATAGGACCAAATGTTATCAGAAGTTCAGATAATGAGCCAGATTCTGACTGACACATGTATACAGACACACAGCAGAAAGCCCCTGGACACAGGGTAGCGCAGTGTGAAAGTTGTATGCCCCAACTCTGGCTCTTTCCAGAACTCATGAAGAGGCTTCTCTGCAAGGCTCCCAACAAGGGAAATGATGGAGGGAAGTTCTGGGATGGGGCTATATGTAAGGACTCTATGTTTCCTGCATATAAGCGTATGCCACCTGGCCTGGTAAAAGAAATTACACAGTCTCCCCGCCCCCACTAGAGCTGGGTGAAATTTGATTTTTCAGTTACACAGGCAAACCAAAAAATCCAAAACAACTTTTGTTTCAAGTCAACATGAAATGACAATTCTTTGGTTTCTCTTGTTGAAATGAAAAACAAAAACAAAAAAATTGATTTTGGGTACACCAAAACATTTTGCTTAGTTTTCAAGTGCTTTTAACCCATTTGTTTTAGTGAAATTGAGCAACATTTTGAAGCAATGTTGTTTTGAAACAAAAAGTCTTTGACTTTTTCAGAATTTTTTTCCCCACTTTTTTTTTTTTTGGCAGTCAAAACTATTAGCTGAATTTGACCCAATTTGGTGAACAGTTTTGACTCATCCAAAATTGCATTTTTCAACAAACAAACTGTTTGCCAAAATAAATAAATAAATAAATAAATAAATAAATTCACCCTGTTCTATCCACATTGCTATCAGGATTAACTTGAGGGGACAACATGGGTGGTAAAGTGCTATGCAACACAACACAGGGTACTTTTAGTGCAACATTTTGCAGCTATTTGTTTTCCACAATCCCTAGAGCTCTATCCTGCAGCCCCTTCGTCTCATCACTAATCTCACTGGTTTGAAAAGAACACCTCAAACAACATGGCCTGCAGGGCCAGCCCTATAATGCCATCACCTTGAAGGAAGTGTTGAATTTGTGCAGTGGAGTTTGTATGAGATGAAAGATCCCTGTCTTCTGTAGTGCTACACAGAATCATGGAGAGCTGATCCTGAGAGGAGCTGAGTGACTCCTGTAAACTGCTAAGCACATCAACTCCTGTGTTCGGGGATGGAACTGTATCCACATTGAGTCACACAGGGAATTTAGGAGCTAGCTATTTTTAGGAACTTCAGATGTTCTCACAATGAATCTTTGAGTCATATGCCTCCAACCATCAGCTACTTTGTGCCTTCCAAGTTAAAATTGAATAAACGGATCCAAAAATCTAACTCAGAAGGAAAGGAGAGGAAATATATTTCTTCATTTACAGGCAAGAAAACTGGGTTACTTATAATGAATTGGTATTTTGCTGTTACAGATGCCTGCTCCTTAGGAATTCTACAAGTATGCCATTGTGGTATTCCAGAAAACCCCGCCAGTCAAACTCTCAACAGTACACTCTCATGCACCACTGATTGCTCCTTGCACATCTCATCCCTCCCATGTTTCAGCCAACTCAGTGTGATGTTCAGGGGGGAAAGATCTGAAATGAAGGGGATGTGGACAGACGAGTGGGGATTCAGTGAACGTTTCTTGGTCACAGAAATCCAGTATGCATGGTTTTTGAGGTCTCCTTCTCTCACTGCTAGGGAACTGCAAAGTAATAGTGTGGTTTTAGGTTACAATATTCTGTAATGCAGCCTGACCAAAATCAAGCATCTGCTCTAAATTTGATTTGATTATGCTGTTTTGCAAGAAGTATAAGCACAGCCTGAGGGCAGCGTCTTTGTACAGATACAGGACTGTTTAGGAAAAGCCATACAGCAGCTTTCTTAAAGAACAGAATTGAAGACAATTAGAAGTGGGCTTGGTTGTGAGACAGAGCAATGATTGGATCTCAGAAGTAGAAAATCCTTGTTTGGAAATAACCTGATGCGAGTGTTTTGGACAAGCACACAGAGGAGATGATTCATAGAAATAGCACCACACCCCACAGAAGGAGAAGGTCTAGGGGAGGGATAGCTCAGTAGTTTGAGCATTGGCCTGCTAAACCCGGGGTTGTGAGTTCAATCCTTGAGGGGGCCATTTGGGAATTGGTCCTGCTTTGAGCAGGGGGTTGGACTAGATGATCTCTTGAGGTCCCTAATAATCTATGATTCTATGAAAATTCACAGCTGGAAACTGGTAATTCTGAAAAAGAAGGATCCATAAAAACACCCTGTGACTGGCTGGTTTTACAAATGAACCTATCTAGGTACATACCTGGCCCTCGTCATTGTAATACGTGAGCAATATGGCTCAGATTTCCATTGACTTCAATCTGAGTTGGATCAGATCAGAAGCACCAAGCAAACAACAAAAACAAAAAACATTCACTAAGGGAGAACAACTGATGAGCTCCATTTATAGGGGCTCAAACATAGGGTCCCAGAGTTGGATGAGGATTAAATGCAGGCCCTATGAGAGAGGGAGAATTTCTCCTGCTGGATAATACCTATATAGTAGCTCTTTCAGGAAGTATCAGACACCAGATGATGATGATGAAGAAGCAGCAGCTCTGTGATGAAAAGCTGAGACAGCAGCCAGATGAACTCTTGGAGAAGGGTCAGATTAAACCACCACCAAAAGGTAGTAGTACTCTCCCAAAGACCACCCAAATCCCAAGCTCTGCTCACATCCCAGAATTCTCCAATTCCACCACCAAAAAGAAGCACCACATTTTGACAAAGTGGTTTGATTTTGCCTTCCTCCTGGTTGGCACACAAACGTGCTCACATGCACAAATAAATCTACTCCCTCCTGCTTGGGTTTTTCTTCCCGTCCCATGGCTTTCTGATAGGGTGTCCAGCCTGGCAGGGAATATGCTATCCCTCTTAGCCATCTGGAGGAACCACAGAGCTCTTCTCTCAGGCAGAACTAGGAAGATCACTGCTGAGGTTGCTGAGCAGTTGATTTGCTCTTCAGGGAACAGGGCATGCAGGATGGCTCGCTTGCAATCTTGTACCGGGAAGATCAGTGGCTGCTCCCACTTGATTTGGAGACAGACAGCAATAGCATTAAGTGGGGGGGCCAGCAACATTTTGAATTTGGCACCATTGTCTCTTGTGAATGGATAGTTGTGTTGTCATTACTCTAATATGGCCACAACCTAACAGCAGAGCAGTCAGAATAGCACAGCAAACGGAGCGAGCAAACCTGTTGGACACAAGCTTATACACTGGGTTTTGGGGAGCCTTCTTTTAGACATGCTTTCTTTGAAAGGCTCTTGGAGAGGTTCACTGAACTGGAAGAGAATGACCATGCAGACTATGAAAAGGATTTTCACTTGGTTGAAATAAAGCACTGTTGCTAAAATTGGAAGGAGGAGAATTAAAAAAAAAGACATATAGGCTAGCGCCTGAGTTTTTCACCTGCCTTGCAGTAAGGGAGTGTACTTTTAACAGGAACTCAGTGCTATTCAGTGGAATTCACCATGCAGGACAAGTGGGATTTCAATGTACCAGTGCCACATAAAAATCCTGAATCACATTCACACGAACAGCAGAATGAAATTTGAGAGTGATACAGAAACTGCATAGGTTGCAACCTAGGTTGCATAGGTAAAATGGGTCTGGCAAAAGAGGATGAGACACTGGTATGTCAACACTGAAATCAGGGGGTGTGATTGAGACTATGTAGACATACCTGAGCTTGCTTTAATCTAACTAAATCAAAGGTAGCTCAAGTAACAATAGCAGTGAAGCCATAACAAAATGGGTTGCGGCCACCCAAGTATGTGCCTAGGGTCCTGGGGGTGGGGGCAGGCCATACCCCATTTTCCTGACTCTTAGTTCTTGCCTAGTATGAAACTACTGTACAAATCCAGAAACTATAGATATTGGCCCGAATTTGGCTCTGGTATAACTCTGGTGAAATCAGTGGAGTTGTTGAATTGGGTCCATTTTGTTGTTGTTATTTTACTAAACCATTTGTAGTACAGTAAATAACAGTGCACATCAGCATGGGTGTCAACCTTGGCAGAAATGACGGCAAGCTGATTATCCTTCTCCCTGTTTTCCTTCTTTAGTTTATCTGCATTCAGTTTTAGTTGCAGTATTCTCTGCTCCTTTGCTGAAATATCTCTTTGCAGACTGGTCACCAGTCCTGTGAAGAACAGAATTTAGGTTAAAGAATTCAAAGACATTTCAGTTATGAAAACCTGCTAAACAATATCATCATATAAACACCGAAGAAGAAAAAATATTTGTCGTATACTAACAATATCTGGATTTGAAAGCAGATCTAAATTTAGTCCATACACGCTGGGAGTTATTTACTGAGACCATTAGTCCCAAGGAATTCAGTGCTTTGGAGAATATGCTCCTTTGGGCAAGAACAATTCTCAGCTCAGTTTTTCTTGAAAAACTATGTTTAGGTCTGAAACTTTGATAATTGTCCCTGTGGACTGGTGTAAGTAAATATAACATAGTCTGTTTGCTTTTGGAAAACTGAGATGGAGTGAAATGACTTCGCTAACAGGACTGTATTGTTAGCTAGTGTTTAAATAAAAACACTGAGTATTTTGTGTCAATATTAAAGTCCTTTTGACTATTAAATCATTATATAAAGGAAGGCTGGAAATTGGAAAATGGTCTGCACTCTGAGACAGAGCCCTTGAGAGATGTTCAGAACACTGGACACAGGAGGCCGGATCCTCAGTAGGTGTAAATCAGCATAGTGTCCCTTAAGTTAGTGGAGCTATATTGATTACACAGCTGAGCTACAGTGACTAACAGTTCCTTATATTCCAGGCTTTTTTTTCCTTTCCTATTTTTTTTAATAAACCATCTGTCCCACAACTCACCCAGGTTTAGTTCCCAATGATCCTTATTTCTACTCTAGTAGTTCATCTGTCAGAAGATATCTGTAAGCCTCAAAGAGGTTAAAATGAAATAGAAAAAAGGGACGAACAATTTTAGAAGGTCCACAAAGCCACTACAAATAATTTCTGGCCAGAAAAGTTGTAAAGTATACATTTTCATTGCTAAACTATATTAACTGTGATCCTAGCCCGAAAAACTGCATGTTAAAGTACACTACCTGAGATGCCAGAGGAAATATACCTGTAGTTAGAGCTTGGTTCCTCCTTAACTTCTCACCCTCTTTTTTCAAGTTTGCAATTTCTAGGTCTCTTTCAGAGAGGGAATGGCACAAGACTTGGCTCGAATCTCTCTGCAGATTGCTGATCTATAAAAGATATGCAAAAAAATAAATTATTGGTCACCTTAAATCGGAAATGGGCGAACCAGCTCAGGTCAAACAAACTCTATCTTTGTTCTACATTTGAACCAGACTTGTTTTGAGATTTGAAATAGGTTAAATGGCTTTTTGTTTAAATTAATCAAATACCCTCATGTCTACATTTCCCAGTTCAGTCGTGATCAAAAGCTGCTATGAGAAAAGTGTTCTTGCTACACTTCCAACTCCATGGATATGCCAGATATTTAGACAGTCTGTCCAATGGCAAGTTAAGGAGGGCCTTTACAGCTCTCAGTTTTCAATTTATGCAGATGGCTAACTTAAAAGTCTGAGATACGGCACTGAGAAATGTAGTCACCTCTGTCCATGGGGCTGTGGGTAGATGGAAGACCTACCCCATTACTTATGATTTTGTAATTTGTACTGCCACTTGAGGTCAAAATGGCTTTCTGTGTTTTTGTCCCAGATGCCTGTTTCTAGAAAACAGAATATTTGTTAGGAACTGACAGCATATCTGTGATTCAAGCAGTTGCTCTATTTGCATGGTCAGCCACTAGAAAAGGAAAAGGCAAGTGGAACGGTAATTATATATGGTTTTATTGTTTTTTGTTCTTTTTAATTAGTTTGTACATATATTTTAAATATTTTATAATTCTGGATATATATTGTAATATATTTTATTTTTCGTGCAGTGAACAATGGCTAAGTTGCTATTAATAAACTTGACTTGATATTTCCAACTGGGACAAAAGCATGAGAACCTTCATTTGTGAATTTGTTTTCCAAGATCTCCATCCCAATTCTGCGAACCTGAGTGGTCTGAATAGTTTAGACAAATATTCAAACCTGAGAGTTTATCCAAACTGAACAGGGTTCAGCCATGATTACTCTAAGCACAAACAAAAGTCAAATAGTCTCTCTGCTACTGAAATATTCCAACAGTCAAACACTCAGAAAAACAAACAAACCACAGATCTTTCTCAGCTAACTTACATGAGCATGAGTAAGTCAAAATATTATATATTATGGGCCAACTTATAGCAACAGGAGGAGTAAGCCTAGTATTTCAGGGTCATTGGTTTATGTGTTTTTTTCTAGAGTCTTCAGCTAATTGGCAAGAACAAATATTTCAGATGATAACTTACAGAAAGCACTCGAAGGCATTTGCATTTTCTAATGCAAATAAAGATCAAACACATTACTTCCTGGCTGTCATGAGTGAAGATGAAACTCTGCAGTCTACTTTTTCATATCATGGCCAAAGAGATAATAAGAAGGAACAAAATTGTTAAAATAATTGGTTTCATGAGCCTAATTCAGAGGGGATAAGTAGTCAGTTTGAAGGGGTCCACTGTGGGAGTGTGCAGCTCTACCTGCAATATATCATCTTCAACATAATACAAGACCAGAGCTGCTGACAACTCATGGAAAACAATCACCAACGCTTTGTATAGCAATAATTCTGTTTATGTATCAGATTTTTAAGGATTACTCCTTTCTTGCTCTTTATCACTGTGTGCATTCACATGACCACAGAGCTTAAAAAGGACACTGTCCACTTGAAATATAGTCAACATAAAAATGTGTTCAAAGTAGTTTCAGATATACATGCCTTCCAGTCACCTCCCCAATATATAGCTTTTCAATCAGACTTCCATATTTTAAAAATGTTTTCTCTCTCCTGTTGCTGTATGAAAGACGCACACAAACAAATAGCGAAGCAGTCTATAAAGTGTCTATATACAAAGGAACAAAGAGTCCTGTGGCACCTTATAAACTAAGTGGGTATTCACCCACAAAAGCTTATGCTCCAATACATCTGTTAGTCTATAACAGGGGCCGGCAACCTTTCAGGAGTGGTGTGCCGAGTCTTCATTTATTCACTCTGATTTAAGGTTTCGCGTGCCGGTAATACATTTTAAAGTTTTTAGAAGGTCTCTTTCTGTAAGTCTGTAATATATAACTAAACTATTGTTGTATGTAAAGTAAATGCGGTTTTTAAAATGTTTAAGAAGCTTCATTTAAAATTAATTACAATGCAGAGCCCCCTGGACCAGTGGCCAGGATCCGGGCAGTGTGAGTGCCACTGAAAACCAGCTCGCGTGCCGCCTTTGGCACCCATGCCATAGGTTGCCTACCCCTGGTCTATAAGGTGCCACAGGACTCTTTGTTGCTTTTTACAGATCCAGACTAATACGGCTACCCCTCTGATACTATGTACAAAGGGTTATCAAAGAGGTGAACAAACTGAAAAAAACAACAATCCCTTTTTCTCCTCTAAACTCTTTTGTTTCTAGCAACAATTGTTAGTTAAAAAAAAAAATTCACAGAGGAGTCTGATTAAAGATGACAGTGTCCCTTTAAGAGTTCAATACCTGCTCTTTCAAGGCTTTAATCTCTTCCATCTTTGCTTCAATATCTCGCTCAAAGGTCAATAGTTTTTGAGTAAACTCGACATCATTCCTAGCAGCCTGAGCCATCTTCTTTGTCATCACTGCAATTTCATCCTGAAGATTGGCTATCACTGTATCTTTATGTTTTGACTCACTTTCAAAACCCAAGAGATGACTGATTTCATCTTTCATTTTCAGAATTATTTCATCCTACATGCAGAATAAATTTGAATATTATACACAAATGTGGATACACCATTCTGCCTGTTCCAAAAAAGGCTTTCAAATTATTTTATTTTATGATAAATGTTCTGTCTCCAAAATGCTACACTTGCTCATTCTAGTATTATTAAAATATAGTGGTAGTCCAACAACATTAAAACAAAATTTCAGATACTCACATTTGCTATCTTACATTTCCTCACCCTGAAATTCACTAGCTCCAAGACATCTCATTCCTTTGTCCATATAGTAATTCTCACTCATGTGTGTAGCCCCAATCAAAATCAGTTCCTCTACTGTGATATGGGTGAAGGGAATTTTATTATTATCATTTAAAGACCCTATTTGAATAGCATTTCTGCTTTGTTTGCCTACCAAGCACACTATCTGCTTTCAATACATTCCTGTTGATATAAACAATGTTTCTGTGATCTGCCTCCATATCACATTCATACATCACCTTTTCCTGAAGAAGTAAATCCATATGATGACTTCCTGATAATGGAACTCCACTTGCTCCAGGTTGTCCATTTCCTGGTACATTTGTCAAGATTGAATATAAAAAATAAAAGGGGCTTCTAATGACTTGCAGAGAAATTCAACACAAGAGCCTGTTCTGATTAGGATGAATGCATCTCTATCTTCCTAGTTTATCTACAAGCATTTCCAAAGCAACCATCATTTTAGTACCTATGCACTTTATCCAAGCAACTGCAGAATAACAATAAAATGTTATAATAAATGACATTCACAGGCATTAACACACTATATAATCAGTGAAGTATAATATAGTTTCAAGATAAAAATCCTCAAGTGCAGGAGGAGTAGATACGATATCTGAATGTTTTTCTGAATATGCAACATTGAATAACTGTGCATATGTTAGCTATAATATTATGACATATGGCATATGAATAACTAGGACTATATAGCCTATAACATTATGAAATACAGAATATGGATCATTTTGGCCCTGATTCAGAAAAGCATTGAAGCGTCAGTCCATCACTCTTCAGGAAAGCACTTAAGCATACACTTAATGTAAGCACATGCTCAGAGCTAACTTCAATGAACTTAAAAATTCAGTTAAACAAATGCTTAAGTGTTTTCCTCAATCACTGCTTTTCTGTTGTGCTGGCATGATTGTGCAGCAATACTTTTTTGTCTGAAACATTTAGATACATTTCAATTTGATGATTTGCTATTTAATCTTTTGTATTAATATATGTATTAAAACAAGAATAAGAAAAATAAATATTTGATTTATGTCATTCTATAGTGTTAGGGATACAGTAGAGATAGGGACATCACCAAGTCCTATCATATGGCCCTAAAATTTGCTGGCATGCAAATTCTTATACAATATGCCAACCATGGTTAAAAACGTGGTTCAGCTTTTTCAGCTGTATTTGGGTTTAAAACTCTAGAACTTTTCCTTAGCTATGACATTCAGCGGCGGCTCCAGGCACCAGCGCTCCAAGCGCGTGCCTGGGGTGGCAAGCCACGGGGGGCGCCCTGCCAGCCCCTGCGAGGGTGGCAGGCAGGCTGCCTTCAGCGGCATGCCTGTGGGAGGTCCCCAGTCCTGCGGATTTGGCGGCAATTCGGCAGCGGGTACGCCGAATCCGCAGGACCGGGGACCTCCCGCAGGCGCGACGCCGAAGGCAGCCTGCCTGCCGTGTTTGGGGCAGCAAAAAAGCTAGAGCCGCCTCTGATGACATTGTCCTGTTCTTTACACTTAGAAAATATGTGCAAGATATGGTTCTATTTTTAACTCACTCCCAATGAAAACGGCTGATAATCACAGATCAAAAGAGAAAACAAAGTTACTCCAACAGATGTAACAGTTGAATGTATCACCAATGGAAAACACAGTAAGTAGTAACAGAGCAAGTTAAACTTTCACAGAATCATAGGACTGGAAGGGACCTCGAGAGATCATCTAGTCCAGTCCCCTGCACTCATGGCAGGACTAAATATTATCTAGACCATTCCTGACAAGTGTTTTTATCTAACATGCTCTTAACAATCTTCAATGATGGAGATTCCCCAACCTACCTAGGCAATTTATTCCAATGCTTAACCACCTTTAAAGTTAGGAAGTTTTTCCTAATGTCCAACCTAAACCTCCTTTGCTGCAATTTAAGCCTGTTGCTTCTTGTCCTATCCTCAGAGGTTAACAACAACAATTCTCTCTCCTCCTTGCAACAACCTTCTATGTACTTGAAAACTGTTTTCATGTTCCCACTCAGTCTTCTCTTTTCCAGACTAAATAAACCCAATTTTTTCAGTCATCACTCACAGGTCATGTTTTCTAGACCTTTAATCATTTTTGTTGCTCTTCTCTGGACTTTCTCCCATTTGTCCACATCTTTCCTGAAATGTGGCACCTAGAACTGGACACAATACTCCACTTGAGGCCTAATCAGCATGGGAGAGGAGTGGAATAATTACTTCTGGTGTCTTGCCTACAACACTCCTGCTAATACATCCCAGAATGATGTTCACTTTTTTTGCAACACTGTTACACTTTCACATATAATGAAAATGTTCAAGCAAATTTCACCTCAAAGCTGAGCTAATCAATACACTGCTTAACAAACAGCAATTCTATACTATGCACCTGATCAAATGCCCACTGAAGACAATGCAACAAGTCCATCAGATTGGGTCTGCATGCCTAATTCTCCTGTCACTTGCCAATGTAAATCAGAAATACCTCCACCAAAGTCAGTGGAATTACATCACTGTGAAACTAGTGTGAGAGGAGACTCGGTCCCAGTATCTGACAATCCTTCTATAGGCTGACAAGTAGATACGTGTGAAAAAACATAATTTTGCATGGAAGTCATGATCAAGTTTACTATTGTGCAATGCTATATAAAGGGTTAATGAAAACACCGTGAAATACCTTGTCTGACTGCAGTAGGCCTACTGAAAGTATCTGGAGAGAAAGAAGAAGTCATACTTCTCCCCCAAGCACTCACAGGTCTTCTTCTGTTTGGTGGATGGGGTGTAGTTCCATTTGTTCCATGCATCCAACTGTTGTGAACACTGGATGGGTGCTGAGACTGGAGGAAAGGAAGCTGAGGAGGAGTTGTTGAAGGGGTATAAAGTTTTGTCTCTGAAAGTAACTGGAGCTGCCCGGGCCATGCTGTGTGACGTTTCATTGGTGGGCAAGACATCTGCAGGGGGAAAAAAATGCAATCTTGTACAGAGGGTGGAAAAAAATTATTTACTACAGTGTGTATGTTATATATTAATACAGAACCCAGCAACATGTGTGAATAGAAGAAAAAGTCAAATCAACCTGCATTACCTTGCCATTTTCAACTTTGAATTTCATCTTTCATCATGCTACCTAATCACTTAGCTTTGTTTGGTCTTTCCGTAGTTCTGAACAGTCATCTCTAAACTTGGATAACCTAAACTGTTGTCATTTACAAAATCTTCCACCTCTTGATTCACCTCTTTTCCAGATCATACATTAATATCTGTACAACATCGATACTAGTAAAACTCATTCCAATGCTCTGTTGGCACACAACAACTAAAATGAAGTCTATCAAACTATTCATGTGCTTAAAGTTAGGCATGTTCTTAAGTGCCTCCCTGGCTGAGGCCTGAGTTTCTTAATCAACTCTTGCACAGAATTTTGCCAAAGGCTTTGTAAAAGTCAAACTGGTTATATTATATTATTATATTATTGACAAGATTTAAGAATTATAGTAGATTACAAAGCACACATTTCCTTTACACAAACAATACTGGTTTGTACCAATCATATCAAGTTTGTGGATCTTTGGAGGCAAATCTGGCTAGGTATTCATAGAGCTTGTGGTTGGGTTATGATTTCATGTGGAAACCATTGGTCTGCATGATTTCAACCCAAAACCCTGGCATTTTGGCAACGTTTCACTTTGAGACAGTGGATGGAAACCCATGTTCAGAGAAACTGAATCAAAGTTTGTACCCTGGGGTAATTGTATGAGGGGAACTATGCCAAATAAAGTGGTTAAGTGAATGGTTTGTGAGCAATAACTGTGTTGTAGACAGGAGACTAAACTGGAGGCTATCTTCTTCAGTAGTTCTCAAACTTTTGTATTGGTGACCCCTTTCACACAGCAAGCCTCTGAGTGCAACCCCCTTTATAAATTAAAAACACAATTTTTTAATATTAAACACTGTTATAAATGCTGGAGGCAAAGTGGGTGTTGGGGGAGGAGGCTGACAACCCACGACCTCCATGTAATAACCTCACAATCCCTGAAGGTTCATGACCCCCAGTTTGAGAACCTCTATCTTAATCTGTCATTTGGTATTCTGAAACAAAGGCTATCTCCATGAGGACACCTGGCTTGAGATCAGATTTTCCAGCCTGATAGCCCTACACGTCAGAGAAATGATGTAGGGCACTGCATGCTCATCTGTTAATAAGAGCACCTTTCAACTGATGTAGAGATGAGCCAAAACTGAAGCTCTGAATTCCAATTCCTTTTAATTTCATGGTGTGGGTTTATATTCCTGCCCCAGAATAAAAACCTGGCCTGTGGTTTCAATCTTGGGTGAGATCCAAAATCAAGAGAGGTCTAGTTTCCAGTTTGGTTGTGACTGAATTCTGATGAAAACTGCCAAAGTCTTGTGAGCTATGATCCATCCTATCCAAACCGTAGCCCGGGTTCAGCATTAAATCTGAACCCAACCCTAATCCTGAGCCACAACTAAACATTGCTAACTTGACCCATCTCTAGAAGAAGCTGGACCTTCCACAAAGGGAGGACCCTACTGGCAACCAGTAAGCATGCTGTACAACACTTCCCTTGCTACCGGACAAGTCCCAGAATTTGGAAAGGGGAGAGCCTGAGTTTCTTATCAGCTGTATGGCCCATGAAATCAAGTGCTCTGGTCATCACACGAGTATCCTTCCACAGAAAGGGTGAGCCAGGTATTGCTCTAGGCAGCCACCCAAGTTTTCAGGCAAAAGCTAATATTGCTCCCTGAACTTCAGTATTCCTCCAACTATCATTCTTTACCACCATCCTTTTTGGATACAGGTCTGCCCTACATGACTGGAGTATGCTGATTTTCCAAGCAAGGAAAGAGGCTGGACTCAAAGAATTTCTTGATTGTGGCTTAGCTGCAGCTGGAAAAATATAACCCCTTTGGGAAACAAACAATATTTTGTCTGTTTTATTCCTTTAAATCTGTTTACCACTGAGGCGTTAGCAATTGACTCCTCAGAGTTTATCTTTTGCTCTGTGACACTGTGGCAATATAGGTACCTAAAATTCTTTCAGGCAAAGGACGGTTACATAACAAGATAATACATACCAGCAGAATGTAATTTTGTCCTCCCCACAGTCCCCCTTAAATAACTAACAGTGGAGAAAAAGGACGAGGTTCGTCACTTTTGGTTCACTTAAGGTGAACTGAAATACTTTAAAAATACATACAAAAATGATCCTATGTCTTAAACAGAATGCATGAATGAATTAAAAAATTATAAATAAAATCTGAAGCAAACAACGTGAAAATAATGTCCTCTTTTACTTACCTGCCCAGACCCAATTTCAGGGTCCAGTGTTTCTCCTGCAAGAATTGATAACATCAAACACACCTAAAGCAGCATTATGAATGCAGCTCCTCACTCTGTATAGGTGTTTGTGATGCTCAGATCTTGACAGGTTAAAAAAAAAAGGCTTTTATTTACCTTTAAAATGTATTTGTAATTTCAAGTCTACGCATTTGTTTTGTTCAGGATTGAATAAATTAACATCTTATACAATTATAATTAAAAAATTGTTTCACCTTTAATACTAAAAAAAAGGGAAATCATCTTTTTATATATATAGCAAATACTTGGTGCACTGAAACTTAACAATGATTTACCCTCTATAGTGAGCAATGTCAAACATCAAAGCTATTACATCAAAAAGAAATCATAAAGCCTGAAGCTTTAAAAAGGCACTGTTGTGCTGTTTCTGTGTCAGTATGTATTGTACATAAAATATTTGTTCAGTGAAAATGCCTGAGGTTCTGGTGTGGACAAACTTTATTTAAACAGTTTTTCTGCCACAGCATCAGTTCTTAAAGTTGGTTTCACCACCTAAAATCAGGATTTTCTCCTCAGTTATCAACACTGTATCTTTGGGGAGAGGAGTCCAAACTACTAAACTGGGCTAGGACATCCAAAATCTGCATCCGGATACTCAAATTGGCACTCATGGACTATTGTATCTGTACTGAGGTGGTGCTCGGAGGCCCAGGATCATGGCTTAATTTTGCTTGGCACTCTACACAAGAGTGATAATCCCAGTCCCTGCCCAGAAGAATTTGCAATCTAATTTATGTATAGGAAATGTAGCCCACTGCTTAAACCACAGGATTGAAAACCAGAATTTCTGGGTTCTGCTCCTGGCTCTTCCACTGATTCACTCTGCGACCTTGAATAGGTCATTGAACAGCTTCCTGCCTCAGTTTCCCGACCCATACAATAGAAGTAATGTTTCATTAATTTATAGGGGGCATATGAGGCTTAATTATTATATGTTGGTAAAGCATTTTAAGATACTGTGATGGAATGAGTTATAATGGTGCAAAGTGTTAATATAAATGTGCATTTTGTGTGACCAATGTTAGTCTGAGTGACAGAATATGTCACCCCATTAAGTCACCCACATTGGAAAGTTGGGCCTTGATGATTTATTTGAAGTGCAGCATTTCTGTATTTGCAATATGGGAATACAAACTATTGCGATATCTTTTGCTGTTTGCTGCATTTGAGCACTTCTCCCCAAATTCTGGAGGCATGTCTCCAAAGCCAAGCCTGAATCTATCAGATTGGTTTTTATCCTATTCAAGGCAGATTTCTAGATCTCCAATTTCTTGAGATCATCAAGACCCAGAGCAATAAAAGTATTACGGGTTCTTATCAATTCCTTCCCATAATAAATTGCCTGAAATCTTGGTGATACCAGCTGACTGTCCAGTGACAAGAGTACCACACTTCCATTTTTAATGTCATTTCCTATATATGTGAATGTTTTTATTTTACACTGTGTTCAAGAGTTGTGGTGTGACATTGTGTCTTTGCTGGATGCCTGTCTCATGCTAAGGACATGAATGACACTATTACGGTACTAATAAAGCAATCACACATAATCCAGATATACTTTTGAGTTTGAAAAAGGATCAAACCGCTTTTAAGCACAAATTTTAAAAGGTAACAGTTTTTATGATCTGTTATTTTTACCATTTAACTTTTGAAAACACAACTTGAAAAGGGAATTGGATACTCTATAATTCTAAAGAAGAATCAGGAAAACTGGAGATATTTCTGAGTTTTCTAGAGCCTTAACTTTTCTTGTCCCTAGTGCATTTGTAGAAGAAAAATCCAGGTTTTACAACCTGTCAATGAAGTGCCTGAGATTATGCAGCAGGTGGAGCTAGAGACCTCTTATTTTCCAATTCCCTCTCAATGAATCTATGAACATTTCTTTCCCTTGCTTTTAAGAGAGAAGGCTTCTCAAAGGGAAAACAACTTGCCTCAGTACCATATCTAGCTAGGGTGACCAGACGTCCCGATTTTATCGGGACTATCCCGATATTTGCTTGTTTGTCCCGCGTCCCGACCAATGTTGGGTCGGGACACTGGACAAACAAGCAAAGGCTCCGGAGCCTGAAGGGCTCACGCCCTCCCCTGCCCCGACTCCACCCCCTCCTTCCCCCATTGGATCCTTCCCCAAATCCTCGCCCCCATCCCCGCCCCCTCACTGCCCCATTGTCTCCCTCCCCAAATCCCCGCCTCTTTCCAAGCATGGCATGCCCAGGAGACTCAGGGGAGTGCGGGCCGGGGTGAGTGTGAGTCTGGCCTGGCCCTGAGCAGGCAGGACTCGGGTGCGGTACCTGGAAGGAGAGTAGGGGGGCGGCCCGTGGGGCTAGGTGGCGGCTGTTCTCCCCACCTGGGCAGGGGACTCGGGAGCAGCCGCTGCTGCAGCTCCCACTGCTGCGGGGGGAGGAAGTGGCCAAGCACGTGGCGCTCGGCGGCTGCGGCTTTGGTGCCCGGGCCCGAACCCCCTGAGCCCGGGCCTGCTGCGGGGCAGCGCGCACACTGCGCTCAGCCCCTGGCCAGTCGCGTCTGGGCTGGCTGCCCAGCTGGTGCAATCCCGTGGCGGAGGCATCGGCAGCCCAGTCCTGTTCGTTCCCCTGCAGGACCCGAGCGGGATGCGGGGGGCTGGGGCCTGCTGCCCCCACTCCGAGGCCGCCCGCAGGATTGCACCAGCTGGGCAGCCAGCCCAGACGCAAGTGGCCAGGGGCTGGGTATGCGCAGCGTGCGTGCTGGGTCCCCGCAGCAGGCCCGGGCTCGGGGGGTTCGTGGGCGCCAGAGCTGCAGCTGCCAAGCTTGGCCAGCGGCCGCTTCCTCCCCCCGCAGCAGTGGGAGCTGCAGCAGCGGCTGCTCCCGAGTCCTGCTGCCCAGGTGGGGAGAACAGCCGCTGCCTGGCCCCGCAGGCCACCCCGTACTCTCCCTCCAGATACCGCGCCTGAGTCCTGCCTGCTCGGGGCCAGGCTGGACTCACACTCACCCCGGCCCCGTGCTCCCCTGAGTCTCCCGGGCCTCCCTCCAGCGCTTGCGGAGGGAGGAGGAATCAGGGGTGGGGTTTTTTTTTTTTTTTTTGCTCTGCCGCCATTTTTTCCCCCTCTGCCCCCACTGTCCCCCCCCCCCCCCCCGCGTCCCGATATTTGACCTGGGTGATCTGGTCACCCTATATCTAGCTATGCTGACTTTTTGAAAAATAAAATGTTAAAACCCGAGAAAGATGTCCAGGCTGTGATTAAAGTACAATTATCACACTTTATTTCTGAAAGAGTCTCTCTGTTTGAGATGCATGCCCTATACCTAGGGCCCTACCAAATTGATCGTCTATTTTGGTCAATTTCACGGTCATAGTATTTTAAAAATCGTAAATTTCATGATTTCAGCTATTTAAATCTGAAATGTCATGGTGTTGTAACTGTAGGGGTCTTGAGCTAAAAAGGAGTGTGTGTGTGTGTGTGTAGGCGGTGTCACAAGGTTATTGTAGGTGGAGTTGCAGCACTTCTACCCTTACTTCTGCACTACTGCTGGCGATGACGCTGCCTTCGGAGCTGGGCAGCTGGAGAGTAGTGGCTGCTGGCCAGGAGCCCAGCTCTGAAGACGGAACCACCCCCAGCACCAGCGCAGAGTAAGAATGGCATGGTATGGTATTGCTACCCTTACTTCTGCGCTGCTTCTGGCGGGGCGCTGTCTTCAGAGCTGGGCGCCTGGCCAACAGCTGCCGCTCTCCAGCTACCCAGCTCTGAAGGCAGTGCAGCAGTAAGGGTGGCAATACCGCAACCCCCCTAAAATAACCTTGTGACCCTCCTGCAATTCCCTTTCTGGTCAGGACCCCCAATTTGAGAAACGCTGGTCTCCCCCATGAAATCTGTGTAGTATAGGGTAAAAGCACACAAAAGACCAAATTTCACAGGGGGAGTCCAGATTTCATGGTCCATGACGCGATTTTCATGGCCATGAATTTGGTAGGGCCCCATCTATACCTAAAACAGGACATACAACTGGAACTGGCAATGTCTCTCAATCCAATAGAACCTTTTAAAGTACACCCACTGTACTAGTTAAGGAAGTGAGTATCAGAGAAGGGTAACATGCAAAGAGGATGAGGGGAAAAACAGAAGGAAAAAAAAAGAAGCTCCTTGGGCATGGACCATCTTTTTGTGCTGTTTGTACAGCACCTAGCACAATGGGAACATAATGGAGGGGCACACAGAACCCTCAGCGGCAGGCCTGGATTAACCAATATTCACTGGATGCACTTCCACAGGGCTCCCATCTCAGGAGTTCCTCAGCCACCAGAGAAAATAAACGGGGCCAGGAAGGGGGCAGGGCAGGGCCCCAAATTGCCATAGTACACAGGGCCTCTGATGGTGGTGGTGGGAAATTGATGGAGCCAGTGTGGAAGAAGGAGAAGCATACAGACTCCCTGCCATGGGGGAAAAGGCAGGGGGGGTGAAGGGCATATGGGGAAGTGAAAATGGAGATAAGCCCAGAGCCACTGGTTTGTGTGGGGGAGAATGAGGGAACCTGGAGCAGACATTCATATGCAGCTACTTTACAAAATAGAAAAATGTTATCCACTCATGGGACATTACCTGAGAAGCGTTTTCTATCACTAGCTCATAGGATGTTCCTCCTGAACCAAAGCGCAGAATATCCCCTGCACCCACTTTCACTGCTGCATTCTGTATATGGCAATCATTAACGAAAGTGCCATGAAGAGAGTTGAAATCTTGAAGAACAAAGCTGTTTTCTGAATCGCTGAATTCAATGACTGCATGGTGATCTTCAATACCTACAGACTGAAATTGGATAACAGTTTCAGAAATCAGTGCAAAGAATTTCCCAGAGTTATGGATTGCAATGGGGATTTTGCTGGGATTTATTTTGTTTTGTCTCATCTGGCTAATATCATACCATAATATGTTTTGGCTTAGAGGTAGTCAAAATGGCTGCTGATTGCTCATCTATTATGCAAGATACAGTATGTTTTTTTTATTTTGTTCAATGGCTAGATTTAAAAAAAAAAAAGCTTCACATTTTTGCATTTTATAAGTCAGACAGGTCATCTGAATAGGTACCAAAACATACAAGATCACAGCAATAAAAATGGATAACTGATGTTACAGAGAGATGCATATGATAATAATGAAGGTATCAAATTAAAAACTTCCCCTCCCCCTTGCTTTTTGTGATCTTTCTCTATAGCATATTATTTCATATCCAACCTACGCCCCAATACTACAGACACTTAAAACACGAGTAACTTTGCACATTTAGTACTTCCACTGAACTCGGTGGGACTACTACTCACATATGCAAATGTTTGCAGTATCAGGACCCTAGATTGTAAGCTACTTGGAGCAAGAACCTGTCTTTTGTCCTCTCTGTAGTGTAAAGCATCCTTGACTCTTGCTGTAGAGTGCTATTATACAAGCGTTAAATAGCACCAACATTAAGATCTACTTCTACATATATTTTGGTGTGTGTTCTAAATAAACAAACACTTTTGAGTATGAAGGTGCAGACTGTTTTCAGTTGGCTCTTTTGTTGACTAACTTGGGCGTTGTACTCTTGGGTGTACATGGTTTGCTCTAATGTATGCCCATGGTTTAAAAACGCTCCTGTGTAGAGACATCTGGGTTTTTTAGCAAACTACTCTCAAGAAAAGGAACTATTTTTAATTGTGATCTTAAACTTAATTACAGATGAAACAGCTGTAAAATGACATTCTGATCCAACCCTTATTCACATAGGGCTTGAGTCGAAGCCCCCCGAAGTCAAAGGAAAGATTCCCATTGACCTCAATGGGCTTTGGATCTAGTCCCTAGCACTAATGAGGCATTATTTTCTGTAATACCCTATCCTTTTCTAATTGCTTTAGCTAGTTCATGTCTGAACATCTGCAATGATCGTGCTTAAGCAACCTCTTTGGCAAATTATTGAGTTGTCTAATTGAACTGGTGGTTCCTAACGTCTATGTTAAGTTTTCCTTTTTTTAGTTTCAGGCTGTTGCTTCATGTTATATGACCCTAACCCATATCAAATAATTCCTCTCTCTTTTGGTTGTCAAACTTAAATATTTAAACACATTCTCTAATTGCTATTTTATCCCTGTGGCCTAAATGAAATCAAATAAACCACTGCTGACTAAGAAAGACTGGAATTATTATAAATGGGGTAATGAAGTTAAGTAAGAGTAAGTGCTGTAAAGAATAATAATGAAAATAAATGTTATGCTCATACCTTCAGAACAAGATCTGAATCTTCATGTCTTCCTATAGTAGTTACTTTTGATCTCAGCATAAAAACACCATCCGAACTGTTTAAAAAGGCTTTCATTGTCTCTTCTTTTTACCTGTAAGGTTTTATTTTTAAAAAACTCATTTTCTAAGTGTTATCCAATGCACTTTTGCAATTACTCCAGTCAAAACATTTCAAATCGCTTAAATGAACAGTATCAAATAACATGGAAGAAATATCATAATTTATTTACAGGGATGCTGTCAGACTGAAATTAAAATTAAAGACAAATTCTCTACCCTGTGTAATTAAAAAAAAAATTAAAACTGATTTTCAAGACAGCCTGAGAGAGTTACGCATCCATTTACCATTAAAATTCAAATCCCATCCAAAGACGGAAAGAATTTTAAATATCTAATTTACTTTTTATACCATTCATGCTATTTGGGTACACTACTTTCAGAACTTCACTCTGAGACAGGCATCTGGAGACTGGTCAATTTCACTTTCTCTTTCACTAACAGAAGCTGCAATGTTTGGGTTTCATGCAGCCTGAAAATATTTAGATCCAAACAAGCAAATGTTTTTATTGACCTTTTAAAAAATATCCTTACCAATGTTTCTTTGTAAATTTGTTTCCCCACTTGCAACCTAGACTAGCTGACAGTGTCACTATAGGAGGTCTAACATTCACAGCAGGGTGAGAAACTTGTGTACCCTCTGCAAAATTGGTAACCTATGCAGCTGACAGCACACGAAAAAGATGACTACCTCCTACAGTGAGTTTCATCTGTAAAATAGCAATTCTGCGTTAAAACTTTGCATTCAGTCCTGCAAGTGCTCTATGCACAGAACTCATATTTCTGCTGGTATAAGTTCTGCACATCATTTTGAAATGCATTTCACAGTTCATCAGTGATGTGCTACCAATATTTTAACAAAGTTCTCCAATAACCATTTGCCCACATAGCCTATGACAAATCCTCTGTTCAAGAAGCACTGGAGAAACTATTCATTTGTATTCCACTATATACAAACATACCTTTTGTATCCATAGCCAGGCATGAGAATAACAGCACTTAGCAAACAAACTAAAGCTTCACTTCATTGGAAAAGCTTGTACTAGGATACTGAAAATTACACAACAAATATTGAGAGTGCAGCGGAGTTCAATATGTATCATTTGAAGGAGGACATGAAGACCTATTAAGGTCTCCACATGTAAAGCTACATACACTAACCTAATACATCATCATTGGATCCATTGCTGGAAAGCAGGGAGAATGGTCTGGGAGTCAGTGCTGCCCCACGTCCTCTCACGAGGCTGCGGAAAAGCAGAAGGGTAGCAGCTTATGTTGAGTCCAAGGGATACATAATCACGCAAAAATCATGTGGAGAGAGGATATTCTAGGACAGGGGTCTCAAACTCAAATGACCCCGAGGGCCGCATGAGGACTAGTGCATTGGCCCGAGGGCCGCATCACTGACACGCCCCCTTGCTGCCCCTGGCCCCACCCCCAATCCACCCCTTCCATGAGGCCCCGCCCCTGCCCTGTCTCTTCTCCACCTCCTCCCCTAAGCGCGCGCAGTTTTAATAAATATATACACTCAGTAATGCACCTCACTCAAAGGACAAAACACGCACTTAGATTTACTGCCTAAGGCTCTGGGAGGGAGTTTGAGGGGGTCTGGATGCAGGCTCTGTGCTCGATGCAGGCTCCTGCGGCAGGGGGTGGGGGTGCAGGCTTTGGGACGGAGTTTGGGGATAGGAGGGAGTGCAGGGGTGAGGGCTGTGGGGCTGAGGATGAGGGGTACATGATGCAGGAGGGGTGAGGGCTGTGGATGAGGGGTTCATGATGCGAGGGGGCTCAGGGCTAGGGAAGAGGGTTGGGCTGTGGGGTGAGGGCTGTGGATGAGGGGTTCATGATGCGAGGGGGCTCAGGGCTAGGGAAGAGGGTTGGGGTGTGGGGTGAGGGCTGTGGATGAGGGGTTCATGATGCGAGGGGGCTCAGGGCTAGGGAAGAGGTTTGGAGTGTGGGGTGAGGGCTGTGGATGAGGGGTTCATGATGTGGGGGCGCTCAGGGCTGGGGCAGAGGATTAGGGTGCGGGGGGATGAGGGGTTCATGATGGGGGGGGGCTCAGGGCTGGGGCAGAGGATTAGGGTGCGGGGGGATGAGGGGTTCATGATGTGGGGGCGCTCAGGGCTGGGGCAGAGGATTAGGGTGTGGGGGGATGAGGGCTCTGGCTGGGGCTGAGGATTAGGGTGCAGGGGGATGAGGGGTTCATGATGTGGGGGCGCTCAGGGCTGGGGCTGAGGATTAGGGTGCAGGGGGATGAGGGCTCTGGCTGGGGCTGAGGGTTTGGGGTTGGAGAGGCTCAGGGTAAGGGAAGCCTGCCTTGCCAGTACTGGCGGAGGGCAGGCACTAGGACCCTGCACCCTAATCCTCAGCCCCAGCCAGAGCCCTCATCCCCCCCCACCCTAATCCTCTGCCCCAGCCCTGAGCGCCCCCACATCATGAACCCCTCATCCCCCCGCACCCTAATCCTCTGCCCCAGCCCCCGGCCCCGGCGGGTCCCGCTTCCCTTCCCCCGGCCCGGCCCCGGCGGGTCCCGCTTTCCCCCCCCCCCCCTTACCCGAGCGCGTCTCCGGCGGTCCCGCTCAGAGCCGCGTGGTGAGGGGGCGGGGCTGTGAGCTCCACGCCGAGCGCAGCGCTCAGCCCAGAGCTCCCAGCCCCGCCCCCTCCCCACGCGGCTCGGATCGGGGCGGGGCTCAGGCGCTCGGACGGAGACTCGGCGCTCTATGCGCCGAGGCTCCAGGAGAGGGGCGGAGGCGGGAGCCTCCGCTTTTCTCTTGGGGGCCCCTGCGGAGCTCCCCTGGGGAGCTCCGCGGGCCGCAGGGAAGAGCTCCGCGGGCCGCATGCGGCCCGCGGGCCGCATGTTTGAGACCCCTGTTCTAGGATATGTGTACCTGTAAGGGAGGGTTATAGCTCAGGTTTCTACAGAAAAGTGGTCAGAGTTCAAGGGGCCATTGGTTCCTCAGGACAATGGTTCTCAATCAGGGGTACACGTACCCCTGAGGGTACACGTACCTCTGAGGGTACACAGAGGTCTTCCAGGGGGTACATCAACTCATCTAGAGATTTGCCTAGTTTTACAACAGACTACATAAAAAGCACTAGCAAACTTAATAGAAACACAAATAACAGACAATGACTTGTTTATACTGCTACTGACATGTAAGAACAATATTTATATTCCAATTGATTTATTTTATAATTATATGGTAAAAATGAGACAGTAAAGGCAATTTTTCAGTAATAGTGTGCTGTGACACTTTTGTATTTTTATGTCCGATTTGGTCAGCAAGTAGTTTTTAAGTGAGGGGAAACTTTGGGGTACACAAGACAAATCAGACTCCTGAAAGGGGCACAGTAGTCTGGAAAGGTTGAGAGCCATTGGCTCAGGATACTGTGTGGGGGAATTCTGGGCTTTGGGTAGTAGAAGGGCAATAACCAAAGTTGAGAAGGGAAACTAGCACGCAGAGCATGGTGATGAATCACTAGATTGCTTATTTCTTTGCTTTTTAGGATTTGCATTGGTGTCTGTCAACCTTAACTCAATTGTCCTGCTTTAACTATAATTAAAATGGTACAACTCCCCTAGTGGGGATTCAGCTATACTGGCATAAATGTGCTTATACCAAGAAAACTTATTCCTATCAGGAAGTGGAATAATAATCTATAACAGAATCAGGGGCAGCTCTAGGTATTTTGCCGCCCCAAGCACGGCAGGCAGGCTGCCTTCGGTGGCTTGCCTGCGGGAGGTCCCCGGTCCCGCGGATTCGGCGGCACGCCTGCAGGAGGTCCGCCGAAGCCGCGGGACCAGTGGACCCTCCGCAGGCATGCCTCCGAAGGCAACCTGCCTGCCGCCCTGGCAGCGACCAGCAGAGCGCCCCCCGTGGCTTGCCACCTCAGGCACGCGCTTGGCGTGCTGGTGCCTGGAGCCGCCCCTGAACAGAATAAGGCATCTTTGTATGGGTATAACTGTGTCCACACTAGCTGTTTGACCGGTATATCTATATCACATCCCTACCGAATATAGTTATACCTGTACATAAACTGTGCATAGGCCGGGCCTTAGTTTTGAAGCTGTTGTGCGGCGATATGCTGGATCTCACACACACTACCGCAAGTATTTTTTAACCCTCTGTGTAAAGTTGCAGCCTCTGTCCCTCGCAGATTTCTAGCCCACCCACAGAACAGCCTGTACTGTACTGCACCAGTGAGTCTCAGAAACAAAACTTCATTCTCCCCAGAGCTGTTAATCTCGAGGTGATGGTTTAGCACAGGGCACCGTTCATCTCCACAAGGCCCCCTTGGAGTCAAGAGGGATGCCGCCTACATGGGTCTCTTGGGTAAGTGGGCACCTTGCACAGGGGTGGCTGGGAGGGGGCTGGCATCCCTGTGGAGCTCCATGGGGCAGTGGGAGCCGTGCACGATGCAGGCGGTGGAGTTTGTGGGATTACTACACGAGGGGGCCCCTCACATCAGCGGGGGTGGAGCCGAAGGAGACTGGCCATGCCAGTGGGAGCCTTGCACGAGGGGGCCTGGTGGTGTCTCCGTGAGGCCAGCGGCGGCCTGGCACAAGGGCGTGCTGGGGTCAGTGGGGTCCCGTGGGGCAGCGGGAGCCTTGCCGGGTGGGGGTGATGGGCCAGAGGGGGCACAAGGGCGTGCTGGGGTCAGTGGGGTCCCTTGGGGCAGCGGGAGCCTTGCCGGGTGGGGGTGATGGGCGTCTTGCCCCTCAGGCCAGAGGGGGCACAAGGGCGTGCTGGGGTCAGTGGGTCCCGTGGGGCAGCGGGAGCCTTGCCGGGTGGGGTGATGGGCCAGAGGGGGCACAAGGGCGTGCTGGGGTCAGTGGGGTCCCGTGGGGCAGCGGGAGCCTTGCCGGGTGGGGTGATGGGCCAGAGGGGGCACAAGGGCGTGCTGGGGTCAGTGGGGTCCCTTGGGGCAGCGGGAGCCTTGCCCCTCAGGCCAGAGGGGGCACAAGGGCGTGCTGGGGTCAGTGGGGTCCCTTGGGGCAGCGGGAGCCTTGCCGGGTGGGGGTGATGGGCCAGAGGGGACCTGCTCCATTTGGGGCCCCCCTAGGGAGCCCCGTCCCTGCAATAGCCCCTCGGGCTGGGCCGCCCCCAGCCCCCCCCCGCAGAGCCCGGGGCAACAGGAGCGGCCCTGCTGCTCCCCACTCACCGGCGCTGCCGAGGCCGCTGCGGGCATTAGGGCCCCGGGGGCGTCCCCCCGTCGAGCCAGGCCTGAGGCGGTGCTAGGCCTCTGTGTTACCCGGGTCTCCGGGGCAACCGAGGCGGAGGCGGAGCGGGGAGGCGGCCCCAGCGCTCGGGGCCGGGCTGCAGGCAGGCACCGGGGGGGCAGGACCGGCACCCCCGCGCGGGCGGCGGGAGCAGGGGGAGGCCCCAGCCCCGGCGCTGTGCTCGGGGTTGGGGAGGGGGGGCTCGCTAGCTGCACCCCTGCCGGGCCTGGGCCCTTGCTCCTGAGAAGGGCAGAGCACGGTCACAGCTTCAGGGCTCAGAGTCAGGTCAGCGGGGCTCACCCCTGAGCGACCCCCAGGGCCCCCGGTTTGAGTCGAAAAATTCCGGGGACAAAACAGTGACCGAGGCACAGAAACTCCAGCAAGAAGCGCGGCGAGGGGATGGGCCCTGCGGAGAACACGTGGGAATTCAGGAGGGGGCAGAACTGTAAAAAGTATCAAGATTACACTGTGCTGAGCCCAGCCCAGCCCCCTGCCCACAGTGCTGGGGAGGTGGATTCCTTCCACCCCGCCCCACCCTTGGGGGAAGAGAGAGGCTGTTTCAAAGGGTAAGGGTGTCAGGCAGATTAAGGTCCATCTAGCCCAGTATCCTGTCTTCGGACAGGGGCCAGTGCCAGGTGCCCAGAGGGAATGAACAGAACAGGGAATCATCAAATGATCCATCCCCCCTCGCCCATTCCCATCCTGGCTAATAGCCATTGATGGACCTATCCTCCATGAATTTATCTAGTTCTTTTTTGAACCCTATATGTTTGTTTAGCACCTAGCACTTTGGGCACCACCCTACTGTAAATAATAATCAGCTAACCACAATAGTGCTTGGGTGGACCTGCCTCCTGCACAAGAACAGAACATCCGAGCGTAAACACAGCTCGTTTTCCATCTAGACCTCATTGTCTATACCTGATTCCATAATACCCCTGGGGGCTAGGGGAAAGAACTGTTTTAAAAACAAAAACAAACAAGCAAATACAACCACCCCAGGTAACCTGTATGTGAGGAGAAATACAGAAATTAGACAAAGTTAACAATGAAAAAGACAACTTAAAACAAAACCTAAAAAAGCCCCAAGGGCCAAAGTCTGCCCCGATTACACTCCATGTAATAATGTTAACTTCAACAGTCAATTGCAGATCAGGGCAGAATCTGGTTCAAAATTGGATACAGAAGAAAATCCCAATAACGCTGCCTTACTTATTAAAAACAATACTTTCACAATCCAGATAAGTACAAATTCAAAGTAATTTTGAGTTTGTACATTGTGATCATACATGACCCTGTTTAATTCACATTTTTAAAGAAGTTTTTAACCTAGATTCCATAATGTAAAGTAACCAGTTTAAAAAAAAAATTGTTCCTAAATTCTCTTGCCATTGTGACAGACATTTTTCTGATGTCAGTTTTGTAAACCACAATTTCTTAACTGAGAGCAACTCTTCTGGCAACACAATTAGAAAGCAGGGTAACTTGTTCTGTAGAACAAGTTTGAGCAGACAGTGCCAGTAAGTTTTTATTTCTTTTGGAGGCACATCAGTTTCATTAAAAACACCCTGGAATTTCTTACTTGGTTTACTAATACCTTTAAAAATATATATTTTCATTTTTTTGCATTTCTCAGTTCAAAGGAGGAAAAGTTGGTTTCACTTTTCCAAATTATACTGTCAGATGGTATTGTGTATTCCTTTATATAAGCTATTTCCACTGAATTTTCTTAAAGAACAGTAGAAAAAGAACTCTTTTTAAACAAAATTAAATTTTTGGTTCTAAGTTGATTCAACTCTCTACCTCATTCTTTCCCTTTTACATCCATACTATTTCTTGCTTGAAACATTAAAAAAATGATTACAATGAAGTCCAGTAATTTTACTCCTGCTAGACAAAAACAAGACTGTAGCTCAGCTCAGATCTGCTTGCTTTAATGCTGTATCTGTGCTGGCCAAGAAACTAACCTTTCTAGCAATAGCATTTAAGATAAGTTCTTGCTAGAAACATGCCTTACATGGAGTTTGAAAATTGAATTATGAAAACATATTCCCTTTGTGCTACAAACATTATCATCCAGAATGTTTTAGGAGATAAAAATAGCATAGAGGTTAAAAAAGCATAGAGGCCTGCAGATAATGAAGGCAGCTATTGGGTAACTGACTCATATCAGGGAACAGATTTGGACAAAGAAGGAACTGTGGATTAAGAGTTTTACTGTATTACCTAGAAACCAATATCCACTTCTCACAACTTTCAGGACTTGATGGGTGTTGCAGCTAGCCAGCTGACATAATGGTGCAATACTCAAGCATGCAGTATGCTGGTGAGGTTATAGCCACCACCGATGTATTCACCTATAAAAGTCAGGTACGAAGCATAATTCTGTGTTTTGTTAACGAACTTTGTAACCTATGTAATACCAAAGAAAAATTCGGCAACCACTTTGTACAGATATTAAGAGGAACAGAACTCTCGTTTTACTACACATGCAGTCTTTCAGTATCTTGTATTGTACCCATTTGGTATATTACGATCCCTGGTATAAATAGGAGCAACTCCATTGGCTTCCATGGCTGGGCACTTCCTTAAAGCAGGTCTAAATCGGACTCAGAATTCTTGATGTACTTATATGTGGGGCTTATGTAAAGTCAGAAAAATCGTATGATTTATACCTTTTTTCCCTGTATATGCACAGCATAGCTTAAGATCTTGTTTCTTGGGCGGTGTTCTACTTCCTGTTCAGATTTAGTCTTAATTCATTTTGACTTCTTGTCTCATTCTCCCATAGAAAATGTGACCCATTCACTAGTTCATACACTATACTGAACGATATCCAAGTGGTTGTTGTGGAACAAGAATGTTCACCTAAGCTTGATTTTATCATCTTTTTTCTTGGCTATGGCAGCCTGGGGTCCCCAGATTATTTCCCAAGTGAAGCTAGAGTAGCAGAGTCCCACTGCTCCAATACTATGCAGAATGATTTAGTATAATCATCTTAATTAGCACCAGGGCCGCCCAGAAGATTCAGGGGGCCTGGGGTCTTCGGCGGCGGGGGGGCCCTGCCGCCAAATTGCTGCCGAAGACCCGGCACTTTGACGGCAGGTCCCGGAGCAGAAGGACCCCTCGCCGCTGAATTGCCGACGATGACCCGGAGCGGAAGAAGTTCCAGGGGCCCAGGGCCCACGAGAGTTTTCCGGGGCCCCCGAAAAACTCTCGTGGGGGCCCCTGCGGGGCCTGGGGCAAATTGCCCCTCTTGCCCCCCCTCTGGGCAGCCTTGATTAGCACAGCTACTCAAAACAGAAACATAGCATATAAATGACAGTAACTTATGCTAATTGGGACAAAGATTTGCCTTTTGATTGATATTCATTTGCTGTATTTCATTAATTTCTGTTTTTTTTAATCCATTAACACATTTTAGATGCTTTGTTAAGGCACAACTGACCAATCTGACATAATAGATTTGGGGAAATGAACAGATTTTTGTGCTAGCAAACACCCAAGTCATACATGATAATTCTGGAAATAGGCAGATAGATAACTACAATCCATTGTTCAAAATCATTGAAACGCACTACCTTGGAGCTGCTCTCCCTGGAAATTATCCAAATTAAATGGGTGTGCCATATTGGATGTAGATTTAGTATATCTTACATCTGAGTCAACTCTGTCCACTTGCTAGCACCAACCCGTAGCTGGTGTTTCCTTCAGCAATAGCCCTGAGGTTGTTTCTTTAATGACCCAATGCTGCTCACAGTGGAAGAACTCCCACTGAGTCTTGGAGGGAGCAGGATTCAGCCCTCTGTGCCTAAGCAATCTTTTGATATAGAGAAAGGGAATTACAGTAGTCACTAAATAGGGAGACTCGCTTATGATGTGGATTAAAAAAAATCATAGCAGGGTACAAACTAAGACAGTGTCAGACCCAAAAAGCCAGTTTAGGAAGAAAATGACAAGACTATGCCGAAGAAGGATTACTTTGTAGTCAAGAGACTCTGCCTTGAAACTTGGCACAAAGTGGCTTCACAGCCAACGAAACAGATTATCCTCAAACAGTATCTGCATTTTTGGGGGGTAGCTTATAGACCCTGCAAAAGGGCAGTTCAAACTCTCTCATTTTTCCAGAGATCATCTGCCTTTTCATGAAAGCTGTGGAGGGTCACATTTGTTGCTTAAGAGCAACAGAGCAAGCAACTAGCTGACTGAGCCGGAATTTGAACCTGGCCTGCTCCTTCTTAGCCTTTAGCTTTAATCATTACTGCCCCCCCTCCTCCTCTTCCTCAATTTTAGTTTAGTGAGATACAGTGCTCCAACCTCAATTAGAAATTGCCAAAAATCAAGCTAGAATGGGCAAGGGGTAATAATTACCTGTTTTAGAGACCTGGGTTGGAAAGGAAGGTGCCCCCTTAAGGAAAAGGATCAGGTTCAACAAGTTTCTCTCAGTCACTTCATTGTACCAACAATTTCTTACATTACTGCTCCTTTGGAAACTAGCAGCAGAGGGTTTCAACTAAGGGCCAAAATCTGGACTTCAGTGGGCTTGCTTAGGTACAACACAGCAAGATTTGGTCCTTGGCATAAATAAAATAGCACCCATTCTATTATTCTCCACGTGACTGTGGAAAACTAGAAAATGTAAATCACAGACAAGGATTCCAAAAGTTGTGCCTTCTTAGAGCTTGCATATGGATAGGTGCAGTGATAAACAAATCAGAATGTGCTTGCAAACAGGAACATAGGGTACTGGGAAACCTTTTCCCTATAGGATATTTTAAAAATCTTGTTCAAGTGGGTCTTCCCTACCAGAATCAAAAATGAGACAACTCCCTCCTCCATTCAACTCCAGAATAGATATCACTGAATAGTAGGCATTGCAAATCAGTGAAATATTATAAAAAGACTGATGTCTGACAAGAAGCAAGACTCATTCCACTCTTGCTGGGGCCGGCTTCTGGGTACAGAGAATATACCTCAGTAACACATCTATATGTAGCATGATCTCTGAAGCGTTCTTCACATGTTTTCCAAACACCAAGCTGGCAGAAAGGCCTCTTTTCTAGCTTATTTTTACTATTAGATAAAGTCTAGTCTAGCAAAGAGTGCCGGAAGCAGTTTGCAGCCAGCATTAAAATTGTCCCGTGACAGGAGACATTTGTTAACTTTGCAAGTGTTACATAATTAAACATAATGTTGATCATGTTGCATTTGCATCATACATACTAGGGCATAGCATTGTCTTATACAGGCCATCCACATGATTTGATTGCATTCTACCTTCTTAATGTCATATTCTCTGTCTTATATCATGTCATCACATTCATCAATGCAAGTGTTTTCTTCTCAGCTGCATCACCAAACAGTTGAGACCATTACCAGGAAGAGGCACCAAAGGAACTGGCTGATTTTGGCTTGCCAAATATCAGAGCAAGTGCATTTACGCGTGCCAGAGACATAGGGATCAAGCTTGTGATTTGCATGTTGAGGCCTTTTACTCTGTGAGTTCAGAAAAGTTTATCTTCTGACCCATACAGATATGCCTATTCCCTCATATGGCATCACAGCTTGAGTGAGCATGCTTTCGTAATCTTTGTGGCCTTACTAAAAACCCAGAAGAGAGATTGTGTGCGCCTCAAGGATGCTGAAACTGCCATTTTCCAAGCTAGCATGGAAAGAGAACATTTTGCCCTACATTTTACAGTCCCTGATTAAAGTACTTGCGTTGTTCCCATTTACAACACACACATACACACAAAACATTTATTTAGAAAAAGTCTCCAATTGCTCAGCATATTCAGTGCTAACTTAGAACATTAAACATTTTTGAAGTGACACAATGGAGTAGATGCCGACTGAATGAATTTACAGGTTAACCTTAAACATACTCTCCCTTCACACCGGAACACCAAAAACTATCTTCTCCTCTATGGTTGTCAGTGCTTAGAAAGCTTCTCACTGGCATCATGAGTACTGCTGAAAGGATTAAACAAATCTGATGGTTCAAAATTGTCATTTCATTCAATAGATTTCACAGCATGACTGAGGTGTTACAAAATGCAGACTTGCTTTCTTCAGTTACCTCAACTCCATTTTAATGGAAGTGGAGAAAGCCACACTGTTTGGTTTTTCTTACATGGAAGAAGAGAAACTAAAAAAAAAAAAAAAAATTACCTTTCCTTTTCTACTTTTAAAATTATTGGTAAAAAAGACAACAATTTAGTGGCTTAAAAAAATATAGTGTAGAAAAAAGAACTACAAGAGAGGCATACAATGTACTACTTAATTTAAAACAAAAGTACAGATTTGGTACTTATAAAGATCATTTATTTCAGAGTATCAGATGCACTAGTGTTTAATTTTTAGTGGTATTTTATGAAAAGCCATGTCTTGGAATCATCATTCTGTCCTTCTGAAAAAGAGGTATATAGTCCGGCATTTCCTTGATCTTTTTGAAGCTTGTGGGAATTTGACTGCATTTGTACCCACAGATCAAGTATCTAGTAGTGTTTTCCCCTGGAAAGTCCAGAGATTTTAGGTCACTTCCTTGCTATCTGGTGCTTTATCTGGGACCTCATCATACTGGGGAGGAGGGGTCAATGGTTCTATTGTTATTTGACCTGAACTGTTTCTGTCTGGAAGGTTTATTCGGAATTCCTTTAGGTGCAGCTTATCAGACTTAATTCTCCGAACTTTCAGGGGTTTCAGTCGTTTGTTCAAGCGAGAGCTGTGCCTGCTTGGCTGACGCTGTATGTTCGAATCGACATACAGCGTCGATTGTGGTGGTTGTAGTTGGTGTATTTTCATCAATCCCAGTTAGAGATTCATAAGAGGGCAGAGACATGCTGATCCTGGTGTTTCTGTCCAATTCTCCCGTCTCAGGATAGCCCGCGTTCATAACCTCCTCATAACTGGGAACATAGTATCGCGACGGTGTCTCATCATCCTCTTCTTGACTGTAGGAGACAATTTTAATACTATCAATATGCTAAGCCATTTCAGCTGCATTTCTGATCATTCAAATTTTGGGACCAGAAATACATGATGATACAATATAAATTTCTACAGCACATTTCATTCAAGGATCACAAAGTGCCTTACACACATTAGTTAAATCTCCATCATCCCTGTGAGTAAGGATTATCATCTGTATTTTACAGCTGGGAAACTGAGGCACAGAAATTGTGACTTGCCCCTATATGTGACAAATTCATTTCCGGGGTGGGAATGCCACCAGGAGTTCTGGTTCCTGCTCTTATCACTGGGCCACTGTAATGTTTTAGGCAGGGGCGGCTCCAGGCCCCAGCACGCCAAGCGCGTGCTTGGGGTGGCATGCCGCGGGGGGCATTTGGCCAGTCGCGCGGCAGGCGGCTCTGGTGGACCTCCCGCAGGCATGCCTGCAGAGGGTCCGCTGGTCCCGTGGCTTCGGTGGAGCATCCGCAGGCACGCCTGCGGGAGGTCCACTGGAACTGCGGGACCAGCAACTGGCAGAGCACCCCCCGCGGCGTGCCGCCGTGCTTGGGGCGGCGAAATGGCTAGAGCCGCCCTGGTTTTAGGGTGTACAACTGAGTTCAAAGTATCCATATCAATGTAAAAATTAGGATCTTGGTGGTGTCACACAGTAATAAGTCTTTCAGGTGATCATATGTTGGGTTCTTACAGCAGTGATTGGACTCAGAAGTTAGAAGTGGAAAAGATCTGTTTAGGACATCTAGTTAACCTCTCTCGCTCTCTGCTAAACTTTCTGGAGAAATCTGTAGGTGTAAACTGATTACTTTTGATCTATCACATGGCTTTGTGTACACTGAAAAAAGACAGCAAAGACACTTTACGCATTGCTTTATGTAGTCTAGTCTAGTGTGTCATTGAAATAAGTAGGCTAAGAACATGAGTATGTATTTTCCCCCCCCATCTTTAGTTATTTTCCCGATACAAAAGTCCCAGTCTGCTTGCAAGTCTGTGACTGTGTGTCGGGAATAGGGGAATACTAACAGCCAGGACTCACTGCAATTGACAATTCACTTTACCCATCTAAAAATCACGTTTGTAAAGCCCTTCACAGTCCTCAGATGAGAAAGGCTATGTTCAACTGCCAAGTGTTAGAATTTAAAATTCTTTTGCAACTAACATTCAGTGAACTCTTAAATGTTACACCATCCCACCCAAGTTAAAAAAAAAAATAAAACAAAATCAAGGAAGGAACAGACAGGAGGAGTTACAGTTGCATCTTTACATTGTTTAAGTGCCAGACTGGAAATGCCAGTTTTTCTTTCCTTTGTGAAACTGACTATAGCACAATTATTTTGATGTTAAGGTGCCTTTTCATTGCCCTATGACTAATGAGTTATAGTTCAGGCATTTTGCATTAATTATTCCTTGTTTCTCCATTCCATTCCCCACAAAGAGGGATATCAGAATAGTGATTCTCTTCCAAGAAACAGGTGAAAAATTGCCCTAACATCTCTCCTTGCCAGCTGTTCCACTCAATTGGACTTAATTTAGAGGAAAATACCTTAATTACAAAGGCATTAAATGAAGGTATAATCATGTAAACCTGGTTATTTTTTCTTTTTCTTTTTCTTTTTTTTTCTTTTTTGAGGTGGGGAGGGAAGAGGTAGGGGAGAGGAATTATGTTAGATACTGTTAACCAACACTGTGCCAATCTATAACGAGGGTATCTACATGTAGTCTGCATAAGTACACAGTCTGCATTTTATTAGCATCACATAACTGGTTACAGCACAAGAGCCCTCTCTGCAGATTCTGTCATTCTATAACTACCTTAGGGTTTTCTATAGCTCTCATCATGGTACTTTCTAATTAAATGAAGCTGGAGAGAGTCGCCACCTCATACTCTCTTGTTACATATTTCATATGAAAAACCTCTTTCCCTTCTTCAGAGGGAGTGAACAGAACACGGCAATTTATCTAGTGATGCCCCGTTGTCCATTCCCAGCTTCTAGCAGTCCTTCAGAGGGAAAGAGCAATGTTTTGGGGACAGGATACAATCTGAATCAAACACCATCGCAGTTTACGCACTGCCAGGCTATGTCATCGAATTCCCTGTGATGTTGAATCAGTGTTAGTAAACTGTTTATTTAAGATGTTCTGGTAACAGAGACATTCTTTGCTCAGTATTTATTGGCATTTCCCCACCTTCAATGGATGTAAAAGTTTGTTTCGTTTCTCTGCAGCTCTTGTACATACTTTCATAAACGCTGTTGAAAGGCTGTTTTGTAACTTTACAGAATTACTGGACTTAACAAACCACAGCAGAAAGACAGATACCACATTACTCTGTAGCAATGGCACACTCCTTTTTACTTCTCTGCTGGCTAGAAGCCCTGCCAAGCTGACAAAAAGGATTTTGTCTCCTCTACAATTATACCGATGGGGTCATGGTTTTAAGATGCACACCTCACCATAGCATTTTTACACTAGAGAAGCAAGCAATCTCCTAAAGCTTTGTATATAGGATGTATCCTATTTGTTCTAAACATTGGTCCATCCAGTGAAGTACATTGTTTCCAGCTGTGGCCAACTGCTTATACTTCTGAGGAAGATGAACGTTTATCATTCACTTAACACATTATGCTATGATATATATAGAGGGATAAACTCCTTCCTAACCTCTAAGGCAATCAACTCATGCAGAGAAGCATAGAATCATAGAAATGTAGGGCTTGAAGGGATCTTAATAGGTCATCTACTCCAGCCACTTGTGCTGAGGCAGGACCAAGTGTACCTAGTTCATGCCTGACAAGAATCTGTCTAATCTGTTCAGAAAACCTCCAGTGATGGGGATTCCACAACCTCCCTTAGAAGCCTGTTCCAGTGTTTAACTATCCTTATAGTTAGAAAGTTTTTCCTAATATCTAACCTAAATCTCCCTTGCTGCAGATAAAGCTCATTACTTCTTGTCCTACCTTCAGTGGACATGGAGAACAATTGATCATTGTCCTCTCACTGTCTTCAAATATGTTAAGGGCTGTTATCAAGTCTTACCTCAGTCTTCTTTTCTCAAGACATGCCCAGTTTGTTTGTTTTTAAACCTTTCCTCATACATCAGGTTTTCTAAACCTTGTATCACGTTTTTGAAGCTTGAGACTTAAGAATATGAGAATGGTCATAGCTGGTGACACCTATGGTCCATCTAGCTGAGTATCCTGTCTTCCAGCAGTGGCCGGTGCCAGATGCTTCAGAGGGCGTGAACAGAACATGGCAATTTATCAAGTGATCCATGCCCTGTCATCCAGTCCCAGCTTCTATCAGTCAAAAGTTTAGGAACACCCAGAGCATGGAGTTATGTCCCAGACCATCTTAATTAATAGCCATTGATGGACCTATCCTCCATGAATGTATCTAATACTTTTTCAAACCCAGTTATAGTTTTGGCCTTTACAGCATCCCTTGGCCAACTAGTTTGATAGGTTGATTGTGTGTTGTGTGAAAAAGTACTTCATTGTGTTTATCTGTGGCTGATAATTCTGTTCTTTATTATAGTTTCAACCAAATTTGCGTGGTACTGAAATTAGGTTTACTGGCCTGAAATTGCCAGGATTGCAAATTTAAAATTTTTTAAAATTAGCATTACATTAGCTATCCTTCAGTCAACTGGAACAGAGCCAGATTTAAGTGATAGGTTACATGCCACAGTTAGCAGTTCTGCAATTTCACATTTGAGTTCCTTCAGAACCCTTGAATGAATACCATCTGGTCCTGGTGACTTGTTACTGTTTAATTTATCAATTTTTTTTCCAAAACCTCCTCTATTGACACCTCAGTCTGGGACAGTTCCTCAGATGTGTCACCTAAAAAGAATGGCTCAGATGTGGGAATCTCCCTCACATCCTCTGCAGTGAAAACAAAGGCAAATAATTTATTTAGCTTCTCCACAACTGCTTTCTCTTGCATGTGTGCTCCTTTAGCACCTCAATCATCCAGTGGCCCCACCGATTCTTTGGCAGGCTTCCTGCTTCTGAGTTGTTGGGTTTTTTTGTGCTGTTTTTGTATCTTTTGCTGGTTGCTCGTCATATTATTTTTTGTCCTCCCTAATTATACTTTTACACTTGACTTGCCAGAGTTTATATTCCTTGACGCCTATAATTTAGCATGTGGTACAATTGATCTTAACACGTTAAATTTCTAAATGTGATTTTTTTTTTTAAAGAACATCTTTTAATGTTATCTGTACACCAGACCCAGCACCCTTTTACTGAAAGACTTACCTGTCCTCCTGATGTCGAGGTTCAGCAGATGTTCCTTGCTGGATCCTAGCAATATCCTGATTTTGTCTTTTCTTCTTTCTGTCCCGGACATTCAAACAAATGGAGAGCAACAGCAGCAGCACTCCAGCCCCAACCAATACATAAGCCACCGAAAAGGTCTTACTCTTCAATATTCCTCCTTCATTATGCTCTGGATTGCTACTATTTCCAGCAGATGAGGGAGGCTTATCAGTATGGCCAAATCCTGGGACCAGGTTCCAGACTGCCATTATGATCCCAAGGACAAGCATTCCTAACCCTATAGCAGTCAGGGCATAGTAAGATCCATTTGACCTGGACTGGGCCATCATACCCAGTGCTAGATCACTAGATAATAAGCAGAGTCAGCTTATAGCATGCCAGTTCCAAAAATAATTGTGTGTAAAAATCCAAGCTTCGCACTTTTATGAATCCATCCAAATGCTTGAGTTTAGAGAGAAATCTGGAAAAGGAAAAAGAATAGCAATTAGTACATGTGACTTATATAACGAGCTACAATTACGGTGAACAAGAAGGTCACTTGGCATCATTTTATTCTATCAACCTTAATACTGGAAATGAAAGCACATTTTTATGAGCGTGCAGAGGAAGTCAAGGGCTAATATAATGGCCAAACTTAAGGAAGGATCACTACTGGCCATTCTGATTATACATGGGAAAAGAGTATCCCCAGGCTTTTTGTTCCATGATGCTTTTCTGGTGTGACGTGTGAAAGGGAGATCCTGGCCATTTGCCAAAGTTGCCCCCCCGGCGAGGTTCTGCAAAAACAGGAGGTATTGAAGCATCCTTCTGGCCAAATTCCAACTTGAGTGGTTACAGTCTGTCTAAACACAATTCACCCTATAGTTTCAACTGGAGAATTTCTCTCTTCCCTTGCTGTGTGGTTTAAACACCACACAAGGGAACCAGAATTCCTAGGTTATAATCCTGCCTTTAACAGAGACACCCTTTTCTGTTGCACTAAGGAACCTGAGTCAGAGCTTATGGGTAACATTTGCAAAAGCACCAAAGAGATTTAGGGGCCTAAGTCCCATTTGAAAAAGTGATTTAGGCACCTGGACTCCTAAGTTCCTGTTGCGTTTCAATGACACTTTTGAAAATTTTACCCTGTGTGACTTACCTACCTCAGAAGGGTGTCAAAGTGATTGAGTGTTAAGCACTTTCAAAATGAAGACTAGTGCTAGTTATTATTGGTGAACAATCGCTCCTTGATCACATATCTAATCTGTACAATGCTTTGGGATCTCAGAATGAAATGTACTTTTAAAAAAAATACAACATGGTAATATACATTTAAGATTCTTTATGGCACATACCCTATGGGGCTTCACTATCTTGAAGACTAATTCCAATTGGGATAATATACTGGTCCCAAAACCAAAATGGAAAAAAAAATCACAAGCCTTAAGAACAATACTTTGAAAGAAGAACTGGCCGCTGCCTGAGGGTGTGAGGGAAGTCTCTTCACACACAAAAGAAATCAAGCAAGAATTCTGTCTCAGCATTTGTGCAAGGGAGCAAGCTAGACCACAGGTTCCTCTTCTCCCAGCTGTTGTGTTCTCTGGGCTCTCTCTCTCTCTCAAATACAAAAAGATGCTTCACTGACATGAAAGACATTCTCCTGGTAAGTGATATTAATGCAATAGAAACTAGTGATGACAAGATTCGGCCATGTGTCTCCAAACTGACATGCAAGGGCTATCCAAGTTAGAAGGTCAAGTTCTTGAAACCAGCAGGCAGACAGGCATCGTAGCTGGCTTTAGAATCTCCTGCCCCTGGCCCCCAACACCTTGTACACTGAATTTTTGTTTTCACCATTGATGGAACTAATCTTGGTTGGCTTCCCAAGATAATATAGCAACTGGCACCTTATTACTACCTGGATAGATGCCAAACCAAAAACAGGCTAGCCTTAAGCTAACAAAGTATTAATTCCAGGTATTTAGGGACCTCTCAGTGTGCTTACATCAGTATGCCTGTAACCATTTATATCCTCTGGAAGGTTTTATGATAGGTCCCTAAATCTCATATCCATGAAGAGCAAAAGCGAAGTACAACAATCTAGGAGATCCATTATGAATTACTGAATTTTGCCAATTAGTATATAAACAACAAAGGATATTGCATTACAGAACATACTTCGTTGATTTTGTTTCCTTTTAACACTAGTAAACATAGTAGTACAGCCTGTAAAAATAATGAAGTCTTAGTATTATGAAACCTCACTTCTGAATTTTACTATGAAGTCTTGGCTGATATAAAGGAAGGACTTGCATGCAATGACACTGGGTAGATTAGCAAAGTTTCACTGGCATTATTGCTGTATTTTGGTGTGTTTTTCATGCTTTACGTACATACTTCCTGAGCTGAAATGCTGCGGTTAGTGTTAATTTTGACCTTAGTCCAGGCAGACGGAATATTATTGTGCAATGCTAAATACACTATCAAATTTTTCACCTGTATCGTGACGACTTTGTTGCTTATTAAGAATCTGGAGCAGTGCCTAATTTGTAATGAAAGAGGAGCCAAGGCTCAAGCAATTTTTTTACGTTCATAACTAATGCAGCTCAGAGGTGCCGGGGCTATGAACTGCCAAGCCTAGACCCTGGCACAAATTAAGCACTAATCTGGAGGAAACTGACCATACAGGTTAGCTGAAGCATCATAACATTAGAATGCTGAACAACTGCTTCAGAATTCCTCTCCACCTCCCCCAAACCAATCATGTTGGAACAGGAGATTTCTCTTAAATGCCAGTTGTAATCTGCAGTCACCATCCCTTATGCCACATGCTACTGCAACAGTGCTGAGTGTGCCAGTGACGTAGCAGATTATACCAAGCAGTAATGTGGTTTTAAGGTCAACAGCACTTGGACTCAAACAAGGCTTTGGATTGTATTAACAACTAGCTGCAGAGTCTCTTGTTGGGTCAGCCCCACACATCACTCTGGGGTCAGAGCCTTTGCATATGGTTACTAGTAGCATTTAATACGGACTAAGGTCTGGTGGAAGGCTGCACACGGGCAATTCTATATTTAATTCCACATTCTGTCATCCTTGAAAAATGGGTTCCCAACTCATCTGTCTGAAACTCTTTTAAACCAGGAACTCCACCTGTGTAACTCTCTGCCAATTATGATCATTCGCAGTGTTTTGTTCTGCGTTCTGCTCCTCAGCTTTATATTGCAGAGCCCTGCAAATTACTGAATCCCACTACGCTATCGAGGCATATCGTGGAAAGCTCTTGGAAGGAATATGAACTTTTGATTAAAATTTTACGGCATGCAGGAAATCTACTACATTAAGTATTAAAGCACTGTAGAAATCTGGAAAGCAGCTTATATTAATCTTGGTACAAACTATACAAATTATGAAAGATGACTGGATACTCTTATTTAAAAAAAAAAAAGTGAGCTAGATCCAGGTGACGTCCTAAAATCTGAAAGGTAAGAATTGCAGCCAGTAGTGGAATCTATATAAAGGTATCTTGGACCTCTGTAGCGGAGTTCCTAGCATTCTACAGTGGGGACTAGATAAACTTTGCAACAGATTTTGCTTGGAATGTTCCAGCTTTAATTGACTGCCAAGAAAAGCATCACAACTGCACAAATATGGATACATTTTCTATTCTTCCTGCTCCTCTATTTTTCCATGATTATTTATGTTGGATGGGACCTCATGAATATATGGTACTTGGGTATTTAGCACTGTAGAATGCTTATTTTTATCATTTGCCCTATACCTTTTATCACTGACTTACAATTCGGCTATATTTAGTATTGTGTTTTCTTGGTTAGATTAAGAGAAAGGCTAGTTCTTGTGTCCTTTAAGCTACAGAACAGCCTTCCCAGGAAAGTGGTAGATAGAATATCAGGGTTGGAAGGGACCTCAGGAGGTCATCTAGTCCAACCCCCTGCTCAAAGCAGGACCAATCCCCAGACAGATTTTTGCCCCAGATCCCTAAATGGCCCCCTCAAGGATTGAACTCACAACCCTGGGTTTAGCAGGCCAATGCTCAAACCACTGAGCTATGATCCAGTTACTTAAGGGACCAGACCCCTGGGCATAATACCACAGAGAATCTGACGCCAGATTTTCATGGCAATCCTACATTCTGATGCTTTGTAGCAATTAACATCTAGCCCTGATGAAGGATCTAACCACTCTGAGTTGGAGGATTGATCCCAAGTCAATCTAGATAGTATCTGGCAGAGAAAGAGGGATCACTGAACCAGTCTAAATATAAGACAGTTGCTTCTTCCAAATGCATTGGCCAATTAAGTCTGTAGGAAAGTCGTCCCTAGTGTCCAAATGAAAAACAGTTAGATTATTTTGTATTTCTTTATGGGACAAAGATAAAATAATGAATCCTGTAGCAGATGGGGATTCCATAAGTGCTGAATCCTAAGTTCTCTCCAATGAAAATGTCACTAACGAGAGCAAGTAAACAAAATTTGAAAGTAGTTATTTGTACTAAGTAGAAAATTTGTTACCCCAGCTCCAGGATTTCCTTTCCTGGGACTGACCTCTCCTCTCAGTCTGAGCCATATACACAGTAGGCTCCCTTCCAACATGTGTGCACTGCTTTAGGTTCAGACCTCTCTGTTGCTAAACTCTTCACTCTTGCTAAACAGTTTAGTTATTAAACATGGATCGTGTTGCAAGTGGAAAATGAATGTTGCAGTTATGGCAACAACGGCAGAGCTATATATGATGGAAGATTGTACACACCACATTCTCTTTTGGTGTCTACTACGGGCAGGATATGGGCCCGGAGGCTGCATGGTTCTTAATGAGGCTACTTCCTACTTGTGACATATGCTAAAGAAATGGAAACATACGTAAAGTTTCGGTAAAATCAGGCCAGTGCTTATCAAGGGTTGTTCTACTGATACAAAGGTCAGTTTTAGCAAAGCCATTTGAGTAAGAAGAGAGCAAACCCAAAAATCCCAACGTCGAGAAAATGTGCGTTATAAAACAATTCTCAGCCCTACCCATCTTTAACCAAGTTCCGCTGTTCCCTTTAAATCTACTCAAAATGGATTTTCAAATCAATTCCCATAGGAACCATGCAGAGGGTCATATCTGCCGACTTTTCAATCCAAGCTCTTGAAGGTGAAGTTCACAAGAAAATTCTGGGGGGGTCTCTGCTGTAACCATACAATCAAATATTTGGGCAAGGGCTTTCAAATGTTAAAAAAAAAATATCAATCACAGATTTTATGGATGATGCCACAACTCAAATTGCATCTTTTAGGTGACTGGCCCACTATCACAAAAATAATGTATGTACGTGTAAATAAGGCAAACACAACACATGTCAGGGGCCAGGAACAAAGAGCATGCAAATTAAGGAGGTAAAGTTCACTAACAAGGCTGTTTAGGTCTTAACTGTTGGGAAGGCCTTGAAGCTGTCAGTTAAATATATGGCTGCAGTAAAAAGAGAGTCAGACCAGAAGCTGGAATGAACAAACAGAGAGGATACAAAGTAAAGTTTTCTCCCTGTAACTGCCTGTGAGGTACAGTTCTTCTACTAGTCTATTACAATGCATGCAATAACTTTACCACTAATATGTTTCTTTTCAGTTGCTCTAGATAAGGTAAATAATATTTAAAAGGGGGTTAACTCTTTAAGTGCTGTGTCTGTATTGCTCGGTCATGCAGAGTTCCTGAATTTCAATTTGTGAATTTACTGAATTCTGTAAGTTAAAAAAAGCCTGCTGTATCATACAGCTTATTTTATTCATATGCTACTGCTGCAGCTAAACCAGGGGTCTCAAACTCAAATGACCCCGAGGGCCGCATGAGGACTAGTGCATTGGCCCGAGGGCCGCATCACTGACACGCCCCCTTGCTGCCCCTGGCCCCACCCCCAATCCACCCCTTCCATGAGGCCCCGCCCCTGCCCTGTCTCTTCTCCACCTCCTCCCCTAAGCGCGCGCAGTTTTAATAAATATATACACTCAGTAATGCACCTCACTCAAAGGACAAAACACGCACTTAGATTTACTGCCTAAGGCTCTGGGAGGGAGTTTGGGTGGGGGAGGGGGTCTGGATGCAGGCTCTGTGCTCGATGCAGGCTCCAGGCTGCGGCAGGGGGTGGGGGTGCAGGCTTTGGGACGGAGTTTGGGGATAGGAGGGAGTGCAGGGGTGAGGGCTGTGGGGCTGAGGATGAGGGGTACATGATGCAGGAGGGGGCTCAGGGCTAGGGAAGAGGGTTGGGCTGTGGGGTGAGGGCTGTGGATGAGGGGTTCATGATGCGAGGGGGCTCAGGGCTAGGGAAGAGGGTTGGGCTGTGGGGTGAGGGCTGTGGATGAGGGGTTCATGATGCGAGGGGGCTCAGGGCTAGGGAAGAGGGTTGGGCTGTGGGGTGAGGGCTGTGGATGAGGGGTTCATGATGCGAGGGGGCTCAGGGCTAGGGAAGAGGTTTGGAGTGTGGGGTGAGGGCTGTGGATGAGGGGTTCATGATGTGGGGGCGCTCAGGGCTGGGGCAGAGGATTAGGGTGCGGGGGGATGAGGGGTTCATGATGTGGGGGCGCTCAGGGCTGGGGCAGAGGATTAGGGTGCGGGGGGATGAGGGGTTCATGATGTGGGGGCGCTCAGGGCTGGGGCAGAGGATTAGGGTGTGGGGGGATGAGGGCTCTGGCTGGGGCTGAGGATTAGGGTGCAGGGGGATGAGGGGTTCATGATGTGGGGGTGCTCAGGGCTGGGGCTGAGGATTAGGGTGCAGGGGGATGAGGGCTCTGGCTGGGGCTGAGGGTTTGGGGTTGGAGAGGCTCAGGGTAAGGGAAGCCTGCCTTGCCAGTACTGGCGGAGGGCAGGCACTAGGACCCTGCACCCTAATCCTCAGCCCCAGCCAGAGCCCTCATCCCCCCACACCCTAATCCTCTGCCCCAGCCCTGAGCGCCCCCACATCATGAACCCCTCATCCCCCCGCACCCTAATCCTCTGCCCCAGCCCTGAGCGCTTCCCCCCAGCCCGGCCCCGGCGGGTCCCGCTTCCCTTCCCCCGGCCCGGCCCCGGCGGGTCCCGCTTTCCCCCCCCCCCCCCCTTACCCGAGCGCGTCTCCGGCGGTCCCGCTCAGAGCCGCGTGGTGAGGGGGCGGGGCTGTGAGCTCCACGCCGAGCGCAGCGCTCAGCCCAGAGCTCCCAGCCCCGCCCCCTCCCCACGCGGCTCGGATCGGGGCGGGGCTCAGGCGCTCGGACGGAGACTCGGCGCTCTATGCGCCGAGGCTCCAGGAGAGGGGCGGAGGCGGGAGCCTCCGCTTTTCTCTTGGGGGCCCCTGCGGAGCTCCCCTGGGGAGCTCCGCGGGCCGCAGGGAAGAGCTCCGCGGGCCGCATGCGGCCCACGGGCCGCATGTTTGAGACCCCTGAGCTAAACACAACAGTCTTTGATACATTTTATGTAGCCCAAGCTTTCTGTGATGAACATTGATGCATCTGGATGCTACTGAAAGTCATTCACCTTATCTTATATGTTTGTTTAAAACTTCCCTGAACTTTTCCCCTTCCCACTCCTGTCTTTATTAAACACGCACCAAAAAGCACATATGGCAAATTAAATCCCAGTTTCTGGGATCTGTAACCTTTCACGCCCAATGGATGGAGCCAGAAAGTTGTCACTATCTGATATTTCTTTGCCATTTAAACTAGCCCTCGTTCGTCAGTAACTTCCAATTTAAGAGTTGATGGCTGCTTACATTCCCGGGCTCCATCCCATGTTGCAGGGAAAATGTGAAATTTAACATCTGTCCTTTGAAACACGTTATAGCCATGGCCTGTCGTATGGTGTGTAGATGTTTATCTGAACTACAGCAGACCCTTGCTAACCAGCATGCACAGACCTAGAGCTCTCGCCTCCTCTTGGCAAATTAACAGGAGAGTCCTGTACCAAAGGTTTACATTATTAAGACTTCTTCCCCTCCTTCATTACTATAAATTTACCAGTTCCTTATTAAATGTAAAATTAAACTATTACGAAAAGAGAAGAAAGGACATTTTGTCAGACATTATCTTTGAGATGTTTATTTGACCACTTACTAAATTTGCATAATGCTCTCCTTTGTGGTTCTCCCTGTTATGGACCTGATCCATAGCCCATTGAAGCCATCAGAAAGATTCCCATTGAATTCAGGGAGCTCTGGATCAGGCCCTATATGGACAAGATGGCAGGACTCTACCGGCATTGTCTAGCTCCTTCGTACGAGCAGGTGATTAATTTTATTTTACTCTATTAGGAGTACTCGGCACAGTAGTTTTCAGCTTCTTCCATACCATGACACCATATTATAACACCCAAACGTTTCACCCCTCCATCCCATAAATTTGGGATTACCCTTCGTCTAAACGTAAAGAAAGGGATGGTGGCAGCCCCCAGCTGAGAACCCACAAGTGGCAGAAATCAAAATTGTAATGGTCCTTGTTCTATTTCACCTTCCCTCCCCAAACTTATTTTAAGACACATTAATTTAATGTTCCTTAAAGTGAGCTGAAAGCACTGCCTTGAGACACGGCTGACATGGGTATACACTGGACAAGCCTCAGCTATCTCCACTCTGCTACCTCTTTCTCTCCCACCTCAGTATAATAATGCACAGGACAGTGGTTCTTTTGACGTTTTCTCTTATTGTGCCACCATAAAGGGTAAGAAACTATTTCTCAGACAGAGGGTAAAGTTTCCAAAAGCATTAATGTACTTAAGTTTCTCAACTCCAACTCTCAGAAGTGATTTCAGCACCTAAATCTCATGGAAAGTCAATGGAAATTTAGGCTCCTAAATGACTTACATGCTTTTTGCAGTGTTGTAGCTGTTTTAGTCCCAGGATATTAGAGAGACAAGGTGGGTGAGGTCATATCTTTTATTGGACCAACTTCTATTGACGAAAGAGACAAGCTTTCGAGTGTACACAGGATCTCTTCTTCAGGTCTGGGAAAGGTGCTTCTGAAAGTTTTATCTAAAGTCCTTTGAGTGTTAAAATGCAGTTGGGAACAGGGCAAATTAAACTAGGATTATTATTTTTTTTAAATAGTCCACTTTTTAATTGAATTTCCCTCCTCTTTGTAAGATGACAAACCTCTTCTCCTCTGCTTGGGACATCAGCAGTTAGTGCTGCTCCCATCTGTTTAAGAAATATCTGCTTCCAAGTACAGGCCAGTCTGGCAGGACTAGCAGCTCCAACCACTTGCTGGAAGGGCAGAGCCAGCGTCAAAGGGGAGGCAGCCTGAAGAAGTATTCCTGGCACCTTATAGGCTGGTTTCTACCAAGCCATTTGACTCTTTCCTTTCCAATCCCATGTGGTGGCGAATGCTCAACTCCAGTTTAGTCCTAAATTGGGCCTTAAGAGACTCACTCTCACTTTGTTTATTTTTTTTAAGGTAAAAGGAGTTCAGTGTCTCCAATCCCGCTTTAGTGAGTTATTGCCCTGCCCCCCACCTCACGATTAATCATGCTTCCATGAGATGGGTTGAGTCCCTGCATTTAGACCCAGCTTTGCCTCTGCCTTACACCCCCCTGCCGTTATCGCATTTCCAGGACTGTCAATGATTTACACTAGAAACACTAAATCACCAAACTAGAATTGCTGTTGCCAGAAAGGTTGTTTATGCTGGAGATGTTATTTCCCCCTGCCCCCACGTAGAACTGTAAACCAGGTTTTTCTTGTGCTCCTCATTTTCCCCCCCGATGACCAAGCATAAAAAAGGATCACGGTGGCAAAATGCTTCCTGAAGGTGACAATATCAAATGGAGATGGAGAGATTACTGTGCCAATCTGTATGCCTCATCAGAGCCACTTACAATAGATGACAGACTACTGAATAGGATGATAGAAAGGAGAGCCGTCAATCCTGCATGAGGAAGCAGTGCATGCTATTATGAAAATGAAACCCAGGAAAGCACCAGGGCTAGATAGCGTACCAGCAGAATTGCTGTAAGTGACTGGTGACACCAGTATTGTTCTCGTGGAAAATTTGCAACCACAAGTGGGTGAATAGAAATCAGCCAGGTGACTGGGTGAAAGCCATCCTCTGCCCTTATCAAAGAAAGGGGATATAAAAACAATTACTACCCAATTGTACCACCTCCCTGGTATTACACACAAGTAAAGTGCTGCTCTACATAATTCAGAATCACATGAAGCAAATGATAGAAGCAGAACTACTGGTCCCACAGAGGGACAAGGCACACAGGATCAAATTGTAAATATCTTCTTGTTTCACTGAAAAGGGCAAGGAGCATAATCACCCATTGACTGTGTGTTTCATTGACTACGCCAAAGCGTTTGATACCCTCCAACATGACAGTCTCTGGAGGATACTGGCAGACATGGGGATTCGGAAGCATCTCACTTGAACGCATTGCAAGTCTCCACTGTCAACAACGGACCGCAGTGCAGTGGTTTTCCACTGGCCAGGGTCAGAGACAAAGGTGCATTCTGTCCCCAAGTCTTTTCAATGTGTGTGCAGAATTTATTATGAGACAAGCCCTGGAAGATTTTCATAAAGTGGAAGGAGCTGGGATTTCAATTGGTGGACAATTCTTAATCAACTTCAAATATGGTGATAATATAACACTCTTTGCTGTAACCATTGATGCAATACAACAAACGTTGGACTCTATAAAAGGTTAAGTGTCAGAGGGGTAGCCGTGTTAGTCTGGTTCTGTAGAAGCAGCAAAGAATCCTGTGGCACCTTATAGACTAACAGACGTTTTGCAGCATGAGCTTTCGTGGGTGAATACCCACTTCTTCGGATGCAAGTAGTGGAAATTTCCAGGGGCAGGTTTATATATGCAAGCAAGAAGCAAGCTAGAGATAACGAGGTTAGTTCAATCAGGGAGGATGAGGCCCTGTTCTAGCAGTTGAGTGAAAACCAAGAGAGGAGAAACTGGTTCTGTAGTTGGCAAGCCATTCACAGTCTTTGTTTAATCCTGAGCTGATGGTGTCAAATTTGCAGATGAACTGGAGCTCAGCAGTTTCTCTTTGAAGTCTGGTCCTGAAGTTTTTTTGCTGCAGGATGGCCACCTTAAGATCTGCTATTGTGTGGCCAGGGAGGTTGAAGTGTTCTCCTACAGGTTTTTGTATATTGCCATTCCTAATATCTGAAACTGCTGAGCTCCAGTTCATCTGCAAATTTGACACCATCAGCTCAGGATTAAACAAAGACTGTGAATGACTTGCCAACTACAGAACCAGTTTCTCCTCTCTTGGTTTTCACTCAACTGCTAGAACAGGGCCTCATCCTCCCTGATTGAACTAACCTCGTTATCTCTAGCTTGCTTCTTGCTTGCATATATAAACCTGCCCCTGGAAATTTCCACTACTTGCATCCGAAGAAGTGGGTATTCACCCACGAAAGCTCATGCTGCAAAACGTCTGTTAGTCTATAAGATGCCACAGGATTCTTTGCTGCTTCTATAAAAGGTTAGCGAGGAATATGGAGTATTCCTGAATGTGGCAAAAACAAAATGCACACATGTTGACCAATGAACAACAATAGGATGCAGGCGGGCATCACAATTAAAGGTCACACTGTAGAGGCAGTAGATGCATGTAATTTTCTGGGATTATATATATCCAACCAAGGAGGATACTCCAAAGAAATCAGAAGATGATTAGGGATGGGTCACTCAGCCCCAGCCTCCCTTAAAGATGTATAGAAAAACTGCGGCTTCTCAAATGAACAAAAGTTCATCTGGTGAAAAGCTTAATTTTTTCCATAGCAACTTCTGGGTGTGAATGCTGAGAAACTAATGCCATTGACAAGAAAAAACCCTGAAACCTTTGATGTGTGATGCTGGCAAGGACTCCTGCACTTCCCGGATGGAAAAGATGACAAACACTTGTTAGAAATATTATTGGAGAGCAGTGGACTCTGCTCTTGGAAAGCAACACATTTGAACTTCTGTACTTTGGTCACATCAAGTGTAGAGATGGAAATAACCTAGAGAAAGTTATCATGGACAGAATGGCGGCAGGTCATCGTACTAGGGGATGACTAGTGAGGAAATGGATAGATGGTGTGCAGCAGATCACAGGGAGGTCAGCTGCTAAGAGTGCAAAGTCAGCAATGGATTGAGAAGGCTTCTGAAAATTCTGCTGGGATGTCCCCAGTATTCAGATATGAATTAACAGACCTGACGTTCTCACTCATTTTGGGCTTTTGCCGGCAGGCTGAATCCCACATTCAGGCAACAGCAGGTTCTCTCCCTTTCCCCCATTATAAGTCTAAAGTTTTCCTATGTGAATCTCTCTCTCACACACACCCACACACACACACCCCTGTTTAAATAATTAGATAAGCCAACGGCTAAAGAGGGGAAGCCACTTCTGTTTTGTGTTCCTTGAAAGTGCTCAGTGTGGTCCCCTGGAGCACAGGAGTTTAAGCCTTCCTCAAAGATGCTTTAACGATTGATCACTTGGAATTAAAGGACTGAAGAGGCCTCAGCCACGTGAGATCTGGATGAATAACTGCACCACTTTTAGGAAAATGATGATATGCTGGTCAGTCTGCAAAGGACACCGAACAGGGGTCAGGTATAGAATTCCAACCCAAAGGCAGCCACAGATATCACCTTTGGCATGTGGTGGGAAGGAACACAGCTTCTTTGGAACGTGGAGCTTTTTTAGAGGAAATGCTGGCAGGTGCATTTATGCAGGTCAGTGAGCTCTTCAGAGATCACTGCCCACAACAATTCACTTCTAGGGGCATCTGAGGATTCCTCCGCCTGCCCCCTCCCAACAAACTTTGGATTGATTTGTTTCCCCATTACATTGCTCTCTTCCCACGTTTTCTCTGAAATATCAACAATCTGAGTCATGAGATAGCCGTAGATGAGTCCACAGTTAAGGGAAAAGGTCAAATCCCTGACGCAGCCATGATGCGTAACAAGCCTATTAAATTAGGCTTGAGGGCTATTTCACCCTCCTACGTGAAATCAGGGTAGTGTACAGTGTGCATTCAGAATTGCAGGGGTATGCATTGTTTGAAGTCCTATGTTGCAAACGAGACTATGGGGTTCTACTGGAAGTCACAAAGCAAAGATGGGTTTCAGAGTAGCAGCCGTGTTAGTCTGTATCTGCAAAAAGAACAGGAGTACTCGTGGCACCTTAGAAACTAACAAATGTATTGGGCATAAGCTTTCATGGGCTAAAACCCACTTCGTCGGATGCATGCAGTGGAAAATACAGTAGAAAGATATATACACACAGAGAACATGAAACAATGGGTGTTACCATACACACTATAATGAGAGTGATCAGTTAAGGTGAGCTATTACCAGCAGGAGAGGAAAAAAACAAGTTTTTGTAGTGGTAATCAAAATGGCCCATTTCCAGCAGTTGACAAGAAGGTGTAAGGAACTGTAGGGGGAAAAAAAATAAACATAGGGAAATAGTTTTACTTTGTGTAATGACCCATCCATTCCCAGTCTTTATTCAAGCCTAATTTAATGGTGTCCATTTTGCAAATTAATTCCAATTCAGCAGTCTCTCGTTGGAGTCTGTTTTTGAAGTGTTTTTGTTGTAATAGGTCTGTAACTGAGTGACCAGGGAGATTGAAGTGTTCTGCAACTGGTTTTTGAATGTTATAATTCTTGACGTCTGATTTGTGTCCATTTATTCTTTTATGTAGAGACTGTCCGGTTTGCCCAATGTATGTGGCAGAGGGACATTGCTGGTACATGATGGCATACATCACATTGGTAGATGTTAAGGTGAACGAGCTCCAGATGGCGTGGCTGATGTGATTAGGGCCTATGATGGTGTCCCCTGAATAGATACGTGGACAGAGTTGGCAACGGGCTTTGATAGGTTCCTGGGTTAGTGTTTTTTGTTGTGTGGTATGTGGTTGCTGGTGAGTATTTGCTTCAGGTTTGGGGGCTCTCTGTAAGCAAGGACTGACCTGTCTCCCAAGATCTGTGAGAATGATGGATCGTCCTTCAGGATAGGTTGTAGATCCTTGATGATGCGCTGGACAGGTTTTAGTTGGGGGCTGAAGGTGATGACTAGTGGCGTTCTGTTACTTTCTTTGTTAGGCCTGTCCTGAAGTAAGTGACTTCTGGGTACTCTTCTGGCTCTGTGAATATGTTTTTTCACTTCAGCAGGTGAGTACTGTAGTTGTAAGAACGCTTGACAGACAGACACAAACACCTACAAGATCTCTATCAAGCGTTCTTACAACTACAATAGTCTAAACCTCTCCAGCGCATCATCAAGGATGAAGTGGGTTTTAGCCCACAAAATCTTATGCTCAAATAAATTTGTTAGTCTTTAAGGTGCCACAAGTACTCCTGTTCTTAAAGCAAAGATGGAGTCTACCCATCAGACTACTGAATTAATTAGGCATTCCTAGACACTAAGAACAAATCTGCCATTGATGCTGGTAAATGAGGAATCTGAGATAAGATGCCAGGTATAATCCTCCCCCCACCCCAATTACTGAAGATAAGTCCATCGTTTGCTGCAACAAACTTGTACTTACTGTAGTTTGCACAATTTATGACTAATCCAGTTTAAAAGAAGACAGTTATATCTTGGCAGAAGTGTGTGTGTGGTCTATGCTTTCTACTGCCACCATGGTCAGACTTCCCGTTAGCCTGCACACCACAGATTTAAGCACTCTATAATTACAGTGAACCCTTTACGCCATTGATGAATTTGAACCTTGAAGATGCAATAAAAAAAAAAGTATACCAGAACCTATGCAGATGAATGTTACAACTTTAATATGTTGGCAAGAAAGACAATGCCACTGTAATGCAATGCTTGGGCATGCTTTGGGAATTGATTGCCATTTAGAAAGTTACATTACTGTGGTTTACAAGTAGAACACTCCAGATAGCTGGTCTGAAGTCTGAGTGAGTCATTCTTTAAACAAAAAATACCATTTCTTTGTATTTTCTTTTTGTTGCCAAGAGCGAGCATCACAGATTCAAAGCAACTGTGCCTGTACTTCCCCCTCAGGAATCCTTTGAGGGCACCCACTTAACAGTTCCCAGCTCCCAGTAGTCACGTTCCTTGGACACAGACCCACATCTCACTCCCTTTGGAGTGGGGGTTTTAAGTTCTGCACAGCTCAATGAATTTACACTGTGATATCCAGAGCAAGTCCAACTGCCTCAACAGGCCAGTGCCTGCACTTTGCTTTCTATTCAAAGGCTGTGACTAGTGTATTGCCTGCAGTTATAAAAGTCACCACACAGCTCCTTCTAAACAAGCACATTTATTCCTAAGGTAAAATCATTACAGAGAAATATATTGAAACAATAAAAAAAACCCTACACACATGGTAAAAAGCTTACCAGAGGACTCCTCCAGCTCTAACATAGCGTTGTAGTAGATTTTAGTCCTTCAGAACCCACACTGGGTTTTCTCTGTGATTATAGTTAATCTGTCTTAGATCCAGAACCAGAACAAAGGTTGGGAAAATCAGCCATTTCTTTATACAGCTCAGGCCTTTGATCTTGGCCTTCCATAACAGGTAATCAGCAGACAAAGGCCCTCTCTCCTTAGGCTTAGCTTCAAAAGGCTGTTTCTTTGCATAACTGGAGTTGGATCATTTGGATGAGGGGAGAGCCCTAAGGATTCCGCGGGAAATCCATTAATGCTTATTGTCCCCAAAGTACATTCTTGGCTAGCACATTTTCAGTATAGTCTTTTGAACTTCCAGGTCTGACCTCTGTCACATCTTAGAGAGGTTACATGCAGACACAGCCCACAATAATACATTAACTTAATACAGTAAGGTCTTTCAAGGCCAGGAAATTGCCTTATCGGTCACAGCCTGGATTCCACTGCATATTCATTTTCCTTGGGTAATGGGTGTGACAGGTTCCCCCTCCTCTGGGGTGCCACCTGGAACTGGGGAACCACTGAGCCTGCCTGACCCACCAGCCTGGGCTACCTTTAACTGTACTGCTGTAACAAGCTGCAGACCTGCTCCAGGTCTGACACTTCCACCAGCACACATACAGGTAGGGACAGACCCAGCTGTTGTAACATGCAAACAGGCTTTCTGACTAGCCCCTGCATGGGAAGGCTTCAGCGAAGGACTTGCCCAGTACTCAAGTGCATGACCCCCTCTAGAGGGTAGACCCAAAATTGTACAGTCTTGCACTGCACGGAGAATTGTACAGCGTAAGCTCATAAAATTCAACCTCTCCCTCAATGTGGAGAGAGAGAGATGCAACGGCTTTTTGCCTCACAGTTATGAATTCTACAGACTGGGTTTAGACAAAAGTTTACTAACTACAAAAGATAGATTATAAGGGTTAGCAAACAGCTCAAGGAAGATTACTTTAGTAAATAAACATGCAATCTAAGCTTAAGATACTGGTTACAAGTAGCAAATTCTCACTCTAAATGTTGTTTTAGGCAGATGGCAGAGATTCTTGAAGGCCAGCTGCACTGGCCTGCAGCTTAAAACTTCAGATATTTCATTCACAGGCTAGACACCCTTCCAGCCTGACAACAGTTCATCTTAATTAATTAGCCTCTTAGAGTTGGTTGGACAACTCCCACCTTTTCATGTTCTCTGTATGTATATATATCTCCTCACTATATGTTCCACTCTGTGCATCCAGTGAAGTGCGCTGTAACCCACGAAAGCTTATGCTCAAAGAAATTTGTTAGTCTCTAAGGTGCAGGGCTGGCTCCAGGGTTTTTGCCGCCCCAAGCAAAAAGCCACGATCTTGATCTGCGGGAGCTCTACTGCCACCGCTTCAGAATTCGGCAGCAGGTCCTTCAATCCAAGAAGGAGTGAGGGACCTGCCGCCGAATTGCCACCTAAGAGCCGGAGGTGCTGCCCCTTCCCCGTGGCCGCCCCAAGCAGCTGCTTGCTGTGCTGGTGCCTGGAGCTGGCCCTGCTAAGATGCCACAAGGACTCCTGTTCTTTTTGCGGCTACAGACTAACACTGCTGCTACTCTGAAACCTGGAAAAACATTGGCATTTCAAGATGGATTCCAGTACCAGGTGACTTGATCACATGACCCTGCAGCCATAACTCAAAGTCTGGTTGTAACATCCTCAGGAAGACTTCTCAGGAAGGCAGGAGATTAGCATCTTCTAAGACCTATTGTTCGCCCTAATGGTCCATTGACTTGTTCCCAGCTAGCCATCCAGACTGACTGCATTCTGTCTAGTGGGCGTTCCCCACGTGTAAACACAATTTGTACTACAGATTCCTAGTCAATATTCCTAACTTCAGATACAGAAATGATACATGCATACAAATAGGATAATCATATTCAGTAAATCATGACCTTTCTGATGATATATCACATGACCTATCTGGCATAAAATATGTCGCAATCATATCACATTACTATGAAAAATATGGGAAGCAGTGTCACAATGGGTTCCCTGGCTTAAGCTAGGATTGTCAGTGGAGGTCGAGTGTCGTAGGCTCTTTTAAAAATTCCAGCCTTAATTGGCTTAGATCTGTCAAAGCTTTACAGACTCAAAGAACAGACATCATAGAGTTTGCACCTCTCAAAAGCTAACATTATTGGAAGGCTTTATCCCCAGATGTTTAAGAGGAAGTTAAAAAAAACATAGGAAGTCTGCAGAGTTCAGTTGCTGTTAGGAGACCCAGGGTCAGATTATCCAATACATTTTACTCTACCCCTCTTCAAATCTACTACAAATGTAAATTAGGGGCCTGAATTTCAGAGGTGCTGAGCCCTGGCTCCACTTACCATTGAAGCTGCAGTTGATTAGTAACTTAGGCTTACATTAAATGCACCTACCTTCCGTTTTCATCTTTAGTAGCTATTCCCCAGCTATTTTCTGTATGAGGTGGAACTGAACAAGCTGGAGAAGTCTTTGGCATTTGCGGTATTAATAATCAGCTTTTGCTCCATTAGAGGGTTCTTTAGCAGCAGTCATCTGCATTTACCCATTTTATGCACAGTCATGATTTGTAGAAGGATTCAACTCCATGAGGAACAGTAAATTCAACAGAGGGTTAATACAACAATGAACCAGAGTCAGGATTCCCTTGCATGCTTCTCATTGCCAGGAACGGGATGCACTAAACAGTGGAACCCTACGCGTAATGAGGATAAGCTGATTTTAAGAATTTAATACTGAAAACATACATGGCCAAGATTAAGCTCTTGTGTGCTTTTTCCAGGAGCAAGCCAGAGAGGCACTCGTTAAAGTGCACCAGTTCTTTCCTGAACCAAGAGCTTCTGGAAATCCATTCATTTCATTATTCCTTAGCGGGCTCAAGATTTCTCAATCCACTTCCATAAAGGTGTGAATCAGAAAGTGGTGTATGTAGCAGGTCAGATGGGTTTTAGCCATTGCAATGTACACGTTCAGTACATTATTCCATAAAGATTTGGAGAAGAGAAATAACCCACGTACCTTAAAGGGGACGTGTTTTGAAGAGCCAATCTCAACTCTACCAAACCTATAATTATACCGGCCAGTCCATAAGGAACACTCGAGGCCTTGGACTGATGTCCCTAGGCCCTGCTTGCAGGCTGCGTCTTTTGTCCTAGACACAGCTAAGCAGAGGCTGCTAAGTCTGAAGCCCCTTTGCCATACTTTCCTGACTAAAGTGGGAAGGAGCAATCTCCCTTGCTACAGCTCTTCCAGCCTCATGTCTTAGGCATGGGAAGTCTGCAGTACTTGGAGGTGCCCACAGCCTCTAGCTGCAGGCACCAGCGCTCCAAGCGCGTGCCTGGGGCATCAAGCCGCGGGGGGTGCCTTCCCGGTCCGTGTGAGGGCGTCAGTCAGGCAGCCTTCGGCGGCATGCCTGTGGGAGGTCCGCCAATCCCGCGGATTCGGCGGCGGATACGTCAAAGCCACAGGACCGGCGATCTCCCGCAGGCATGCTGCCGAATCTGCAGGACTGGGGACCTCCCGCAGGCAGGCCACTGAAGGCAGCCTGCCTGCCATGCTTGGGGCGGCAAAAAAGCTAGAGCCACCCCTGGCTCCATCAGCCACTACTCTCTCTTCCTCAGCCTCCATCCCTCACAGCTGTGCCAAGCCCCAACAGCGTGAAATTGCAGTACGCTTGTCAGTTTTACAGTAGCCCTCTCACAGCCCTGAAATCATCTAGCAACTTGGTCATTTCGCTCTGCTGCAGCTTGGCAGAGCTAGGAACAGGAGCGCTGGGATTCTGGGGCTGTGGAGTCTCACATCTGCAAAGTGCTTCACAACTTTAAGGACAGAGAATGACCTTCTGTTTACCAGAAACAAATGTTGCAGAAGAATGGTCTAGTGTCCTTGCTCCCACCCATCTCTATTCACCAAGAAGAGCTTCCCATATGCCAGCTAACAAGTGCTTCCTTTTAAACTCTGAAATCAGAAAGACATTAAGGGAAGTAAAATCCCTCACCAGTTGAGCCAAATAATTAGTTACTTATCCTTGCAAATGAATGACCCATAGATCCACACGTGGCCAAAGAATCCTGCAACCTGAGCTCTTTTGCCTTGTCACAGCAGAATAAATGCTGCCCTATTTGGGAAATCCTAAACTCCTGAAGTCTGTTCCAATCGCCTAGTGGTTTGACTGACAAGGTGCGTGAGGCAACATCTGTCAACAGAAGCTGGCCCAATAAAAGATTTTAGCTCACCCACCTTCTCTCTAAAATATCCTAAGACCAACACAGCTACAACACCCCTGCAAATAACGATCTGACTGTCAGATAAGTGCTACTGTTCAGTTGTGCACTGACAGTGTGTGTCAGTCTCTTCCCCAATCTCCACGTCGGTGCTTAGCTGTACTAATAGAATGTACGTTCCAAAAATGATCTAGAACCAGGTTTACAAAAATAGGTGCCTATTTCTGGGCACCCAGGTAAGTGGCCTGAATTCCAAGAATGCTGAATGCCCAGCAGCTCCCATTTACTTCAAGGAAGTTAACTATTCACACCTATTTTTTAAAATCATAGCCCTAGAGACCATTCAGATGGGTACCTAACAAGTCCTTAATGAAGGAAGGGTCTCTTAGAAAGAGTGACTTGATGAAAGCACAGAGTCTACTAAATCCAGGGGTAAAATAAAGCACATGTGGACCAACAAAATACCAAAATCCTCCCCTGGGTAACGGCTCAGTGCTAATTATGTCAGCAGCTTTTAAAAATTTTAGAAGTGGAGCCTCAAGAGTGAGCAGTCCCGTTTAGTGTAACTGTTTTAGCATTCCTAAACTATCAAAGTCCTTGGACACATGCGAAAAACAACACTAGGCTCAGACTATTACATACACTTCAGCAACCAACAGACAAAAATAGAAAAACATGGAGAAGTCCCAACGTTATGGCCTTCCTGAGATTTCATGAGTTTCCCTGGTTTGCTTTTGAGTAATACTTAACATTTATGTAGTGCTCTGATTAATCTTCACAGCAACTCAGTGAAGCCCAGTAGGCATTGTCCACATTTCACAAAGGGCTTGGGGGAGAACAGAAGGAAATGACTTTGTCAAGGCTCCTTGAATCAGTCACAGAAGTAGAATTAGATCTCAGCAGTTCCTGCCTCACAATCCTGTGATACATCTATTAGGGAGACATGGTGGGTGAAGTAATATCTTTCATTGGACCAAGTTCTCTCTAGGCAGGACAAACACAGGATGCAACAAAAAGCAAGTTGTGATGATACTACCAGAATCTGGCAATTAAGGTTTAGTAAAGTAAGGTAAATCTATTTACTGTGAAGAACATAGTACCCCAGAACAGGCTCTGTCAACCAGATTCAAGAACACTTTCTGGAAGCCTATAGATCAGGGGTAGGCAACCTATGGCACGCGTGCCAAAGGCGGCACACCAGCTGATTTTCAATGGCACTCACACTGCCTGGGTCCTGGCCACCGGTCCGGGGGACTCTGCATAGAATCATAGACTTTAAGGTCAGAAGGGACCATTATGATCATCTAGTCTGACCTCCTGCACAATGCAGGCAACAGAATCTCACCCACCCACTCCTGTATCAAACCTGTGTCTGAGCCAGTGAAGTTCTCAAATCGTGGTTTAAAGACTTCAAGGTGCAGAGGATCTTCCAGCAAGTGACCCGTGCCCCATGCTGCAGAGGAAGGCGAAAAATCGCCAGGGCCTCTGCCAATCTGCTCTGGAGGAAAATTCCTTCCCAACCCCAAATATGGTGATCAGCTAAACTCTGAGCATGTGGGCATGACTCACCAGCCAGACACCCAGGAAAGAATTCTCTGTAGTAACTCAGATCCCACCCCATCTAATACCCCATCACAGGCCACTGGGCAGATTTACTGCTAATAGTCAAAGGCCAATTAATTGCCAAAATTAGGCTATCCCATTATACCATCCCCTTCTAAAAACCTTATTTACTTTACATACAGCAATAGTTTAGTTATATATTAGAGACTTATAGAAAGAGACCTTTAAAAACGTTAAAATGTATTACTGGCACGCGAAACCTTAAATTAGAGTGACTAAATGAAGACTCGACACACCACTTCTGAAAAGTTGCCGACCCCTGCTATAGATTAATACAACGATTTGGTTACTAATACTACATACACTTCAGCCTTATGATGGAAGCTAGACAGAAGGCTGCTCTCCTTACCTGGACCTCTGTGGAGAAACTTATACTCCGATAAAAACTTAGTTCTTCTGAGCATCTTGGACAATGCTCAAAATGAATTGAGCTGAAATGGTTAGTATGTGACCTGGCAGAGGACACTCACTAGAATCTTTAATTATAGCCACATCTCTGGTTTTCCAAGAACTAAATGCAGCTGCAGTAGGCTGGATAGTTAACCAATAGATTAGATCTCTCCCCCCTTCTCGGTTGGGTTTAAGGTGGTTTATATATACTGGGTACCTTTATATTCAGTTCTATAGAACTCAGGTATTGATTATTATATTTCTAGTATTGCAAGCAGCAGCTACAGGCCTAAGGGGTATTTAGAAAAATGTGAAGCCAGGTGTGGCATTGGCAATATCCCCTTTTTCTTTTGAACCAGCAAGTATTTTCTACCTATTTATCTATGATTATTCATACAGGGTCATAGATATGCATGATGCTATGCATAAAAAAAGAGACAGTCTCCATGTCCCCAGGTTGCTTACTGTCAAACATATAATCTTAAGAGCCCAATGATTTCAATGGGAGTTAGATTGGACCCCAATTTTCTACAACTGTATCCTGAGACATTCTCTCGCCTGTTCATTTTTTTAACTAGCAGTTCACCCATCTCCACGCTACTGAATGGCACCTTTTACATTCTCCTTGTATAGCATCAGGTAGAGACAAAATTTATTTCACAACAGTAGTTGTCTGCTGACAAGGAGACAATCATAAGTAATACACTTGCTCCAACAGGTGCACATATATTACTGTCACTGCTTCCTCCCTGTTTTATTCTATTCTATATAGGTCCTGATATTGTGCTCATCACTGTAGCATTCAAGATCCTTCCAGTAGCTCATTAAGCAATAAGACTGACATGTCACATTTGTTCTTTCATCTTCTTCCCAGGAGGAGAAGTGTACACGGTAGAATGTTTTCTTTTGTAATTTTTTTTTTTAATAATAGATGTAGCAATACTTATTTTAGAGAAGGCAAAGGCCCCCAAAGGCTTCCCCAAATGGCCCCCTCAAGGATTGAACTCACAACCCTGGGTTTAGCAGGCCAGTGCTCAAACCACTGAGCTATCCCTCCCCCCTATAAGATGCAGTCCAGCTCTACAGAAGGGGTCACCCCACATACTCTCTTGTTCAGAGCAAGCCCTAAAATGGATCATCGGTTTTCAGAAGCTGTAACTATTGACACAGGACCAGAAAGCAGAATTTTTGTTACTTCAGGCTTCTAACACATCATCTCTGGGCATAACTCCATTCTGTAGTTTGGAGACACTCTGAACACATTAAGTTAATGTCAAACCAAAGCGACTATCCTGAGTCTACATATCACTTTGTCACTTATCTTCAGCATCAAATCTTCATGACTTGATCCAAAACTCACTGCTGTTTACCTTGGGCTTTTAAGAAGGGGGTGGAAGGCCTCCCGGAATCCCATTCTGTTAGGTGTGATGACCAGGGTGTATAGGAAGCCCATGAGCTGAGGTTTATTTATTCCTTTCTCTAACACCAAGGCCATCCCCTGCGCTTTAGAACCCTTCCTCCTGCGAATGCATTCAGAAGCAAAATCAACTGAACATGACTAGGGTTAGCCCCCTTCCCCCAAGAAACTGGCCCCTTAGGCTGGGATTAATTTAGGAAAAGCTCCCTGTAAACCCCTGCAGAGCAGACTGTACTTTCTTGTCTGTCTGTGCAGCACTGCCACTCTGTGGGTACTATGGAATCACTCACTTCAGACAACGTCTAAGCGTCTCTAACTCCTTGCTCATGGAAAACTGTCCCACAGTTACTGTTCTTTGGGTCACAGAACTCTTCACAAATCAGTTTCCATAATGTGTTGGCTTTTACATGTATGCTTGTGAGGCATTAAAAGTGTCATCTTATGTAGCCATAAATGCTGGAGTTGGTCTGAGGCCTTCTCCAGGTCTTTACTATACTGTCCCCTTCAGTATGGTAGGGTTAAAAAAAGAAATAGATGAATTCATGGAAGATAGTCTATCAATGGCTATTAGTCAGGATGGGCAGGGATGGTGTCCCTAGCCTCTGTTTGCCAGAAGCTGGGAAAGCTGGGAATGGGGGACAGGGGATGGATCACTTGATGATTCCCTGTTCTGTTCATTCCCTCTGAGGCACCTGGCACTGGCCACTGTTGGAAGGCAGGATACTGGGCTAGATGGACCATTGGTCTGACCCAGTATGGTCGTTCTTATGGTGCCTTCTCACTCCTAATCTTCCCCCACCCTTCTGTTTTTAATTCAACTGCACTTTTGTCATCTTTCAAAGCCCTGCCACTTCCCTCCCGCATTTCGGTGATGCCTATTGTATGACATCGCCTTCGAAGTCTTTTTTTACCCTCTCCAGCTGAAGTAAAACAAGCTAAATAAGGTCCAAAGTCATTCTTCTTAAAAGGACTGACTGGATCCAACCCCACCACTCCCATGTTCCTCTTGATCCTGTCTCCCAAGTAATTTTCCTTCAGTACCCTTCAGAATTTTAGACACTATCTCCACTTGCAATCTCCTCCTCCCAGTAGAAGCCTATTTCCTGCAAAACATTAAAATTGCCAGCTGAACGCCCTTCCTCGTTTCCCAGTCCAATTCCCCTAGCTTCAGAATAAATACAGCCTCTGTATATCTGATGTGGTTTTGCATAATTTTTTTTTATGCACGCTAAATATTTTGCAAACAAAACAGCTAAAATTAAATCAGGTATTGAGAGTAACATTCAAACACTCACACTGCTGGGAAGCTGCCATTTGTCACCACTCCTGACCATGTTCTTCCTCAGAGCGCTGACAAAAGAATGCTTTGAAAAAGGGAGTCGCCTACTACGACTGTGCCCAGAAGTCACTGCATGAGACAGGGGTGGACAGCTACTAATGGTTGCAACATGCTGATAAGATGCATTGCCACAGAACTATAAATCTGCTTGAATCACAGCGTGAGTTCACTCAGTCCTTGCTCAGTGGCACAAAATTTGGAGTTAGACCCACAACTGAGGAAAGTTATCATCTGCTTTGGGTAAAAGACCTGAGAAATTCTAGCCTTAGAAAGTGCCTGGTTTCCAAGCCCTACAGGTGGGTCCCTGGATGGGTTCGGAGTGTGGGGAAGAGGTGGCAGGAGAGTGCGAGCCTGACAGGGTAAGTTAGAAAAGGGAAGAATAAGAATTGGAGGAGGGAGAAGGGGAGAAGAGAAAGGAAAATAAATGTTAACAGAAGTGGTGGATGCAAGGTGTAGGGGAGGGGAGAAGAGAGGGAAAGAGACAGAAACTGAAGACAACACAGGGGAAAAAATAGTCCAGGGCCTATTACAGGAAAAGGAAGCAAGAAAAGGAGGGAAATAACAAAAGCAAGAGAGATGCATTGAACAGTTACAGTGGAACAGTGGTCAGGGAATCACTGGATGAATTTCACTGCTATTCCGAATAATTTACTCCAACCCTTTTCTGTGCTATTGGATCAGCTCTGTATAGTTGGCCAAATACTGTCCGGGCAATGTATTATTTTACAAGTACCTACCAGATTCAAATAACATATTGAACTCAGTTTTTCTTTCTTTCGTCTTCTGTTCAGCCAACCCTAACAGTAAGTTACTCACCAATGTGCTGAGGGTGGGATGACTGGCCATGCTCCTTTCTCTTCTATTCCTGTGTTTCTGAGGTAGAGGTAACCTGTTAGGGCAGGGATTGGCAACCTTTCAGAAGTGCTGTGCCGAGTCTTCATTTATTCACTCTGATTTAAGGTCCGTGTGCCAGTGATACATTTTAACGTTTTTAGAAGGTCTCTTTCTATAAGTCTATAATATAGAACTAAACTATAGTTGTATGTAAAGTAAATAAGGGTTTAAAAATGTTTAAGAAGCTTCATTTAAAATTAAATTCAGACTGGTGGTCAGGACCTGGGTAGTGTGAGTGCCACTGAAAATCAGCTTGCGTGCCACCTTTGGCACGCGTGCCATAGGTTGCCTACCCCTGTATTAGGGCATCTAATCTGTTCCCTACAATACATTCTCAAATGATTTAGTTAAGTGACTCAAGCAATGGGGCTTCCATCACATCCCTTGGGAGACTGCTGAACAATCTACCTGACCTCTCTAATTCATCTTATAGTAAATTAACTCTGTACATACCAGCTGGTCCTGTGTGCTCCTGTAATTTGTTCAAATGACCACTTGCATCAACTATTCATAACATGCCTTTTCCAGTTCTCTATCCCCCATGCATGATTTACTCATAACAAATGCCTTTGTATCTAGTATATCTGGGGGCAAAGGGAATGGGAAATACATGACAAGAGGAAAGAGATGAAAAAAGGTTACTGTCTGACTTTAAGACAATTCAATTCTACACCGAAAGGACATAGATTCAAAAGCCTTCAGTCTTTGCCTCTTAAGTGGTGGCAAGACTGGTTCAAGAGTAGAGAGACGGTATGCTGTAACACATTTACTTTCAAAGCAAATGGAAGGAATGGCTTGTCTTTTCTCTAAATACTGTAACAAACAAAAGAATTTGTCACTGCTACAGCTGAAGATAAGATCGTTTTGAAAAAAAACGGACTAGAATGTACAATATTCTAACCAAACTGCATAGTAAAGTCTTTCAGGATGTTGTCATGCATTATTCACACACGCCTGCCAAAACAACTGTTAGGACAAAATAAGCTTGCTTTTATTTCTACCACCAATTGTATTAGCATTACTATCAACTTAAAACATTCACCTGTGTTATTAATACCATCCTAGATTATTAGAAGTTTTTTGTTATTACTTATTCTCTGTTTGCTTTTTGCATCCCTTGGGCAATGAAGTCAGCTTCACTAACAGATTGTTAGTACAGCAATGTTTGGGTTTCAGGGGGTTACTAATAGGTTTTAAAAACAGCTATTTAAATTAGATTTTTTTTAAACTGGAGAAACATTTCTAGCAGTTCTTATAAAAAACTGTTAGCTGGTTTGCTTCTAATAAAGACCTAGGGTAACATTTTGAAAAGCCCCTAAGCGACTTAAGAGCCTAAACCCCATAGACCTTCATAAAACATATGTGCCTAATTCCCTTCTGAAAATGAGACTTAGGCTCCTTACCCCTAGTACATAATTGGGTTTCTTTCTCTTACAATACACCAAGTGGCAGAAGTCCTTTTGTTCTGTTCTCCCACAATATGCCTGTGTGCAAGTTCCCTTAAGCAAAGCCGCAGACCGAATCAAACTGGCGTTGGACAAGTGGTGTTTTCTGCTGACTACTTCAGTTCCACTTTTTTCTTCTAGCCCCCACTGCTGCAAACGTTCACATGCACATTCACAGTCAGTCACGTGCTTAAGCATATGCAGAACAAGCCCCCTTGAGAGAAAGCCAGAGGCCCAACTCTCCACCTCCACTGCCTTGCACCCGTGTGTCATCATTTAGATCAGTGCCAAATGGGCACTGAACACAACTGATCAGGAAGTGTTCACATCCCCTTTGCACTGGTGTGAGGAAATACACAGAGCGCAAGACAATGGAGAAGGAAGGTCACCATTTAATTTTCTAACAATTAATAGAAACTAAGAATGATCGTTCATTCTGACACTCTTTGGAAAGGTACTAGCACACAGACACACTGGAATGCAGAAATATGACCCGACGTGCAGAATAACCATAAGCCCACATATGATTTATTGATATACCTTGCATATGATTTATTGATATACCTTGTTAGATGACAGGCCATCAGCTAGTAAGACAGAATGAACCATTATGAAGTTATTGCTCACTATACTAACAACAACAGATATGGTACTAAGATTGCTTTCGTTTACATGCTCAGTTGCTCAAAAAAACAGGTTTTTCACAAGAGTTGTAAAACCAGTTTCCATCTCTCTATTTTAGGAGACTAGTTTTCTGTTTATACTATATTTAAATTGAGTATTTTAAACTTCTTAGACTTTCAGCTGCTCCTTCTTTGTCTTTGGGCACAAATGGGGCTGACTTTCAACTGGACTTCATTTGCTCCCAGGTGGTTGTTATTAATTTTTAACAAGAGAAAGTTAGAAGGCAATATTAGGGCCATGAAAGTTGCAGTTACACATGTGAAAAGAATCTCTGTAAAGGGCAGATCTGCTAGCGTGGTCATAAGATTCAGGGCACGTCTATACTGCCCGGCAGTTTGGACCACTGGGGTGTGAATAGCAGTGCACACCAAAGAGATGTGTGGACACCATGGGCGAGAACTAAAAAGTTCCTATTTCTCATTAATGTGACCTTGTTTGAAGAGGGTTAATGTGAATTAAGGAACTTTTGGCTTGTGCCTGCAGCATCCATGCAGGGAACTTTTAGCACAGTACTTTGGTGCATGCTGCTATTCACACCCCGGTAGTCCAAACTACAGGGCAGTGCAGACATGCCCTTACTTCCACTATTTATGAGTAAGACAATCAACATGATTCACAGAAGCCTACACCAGAGCCAGTGGGTGGGGTCTGGATCAGACTGGGAAAAGCCAAGTAGCTTAGCTAGGAATCTTTCAGACTCCTGGCTCCAAACTGGTCCCAAATGTTCTCTCTTCCCTTTTAATACAAAAAAGATGTTTTACCCAGCAATTTTTCTACTATCCCTCATCTCAGTAAACTCCAACCTTCCCCCCTACAGAAGGGGGATATGTATATTACTATAAATCAATTACACAGTTTAATCCCTCCTCCGTATTTTTGCTGGAAGTTGTGTCCTCAGCTCTGAAACCTGGCCAGTTGGTAAGGCAAATGTTCTTTGATTAACCATTCCACTATAACCAGGTGAATTAAAACACACTAGAGATGCTGAAAACACCAGCTTGGGAAATATTAGATATAAATCTATTCTTAGGCACACAATCTTCTTATATGAGATAGCGGTGCCAACTTGTTCCAGTTAAGGAACCGCTCCAATCTTTCCCCCATATTACTTGCAAGGTAGCATACAGAAAGTACCCCCGAGGGTCACCTCGGTAGTTAATGAGCATCCAGAATTCCCTAATATTCTGCATCACTTCACCCTGGAAAGTTTTCCCTCTAGCCTAATTCAACTTTGCTCATCAAATGCCCACAAAGAATACTAATAAAACTGCCCGGAATTATAAGCTACCCAAGCAATGATTGGATAATGAATTACATTCAGCTCGGGGGAGGGGGTGCAACTTTATTGACAGGTCAGTTGTCTCAGTTGTAATATACAGGAAGCCCCTCATGTCCCCCCATTCTCCACCTACCAGACGGGGGAGGCGGACGACTCAGGGCTTCTGCCCTGCAGCAGGATGGTGGGGCTCGGGGGCTTCTGCCCAGTGGGGAAAGGGGACTTGGGGCTTCCGCCCCAGGGGAGGCACCTGCTGAAGCTCAGGGCTTCAGCAGCACCTCCCTAGCCACAGGGCAGAAACCCCGAGCCCTGGCAGTTGCACCCGGCTCTCGAACTTCTGAAGATCATCATATGGGGCTCGGAGGGCCAGTAAATTTGGCCACTCCTGGATTATAGGGTGCTTGGAGGACAAGTTCTGGCTAAGGAAATAAGGTGATCGCAGTGCAAATCATTTCTAGTTGAAGTTGCTGTTCGGCCCGCCCTGTTATGGTGGCTCACTGCTCAAACCCGAGACAACCTGCAGCAGTGGCAAGTTCCCTGACCGTGCGCGCCGCTGCCAGGAAAGTCTCCAAGTGCCCTGCGGAACAGCCACTCGGAGGAACTCCGGGATCCTACCCAGCACCCTTGAGGCAAAGCAGAAGCCCGCCGGGACAGCCCGGTGCGGCAGGGACCCTGCTCCCAGGCTCCGGCCAGGGCCAGATCCGGGGCCAAGTGTTACAGCAGGAGACAGAGAGCGAGTTACTCCGGGCGAAGGCGGAGGGACGAGTCCGTCCGGGAAGCGCGGGCAAGAGGGAGCCGCGCAGGAGAAGCGGCGGGTTTCTCCCGGGGCAGGACGTGGAAATCCGGGGCCGGGGCGTGGCACAGCCCGTCCGCGGGAGTCCAGGGCGCTCCGGAGCGGAGGGTCCAGCCCCCCTGCGATCCGAGCGCACCGGGCAGGGGAGCGCTCGGAGCCTGCCTGCAGCCGGGGAGCCCCGCGGAGGGAGGGCTCCGGGCGCCCCCAGGTCAGGGCACAGCTCCCCCGGGAGGCGCCGGGCTGGGGCGGACTCGGCTCCCTCCCCCGGGCACGGGGAGCGAAGTCCGCGGGGGAAGTTACCGGGCTCCGGGGTGCGCGTCCCGCCCGGGCCCCCACTCACCTGCGCGCCTCGGGCGCCGCTCCATGCCCGGCGGCCTCCCCAAGCGCTGCTCCGCGCCGCGGCCGCCGCCTCCTCCCGCCCCTGGCAGGGGAGAGCCAGGGCGGCAGCAGGAAGCGAGCAGCAACCGGGCGGCTCCCGCAGCGCCCTCCCCGCGGCCGCTCCACGCCCCCTGGACGCCGCGCCCGGGTCCTAGAAGCCTCCCGCCTCGACACAGCAATGAGGGGCGTGGGCAGGCGGCCGGCCAAGCCAGGGACCGCCCTAGCCAGTGGGTGGGCTCGGGGCCAGGTGGCCCTTGCTGGTACCTGCAGCCTCCCTAGCCAGGCCTGGGTTCTGATCTTCCCCTGGGACAGGGGTGTTACTTGACATCCCCCTAGCACCTCTCCTGCCACTGGGACCCACCCCTATTGTGCTGAAGACCCCGTCTCTGGTTCCCTGTCTGCCCCATCCCAAGCGATGATGCTGGGGTTATTATAGCCCACAGGACTATAATATAATGGGAGGGAGAAGGAAATGGTGTGTTGGGAAACTAGCCCCGCCTCAATGCAACTTCCTCTGAACCAGCTGGTGCTGGCCACTGTCCGAGCCAGGGTCCTGGACAAGGTGGACTTTGGGTCCAATCCAGCCCGGCAATTCCTATTTTCCTACAAATTAAACCCTGTGAGGAGAGGACTGGCAATGAGGCCATAACCACGTTTGAAACCTCAGTACGTGTTTTCCTTACAAGCATTGAAAGGCCTTGTCTCCGGGCTCGCTGAGAAGAACTGACAAACTCATGGCATTTTCAGGGCCCTTACTTTGTCCTCACTCGCAAATCATGCCCCAAACTGGGTCCTGGCTCATCTTCTTTTATACGGTCCATAAACTGAAAGTGCATCAACTCATTGACCTTGGACAGAGATCTTCATCCATATTTGTCCCTGCCTGGTGTCACTCCATTGTGATTTTTCAGTGGAAACATCCAGATGGGACAGAGGGGGCATTCACTCCTCTGTGGAACACACAGGGAATGAGGCCTATACCCCTGGAGCTACAGGTGCCAACTTTCCAATGTGCCAGGGGGGCACTCACTGCTCAGCCCCTGGCTCTGCCACAGGCCCTGCCCCCACACCACCCCTTCCCCCGAGCCGGCCATGCCCTCGCTCCTCCCCACCAGAGCCTCCTGCATGCCATGAAACAGCTGATCTGGAGGTGGGGGGAGGGCTGCCAGTGGGTGGGAGGCAGGGTAGAGCTGATGGGGGGCTGCTGACATATTACTGTGGCTCTGTGGCAATGTACATTGATAAATTCTGGCTCCTTCTCAAGCTCAGGTTGGCCACCCCTGACTTAGGACATCCACTTCTCTCCATTGAAAAATAGGCCATATTGCAGATAATCCACATTGTCCCTGCCCTCTGACAGATGGTGGGAATGGTATCATCTGTCCCACCCTTTAGCACTATCAACTAGTGAAATTTCTAAAGTGCCTTGCGATCTTTTTGAACGGTACTGGTGTCTAATAGTAGTAGTGGTACATACTGTTTATAGTACAGTAGTGCTCCGAGGAGCCTACCAGGATTGGGGCTCCATTTGATAAGTGGGGCACAAAGCCAGAGCAGACGCAGTCCCTGCTCCGAAGCCTGTTTACATTAACAAACATCAGATACAAAATGCCACATGTTCACTAGAACTCAGTGTTTTGACTTTCAGTTTTCCGTTTGCTGTGGTGCACTAAGGGCCGGATCCAAGGTCAATCTGAAGTCAATAGAATGACGTAGAACAAAGAAGAAACCAGATCTGTGGAGTCTCTGGGTTGGAGATCAGCCTTTCTCCTTTACAGGAGCTCTCAGTTTTGTTTTAATTTCTATTTACCACAGTGTTTTCAGGCTTATCTTTTAGTAGGTCAAGATCCCCACGCAGAAGCTTTTGCTTTGGTTGTCAGTAATTACACCCGTTGTGCTGTACTGTGAACATGGCACTGGGGAGAATGCAAATAAATATCCCATTTACTCGTTGGCTGGAAAGCAACTTTGTTGCAAAAATGAACTAAGTCATCTTGATCCCATGAGCGTGGCAGGGCTGATGCTTGAGGGTTAATCACTCGCCTTCCTCTTTTCCTCTGGATTTGTGGTGTATTCCTTCGGGCAGCTTTTTTGAATAATGTAGCAGGTGCAGCCTCATAAAACGGAAGCAAAGGGCAACCAGAAAATCTGATTTTGTTCCTCTTCTCCACCAAAGGCTTTGAAGATTAAACAATAATCTTTTCATGAATAGGCTTCTCTCTAACTAGGGCTATAGATGCAGCTAATAGGATTTTTATGGCACCTCTACTTTGAAACCCATGTTTAAAAATGCTGCCTTTTTCCCAAACTTGCTTGTACATAAGAACGGCCATACTGGGTCAGACCAATGGTCCATCTAGCCCAGTATTCTGTCTTCTCGGCCAATGCCAGGTGCTTCAGAGGGAATGAACAGAACAGGTAATCATCCAGTGATCCATCCCCCGTCGTCCATTCCCAGCTTCTGGCAAACAGAGGCCAGGAACACTTCAGAGCATGGTTTTGCATCCCAGTCCATCCTGGCTAATAGCCATTGATGGACCTATCCTCCATGACTTTATCTAGTTCTTTTTTGAACCCTGTTATAGTCTTGGTCTTCACAGCATCCTCTGGCAAGGAGTTCCACATATAGGGAAGATAGGACTTGAACCCAGGCTGCCTGACTCCAGTCCCTTCCTCTAAACACTAGACAACACTGCCTCTGAAGTTACTTTCTCTCCCCGCTAAATTCCCCTTATACAGTTTCATCGGGATCCGGTATTCTTCACCTCCTGTCCTAAACCAATGTATAGTGTTGTCACGCACTGTTAAACTGCTGCAATGTTCCAGCCCAGAGGTGGCTGGATGTTAGTGGTGGATGAAGTAATTCTTTCCTGTGTAGACTCTGTAAAAAAAAAAACCCTCTGGGTGAAATTCTGGAAATGAGCGGACAGTCTGACTAAAGGGCATGAGGGAAGAAGGAAGTAACCCCTTAGCCACAATCTGCAGTAGTCAGTTCCGAGTAGCTCAACAGCCATGTCAAAGCCAAGGATTGCTGTGTTCAACCCTAAGCAGGTTTGTGTGCTAGTGGATTCATGATTTTCCTGGAGCGGTCCTTGACCCTGGTTCTCCCCATCACATCTTTCTGCCGTTTGGTGGGTGACAGACAGAGGGCTACTGATTTGCCCTGAGTGGCCTCTGGAACCCTGTCTACACTGTGAGCATTTGCAAACTGTTTCTAACACAGTTCAGTTCCCCTGGTGTTAGAAACACTGGGGGTCCTTGGGTGAATGGTAGATGTTGTTTCAACCTTTGTCAGTGACTATCATGTCATCTAATTCCGTTCTGTAGATGTCTCGGCAACATGATGCTGAAAATGCTGCCACCAGCCCATCTAGTCTGGGGTTCCTACTAACAACTGCTATTATTAAGGAATTCAGTGTGACTGCACCACTTCACGGAACAAGAGTTTTCAGCAGAGACAGAGAGCAATATGTATCTCCAGTCACTAGGGCTGCAGAAATATTTACGTATCAGATAAGGGAGGAACTGTACTGAGAGGTAGAGATAAAATTGCTTAGACATATTCTCGCTCATTTCACCAGATGTACAGTTTTAATCAATCAGTGGAAAATTATTTGAATTATTCAGACACCATTTGCTTCATTTCTGCTGTTGTTCCCCATTGACAGCGGCTAGAATGAATCTAAAAGACCAGAATACATTATGCTGAATACAACCTCACAGAAGAGCTTGCAATGCTGATGAGAACAGTTACAGCAAACACGGAAGTTAATTCAGAATTGAATAGTGATTTCAGGTGCCTCAATTTTGGGGTGTCCAATTCAAGGCATCTTAAAGGCACCTGATAGTCAGAGGTTAACTTCTCAGCCCTTCCAGAGAATCAAGCCCCTTTAAGATATCTCAGGGTTAGCACCCAAAAACCCCACACTAGTTTATTTTGCAGAATTAGGCATGACATTTCATGTTATTTTGCTTCTGAAATGTAGGACTATTTTGTTTATCTAGCAGACATCCAGCAAGACCATTCAGTATGTAGCATACCCGTGAGCAACTACACCGGGGAAAGCCAGAATGCTTTTAGAGGCAAAATTGAAGTGCAAGGTCAGTACATTCCCCAAGACTGGAGTTGTCTCGAGACAAGCCTGAACAGAAGAACAAATCCTGATCCAACCTCCATCCATCCAGAATTCTACATCGGACTCATCTCTAGTTTTAAAGGGATACTATTTAGCTTTTATACAGGACTTATCATCTGTAGATCTCAAAGCACTTAAAAAAAAGAGAGAGAGAAGGTAGTATCTTTTACTGGACCAACTTGGTGAGAGAGACAAGGTTGCCTCACCCATCTTGTCTCTCTAATATCCTGGGACTGACACAGCTACAACAATACTGCATATGTTTAAAAAAAAAAGGACAAGCATTGTTGTACCCATTTTTCAGATGTGAAAGTTGAGGCACAGAGAGGTTACATAACTTGCCTAGCATCACACAGTGAATCAGCGGAAGCATTTAAAACAGAACACAGCTCCCCTGACTCCCAGGCCTTTGCCCAGGCCAGTGAACCAGGATGGTACCCGCTATAACAAAATAATACATAACAACGGGAGGTCACAGTAAGTGACTCTAGTGGTATTAGTTAAAAGGCATACGCCAGCTCTTCAGATGGAGCTATTCCAATCTACACAGGGTGAGGATCTAGCCCCCTTGCCACCATTATCTATGACATTGATATTCATGCATTTAAAAAACTTGCATTTTATTACTGTTAAAGTTTACTTAAACTTAGCTCCTTATTAGTCTGGAGATTTCATATGGACCAATCCATTTTGGTAATATATGTAAAGTTATCTTACTAGGCACTAGATAGCTGTAACAAGGTCTCCCCAAACTAAGCATCAGACCCTGCCGCTGCCTTAGTTTCTCCACACTCACGTAAGCCCACAGGCCAACTTACCAGCCAGTTGCATCAAAGGAATTTCCACCACTATCAGTATTTCCTTCCCTTTTCCTAGAGTTGTATTTATTGTTCAAATACAGTCCAATAGCAATCAGCTAGGTAAACCAGGTCCTGCTGCCTGCCCCCCACCCCAGACCTACTGCTTCAGAAGCCTGCTTCTACTGAGCGAGCAGGTGTCACTAGCCAGGTCTGGTCCCTACCTAGTGTAACAAGCCCCTTTCTGGCACTTCCTGTGACCCAGAATCTCCGGCAATCCCCTCCATACGGCTCCCTCCCAGCCCCCAAGTAAGCTGCTTGTTGGCCTTATCTCCCCACTTGAGATTCAGCTAGTCAGTCACAGGTGGGAGCCACAGGGCTATGCCTGGCTTCCTTAAAGAGGTCTCGCCCTGAAACAAGAGACCTAATATGTGGGACAATATTTTCTCTGTTTCTTGTCTCGTCAATATCATCTTCTTTTTACTGAACTAGCAAAACTTACAGCCTGCGCTGATTTTGCTGCAAATGCAATTTTGCATTCCCTTAGAGCTTTGAACACTTTAGCCACTTCAAACAATTGCAATTTGCATTTTTTCCCTAATGCTTCCACTGTACTCATCTGTCTCTATGGGCACGCACTAGTCGGTGGCTAATTGACCATGACTCCTTTGGAATTTACCTCTACTAAGTCTTTGTGCAGCTAATGCAATGGCTTTATGGCCACATGTTCCTGTGGTTTGCAAGGTGTATATCCTTTGGACATGTAGAGACCCAGGGACAAACCTACCAGATCCCACGTCGCATAAACACGTGCCTTGTGTGATATGATGCCATTAGATAAAGTCATAGCTGCAATTTTTCTATAGTAGCACAACACAGTATTGTGGCTTGTTCAGAGTTAATTGGAATGGGGGGGGGGGGGGAATTTCCATGCACAGTTCCGGTGCCGTTTATCTATGACTCATCTGCAGTATAATACAAAGCCCAAACGAGAAGCATTGCCTCAAAACTGTTCCAGCTTGTGACTGGCAGGCAACCCAGTAGAACAGACGTACCAGTTGGATCTGCAAGTGCCTACCTCATGCTGACCAACTTGGCACGCTCTGCCGTGATGACTGTGGGTCCAGTTTTACCTCCCCTTGGCTGGCATGTGTCCATTAATCGGGGCTTTCGCATTTGCAGATGCTTGCCACACCTGACTGCCGTTCCTGCAGGGAGGGCTGGAGCTTAACTCACATGGCGCTATACAATCAGGATGTCTCTATGTACACTAAAATGCATGGCAACTCTTGTTATCACGTTTCCTCATGTCTAGCGGTAGTGCTTTCGTCCAGAGAGTTTAGGTCATCTATCCTTCTGCAGCTATTAGTGGCATCGTACAGCTGTTAGATATTAAAGGCGTCAATCCTAACTCCACTGAAATTCCACTGACTCCTGATGGGCTCACAAATTATATCTAAGGATCCAGAATCTGCTGGGACTGAGTTTTCATTACATCTTTTCTTGCTGGGGGGGGTGAAGAAGATCTGTAGTCTCCTCAGACAAGACGTGCCTGCTGTTTGTCCTTAGGAGCTCAGTTTTACTTGTTACCTAAGGCCTTAAAAGTCAGACAGAAGTTTCCTGTGAATACAAAACCCAAAGTATAGCCCCTCTACCTCTCCCCAGTAGAGGTGAAAATAGTTCACTGTGTGTTCCACAGGGTCACCTAGACAAATTCGTCTACATGGAGCTATGGGCTCTTGCCTTCATCCCACTCCCAGTTCTTAATCTTCTTCCAAAAAGAGACAAGCCCAGCCCAACCCACCACGTAACCATGAGCCATCAGCCTTGCACCAGGCGGCCTCTGACTCACTGCTGGATCTGGGGCTGGTTCCCAAGGATAATGCCTTAAATTACTCTTAGCATGAATCGGCAAGCAATATTTTCAGCAGAAAGACAGAGCAGGCCACACTCCCTCTGTTGATTTGGTGAAGGTCCACCATGCCCATCCAAATCAAGGGCTTTATTTGCATGGGTACATGCAAATAACCCTCTGTAAGTCCAGCTTCAATGGAAGCATTGTCATGAGTTAAGGACTGCAGGAAGTACAGGACTATACCCCCCTCCTTGTTTCTCCACTCTGGGTGGTTGTATTATGTTGTTATGATTTCAAGATGGCAGCCCTCGGACTGGGGAAATCACTTAAGGATGTTTGGTGTGAGCAACATTTTTTTATCTTGAACATTGGTCATGCGGATGTCTTCTTGGAGTGGGGGTACGAAGGCCTCCATGCACAGCACTTTGGAAGTCCAGTCTGGTTAAGCAAGCCTTTCTCCACCTGTTCTACAACTATTTTTCAATTAGCTTTAGTAACAAATGCCACCACTGGCCAACCCCAGGATCTGAACTCAGAACTAGAGCTGGTCAGAGAAACTTTGATGGAACCATATTCTTTAAGACTATGCAGTTCCATCAACACTGAAACATTTTGGGAAATTGGGTCAATTCTTCTGGAATTTTGTTTAGGGAGAAAACAGACCAAATAGTTCTGACAATGTCATAATTTCTGGGTTTGACTTTTTTGGAATGAAAGGTTTCAACTTTTGTTTTGAAATTACTTTGTTTAGATTTTTTATTTTATTTTGCATTTTATTATATAATAGTCAAAAATCTATAAAAGTCGAAATGGAAGGGAAACATTTCCATTTGTCAAAATGAAATCTTTTGATTGACCTGAAATTATTTTCCCCCGGAATTTTCCATAACAGAAAATTTCAGAATTTTCAGTTTTTGTTCCTTTTTGGAATGAAGCTAAATTTAGAGATCTCAAAATTCTTCACAAAGTGGAACTTCCATCTTCCCAGAGCTCTACTCAGAACTCCCAGTATTAAGACTCAGACCTTGATTTACCTCCCTGCATATAGCTACATCAGTTCTTCCACATTTCCTCTCCTAATCAGTTATGTAATATTTGTGAAGGCTGTCATCTCAAGCCTACTTGATCTACAGGGGTAACTCCAGTAGCTGGCAGCAGTAGTGGGCTGTTATCTGTTCAATGTGGATTAGCCACTAGAGGAAGACACAACATACACTTTATATGTTTACATTAATGTTACTGGTTTTGTGATCTTATGTATTTAAATTGTCATTTACTCTGTCAAAAATGTGACCATTAAATGCCAGACTGAAAACATTCAGGAGACGCCACTTAATTAATACTTCAGATTCTGCCCAGTTCAATTTTTAACTGGGTATCTTTCCAAATGTGTGATTAATGCCTAGCAGTTTCCAAGAGGCACTCTGAAGGTTGGCAACAAAGAGTGGAGTTTCATGTACATAAATAAGCTCCTTGTGCTCTCAGTTTCCCGTTGGGCTCCCATTCTGTAAAGCTGAATATCATCCAAGGCTGGATGTTTTAGAGGCAGAGGGCCGAGGGCAAGGCAGCTCCGTAACGATTAGAAGGGAACGTTAAGAACTGACCTTGGTATCACTTCTGTAACAGTGAAAGAAAAGGAGGCTGGACTGATGAAAAATAGAACCAAGAGATGCAGCCTGTAGCAGACATGAAATAACAGAAGCGTCTACCAGAATGTTAAGTAGAATTTCCTTGCCAAATTCCGGTGCGGTGATTACATGCTCTGTCCCTGCATATAGTTATGTCAATACTTTCGCATTTCCTCTCCGACTCAGTGGTGTCCTATTCTCCTGTTAAACACCCCTTGCCTTTCGCCACAGAGCTGTCCGCATTTCAGAGGCAGGATTCCTGTATGTACATATGATTGATTTATCCATACCCAGACAGTTTGTTTGATCTCGCCTCTCTCGACGCTGCCTTTCAAAACAGATTTGCTTCTCCTTGCTTGTCTCTCTGCTGCCCATTGGCGGTGGCTTTCTCCTCCCTTCAACACTTTCCTTAAACCAGTGGGACTCACATGCACATATCAGAGGGCAGAATCTGGCCTGTTGTCCTGCCTTTCCTATGTCCCCTTTCCTTGCCTCTTCTCTGGTGCAGTACAACTGCCTGATATATCCTGATTCATTTGCATGGCATCTAAATAGCTCCTCTCCTCCTACATCTATACTACAGTCCCCATGGTTGATGTATTTTTAAGTCTTTTTTTGACTCAGTCGCACTGTTGATCTTGCCCATGGCCGGTTTGGCTCTCTTTGGGGCTCCTGGATTCAAATATGTGATGAAAAACACCTTGCTGCTAACAAAGGAAATGATTCCCAGGTGAGCTCTCAACAGGTAAAGAAAAGGGCCATTCAGAGTGACATTTGATGCCACTGTACTAGAACAGAGGATAGTATGTTACTCAGGAGGCCAAGAGTTATTTGAGTAGGTGAAGTGGTTTTTGAGGTTACACTTTTGTGGAGGAAATTGGTTACAAACATTTACGCCATCTCTGTTTCAACACAGTTCCAGTGGTTATTAAAACAAGGTATTTAATAACTGAATAAACCAATGGTACTGAAATAGCTTTCACGTGATACACACGTCACGGTTCTTTCCTAGAGAAACAGTAAACGGTATCCTCGTGCTCAATGAATAGCCGCTTTCAGTTGTCAGTGGGGCTCAGTGATGCAAAATTGGCATTTGGAGAACCGATTTTCCTAGAGAATTCAGTAAGTCTTAGGTCTGCCTAAAATGTAAGGGCCTGAGCCGAAACCCAGTAATGTCAATGGGAAAACTCAGCTTGGTTTTAATAAGCTTTAGATCAGGCTCTTAGTTAAGGAATTGTGTGGGAGTCTGATGCAAAGCCAGCTGAGAATGTGGGTCTTTCCATTGACTTCCAGGAGCTTTGGATCAACTCAAATATGCTTTCTGCAGCCATTACACCCATAGACCAGCTGCGGGATTGGTCCCTGAATGTGAAATTCACCCCTGTGCAGAGAACACACACAAGATTTATGTGCCACTTAAGAGCTCAGCACTTAAGCAGGTACCTAACTTTAAGCACAAAAGTGGTCCCATTGAAATCAACGGGATTGCTCACATGCTTGAAATTAGTTACATGCTCAAATACCAGGCTGAATTAGGGCCTATGGGCCAGATTTTTAAAGCTGTTTTGGTGCCTAAGGATGCAGGTAGGACCCTAACTAACTCTCGTTGATTCAATGGGAGTTGGGTGCGTATGCGCCTAGCAGATGCAGCCTCTAGCATGCTAGCTGATTGCTCCTAAATCCATATTCAGGCATCTAAGTTGCCTAATTTTCAGAGATGCTGGGCACCCAGGACTGTGGAGCTACCTGTCTGTAAGTGAGATCAGAATTTAACCCAGTATATTTAACATTCCTTTTTCTAAATACTTGTTTGTTCTACTCAATACCCGAGAGGAAAAGAAAAAAGAGAGAGAGGAAAAGAATGAAGCAGGAAATACGTGTTGTAAGTAGAGTGACCAAACAGCAAGTGTGAAAAATCAGGACATGGGTGGGGGGTAATAGGATCCTATATAAGAAAAAGACCCAAAAATTGTGACAGTCTCTCTAAAATCGGGACATCTGGTCACCCTAGTTGTAAGTGATGTTCTCCTCTGGACAGAGACTTGAGTTTCATATTCTGCTTGCTTGATCTCCCCCCCGCGTTTCCTTTTTTCCATTCATGCTACTGAACCTTGCAGGCCTGGGGAATCTCTTCATCTCAGTTTTCCAGAGGGCTTGTCTGACATCTACTCTGTAGCCTTAAAAGCGTAAAATTGATCTTTCCTCTTTGTGGACCCCTTAGTGAGCCCCTTGACTGTACTGGGCCTGATCCTCAGATGGTGGAAACTGGCAGAGCTGGAGCGAGGCCTTTATGCCTAAAGCAAACCCAACAGCTGCCTGCCTGACAATATGTTTGACCAAAAAGAAAACATTTACTTAGAACCCAGAGCCTCAATGAGCTCCCATAACTTCTAATAAATAAACGGAAGCATCCTTTGTGCCCAGGAATTTATAGCAATAATCGTACCACAGAAAGACCATACCGATAATAATACAGAACCATTGAGCCAGAAAGTCCCCAAAGTGCTTTACAGACTGCAGCAAATGGATTGCTCGGCCACTGCTGAAATGCATCCACCTCTGGGGAGGAAGACAGCACCCAGCCTGTGCCAGACAAGCTAAACAATCATTCATAGGGAGTAAAGGGAACTATTATAAGAAGCTAGGCAGAATGTATGTACCAAGGTTTGAATTTGGCCAAGATATCAGGACCAACACTCTGCTTAGCTTTGTAAAAAGCTCTCTGAGCTCTTCAGTGGGGCAGGAGCTCATCTATCCACATTTTTAATCCAAGCAAGGACACCTCCCACAGAATATGCTGGGGCACTGGCTCAGGACTGACTCACAGGGAAGAATGTCACCTACGGAATTGCCAGCATCGCTTCTGGTAGCAGCAGGCACTTCCTAGCAGACATCCCACCCAGGCACTGAAAGCTTGCCCATGTTGGTGAAATCACATGAGACTGCAAGCTGAAAGAGCAGGGCTGCTCCTACAGATGCTTTCTGTCCATTTTGGAAGCTGTGAGTGCCCCAGAGGCTGAGAGGTGAGTCAGGTTTTTGATCTCTTGCTGCACAATGTTGAAGTGACTGCAGATGAGGAAGTACTGCCCCTGCCTGACATTGCTGTCTATCCGTGGTATTCCTGAAGCACGGCTCACAATGGGATCTATGCACCGGAGACCAATGAAAGGACCTGATCCTTCAAGGGTCTGAATGGGAGGCGTTTCTCGGCCTCACTTCCGACTGATCTCCTGCAGTGCTCCCAGCGGGTGTTCACCCCTTTGCATAATGAGGGTCAGTGACAGCACTGAGGGTGCCCCAAAGGGCCAGACCTTTCCAGTCTCCCCACCCTGTTCCAAAGTATGCGTTGATTTTCATTCACCTAATTTCTCCTCCTCGACATGTTTCCTCTCTCTTTTTATCCTTCCTCCCCCGTGCGACGTCAAAGCAATAGACAAACCCGATGGGCTGATGCTGGGTCATGACAACTGGAAGCAATCTCACCGGGGCTGGTCTATCCTGCCCCATTCAAGCTGGCAGTCCCGGGTCCCCACAGTCATCCCATGAGTGCATTTTGTATTTGGGGGGGTGGGGGGGTCTCACCCAGAGAGAAGAACGGATCGGTCAGGTCATTGGGTGAGCATTGCTATCATTTCACCGCGGGCCCGGGTTCATCTCTGAACATGTTCTGGAATGCTTGCTGGAAATCTTTTACTATAGGGAATCGGTACTGGATTCCCCAGCATGAACACAAGACAGACACTTTAAACAAAGACACGTCACCGAGTTAGGTCTGAACAGAGTTTCCTCTAGCAACGGCTACAATATGTACAACCAAAGAAGTCTGCGTCTCATTCACTCTCTTCAGATTTCTTTCCCATTTGCTGGCCACAATGTCACCGTTGATTTCAGTGAGTCCTGTCTTGCCTGAACAATCCAGTTCATTACACATTGGTGACTTCCAAGCTGCCAAAGCGTCCCAGGCGGCACTGCTCTGGCCTACTTAGCTTCATATCCTCACAGCACTCTTCGTTTTTGAGAGACCCGTAGTCGTCATGGAAATCAGTGTCTTTTCCGCTGAATCCCCTTCCAATTTTCCCCAGGGGAAGCTGCAAATGAAATCAGAGGAACGTGAGGATACTCTCCACCCTTGTATGGAGATTTTTAAGAGCAGGTTAGAAAAACACGTCAGGGATGGTCTAGATAATATTTAGTCCTGCCAGGAGTGCAGGGGACTGGACTAGATGACCTCTCGTCTTGGGGAGAAAGAGACAGGATGCATGATATTGTCATGGAGGGAAGGGGGCACTAGGTCTGCTTAATCAAGAACTGACCCAAAGCTCCTTTAAAATCCACGTACAGTCAGAAGTAGGATTGTAATACGTCATTGCCACAGAGTTCCATATCGCGAGAGCTTCCAGATCCAAATTTGCTCAGTAGACAAAGCAAAGGTTTGGTTCTCTAATTGCCAGCACTGGAAACTCAAATCTGGAATCTGAGGGCATGTCTACTGACTCGGGCTCAGTCTAAGGAGCTATTTAATAGCAGTGTAGACTGGCTCTTGGGCTATGGGACACTGCAAGCGGGGAGGGTCCCAGGCTGGTAGCTCCAGCCTGAGCCCAAATGTCTACACTGCAGTTAAACAGCCCCTTAGCCCGAACCCCATGAGCCCGAGTCACCTGGCACGGGGCAGCCATGGGTTTTTAATTGCAGTGTAGACATACAGCAGACAAGGCTCTTGCCCTCAGGGGTAAGTTGGCATAGCTCCACTGGAGCCAACAGAGTGATGCTGATTTACACCAGCTGGTCCGGAGAGTCAAACCAGTTCTGCCCCTTGCACCAATAGCGTTAATAATGATTCTATAATCAGCATGGCCCCGACACCTGTTGATTCCTGAGGCAGTACCCAATCCAGCTCACTCACCCATAGCTGGACTGGCTGTTGTACAAGGAGACAAGAATGTTTGTTTGAGTGACATCAGCAGGGCTGCATTTGTGTCAAGTAAGAAAAAAGTATTTTTTTTTAAAAAGTGTAGTAATAAGCAGAAAAGTGACTCGAAATCGGGCTCATCTTTACACCACAGATCTGGTTCCCTGAGTCTGTCTTACTGACACAGCTGACGAAAACAGGTTCCTATGGCTTTTGTACGCTTACCTTTGCCCAGCCAATACAGCTGCAGGAGAACAAGGTGGATCTATTCCGGCTCAGGTGTCCTGAATAGAATTTTTAACTAAGTTCTGTCTGCAGGTTCCTCATTGCCAGTCATATCCGCGCACTGCTTGATTGCCAGCTCCCTCGCTGCGGGGCCCGATTCTGCCACTTGTACTCAGGGCACTTCTAGTCAAACTACCCAAATAATGAGGAACCACTCAGCATGAGTAAAGGTAGCAGAATTAGGCCCTCCATTTGCAGGGCTGGCAGTTAGGAATTTATTATTGTTTTGTGCTTATAAACTGGGTGACTAACCCCGAGTCACTGAGCTGTAAAAACCAGGGAAGTTCCAGGGTGGCATTTTTACAGTTACTTTTCGGAGGAGAATCCACCCACACTTTAAAAAAATGGCTTGTCTGATTACAGCCTCACATTAAGGCTTGAAATATGTTTGCCTAGTTTGCATCCTGCGCCATACTTCCAAACAACCACCCTGCAGCTTCCACCAGGGACTCCGCGTTCTCTGTCTGTTGTTCCTAAGGAAGAGGTTGGGAGGGATGGTTTCAGAATCTGTCCTGAAGTCCCCCATTGTTTCCCCTTTAACCCTAAAGACCCAGGGCCAGATCCTCCGTGGGTGTTAATGGTGCTGTACTGATTAAAGTCAATGGCGAGATTTCAGTTTGGATCAGCTGAGATTCCAGCCCTTGTTTCAGGCTGGCCCCGTCTTCTAGCCATCTGGAGTGGCATGGCACATTGCCAGTCAATGGAGTTCATAATACTGGCCAGCAAGGGGCGCTAGAAAGCAACATAAGATACTAACCCTACAAAAGGGCTGAACCAGTGCTCCCTTGAGATCTCTAGAGAAAGCTTTGACTCTTTTGAGCCATTGCACTGGGCTGCCTTAGACTGCTGGCCCAACACCTATGTGTATAAGAGTATTTCTAAATATTTCTAAGACTATTTTAGAGTATTTCTAAGATATATATAGATATGTAGAGACAGATATCTAGAGAGAGTGTGCAAATTTTTAAATGAATGCAATGAATTATTTCATTAGCTCACACATGCCTCTTCTGAGTATCTACATCCCCAGTTATCATGGAGATGAAATGACAATTCCAAGCAGAAAATCAGTCATTTCCAGCTGGGAGAGGGGAGTCATTAGGACTTGGTGATTAAATGGCCCAGCCTATGCAAGTTATAATTGGTTTGTTATTGAGTTACTCATCACATAAATTCCAGGCTTAAAAATGCAAACTTTTCCTGGACACAAAAAGGCTTTTCAGTGCAATTTAATTACCTTAAAGAATATGATTTATAGTCACCCATCTTGCATTATGCTGCTTAATGCCCTTACTCACGCACCTGGTTGATAACTGTTATTAGCATCAGCGGGGGAAAAATGCAGAGGGGTTTACTAGCGCACTCTAGAGTTGTACTGCCTGTCCAGTTTTTCATGGGTCTCTATCTGAACCTCCATAGGCTGTACTGATAGGACCATAAAAGTGAAGCGATAGAACTTCAAAGGGAGAACAGCAGGAAAAGGGGACCTGATCCAGAGTAAGCAGTAATCAAGTCATATTTTCAAAACAGCTCAGGCCCAGATTTTTCAGTCGTGTTTAGTAACCAGTTCGGGCCGTAGTGTCATATTTGCCTCCCCGCCAGCCTCCCCTGTAAAAATGTGAACAGACTTACCCTGCTTGCTTTGCATTTTAAGCTGTTCCCCTCCTCCTTGCTCTGCCTGGTAGCGCTGGAGGAGCGCCTGAGCGAACCCTGTTTGAGGAGAGTCGACATTCCATACCGGTCGCTCTCTAGAACACCTGTAGGGCTGAGCAATGAACAGGCACTCAGCTCACAGCAGTTTTTAATGTGGAGTCAGCAAATGAAAGAGACACGTTCCCAAACCCTTCCAGGGCTGGTTCATCCGATGACCAGTTATAACATGCATCCATGACAGCCAATAATTGAGGCTCAATTGTAACATACATGCTAGGGCAGGATTAACGTGATCTCATGCTGCACAGTGTATTGTGATGGCTGCAGGGATCAAGAAATAATTTCTTCCCCCCTTCTCTGTGTGTAGAGGTGCGTATTTGGCCAAGTGTATGGCATTTTTGCCTTCCTCTCAAGCATCAGGTACTGGTGACTGGCTAAAACTCCCATGAGCCAACCTTGTCTGCTAGAGTCAGGCCCAAAACAAAACTTCAACAAACCCAGTATTTGTGAAAGGCCAGATTCAGAGCCAGACTTTCCACCTGGCCCCGTGTCTATCATGAGATGAACAAAAACCTGGCTCCACATATCCAGAAGCTTCAGAAGAGGTCAGCTCCATCTGTGCTCTGACTTGGAACAGCAAATTCCTGCTTCCCAAAATAATGAACTTCAGCCAATGAACAGCACTCTGGGCTTTCCAGCTGGATATAAATGAGGGTGCATTTGCCAAAGAGAGATTTTACAGGGTGCAGGGAGGAAGACATAACAGGCCCCTTTCCCATCTGTGCCGTGACACAGTCCAGTCCTCTCCATTGCTCGCAGTTCACGTCACCTGCTTCTTGCTGCCATCCAGTCGCTTTCAATTTGCCTTCCCATCAGTCGACACCCTGGCTTTCTACCTCCCAGCAGCCATTCCCGCCCAGTGCCACAGTCCCCGGCAGCCATGTTTTCTTCTCGCTCTGCAGTGTTAGGTGGTGGTGACACAGCGGCACACAGAAATCTTTTTGCTGCTCCTCCGCTCGCTCGAGGGACGCAGGGTCCAAGTAGGGTGACCAGATGTCCCGATTTTATAGGGACAGTCCCGATATTTGGGGCTTTTTTTTATATGGGCTCCTATTACCCCCTACCCCCTGTCCTGATTTTTCACACTTGCTGTCTGGTCACTCTAGGTCCAAGTCAGTCCCTGCACCTGCCTCGCTTTTGTGCCTTTCATGGACACTCCCCTTTTCTTCACACGTGTCATTTGATCTCACAAGCCCATCTCCTGTGGCCAGCAGTGGGCTAGGCTCCATTCTCAGCCACCGTGGGGCCAGGGTCGTTCAGCCTCCCCGCTGTCAATGCACATGCTTTGATTTCACACTACTGCTTGGGAAGTGACTCTTATATCACCAGCCTTTCCGTCTGCCCCTCTGCCTGCTGCCGGCTCACTAGCTGCTATGCTGGTCTTATTCCCTCTCTGCGGGAGGGAGAAACCATTGTTGACAACTCTGGATTCCTCTAATGGGAGAAACAGATTCAGGATGGTGCCTCCTGGCTCCCCCTCTGTGAGGTTCCCCTCAGACACCTCATCATCTCTGATCATCTCGTATCCTGCTTCACCCCTGAACGGGTATAGCCTGGAGAAAGGCAGAGTAAACTTCCTCTCATTGCCACTCTATCCTGAGCTGAAGGGACCATCTCTGAAAATGAGGATGGGAACATTTTCCAGACACATAAGAACAGCCATACTGGGTCAGACCAAAGGTCCATCTAGCCCAATATCCTGTCTGCCAACAGTGGCCAATGCCAGGTGCAACAGAGGGAGTGAACCTAACAGGTAATGATCAGTGATCTCTCTTCTGCTGTCCATCCCACCCTCTGACAAACCGAGGCTAGGGACACCATTCCTTACCCATCCTGGCTAATAGCCATTAATGGGCTTAACTTCCATGAATTTATCCAGTTCTGGCCCTGACCTCTCTGCCTCTTCTACCAGTTGGGACAATGGACTGAAAACCCCCAACTTATTCTATGTAGGTCTCCAAAGACCCAGTAAGATGGTAGCATCTTTAACGTTTCTCCTGACACGTTGGATTTGAGCAGCTGACCTAGCGGTGAAATCCTTCCCATCTCATTAGCAGTGCCATGAGCCATCCTTTGGATAGCTGGTTTTGGTGCCAGGAGGGTGGGCTGTGCCTTTGCCATTCTGGCTGCGTGACAGTAACAGAGCAGTAATCAGGGCAGGCAGAAACATCGCTTTCTAGTGGATGGGTTCTGCAATGTACAATGCTGCCTGCCATCCCCAGCGCAACGCCTTCTGCTGTCAACACGTCTAATTGCTTGTACAATATTGACAGCTACGAAACTCCAGGGCTCCAAATTTGCCTGGGCTCTTTGGGGGTGTGTGTATGTGTGTGCAAACAAAAGCACAATATTTGCACTGTGAACCATCTGTTTTGGGTGAGCCAACTAACCAGAGCCATCTGTATAGTCGGGCCTGCAGAAGCTTGAAATCTCACTGCCTGTGCTGGAAATTTGCAGGAGAATTCCCCTCTCAGCTCTCAACTGGATACTTTGCATAAATCCTGCTTGTGTGGACAGACGTGCCAGGCAGTGAATGAATGCCATACACGCCATGCAGACCCGCGGTGCAGAGGCCTCTACGCTACGTTGCCTAAGGTAACAGACGTCCAACTCAGCCTGTTATAGAAAGTTGTTTGTAAAAGTCAGCAAAAAGAGGCGATAAACAGCCTGATACTAACTGGACTGTTTAGGTTGCAAGAACTGTGCTAAGGGATCTGCAAGGCTCCTCGCAACGTCACAGGGCGGCGTGAGAATGAGCGGAACGATTCTAGAGATGGGTGAAAGGTTTATGTTGGAAAAGAGTGGCATGTATTTCCATTTCCTTGGGCATCGTTGACCTGGGAGGCGGGTGTCACTACATGGATGCTGGGGAAGAGGAAACCATGGACTGCAAGGAGTGAGCTTCACCATAATGGCGGCCACCCTCACCAGCACTTGGGGCCTCAGGATCCACCAGGACACTGTTGGGCCTTCATCATAGTGATCCTGAGAGCCATCCTGACCGGACCAGGCCAGAGAGAGGGAACCAATGACATTACCAGCTGCCCCAGCTTCAGCTCAATTCGGAAAGATGGCTGGCATGTGGGAGACTTTGGTTCCTGCTCTCATTCCCTCTTTCATGTGTAATTTTCCTTCCTCACCTTAATTCTTCTCTTCTCTGTCTCTCCTCTTTCTAAAAATTGTCTGGCTCAGCTGGCCAAGACAACTCCATCTTTGCAACGCTGCTGGAAGCCTGGTGACCAGAAAGACAAGCTAAACGCAATGCCCTAAACAGCCCGTTGCGGGAACAAGCTCGGAGTAGCTGATAAGACATCAGGCAGTGCCTGCATTTTTCCAGCAGCAAAGTTGCAAGTGAAAGTCAGCACCAGAAACAGAAGCTGTATTTTCTAGTTTAGCTGTTCCTTTCTCTCCCGGTGTGCGCGCATGTGTGTTCTGTCTTAAAGAAAACAGGGCTGGACGTCACCAGCAGCAACAATACCCGCTCCACACCACCGCAGCTAACGTCGTCTCTTTTTCACATCCAACAGGACAGTTAATACCCTCTGAAAGACTGTCACGCGGGGGTGTCTTCCTACCAACAAAGACTAAGTACAGCTCAAATGGGTTTTGAACGGGTGGTTGTTACAATCAAAGGAAGCCACGATAATTTGACACAGACTTAGGGTGACCATATTTCCATATGCTGAATACGGGACACCTGGTAAAATTACTCATATTCAAGCGAGTTCAATGGCAGTCAGTCAATCAGAACTACGCTGCATAAACATTCAAATTAACATCAAGTGGACTGAGCCCCTGTTAAAAAGAAATACTGAGTAGCTGGATGCTTTTTATTTACCTTCTTATCTTTAAGGCTTTAGGGTTCACATGGGGAGAGGTGACACACGCACACTCCCATACACCTCTCTCACGGGGGGGCATGGGTGTGTGACTGCCCAACCCGACCCTCCCTTCCTGGGGCTCTCTGCCCTTCATGCCTAGCTGGGCCCCCGGGACGGACCTGCCTCTCCTTGTCCCTGGTGCCACATCTTCCCGAGGCAACAGGTGGTGGGGGGCACACAGGGTCACATGCCCCCCTCCCCAGATTTTGGCCAGAGTGTGGCCAGCAGCGGCCTTTCGGCACGGCGCCGGAGGGAAGGGATAGGAACTGCTTCCAGCCGCAGGGCGGGGGTGGGGGAAAGGGATGACCAGGCCCATGTCTTTGCAGAACTCATCTCTTCCCACCCCCACCCCGCTCCCCTGGGCTGGAAGCAGCTTGTCCCTTCCTGCCCACACAGCGTCGAAAGGCAGCTAACGCCTCCAGGCTGCTGCTGGCCACCAACATAACCCAGCCGCCACCTGTCCCCCGACTACAGCGCGGGCAGGAAGGGGTTAAGCCCTGAGGACGCATTGTGCACCAGGGCCCAGGGAACCTGACTGCAGGGGCTTCAGCGAACCCGGCCAGAGCGGTGGCTCAGCAGAGGAGGGTGCCTGGGGACGGAGCGGGTGAAGAGGGTCCTAAGCCCCTGCCTGGGGGCTGCTGTGGAGCCTGCTGGGTCGGGGTGTGAACCGGCTGGAAATCACTTCCCCCTGCCACTCCAGAGCTTAGCTGAGAGGCGGGGCGGCTTCCCCTTGCCAGCGTGGGGCAGGGCTTTGGCATATGCAGGGCTTGGCTCCTCCTGGCCAGTGCCCCAGGCTGCAGGGTCTGGGCCTTTCCTAGGGCACCAGCTCAGCCAGAGGCGGTGGGGGAAGGAAGGAGCCTGCTGGCCAAGCCGTTGGTGAGCTGAGTGCTCTGCACAGCTCTGGCAGCGGGACGCACCCCGTGGGGGGGAGATGGAGGAAGCGCAGGGCTGGGGGGAGTGACAGGGCAAAGCAGGGAGAGGACAGCAAGTGGGGGAGCATGTAAACGGCCGACGGGTAGGCAGCAGAGGCGACACATAATCGGCTGCTGCCTGGCACCTACCTGCACTCACCAGCCACTGCAGCTCACAGTGCGCTGCCAGTGCCGGCCGGAAACATGCCAGGGGCGGGGCTCTGCTGGCCAAGAGCTGGCATGCAGCAGGGGCTGCGCTGACAGACCAGCAGGGCCCCACGCGCTGCAGCTTTCCAAACCCATCAGCCTTGCACACCCACCCCCATCATCGGCCACTGGACCCCCCACTCACCGCTGGCAACAACGAAGGACGACATTTGCATCCCAGCTGACTCAGACCTCCCCAAAGCACAACAGCCGTGAGAACGGTACAAATGCTTCAATAGATTAGATTGGATCTACACAGTTCACAACAGCTGGCTGTATTCTAGTCTCAGTCGACAATCATTGGGTGTCAGTGTGAATGCTGTGCAAAGACTGATGGGAGAGACCCACCCTTTATGAAACCTCTGGACCGATCAGAACTTTCAGCAGGACCTCAGAGCTCGCCCGCTGTCGATTTATCAGCATTTCATCCATTGGTAGCAGCAGGCACTCAGCTTTTTCCATCTACAAATCAATAGGAGCGAAACACATTCTCTGTGTGGAGGGCCAGCACACGGCTTATGCACCACTTAAATCGCACTTAATCCCTTCAAACTGAGCTTTATCCAATACTTACGTGAGGATCACTGTCTTGGCCAACAACAGATATTGACGCACAGAAGCCTATAGCTGAAAGCACAAGTCTCTACAGTTTGAGCTAAAAAGCCAGATTCTGTAGCAGGGGCTATAACAGACTCATATCCTGTGTGAATTAGGCACACAGGGGGCACATCATAGGCACCGACGAGGGGGTTACACAAGAGACTTGTGCTGGCTTTCTGACAATAGAGAATTTCACACTGGGATTGTAATTCCAAGCCAGTGGTACACAGGACATTATTTCAGAGCTTCAGAGAGTTTAAGACCAGAAGGTAGATCATTAGATCATCCAGCCTGACCCCCTGTATATCGCAGATTATTAAATTTCACCCAGATACCCTTATACTAAGCCCAAATACATTAGTTAGATTAAAGCGTTTCAGTCCCCAGGAGCCAGACGGAAAACAGAGGAAATCGAGATTTTGCCAATGTCTGAAGCCCTGCAATGGCATGGGATGGGTTAGGTGAGCTAAGCCCAAATGATCTCATCAGGCGAACCATGCCCCAGAGGAAAGAAAATACACCTCACAGTCCCTGTCAAGCTCGCCTGGGAAAAATTTCTTCACGACCAGAAATGTGGTGAGCAGTTAGACCCCGAGCACGTGAGCAAGACCACCAGCCACGCATCCAGATACTTAATACTTCAAACTTGTGTCTGTCCATCTCTTCATTTATATAGGACCAATTTATCTTAGATGCCTATATACAAATGCGAGAAGTATGGGTAATAAGCAGGAAGAACTGGAAGTGCTAATAAATAAATACAACTATGACATTGTTGGTATCACTGAAACTTGGTGGGATAATACACATGACTGGAACGTTAGTATGGATGGGTACAGCTTGCTCAGGAAGGATAGACAGGGGAAAGGGAGGTGTTGCCTTATATATTAATAATGTACACACTTGGACTGAGGTGGAGCTGGACATAGGAGACGGAAGTGTTGAGAGTCTCTGGGTTAGGCTAAAAGGGGTAAAAACAAGGGTGATGTCATGCTAGGAGTCTACTACAGGCCACCTAACCAGGTGGAAGAGGCTTCTTTTAAACAACTAACAAAATCATCCAAAGCCCAAGATTTGGTGGTGATGGGGGACTTCAACTGTCCAGATATATGTTGGGAAAATAACACAGCGGGGCACAGACTATCCAATAAGTTCTTGGACTGCATTGCAGACAACTTTTTATTTCAGAAGGTTGACAAAGCTACTGGGGCGAAGCTGTTCTAGATTTGATTTTAACAGATAGGGAGGAACTCGTTGAGAATTTGAAAGTGGAAGGCAGCTTGGGTGAAAGTGATCATGAAATCATAGAGCTCACAATTCCAAGGAAGGGTAGAAGGGAGTACAGCAAAATAGAGATAATGGATTTCAGGAAGGCGGATTTTGGCAAGCTCAGAGAGCTGATAGGTAGTAAGGTCCCATGGGAATCAAGACTGAGGGGAAAAACAAGTGAGGAGAATTGGCAGTATTTCAAAGGGACACTATTAAGGGCCCAAAAGCAAGCTATTCCGCTGGGTAGGAAAGATAGAAAACGTGGCAAAAGACTAGCTTGGCTTAACCACGAGATCTTGCATGATCTAAAAAATAAAAAAAGAGTTGTATAAAAAATGGAAACTAGGACAAATTACAAAGGAGGACTATAGGCAAACAGCACAGGAATGCAGGGGCAAGATTAGAAAGGCAAAGGCACAAAATGAGCTCAAACTAGCTACAGGAATAAAGGGAAACAAGACAACTTTTTATCAATACATTAGAAGCAAGAGGAAGACCAAGGACAGGGTAGGCCTACTGCTCAGTGAGGAGGGAGAAACAGTACCAGGAAACTTGGAAATGGCAGAGAAGCTCAATGACTTCTTTGTTTCTGTCTTCACCGAGAAGTCTGAAGGAATGCCTAACATAGTGAATGCTAATGGGAAGGGGGTAGGTTTGGAAGATAAAATAAAAAAAGAACAAAGTTAAAAATCACTTAGAAAAGTTAGATGCCTGCACGTGAAAGTGGAGAGCTGCCTAATCTTTGTTTGAGGTGTTGCACGTACTCCTTGGAAGCCAGTCTGAAAGTAAAGCTCTCCATAGCTAATCATCATCATAATAATGTCCTGCTCTGAGCCCGTTTGAAGTGCAGCTGGGCCACAGCCAGTGGCGGAGTTAGAGTTAGTGGGGCCCTGGCCCAGCTTCATTTTCGGGGGCCCCCCCCAGGACCCAGCCAAGAAAAAGAACATTCTCTCTTATCTCCCGCCATTTTTCATTCTTTTTTTCTTCATCCTCTTCCTATATAATAAGTAATGGGAGGTAAATGAAAATAAAGTGAGGTACCTTGATTGGGGCAGGGAGTTGGGATGTGGGAGGAAGTTTGGGTGTGGGGTGCAGGCTCTGGGCTGAGGCAGGGGGTTGGGGTGTGGGAGGGGGCCAGGGAGGTGGCTCTTACCTAGGGTGGCGTGGCTCCCAAAGCAACCGGCACCACCCCCTTACAGCACCTCCTAGGTGGGGCAGACCAGGGGGGTCTCCGCGTACCTCTGCCCGCAGGTGCCGCCCTTGCAGCTCCCATTGGCCGTAGTTCCTGGCCAACGGGAGCTGCGGAATTGGCACTCAGGACAGGGGCAGTGCATGGAGATGTCTGCCACAGGGACATGCTGGCCGCTTCCGGGAGTGGCGTGGCGTGAAGGGAGGGAGGGAGAGAAGAAGAGTGGGCAGGGAGCTGCCTTAGCACTGCTGGCACATCTCTGTGTGCCCCTTGTGGGGAGGGGAGCAGTGGGTCTCCATGTGCTGCCCGGGACGGGGGCAGGATGTGGAAACGCTTCCCCCCCACCAGAGGTGTGCAGAGATGTGCCAGAAGCCGTCCGCTTCCGGGAGTGGCTGCACCGCCAGCCAGGACTCAGAGGCAGGTTGTCAGATGAGATTTGTCCTGCATTTTGGGGGGCTCCCCTGTCATTGAGGGCTCCATGCCACCATACAGTCTGTTTCATGGTAAATCTGCTCCTGGGCCCTGCAGCTGTGGAGAGACATTTTTAGAACCTTTGCACAATCTCTTGCAAACTAATTAGGTGACTCTAACCTATTGGACTTGTTCCACAGCAAAGGATCATTTTTTAATGATGTGCCTCTGCTTTCAAACTGAGTGCCTGGAGCGAAAGTTCACCTGAGGTTTGCCAGGTGATAGCAAAGACTGAGCAAAGATCCCTCAGAAGTGATGGGATATCTACAGCTGACAAAGAGTTCACCAGCAAACTGCTAGGTAGCAACTTTGATTGTGTTCTTTTGTACTCTGAGGAAGATTGGTCACTTATTAAGGGACTATGGTTTCATATAAAACCAGGAAAATAACTATATTCATGCAACATTTGGATGAGGTTACAAACACAGAAAAGTCAGGAAACCTAACGTTCTGGCTACCATGGCAACTGTAACTCAGCCGCATTGCGCATGTAAAGTGAACACCACAGGCAGTGGTGGGGGTTGATATCATAATCTGTCACAATTGGACTTAGCTGTCAAAATGGTTCTAGAAATGCTAACTCGAGATCCAGCAGCACTGGCTCTTTCCCACAAGAGTCTCCTTCACCAGCACTGCACAGGATTTGGGAGCATGGGAAAGGCCCTGCGGATCCCACTGGATTTCCATGAAGTAGCATGAGCTCCTGCTGGGATTTGTCCTGGTTGCTACTGTGTAGTCCTGAGGCCACTCTGTTGGACAGAAGAGTGGAACCAGAGTGGCAGAGATTGGTGGTTCCGTTTCAGAGTCCAGGAGCTGCCCCTTCACCCCATCAGTGGGCTCCTTATCTGTCACCCCCAGGTAGTTTCTTGAGCCTTCCATGGGTGTTTCCACAGTAGGATCTGATCTATTTCATGCTTTTTCTTGCTCTGAATACACTTCTGACTTTCAGAAATGTAACTTGGCTGAAGAAGAAAGAAAATGCTCTAGCTGCCATCACCCAGAGTCTGGATTTTGGCGAGGAACTTTTTTAGTTTTTCCTAAGGTTCTTTTGTGCTTGGTGGCGAGATCTTGAGGCCAAAGCCAGATGATCAAGAAAGCAGAGAGCTTTGGAAAATGACATCCAGGACTTTAACACAATGGGGATGTAAGATAAGCACTGAGGTGGTATCATAGCGACAGGAAAACAGAAAGAGTTGAACAGAAGAGTTGAACAGAAGTTGAATGTAGCTTTGCAGAATTAGGAACAGATGGCTAGCGAGGGCTTATGCTGGAGAGAGAAAAAGTGGTGGAAAGTAAGTTGAGAGTTATAAAACACTGAGGAAACCTTATTTGGATACAGATCTTAGCCACTGTAGGCCCATTGCAGCTCAAATATCATAGCAAGGTTCTACAGAGCAAAGCAAACAGTTCCATAGATTAGAAGCCGGGATAGAGATTCATCCTCACTCTGGGTGAAATTTGCTCCTATGCAGACAGCCCACATAAGACCTACACACCTCAGGACAAGACTAAAGTTGTGCATAGACGTTGTGCTGGCCTGCTGCACAGGGTTATGGAAGGTAGCACTTTACCTAGATGAGGTCCATCTAGTCCTGGTCAGAGAGATCCAGTTATGTAAGGATCTCCTCTCCTTAGGGGAGGGTTGGCTGGCGGTATCCCAGAGAGAAAAGAGCTCTGTGTTTTATATATATTGGTAATATGGTGACTTATGGTTATACCACTGAAGAGCCAACCCATGACACCACCATGTCATTCTTTGCCCCCAGCGGTTGGCCCACATAAGTTGGGCTACCAACTAAGGACAAACATCCACTACAAACAGAAGAACTCTCTGGGTAGCTGGGGAAGTATCGCTTTCTTCATCAACAGCCTTATTTTAAACAAAAGAAAGATAAAGAGCCTGAAATTGTGCACAAGGAAGAATGTTGAGTGGAACTCAAGCCGGGTGAAATTGTTCAGACAAAAACTTTTTTTCAGTTAAAAAAATACAGCTTCAGCAATATTGAAACGTTTCGTGAATTCATATTGAGCTGGCCAAATTGTTAATTTCAGAAAGAAAAAAAAAAGACAAATTCCCCAAACAAAATGTTTGATTTTGACATTTTCAGAATGAAACATGTTGATATTTTGGTTTAAAATGACTTTCTGTTCCCAAATTTCCTTTAAATTTATATTAAAACATTTTAAAATGGTGGAATTCAAAATGAATGTTTCATTTTTTCAAAACAAAACATTTAATTCAACCTAAAATGATCTTTTAACTGAAAATTTTGACTACTTTCATTTTTGCTCCAACCCAAAACAATTTTTTCCAACTTTTCCAAATTATCAACAAATTGAAAAATCTGTTATTCACCTAGCTGAAAGTGGACGCACAAGCTGATGCTTCCAGTCATGACATACTGCATGGCCGCTTTGTGACAGCACAAAAGGACTGACTAAGTTAAGGCCATCACATGCATTTTTTATGTTCAAGCACCAATCAGGATTTTAACTGAAGACTTCATAGCTGTGGAGTGATGCACTAATACTGTGCTTTATGGCTCATATGGCCGCTGATTTTAAGTTCATATGCTTCACTGATCAGATGCCCAAATTTCTTCTTGAAATATTTCCTGCTATCTCCCTCTGGCACAATGCTAGGGTTTCACTGCTTGGGTAAGAGATCCTCAGCACCACAATGTTTTTTATTTTTAAGGAGATGGGGGTGGGGTGAGAAATTTTCTTCTGCTTCCCATTGGCAACTAGGTGTGGGAAGAGAGCAATGTACTGGCTGCTGGTTTTACAGGCCTCTAACTGGATGTCTTCTAAAAGCTATGCTCAAGGAATTATTCTGGGGGATATCTCTGGCCTGTGTTATACAGGAGGTCAGATTAGATGATCACAATGATTTCTTCTAGCCTTGGAATCTATAAGAGAAACATAAGCAGCCTGTAGAAATCAACAGAGACCAGTAAGAACCAGCAGAGACCAACTGGAGGGTTCTAATGGAAGCTACTGGAAATGACCACTGGGAAGAGAACTCTCCCCATAGAAAGTGAAAGGAGCTCCTGTGATGTGTCTTTTTATCATTCCACATGGCAACCTGTAAAGAGTTCCCAGCCCATGAGCAGCTGAGTGACAGCTGAGGACCACCCACAGCAGAGGGATGAATTGAGAGCACTACGGTCAATGGATGGATTCTTCTGCTCAGAGGCCTCCTCAAACCAAGTGTCTTAAAAGCCATGAACTGTCCTGATGATTTATTTAGCTGTTTAATATATATAAATATGTACATACTATAATGCTATTTTGCACTGTCATCTGCATATCTCAAAGCAAGTTACAAACATTATTCTCACAACACTCCTGTGAGGTAGGTAAGTATCATTATGGCCACTTTACAGTCAAGTTAAATGACTCACCCAATGTCACAGAGTGAGTCAGTGGCAGAGCAGAAGTAGAACCCAGGAGTCCTGCCTCCCATTTCTCCTGCTGTCATCACCGGAACACACTCCTTCCCTATCTATTTTAATACGTTACTGAAACATGACAAACAGACATATCACCAAGATACATTAACAAGATTGCTTGGAAATAGCACAGACAGCTTCATTATGATTTCAATATTATGAAAAATGTTCAATAACCTTAATTCAAAGACCAGCACACAGCTCCCAAAAACATGTTCAGCTCCCAAAAAAACATGAAAATGGGCTGTGAATGCTGATGAATCCTTAGCAGTCAAAAGTAGGGTGACCAGACAGCAAGTGTGAAAAATCAGGACAGGTGGTGAGGAGTAATAGGAGTCTATATAAGAAAAAGACCCCAAAATCGGGACTGTCCCTATAAAATCTGGACATCTGGTCACCCTAGCTGAAAGGATAATCTACTCCTTTTTGATTTACCAAGCCCCGCCATGTAATTTCCTCCTAGCAGGTCCACACTGTCCCTGGCACCAACGCTCCGCTATGGACAATTCCTCGTGCTCCTGGGGTGCAAAGGTAGAAAAGCAGGTGGTTAGAATGATCTCCGGGGTGATATTTCAGCTGGAATGGTACTGAACACTGTAGACAATAAATAACTTCATTGCTCCCAGACATGAGAGGTAGCAGGTAAGCCTGGTGTCCGCTGGCTTGCCAATGGCATCATGGGAAGAAAGGCTGACAGAAATGTTGTGTTGAGTAGCAGCAATAAGTGAGGCACTGGTGCCCATATCCTACTGATGCCTCTGTGCAACGCTAGGTTGCCTGTCCCTGCTTCATCCTTGGGAATCCCCATCCATTCATGGTGCTTTCAGAATTCACCTGGGTGGGGCCAGGCCTCCTTTTCAAGGCTGTGTGAGGCAATTGCTCATGAAATATGGAATATCAGTTGCCTCTCTCCCCAGTTCAAGCATCGGCCTGCCTGAGGCATTCCAGGGTTTCCTCAGACATCCTTGGGTAGGACTCAGCACAGGAGCCATCTCTTCTGTCCCAGACGGTCCATTGGGCAGGCCGCGCTCAGCAGAGTTTGGCAGTGGAGAGGAACCAGGGGAAGGGTGGGTGATGACTCCCTCTTTTGGTCCATGCAAAGATCAATAGTCTTCGTTATCCCCTCCCCTGCTGCGTTTGGGCTATTTTTAGCTCTAATGGAGGCTCAGTTGATTTAGATTGGGGTGAATGTAGTTGGCAAAATTATCTCTTACTCCCCATGGGTGAAAATCACCTCTGTGCAGCGCTCCCACACAGGACCTAGACACCACCCAAATCCCACTTAAACCCCTAGAGCTTAGCTGTGCCTTGGGTGGTCTGTGTATGATGGTAAATGGGACTTGAGCTTTGGAGTGTTGTGCTGGCCTTTTGCACAGGGGTGAATTTCATCTTATGCCCTCCTCAGACGCCTCCCGCCTCCCTAGTACAGTATTCAAGAATGACTCTCTGTGGAGGCTGCATGCACATATATACGTCGTCTCGAGACTCTGTCCCACTGGGAAAGGACCATGGGCTGGTTTGTGCTTTAGTGGGGAGGGAAGGAGGTGTGTTGTCCTTCTGGCTGTTCGAGTTCTTTAGAGGATTTCTATTTCCGCGGCCGTTTGGCTTTTGCTGCCTGGAGAATTACCTGCTCTTTGAACAGGTCTGTCCTTTTGACAGGAGTTCAGCTCAGCAGCCGCCTCTCGGTGTTTGGAACTGCATTCCGCCTTCTTAAATTCAGTGCAACACAAGAAATACAATGTAACACTCCCCTCCCACGGCTTTCCTTCGAGGATGGCCCCAGGAGCCACTGACTCCATTTTGGGATGGTGGGACTTGTTCCTGAGCTGCTAGAATGATCAGGCCGCAGACATCTAGCATGCAATGGGCTTTACCCAAAGCCCTTTGAAGTCCAGGGACGGTATCCCAATGACTTTCATTGGATGGGCTTTGGATCCGGCCCGACCAGAGTTACATGCTGGTGGCTTAACAAGGAGTCCGCTCCCAGGCTGCTCTGCAGCTGCTTCGGCATCAGAAAGCTGGAGCAGCCCCCCCAGTTGCTGTTCCCTCTGTATGCAGGGGGAAAGGGAGTGAATGGTGGAGCTGTGGCTTGCCAGATCCGCCAGCCTTACCCCCATCTCCTCTCTTAGTCCTACCCCTTCCCCCAAACCTCCCTGCATCTGCAGAGTGCAGAACCATGCAGATGGTGGGCTGCAGACTCCCTGGCTGTGTTCCCACCAGCCCGTCCCCCACATCCCCAGCAGAGCGGCACCATCCCCAGCGAGTCCATGAGAGGAGAAGGGGCAGGAATCCCCCCTCCCCCCCGAGAGCCAGTGAGCGAACGCCGCAAAGGGCCTCACTTGTCTGGGTTAACGATGGCGTTCATCTCCTCTGCCAGGTGCCGCCTCAGGATGTGCTTGCTGTTTGGGATGCCCAGAGCTGTGGCCATGGCTTCTGCATTGAACGTGGGCTCCAGCATCAGCACAGCCCCATGCACGCCACTGTTCATCAGGTTATCCGCATACTCCTAAAAGCAACAACCAGAGCACGGATTTACCTGACAAGAAAGGACACCTCTGGCCCCCTCCTTGGTAGATGCTAAGAAGTCAGCAGGTGCTAGTCACAGCCTCAGCTGCTGGGGGCAGCAGACGGGTTTCTCTATCCTGTATGACCACCATGCCCCAGGTACCCTGTCCATGGTGCAGCTATTTCTATACCAGATGCTTCCGATGCCCACTTGAGATCTGAGTGATAAAGACTGAGCCCTGCCCAGGCAGACTCTTCCCCTCCCTGATGATTGCACCCCTCTCAGCACCAACAAGCCACTTCCCTACAAGCAGGTCCTACCTTCAGGTCGATGTCCCGCACCCACTTGAGCACCCGTTGATTTGTCCAGACAAGCGGATCAACGTTCTGGGTCTCACAGCGAGCCCGCCGTTCTTGCAGAACCTACACACAACGACGCTGACATTACTGCCCTCTCCTTATTCGGATCCCTCCTAACGTCTCACGTCTTCCGCAAAGACCAGAACTGTGCCCTCTTCGGCCTTTGGAGAGCCTAATCCGGAAGTCCCATCCGCTGGGATCTTGGCCAGTCAGAGGGGAGGAAGGGAACTACCAGCTCAGTATATTATTTGAGACCCAGGCCAATAAGAAATGGTTCAAACAGGAGGGATCACGTCTTGAATTATGATTTCCCTTTGCTATGTAATTAACTATCTAGAGAGATAGTGGGTGTGGTAAGGCATCTGATTGGACCAACATCAGTTGATGAAAGAGACAAGCTTTCCAGCTTACACAAAACTCTTCTTCAGGACCTGCGTAAGCTCAAAAGTCTGCCTCTTTCACCAACAGAAGTTGATCCAATAAGAGAAATGGCCTCACCCACCTTGTCCCTAACATCCTGGGACGCACACTGCTACAACACTGCAAACAACAATCGTATCTACCTATCCGTCCATTCGGCTGTCTAAGAAGAAGAATCACTTGCTCTTGGGGAATCAAAATGGGTTAACATTACCTGAGCAAGTCCCAAATCTCCCAACAACAGAGTTCAGTGTAGCCCTTTCATGCCCCTTCCTCACCCAAGCTAAGGGGTTATTTTATTCCTGGCTCAGTTTTGGATGTGCCTTGTGGGGAGAGGGCAGAGTTACCATATGATAGGTTCCCAAAAAGAGGACACTGCCAGAGGGTGGGGGATCTGGAGGAACAGCGGGTAGAGAGAGCCGGAGGGGGTATTTGGGGAATGCGGGAGGGGAGTGTGTGTACTGGGAGGGGTACTGAGGGTGCAGGAGTGGATACCTGCAGCTTCACTCTTGGGGGGGGGGGGGAGTGTCACTCCCGCTCTTGGTGGCAGGAGGCTGGTGCAAGCCCAGGACACACCACCAACCATCAGTCAGCGCCTCCCTGCAGAACCCCCTCCCCAGGACGGGGAGCCGGGGCCTGGATGGGTTGGATCCGGCAGGTGTGGCTCAATCAGGAATGGATCAATCAGCTGCGGCTGCAGGGAGGGACCATTGGGATGTGGACCAATCGGGGCTTTTTCTGAGCTGCAACGACTGCTCTGCAAAAGTCCTAAACATCCCATAATCCACTCAGACAGAAGACGGAGGATCAGAAAAGAGGCAATGCCTGGGAAAACCCGGACGTTTGGTAACCCGAGGTGAGGGCTGCTCCGGCAAAGTCGACACACTCTGAAATCTCCATTCCCTGGAGTTGCCGCATGGTACGGCTATTTCTATAAAAGGCCAATGGGAGACGAAGGTGCACTGTCCCCAGTGTAACTGATTTATTAGAGACAGGAACTAGGAATGGAGAGCACTCAGAGGAATTGCACTGGCCTGGAGCGATAGAAAGTTGGGGTTGGTCCTGCTTTGAGCAGGGGGTTGGACTAGATGACCTCCTGAGGTCCCTTCCAACCCTGATCTTCTATGATTCCATGAAAGGCTAATTGTTTGGCAAACCAAACCGCCTGTTTTAACCATTTCTCATCTCACCTCTTTGCTGAAGTTGACTTGAAAAAGCAGCTCTATTCCCAGCAATATGCTGACCTGGTGGAACTTTTTAGACACATTAAGGTACTTCTCCAAATCTCGTTTCATCAGCGAGTTCAGCATCCTTCCATCCACGAGGTGATTTTGGAAAGCCTGGGAATACTGAGACAGCCCAATATCATTCAGCCAGGCCTTGGCTACCCAGTGGTGATCCAGTTCAGAGGCTTTAGACAAGCTGTGGAGCGTAAGGAAGACAGGAGGTGAAAGGAAGGACATCAAAGTGCATGATGCTTCTGCTACACTGTGTTAAACATCATGCAAATACCTTGCACGGGGGCTGTGCAGACAATAGGCCAGATTCTCTGGTCCACACCAGTCACTTTGTGCCAGTGGAAGGAGAACTACCCACTGAGGGGAGGGATAGCTCAGTGGTTTGAGCATTGGCCTGCTAAATCCAGGGTTGTGAGTTCAATCCTTGAGCGGGGCATTTAGGGAACTGGGATTTAAAAAAAAACTGTCTGGGAATTTGCCCTACTTTGAGCAGGGGGTTGGACTAGATCTCCTGAGGTCCCCTCCAACCCTGAGATTCTATGATAAGCTAGAGGAGGTAGATCCAGCCCCAGGAGTTCCCACCTCCACCTGGCATGGGGGCATGCCAGAGAAGGGGTGGGAGTGTGGCAAATGTGAGTTAGGGATGAGCTCTGGGCAGGCAAAAAGCAGGGCAGCTCTGTTATAGTGAGTCTCCACTGTTGCATGGTCTCTAGAGATTTCATTGGCTGGAGTGGGAACGCTGACATGCATAAAGCCAAGCACGTGCTGAAGTCTTCTGCTGGATCGGGGCCTAAATCACTGTTGGGATTCTATGTACGCTTTAATGTCTACAAGGAAAGTTGGTTTTGCTCCCTAAATTTAAAAACCAAGCAGGAAGTGCGCCGACGGTTTGGCACTGGGTTGATCATTGCGACTTTCCCCCTTTGAAACAAATGCCAATACGAGGTGGGTGCAATTATCCAGGTTGGCCTGAATAATTGGATAAATATTGGATAATAATTGAATAGTTTTAAAGGACTCCCTGGAGCCTTTAGGCACACACCCGTGCTGCTCACCAGCTAGCCACAGGATGGCAGCATTGCAGCATGGAAGACCACTGGTGAGGCACACGGGGATGCATGGGTTTTTTTCCCCCAATGGAATGGGCAAATCCAGCATTGCTGTAATGGAGCCTACATTTCTGCACTAGGGTGACCAGAGAGCAAGGATGAAAAATCGGGACGGGGGGTTGGGGGTAATAGGCACCTACAGAAGACAAAGCCCCAAATATCGGGACAGTCCCTATAAGATCGGGACATCTGGTCACCCTGTTCTGCATGCTTCTCATGTCTGCCTGATGTGTGGTAAGGGAATGCAAACAGGGGCGAGTCACAGCACCAGGAGACGTGTCTCCATGTTAATCACTAAAGGCCTCCACTGATGACACTCTTCAAAACACCACCCATTACAGGTGGAAGAAACAGGCAACTCCGAGCCTGATTCTCACGCTGCTTGCCCTGTGTATTTACAGCTCTATAACCCCCCTCCATGCTTCCTTAGAGACACACCTGTGATCTGCTGGCACAGGCTTGTGTTTGTTCACTTACAACTAGATGGGAGTTGCCCAGCTGCTGTGGCAGTTGGCGCCACATCATTAAATAGATTAATTAATTAAAGGCTTAATTAATCCTTCATTAATCTAGCCTCGCCACCCCTATTCCCAGCTCTGAAGTTTCTAATAAAGCAGACACTGAGCAGAAAGCCGGGCTTCAAAGCAGAGGAGTCTTTCCAATTTTCTCCCTTAACACTGGTAAGGAGACGTAAGAGTCGCTTCCAGCACACTCTGGTGACTCGCTGCTTTTCTGTCTTACTCTGCGGAGACAGAGTTTTCCCAGAACGAATCTCATTGGTGGGCAACAATGAAAAACACTTAAAAAAGCAGGTGAAATAGCCATTCACAAATAGTTAATGTCTGTCGTTGCTTTCCTCTGTGGGAGTCATCTGTTCCCATAAAGCCAGGTCCTTGCAGACCTGGAGCTGCCAGGCACAAGGGAGTTAAGCACTAGCCGTGTCTACGCTCTGGCATGACAGTTCTACAGACACAGAGTCTGGAAAGCAGCACCCCGCTCAGGGAGCTGCGCTACGATCTGGTGTGCTTGTCCCCAGGGAGTGGAGCAGCTGCACATCTAAGGCTGGACTCTTCTGGGGCTCCAGCCCCAGTGATCTGCACAGGTACAATAGCCAGGAGATCTATGTAGGAGAGATCCTCTGACCCACAACTGCCTGCCCCGGGCCCTCTCCTAGAGGCTCAGCTCTGAGCCGTGCAAGGTGCAAAGGTCCTGTGCAACTGCAGCCTTCCCAAATCTCATCCCACTCTTGAGCAGCAGAACAGCATCAGTTTCGCTGTCTCCGGGGTTCTGCACTGGCAGAGAGGGGATGGGTCCTGCCCCTGAGTCTGGGTCCTTCCCTGTGCTTCTCTCCACTCCTGGCAAATAATGACTCTCCGCTAGGAATGGAAAACTGCAGGCGCGTGTTGTCCGCAATGCAACCCCCGTCTGAGAAGCTGAATAATACAATGCAGCCAACAACCATTCCAAAGTTCTAGGCTATAATAGTCCTGACTAAGCCCCAGACGATGCAGAACCTGGTTTTAATGCTTTAAGATCTAGTATGAAGGTGAAGATAGAATAGCAGCTTCACTCGATCCATCCAAGCTACCTATACCTCTCAAGTATGTAACCTCCTAGCCTGGTGGGCCGGGGAATGGAGTCTTCTAGGCATGTGTCTGCTTCATTTGTTTTAAATCCTACTCTAGGGAACCGAGGAGATCTCTCTATAACACTGAATACTACCAGGCACAAGACTGACAGCTGTTGGTTTTGCTTCCACTGGGGTCATTTGATTGTAGGAAAATCTTGCTCTAGCCTCTTTGCTGAATTGCTAGCCAGGCTCACTCCCAAAGCTCACCGGGGCGTTGATGTTGTCGGTTTTGTGGCTTTAAATGCAGGAGACAGTTTGATTTCTTTCTTTTTTTAATCACCCAGGCCGGCTCTGTGAGGAGCTAGTGTTGATTAATTAGCTGAGCAAAAATGACGGGGGACGTCACTGAAGGAAGTAATTATGCAAAACAGAAGTGTCAGTTTTGTTAAAGTGAGTTTTCTCTCACACTGAGCACAGCAGTAAGAATCCTTCCCTGACATTTGTTTTTTTCCTCTCTCTTGTTCTTTCTCCCTCTCTCCAGATTCTTTGGCTGCCTTCTGAGGATAACATGTAAATACACAAACAGGCACACATTAATACACATGTATGTACTACTACATGTATGTATTAATACACATGTACACATACAGGCATGTGCATACACACACACTGACATATGTGTGTGCACACAAGCATACATACACACGCAATGAATGCAGGAAGTGGGATTCCGATGCCCACAGGAAGAGTTTACCATTTGCCTGCTTCTGCATCCCTGTAATCCTCTATTGCCAGCCTGAGTTTGCGGCGGTGAAGGGAGCTACAGACGCCCAGCCCTGTCGCCAGATCTTCATCACTCAAACTGAGCAACATCTGCTCTCCAAGAAAAAAAACCAACAACAAAACTCAGCCATTGACTTTGGTCACTTACAGAACAGCAATGCAGTATGCGGTATGGGTTCTTATACGCTAGATCCCCAAATGCTTTACAGCGGTAACTAACAAAACTATTGAGAAGAAGTGGTTAAGGTGTTAGACTGGGGCCCAGGCAATTTGGGTTCTGTTCTCGGCTCTGCCACAAATTTCCTCTGTTATCTCGTGCACAGCACTTAGTCTGTGCGCCTCGGTTTCTCCATCTGTGAAATGGGGATAATGATTTTTTTCCCACCCTTCCAGAGGTACTGTGAGGATGAATTAAATGATTCATCCTATAGGCAAGCGCATCACGGAAAAGCCTACCAATGAAAAATAACATCAATAGAGATTAACTAACAACAGTGGGTGAGGGCAAAGAGGGGACGCCGAGCTTTGCAGCGAGGCAGAAAACTGTTACAAATGGCAGCAGCTGCAGGGGAGAAGGCTCTCACCTCAGCAGTGCCCAGCCTGCATGTGGTGGGGGATGACCGAGCAGGTCGGGGCGTGCTAGCCAATCGGAGGGCATAGAGAGACATAACAATCCCCTGCATTAACTGTGGAACCCTTGGCCTAATAAATCATTTTTTCCCACCAAACAACTTGGCTGCGAGTGAGGAGGGGGTAGAGCTGGGCCACGTGGCCCCAGTTCTGGCTTTGGAAGCCCCTCGCCACTCAGAGGGCTGTTTGGGAATCACGCGCTTTGGCACTGACGGCAGATTGCTACCAACGGCGCAGACACGCCAGCAGAGACGTAGCTCGCTCTCCTACCTTCCCGCTCTTGACGTTCTCCGCACAGGCTTTGACATACATGGGCATAGCCATGACCACCTCCAGCCACGCCTGCACGGTGCCGGCCTTCCAGTGGGACATGGGCGTGGTGCGGACCAGCTCCACCTGCTGCAGCCGGTCCACCTGTTCCTCCCCTTCGGACAGGCTGAGGCTTAGGCGGGTTGGGCTGGAAAGGCTGTCGGAATCTGGAACACAAAGCAAACGGTGGAAATGCGGCTGGGCTCCCTGCCCAAGGGGCTTATGGGGATCTAACACTTCAGCTAGGAATGGTCCCGAAATCTCCCCGGACGGCTCTAGCTCCAGAAACCTGGCCCAGCTGCTGGAGACATAAAATGTCATGGCTTAGGCTGATGTGAACACGTCACTGTTCTGGGAACCTGGCTCGCACTTCAGCTCTGCTAATATCACCTGTCTTACAACCCCCTGCCTCGTCATCAGCAGGGTTTGAGCCTCAGACCTTGCGTATCGAAGCCTTGAGCCAAAGCCGTAACTCCACTAGCAGACAGCAATAGTAGGCTCTTACCCCTCATGTGGACCAGCCACTAAAGGGGGACATGACACATCGTGCCACTAGCTGGTACTGGAAGGAAGTAGGAAGCACTGAGCAACAATGGCTGGGATTGAAAGCTCTCTGACCGTGACCCTGCCCCGAGCCAGTGTCTAATCAGGGCAGATCATCTGCCCACCCTCTTGGTGCAATTTCAGCCCTGACCCCTTTACGGAAGATCTTCTTGCCCAGTAACGTCTCCACAGGGAGCCAGGCAGCGCACTGACATACCGACCGTTAGCCTTCCCGTCTCCTCTCTAACAGGAATCACCGCACATCAGTCTGAGTGGCTTGAGCATTGACCTGCTAAACCCAGGGTTGCGAGTTCAATCCTTGAGGGGGCCATTTAGGGATTGGCCCTGCTTTGAGCAGGGGGTTGGACTAGATGATCTCCTGAGGTCCCTTCCAACCCTGAGATTCTATGACACATAATCCTAAATAAAGACCTTATTGGAAACAAGTGTTGACTCGCTTGTGGCTGCAAGAGGTAAGAGCCAGATGGAGGAAAATGGGACAACTCAGCACAGTCAGCCACCTGGTCGCCAGAATCAGTGGCCTTGTCCAGGATCTACTGCCCATCACTGATGCTGACTCTCGTGCCGGCACCTCCTTGGGTCACGAGAGGGGCTGAACACTTCCCCTGCCTGTTGAAACCTATGGGTGTTGTGGGTGTGCAGCATCTCTCGGCACCAGCCCCAGCAGCCGTTCTGCTAGGTGAGACCGAGGGGGACTTCCCTCTCGGACCTTCCGTACAAGGCTCCAGGCAAGCACGGCCCACGCTGCCAGAGCAGGGGGGTCAGGTGACTCCGTCTCCCTCACCAGCCCCAGTGCCACTTCTAGAAGGGGGCATTTGGCCGAGTTGACGCTAGTCCCGTTGCGGGAAGGGGAGAACGGGCCAGATCCTGAGTCTGTTGGGTGCTCCAGAAGTGCAGGGCCCCAGGCTCTAGTTGTGTGGCTTGCGGTGAAGGCTCATCTTGCGGCCCCATCCCAGCAGAGGCAGGAGGAGCTGTGCAAGGCCCCTGGTCTGCTCCCCATCTCGCTGCCAAGGGCACAGCCGAATCCAAACGCTGCCGGAACGGGACCCAGGTTTGGTTATTTGACCGGGCTACCATACAGCCTCTTCCTCTGTTTGCAGGGAAACCCCAGGGCTCCTGCAAGGAGAGGACAAGAACTGACTGGTTGGAAGGGAAATGCAAATGCTGCTTATTGCAAGGAGACATCTCGCCAACAGGCACAGACAGATCACGCACAAGGGATCACTCACGCAGTAGGGCATTAGCTGCCCATCCATCAGGCTGATTACCAGCTAGGAAAGGCTCCAGGCTGGGCTGAGCAGGCTTTCGGGACCTCTGAAACCCCAGGCGAGGCTGCAATTTGCATACCCTGGATGGCAGGGGAGGGTTTGATGCTCTGTGCATTGACTGGTGTTCTGCTATCGGGCCATAATCTTAGGCAAAGCAGATTGATGAGATACATGGGGGGGGAGGGTAGATTGGTGGGGATGGGAGTCCCTAGGAATAACTCTCGGGGTGTGTCCCCACAGCCCATGGGCTAGGAATATGGCCTGCTTCTCAAAAATACCTTCCAGATCAATGCCCGGCAATGAAGAAGAGAAAGAATGATCTTTACCAAGAGATCGGGGCATTCGCCTGCCCCTTTCCCCACCCCATGCCGTGCCTAGCTCAGCTCATCATACCACCACCCTGCCTCACTAGGCACAGCTGCCCAGGTCCCTGTCAGAAGCGCCTACACATGTGGCTGGATGAGCGTCCTGCCAGCGATGTATTTTTCACCCCGGCCTCATCCCGCAAGGCTGAGCACCTGCTGTCTGTCAACCCATCTGGCTGATGTCGGTGGGAGCTGTGGGACCAACCTCATGTCCTCACAGTAGCATCCCTCCACCTGCCTGTGTGGCAGTTGCCAAACCTGAGGCCTGCTGACAGTGCCTTTCACACCCCCTGTGCAGAGAGGGAGCACAAACCTCTGCCCCGTGAGAATCAAACTGCAGGCCTCGCAATAGGGCTCAGGCAGGCTGTCAGTGTTGCATGGGCCCTGTGCCCAGTCCTCTGTACAGAGCTGAATTTCAGTCGTCATTACTGTGGCTTTAAATCCTTAGCGGGAAGCCCAGCAGGCCGAGGTTGTAGGCAGAAGCTGCGCAGTGACGCAGCAGACAGCACTAAGCGCCTCTTTAGGTATTAGCTTCAAAGTTGCTTTGTTTTCAAGGTTCCTTGTCCCCTGATAAGGGACAATGGTTCTCTCCTACTGTGTGATTCTTCATGATGCACTTAGCTAGTTTAACTGCATTTCCAGGTGCAGCGTTGGTCCTCGGTGTGCAAATTGGACATGTTCCTCTGCCTTTCCTCCAGCTTTCAGCTGGGTCCTCTTTGTCCTTATAATGAGCTGAGGGGAAGACTTAAAATCCCCTTCTCCTCTTCTTTAAAAGTGTTCAATAACTCCCCAAAAGGAAGGGACACACCCAGGTGAGCGCTTTGTATTGCTGCATAGGACTGGCATGCAGCACACAGGTGGGAGTGATAGGCCACTGGCCTGTGTATTTCCCCAGTAGCTATCAGGTGGGCTGTGAGCATGAGCTGGCCACTGACTATGATGCACAGGTGTTGTGTGTGAGCACTAATACAGCCAGTGCAGAGGGGAAGTGGCTTCGAAGAGCGAGTGCATTGCAATCTCTCAGCTTGAACCTTCTGCATATGGGTAAGTTTACAATGTGGTGTCTTGGACCTGATCCTGTAAGTGGGTGGATCCCTGCACCAGTGCAAAGCTCTGTTGAAGTCAATGGGCTTCTGCAGGGAACAGCTGGCAAGTTCGGGGCCTGGTTTGAATCAATGGCTTCAACGCCTTTGCTGTCTCCTTGATTCATTTGGCTTTGACAAATAGTAAAGGCCTGGGCATCAGCAATAGCTGTGTCTGCATTTGCACACTGGAACACCCTGCCGCTCTCAGTGCAACCTGGGTTTTTAAGTATTCTACACAGCGTTGGGGAAAAAACTCCCATCTTTGCATTGCTGTCCCCGGTCTCTTTGCTGCCTGTAGGCCTGGATGGATGATCTGGGAAGAAGAGCAGGAAGCGCTCTGTGGCTTGAACTCCCTACAACCATTCCACAGGGAGCTGGGTCTGCTCGACATTCGCAGGTAGGCGCCATTCTTTTAATTAAAGGTTTATTACGATGATGAGTAGTAAGAAAAGTCAGCACTCAAGGACAGGAGGAATTGTCAGAACTGGTGGCTCTGTGAAAATGAGTGATTACAGGGGTGCTAACTCCAGGCATGCAAAAGATCATGAATCAGAATGCCAAAAGCATGAGATTCACTGAAAAATCAGCAGCTTTTAGAAAAATTGGGCTTCTTTTTCTTTGCCTTGGGTTGAGCCTGTAAGGGGGCACACGAGTCACATTTGCAAATTCTTCTGTGAAATCATGTAAGGAGTTTCTAGCCTTTAAACAAAAAAACTAATATGGAAAGCTAAGAGTCTTCTCGAATCATGTCAGTCCAGGAGCTGGGACTCTTAAGAAGGACCAGATACTGTAGGAGTGGGCAACACTATGTCATTTAGGAAAAAGCTTCAGCCCACATTTGCAAAATAAACCACGTGGCTGCAAAAAGGGAACCATGCCGAGTTTAGTACCTGTAAAGTTATAGCTTTGGTGTTGGCGTTGGCAATGAAAGAGCAGTACTTTCCCCACCAAAACGAAAGTTTGGGAGCAGTTTCAGGCTAAATGCTAAAGAATACATTGTGATCTTTGAAAAACAGGCTTTGATCCTGTAAATATGCATGAGCTTAATTTGCTCCAGTGCTACTGCTCATGTGCTTCAAGTCGAGCATATGCATAAATATTTGTAGGACTGTGGCTGTAATTGCTGAAATGGATATAGGGGTAGGGTGACCAGATGTCCCGTTTTTAAAGGGACAGTCCCATTTTGGGGGACTTTTTCTTATATAGGCACCTATTACCTCCCACCCCCTGTCCTGTTTTTTCACAGTTGCTATCTGGTAACCGTAGATATAGGTGCAGATCCTGCATTAATCTTTAAGCATGTGAATAGTTGCATTGATTTCAATGGGTCTATTTATGGCAGTAAAGTTAAGCTTATGTTTAAGTATATTCAGGACTGAGACCACAACCTATAATTCGGAATAATGGAAAAGATACTGAACCATTATTTGTGACTTGATCTGGTTTTTAAATAAAAGGAATGTTTTTTTGCAAACAAAAAATGGTAACGAAAATGTCTTTGTTGTTGGTTGAAACCTTGATCAATTTTTCATCAAAATGTGGAAAATTGTTTCCTGTCCTGTACTTGTTTAAAAAAGCCAGACTGATTTATTTCCGTGACAAATGCCTCTTGCTTTTTCTTGTCAAAAGTTCAACAAAAAACATCAGCGTTTTGAAATTGAGAAAAGGTGGCTGGATTTGTTTGACATGTTATTTGCTTTTGTCGTGTGCTTTTGTGTTAGTGGTGCAAGGAATGTGGAGTTGGTGTGAATTTGATTAGCTGTTCAGGGAGGTGTTTTTGCTGCAAGGGTGTGAATTCCCTGTAACACATCCACAGTGGTTCTCCACTGCTTTGCCTTCGCAGAGCTACTAATAAGATACATCCAGGAAAACAGGCAGAGCTGTCTGTGAATATAACACTTCTGGGTGCCCTTTAAACAACCTCTCACCTGCACTAGTGGTGGCAAAATCTACTGGGGAGAGGTCTGGCTGAGAATGTATTGCTTGTTACACCAATCCAATCAAGAAATAGCAACAATGCCATAGAACCTGACAAACGCATCTCAGATTATTAATTTTATTTGACTTCTTCCAATGGGTCCCCATTAGGGTTGCTGTCTAATCACTCACATCCCAAACACCTTTGCCCTGTCCCACTCCCTCCATCCCCCCTCCCTCCATCACTCGCTGTCCGTCACCATCACTCACTTTCACTGGGCCGGGGCAGGGAGTGGGGGGGCGGGCTCTGGGCCAGGGCTAAGGGGTTTGGAGTGTGGGAGGGGGTTCCGGGCTCAGCCTGGGGCAGGCAGGGGCGGCTCTCGGCATTTTGCCGCCCCAAGCATGGCAGGCCGAAGGCAGCCTGCCTGTGGAGGGGCCGCTGGTCCCGTGGCTTTGGCGGACCTCCCGCAGGCGAAGCCGCAGCGGACCCTCCGCAGGCATGCCGCCGAAGGCAGCCTGCCTGCCGCCCTTGGGGCGACCGGCAGAGCGCCCCCTGTGGCTTGCCGCCCCAAGCATGCGCTTGGCGTGCTGGTGCCTGGAGCCACCCCTGGGGGCAGGGGTACGGGGTGGTGGTGGTGCAAGCTCTGGGAGGGAGTTTGGTGCTGGAGGGGGCTCAGGGCCGGGGCAGGGGGTTGGGGTGTAGGAGTGGTGCAGGCTCTGGGCTGGGGTAGGGGTGGTGGTGGTGCAAGCTCTGGGAGGGAGTTTGGTGCTGGAGGGGGCTCAGGGCCGGGGCAGGGGATTGGGGTGTGGGAGGGTGTGAAGGGAGTGTGAGGAGGTGAGGGGTGCAGGCTCTGGGAGGGAGTTTGGTGCTGGAGGGGGCTCAGGGCCGGGGCAGGGGATTGGGGTGTGGGAGGGTGTGAAGGGAGTGTGAGGAGGTGAGGGGTGCAGGCTCTGGGAGGGAGTTTGGGTGCTGGAGGGGGCTCAGGGCCGGGGCAGGGGGTTGGGGTGTAGGAGTGGGTGAGTGGTGCAGGCTCTGGGCTGGGGTAGGGCTGCAGGAGGGAGCGTGCGGTGCAGCCAGCATGTCCCTGCGGCAGCAAGGAGCTCTGTGCGCTGCCCGGGCCCGCAAGCGCCACCTCCGCAGCTCCCATTGGCCGCAGTTCTCGGCCAATGAGAGCTGCGGAATCTGTGCTTGGGGCAGGGGCAGCACGCGGAGACTCCCTGCCCCCCACCAGGGCCGCAGGGATGTGCTGGCCACTGCTGGGAGCGGAGCGGGGCCACGGCAGGCAGGGGACCTGCCTTAGCCCCGCTGTGCTGCCGGACTTTTAGAGCTTAAAATCTCTCATCTTGGCTTCAGTAGCCTCGGGGAGGCAGAGCCTGATTCCAGGGGGCTCCCTGCATAAACGAGCTGCAGACTAAGTCGGGCTGCCAACTTTCTAATCACACACAACCCAACAACCCTGCCCCGCCCTTTCGCCGAGGCCCCACCCCTGCTCGCTCCATTTCCCCCACCCCCAGTCACTCCCTCTCTCTCCTACCCTCAGTCACTTTCACCGGGCTGGGCAGGGGATTGGGGCGTGGGAGGAGGGTGAGGGCTCCAGCTGGGGATGTGGGCTCTGGGGTGAAGCTGAGGATGAGGGATTTGGGGTGTGGGAGAGGGCTGGGGCAGAGTGTTGGGGGGGGGTGCAGACTCTGGGAAGGAGTTTGGGTGCAAGAGGGGAGTCCGGACTGGGGCAGGGAATTGGGGTGAGGGAAGGGGTTTGTTGTGCGGGGTCCCAGTGGCACTTACCACAGCTCCAAGGAAGCGGCCACCACGTCCGTGCAGCCTCTAGCCGCACAGGCAGCCAGGGAGGGCCTGCGTGCTGCCCTCCCGCCTGTAGGCACCTCCCCCGCAGCTCCCATTGGTCGCAGTTCCCAGCCAATCAGAGCTGCAGAGCCGGCCCTCGGGGCAGCGCGCAGAGCCTCCCTGCGCTAGGGGCCGCAGAGACCTGGTGGCGGCTTCTGGGAGCTGTAGGGAGCCTGCATTAGCCCCGGTCCCCCGCTGCACTGCCGACTGGACTTTTAACGGCAGTGTTGACCAGAGCTGCCAGTTCCAGTTGAAAACCAGATGCCTGGCAATCCTAGGACTAAGAATTATTCAGAGAGTCAGAATGCCACTTGAGTCCTACGTAAGTGGCGCGTAGGCCTGATCTTAGATCTCTGCAGGGTGAATTTCACCTAGAGTACTGTGCATGTAATTCTAAAGAGCAGATTAGGATGTGAGAGAATCACAAGCCGCTCGCAGGCAGTTTGCAAAAGGGCTAAACTCATGGAATGAGTTACTGCTAAATATTCCCTTCGCTCTCCTCCAAGCGCTTCTGTATTCTGACCGCGTTTCTATCAGATCCAGTTACAGTCTCGCAAAGAGGGCGGCCTAGTCACCCGCGCATAGCAGTGGGAAGATGTATTGATCTATCTGGGAGGCCTTTGTATATTGTTGCCTCTGGGACTGGAAACTAAAAGCACCATTAGCCTGACCCTGCAAACACTTACACATTGACTTCAATGGGTCTGCTTACATGACCGAAGTTAAACATGCGTGTGCAGCACTGATCCCGTATTGTCAGCCATGCGGGGAGATTACTGGACCTGCACGGAGCCCCGTCTGCTCACTCGGGTCAAAATGCAGGATCAGGGCCTAAGCTTTTTCAGGATCAGGGCCTAAAATACCATACACAGGAAGCTATTATAGAGTATTCCTGAGGTAAACAGAGTCAGGAGAAATGTTTATACCCAAGGGGTTTGGGGTAAGTGCAGATAAACCACAGAACTTTCCAATGCTGCAGTCAGGTTTTGAGAATTGCTCACAGCAACTTTCTGCTGACAGATGTGGGGATTGTTAAACCTCAGCATGCTGGTGAGTTTTAGTCATTTAGAGGCACCAAAAGCAACGACACCAGGCGATGAGTTAGCTTTTAGTCACTTCTTCCTCATTTTTTTTACTCTCTTCTGAGTAACGTGATTGCCAAAATAATCTCCAGCTGATAAAACTTTATACAGATTTCCTCGTAGTCTGTGATCAAAGTGATAAACTCTAGAAATAACGATACTGCATCCCACTGGAAGTGCTGACACTGCCTTGCCGTGGCGTTACGAGCAAAAATGCCCTGATAGACGGTAATTTATCTATTAACAAGCTTTTAAAATGCAAATGTTCTACTGCTATGTTAATGCTTTGTATTATCATAAAAGAAGGTCTTTATTTCTGTTTCCCATCACGTCCCAAAAGCCAATGGCCTGTAATCATGACTGCATTACATCCCTGGAGATGCAAAGGCAAGGGGATGCATATGTGCAATAAACATTTTCTTAAGACACAAAATATATGCTTGAGTGCCCTAATGAGATTAGTGGCTGTCTGGGTAGATGATGCTGTTGGATGGTTCGGATCAGCAGCATGGCATCAAGCCACGGCTCTCGGGTTTTTCTCTAGCACTCATCACCATAGTATCGAAGCGCTACACAGACCGAATTGAATTGAGCATCCTGATTAGGAATAAGAGTGGCCACACTGGGTCAGACCAAAGGTCCATCTAGCCCAGTATCCTGTCTGCCGACAGTGGCCAGTGCCAGGTGCCCCAGAGGCAATGAACAGAACAGGGAATCATCAAGTGATCCATCCCGTCGCCCATTCCCAGCTTCTGAAACGTTACTATAAACCAGAGACAGCACTTCACCCCCCGTTAGGAGCTTGCGTCCAAACTTCAAAGCTGGGGTGTTTGGATCGCTGCTCTGACTTAGGGGTGGCGCCATCTTTCCCTTTTAAGCAGCCATAAAGTGCACTCCTGTCCTCTCTAGCAGAGGTGGGCAAACTAGGGCCCACGGGCCATATCCGGCCTGCAGGACCATCCTGCTTGGCCCTTGAGCTCCCGGCCAGGGAGGCTAGCCTCCAGCCCCTCCCCTGCTCTCCTCCGCAGCCACGCAGGCAAGGCTCTGGGTGGCGGGGCTGCGAGCTCCTGCTGAGTGTATCCGACTCCAGCCGGGCGGCGCGGCTGCCAGACGTGCTGCTCTGAGCGGCATGATAAGGGGGCCGGGGGGTTGGATAAGGGGTGGCGGGTCCCGGGGGCCAGGGAGCAGGGGGCGGTTGGATGGGGCGGAGGTTCTGGGGGATGGTCAGGGGATGGGGGGAAAGGGGGGATAAGCATGGGAGTCCCAGGGGACCTGTTCAGGGGACGGGGGTGTGGATAGGTGTCAGGGGACGGGGAACAGGAGGGGTTGGATAGGCGTGGGGTCCTGGGGGCCCTGTCAAGGGGCAGGGGTATGGATAGGGTCAGAGCAGTCAGGGGACGGGGAGCAGGGGGGTTGGATAGGGAGTGGGGTCCCGGGGGCGGTTAGGGGCGGGGGGGTCCCAGGAGGCGGGGGTTGGGGCACAAGGAGCAGGGGGGATTGAATGGGTCAGGGGTTCTGAGGGGGGCAGTCAGGGGGCGGGAAGTGGGAGGGGTCGGATAGGGGGCGGGAGACAGGCTGTTTGGGGCGGCACAGCCTTCCCTACCCGGCCCTCCATCTAGTTTGCAACCCCAAAAAGTTTGCCCGCCCCTGCTCTATGGCATATACTGATAGCTGGCTTTAGCCCACCACCATTGAGTTCCTGACGGTGCTAGGGGAGGTGCAAGCCGCCCCTTCCCCCTGCACTGGGCTCAGCAGCAGTGCCTGGTGGGATCCCCCACCCCATGCTGCCCAGTAGGTTTCGAAGTGGAGCAGACCTTATGGGTGCATGGGCGTATATCCAGCGACTCAAGTCTAGGCAAGCAGCTTTCGTCAGCAGTCGTAGAGCTGGGAGTTGACTATGTTCAGGATGGTGAAGGAAAAAAAGCAGCCTCATGGTTAAAGTAGGGAATTGACAATAGGAGATCTGGGCTCTGACACTCACTTGGGTCAGGCACATCACTTTGCTGTGCCTCAGTTTCCCCACCGGAAAAATGTGGAAATACCACTTATCTACCTCCAAGGCCGGAGACTCGGTTCATTAGCATCTGTGCCACACTTCGCCATGGGATGTAATAGGATGAAACTTGAGCTGTATTGTTTGTTTATCGGCAACGCTGTGTTAAATGATGCTGGAAGTGAGGAAGGGGTTGTGGTAAAAGAGCAGCAGATGTGCATTATGGTTAATAATACCGGGAAAATGGTGACCAAAAAAAAGTCCTTGCAGCTGCCCATTCCAGCCACTGGCTTGAGAATTTCTGTTGGAGTGAAATTCGCCCCTATGCAGAGGACTGTGACAAACCGTGCACAGTCTTAAAGTCTCAATCACTCCTCAAACCAGCGTCTAAGCGGGACTTGAGTGGTGCGGGGGCGAACCTTTGCCGCGTAAGCCAAGAACTACGTATGGGAAGATTCCACGTGTTCCATGCTGGTCTTGCTTACACCGGGGTGTAGCGGATGGCAGAAAAGGCCCGGTGCGAGCTGGGGATATTTCTTGGTCTGATCGTTGTGGGTTTGCTGCGTAAACGGGGATTGGATAGACGCACACTGTAAAGCCGGACGGATCTCAAGAGCGCGTTAAGTCTTTGATGCAGAGCTAAATGCTCAGGCTTGTTGTGAGATTAGAAAGGTCTTTTTTCCCCCATCTTGTGTGCATGAGTCTTATTTTTTGTGACATGAATCCATAGGCCCAGTACCGTCGATCTAGGCTGGGATGGGCAAACCTAGGAAAAGCGGCTTTTGTAAAGTCAGAGTGAAAACGTACCAGCCAGGCACTTGTCTACTCTTCAACAGGAGGAGGAGGATGAAGATGGGGAGGGAAGAGAAAGTGCCATTTTACTCTTCAGAACAAGATCCTGGCCCTAGATGATTTGATTAGTAGAATTTTGAAGGGCTGAGGCCAGGTCAGCTATTAAAATAACCCAAAAAAATTCTTGAACATGTTTCCTGGAGCGATAAAGATGCTTGGGTCTAGCTGAGCTGGGTTCATCACCAGGCAACGGAGAAAGGATAAAGGTGACTTTATGCCACCATTGCGGCTCCTAGATCCTGGGGACCAATCCAGTGTCAAGTGAACATTAGAGCAGCCCAAAGGCTGCTCTAACTTATGTCTGGTTGCTTGTGGTGCCAAGTGGCCATTCTGGCAGTCACGAGTGCAGAGGCACCTCAGACCAGGGCCCCTGGCTCTCAGGGTTGCTGATGCGATGTCCATCCATATTCGTGTTTTTTAAAAACACATTAACAACAAAATGTAATGTATTCCCCTGGATCCACTGCTTCCAAATAACACTTTATTTTCAGATACAGCATTTTAAAAGAGGCAGCAAATGCCAGTCAAATTACAGGCACGTTTGGTGTCAAGAAACAAGGTGAACACAGCAGTTTGATCATTCACTCATTGCATCAAGCCATTCCAGACCACCTCACCCTCTTTCTCCTCTTCTCTCCTCGTCTTTACCTGGAAGCCGGCTGCAGGAGAACTGCGTGGGCAAGATCTAGGGGAAACCAAGTTCCAGCAAGCATTGCTTGCACACCCAGCCCGTGTTTTACTGTAGAACATTCTCTCATCCACCCTCTGCACTTGTTTACAGCAGAACAATTCCACTGGAGTCAGCCGTGGCAGTGTGCTAGATTTACATGGGGAAGTAGGCGGTAAGTTTGATCCAGGTCTTTATGATCAATGGGTGACTTGAGCTGCTCACTCCCGCCTCAGCTCACGCAATGCTTGTCCTCCGCATGCCCACTCCGAACTCATCGCTAAAGACCGACGCAACGGGCACTTCAACAAAGCCCAGCCAAACTTGGGGTGAAACTGGTAAAAATGAATAAGAAATGGGATCGCTGACCAGTCTGAATGACAGATCCAGTCCATCCCACCAGGGACAAGTGCCAGGATTATTCCTCAGCTGGTATAAATTGGCGTAGGTCCAGTGAAATCAGCAGAGCTCTACTGATTAAAAACAGCCGAGGTTCAGGCTCAATATGTTTCCAAATTCTTAGTCCAGTGTAGTTTTAAATGTCCCCACACATAGGTCTTCTACATTCTAATCAATCAATCTTGCTAACAGGATGTTTTCTTGATAATTAGCCTTGTTTCCCTTTTCTTGGTTTCATCTCGTTACTTCCCTATGCACCGTGCTAAACAATTCCTCTCCCCGTTTGGTGTGTATGTATCGATGCCCGTGGCTAGATCATCAGGCAGGACTGAACACAGGACCTCAACATAGAATCATAGAATCTCAGGGTTGGAAGGGACCTCAGGTCGTCATCTAGTCCAACCTCCTGCTCAAAGCAGGACCAAACCCAACTAAATCATCCCACCCAGGGCTTTGTCAAGCCTGACCTTAAAAACCTCTAAGGAAGGAGATTCCACTACCTCCCTAGGTAACCCATTCCAGTGCTTCACCACCCTACTAGTGAAAAAGTTTTTCCTAATATCCAACCTAAACCTCCCCCTCTGCAACTTGAGACCATTACTCCTTGTTCTGTCATCTTCTACCACTGAGAACAGTCTAGATCCATCCTCTTTGGAACCCCCTTTCAGGTAGTTGAAAGCAACTATCAAATCCCCCCTCATTCTTCTCTTCTGCAGACTAAACAATCCCAGTTCCCTCAGCCTCTCTTCATAAGTCATGCGCTCCAGCCCCCTAATCATTTTTGTTGCCCTCCGCTGGACTCTCTCCAATTTATCCACATCCTTCTTGTAGTGTGGGGCCCAAAACTGGACACAGTACTCCAAATGAGGCCTCACCAGTGCTGAGTAGAGGGGAATGATCACATCCCTTGATCTGCTGGAAATGCCCCTACTTATACAACCCAAAATGCCATTAGCCTTCTTGGCAACAAGGGCACACTGTTGACTCATATTCAGCTTCTACATCTAAAAGCATAATCTGCTACTGCTTGAACTAAAGGAGCAGGTGCATTAGCTCAGAGGCAGTAGCTGTATATTTGAGTCAGCCATGAGAGGGATACAGAGAGTTGTGTGGGTTACATTGATCTCTTTCACATCACTGTCTTCTCCCCTGTAGGTTCCAAGACCTAAGAGAAAATCTCTCTGCCCTGACATTGTGTCACATGTTGATATGGATCAGGAAGCACCCGAAGCTGACGACACCTCAGCTGTGCCTGATTTGCATATCAATTTGCAAAATACATTCAGCTGCTGTGTTCCACGGTAACCTTTGATGAATTTATTTCTCCATACTTGGCTGGACTGGCTTGTCTCTTGGTGAGACGAACAGGAATAGTTTGGGTGTTTGAGTTTGCTAACCTGCCATTGGTTACCCTTGTCTTCAGCCGGTGGTTATGCAGCGGTGGGGCAGGTTTTATGACAATCAGCTCTGTCAGGCCTCCTGGCTGCACTTTGCGCATCTCTGACTAGCACTGCACAGGGCAGCATTGGGACTGGAAGCACAGGGCCAAATCCGCAGAAGTTTGTGAGGATTGCAAACCCTTACAGTAAACAGCTTATCGTGTGGGATTTCACTGGCCGAGCACGGTGCTCCCATGCGTTAGGCAAATACTCGTGCCCTTCTACAGAAGGGCAGTTTCCCATCCAGGAGTGTTGCTTTTGCAGGCAGTGCTGCTGTTGCTTCTTGCATCTTGCAAAATAAAGTAGCTCTGGGGATGGCGCAAATTGTAGCTCTTCACCCAAGGCTGCTAATTTTTGCCATTCCTCTGCTACCTTAGACGATCAATGCACTCAGTTGCTTTCATTGATGCTGAAGTCCTTTTCCGTGCCAAAAGCCACCGCATTTCCCAGGCTGTCCCCGTTGCTCAAGGTCATTACCACCGCTGGATTAGTTTCTTGAGCAACTAACATGGGATCACTCGTGGAGCTGTAAAAACAAGAAGTGTTTGGCACAAATGCTTTTGTGATTCAGTTTAAGACACAGGTTCCTTTGCTAGTAGACATGGGCCTAATTCAGACCCAAAGCTCAAGAGAGACATTGGATAGTCCAGGCTTTAGTTTACTCTGTTGTAGAGATGACACAACCATCAACTTCAGATCAGTGGATTGCACTTGGATGTCAGGGGTGTTAAAAATACCGGGAGAGCCTAGACAGGTGGTCCAGTCCTGAATCTGAACAGCACCAGAGTTTGGATGTTAAACCAGGCGCCGATTTTAATAATACTGACTGCATGACTTGGTAGGGGAAGAACAGTTTAGATCATGCTGCAGCCATACAGATTGTATTTCTTTGCTGTGTACTTCTGGTACTGATGCCCATCCTCTCCGAGGGTATCAGCTTTATGAGCTGCATTTGACAACGCCATTGCTAGTCATGGGATACTACTGGCCTCACTAGCTGAGATCCCAGGAGCAGCTCTGTTATGTATGAGCAACGGCCTTGCACACTGTTGTCGACCAGCCTATCCCATCAGAGAGCACTGAGCTCCATCCTGCTGTGGCCTGGGATCAGTCCGTAGTCCCATATTCTGCAGTGTCCAAATACTTCCCGTAGCATTACATGACTTAGTGCCGCTATCCAGGTTTTCTGCAGACACGTTGGTGTAAAGGATTCTTTGTTGGTAACCCATGGAAAAGCTGGGGCAATATTAAAACAGTCAATCACTGTTGACTCCCTGATGAATTCTTGAGATCTCTCCATCTTTCATTTCAGCAGGGTGAGTCTGACTCCCGTCAAAGGGTGGGGATTGGTCTTGCTTTTCAATGACCTTTCCAGGTCTAAGAACATCCACACTCTACTGAAATCTCTGCACTGGCCTAGTTGTTTAATGCATATGGCAGGTTTTGACACCATAAGGCAACTATACATTGTACAGAGTATTTTTGCAAACTGTACCATGGATTTATATAGTATGATCGGAGAGCTGCATAGCGGTTGGAGAAGAATGAAATTAAGTGATATAGACAAGGAGAAAAATGTCTCCTTGGCCAAGATGTGAAATAAAACAGAGTCACTGAGGTGAAGGGTGGAGCTGGGTGAATAATGGATTTTTTTGGTTCAGGGGCAATTTTGAAAAATAAATTAAAATCATTGTTTTGGGTCAAATTGCAAACAATTTTCAAATTTCTCAGTGAATCGAAAGTTGGGGAAAAAGAATTCTTGGCTGAAATAAAACATTTTATTTGACCTGAAATGTTTAGATTTTGAGCATTTCTTTATAAATTATAATTTTTTTAATAAAGAAAATTAAAGAAACTTTCAAAATGAAAAGTCCCATCAAATCAAGAAGTCGAAAAGTTTCATTTAAAAAATGTTGAAACAAAATATGATTTTTTTTAAAATGTTTTTTTCCCTGACTGGAACAATTAAGTGAAATCAACACAAATTGGTTTCAGTGTCACCAAATCTGCATTTTTCAAAGAAAAGAAATGTAGGTTGAAATATTTCACCCAGCTCTAGTGGAAAGATCTAGGAAAGCTGTTAGAAGAGCTACAGAGAAGAACGTTCTTGCACCAGCAATGGCCAGATTGCATGGAGGGCCACAGAGGAGACCGGTACCAGATGAATGGATGGAGCAAATAGAGAAGGCAAGAAATACAAGGTGCGACAGGTAGGCTGGAGCAAGCCAATGGGGGTCTTAAAAAGAAAGGGCCAGATTCAGAGCTGGTGTATATTGGTGTAACTCCATTGTTTTCCATAGAGAGAGGCCAAAATACATCAGCTAAAGAATGGCCATGAAGAGGCTAGTTTTAAACTGGATCCTGAAGGGAGTGAGGAGCTTAATGGGGTTGGCTGCTGTAGTTGTGCTTCCTTATACGTGTGTGAAGGGGTTGGGAGAGGAATTCTGCCAGGGCCACAGTCTGCAAAAAATTTTAAATCAAAATGGGGGTCCTCAGGTCGCTAAAGTTTGAGAGCCGCTGCCCTAGTGCAAAGGTCTCTAAAGGTTTCCGTTGGCAGACGAGTAGGCTGGGCTCACAGAGTTTAAGGCCAGAAGGTGAGAAATTGACTATCACGAACATCTTGTCTGACCTCCTGGACCACTCTTTGGACCTCTAGTTCGTCCCACAGCCAAATGCAGGATGGTTCCTGTCAGTATTTTCTCTAGCGCTTTAACTAGTCGAGTTTTAAATAGACCAGACAGTGGAAAGCCCACATCTTTCCTCGGCCCTGTAGATCTTGATGTTTCCTCTGACATTCAACCTCAAGTTACCCCTTTCTTGACCTCATCCCGTTCTCCTGAGTTAGACCTCCTTGCACCTCCCCAAATACCCCCTCCCTCCTTGATGTTTCTCTCCCTCCTTAGTGTTTACACCCGTCGGGTCTTTTTGGATTGGTTTCTTGCTCTCCCAGACATTGCTCGGCCAAGGTGGGGTTGTTGAGCTTTCCACGTTTTTGCCCATAAATCATCTCTCTAGTTTACTAGTCACGATGCGCTAGATTGTGGACCCCGGTGAACATTCACTCAGGTCAGTTGACCCAGTCGCGCCATTTGTCTGACTAAATGTTCCTCCACCTGACTTCGGCTTGCAACTTCTGCAATTTGATGGCTGCCACAGCCAATTTCACAAGGCAGGGTCCCATGCGGCATTTCTAAAGCTGGCAGCATTCCTAGGCACCACACTGAAGGCCTCAGCATATGAGTCATATACTGACTAATGTGTTAAAAACGGTGGGTGTGAAATTGACTATGTCATGTCAATTGCAACAAAGAGCCCAACGGGCCTGACAATTGAGTAGCTTAAAATAATTATCTGCCCAATATTTTATTCACGCTCCCTGTCTCCAGGTAATTCCACTTGCACTCAGTGATACTCTCTCATTTTTTTTTAGTCCTGCATACTCAGAGAGACCCAGTGTAATCGCAATCAATCACACGGCATAGTCACTCCATTTTAGACAGCATGACACCCTGCTTTCTTACTTGGGCATACATTTTTATTAAGTCATTATTGATTAGCATCTCTCTTTTCCAGCTAACTAGGCCACCGTTATAGAGGGGATTACACGCGGCAGATAGATCTCTGGAGAAGCAGGAGGGGGAAAAACATTGTATTCGACACAGTCCTAGATTTTAGCACGATGGTTTCACCCTAGGATTTAAAAACAGAGCACATCGGTTACTGGTGGGATTAACGGAATGCAAATTCTGGGCTCAGTTTGGAAAATGGCTGCTGAAATTCAGAGGTTTATCTGGAGTCTGGAAAACGAGGGAGGCACTCTCACAAGAACGGGGCTTTTCCTCCTTATGAGATTTCTGGTGTTTCCAGCTGGGAACAAGGGTTTGAAAATGTTAGCCAGTTGGACTCTATTCCTCTTCCTATTTGTGCGGGTTGGGGACTGGGGTTTGTGCTCTCCAGATTTGTTCAAAGGTCAGGATTGTACAGCCTAGGGGATCCGGGCAATTCATACTGCGTAGTTATTTGCAGAGGGGGATGGCCACACATACCAATGAGTTCAACTCTGTAGGACAGGAATGCGCTGTTTGTGAAACGGAGAGCTGGATTAGCAAAGGGGTGTACAAACGCACCCAGCTGTAGCACTGGCTTGTACGGCCGCTTGGTAACAGAATGCAAATTGCTGGTTGGTTGAGTTCAGCAGCAGGAAATCCCTTTGCCCTTGCTCTGCGGTTGCATTTTGTTGCCCCACAGTTTGCGTGAGGCCTTCAGGCTACATGTCGGGGACCCTCGACATTGTTTGCACAAGGGGGTGACTGCCGATTCCTAATGAGGAGACTGATAGCTCCCATCAACGCTTCTGGGACTATGCTGCACAGGCGTGAAGGAAGGCAGATGCAGAAAGGTCTGTAGTGAAGAAAATAGAAGCTGTTGCTGTATCTTCTGCATTCCCTGTCCAGCAACACAAGACAGTGAAATGACAACATTAATCACCAGGTGCTGGGCCATGCAGCATTGCACTTCATCTTAAAGCCTTTGAGCCCTTAGCGTGCACAACCATCCTACGAGTGAACGGGGCTCTGCAGGGGTGTGCATGTTCTGGGGCCTGGATGGGTGATATTGGGATCTACCAGAATAAGGAAAGATAATTACCCTATGCCTACAGCCCTGTGATGGGTTAGTAAAAAGTCCCTTTTTAAAACACTATAGTAAATGCTTTCTTTGAATGTTCATTTAAAAAAAATGGTTTCAGCTAGGAGGGGTGAGTTTGGTTTGGGTTTTTTGGTGCGGGATTTAAACAGTCCCCTGCGGTTTGTCGTCACAATGTTGTGCTAGTGCGTGTCAGATGACAACTGTAGTAACCAGGCCGGTCTAGTTTCATTGTCTAACCCTGAGTGAAAAGCAAAGAGGCAATCCCCACCGCTAAGAGCAAGAACTAAATTACTCCAGCAGTCTGAGCACTGGCCTAGGACCCAGGAACTCCGGGCCTTGGGATCTCTGAATGTGCCAAAGCCAAAAGGGACCATTGTGCTCATGTAGTCTGACCTCTAGCATAACACAGGCCAGAGAACATCCCCAAAACAATTCTTAGGGCAGAGCTTTCCGACAAATGTCCAGTCTTGATTTTAAAATTGTGTGATGGAGAATCCACCACAACTCTGGGCAACTTGTTCCAATGGGTCAGTAGTCGCACGATCAAAAAATATACACCTTATTTCCAGCCTGGATTTTTCTAGCCTCAGCTTCCAGCCTCTTGGCCATGTTGTACCTGCCTCAGATAGATTCAAGAGCCCATTATTAAATAATGGTTCCCCACGTAAGTCCTTATAGACTGTAATAGTCACCCCTTAATCTTCTCTTTAAGCTAAATAGATTCACTATGAGGCAAACTTTCCTATCCTTTAATCGTCCTTGTGGCTTTTCTCTGAACCCGCTCCCATTTGTCAACATCCTTGAATTGTGGACACTAGAACTGGACACAGGATTCCAGCAGCACTTGCACCAGTGCCAAGTACAGACATAAAATAATCTTTCTACTACTCGAGACTCCACTGTTTATGCTTCCAAGGGTCACATTAGCCCTTTTTGCCAAACTGCCATACTGGGAGCTCAGGTTCAGCTGATTATCCACCACGACCCCCCAGTCTTTTTCAGAGTCTCCATTTCTCAGCATGGAGGCCCCCAGCCTGCAAGCAAGGCTGCCTTTCTTTGTTCCTAGATGTATATACTTACTTTTAGCCTAATGAAAACGCATATTTGCTTGCGCCCAGCTTACCGCGTGACCCAGACCGCTCTGACTCAGAGACCTGTCCTCTTTGTTGTTTACCACTCCCCCCAGTTTTTGTGCTATCTGCAGACTTTATCAGGGATGATTCTGTGGGGTTTTTTTTTCCAGGTCATTGATAAAAAATGTTAAGTAGCATGGGGTCAAGAACCAGTCCCTATGGGGCTCCACTAGAAACACACCTGCTCAGTGATGATTCCCCAGGCACAGTTCCATTCTGAGACCTTTCAGATTACAAACTGGCTAACTATCTAATGTGTACCATGATCATTTTATACCATTCTAGTTTTTTAATCAGTGTTGTGCAGTACCAAGTTAAATGCTTCGGAGAAGTCTAAGTCTATTCTATCAACAGTATTACCTAGATCAACCAAACTTGTAATTAACGCCAGTCAACACAGGTTTATGGAAAATAGATCCTGTCTAACTTGATACCATTTTTGCATTACCCCCCGTTTAGTTCTTGATTAATCAACTCCTGTATCAGCCACGCCAGGCCTATAATTACCCAGGTCATCCCATTTACTCTTATAATATTGGCACAACATTAGGTTTCTTCCAGTTTTCTGGAACTTCCCCGTGTGCCGAGACTTACTGAAACTCAAAATTAACAGTCCAGCATGCCCCTCAGACAGCTCTTTTAAAACCCTTGGGTGCAAGTTATTGTGGATTTGCTGATTTTAAAATGTCTAACTTTAGTAGCAGCTGTTCAACATCCTCCCACTATATTAGTGGAATAAAAAGAGTGTTATCATATATGACTACATTGATTTTTCCCAAATACAGGACAGAAATATTTATAAAACACTTCTAACTTTTCTGCATTATTATTGATAATTCTTCCATTTCCATCTAGTAATGTACTAATACCACTATTAGGATTCTTTTTGTTCCTAGCATACTTTAAAAATGCCTCCAGATTATCCTTAAGTCTGCTAGTCCTTTGGTTCCCTTATCAATTTTCTACAATTTCTAGCTTCTGAATTATATTAATTACTATCAACATCCCTTCTCGTCCCCTGCCTTCACTTCCCCCTCTAAACCAGTGGTTGGTTGGTTGTTTATTTTTAACCAATACAGCCTCCTTCCTCAACTGTTGGACTTTGTTTTACTGGTTGCCCAAAAAGCCATTCTGAAACAATTCCCAATTATCGGTCACATTTTTCTGATTAAATTCATCCTCCCCCCTCCCCCATTTGGCTCATGGTTGTTTTCAGCCTTGTGAAATTGGCCCCTTTAAAACACCAAATATATGTATTACTGGTCTGGACTTTTTTTCTGTTTGTACATTACCGTTATTTTTTAGTTCTGTGATCAGTTTTTCTTATCTGTCAAGATTAGGCTTAGAAATAGAATTCCCCCAGGTTGGCTGCAGCACTTTTTGAGCTAGGAAATGATCATCTATAATGTTTAGAAATTCCAAGGACGTTTTAGTACTGGCAACATTAGACCTCCAGCAGGTATCATTTGAATTTATGTCGCCCATGATCATGCAGCTTTTCCCCCTACACATTATAGGACAGGTGTGTAAGGAGCCGTTATCTTGTTCCCTGATGTGCTTTGGTGGTCTGCAGCAGACTCCAACTAACACCCCAGTCTTGTGCTTTATCTGCCAGGACATTGATTCAGATGTGTTTAAGATTGTTTTGTTCTGTGTTATCAGTGACTCAGAAAAGGGTGATGCCATTTTTTGACGTAGAGTTCCCCTCCTCTCCCCTTTTGCCCACTTGGTCCTTCCTAAATAGGTTATAACCATTGATTTTTAACATTCCAATTGCGTGAATCATCCCACCACGTTGCAGTAATACTAACTAGATTGAATTTATGCTCATAAATGAGCCATTCCAATTCCTCTTGTTTGCTACCTAGGAGGCTAGCATTGGTTTATGGGCAATTAAAAATTTCTTCTCTTCATGTCCTTTGGTTCCTTGATTGATTTTGTTCTCAAGACCTTGAGTCTGTTCTATGTCTTCACTGGTTTTACCCTCCTCATCTGTTGTTAGTTTAACCCCCTCCACAGTACTCTAGCCAGCCTGTCCTCAAGGAGATTTGGTCCCCTGCTACTGAGGTGGAGGCCATCCAAATTATTCAGCTCTCTCTCCCCATAGAAGGTGGATCCATGTTCCACAAAACCCAAACCCGCCACCTTACACCGCTTACCTAGCCAGCGGTTCGCTTCCAGAATCTTCTGCCTGTGGTCGTCTTTTGCTTGTGGGACAGGAAGGATCTCAGAGAAGATCACTTGGACATTCTTCTGCTTCAGCAGGCTTCCGAGTTCTCTGAAGTGATGTTATCTGTGAGCTACCCCTCGATGCACTGTCGTTACTGTCGGCATGAACTAACACCAACGGATCCTGACCTGTTCTCTTCAGAAGCCTATTCAAGCTTAGAGTGACGTCTTGTGTCTTGGCTCTGGGCAGACAGCGTCCTGTCCTGTTGTCTGCTTGTCCCTTGCAGAACGCTCTTTCAATTCTTAGGGGTATTGAATCCCCAACAAGGATCATCTGTCTGCCTTGGATGGTTGGAGAGCTCTTTGTGGGCAAGCTGAGCTGCCATTCATAGGTGTGTCCCATACATCTCTCCAGTCCCATGGACCAACTGGATCTTGCCTCTGATGGTTAGGAACTGCCAGGCCTCCTCTGACTCCTCGGTACCCAGCTCCTTGTTTCCTGGAGCCTGGCTGTCCAGAAATGCCTCAGCTACTCTGATTCTGAGTAGTGTCTTGAATCCAAGAAACTTTTCCTCCAGCATAGCCCCGAACTTGCTCTTCATGCACTGGAAGTCCCTTCTGGCTTCAGGTAGGAAAGAAAACATGGCACCTCTGTTGCAAGTCGCTACCGCTGGCCATCCTGAAATCGCACATAGTGCTGAACCTGGAAGGAAAACCTCACACTTCCTCTCTCATCTGCCCCCGAAACTCTGTTAGCTGCCTCTGATCGTGGCTCTTGAGTTCACCTGGCAAGTGACTTTTAATACCAAGTCCCCCTGATTAGCTCAGCTGAGCTCCACCCAGCACCACTAGGGAGCGATGAACCTGTCAGAGACTTCAGACAGCAGGGCTGGTCAGAGCTCCAAAGGGCAGAGCCTTCCAGCCTCTTGCATGGCACCAAACAGACCTCTCTCAGCTGCTTAGTGAGGGGCCCATGGTTGCTACACAGCCTGGGCCCAGAGAACAGCTGATCCACAGACAGACCAAATATACCACTCCCCAAGTCCCACTACCTCCAAGCCCTGAGCCCACCGCCGTGTCCTCCAAAACGCTCCTGTTAGCGGCCTCTCGTCGCGTTCTCGAGTTCGCCTAGCAAGTGTCTCCAATTGGCCTTGAGCAAACTGCTTCTGTGCCTCAGTTTCTCTGTATGAGGATTACAGATGCCTAACTTAGCTCACAGGCAGATTTTAATGGAATGGTTGCAAAGCACTGTGTGGATTTGTGAACCCCTCTCTAAGGTGATATTAATAATAGTGGTAAGGAATATTTTAAATGTAAAATTTATCATCATGCCCCCCTTTAATTGCAGGCTGTTGTCTCTCTCTTGAAGCAGGATGGGCTGGCCTCCTTGGGTAGTTTTCTAATGAATGATCAGCCCAGCTCCACCACTGGTGCAAATCAGTGCTGCTCCATTTAAGTCAATGGGCCAGATCCCCCAGCGGGTGTTAATCAGTGCAGCCTCCTTGAAGTCGGTGGTGCGATGGAGTCATATGTCAGCTGGAAACACAAAGGGTGACGCTGGTTTGGACACACAGGGTCTGCGACTCAGTGTTTATGCCAAGGATTGGGTATTTAGAAACGAGCAGCGAGCCTGGTAGGGCAGCCAGCGTGGCACTCATGGCATGGCCTGCAGTGCTGTCAGCGAACAAGAGAATACAAAGGCGAATGTCTCCCACCACGGCACTTCACTCCAATCAGGAGGCAGGTTAAAGGAGCCCATTCTAAACTACGGAACTCCCCAGCTAGCAAGAACTGACCTTCCTGAGCAGTGTTATTCCTGTATTAGTTCTCCGAATTTTTGGTTGCTTGTTTTTACACTTTGCTACAGTCCATTTGTGTGGCAGGTGGTTGTGTATATTTATAGGTGGGACATGAGGAGGCAGAGCTTCCGGGGTTCTATTCCCATCTTTGTCAGGCAAGATGCTGCACCGTTGTGCCTCGGTTTCTCCACGGGGATATTGTGAAGCATAGTTGTTTGTAAAGTGCTCTCACAGCTTCAAAGGAAAGGTCCCAGGGACTGGCAAAGGAATGATGATGCTCTCTGACATGCTTGTCTGTTAAAGAAATATAGCTGGAAGGATGGCCCAGTGGTTAGGGAACAAGCCTACGCCCTTGCAAGACTGGGGTTCAAGTCCCAGCTCTGCCACAGCCTTCCTGTGTGACCTGGGGCAAGTCACTTAAACTCAGGCCCTCAAAAGGTGTTTAGGTGCCCAACTCCCATTGAGAATCCGTGCCTCAGTTTCCCCTCTGTGCCATGGGGAGACTAGCAGATTTTATAGTCATGAGGGCGCTCTCATTAACAGACACTACACTCCTGTCATGAATGTGTTTCTCTCTAAACAGGAGAAACAGAAGATGGGAAGGCTGGAGGACGACAGGCAGAACTGTGAGAGAGATGTCTAGCATAATGATCCAGGTGAGGCCTTCTCTCTCCCCATAAGGGAGGGGGAATACGTTATACTGGTATAACTGCATCCATGCTACAGCTTGTATCGCTATTTCAGCAAAAAACCAACAACCCCAAAGCCAAAAACCGCCCCAAAATATCCTGTAACTGAGCTCGATATAATGGTACAAAAACCCTCTGTAGCCTTGGCCTTAGACTATGACATCATCAGCAACTGTGGTTCTGATTAAACAAGTCTCCTTTAAGCCTATAGCATCCCAGGCAAATTAATCCCCTCTCTGAGCAGTTATCAGAAAGGGAAAACTCCCATTGACGAAGGAAGTGGAGTAACTCCAGGGAAAGGAGAGACCTTGATGTCCCAATTCCATGGTCCCTGCACAGCTCTGGCTCTGTATTGCAGGCCTGACTGCAACAGCGCCTGCTCCTTCAGACACCGATAATCCCACTGGATTGTGTCAAATATAATAAGCCTGAAGTTCCAGCAACTGGGGACAAGAATAATCAGTGGAGAAGTTCTTAGTTAACTTCTCGGGAATTGCTCCACTTGACAATCGAGAGAGCCCCACGTTTCCCACGAAGAGGCCCCTGCTTTCTGCCCTCCTTCATTTTGTTTCCATATTCTTCTCAGAATGGTGCAATTACTTACCTGCTGGTGCCTCTGGGATCACCGCTCCCTACCCCAGCTCCTCCTGCATTTTGCACTGGTCATGAAATTCTAACTGCCACTGTGAAAGATTTATACACCAAAGTTGGAGACAGTTTACTTCGCCGCCTGGTTTTCTGGTCTACTAAAACTTTTGCTAGATTCTCGCCGCCAGTTCCAACTCTAAAAGTCGCCGCCCTATCTCGATTGGGACATAAGCCTGGGACGAAACCCCTGGTTCAAGGATCCTCAGAGTTTAGAATAGTTTGGCTTCACCTCCAAACCTTACAGCTGGCCCTGAACGGGGCCAAACACAACCCCCAGGTCTAAAGATCCCTGAGCCGTGGCAAAGCTCAGCTCCCAGATTCAGCATCACTGTTGAATTCGCTCACGAGACTGGCTTCTGCTCTTCACCAGGGGGGTGTTTTTCAAGCATTGTTTGGGATTTGCAGCTTTCCGCGCCGCTCCAAATTGAGCTGCCCCAGGTAAGATTTCCTACGTTCCTCTACTGAAGCTAGGTTACTTGCCTGCCGCCACGTCCCCCATTTGAGTGCTACTGTATTCAACACATTCAAAGCCAGCCCAATTCAAGTTCCCTCTGAAGTGAAAGATGGTCAGATTTTTCTGTACAGCCTCTCCTCCCTTTCCTCCCACTCATCCTCTTTTCTTCCGCAGTTTTCGCTATGATTTTTTTTCTCCGCCTAAATCTCTCTTTCCCTCTTCCCCACTCATTCCCAAATGGCCCCACGTTCTCCCCGTTGAGTCCTCCTACCTCCTCTCCCCTCCCCCCATACAGGGTGGCATTCTACAAGAGGCAGACGGCCATTCTGTCGCCTTGTCCTCCCTGTAGTGGAGCTGGAGTGCGGTCCGGTGAGGAGGACGCTAGCCTGGGATAAACCACCTGGCTGAGAGGTGCTCTGATACGTGAGAATAGGAGCCAGATACCTTTAGAATGAGGGGCAGTGGGTGAATTGGGGCTAACAGTTTGGCCTCCTCTATCTTGGCTTGTGAAAGAAAAAGTTTTAACGTCGCTCTTTCATCCTCCGTACTGAGCAAAATGCAAAGAAAAAATCAAACCCAGTGAAACGAGACCAGTCGGGTTCAGCTGCTGTTTTTGGACGAGTTTCACTTGCAAGCGACCCCTGCTGTGTTTGGGTTGGCAGAGCCATGGGGGGAATGTTCAGGTCCATCCAAACCTTGGGGTTGAAATTTAAAGAAAAGAGGGGGAAGCATTTCAATTTCACGCAGGTTTTGTGAAAGCCAGTTCAGTCCTCAGCTGCTGTACTTGAGCACACGATGGGGAGAAAGAGGCTGACACGAGCAGAGTCTCTGCTCCCTTCACCTTGCTGTCTTGTCTAGGGAATGATTTGGCTTTCAATGTATCATTTTTTCATCAGCAAGTCATGAATGGAGAGATTTTTTCCCCCTCCCTTTCTTTTGTTAAGGTGGATGCAGCCACAAGGGCTGGAAAATACTGGACAGTGGAGGTGAGTTTTAAAGAGGAAATGAAAGTTATTGTCTATAGGCCTCGATTCTCTCTCCACCCCCCCAGGCAGTTCTTGGAATCTACCTTAAAAAGTCAGTCACGGGATTCTAAAGCTGCAATAGCTTCTGTAGATGTGTGTTGAGTCAAGTTTCTCAAACTTCACGTCCTTCCTGACTGGCTGGAAAGAAATCGCTATATTAGGCAAACTCTGGTTCTAAGGAAATGAACAAAGAGCAGAGCTTCAGCGACCCTGCTGGCAAGTGGTATAAATACTTAATTTGTATTACAGTATGTGACAATATATACGATCCGATTTAATCACCTGGACTAGCCAAGGATCCAGGCCTAGCAAACACAACTTAGAAACAATTAAATCACATCAAATTCATTCATACTTTAAAATAAGCTTTATTTAGGTTTTTTTTTTCTTTTTTTTAAATATTTTTATATTTGCATCCATGCCTTCAAGGACTCTTCCCCACTCGCGTGGGAAAAGTTAAATCTAATATTACCCATAATTCATATGCTATTAATTGTAGTTTTCTTTTAAATAAATCATCCTCTTAGTAACTTTTTTTTAGAATTATTTCCTAATTTAGAAAAGCTGAAATGAAAAGGAAACTACTAAAATAACCAGGAGTTTTGCTTGCTTGTTTTTAAACTATAAAAACACAAGAGGGGAAAAAAATGTTCCTCTGCAGAGAAAGATGCCACAGGGTCGTTCTCCCCCACCCTGGTTATGGACAGATCCCTGTTGTTGCAAAGCAGAGCAGGTATTTAAAGCCACTTTCCCTAACCCCCTGTGGTTTCTCCAGATCATTTTGTTAGAAGGAAATGTAGCATGGTGGTATTTTGTGTTTTAGTTTCAGAATTAAAGACAAAATATCCCTTTCAAACAGGGTGCACGTATTGGAATTTAAAAAAAATACACAATAGTATTTTATTAAATAAATCTTAAATTTAAGAGCGTAAAATTGTATTGTAAGCATTAAAGCACGACGCACTGTATTTTCTAGTAACCAGATAGCTGTGCATGTTAGTGGAAAGAGAGGGAAAAAAAATCACAGTTTGAAGAGAGCCTAATGGCTTTAGGAGCACAAGTCCCCAGTAAAAAGAGTGGGCTTTGTGCTTCTAAATCTTTTAGGTGCACTGGCAAAAATCTCCACCCCCCAAATAAACTGGAATTTAGAGGAGAAAGAGCAGACGTGGTTTCAGAAGCAACTGCATCAAATTACCTGCTCTTTCCAAAATGCACCTTTGTTTGCTTGTGAAGCAGAGTTAGAAGGAAACAATGCCCCACAATAAGGGTTGAAGAGATGCACCTGTCAGCTTTGTTCACCTGGGGGCGCTAACGCTATTAGACTGCTGCACTGGGGGGCGAATGACAGGAGGAGCCCAGACCCAGACCAGTTTTCTTAAAGACAAAATAAATATCCCGGGACTGAGTAACAGCATTGGATACAGAACAGTGTTCCAGTGTTCCCCAAGCGTCTGATCCAACGCTGCTTCCTGGTCTTTACAGTCCGACTCGCTCTCTACTTTACTCTGAACGCTTTTAGTTCCCCTTCAACAAAGCACATAACTTTAAGATGGTGTTTTAAGTCACATTGACGTCAATGGGACATAAGTACTTTCCTGCAAAGAGATGGATGGCTGAATCAGGGCCTTGGTTCCTTACGCCACACTGGATCCCCCTTTCTTATTAATAACCCAAATGAATGCAGTATATAGGAAAAGCCGCAGACATGAGGCAAAAACTGATTGTATGTTTCTGGGGACAGAAAATACAATCAAAGCAAAGGTCAGTGCTTCCTTCCAAATACATGCAGTACTGAAAAGGCCGGTCTGCTTTGCAGTCTAACATTTTCCGCTACATTATTCCGTAATAAATATCACTGTTGCTCTTTTCCAATATGTTGAGCATCTTAAAAATAGTTTTAGATAAAGATATCTGTACATATCTGACCTGGTTATACTTCCTATATAGCAATCTGGGTCCCCGATCCTGCCGTCTAGATCGACTGCGGGATAGGGGAAACATACACCATGCTCGCATGAGAGACAGAGAAATGCAACAGAAATTCATTTGGAAAAAAACCCATAAAGACAAATAGAAAAACTGATTCTCTCAGCTTCTACCCAGTCCTACCCTAGTTCCGCAGGCAGCAGTTTAATCGAACAGTACAGTATAAACACACCCTCCCCATCCCCATCCAAACCATTGTGGAAAAATATAAATTCCAATCTTTATGCAATAATTTAGTTAGAATAGCTCTTCTGGATTTGCGCAAATAAATTAAACTAAACAATCAAAGGAAAGTTAAACCATCATTCCAGGCTGAGAGGCATTAAAAAGAGACCAGTGTTGCCTCCTGAGATTTTGGCCAGGAAGACATCACACTGAGTGAGATTTTAAAGTCTTTCTGGATAGGCAGAGCCTAATGTTTCTGCAACTCAGGTGCACGCTGTGAATAGGATACGGTCCCCTCCAACCCCTGACTTTTAGAACATACCAAATACAGAATGCACCGACATGAGGGGCTCAAGAAAACAGTGTTTTTGGACAAGAGACGTCACAAGCACAAAGTGCACAATATTTTTGTTATTTACAAATACACAGCAGTCCTTCAAGTTTCAAGTTTCATTAAGAAGAAGAAAAAAAAATCAAAAAACCAAAAAAAACCCCAAACGAAACAAAAAATAGAAACAAAACGAGAGGATTACAACACAGCTGCATCGCTCCAAAGACAACAGTTAACATAGTCACACACAGGCTTTGTTTGTAGTATGTACATCAGTTACAGAAGTGGCGACGCAGAGGAAAAAGGCTCACTTTCTTTTTTTAGTTAGGTGCATCCGCATACACACACACACAACCACACACCCGCCCACGCACGCACACCGGCAGCAGAGGAAGGAGGCAAGCTACCAGCTTGGGGAGGGGAAGGGTCACCAGTCTGCGTCTTCCTCTATGTAATAATCGGGAGCAGTACCATCAAAGAGGCCCGGGTCTAGGGATTTCCGCTGCTTCCCTCTGGCAAATACTCTGGAGATGGAACCAAATCCCATCTTCTCTTTCTTCTTTTTTCGTTTTTGGTCTTCGAGGTCCTCTAAAGACTGCAAAGCGGAGGGAGAAGAAAGAAGGGGAAATAACATGAGCGTCGCCAATAAACAACCTGGGGAGAGAAGGTGCTCACATGCCGGGGTGGGGCAGGAACTACACGAGGGAAAGGAGACGAGCCGGAGACTCCACGGAGGCCACTGGGGACTGCTATAGCTATTGGTTTTATGTGGAAAGTGCCCAGATGCTATGGTGATGGGCAGCAGGCTAACACCCCAAGATGGTTAGCTTTCAAAAATCTCCATCTAAGGGACTGGGAAGTGCACAGACCTCCACATTCCTTTGGTGGCTTTAACTATCTCAGCCTTGATCACTAGGACAGGGGGGCGGTCCAGGCAGGCAGGAGAACGCCTAGGCAATCAGCAGCCGGGCTCGAGCTGGAGCTCCCGTAATGTAAATGAGAAGGAGCTGCTGGCCGGGGCCCTCAGTTTTGGAATTTGCTCCCCACCCTCGGGTCCAGAAGAGCCCAGAGGTGTTGCTCTTCCAGGCAAGCTGGGGAGGAGCCAGTGGGTTGAGGGGGCGATGTTTATGGGCTGTCCCTGGCCTATCTGTGTGGTCACTTTTCATTTACAGGTTAGGCACCCTGAGCCGAAGGCAAGTGCCTATTGGTGTGTTTTAAAATATGTGAAGAAATTAATAAAGGCCTAATCTGATGTCACTGAAGGCTAATTGGGCTTTGGTTTGGACCCTGTACCTGGACCATCTCTTATCCTAAATAACCACCATAATATTTATTTACATAGTATCCACGCATTGGAGAAGTTATTAAAATTAACAGTACTTTGTGAAAAGGCACCAGGGTCTAATAAATTCCAGCACCAGAATGAGGGGGAAAAAATCCAGCCCCAATGACCCCCTTTCCTGCAATCCAAAAGCAACCAACCTCAGCCTACGGAAATGGGATCTGAGCCCCTCACTCCTGACCCACAGCCCCTGCTAGCCCAGCCCTGGGATCCACCCCCAGCTCTGCCAGTGCCCCTCGCATTGTAGCAAAAGTCTCATTCAACTCAATGGGAGCCAGAGGGGAGCTTTAAGTGGATGCTACAGAGAAACGGTGGCACCTAGGGAGAGGATTGCAGATGAATGTGATGGAAGTTCTTGTTTTCTTAAATTCAGGTGCATTGCCTTTGTGCAGAATGTAGCACTTTTACATAATCCCATGGACTCACCTACCTGTTCTTTAACCTAGGCTAAAGCACTAGAACCAGACAGAACAAGCTCAAAACTTGGTCCAGTTTGTCAGAAAGCCTGTGGAAACTTTTGAGCAAACCTGGGAGGATTTAGATTTCACCCTAGGAAGTGGGAGTTTTGCCATTTACTTCAAGGGGGCCAGGGTTTCACACTGGGCTTAGTGTGGGGTTTCTTGAGGGTAAAAGAGGAGAGTCGTTTGACTGAGCTCTGCCTTGAAGTTTGGGTTTATTCAAACCGGAGACAGGACTCTAAGGCCCAGAGCCTCAAAAGGATGTAGGTGTCTAACTCCCGTTGAAACCTAAATACCTTTGGGGCTCTGGGTCAAAGTTATTACAGGTGGATTTTGACCACCACAAGTGTTCCTGTGGGGCGGGGGTGTCAGTCTTTGGACCCAGGGTTTTGGTGATGCCCATTTATATTTGGAATACGACACAGTTCAGGGACAGCTGGGGCATAGGGCCCATCTGCAATCCAACCCCCCAGGGGTGTGAATCCACAGGGGCGATGTTCACACAAACTCTTGTGAAGGGAAAGCTCTGAGTCTAAAGGAGGTGTTTTAACCTTTTCGTCTATCTCATCAATCTTCTCCCCTCTTGTTTTTCTTTAGGAGCAGCGGGCTCTAACTTGGAGACAGATCAGCCATTGCTTTTGCTTTTCATGTCATTGCTTTTCAGACTGCAATGTGTGGTTTACTTGAAACTTACTTTCCAAATAAAGTGTCTTGGAGTTAAAAAAAACTGTGTCAAGAAGCAAACCCCAGCTCCGGTGGCTCGCTCCAGAACAGGTAAATTTGTGCAAATGGCTGGTGAGGAATGAGTCTAAGGTCCTGTCTGCTAAGGAAATTTACAACAGTGTAGCTATTTCAATGCAGATACCCAGTGCAAGCCCTAAGGTATCTGGCTCCCCAGCTGCAGTTTACTGGGGGGTTGTCAGGGGATGCTGCTGCATCAGATGAAGCCCTGCATGAGGCTGGTGCAGCACATCATTTAGTTACACCACTGCAAATTTCTTTAATGTAGACAGGGCCTTAGTTACTTTTGTTTCCACCGTTCTGCACCCAACCGACTGGACCCAGCATGGCTAGCTCATGCCGCTGCTCACCCCTGTCTGTTCTGCCAGGGCTGTGCTATTCTTAATGCACTAGCAGCTCCTCGCGCTAGCAGGAGTGTGTCTGACAATCACCCTCCCTCGCTCCTGGTGTACACGTAGCCTACGTTGGTGTAACAGATACCGAGGAGCTGGCAGAAGGTGCAGTTTACACCAGATTGGACTCTTTTGCATATGGCCCTGCGGGTCCTTCCCCCTCTCTAAAAAGGCAACTGCTATTCCCTGTACCTGCCATTCTCTCTGAAATGCGATGCCTGAACTCTTCTCTCATCTCCTCGACTACAGCTGGGCTGGAGTCAGAGAGTTTGGCTCTGGATCCAAAGTTGAGGGTTGCTCAAATCCAGCGTTTTCATTCAGACCCATTTCCAAAGCTGACAGATGTTACCGATCATGGTCTACCTATATACTTGGGGCTTGTCTACACTACCCGCCGGATTAGAGGGCAGCGATCGATCCATCGCGTCTGGTCTAGATGCGATAAATCGACTGCTGAGCGCTCTCCCGTCAACTCCGGTACTCCACCAGAGTCGACGGCAGAGCGCCAGCTGTTGACTTACCGCAGTGAAGACACCACGGTGAGTAGATCGAAGTATGTCGACTTCAGCCACGCTATTCACGTAGCTGAAGTTGCGTATCTTAGATCGACCCTGTGCGGTAGTGTAGACAAGCCCTTACAATATACCTGTTCGGCATTTCACATGACTCCGGCCTCTGCACCGTGTGTGTGTGTCAATCACGCTGCACACTAATAAACTGTATTTCATTAGGAGATTGGTCAAGAAAGGCAGTTGGTTTCCTACCTGTACAATTGGGTTGTGCAAGTTCTTCTGTACCGGTCCAGGACTATCCCCCTACCGACAGAAGGAGACAGATCACATTGAAACAGCATAAACACAGCCCTAGTACCGCACAGCACTGCTAGAGCAAAACCGGCCCGGGGATATAAACACACACCCAGCAGCTCTCTCTGGAAATCCTGCTTATTTCTGGGCTCCAGAGCATTAGCTGGTGCAAAGTCGCTGCTGTTTGATGGTGAAGCCAATTTGTTTTGGGAAGGAGAAGAGGGGTTTGGGAAAAGAGAAGATTAGGCGGAGGCAGGTAAAACTGTATGTCCCCTAGACTATGCCACAGAGACTAGGCTAAGGGCAACCAAGAGGGAAATTCAGACATGGTTTTGGAAAAGTTAGAATCTCAGAATGAAGAAGGGTGAATCTCAACCAAACTCCCTTGAAGCGAGACAAGATTCATTTAACCCTTTGGTCTCATGACCCCTGCACCTTTGTCTCATCTTTGCAAACCAGAGACATTTCTGAGAAACACCCGAAGTTTGGGGTGCTTCTCAGGGCCCCGACGCACTCTCCCAACCCACACTAGTAACAAAAATTAAATCCAGACGAATGCAGACATTTCGGTCCAGGTCCCTTTCCCAGGTCAAGAAACTAAAGAGGAAAAGTTTAAGCTGGAGCCACTATTTATGCTGTTCCGAGTTGGTCTGCCTCTGCCTCTGCCTGTTTGCAAGGGGCTAATGCCATGGGTTCTGGCCCGGTATAGGAAATGCCACAGATTGTCACATTAATTCGTGCTGGGCCAGGTTCGAAGGCAATGGGTGTAAGTTACACGTGGGTGAGCAGGTGGAAAGGAGCATGCACTGGCGAAACAGACATGCCAAGTGACCAAACTGGTGTGGAGATGGGCCTGCTTTACTACCTCTTCTCAGCTCTTTATTACACCCTTCTCTGCTGGCCCCCTACGCACAGAGTTTCCACCAGCTTACGCTCCTTTAGACTGAGATCTACTCCCTGAGCTCAGATCCCCTCTGACTCATATCTTGATTCAAATGCCACAGGTACTGGATGTAATTGGTCAAGCAAAAACGTAAGGAGGAGGACTGAAGCCAGCCCCTCGTTAACGACGGGGGATGTGCCTGACTATCACCAATTAGTAATAAATCATGATTATTTGTACAGCACTGTTCAGGGTGCTGGATGCTTTATGTGGGGATGGTCCAGGACTCAATGGGAAATGGCCTTGTTATCAGCTTGCACAAGGATTGGGGAAGATGCCGCATATTCTGCCCATTTGTGTTTAGATCCAGCTAGGAAGCACCATCCTAGTGCTAATCAAGCCTAGGGAGTGAAAAAAAACGAACACTGAGTGGAATGTACCATGCCTGAGAGGGAGGGAGGGAGGGAGGGGTGTGTGTGTGTGTGTGTGTGTGTGACACACATACACACTGTTTGAAATGGGAGGAACAGCCAATGTGAAAGCATGACTGTCAAACTACAAAACCCACACAAATAAATCTGCTCACTAAAAGTTAGCTCTAAGGGCTTGTCTCCACAGCGAGTTATTCCAGATTAGCTATTCCTGATTAACACCATGTGTGGATGCCTTTCTTCCGGAACGGGAGTGCCTTATTCTGAATTAGTTTAATCCAATCGGTCCTTTCTGTAGTTAAACTACTTAAACTAACTTGGAAACAGGTACTCTTAGGGCTTTTTTACACAGACAGTTTGTGCATGGTAAACTGAGGTGAAAATCTACCCCGCACTAGCCTGCTGCACACTAACTGGCTGTCTGGACGCTAGTGTCGTGCTCTGAAAGTTCCCTAATGCACTTTAATCTGCTCCCATTTCAAAGAGGGGGAGCTCAAAGCACACAAAGGAACTCGGCAGCAGGGTTTATTTTGGACACAGTGCGTGGCAGGCTAGAAATAGGTAGATTTACAGCCCAGCTTGCTGTGAACTGTTGGTCTAGACAAGCCTGTATTCTGGAATCAGGAAGAGTTAATCTGTTTTAAATTGTACTGTGCCTTATTCAGGATGAATTTTCATGTGCAGACAAGCCCTAAGAGAAAGCTTGTGCCACACCCCCCATTGGTCTCCCTGCCAGCGAGAGGCTTGGTGAGCCTCAGCTGTGAGGGTGGGCTTTGGAGATGCTGATGCTTCTAGGAGCGAAACAAACGCTACCCACTCAGGTGACTCCAGAGCGATCAGATGCTGCCTTACAGACGTGAGCTGGACTTTAACTGGTGACCCACAGCTAACGGGGCTGTTATCAAGCCGGCCAGTCCTCACACACTGTTCTTCTGGCTGCACAGATGCAGACACCCCCCATCTCTCTCCTTCATTGCAATGGGGCAATTGCCCGAGGGGCTTGGAGATTGTTCTCTCATTGCCTTAGTCAGCATATGCTGCGGGGCTTTCTTATGTGTCAAATGCTCACTCACTGAACTCCGCTCCCAGAATTAAGTTACGTTTATCTGCATCTATTAGCCAGGATATCTTCATTATGAACCGTATAACCTCTCTGCTCTCCCACTGCAATGTTTCTGGATATTTCCTGCACCTTCCCATTTATTTTCTCTATTGAGCTTTGAAATATTCTCTTCCACGCCGTCACTCCAGTCATTTAAAGCAATTCTATTGATACCGAAGCAACAGACTCCTGGCCTCTTTTTCTTTGCTTCTTCCATTAGTAGAAAAGGCTGCCGCTCTCTTTCTCCCCTCCCCCAACTTAAAAAAAGTGGAATGCAAAGGGGCAAAGTCAGCTCTCATTTACACACTGTTACACATCAAGAGTAACTTCACGGGTGGAATTATTGTAGATTTATACCCGCCTAAAAGGAGAGCAGAAATGTGGATTTACACCAGCTCAGTGTGTGAGATCATGTCTCCCTCTAGTGGCTAGAGAAAGTATCAGCCCTAATACTGTTCGCTAATGGAGATTCTCCATTAAACTCACAGCTATGCTTTTGGAGAGGAAATGGGTGGGTTCTGTCCCCACTGCTGCAAGTGTGTGGTTTACCCAGTGACTGTGGCTGGAAGCTCTGTGCCACTTCAGTTCACAGGGAGTTTGACAAACCATGTTTTCATTTTGACTCATGTGGGTTCCCAGCTCTCAAGTTTGATTCAGAGGAACTTGAAAGCTCAGAGTGAAACTTGGTCTGAGTGGCTCAATTTTGATTGACTGGGGGTGGGTGGGGGGATGTCATATCATGAGAAACTGTAAAGCTCTGCATGTACTCAGTCAATCCTAGAAAATGGAGCCCGAGAGGAGAAACAATTTATCAAAGTCTCAGTCCAGGTCCAACTCGAACATGGATCTGTTTTTAAGTACGTTCATAAATTTTTGCTTTGCTGAAGCTTGTTCGTCCCCTGGAAACCTGAGAGATTCCGAATGTCTAGTTGGGAAAACTGCCATTTCAATAAACCTCTTTGCAATCCAAGTTCCGGGCTGCAAAAATAATGGCCTGGCACAAAATTATAGTTGTTTCTTCAGGACGTTTTACTAAAATCAGAGATGCAGCATTTTTGCACAGCTCTTGAAAAGAGGGACTTGGATTCTCCACCGCCTTGTATTGTGTGTGGGCGTGGCCGCCAGTGCAAAGTGAGAGCAACACACTGCCCCAGCCACCATTAGAGACAGGGAAACACACTTTGCAGAGGAGCGAGTGAGCACACAGAGAGTCGGGCAGTGTAGAACCAACTCCTGGTTGGTATGTGGGTAGTTTTAACTCAGGATTTACATGAATAGCCTGATCGAAAGCCCAGTGAGAGGCTTTGCCTTGTCGTTGGCGGGCTTTGGCTCAGGCTCCAGAAGAGGGGGTGGCAAAAGACAAGCAGGTAAGAGTGATGGTCAGGGTTAGAAACATTGGCACGGATGTTAAGAGGCCAGCTTTAGGAGGCACACACGACCTCACAACCGCCTTACATTGCAGAGGGAATGCGTCCGATGCCGGGGCGAGTTGATGTCACTTGGCGTCGATGACCTATCGCCTTCTGCTGCCGACGCATCGGAGATTATGGAAGGCTGCCGTGAATGGCACGGACTCACTCTGACAGCTGGAAGGCAAGGAGCAGAGTTAGGGCTCAGTGGAATTAGAGTTTTCATCTCTGTGCTCTCCCTGCTTTAGCTCGGATGCTACACCATCCTCGGTCTGTGAATCTGGTTCTCTCTAGTGCTGTGTTTATACATGGACAGTCGCCGTCCGGGGCGCTGGATGAATGCTTTAGACCACCGCATAACGTCACAGAGCTGCTATCCTGCCTGTAACTTCTGGAGGGGCAGCTGCAGAGACAGAGAGGGTGCAATGGCTCAGATGCTGGACTAAAAACCTGCATTCAGGTCCCGGTTCTGCTGCAACTTAACTGCGTGAGCTTGGGCAAATCCCTATGTTTCTCTGTGCTTCTGTTCCCTATTTGTAAAGATCCTTAGTCTCCCTTCTTTATTTAGACCCTGACAGAACAAGGAGTAATGGTCTCAAGTTGTGGTGTAGGTTGGACATTAGGAAACTATTTCACTAGGAGGGTGGTGAAGCACTGGAATGGGTTACCTAGAATCACAGAATATCAGGGTTGGAAGGGACCTCAGGAGGTATCTAGTCCAACCTCCTGCTCAAAGCAGGACCAATCCCCAAATGCCCCCAGCAAGGATTGAACCACAACCCTGGGTTTAGCAGCCCAATGCTCAAACCACTGAGCTATCCCTCCCCCCGGTGATGGAATCACCATCCCTAAAGGTTTTTAAGGCCCGGCTTGACAAAGTCCTGGCTGGGATGATTTAGTGGGTGTTGGTCCTGCTTTGAGCAGGGGGTTGGACTAGATACCTCCTGAGGTCTCTTCCAACCCTGAGACTCTATGAGAATTAGTTAGATGGGTAACAGCTTGTGCCAAAGGGAGAAGCATCTTCATAATCCAAGCTAAATAACATAACGACTTTGTCTGGCCCCACATGGAATGCGGTTTGCTCAAAGGAACATGATCAGCTTAGTCTGGGCCCCATAGTTAGGTTTGGTAGGTAAAAGACAGAAAGGATGAATAGAAACATTAATAAATGTTTCAGGTTTTCTTGTTTCAGATCCAGACAGTCCCTGGCAATATTGTGAAGTCAAACCCTGGAGCACGGTGCTGTGGTGGGAGACTCAGAAACCGACCAGACTAATTTCATAGTCAAAGCTGAATGAATTTAATCTATCACTACTTTATGATGATATTTGTAAAGTGGGAAGATTAAATGAACATATTTAAAACCACACACTCTTGATATTGTCCTTTTAAAACAACTCACCCTAGAAGTTTGCAGGCTGGTCCAATTGGCCATACATAGTGTTCAAGCTCTAATATGGCTGCAAACATTGTTTGTGGGAATTTCTTACATTTCAGATGACGACACAGGCTGAGAAGTTACTGGTTTTCTCCCATCCTTCCTGCACGTGGTGGGGGCTCCCCAGGCTCGCCCAGTACCCAGAATGCTACTCAATAGTTTGAGATGATCGTGACCATCCCAATATTCACTTTCCTTGGTGAGTCCCTGAGCATGAAAGCCACCAAAATGAAGCTCTATTGTGCCGGACGACTCCAGCATGGGGCAATGGTTTGAGCACAGCACTGGCCGTGAGGACACCTCTATGCCATGCCTGCCTGCGACAGAGACGTGTACTGTGGCCATAGGCAAGTTCTTTAATGTTTGGGCTTCTGGTACCCCACTTGTAAAATGAGGAAAGGAATAGTCACTTCAATACATTAACATCTGCAAAGGGCTTTGAGATCCCCAGGTGAGCAGTGCTACAGAAGAGCAAAGATTGTTGTTGTGGTTAAAAGCGGGATCCTTGGGGCCCATCCAGGCCCAGGTATCGCTTATGCCTTGTGAGAAAGAAGGATAATCTCCTTTTGTTGAGAACACAACTTTAATCCAAATGGATCCCGAAGTGTTTCCTGAACACGCTGACGGGGGGTTTCAAAAGCAGCTAAGAGAGTAAAATACCTAATTCCGAATGGGAGCTGGGTGTCTAACTCCCTTGGGCTCCTTCAAAAATCTCCTGGAGTCAACCCACCACTGCAGGGCAGCCAGCTGTGGCCTTGAACGTGGCAGCTGTTTCACAGCACTGCAGGACAGGAAGCATGCTGTATGGAACCGAAATTGCAGGGGTGTGTGTGGATTTACAGAGGCAGACTGTAATCCCCCACAATAGCTGTGGGAAGGACATTGGGATACTACCGTGCGCTGCAACAGCAGCTCACGCGCTAGAGCAGTGTCACTCTAGCGTTTTGAGCCATTACTGGAGTATTTGTACTAAGGGCTGAGAAGAGGATACTCCTTGAACGCTGCATCCTTGTCCTGCAGACAGATGCCAGGTTATCTAGTGCTGCAGCGTTTCACTTTCTGCTGAGAGCGAGGGCAATCCTTGAACTGCCAGAGAATATTAGAAACCAGCAGCAGCCCATGAATGTGCAGTTCCACGCCTCAGGCGCCTGGAGCTAGCAGACTTGCTGGCTCCTGATCTCTCACGGCTTTGCACAGGGTCAGGCACGGCAGGGCGCAGGTGCCCTTCTGCTTGCAAAGAAATTCCGCTGCAGCGTGGTGCTCGCTGCTGACTTCTGAGCAAATGCATCCTCCTCCCTGAGCTGCCTTTGCAGGGCTTAAAGGAACGAGGTGCTGACACCTTGGAGATCGCCTCTCAGGAAAGGCTAGGAACTGCTGCTTCTCGAGGCCTGGGATTTGGCTACACCCAGCTGGGGTGCTGGGTAGGTTATTGGAACAGGGAGAGCACACAGGGTAGCTTAGAATTGAAAGGGAAGAGGGCAAAGCCTGCTTGGTGGCCTTGAAACAGCATCATGCGCTCAAGCAGGAGAGTACAGGCTCCAGGGAGGCCAATGCTTTCAGATGTGGCCGTTTCAAGCGAGGCAGCTACATCCATTTAGCCTGTACAGCTCTACGCGGCAGGGACTCTCTCTTACGATGCGTTTGTACAGTGCCTGGCACAAGGAGGGCCGGATCTCATCGGGGGCTTGAATGTGCTACCGCAGTACAGATAATAAAGAAAGATCCATTATTACTAGGTGCCTAAGCGCGTGCCCTGATTTCCAGAAGTGCTGAGCTCCCATTGACTTAGAAGCTGTGGCTGCTTGGAAAGTCAGGCCCCTTACTCAGATGGCCAACTCTGTGCCCCCCGGTTGGAAAACCCTGGCCCAAGTTCACAGCATGGAAGGCAGAGAGTGGGGAGATCCGTCTCCATTGACTCCGGCCTGCTGCTCTGAAGCGGAGTTGAAGCGGCTTCCTGAAAGGGGATTAGTTCAGCAGGCCGCCCAGCTGGCAGAGCCGACTTCATCAAGAATGCCGTCGTCTTAAAGGCAGACGAGATCACAGAGGTTTCCCAAAGGGGTTTGGGGCTGGCTTGGCACTCACCTTGCCGGTCTGCTGAATGCTGAGGGTGCGCATGGTAAAGGGTCTGCTGGCTCTGCCGGATAGCAGCCGTGAGCGGGAGATCTGCCTGCATCACCCACTCCTGATTCCCATTCAGCACGGTCTCGCCTGGCATGGCTAACGAGTGACGCTTGGGGACATCCTTGGTTAACGTGGCTAAGGACTGCTTGGCCTGATGGGATAAAAGAACAAAACACAGGACAATGAAACGCTTCTCTCAAGACAGCACTCGGATTGCAGTGCGTTCAAGTCACCCCTGTGCAGAGGGGCTAACACAACACCCGAGGGTCGGTTTCACACTCCAAGACGACAATATGATGTAGGTGCTGCTTTTAGGGTTAAATCCTCCCAAAAGACGTGGTTTCTTTTACCAAGGTTGAGAATTAACTCTTCTGGGGGGATCTGCGTGCTGCCAATGCTGCAACAATAGGATTTCAGAACGCAAGCAGCTACCATTTAGATCCGACTGAATGCAAAACAGAACATGCCCTTGTGGAGAGCTGGGATGCCAGCCCCGGCTTTCCTGCAGCCCCCAGGTAAGACTAAGCATAAGTGATTGAGCTGGGGTAGCATGGCCAGCTGAAGTCAAACCTAGTTGGTCATCGCAAAGAAAACAAAAACAGCACAACAAAGCGCTCGCGTGTGATTTACCTTCGACAGAAACCTGGACCAAAACCGGAAACAGCTGTTCCTGCAAATACAGGAGCCAGTGAGTTATCCAGTGAGCGGTGCCAGATTTCATGAAGAAAGGCAAAGGCACACAGAGAAAGTCAGCGGTTGGCTTTGGTTCAGATGTGTTAAACAGGCCTGTTTGTTCTTCTGCTGTTCCCGGTGGACTTGGCAGGCTCACAGGGACGCGTTCCCCCCTGTTCAATATTTTGCTTTTTTGAAAAATTAAAGAGAAGCATCTACAAAGTAAAAATAATTTGAAAATTCTCATTAAAGAGGTGCCCGTTGCTTGACTGTACCTTTTAATTAGCCAGCAGAGAATAGCTCCCATGAGTCACTTGATGTTTCGTAACTAGGAAAACACAGAATATTTCCACAGTTCTAGGCTGGCTGGGTTTTTTCCAGGCCCTCAAGGTGTCACTTATTAAAGGCCCAATCCTGCCTGTGATCCCTTTATGCCCGTGTGATGCCCTGTTGCCTTCCCTGGGACTCTGTGCAGGTGTCGAGGTAGGTCAGTGATCAGATTAAAGGATCAGGGTCTACACCAAGCCTGACTGTTGCATTAAATGATGTGGTGCCTTTGGTCGGACTTCAGAGGAACAAGGAGGGCATGGATTTGCTCCTAAGGTGCAAATGGAGCTGCTGGCAGCAACATGCCGTGCACACTCCTTTCTCTGCCCCGAGCCTTGCACTGGGTTTCTTTGGGTGTCCCCAAATGTTGCACTGCAGGACACGTGAGCCATGAACCCAGAGCCATGGGGCCCAATCCTGCTCTCAGTGGAGTCAGTGGGTGCAGGATCAGCTCCTATGTGCCTGAGCCAAAGCCTGCTGAAGTCAATGAGAGGCTTCCCTTTGATGGACTCTGGATCGTGTCCCTGGGGAGGAACCATTATTGGTAAGTGATTCGCTTTTTAAAAACCAAAGAGGAAGAAAAAAAACCCAATCAAATCGCGACTTACCAGTATTTTTTTGGGTAGCTTTGGAGCGAATACTCAACTTACCTATGCAATATTCCCACTGACTACAAGCAGGGAAAAGGCAGACTGTGTGATACAATATATTAAAAACAAAATCCAAACTCTCTTATGCATCCAATTCCCTCTCTCCCCTCGGCATCCTACCTAGTGCTTTGTCTAATCTGTTCCACCAAACTCCATTTAATGCTAAGAAAGTGACTCCCGAGTCCTGCTCTTAGGCTGCCACTACAGCAGCGAGGAGTCAACCAAACACACAGCACACACTGGATGTAAATATATGCATCGGTGAGTCTCGTATATGCCACGTCTCCAGTGTGTTTTGCTTTTGTGAAAGAGCCTAGGTAGAAGTGTTCCTGCAACAGTGTGTGGAATTTGCATATAAATACCGCACAACAGACCCCAGAAATAAAACATCCGTCCATCTGAAAGGCGATGGAACATTATGTACAATGGCCCAACTCAAAGAACATGCACAAATTGCCAACAGTGCTACTACAGTTTAGGACCTGTCCGCATTTCCATTATAAAACCTGATTTTCAAGGGTTTAGAAGTCAGCTAGGAAAAGGCACTCCAGGATACAGCTTGACCATGCACACAAGATCTCAGCCCATAAGCTGCTTTTATTTTTTAAAAGCAGATTTTCAACAAAATCCCTGGCTGAAAATGTTTAAAAGTGCTTTTCGACTGTCTAAACATGCGTTCTGATGAGCCTCCACGCTTACTGGGTCAAAGTCACTTCCACCTCACCTGGCTTGGTTGCAAGGAGAGAGAGAGAGAGTTTTCCTAACTCCCTGCAAGGCCACCCTAGGCACAGATCCCTCAAGGGGAGTCAGGAGCCCAAATATCTTTGAGGATCTGGGGCACGAGTCTCCAAGTTGGCCTCTTCCCTTTTCACACCTCACCTGCAAAGTTCTGTAGGTGGAACTCTGCCCTCCGCTAACGTGTTCAGATCCTGCTCGACTATCTTACATCTGCACAACCCCCTGCTGTTTTCCAGGGGGCTTTGGCGAGCTACTAAGTGAAATATCCCAGCACTGGATGTGTGCACAATCGCCACAAATGGCTGCAACACGGAAGACTCGGTTCGTTTCTCCAGATCTAAGGACAAGCATCTACATTCTTCAAGTGAGGAAACAAGGCACCGTTTGGACTGCGGAGGCAGTGATCAGATCACAAGCACACGGCTGGCTTAACGTCCAGTAAGCAAACGCCCCTGGATTACAGTCAGACTGGCAAGCTGACAGCGTGCTGCCAATAAGGCAAACATGAGGTATTAATGAGGTATTGGCCAGATCCTCCCCTGGTGCAAAATGGCGTAGCTCCGTTGAAGCCAACAGAGCTATGCTGGCGATTTTTATTAATATTTATTAATGTTTTAATAATTAACAAAAAAGAGAAATACTGTGAAAAGCAGAGCACCTTTAAAGCAATGCATCTCAAATCCTTATCCCTGGGAGTTAAACAGTTAAAAAAAACCAACCCACAACACACACATACAACTAGGATTGTTATCTAACAGATATCCTTGTCACACTGTGCTAGAAAAGTTGTAAGCTCCTTTTCAGAAACACTTGCCATAAACATTGGTTGCTGTGAATTCACCTGCATAACACCAAGGTTATTAAGCTTGATTACCCGTCACACACTATAAAATCTCTAGCTTTATTCCTTAAATATGAATTACTCTGGGCCCAGTCTTCCACCTTTACTCATGTTGATCTGCAGAGAAGGTGCCTTCCTTTGCAAATAACCCCCTTGCCGTCAATGGAGCTAACTGCAAGGTGCCACTCACTGTGATTCAACGTGACCAAATTCTGGCCTAAGATTAGAAACACTGAGGTGTATTCTATGGTCAAGTCCAAGAAAGATATATTTAGCTCTCAACAGACAGTCCAATAAAGGTAAGAGAAACGATCCCAGTGTCCTTTCCTGAGATCTGCTGTCTTTACCGTGAAGCACCCTCCTTTCTCAGCTAGGTGAGAAACCACAATATTCCTTCTCTCTGAGCTACCCAGGCTGCTTTCTGAAGACCACTGAGCCCCGGACAGGCTTTGAACACTAGGTGTCGCAGTGACTGTGCACTGTGAAATTATGCAGGGCAAGGTGAATCAACGCACAACACATTGTGATGTATCTATTTAATACCGGGGAATATTTCTAAACTGGGGGAAATTGACTGCATGTCCAGCTGTCATGTGTATTTTATGGCAGAAATTTGCTTTGAACAGTGAAAACATAGGAGGCAATTGACAACCAGCCTGCTTATGATTTCAGAGGCAAATGCTGAAGAATATGTAGGCATATATGGGCAGAGGCACGGGGGTGGGTGCATGGACACGTGCTTGGAGCGGTGAAGGAACTGGGTTATGGATACGCTTGCGTGTATGTGTATGAATAGATCCAGCACTGTACGTGTAAGTAAAGGGGCGTATGAACTTGTGTTCATATGAACGGTGGGGACGTGCGGGTACTTGTGATGTGGGTACGTGTCTGCACCTGTTTGATCATTCTAAGCCTTTTGGAGGCATCAGGCTCAGTGGTATTGGTGTAGATAGGCAGGGATGTCTGTGCTGGGAATGGGGACATCCTTATGTATTTCATGAAAGGAAACTGCACATCATACTGAAGCCTGCCAGTCTTACCAAACTCCCTTTCAACTCTGCCTTCTCTACTTAATTCATTGGCCAGACGGCACACAAGGAAGCTTACAGCTGAGCAGTCACAGATGTACAAGTAAGAAGGGTGCCTACTTTCAATGACATTCACCTTGGGCTTCCAGCACCATGTTGATCTGCAGAGAAGCCAGACAAAGAAGATGGTTTTGTTTTTGCTTTTCCTGGCAAGCTTTTGAAGGCAATTAGGGTCGATTTGTGGCAATCATATCTTTGGTCGGTGTTGCGAGCCCCTTAATAAAATGAGATCGTTTATCACCCAAGCAGGTAAACATTGATTTCAAGTGTGCGTCTGCAGCCTAGCCAGACTTTGCAGTGCGTGGGGAAAGTTGCAGGTTGTTCAACACCTGGGAAATAGAGTTTACGTTGCAGGTGGCTACAGCACGAAGGCAGCAAATAATGAGTGCTGGGGGAATCGCCAAGGGTTCTGGGATGACTGCAGAGGCAGGAACGCAGCTTCTACAAGCGTCTCCCGGGGTGGTTTGAAAGGCTGCCTGTCTAGGGTTGCTGGACCAGAAACATACGACCATCTGCTAAGGTGAAAGTGTCCAGCCGGGAGACATCCACTGGGCAGGGGCTGTCACAGCGAATCAGACCAAAAGCAAACCCTACAGAATTCATGGTAATGGCAGAGACTCTGGACTGGCTGAGGTTTTCTAGGGTACGTCTCCGCTGCAGCTTGGAGGTGCAATTCCCAGAGTGGTACCTGCACACACGCGAGCTAGCGCAGAGCTATGCTTGGGCTTGGATGCTCAAGGATCTCAGATAGCACGGTACTTGCGTGGCTCGCCTGAGCTGCTGCGGTCACGCTGCTCAGTGCGGCAAGGGATTGAGGTTGGATATTAGGAAAAACTCTCTTACTCTAAGGGTTGCTAAGCACTGGAACAGGCTTCCAAGGGAGGGTGTGGAACCCCCATCTTTGGGGGTTTTTAAGGGCAGGCTGGACAAACACCTGAGGGAGAGTCTACTTGGTCCTGCCTCAGAGCAGGCGGCTGGACTGGATGACCTCTCGAGGTCCCTTCCAGCCTCACATTTCTATGATTTTTAGCTAGCAGGTGAACATCTTCCTGAGCTGGGATTTACACCTCCCAGCTGCACTGTAGAGGTGCCCCAGCCGCACTCCAGCCTAAGCAAATGCCTCCCGCTACAGAGGCAGGAGGGAGGGCTCTCACCATGGCTAGCTCGGCTTCCAGTTCCTTCATTCTGTTGTCTTTCAGGTCCAGCTGGGAGCGAAGCGCGCTGGCGTGGTCTGTCGCCTCTTTGGCTTGCCGGCGTAGCTCCCACTTCTCTCGCTCCAGGAGATCCTTTTCTTTTGCAAGTGCTTTCACCGCATCCTCGCTCTCCTGCAAAGACACCAGGGCAAAGGCAGGGAATGAGAGACCAGGCACAGCTTGCTTCCCCAGGAAATCCATGCCGCGCAACACAGGGCAGCGTTTCATCCTGTATTAAAAACACTGGGCAAAATCATGACCACACTGGAGTCAATGGCAAAGCTCCTACTGACTTCAATGGGGCCAGGATTTCACCCCTCTTCACTAGCAGGATCTCTTCACTATTCCCATTTCATCTCTTCCTTACCTCCTCCTACCACAGCCTATAGCCAGGGTGAATAGGGAGGGTTGTAAGGAAGCTGCGGGTCTGTGTCGAGGGTAGTAAGTAGGGCAAGAAGCAACACACTGAAAAACTGAAGGGCAAACAAACAAAAGTAAGAGACAGTTTTCACCACCTGTGTCTCTTTGTCACGCTTTGGACTAGACCCCTCCTGGAGACCATCTGACCACGTGAGTGCCACCGACCAGGCCCATGGATCTCCACTGCAGCCCATGGGCCGAGGGTGGCCATAATGAAGTGCCAGCGTTTCACCAGAACGTGAGCACGGAAACGAACACTGGAGAGAAGCAAGGAGCTGGCTGCTCGAGATAGCCCTGGGGATTCTAATTCCCAGTGCCAAAGAACCTAAAGCGGAGGCAAGCCTGTTGGGAAGCCCAGCTGTCCTGAAAACGCACCGTCTTCTACTGTTGGACACAAGCCTGTGGTATCTCCTCCTGAATTACAGATTTAGTCTGTCCCCTGTGGATACAGTGATATGAGAACTGGCCTCATAGGAAACCCACTCCCTCTTTCATCACTTACAACAGAGCTTAATAAAAACGAAAGATTCCGTGTTTCTACAAGGAAACTCCCATTAAAAAAAAATACAGGTGGCAGCTACTTTGTGTGCAGCTTCGGTAGAGATACAGAAGTTTTCTGGGTTTTTAATCTGTCTGTCTTTGGGTTCTGCTCTCCTGCCTACCACTGTGATATCTGAGCACCTGCCACATGGAATTTGGTGGCAACAGTCTAGTCCCTAGTGGGCTTCAAGGAACCCTGGCTCTTCTCCTTTTCTGGGTTTGAGAGCTTTGTTGTGCTTCTGGAGATTAATCATACTCAGGCCTTCTCCAGCCCTTCTCACTCATAGATCTCAATGCCCTTTACAATGGTGGCTAAAGCACTATCATCTCTGTTTGACATGGGGGCAAACTGAGGCACAGTGGAGTCATGTGGTCCAGGACAGAGTCTGTGGCAGAGACAGGAACTGAATTGTAGTTTCCTGGGTGCCACTCTGGTTCCCTGACCACTGGACCACACAGTCTTCAGGTTCCTGCGCCAAGGAGATGACATCCTGGAGCCACCTGGGAGGAGATTGCTGGGTGGGAAATTACCTGGATACTAAAAGCACAGAAGCCAACTCACTTGCGTTGTCAAGGCCGTGCAGCACTGGGAGCCCAGCTGATGCAGAATGCCAGCTAACTAAGTTATTAGTTTGACGGTGGTCACGGCCCAGTGCAAACTAATGCAGTGAGGCGAAAGCAGCACGGATGTGATTGTGCTAATGGCAGCGTGCATCCCGCCGGCTGTATTTTTCACTTTTCAAGACTTTTTTTTTTTTTTTTTGGTAAAAGAGGACTGTAGACACCAGCTGCATTTGCGTGTTGGGTATTACTTTCTGCCAGGGATCCCTCCCCATGATGCTGCTTTAGTGATTAGCAGCTGCAGAAAAGTCCAGCTGTTTTGAGAGTCGGCTCCTCCAGGAACGGGTCGAGGGACATGCAGCTTGGTGCCACCTGTGCCCGTGCAGGGAAACAAATCACTGGGGGCCGATTTGACACCTCGCAGTCCAGGGGACAGTGCACAGCGTACTTTGCCCAATGGACAAAGGGGGAAGCAGAGACGGGAAGTGTGAAGCTAGAATGTCTTTCTCCCGGTGCTTCCTCGGTTACTTCCTTCTGCACAGCAGCTCAGCTGGAGAGAGGAGGAAAAGGTGGAGCCAAGATTGTGTCTGTTGTGTCTGCCCTTCGCCCCCTGCCCACACACCTGCATGGGAGGTGGGATCAGCAGCTCAGCACCAGCTGCTTCCCGAGACACCATGCAGGGCCTGGCAACATAGGTAGCCCATGGACAGGGACTGCTTACATCCCCTTACGTCACTGTGCATGTGGTCAAGCCCGAAGGCTGAGATTTGCAAAACTGCCTATGGGAAGTGGGTGCCTAAATGCTTCGGAGGCCCAGGGAATCTCAGACTAGGTGTCAGTACATGGGAGTGGTGGCTTATACCAAATAAGACCAGGCTGACATGCTCTGCAGCTAGTCTGATTGTTTTAAATTCTAGCCCTACTGAAAAACCTCAGTGCATCCCTCTCCTTTCCAGGACGGCTAAAGGGTCATTCAGAGAGCAGTTCCTGTTGTCATAGACAAATGAACATTTCAGTTTCTGCAAGGCCCAGCTCAGGAAAACACAACCCAACCCCCAACGTTGCATGTAATGAAGGCAGCAGTGTTCTCGCCTCACCAACAGCTTTGCATATATGTAGAATTCTAATGACCTCGGCCAAACGACGTCAGTCCTTCCACATACAGCACTGGAGCGAAGAGTGCTGAATTAACACGGGGGACACAAGGGAAGGGTATCAGCTTAAAACATCGGCAACGCCGTCCCTGCATCCTGCTTCCCACTGAAATCCCCTCCACGCTCCCATGTGTTCAGAGGTGTTATCAGAGCGAGGTCGAAGCCCTACATTTTTATAGAGAACAGCAGGCAGATGTTTTGCATCATTCGTCAACCACTGTGATGGAACATTGTTGGCTCTTCCCCATATTACAGATGAAACTGTTCTATCAACACCAGCCTGCAGCCTCTGCTGCCGAGAGTGTGGTTTCCCCGGCCATGCAGACAAGTGCTTTTTCCTGGGCAACTTGTTTGAAAGACATGCTGTTGTGAGAGTCTATAGCCTGATTTGAGCAACAGCACTCACAGAATAAGCAGATCCTCTCTGGTGATTAGGGAAAACGTGATCAAACCACCGCTAGCCACAATCATGTTCAGAAACACTGAGCACCCGCAACGCCCACTGACTCCAGCTTGAGGTTGAGTCTTGGATGCTCAACACTTCTGATAATCAAGCCTCGTTATTGCACCGTTTCCAGGCACACTGTAGACCATACCTAAGGGGCTTAGGTCACTGTTACAGACTATGGGTGCGGGTCCTCGAGACCAGGGTGGCAATGTCATTTCCTTTGAGGCTTGTGGAGAAGTGTTATGTGATACCCTGGGAGAACAAGCGCACGGAAGAGGCAGGATGCTTTTTCTCACACTCTTTGATCCTCTTCCATGAATACAAGAGATGACCTCAGAGTCACCCAGACCCCAGTTCATGGGTTATTTCATACACTAAGTTTCTCAGTGGTGAAAATATGCAGGCTGCCTGCCACAGAGTGGAAACGAGGACACGTCCTAAGCTTCTCTGCAAACACAGCCCCCAGGGAAGAATTGCCTCAGACTCCCATAAAGATCCTACCAGCAGATCTGGCTGAAGCAAGTGGAGGGGGTGCAGAAAACATAAAACCTCCAGCATTCTTGCAAGCAAATGACCAGCACACAGAGCCTCTCCCAACCTATGTGCCTTCCTCCATGCATTCCTCCCGCACGTGTCTTTGGGATTTTTTAAATTGCATTGATTTTCTCACACGAGCTGGAAAGAAAAATACAACTTTCTGCAAAAGCCAAAAGCTGGATTCGAGTGATCTTTGTTATGATACTTTAAAAATAGAAACTCTCTCTCTTTGCATGGAAAAAAGCCCAGAATAATTACAGATGTTTGAGTCCCATGGCTGTTTATTGGAGCGGACGGCTTTATGCAGCCTAATCAAAAGCAAAACAGGAAACTGTCTCTCTCTATATATCTATATCCTCTTGCAAACAGAGCAGAGATGCTGAAAACATTTCAGAGCAATGCTATTTATTCTTGAGCGACTTAGTCTAGAGTCACTGCAGTTTGTATGTTCTTTTAACAAGCTCTTAACTTTAAGGACAATTATAAAACCTGTCCTTGAAATAACCCGTTGTAAAGGTTCATCCCCTTGAGCAGAGAGAGAGCGAGAGAGCGCGCACCATATTGGTTCAATGATTTCTTCCAGTCCGATTTGTTACATGATATGGATGGAGCAATACTCTTAAATCAAACACTGCTAACTTTGCTCATTGACCTGACTTTTCCTGTATTTATGTATTTACTAGTGCTCCAGTTTCCACAGTTATATTGCCAGCTGCCTTACAATCTTTTATTTGCTCACTCACCTGAGAGACGTTTTTTTGATCAGGGAGTGAAATCTCTCTAGGTCTTTTCACTACCATCATTCATCACAGTAACGCGAGTAGATTTTGGACTTGATCTTGCGGCACTGAAGTGAATGGGACTTTTGCCATTGACTTCAATGGGGAGGATCAAAGAGTTTCTGTGTGGGCTGGTAATGTTTTCAGGACAATTTAGAAAGGCCAGTGCACATATTCAGTACAAGCCATTGCAGACTGCGGTACAGAGAGAGCCAATAGGACACCAGCCCCTTGCTTTGGATAGTGCAGATGTCATGGCTTTTAGAGCCTGATCCAGAGCCCACTGATACCAATTGAAAGGCTTCAGCATGTCCCCAGGATGTGAGAGAGATGGACCCTGCAGCCCCCGAGAGCGTGGGAAGATGGACTCTGTGGTGTGATACAGGCTGCTGGTGCAGATGGCACCCAAGTAAGTGCTCATGTACTCTGCAGATACAGTATCCTGCCACCCTAGTGTTACTAGCAACAGACTGCCTGCTCCCTGGGTATAGATTGCACCAACAACGGGGAGAGGGTGTGTGTGTAATGGCTGGTGGTGCGTTGGAGTTTGTGCATGCACAGACCACACCTCCTTACCCTTACATCCTGGGCAGTATGCAGCAGAGTGGCGTCTCTGAGGACTTTGAGGGTGGAATCCAGCTCACAGAGGACCATTTCCCACCCTGACCCCTCTCTGCCTGCGGGCTTTTTCTAGCAGGAACCTTTAGGCATGGCAGCCACATTTAAGAAATGTGCAATATTTTTGCATTTTGACAGCTCAAGTTTATCACTTACACTATGTTAAACAGCGATGTCTGGGCTAAAATGAAGCCACAGTATAACAACTAAAACAGAAGAACATCAGAATGGCCATTCTGGGTCAGACCAATGGTCCATCTAGCTCAGTGTCCTGTCTTTGACAGTGACCAGAGCTAGAGGCTTCAGAGGAAACGAACGCAACAGGGCAATTACTGAGTGATCCAGCCCGTCATCCAGTCTCAGCTTCTGGCAGTCAGAGGCTTACGGACACCTGGAACATGGGGTTGTGTCCCTAACCATCTTGACAAATAGCCATTGATGGACTTATCCTCCATGAGCTTATTGAATTGTTTTTATAACTCAATTATACTTGTGGCCTTCACAACATCCCATAGCAATGAGTCCACAGTTGACTGTGTGAAGAAGTCCTTCCCTAAGTTTGTTTTAAATCTGTCGCCTATTAATTTAATTGGGCGACCTCTGGTTCTCGTGTTATTTCTCCCTTCCCATAACACTTCCTTATTCACTTTCCCCACACCTTTCCTGATTTTATAGATCTCTATTATATCCTCCCTCAGTTGTCTCTTTTCTAATCTGAACAGTCCCAAGCTCTCCTTGTTGTTCCATACCCCTAATCATTTTTGTTGCCCTTCTCTGGTTTTTTTTGCCAATTCTAATATATCATTTTTGAGATAGGGTGCCCAGAACTACACACGGTGTTCAAGCTGTGGATGTCCCAGGGATTTATCTAGGGGCATTGTATTTTCTGTTTTATTTTTTCTCTCTTTCCCAATGGTTCCTAATATTCTGTTAGTTTTTCTTTCACTGCTGCTGCACAGTGAGCGGATGTTTTCAGAGAACTATCCACAAGGACTCCAAGATCTCTTTCTTGAGTGATAACAGCTCATTTAGACCCCATCATTTTGTAGGTGTACTTGGGATTATGATTTCCAATGTGCATTACATTGCACTTAACATTGAATTTCATCTGCCATTTTGTTGCCCAGTCACCCAGTTTTGTGAGATCCCTTTGTAGCTCTTTGCAGTCAGTTTTGGACTTAACTGTCTTGAGTAATTTTGTATCATTTGCAAACTTTGTCACCTCACTTTTTATCCCTTTCCCCTGATCATTTATGAAGATGTTAAACAGCACTGGTCTCAGTACAGGTCCTTGGAGGACCCCGCTATCTACCTCTCTAAACTGTGAAAATTGACTATGTAATCCTACCCTTTGTTTCCTATCTTTTAGCCAGTTACTGACCCATGAGAGGATCTTCTTTCTTATCCCATGACTGCTTGCTTTACTTAAGAGCCTTTGGCATAGGATCTTGTCAAAGGCTTTCTGAAAGTCCAAGAACATTATCATCAATTTTATCATCCTTGTCCACATGAATGTTGACACGTTCAAAGAATTCTAATAGATTGGTGAGGCATGATTTTCGTTTACAAAAGCAGTGTTGACTCTTCCCCAACATAGCATGTTCATCTGTGTCTGATAATTCTGGACAGGCTTTGCAGGAGCTTACTTTTCTGTGTTGCTCGTAGTTCCTGATGAAGTCACGTAGCTGTTCCTCCCGGCTCTCCAGCGTGGCATAGAGCTGTTGCATTTGGCTTACCAGGTCTGTCTTCTCTGCTTTCAAACGTTTTCGATCTGCCTTCATGGCTGCATGAAAGAACACAGTTACAGCTCAAGGTCATAGACAGGAAATGGGGCTCTTCTCTGCATTCAGAAAGTCACATCTCAATCTTTCCAAACACTCTGGGCTTATTTTAAACACAGGACAACTACAATTCTACAAAGGATTCTGAACTCCTGATTTTCCTGTAATAATTAGCGTGAATAGGAACCACCACGGATGCTCTGCCTAGTTAGCTGAATGATGCAAATGGAATCAGAGCCTGATCTATGCTAGGGATATCTGTAAATTCACCAGTCCATATCCATGTATTATGAATATCTCTTTCCACGGTTGGAAACTAAGGCCCTTATCCAGCAGAGAACTTAAGCACATGGCTAACCCAATTTATTTCAGTGAGCCTATTCATGTGCTTAGGACAAGGATGTGCTAAAGTGCTTTGATGGATTGTGGCCTAAATTGGATCTAAAAAAGAAAAGACCTGTGCTATTCTTAATCTAAAATGTTACCGGTCTACTACAGCCAAAATCAATGTTGTTTTCAATGCTCTAAGTTAAAAAAGAAACAGTGGTGTTGGTAGTGACCAATCCTACTAGATTTTAAGAACTGGTCTGATCATTTACAGTTCTGAAGTCTTTCAAATGTACCTGTCTGCCAGAAGAAAATGCCTTTATTTTTTAAGCATGAACTCAGTGCAATCCACACCGGATGGCAGGAAATTCCTCTACTGATTATGCCAAGTTTGCTTCTAGATTGGAGGTGGAACCATGCCAAGTTTACAGCTAACCCTAGAACCACAAGGAAGAATCCTGGTTTCAGTGAACTCAGTGGCAAAACTCCCACTGGCTTCACAGCGGGGCCAAGGTTTCACCCATAAAGTCTGAAGAGCTTTGGATCTGGCATTCCATCTCTCTGCCAACTTCAACTAAAGAAAATAACTAAGATCTGAAACGACAGTCCAGGGGCTAGGTTCTGATCTCATCTACGCTGGTGTCAATCCAGAGCAGTTCCACTGAACCCAATGTTGGTGTGATGCAGATCAGAATTTGGTCAGACCTTCCAAGCCCAATTCAACCTGAGCCAGCAGGGCAGCACTACCCGTTCGGATGGAATAATCACACCCGGCTGATTTTCAAATTCCAACTACAGAACAAAACCAGTGGGGTGGGGGAAAAAGCATCTGAGATTTTTCATCTCCAAAATTTCAGGCTACAGGCATTTCACAGCAGGCATGTTCCTGTGCTGGGCAGAGTGCTCCCTTCTGCTCGTTACTGCAAAAATAAGTCACCCATCGTGTTACATCATATCAAGCATCTTTCAAGGAGGAGGAGCAGGAGATATTTGGGGTGCCTGAGTGAAACAGAGTAAGAAACTGAGGAAGGGAGACCAAAGGGCAGGGAGGTTGACCCTAAATAAACAGGGTATTTCCTCCTTGCTCACAAACTAGTGTAAATTACAAACACCACAACACTGAGGCATGACAGTGTTTGTTATGGCTCTTAATCTTCCAAGTTACAATGCAGCAAACTGACGGGGAGTAGCAGAAAACAAGTGCTGACTTCTCACCAGTTCACTTCATTTCCCCAAGCCCAGCTCAGAGAAGTAGCGCTGTCCTAGTAGTGCTTCCTGGTGGGAAGAACGAAACACGTACGTCTGAGCTGGAATAGGAGAATCCTGGAGAAAGTACATTGCTTGGCTTGTTCCACGGATTACAGGTGGAAAGAGAAGTCAGGATCAGAGAGCAAACAGAAAGACACGCCATGATAAAGGGGGTTCTTGTGATACTTTCAGTCCAATCAGAAGTAGGAAGTGCCAGGAATCTCTCAAGAAAACTTGTGCCCATGAATCTTCTAGCCTAATATTGCAGAGCCAACGGTTCTGATAGTTCATATAAACATGCTCACCTTACAAGGCTCCCGACTGGCTCAAAGAATCTCAGGGTATGTCTACACTTGCCGGTGGATCGAAACTGCTGCAATCGATGCAGTGAGTGTCGATTTAGCGGGTCTAGTGAAGACAAGCTAAATCGATGGGTGAACACGCTCCCATTGATTTGTGTACTCCACCTCCCCGAGAAACGTAAGGGAAATCGACGGGAGACGCTCACCCATCGACACGGCGCAGTGTCGCCACTGCGGTAAGTGGATCTAACTACATCCACTTCAGTTACGTTACTCACATAACTGAAGTTGTGTAAGTTAGATCGATTTACCACGGTAGTGCAGATCAGGCCATAGTAATGTAGGGTTGGAAGAGATCTCAAAATCCATCCCCATCCCTCTGCACTGAAACAGGACCAAGTATACCTAGACATTTGTAGGGATTGAACCTGGGACTTCTGGATCTAAAAACATGAGCTGCTTCTGCTCAAGCGAATGAACCTGGTCTACAACACTGTGCTGTTACACTAGTTTCCAGGATCTTATTCAAACTGAACCTGGAACCTCTTTGTACCAATGGATGTTGGGCAAATTGCATTCTGCAACTTTATGAAATAATAAATTTTAAAAAAAGGGCCAGATTCTGTCCCCTTAGATATGTTAAAGTCACTTTATTCCCTTGCTTTCAATGAGATTATTTGCAGCACAAAATGCTAAACTAAGCATGAGCAAGAGCAACAAAAATGAGCCCTAAAAGGTTTTGATTTTCAAAACTTGTTACATTGAACTCTCCCCACTGATTTGAGTCCCCTACACAATTCCCATATTTTACTGGGGAGAAAATACCAGGTAATAGAGAAGAGAAAGGCAGAACAAGCACCAATGGCTGAAAGTTAAAGCCAGACAAATCCAAATGAGAAATCAGGCACACACTTGGAACAGTGAGGGTGATTAGTCATGGGAACAAAACTACCAAGGGAAGTGGTGGAGCTGCCATCTCTTGATGTCTTCAAAGCAAGACTGGATGCTTTTCTGGTTGATGCTTCAGCCACTGGGCTCGATAGAGGAGCAACGGGGTTAAATTCAATGGTCTTTATTATAGAGGAGATCAGACCAGATGACCTCATACGCCTTCTGGCCATAAAAATCAAAAAGTTTACATTACAAAAAAAACTGCAGCCATTTGAAATCATGTTGGCTTGAGAATGCGCACGGGGGGCGGGGAACGACAAAGAAAACATCAACACAACATTTTTGCTTTAGATTACATTAAAATCCATGTATTTTCTCTCTGTTTTCTAGATGCTCATTTGCAGTGGTGGAATTTTTTCGTCTTATAAATACTGTATGGAGCATATTAAAAACAAGGCCAAATAATGACACAATAAATCAGGGAATATTAGTTAATAAGCCAAACTGCCAGTAGTTTCCCCTCACTCCTCATCTGCACACATTTCTCCAATTCAGTTTCTGGCCAGGCTTGGTGTTGATGGCTGAAAGCAGCAATCAGTCCTCATCTTTTTATTCTTCTAATAATTACAAGCCTTGGTGATCTCTTCCAGGGCAGAACAGCTTCAGAGGTGGCTTGAGATGAGTCAGAGCTGGAATCTGAATCGAGCAAAGCTTGGGAGATGGTATGAGAGACCCATCTGTAGCTCATGCTGAGTGTGGAGGAGCCAGCTGTTGGCTTCTTGCATGAATTTTCACCATGCAATTCGTCTCCGCTCTCTGCCCTCCCTTCCAGAGAGCAACTTCAGTAAAGTAAAATCTCCATTTATATGTTATATAAAGGACAGGGATCCATTATTCTTATTAATAATTACTACATGTTCCATCTACATTGGTTATTATTTGCACCACTGTAGCACCCAGGAGCTCCAGTGAAGGACCAGGACCTCCTGGTGGTAGGTGCTCCACAAACACAGAACAAAAGGATGGTCCCTGCCCCAAAGACTCAAGTTGCAGAGTGGAAAATCAGGTTAACTTGAACAGCTTAATGGGACTAAATCGGGGGGCCCAGATAATCTTCATCCAAGAATATTAAAGGAACTGGCACATGAAATTGCAAGCCCGTTAGCAAGAATTTTTAATGAATCTGTAAACTCAGCATACGACTGGAGAATTGCTAACACAGTTCCTATTTTTAAGAAAGGAAAAAAAAAGTGATCCGGGTAACTACTGGCCTGTTAGATTGACATCTGTAGTATGCAAGGTCTTAGAAAATTTTTTGAAGGAGAAAGTAGTTAAGGACATCGAGGTCAATGGTAATTGGGACAAAATACAACATGGTTTTACAAAAGGTAGATTGTGCCAAACCAACCTGATCTCCTCCTTTGGGAAGGAAACAGATTTCTTAGACAAAGGAAACACAGTGGATCTAATTTACCTCTAGTTCAGTAAGGCATTTGATACGGTTCCACATGGGTAATTATTAGCTAAATTGGAAAAGATGGGGATCAATATGAAAACTGAAAGGTGGATAAGGAACTGGTTAAAGGGGGAGACTACAACGGGTTGTACTGAAAGGTGAACTGTCAGGCTGGAGGGAGGTTACTAGTGGAGTTCCTCAGGGATCGGTTTTGGGACCAATCTTATTTAATCTTTTTATTACTGATCTTGGCACAAAAAGTGGGAATGTGCTAACACAGAGAAGGACCGGGATATCATACAGGAAGATCTGGATGACCTTGCAAACTGGAGTAATAGTAATAGGATGAAATTTAATGGTGAAAAGTGCAAGGTCATGCATTTAGGGATTAACAACAAGAATTTTTATTATAAGCTGGGGACGCATCAGCTGAAAATAACAGGAGGAGGACATCGGAGTATTGGTTGATCATAGGATGACTATGAGCTGCCAATGTGATATGGCCATGAAAAAACAAATGCAGTCTTGGGATGCAACAGGCGAGGTATTTCCAGTAAAGATAAGGAGGTGTTAGTACCATTATACAAGGCACTGGTGACACCTCATCTGGAATACTGTGTGCAGTTCTGCTCTCTCATGTTTAAGAAGGATGAATTTAAACTGGAACAGGTTCAGAGACGGGCTATTAGGATGATCCGAGGAATGGAAAACCTGTCTTATGAAAGGAGACTGAAAGAGCTTGGCTTGTTTAGCCTAACCAAAAGAAGGCTGAGGGGAGATATGATTGCTCTCTACAAATATATCAGAGGGATAAATACCAGGGAGGGAGAGGAATTATTTAAGCTCAGTACCAATGTGGACACAAGAACAAATGGATACAAACTGGCCATCAAGAAGTTTAGACTTGAAATTAGATGAAGGTTTCTACCCATCAGAGGTGTGAAGTTCTGGAACAGCCTTCCAAGGGGAGCAATGGGGGCAAAAGACATATCTGGCTTCAAAACTAAGCTTGATACGTTTATGGAGGGGGTGGTATGATGGGATAGCCTAATTTTGGCAATTAATTGATCTTTGACTATTAGTGGTAAATATGCCCAATGGCCTGTGATGGGATGTTAGATGGGGTGGGATCTGAGTTACTATGGAGAATTCTTTCCTGGGTGCTGGCTGGTGAGTCTTGCCCACATGCTCAGGGTTTAACTGATCGCCATATTTGGGGTCGGGAAGGAATTTTCCTCCAGGGCAGATTAGCAGAGGCCCTGGGGGGTTTTCGCCTTCCTCTGCAGCGTGGGGCACGGGTCACTTGCTGGAGGATTCTCTGCACCTTGAAGTCTTTAAACCATGATTTGAGAACTTCAATCGCTCAGTCATAGGTTAGGGGTTTGTTACAGGAGTGGGTGAGTGAGATTCTGTGGCCTGCGTTGTGCAGGAGATCAGACTAGACAATCATAATGGTTCCTTCTGACCTTAAAGTCTATGATTCTAAATATAAGGGAAAATGTGGACAATGGTATTGGTTCAAGAGGTGGAATGAGATGCAAATGGTGGTGGTTCTATCATGGGACCATCCAATGGTAAGCCTGAATACCATCAGGGATGAGTTGGGAATAGTTGAGTCCATCCTGCCACAATGCAGGAGGAGGGTCCCATGTAAGCCACGAGAAGGTATTTTTCCAACCCAAATCATTCTAGGACTCTGATTCTGCACATAGGAGACAGTATATCAGAATGGTGCTAAAAACAGAATGCATGTGTTACAAGGCTGGCGAATGAGACAGCTGAATACCTCTTACTACAGATGGAGCTTGTGGAGAGGGTTGGTACATGTATACTGATCTGTCGTCTTCCAGTGTGCCCACCCCGCACACAGAGAGCAGAATCTCTGCTTATCATTTAATAGATGTCTCGACCGGTTGAGCTTGCAGAGAAGACCGATATGCACAAATGTATTTATCATGTTCCAAGCAGAGCTCGCAGCAGAAGCTCTGCTACCCATTTGGCAAATAAACTTTTTTCACTTCTTTCCAAGCGATTCTGTGATATGATCAGCAAACTCCTTAAAAAAAACAACCCCCCCCACAAAAGTGCCAAGGGCATACATCAGAGGACAAATATCTCGCTGAGGTGCCACTGAACAAGCTGCAGGCAATACATATATTTATCACATAGACGAAAACATTGCAAAGTCAAGGACTCAAAAGTTAGGAAGTGCCAGAACTAAGGACGCACCAGGCAACCTTAGCAACAGGGTGCACCCTGCACCCAGGGGGAGAGAGCGAGAAAACAGGAGGGCTAATTTTGTTGCCAAGGAGAAGATTCCAATTTTATGGCTTGGTGTGTGGGAGAGACTGCACCCTTGCCAGGCATCCTCCAGCCTGCAGGGATTAATGAACAGCATCAGGTGGAACAGAAACTCTCTCATAAGACCTCTATCAACCATCGGTATTTTCTCTTCATGTTACTGCTGTACGATAGGGACCCATGCTGGGGTAAACAAGGGGGATTGATATACAAGGCTGCCCAAGGCTGGTACACTCAAACTGGCTGGAGAATGTAATGGGAAAGCAGAGAGGTTTGCCAGGGATGGATAACCCAGGCAGGGTCAACTTTGTTTTATAAAACCCACTCTTGCTGTATTGCTGCTTTTTTCATGGAAACAGCTTAACACTTTCGACATCACCTACAGGTTCCAATGGAGAAAAGACAAGAGTCTCTGTGGTATGTGTATTGGTTGATGCAAATATAGTCCAGTGTGAACTAAGTGAAATAGTATCATTATATCAAACATCATGTTGAGCCTCGGTTGCGAATAGTGTGGAAATACTCTTATGTCCCTTAAAGGAAAGCTACATACAGTATCATATGCATCCAGAAATGCTCTGTCCTGAACTGATTTATGGACACAGTACTATGTACCTCCACTAGCACTTAATTATCTGTGAAATACAGTATATGCTTAGCTGTTTATTACATAAAATATTTGCAGGGAAATACATAGGAACAAAAACGTACTGTAATCTTGTCAGCAATCAGTGGGTTTAGCTTTGGGTCTCGCTTATGTTCAGTTCAATGGAGTTACAATGGGATAATGCCACAGAGATCAGAATCAGGTGCATTATGGACTTGGATGGGAGCTGGATCAGTCCTAGGTCTCCACCATGAGCCATAAATGAAGTAGGGTTTTAAAAAACCTAATTATCGCTGTAATTAATCTTGTGGAGTCTGGACCACAAATTGGTCTTTAGACTATATATAAAATAAAAAAAAATACATCAACAATGGGCTGAAGACGCACAACTCCAGATCCAGATCTCAAAAAGTCCAAAGTCTAGGGGCATTTGGATCAGTTCATTATAAACAGAGAGGCCATGTGCAAACTTCAGATCTGTGGTCATATTTTAACCCCCCTAATGGGATTCCCCCCGAGACCTTTCCACTCAGCTTATCTAGAACACCTCAACCAGTTCTCTGGGATCCAAAACACCTGGTTTGGCGGCAGCTTGGCACTCAGGTTACATTATTGGGTAGTAACAGCTCTTTGCCCATGCTGGACGCCCAGACGCAGGGGGTGTAAGGGATGATACCACAATTCCAACTCCCGTCCCACACCACACAGCGCAGATTTTCTTTCCTAGCTACCAACATCCATACTTGCATGAAAAGACCAGTCGCTGCGCAGATTAAGTTAAGGCAGGCGTATCAATTCAGGGTGTTTGTGCATACTTTGTTCACTATCAACACAGAGGAGATACAGGAATTGCCTGCGGGAAGCATCCGACAGACGTGGGATTAGAACCCAGGTCTCACAGGCTGGTATACGATCCACAACGGCTATGGTGGAGCAGCTGCAGTATCAGAGAGGCGGCGCTTGGGGAAGAAACATTTTTGACTCTCTCCCTCACTCACGTACTAAGCTGAGAAAAAGTCTCGGAGCCGATGACCAACCCAGCAGCCGCTGTGATGTGTGCCGTCTTCTCTCTTGGATAAGATTTCCATGGTGCATTATTCTGGCTCAGGCACGTGGCGGATTAGAAGCAGCTTTAATTACCAAATTTGTTGAAATGGATCGACAACTTGACAAGACAGTGGGGAGGGCAGCAATGCCGGGGGGTGGGATGGGGAAAGACATTTGCTGTAATTACCTACTACTGCAAAGCTCTGTTTAAAGTCACAAAGACCTGAGGGTAGTACAGATCTGGGAATATAACCGCCATTGCAGAGAAATCTCACCAAACCGTTTATGAGACAGAACACCTTAGGCAAATACTCAGTGCAGAAAGCATCTAATGCCATATTTCTCTAATAAAAGGGAGCCAGAAGGACTTTCACACTGCAACAGGCCAGTTTGGGTTTGTTAAAGTGATACCGTGCGAAGCTTCAGGACTTCAATGTACCTCGGCATGATGGAAAATCCCCTACAGGATGGTGCTAGACAGGGTGGTCTTGTGTCTACAACTCCACAACACAAGAGTTGTGTCCCAAGAGGAGAAAGTCCCATTACTTGAGTCACTGAAAACTGGACAGGGTGCGGTAGCAGAGACTATAGTATCATAGACTTTAAGGTCAGAAGGGACCATTATGATCATCTCGTCTGACCTCCTGCACACTGCAGGCCACAGAATCACATCCACCCACTCCTGTATACCCAAAGGTTCCAATCCTACTGGCTGAGAGGACAGGACTACAGGCACTGTTCCCTCTAATTTTTTACATCTATGTGTGGAATGAATTTTGTTATGTGCACCAATAGGGAGGTGATGAATGGTGGGAGTGTGGGAGGGGGCTTAAGGGTGGGGCAGAGGGTTGGGGTGTGGGTGAGGGCTCTGGCTGGGGGTGCAGGCTCTGGGGTGGGACCGTGGATGAGGTGCAGGGAGGGGACTCAGGCTAGGGCAGAGGGTTGGGGTGTGGAGGATCGGCTGGGGCCAGGGATGAGGGGTTCGGGGTACAGGGAGGGGAATCAGGAGTGGGGCAGGGGGCTGGGGTACAGGGGGATGAGGGCTCTGGCTGGGGGTGTGGGCTCTGGGGTAGGGCAGGAGGTTGGGGTGCAGGGAGTGAGGGCTCTGGCTGGGGGTGCGGTCTCTGGGGTGGGGCCCGGGATGAGGCGTTCAGGGTAGGGGGAGTGGACTCAGGGCTAGGGCAGAGGGTTGGGGTGTGGAGGATGCGGGCTCTGGGGTGGGGCCAGGGATGCGGGGTTTGGGGTGCAGGTTGCCTCAGGGCTGCGGTGAGGAGAGAGGACTCCCCCCAGCCCTCTCTCGCCACAGCAGTCCAAGGCTGGGGGAGAGGTGCCTTCCCCAGCCATGGCAGCCCCGCCACAGCCCTGCACGCCCCCTACCTCTCTCCTCTCCAGTCCAGACCCCGTGACTGCGCACCTGTGCGGCCCTCGATAGCCTGCTGCACTAGAGGGAACTTAAAACTACGCGACCTTCTGTTCTTTATTATTCAGATAATAGGAGCACCTGGAGCTTCCAACCCAGACCGAATCCCCATTGTACTGGGCTATGCCCAAACCCATAGAAAGAGACAGTCCCTGCCCCTGACAGTTCTAGTACCCAGGAGAGGACGGATTATTGTCCCCATTCTGTAGATGGGGAATTGGGGACTTGACCAAAGTCACACAGGGAGTCGGTGGCAGAGGTGGGAGTGGAATTCAGATTTCTTGAGTGACAACCTGATGTCTTAACCACAAGCCCCTCCTTTCTCCCGTACACGTCTTCTTTGCCTTTAGCTTCCACTATTCAAGCTCCCAGGGCACTGATGATGTTAGTAAGCCAGAGCCAAATTTTGAAGGAAACACAGGAAGAAATTCACCCCCGGGCAGAGACACAGCACTATATCTGTGCACTATTAGCCCTCAAAACAGGGCATAAGTGGCGCACAAGTATCATGCCGGCCCCTGTACAGGGCTCAATTTCACCTATGGAGTGAAACAAGTCACACATACTGTAGGTGTAATTTTCAGGAGTGCTTGAGAACCTCTCAAATATTCTTGGCAAGTTTTTGACAGTAAGCAACCCAACGAGAGCCAGTGGCTTACGGGAGACAGCAGAATTATTAGCTTGTCATGTGTGCAGTTTTCATCTCAGCAGAAATATAAGGGGAAGGCTGATCTGATGAATGGAGATTCCCTCCTAGGCTGGGATACCAACCACGAGGTAATGCTCAGAGCGAGCTGGCTGCAGGTTTTCAGACACCACTTGCCGTGCGCATTGTCCAAGGAAAACACCCCCCAAAGTCCTAAGCAGAACAGACATCTCTCTTTTTAAATGGGCTCTGCTGCTGCTCCGAACGATGCTACTCATCTCAACATGCCCGTAGTTCCAGTACCAGGACTCCAGTACCTTCAAGCAACTCTCCTGCTCACATAGTGCTGTCCGCACCGGCGCTTAGGTCGGCATAAGTTACGTCACTCAGGGCAGTGGCGTATTCACACCCTGGAGTGACATAAGTTATGTCCATATAAGAGGTAGTGTAGACATGGCCTTAGACTCCTCTGCCTTGTAACCAGCCCATTCTGTTCAAGGATGAGACGAGACAGCGCAGCCTTGGCGACATCAGAAAGGCCAAACGTTGGCTGCATTATGATGCTCCCAGTGCAGGACTGTAGCGTTACTTGATAAACCAAACAAGAAGACGGGGATATATATGGGGGAGCCAAGTTTCTGTTACACCCAAATTAAGATCCTTTCCCATCCTTGCGTGCCGCGTCAGAGTTCCTGACTAGCAGCAACAGGATTTCAATCCCACATTGCAGTCGCTTTTATTATGGATGATATCAGGTTGCAAAATTTAGATCTGGATCTGCCCCACAGCTTGGGAAGCATCTGGCTTGGCCTATCAGAAAGAGAGGAGCCAAAGGCAAAATACAGATTCCCAGCTTGAATGGCTGCCAAAAATGTATCCGTCTCCGTCTCTAGGATTTTGGTTCAATTATTTTAGAACAATGCATCAGCAATTCTTTAAAGCCAAGCCTGCTCCTGCAGCTCCCCATTGCCAAAATTCAGGCATGTTCTTGCCTCACAAATTAAGAAGCAGCTTCCCCTGACTATGTCCCCGGCATGACCTTGGATCCAGCTTTCAGAACAGCAACACAGCAAGCGCCAGCAGCCAGCGCTAATAAAAATTCAGCGTCCCATAACTCCTTAGCCTCCATTAAACACGAAAGCATGCAGTGTGGGAGGGCTCTCCATTAAGCAGCTACACTAACAATGTTCCCCACAGTTTAAAACTCCCTTGCTATGATAAGCAGAACGCAGAAGATTATCATCATTGCTATGGCCAGCAGAGGGCTCCCCAGTTCATTTTTGCAAGGCTCGGTCTCTTTGCCGCTATTCAGAACAGAGCGTTTCTCAGTTTCTGAAAAGAGCCCCAGTTCGCTAAGAGATTCCTTTAACGCCAGGTGTCCCATCAGCATGCAGTTCACACTCAAGAGAAACAAAATTTCTCTTAAGCGAAGTCTCCCTTCCTATGCATCGCGATTATTGGCAAGTATGCCAGGCCGATCATAAAACTTACAGCCACTTTAAATTCATACCAGGGCTACAGATGGCACTAGCACAGAAATCTGACATGATATTATTTATGAGCTATAAGATGGTGGTAAATTCCACTGCAGCTTTAAAACCCATTCCCCAAAGTGATTAAAAATTGACGAATCTGTGATTACTTTTGCACCACAATTCTTTAGCTCGCAGGGAGCGGGGTGCCGTAAGCTGCATATAGCGCTGCTGGGGGCGGGGAGAGCAAGCAGGTGAGGGATTCACAGACCATGATGTGCTATGTGATCTGATGCGTACAGAACCTGCTGGCAAATAGGTTGCTTCTGCTAGCAACGTGGGCTAGAAAGTGTTTTTCCTGTGTTCCTATCCCTTTGAAATACCATGGGGCACTGCTTACTAGCAAGGGCATTACCACTGACTGCAAGAGTAGTCAGGGCATCAAATGTTTGCAAGATCAGGCCCTTGGGATGGGATTTTCAAAGGTGACAAAGGGAATTGGGCACTCAACTGCCACTGGATTTCAAAGGGAGATGGGTGCCTAAATCCCTTGGCCCATAGGCTGGGAATTCCAAAGGGGGCGGGGTCCTGGTGGGAAGGGGCAGGTGGAACCCTGCCTGCAAAACCCTTGTGGGCTTCAGTTCTGCAGCACTCAGAGCGGGGAGCCGCAGCTCCTACCCCTTCCTCACTTGTCAAAGGGCAATATCCGCCCACAGGAAGAGACCAATAGGCAAACAGCAGCGTCTCCATGGCAATATGCGGTCCGGTTCGTAACTCGTCCAGACATAATCAATTCACTTTTAAAGACATTCTTTATTTTCTTCTTTAAAAAAAATAACAAAACACAGGACACACTGCCAGGGTTTATAAATAGCAAATTGCGAGCTCCAGGCCAGGCATTTCCTGGCTGATAGTGATTGTTGGGTTAGCTCCTCTGGCCAGTCGCTCTGATTAACTGCATGGAAATGCCTCTCTGCTTGTCACTGTTTAATTAGGTGCCATGTCAATTTCCATGATACCCCCCCAAGCAAAACAAAACTGAACTGAGAATGGACACGGGCTGCAGTTCCGGAGCCCCGAACTGCAGTCTTCCCCCATGAAAGCCGCAGGAGGAAAAATTAGTTTCATCTTGCCAATGAAAGCCAAGCCCCACAGACTGCAGAACAGAGTGGTTGAAAGAGTTGGTTTTCCAAGAGCAGCCATTATTGATGGTGCTAATTAGCGCACCCCACCATCTATTTTGCCCATGATGCTACTTGTACTCATTTTCGATGAGGGCAGGCGCCGAGGCTTTATTCTGCAGGGCCGTTTAGAATGATAACAGCATGACTCTGCCATCGGGAGTGCAGGAATGTCATTGCTAAGAGCTTGTCTTCACTACGGAGGTAAGTCGACCTAAGTTACAGTACTCCAGCCACGTGAATGACGTAGCTGGGGTCGATGTAGCTTAGGTTGACTTACTCTGGTGTCTTCACTGCGCTGCGTCGATGGGAGACGCTCTCCGGTTGACTTCCCTTACTCTTCTCAGAGAGATGGAGTACCAGGGTGGACCGGAGATCACTCTGCCATCGATTTAGCAGGTCTTCCTGCTGCATCGATTGTTCAATCTCGTAGACCAACCCAAAGGGTGAACCCAGGTGAATAGCTGGCTGAAAACAGGATCATACTGAATCAGAGAAGTGGTCCATCCCGTTCCACATCCCGTTTCCATCAATGGCCAGTACCAGCTGCTTCAGAGGAAGGAAATTCCACAGAAAGCAGTTATTAGATCATTGGCCTGCAGGAAAAGGGTCTTCTCAACCTCCAGTAGTTAGAGGCTGGCTTATGCTCGAAATCATGAAGGGTCATCTCTCTTTCCAAACTCTCTATTACTTTTAACCCTTTCTATTAATTGACTAAGGCCAGAAGGGACCATTGTGATCATCTAATCTGACCTCCTGCATAACACAGGCCACGGGACTTACCTGAAGTAATTCCTGTTTGAACCACAGTAGCTCTTTTAGGAAAACATCCCATCTTGATTTATTAATTGCCAGTGACGGAGAATCCACCACAACCTTTCGTGACTTTTTCCCAATGGCTAATTATCCTCACTTAAAAATCTGCCCCCGATTTCCAGCCTGAGATGTTTGGTGGAACTCTGAAGAGGTTGGTGTCTCTCCCTTTGCATCCAACTCCCATGAATCCCTTGAAACTGGGGAGGAGGAGGATTTTGTGCAGAACAGAGCACATATTTTACACAGCAAGGGAATCTATGGAGAGGCTCTGGATTTACAAAACTAATTGAAGAAAGTTTCAGATGGACTCGATAGATTACCGGCTGCTGAGCCTATCATCACAGTCTCCGCAGAAATCTGGTTTGATCTATTTGATCACAGGCGCCTGGAGCCACACAAGGGGAAAACGTGAAAAATGTCTCAGAGAAGCCGTGGGACTGTTCTATTATTTAGCCCCATGACTGGTCCAAAATATCAAGGTCATATGGTGAGCCCAGAACAGGAAGGTGGTGTGAGATGGAACGTCTTCCTGAGTTTATTTCTTTTTTGTGGGATTTTTGAGATGGGGAAAATCACATCTCTTGATTGAACTTGGCAATCCCAGCAGAGGCACAAAGGATTGAATGGACCACAAAGATTTAACTCCCCCTAGAGCTGGTAAGTCTACTGTCAGGGTGAGACATACTGATGGAGAAATACTTCACTGATGTTGCCTGTGCAGCATTTCCTAGCATGATATTATCTCAGTTTGTGGGTACTCTCCTGGCCTGGTTCCTCTTGGTTTTAACTCAACCTGCTCTGAAGGACTATCAAATCCAGCATCTTTGTGAACCCTAGACTCTCTAAAGAAACTCCTTCCATTCCTTCATGCTCAGCATCCGGCAGCACAACCCATTCCTGCTTTGTCTGTCTTTGAAACCTCTTGTGAATAAGAGTTAACTGGAGACAAAAGGACTTCTTAACAACCACCCCAGTGGGAAAAGTTTATCACATGGGGATAACAAATCTTGCATGTGCGGAGATTGGTCAGTAACCAGAAACAGTTTAGGTTTTGACCGTTGCTCGTGAATGAGTGCTGATTTAAGGGTGAAATGAGTAAGTTACTTGCTTACTCTGTCCTATCCACTTGAATCCCTCCCATGGGAAGTCTGAAAGGCTCCGGTTTTGGGGTGTTTTTTTTAAAAAAAAAATGATTTAAACTACCTGCGCAGTAACGCACGCAGATAACGCACCAGAACCTCCCACAAGAAAGAGAGCACTGTTCTCCTGGATACAGTTGCCATGGAAACTACTGCTATAGACTCTACATGTACAACAAATCGGTTTCATTTTATCTCAGCCTCTCAGGGAAGCAAAGTTACAAAGAGACGTCATAAAAGAAGGGGGAAGCAGCTCTTATGGGCACATAATCTGTAGCTAGCTACACAAGTTGCTTTCCAGAAAAAAAAACAACCACCCAGTATAAATATTTAATCTTTCAAGTGAAGCTGGGGTTGATGAAAGGCCCTGTATTGACAGCTGAAGAGAGAGGAGTCCTCCAGGAGTTCAGAGAGCAGGTACAATCCAGGAAGAGACAGTACAAGTCTCCCCCAGCACAATCCTGACAATGGCTCATTGCTAGTGACCAATAAGAAAGCACTAGAAGATGCACCGAAGGGAATAATCCGGAGTTGGCTTGAGGGACAATCCAATTGGCAGAGCCGGACATGAGCAAGACTCAGGAGCTAATGCTCATTACACAACTGCCGTACACAGACAGAATTTTAAACAGCGAGATGTCCCAGTGCAGCTCAGACCATTAAGGGTATGTCTCCACGAACTGTAAACTGGGTCTGTGGGCTTACGGCCTCAGTGTTTTCACACCTGCGCTTAAGCCTCGACACTGCACCAGAAACCAGGGCTTACAATTGCTGGATCCAGTCTCTCTGCCATGCGAACGTGTCCATACTGCGTTCTGCAGACCTTCGGACTCAGATCTGTGGCTTGAGCTGCACTCATGCTGCAGAATGACAAGGCCTGGACCCGAAACACAGCAGGACTCGGGCTCTGATCCCTAGGACCAGGATCCTGAGTGCTTGCTGACCCGAGCTAGACTGATTTGTGTGTGGATGGGGTCAAACCTCAGACACAGCCTGGGCTTAGTGTGTAGTGTAGACATACCTAAAGGTCCTTGCAGCCCCACGGGGCATTTTCTGCAGAAATCACATTACAAAATAACTCCCTGAAACACAGTGTATTTAGAAAGGTTTTCACTATAACTGCCCACCAATGGAGTTGATTTATTCATGCTGAACATTAACGAGCAATGCCTGAAAAAGTGTAGTAGCTTCAGGAGACCCAAGTTCACCCAACATAGTCAAAAGACTGGCCCTTCATAGGCAGCTGTTACATAGCAACATGGGACTATCTGAATGTAGTTGTTTTGCTGGTTATTTTTATCTGATGGCCAAACCTCCTCTCATGGTCCCAGCTACAGCAGACGCAGGGGTTCTGTACGTTTTGCAGCACTTCATTCTCCAGAATGGCTGTTTACAGCTTTAAGACACTGCTCATGGGAAATCCAAAGAGAGCGGATGATCATAATGTTTGTGCCGCTGCTGATTTGCGAATGAGGGTCAAAGGATATGGGCAGAAACAAACACAAGCAACACTTCCGCCTTAAAGACTTGCAAGAAGGAGCACCCCAGAGAAACAGCCATGGCACGTTACATGAATTGTGCTCAAATCCCCTTAGGTTCGTGCTGCCCTGGATTAGAGAACGGTGCTTGACATACTAATGCGTTAAAAGTGGGGAAATAGAGAGGCGTACTGTCAACTGCAGGCCACTTTAATTCCACTGTCAATGATTTCACGCTTGACTTATGCAACACACAGAATACGCTTGCGGAAGTCAAGAAAATCAGATGAAGTTTTGGTAATTTGCAAATGGGTTTGCAAGGGACACCGTTGAGGGCAGGGGCAGCGCCAGGCACCAGCACAGCAAGCGCGTACCTGGGGCGGCAAGCCGCGGGGGGGTGGCTTGCCGGTCGTTGTGAGGGCGGCAGTCAGGCAGCCTTCGGCGGCGTTTCTGCAGGAAGTCCGCCGGTCCCGCGGTTTCAGCAGTAATTCGGCGGCGGGCACGCTGAAGGCGCGTGACCGGCGGACCTCCCGCAGAACTGCTGCCGAATCTGCGGACCTCCCGCAGAAACACCGCCGAAAGCTGCCTGACTGCCATGCTTGGGGCAGCAAAAATCAGAGCTGCCCCTGGTTGAGGGTAGCAGTTCACATCTGAGATGCAGCAACAGAGCACATTGCTGTGACCATTAAAGTTTCCCTCACCCTTCATCCCATTTAAACCAACAAGTGTCTCCAAGAACTAGCTCTCTCTCTCTCTGAGATATCTAGTTCATTTCAACAGCACACCTGTCCTCCAGTTCAGAGCAGCCAAACAGAGCAGGGGAAACGGAGGAAAGAGATGATTCTACTGTGTATGAGCATCACAGTCATCACAAATCAGACCCGGCAGCTTGGCATTGTGTCCAATACTAATTGATTAGTGCAAGAGCTGGTATATGCAATGCTCATTTGAGAACACTAGAGTAAGCAGGGGACAGCATCTAAGAGGAAGAGAGCAACTGCTGGAAAGCTGTTGGGGAGCTGGATGAAAAACAGAACAGATTTTGTACAAAGTTTCTGTTTCCACTTTGCAGGGTTCATAACTAGCCTCGTCTCTCACAATATTTTAACTGATTCTTTTAAAAATAAATATAGGTTTTAAAATGTTTTCTTTATAAACTCCCCATTTTTCTGCTACAAGATGTGGTCTTGGGTAAACAACAAATGTTGAAAATTTGGTAAACAAAAATTGTGGGAAATGTTCTGAAAAATGGGACATGTCAATAATGGTGACAAATTTTTGGAAAAAAGAAATATTTTCAAGTCCCCCCTCAAAACAAAACAAAACACCAAAATTGCATGAAAGAAGTTGGCCAGCTCTAACTGTTATCTTTGATGGGTTAGTTTCAGTGAGGAATCCAGTTTAATCCTGTTAAACTGCTTGCTTACTTCAGCCAAATCATGACAACTGAAAAGCTGGGACTAGGAGCAGACATGAGATTTTGGGAAGAGATCAGAGGACTTTTTTTACTGAAGTATTTTTTTTAGATCTGATTCGTTTCCGGCCCCATTGTCAACCTTAACAGACACTCCAATTCTGAGCTACGGAAATCAGCAACTTAAGAAAAATCTCTCTCTCAAAGACAGGGCTTCAGTTCAAATTCACAGAAAGGAATTCTGTTGATCATATGGGTGTGTGCAAGCAACGCCTAAGCTAGCTGAACGCTATGCTTGCCAGAGTCCTGGAAGAAGCAGTATGTGCAAACCACATGTTAAATTGGCCGACTGCAGTCTGCAAGCTGGCCCATTGCAATTGCTTTGAGCAGAAAACATACCCATGGCCTCTCTTATCCATACAACGAACTGGTTTCTTGAACATATCCTGCTGAAATAAATCAGCATTGGGTTTCAAAACCTGAAATGTTTTTGGGGAATGAAAATGGGGAAATCCAAAATCCTGCTTGTCATATGTTGTTATAATAATAATAATCATCATCATCGTTATTAATTATCTGTATTATAACACCATGGCCCCAGCTCAGATCAGAGTCCCGTTGTGCACGGGGATAACAGGATACAGCTCCAGCCTCAAAGGATGTCCCCAAACTGCCGGGCGTGTGTCCATAGTGGAGCGTGGAGGACCGTTCGGGGTGTGTGTGTGTGTGTGTGTGTGTGGCTGGAGCCTCGGCTAGTCCCCGTAGGGGCAGGGAGAGAGCATCATGCAGCTCTGCTCCTGGTCCTTGGCCAAAGCTCCACTCCCACCCCTGCCTCTGGCCCCAGCCTCAGCCCCTTTACCCCTGTCCACGTCCCCACCTCTCCTGAAGCCACGGCCCCGGTCAGGCGCAGACACGGGTAAGGCGGGTGGGGCGTGAGGTTTGGGGACCGCTGCTCTAAATAGACGAGAGATGGGAGAAAGTAAGTTTATCCCTGTAGTGCTGTCGCCATTTACTGCCTCTCAAGCGCCCCCTGGTGGCCAGAGATCACTCTACGGCACCCTGCCTCGGTGGCCGTCGGGTCTCTTCAAAAATGTCCCACAAGGCTCCCCACAAGAGTCCCATGGATGTAATCCTGAGGCGCACACTGGCCCTGCAAGCCCCAACCCTAGATCAGTATCTCTCCCAACAGTCTGACTGAGTCCTTCAAAAACAAAGCACCAACTCACGCAGCCTCACCCCAGTTTCACCCCTTCCTCCCTGAGGGTCTGTCTGTCTGCTGCCCAGTACCCCCTGCCTGGAGCCTGTCCTCCTCCACAGGCCGTTCCAGGCAGGCCGTCCCAGTCTCTCCCAGGTCCCTTGTGCATGGAGAGCTTTCTCCTGAACCTCTCCAGCTTCCTCTCAGGCTTCCTGCTTCTAGCAGGCTCAGTTACTCTCTCAACCACACCCTCCTACAGCTTCCTGCTGCCTTTTATTCAGGAATCCCCCGATTCCTCTCAAGTGGGGCTCATCTTGCCATCACGGCTGGCTAAGCCCGAGCTCCGTAGCCAACAGGGAAGCCACCTTGTCACAATCCCCACTGTACAGATGGGCAGAGAGATGAAGCAACTTGCTCAAGGGAACACAGGGCATCTGTGGCAGAGCCAGATATTGAACCAAGCCTCAGTCCAACACCGTAACCACTCGGCTATCGCTTCCCCTCGTTGGCATCACCAGTGTTTACACGACAAAAAGGGGAAGTGGCAGCTGGAGGATTAGATCCGATGTACTAATATCGGTCGCTCCTGTTTAATTTTGCAAGCTTTGCGCAAGCCCGTGCTCAGCCAGCCACCTAGTAAATACAGAAGCGTACAGTGGGGCCTGTTACCATCTTAAACCACCCTTGCTCTGCAAAAGAACTAACTGCCGGTGCTGGGCCAGCAGGAGAATGTGTATTGCAGAACTATTCTGCCCTGCCCTGCCAAAAAAAGGCCCGGCTCCCAGTGCGCCCTAGGGGTCATCGCACAGTGGTACCTGTACATCAGACCTCACTGCATTTCAAACAGCTTAGACCCTTTAAGTTGCCTTTAAAAAAAAAATCTTCAGAACCTTGCTTAAAAATAAAAGCAAGCTCCTTCTGTATTATGCACAACAATGAATGATTGTGGGATTAATACTTTAAACTGGAACACGGAGGTTCAGCTGTCCTGTAAAATGACCCTCCGGCTTCTATTCTTGTAAGTGTTTAGAGGGAACTTAGTGCTGGTGGGAGCGGGAAAGAGGGACAGCCCCAGGATGTGCAGATCCCGATTCATCTACAGGCAAGTTAGGCAAGATTTTGCAACCCGGATGCCTGTCTTCTAGGTACCAATCTGAGATCCAACCAACTCATTACACAGCAGTTGCCAAACTCATGCTTTGAAATATCATTTGGACCCTGAAACTACAGCCAGGTTTGCCCCTGTGGAGCCCCACTAACGGGTGCAAAGGTCCAACGAGGTGGATCCAATTGCAGGATAGTGGCCTCACAGTTTAGAACACCATATTATTTAATATTCGTATCACATCCAGAATCCCCAGTCAGGATTCCAGCCCCATGGTGCTCAGTGCTGAAGAGACGCCTAAGAAGATGCAATATTCTCCTCTCCCTTCCCCATTGGTCATCCAGTGCACAGGACAGAATGTGCAGGTAAATCCAGACAAAGCCAGGATTGCCTTCTTAGGAGAGATTCCAATAAAATCACACATTTCTTCCTAGGTGGAATTTACCCTAAAGAAATGGACAGGTGACACGCACAGGAGAGCAGAATTCCTGCCCCAGGTACAGCTCCTTGCGGCCAAAGATCCAGGGAATCACTTTTCTGGCTGATTCAGAATGCTTTGAGTCTTACAGCTTTTGTCACCTTCATGAGATGACTGACTGTGATCTTAAGCTGCTGTCGCTTCTTCTTAAGCCAATGTGACTTGGTGGGCATATTAGGGAGGGGCGGACACAAACCTTCCCCTCGCAGGGGTTTGAAACTGACCATCATGCCCTCTCCTGGACTGAGAGAGGGGTTTGCAATGAAATGTTTAAAAGAGGTTTTTTCTGGTTGACTGTTTTCTGCAGGGAAATGGGAACCAGCTTTGCCCAAAGCCCTGCAGCAAGCCAATGCCAATCAGCGAGGAATGTGACAGAAGCCTCTCTTCACCGACTCTGTCGCTAGGAGCGGGCAGCTTGTCTAGCAGTTAGACCATGATACTTGGACCTGGGCGACTTGGGTTCTATTCCTGGCTCTGCCACAGACTTGCTGTGTGACTCAGGGCAAGTCATTTAGGGCCGGGCTGTCAAGACAGCTCAGGTTCCTTTTAATGTGCCAAAGTAAGCGGCTGGATTTTCAAGGTGCCCAGCCCTTTGGGTGCTGGAAATCTGGCCATTAGCATCACCATGGGAGCTGCCAGGTGCTGATCATTCACAGGCCTTGTCAGCCATGCTGAGCAGCAGCAAGTCCTACTGACGTTCCTGGGAAAGGGGAGCGCTCAGCACCTCTGAGATGGGGCCTATCCCCCTCAGTGCCTCTGTTTATCCCGTGTGTAAAGTGGGAACGATCCCACTTGCATTTGTCAAAGACTGTCATTGGATGGAAAATACCACGTAAGCGCAAAGTCTGCTCTGATTACAACAGGGTCACTGATGAGACAAAACTTAAGATTTAAAACAACCTCTGTTCCGCGTTACTAACAATGCTGCAGTCTTATAAACTGACAAGGATTTATTTACACATTTCATTCTTTTCCACTATTTCGTTTTCATTTTTTGCATTTTACTCAGTTTAGACATTGAAACAATGCTGGTCTCTCTCTTTCCGCTCCTAGTAAGTTGTGCTTTTGGGTCCTCACTCGCTAGCAGAAAACTCTTTTGTTTGGGTTTCCAACACCATAAGCAGATGTTTAGAGACAGACCCACTACATACATGTCTGCGCACAGACACATGCTGCTTTCATTGAATTCAAAGGCCACAAAAGCATTTCAATTCCCATTAAGTTTGGTGAGATTTCCCCAACTCTCTGCTATGTATTTATTTTTTAAACACAGAACTTAATTTTGTGGCTTAACTACATAATGATGTGCCGTTAGCTAAAATGCTCGCTCATCCTGACAAGACACATATGGGATAAAGACCTGGAATAAAGGATACAAGAAAGTCATTGTTACAAGAAGCATAAAAGGTGATTAATTTCCTTAGCCCAATTAACAGCTTCTGTAACCTTTGGCTCCTGACTCTATTCCTTATTAGAAATGGGCCGAGGATGCAAAACGTGGATCGGGTTCTGAACCACCCCCCAGTTTGAGGCACTTTGGGTAAGATGTCCAGGTTCTAATCTCTCTCTCTCTCTATTTCTGATATAAAGAATAAAGCGAGAGAAATCAAATCTGTGTGAGGTGGAGCTAAAAGTGGGTCTTAACTGAAGGACACTGGAGAGATTAATCTGGTGAAGAAACAAGTGCACTTTTCCCCTGAAGGTCTCTCTTCAGAACTGTTCATCAGCTGCTGTGTTTTAGCTCAGAGGTGGCTACATTGTAGTGGTGGGCAAATAATTTTGGGATCCCTTTATAAGAGCAAAGCCTTAAAAGAAAGCTCTTTAAAGATTCCGCCTTGTCGTCTGAGGTTTCCATGCTTCCTTTTTGGGATGAAGCGGGTTCTAGCCCACGAAAGCTTATACCCAAATAAATTTGTTAGTCTCTAAGGTGCCACAAGGACTCCTCGTTTTTTTTTTTGCTGATACAGACTAACATGGTTACCACTGAAACCTAATTCACACAGTTTGCAGCTATCCTATAGATTATATAATGTGTTTACATCCCACGGCACAGCAATGCAGATCAAATCCTCCCTCCCCTCATCGTGGCCTCAGGGCGTGTGACATTTACTGTTCCTCACCCATATCTTCCCCCCACAGTCTTCAGCACAAGTTTTAATTTCATTGTACTTTCAGACATGAAGTAGCCTGTTTGCTGTGATGTTTTCAGAGCTAATATAAAGGTTATTGTTCTTGCAAAATCGCTGTAGGCGGTTGATTAAAAAAACCCCAACCCAGTGCATGGCTGCTTTACATTTCTATCGCTGCCTCCCAGCTGGCTGTGGGATACACGGTCAGAGGAGGGAGGAAGGAAGGGGGGCGGGGGGGAGGGAAGAAGGAAGATTTTCCATGAACAAAAGCTTCCTCAGCCTGAGATTACAAACAGAATCATCAAGAGCCTGGACACAACCACCACTCGCAGATGCACTGAGCTCAAGCTGAAGGAGGATCACAACGCGTCTGTCCAAACTGCAGCAACACCAAAGAGTCCATCCCATCTGATCTCCCAAGGCGGATCTATCCCCACCCCGCCCCTGCCCCAATCGCTCGTTTTAGCTCTTCTTCAGCTAGGCCCAGATTTTTAAAGCTAGGTAGGCGTTGCCGCACTCAGCAATCCTGTCGCTACCTGATTTAGGAGAGAAGTTTCTTTTCCAGAAGGGACTTAGGCACTGAGGCGTCTAAATCCCATGGAATTTAGACTCCTGTGTTCCGAAATCCCTTCTGAAAAAGAGATTTAGGTTCCTAAATCCGTTCAGCATTGTGCCTAAATACCTTTACAAACCTGGGCTTTAGTGACAACACTGGTGATGTCTCTCCTTGAGCCTCGCCTTGCTGCACGATCCAAGGGAACAGCTGCAGTTTATATTACTGGCAAGGGCTGCTCATGCATCGTTCACTGAATTCAGTCCCTACGTCTACGGAGCAGCCTCGCTATGTGGGTCTCAGCCTCTGCTCATCACTTGGCTGCCAGGGCTCACGTTCACGCTCTTCATGTGCCGAGCAGAGGAGAACGGCAGTTGAGTTCCTGGGAAGGGAGCCAGATTGGCCGCCCCAGAGACTGAAGTCCTCTGTTGATCTACGGGACACTAAACAGCCTGGGTTGTGGCTGTGCTGCTTTCCTCTCATGTATCCCACGAACGGGCATGAACTCTGCCTCAGAAGGGCCCTCTCTTGGGGTGAGAGCCAGGCATTCTCCGTGGATCATCCAGGCCTTGCTGCGGAGGTGGCTAATAAAGGTACTAATGGGCCACTGTGGCTTTTACTGTGTGGACACCCAACCGGTGGGGATTGAGATGAGGCACCAAACGCACGGGACAGAGGTCCGTGAACAGCGATCAAAGGACAAGGACTTCTGGCTAGGACCGGGCGAAGAATCAATTTGTCGTTTTGGTGGTCAAAACATTTCCGATTCTCCCCCTCCTCCCCCCAGCCAAAACTACTGGTCAAATTCGCGACTAGTTTTGGTCGCCCTGAAGCTGCATTTTTCAGTGAACAAAAAACTGCACGAAAAGTTTCACCCAGCTCTACTTCCAGTCACTCCCAGAGCCAAGGAACGGCTCTACGGCCCATTGACGGGGCAGGTGGGGAGTTGATTGCTGACGCCTGCACTGTAACCCCCTCGGTGGGGCACGACGCTTCAGTACCACAAGCCATCTCTGCTGGGCCACTGCGGTCGCTTTCAAGTTAGGCTTTAATTAACAGCACGTCTGAGAGAAACTCCCCTTTCCAGAAGTGACCATTGCTAAACCCAGTAGCCCCCATGGCCAGAATACCCAGGCCCAGCCCACTGAGTGACCTATACAGATCCTGATACCAGTGCCTAGTTCTTTCTTCAAAGAACTGAGTTCTGAATTCAGTCCTTTGAAAGACGATCAAGGCAGCGTGGGCTAGTGGAAAGGGCGCTGGACTGGGAGTGAGGACACCTGGGTTCTATTCCTGGCTGTGGCCTGCTAGGTGACCTTGGGCAAGTCACTACACCTCCCCATGCCTCAGTTTCCCCTCCCACCCTTTGTCAATTTAGACTGTGCTTTTGGGGACTCTCTCTCACTATGAGTTTGTACATTGCTTTGCACAATGGGGCCCTGATCTCAGTCATGGACTCTCAGCACCACTATGCTATAAATAAATAAAGTCGGTGTTGATACTATAGCTAAACTGATTACAGGCCATTAGTCAGGTGCCTAGAGTACTTCTCTGGGGCTTGTGTTTTGAAATCCTTTGATGGAAGATGCTGGGTGAATTTCCCAGTATTGTCATCTTCGAAAAGAAAAACACAAGTGCCAAGAAAACAAATCACTAAAAGAAATCCACATCTGCAGAAAACCTGCTACAGCCCGATGGACTCCCTGGCTGAAAGCAGGGAACTGCAACACTCGGTTTTAAGGGATGGATGAGCTCTGGGAGGAACATATTGTGCCCAAGGCCAGATTTTTTTTATAACATTCCCCCATCGCCTTCCTTACCCCCCGAATCGAACCCAAGCAGAGCACTGTAAAAGGGAAGGCAGCATGCTAATGCAATTAAGAGAAAAATACATCCTGCAGCAGTTTGTATCCTTCTGAGATTTGTGGGAAAGATCTCGTTCCATAAACGCAGCATCCCAGCTGCCAAGTGACAAGGGTGGCTGCTCGGCATGTGGTGGAACAGGTGATCAACACCCAACTGGCTGGGACGAGAGAGAAAAGAAGAAAACGGAAGAGATCCGAGAGGGGAGCAGAGAGAGAGAGAATTGCTGGCACCGCCCAACCAAAGAAACTACTGGAGATGGATTGGGAAAGGCGTTGCTGGCAACAACAGTGGACAGTAGGAGTGACTGATCCTAGGGAATAAGTGGGAAGGAAGAAAGAGGAATGGTATTGAAAGAGGCAGTAAGAAATTAAGTGCAGCAGCCCAACAATGGGTTGTCACAGACGTAGAGCCTGATCCTGCAATGCGCTCCGTGCACATGGACCCCATTTGCCTTCAAGTCCTGCCAGTCAGCCTCTTTGGAGCTCATTGCAGGATCGGGGGCCTTGGTGTTTGTAGCTAGACCAATGAGAGCTGGGATCTCGCATGAGCTCAAACAAAGCAGGGTTGGGCCTACGTGATGAATGGGAGGCCTGCTGCCAATGCCTCTGTGCTGGCACTGGTGATTTGTGAGGTGGGACCCTTCCCGATGGGTTTCAATGCTGACCCAGCGCCTGGTGATGACCCATGATGGCTGTCATTCCACAGGGACCGTCTGACCAGAAACAGTCCTCTGCAAAACCACCAGGAGGCACATGGCAACAGATTAGAGTCATGGCAGCCAAGAGACTCTTCCAAGCTCTGCTCTGTTGGAAACCCAACTTTCGGACAAGGCTGCACAAGTGGGAACGTTAAGTGAATTGCAAACAGCATGGAGAGCCCTTGACTTCCATGTAAGTACAGTGTGCACAGTGATGTCCTTTCGTAACACTTGCAGTTCTTGCCCACAGGATGATAATGGACACGTTAAGGCTACATTCCTGTTCTGACCTGATACACACCTTTACATGAACACACAACACGTCAGCAGAGAGCAGGAAGTCAAAAGGGCATGTCACATAGCATTTACCTGTCATGGTGACGATAACCATTGGAGATGACCCTCAGCAACTCTCTGGATCAGGCCCTACTAGGGCCAAATGTAATATCTGAAAGGTGAGCTGCAAACTCCAGTCAACACCCTCTTTCTACCAGGGAGACCTCCTCTCTCCATTGCCTGCCCAAAATGGTCCCCCCTTCTTGACGTCACGCATCTGAAAAGCTCCAGTTGACCTCACCTCCATTCATTGCCAGACAAAGCTAAAGGAAAACAGCACCTCTTTAACCTTCCTTCAACATTTGAAAGTGCAAGGAGAACAAAGATATGAAATGAATGAGTGCCAGTCTCCTCTGTGCTTTCCTGTTAGCATTCAATGCTTTCCAACCCCCTCCCACTTTAGGGTTGGGCAGGTATTCATGTGAACATTAACTCGTCAAACTGGCCGGTATATTATTTTGATTTTATTTGGCGCTATAACAAGCTTTGTATATCGAGGCTCCAAAATAACGTTGACGGTAGCAACACTGGTTGGCAATAATGCCTCCTGGTGTAGGAAGAAAAGAAAACGGGCCAGGAGCTAAGTCTTGAAGATTTAGGAGATCTGACAGCTTCAAGCAAATAGTCACCTGGTACCATTCAATAGAGCTACATGGATTTGTACCAGCTGAGGCGCTAATCCACATAGCGTAAGCTGGCTAAAAGAACTGTCCATCAATTGTATACGGTAACATGAAGCCGCAGGGAGGCTTTCCAGCTCAGCTCATTACCGGAACACATCTTCTGTTTGGGGAACAATCCATTAGATGACAATGTTTTCCCATCCTCCTCCTTTTACATAATAAAGCACAGGGAGATCAGGTGACTTGTCCAAGGCCAAGTAGCAATCCAACGGCAGGGTTCTGTACAGAACCCAAGAGTCCTGAATCCCCCTCCCTTGCTCCAACAAACAAACAATCTCGACATTGGACAAATCTCGATTGGAAAAGCAAAAGCTGATGGGGTGCTGTGGCATTTTCCCCAAACGGCTCTTGGAAAAAAATGAACATAAAAATGTTTCTCCTCTACTGCAAACCTGCACATTAGTTTGTTATTTATTGTCGAGTAGCTTCTGTCTAGCATTAAAACGGAAGGCTCTGACTTTTAGGATGATGTGGGCAACAGAAGTCCCCATTCCCACACTGCAGGAAGTTTGCAGAATGATTTGAAAACGAAAAACAAAAGCAAAAAACACTCACCAGGTAATACAGGTTATTACTTAGGGTCTCTGAACCTTGCTAATGGCCCCTTTGAAGCCGAGATATTTATTTTAGCACAATGTATCCCTGATCATTAGGATGGTGTGACACTTTGTACCTGAAAGCAACACCCTGGAACCCCCATATTCACCACTCTCATATAACGATGATACGTTTTGTACAAAGCACGCCTTGTGAGCTATCATTTTGAAAGTCTTGATCTTTTGAACATTACTATCCTGTTGGAGTGTACGTGCTCACTTTGTATGGGAAGTTATGAAGTTTTGCAATGTGAAATATGTTGTGAGGTTGGGAACACCCACAACCAGCCTTTTAGGTACAATGGAGCAGCCAGACAGTGGTTAATGGCTCATCAACACCCATCAATCCACTAGCCTAGAGATTTCTCAGAGTAGGCACGTACATCATGGGGATGGACTAACCCACTTCACAGCAAAGATCTTTCCAGCAAGCTGGAAGAAAATATAAAAGAGGGGAAGTGACATCATGTCTTGGTAGGCTGACCATACATCCCGTTTTGGCTGGGACAGTCCCTCTTTTAAGCCCTGTCCCAGCTGTGCGGACTTTTTTTTTTTTTGCTGCGCAAAGGTGGGCATTTGTGCCACTTGCTCTTCCCGACTTGATCAGCTGGCAAGAGCAAACGAGACAAATACCTACTTTGGTCAAAAAAGTGGGGTGCAGTGCGGCGGAACGTGCAGGGGAGCGAGCAGAGCTGCCAGCCCCACGCACGGAGGGAGGTAGGACTGGGAGGGAGGCAGGGTTTCAGCAACCAGCAACAGCCGCAAAGAGGGGTGCCTCGGGCGAGCGGGTGGGGTGTCCTGTTTGGTCACTTGGCCTCTCTCCCCTCTCAACTCAACACCTGGAGGAAAGTTTGGAGGATAAAGACTTTGAATGGGGAAAAGGTGGACCTGGGCTGGAAGGCAGTGCCAGCCTGTGCATTGGGAACTAGAGCAGGGGTCGGCAACCTCTCAGCAGTGGTGGGCCGAGTCTTCGTTTATTCACTCTGATTTAAGGTTTCACGTGCCAGTAATACATTTTAACATTTTTAGAAGGTCTCTTTCTACACATCTATAATATATAACTAAACTATTATTGTATGTAAATAAATAAGGTTCATAAAATGTTTAAGAAGCTTCATTTAAAATTAAATTTCAATGCAGAGTCCCCCGGACCGGTGGCCAGGAGCCGGGCAGTGTGAGTGCCACTGAAAATCAGCTCGCGTGCTGCCTTTGGCACGTGTGCCATACGTTGCCTACCTCTGAACTCGACCATCTGTCAGGATGAGAAACTACTTGATTCAAATCCTATTTAGTTTGTAGAACTCAGACTGCAAATTTATTTTTATTTCTTAGATAATCAACTTGGATCTCTACATTTGCTATTTATAATCACTTAAAATCTATCTTTCTGTAGTTAATAAAGCTGTTTTATATTTTACCTAAAACAGTGTGTTTTGGTTGAAGGGCTTGGGAAATCTCAGCTCAGTTTACAAAGGCTAGTGTGTGTCCTCTCCACTTCAAGGGAGGGGTGGACTGGGTAATGACCTTACACTGGCCAGGCTCCTGACCAGTGCAAGACGGTACAGTTCTAGGATGCAAGGCTGAGGAGCTGGAGGGAATCGGCTGGAGCCTCCCTATTGTTGGTTCACGAGTGGCTGGGAGAGCATTCATGTAACTCAGCTGGGTGTGTCCCTGCCTGTGGATGTCTGTGTAAGTGCAGCACCTGCCAGAAGTCTGAGACTCGACACAACATCACAGTGAGAGGCAACCCAGGTTGGTGCATTTGGAGGGCTCAGTGGTCCCATGGTCCAGGCTGCACCCTGGGGACCCCGTCACAGATGGTCTTTGAACTGGCTTGGAAGGAATATGGAATTGCAACATACCATTAAATCAGCAACCACCATCATTAAGATTTAATCTAATTGTTGTCAGCTAATTCTTTATTAAATTTATATGGCATAAGGAACAAGCGCGGCCAGGATTTTTATTAGCAGATGCTCCACTGGGGACCCAAGATTTCTTTAGAGGATGAACAACAACATAATAACTAGATATAAAACACCATGGTATAAAAGGTACTATTAGAATGTGTAAAAATAGCTCTTTAAATAATAGTGGCTTTACCCGGTTCTTCCTACTTGTCAGCAAGCCATATATAATAGGTTTCCATTATCTCAGATGTCCTATGCTGACCTGATTACAACCAACAACGGTAGGAAAAAGATTTATTCAGATAGAGATTTATCTGCAAGGAAGTTTTTACTCTTAATTGTTTACTGGAAAAAAATATACAGTAAAACAAGGCCTATTCAGGAGGAAGATGGGAAAGAAAAGGAAGGTTTGAATGTGAGACAGAGACAACAGAAGGCAGAAGAGAACTAAAGGGGAAAAAAAGGAGTGTGTGTGGGAGATGAGGTGGAGGGGAGTGTATTTTTATTAAAAATATTTAGGAGAGATTTTCTAACATGCCCAGGGGATTTAGGTGCTCAATTCCCATCAGAATCAATGATGTGTGCTTCTAAATCACTTAGGCGCATTTGAAAATCTGCCCCTTACTTGACATCCTAAGAAAGGACAGAAACGAAGTTGGACTGGCTGATTTGGAGCCTAGTGCAGACAGTAGAAATAGCAGAGGGAGGTAGATTTATTATGAGTCGAACACCGCTCAGAGACAAGATCTCTGGATGGAATTGCTGGCCTGGTTTATCCTGTGGTCCATGTGTTACGTTTTCTCACCCCTTCCTAGGTTTAGTTTTTGCCTCTGTCTAGGACTCGCCCCACGTTGTCTGCTGTGAGGTAAACTCCAACGTACAGCCCAAGAGGAATGGATGTATAATCCACACATGGCATGATCTCCACTGGATAGTATGCAGTATAGACCATACCTCAGTGTATTTGATGCTTACACAGGGTGGGGTTTCTGACTGCATGGCTGGACCCTGTTGTTTTCACAGCTTTTATTGCTTATTTGCTCCTTTCAGAAATGGCTGCTGCAGCTTGGTTTCCCTGCTCTGGAGCGGAGATGAACTGGCAAGATACCAGTCGGGAGGGAGCAATCTAGCCAACTGCTAGTTGAGAGTCACGTTACCCAGAGCCGTGCTTCCAGCACTCATTCGATAAAAGGAGGCAGAGTGTTCCAGGAGTAATATGCACTGAAAGGGCTTTTCAACAAGAAAATCAACTTGGCATTCCTGCCTGCATGGTGATCGTGTCTGCTGGCCAACGCCTACGGTGTAATCCTGCAAACATTTATTATTGAGAGTATTGGCCAAGCTGTTTACATGCCTCCCCCTTTACCAGAGCATCTTAAAGTATTTAACTTCGCAACATCCCTGTGGGGTAGGGAAGTGCTACCACCCCCATGTGAGAGCCGGGTAAAGTGAGGCACAGAGAAATTAAGGCCCGAGTCAGCAAAGTACTTAAGCACACACCTAACTTTAAGCAAGTCAATAAACTACACATACCAGGCACACACTTAACCCTTGCTGAATCGGGGATCTGCATCCTAATCATGAGCACAAAAGTCATGTGGCAGAGCCAGGTATTAAACCCCGATCTTCTGAGTCTCAGCCCAGGCCCCGTTTCAGAAAAGCATACTTAATCCGGAAAGTGCTTCAGACCCAGTGCTAGGGCCCTACCAAATTCACAGTCTATTTTGGTCAATTTCACTGTCATAAGATTTAAAAAATCTTAAATGTCATGATTTCAGCTATTTAAACCTGAAATGTCACAGTGGTGTAATTGTAGGGGTCCTGACCCAAAAGGGAGTTGGGGGGTGGAGGGTTGCGGTACTGCCACCCTTAATTCTGCACTGCTGCTGGCAGCAGCGCTGCCTTGAGAGCTGGGCAGCTGCAGAGTGGTGGTTGTTGGCCGGGAGCTCCAGGAGCCCAGCTCTGAAGGCAGAGCCACCGCCAGCAGCAGCGCAAAAGTAAGGGTGAACTGCCGATGGCGGGTCGCCGTCCTCAGAGCTGGGCGTCCGCTCAATAACCACCACTCTCTGGCTGCCCAGCTCTGAAGGCATCACAGAAGTAAGGGTGGCAACACTGTGACCCCCTTAAAATAACTTTGTGACCCCCCTGTAACTCCGTTTTGGGTCAGGGCCCCCAATTTGAGCAACGCTGGTCTCCCCTGTGAAATCTGTATAGTATAGGGTAAAAGCACACACAAGACCAGATTTCACGGTCCGTGATGTGTTTTTCATGGCCGTGAATTTGGTAGGGCCCTACCCATTACTGATAATGGGATCTGAGTATGTACTTAAATACTTCCCTGTATTGGGGCCTCCAGGGCTTAACCACACCGCCATCCTTGTGCTTGAAGTCCGTGACAGAGCCGATCAAATTGTTTTTGTTTGAAAAATTTTCTGACAAAAAAATGCCCTTTCCGTAAAACTGAAATTTTTCGTGAGAAAATTTCAGTTGTGCCAAAAAAAAATTATTTTTCCGCCAGGAAAAAAAATCAAAACGACACTCCTGGCTGGACAGCTGTGACCCAAGAATCTCTAATACCAACTGACAAGGGGATGCACAAGGTCACAGAAATCTCATGTGTCTGACTGAAAGCCAGCGTCACAGTGAAATGTATGGACATGTACTATGTATGGCGTTATGTATCTGGACTGAAAAATTATGTTCTTAAGCATGCATGATAAAAGCAGATCATCAAAAGCTGATATGCCTTCGACCAGTTCCTCCAGGCAGGAATTAGAGAGGTGTCTCTCGCTGTTGGCATGTAAGAGAAGCATTGTAATCTAACACAATGGATGCCCAGTTACATATGAAGTTAAACGTTAGCAAAGAGATGTGAAGTCAACAGGAAAGGTGCACACAGGAAAAAAAAAACTAGCCGCAGGGGGTTTATGGGAAAAGACCATGAACTTGGGGGGTATTTCTAGAAGACACCTTGGTATCCTGCACTAGGAAGTATATGGACAGTACGTTTGCATTCATGAAAGCGGGGTCTCAGCCAGCCTTTGTTGAAAACACTACAAAGGACATGAGTGAGATGAACGTAAACTGAGTATCTAGACAACGTGTTATGTTTTTATTCTATACATAATCACTTGTCTCCAATATTATTATTTACTATTTCTTGAATCTCTGATGATAAACTTATTCTTCTTTCCACTATAAATATATTTAAGCGCTGTGATGTTAAGCAAAGTGCTGGTCCCGAGTGGAAACTGACCAGCTGGTGTGTGCTGTTCCTTTGGGAACAGCAAACCTGGTAATTCTGTGAGTGTCCAGTGGACTAGGGGCTGGACATTACCGGGTTCGAGGACCTGGGAGTAGGTATGTGCCTGTTGCTACATGTACAAAGAGAGGCCTGGAAGTGCTTATGCTGCGAAAGGCTGGTGGTTTCAGATCCACAGCAAGCACTGCTTTGTGCTAAGGGCAGGTATTGGTGAGGGGCCTCACAACTCTGGGTACCCCAGTTGAGCATCACAAAGGCTCTTGGTCCCTTTCACTTTCTGCCAATGAAATTGACAAAAGGTTTCCCAGAGAGTGCCCAGACTCACTGCCTGCCCCCCTCCAGAGAGGCAGAGCACCCAGGGTCTCTGCTTCTCCAGCTCATGTAGCTGAGGAGAGCCAGGCTCTCTGCCGCTCCAGCAGCTAGGATGGAAGACTGGCAGCCAAAAAAAAAAAAAAAAGCCAAGTTGATTCTCCCCAAAGCTCATTTCTACTGAATTCCCTCCCTGCAAAAAATCCCACATTTTTGATGTTTCGTCCTGGTTCAAGACATTTTTTTCCCCCCACAACATTAAGTTTTTCATGGGAAAAGATTCCCAGTTTTCAGCCAGCTCTAGTCCATGGCTCTATGGACAGCAGGAAGGGATTGCAGGATTGTCTCCTGAAGTGAGGAATGACTGTTTCGACAGGTGGCATTTCAGAAGAGCTCTCTCTTTCTCTCTCTCTGGGAAGTACTTCTTTCTGCTGGGGCTTGAGTCAGAGCTTTTTGATGATAGCTGGGTAAGCAGGCTGTTCAATTCATCACAGAGGCCAAGGCTAGTGTGTGTCTGAATGCAATAAGTGTTGATTTATTGCCACCAGGGGTAATATGGCTGGGTTTTGTTACCCAAAACAAAATCAGTAAAGACCAACTGAAACATATATGCTCCCACCGTTTCTAATTTTCTATTCTAAAGCTTTAGCAATCTGAAATGTAGGCTTAAATATTAATTTAATTAATCTTTCAGCTAATTATACTCATTCAATTTAAATTGTTACAATCATTAATATCTTTGGGCAGACTGGTCTTTTTTTAAGGGAGGTTTAATTATTTTGAGCTTCTAAATTTGCTATACAAAGCCCATTTCAGATTCCTAAATAAATGGATGTTATCAAATAGTTTATAGGCTTTGGATTTGACCTACTTTAAAATTGTTACAATCTAGCACTTGCTCTCCAGATTTTAAATACCTGCTTTGCATCCTGTAGCCTATGAGCGTTTGTGCAGTATTTCAGTGTGTGTTTAATAAACAATAATACCAACCAACTCTTACAAAACTTTTTTTAACAATAGATCTCAAAGCACTTAACAGAGTATCACAGAGCCACATTGGCTTGTACTCCATTAAAAACAAGGGCTGAGATTAAAAAAAAATAAAAAGGGAACTAGACATATTTACAACGGACACTGCTCCATAATTAGACATCACTAGCAGTTCTGGCCACTCAATTGGCGACACCTGATTTTCAGAAACAGGTGTCCCCTTTAAGATGTTTTAAATCGGGCAACCCAAATTGCTAGTGACTTTTGACAATCTTAGCCTTATGTTTTAAAGGAAAACCCACTATTATGGCCCTGATTCAGCAAAGCAATTGATAACATGCTTAAGTGTAAATTGGAGTTAAGCAGGTGCATATGTTTTTTTCTGACTAGAGATGGGATCAAGTTAAGCACATTCAAGTTAAGCACATGCTTAAATGCTGTGCTGAATCGGGGACAAGGGTAGTATTTTTACAGCCTTGATGAATAAGTTAGTATACAACAGCTCGATACCGACCTGAACTAAGAAAGCAAACCAAAAATTGCCCAATTAAATGGATAATTAAAACACCCTATCATAATGAGTTCAATTAAAACCAGACAAAACATTACTGAGGATATAGTAGCGGTAGGATGCAGAATTCTCATGGTTTCCATATGTTTTTCCCACCAATGAATGTTTTTCATTCTTGTGGCACTCAGGGGTTATGAGGTTTTCCCCACTAATAAATACTTAAGTATCCCCCGGGAAGCTATTAAATCTCCTCCTCATATGTAAATAATGACTTTTCATGTCATCAACCTCAGGATTAGAATTCCCAGTGTCCTACCATTATATACGGTAAAGAGCATTCATGTCGAGAGCTACCCAAACAGCTCCTGATTAGACTCGGCGGGTTTTGCCTTGATTATTAAAACGATCATTTTGTTCTGTTAGCAAGAGGATTTGTATTTTTATTTATTTTACTTATTTACCCATCAACTCTAGTTTCTCCAACTCCAGTTCCCTTACTACTAGCCTGCGACAAGCTGACTTTCCCAACCCTGCCTTGGCAAGATTCCAGGGTCTGATAATTATCCAGCAACTTGGCATGGCCAGTAATTTTACCCCGAGGAACCACTGTATGAGAAAAGCAGCAAACCACACATGTGTGGGGCGCTGGGACTCATAACCTTGCTATTTAACAAAGCTTCATTCTTGAACTGACAGTTAAGTTGGAGTGAAGCGAATTCCACTGAGTTTGGAGAGATGCAAAAAGGACATATGACAATTTGCTATCATGCTGACCGATGCAAAACTAAACAAAAGCGCTGCTAGGTGATCCAGCGAAGCACATTAGCATGCGTTTAACCTAAAGCGCATCAGTGGTTCCGCTAAACCCAACTGGAATATATGCATGAATGCAAATTAGTTCCTTTTAGTTCACACCAGCAAGGTCTATACAGGGCAGTTAGAGTGCAACACAGAAGAGCACTCTACAGTTCATACCCTTGTAGTGTGGACTGTGGCACTGTGTGGACAAGCCCTGAATTACTATTATTTTTAGAATTTAGTCAGCTCTATTGACTAAATGCATGTTTGTAGATTAATTACAGAATATCTACATTAAAAAAAAAGTGTGCCCGTATGGATACTTGCTTATCTATGTTCTCATATAGTCCTCATTACGATTGTACGGGAGCATTCCTCAAACATTCATGAATTTTTCCTCATACCATCCCGTGAGGCAGGGAAACGCAATCACCATTTTAGAGTTGGGGAAACTAAGGCATGGGGGTAAGTGACTTGGTCAAGGTCACATAAGGAGTGTGGGACTATTCTGGGAATTAAGCATAGTCCTGAGTCCCACTCTAGTGCCTTAACCACTAGACCAACCCTCCTCTATCTCATTAATACCTAACAACAGAAGTCATAGGTCATATCCAAGACCTTATTTAAAAAAAAAAACGGGGGGAAAAACCCCAACAATCTTTCAAATTATATAGGACATAACTTTCGACGGCTAAAAGTCTAGAACCCCAGGCCAAGCATTCGTTCATTCCCCATGCCCAGATTATACACCTGAAATTATTTTAGCTCAGACTCAGTCACGTTAGACTTGCTGGTGTCTGGTGGTGGCATTTGATTGGCTGCAATGGCGATTAAGTGAGTCAGTTCCAGTAACCGGAGAAGAGTCCACTCATTTTGAGGGTTTGGGTTTATTCAGAGGTGAGGACAGCGTTCTCCCAACCCCCAGAAATACAGAAATTCAAGTGTCAGTCAGGGCAGCATGTGAGTTAAGACAAACTTTTCATCCTCCTCCTGTTCTACATTGTTCTTAGACTGGGCTGCATCCCCTCTTCCTCCTTTAATACTCCCTCATACCAGGACACTCTGTGGCCTTTATATTGTAGAATACAAACAGTCCGAAAGACCTACCACCAGCAATGGGCAAACCTCGGACGATACAGTTCTGTTTGCCTGTCAGAAGTTGAACTGAACCTCTTCGGTTTCCATAACTGAGCTCGGAGAGTCATGGGTCTCCCCTTATTAGTGTGTTAGTATGTTCAGTTGGCTGGTAATCTACAAGAACTGCCTTTCCACTTGCAGATCCCAGAAGCACGTCTGTGCTCTGCAGGAATGGTGTAAAACACAAGGGAGTGAAGCACCGTACTTGCGGCTCTCACGATAGGTTACTATGCTCTTGGTCTCTGATGGGAACAGTATACGACAGTGTTTCACTTGCGCCATACATGACCCAGCTCTCCCAGGGACCATGCCTGGTAACCAGTTCTGTACGGAGATCATGGTCAGCGTGGAAGTCTGCCATGCTCCACAGGGAGGGTAGTGGAGAAGGGGTTAGAATTCAACGGAGCTTTTAAATAAGATTGGGATGTTGCCGGAGGAAATGTTCCCCATCACGGTTTTGCAAAAGCTACTGAAGTGGATGTTATTTATGGAAAGGAAAACCCACTGGAAATGTGGTGGCCGGGCTTCCCCAATGCAGCCTCACACTCACGTAAAGAAGGTCTTAGCGGAGAAGGAGAATGTGCCCCCACTGGAAAGCTACCAGGACAGCCTTAGATCACCTAAAGTGCTTCCAAAGGCTCTGTCGTGCGACCAGCTGCTGAGTGTCAGTGCTGAAGACTGTGCTTTTTAAAATGGGCCAATGGGAGTTGGGCCCTGAATTCTGTTAGGTCCCTTCAGAAATGATGAAGTGTTGCTGTTCCCTCTTTCTGTTCTCTGAGCATACGGGTGAGTGGGAGAACCTAGAGAGGCCTCAGCCCCTAGAGGGAAGTGTTACTGAATGAAGGAACAGAGAAGTGGGACAAGGAGAAAAGAAAGCCAGTGGCTGCGCTTACAAACTTCTCAATTGCCTTTCGGAGGCGACCTTGGTATTGCAGCATTCCCTACGTTGGACTCACTGCGCGGAGAGAAATGCAGGGAATGCGTCAAAGACCAGCTGGCTGCTGTTGCTGCCACAAGCTGGTGAGAAATCAAGCCACACTTGGTCCCGGAGCTGGGTGGGGAGTGGCCTGAGCTGAGAGAGTTTGTTTGCTACCTACTGCCCCTCTCCCACCTCCTCACAAATCACAAGCCTCACTCATCCTAAGCAGCCGCTTGCCTCTTATGTGGCCAGCCCTGACCTAAGCCAACACCTCTGCTGTCTGGGGATGTTTCTTTTTCTTTTTTTTTTTTTATATCCGCTAACTTTCCTATATCCTTCCTGCTGTGTTTGGCCACCACACCCCAGCATTTCCTCTGGCAGGGAGAGCAGAGGAGGGACGGCGTGCCTTGTTGAGACCTTTTGGCTTCGAGCTCGTGGCAGAGAAGGAAGAGAATGAAAGAACAAGCAGGGGACTCAAGACAGACAAAGGTCAAGCTTCTGATTGCTAAGAGCTAAGAGACAGCAACTAGAGGGAACCCCAGTTGTCTAGAGGCCCCTGGTGTACACTGTGTGTACCTGTAGTTCCTCAAATTAATTTCTCCAGGAAATGTATGTTCCTTTCATCAGAGGATTCAACTTTTACAGGACCCCACAGATCATGTGCTGCATGGTTCCTGGCACCTCTTTGGCATCACCAGACCCTTCTCAGGTGTGAACGATACATCTTCCCAGTCTGCCCAGGTATTTGTTTGTAAAGCACCAGCTGCTATTTCGTTCATTTGAAACATGCCAGAAAGAAAGGAGTTTCAGATGCTTTTAAAAAGACAAAGCTACTTCAGTGGGTCAGATTCTGGCCGTATGTGAGTGGGTGAAGCAGCTCCATGCATGTCCATGGGGTTTTACCTGCTTAAGCCTGGCCTGAATTTGGTTCCGTATCTGGAGATGGGCCAAGGGGGTGAAGTTAGATCAGAGTCAGGTTTAAGGTTAAGATTCATGAGCTCACAATGAACAGCATCAGGATTTCACAGGCTGTTTTCAGGACAGAGGCATCCAACCTGGAAAAGAGGTCTCCCCAGGGACTCTGTCCTGGAACCAAAACTGGAGGGGGGTGAATTTGGAGTCTACCATTCATCACTCAAGCCCTTGAAATTCAAAGGAGCTTGGAATGGAGACCAGAGAAAAATCTAAGCGTAACTGATTTTCCATGAGTGCTCTCCATTTTCCAGCCTCCCACCCCATCTACGGGAGTTTCTTGGCCTCTCCTTTCTTCTCTCATCTTCCTCTTTCTCCTACAAACAGTGCAGTGCAGAGTGGTGGGACTGAAACATGGTGGTGTGCTTGGGACTTGATGAGACAGGACTGGCCTCGTGTACTTGATGCTACTCTCACTGAAATCTATGACCGAACTCCTGGTGATTTTCATGAGGGCAAGCCCGATGCTATTAAATGTACAGAGATGCTAATATGGCTTGGGAATTATTGGGCATTCGCCAAAATAGGGTCTAATCATCCCTTAATAAATTACCCTGCATTTGTTTATCTCATTAGAAAAAGAAAATAAATACCTAGATATAAAACAGGCAGCTATTGTGGCCATGGGTTGCTAATGTAACAGAGAGATCAACTCTACCTACAATCCTGTCTCAGAGATGAGACAAAAGCCAGGTTGAGCCAGCCAAGAGGCGAAGATAAGTGGACTACCCAGACCTCCATTGTTCTGTTTTCGCTGCGTCAATGTTGTAAACTGATAGACTGATTCAAAAAATGTCTTCTGTAAATGCAACACTGAAAGCAACAGCAGTCAAGGAAACAAGTCAGTGAGCAGTCAAGGAAACAAGAGACTGGAGCTACGTTCCGAAACAAACAATTTCCCACATACCTTGAAATTATCCACTTTACATGGCTTGTTAAACCATCTGTCAAAAAATCAGGCCAGATACTTATCAATTTAGCTCCTGAGTGTTTGTAACAGGGAGTTAGTCTAGGCAGGTTGCCTTTTCAACAACAGCCACGTTGTTTGCATTCCAGGCTATCATCATGGAAAGGAAAAAAAACCAAGAGGAGCAAATAAAACCTCATTTACAGCAACAAGTTAAGCATCAACGTGACACTCTCAATTTGCACAGCAAACATGTGATTTGCAGTGTTGCAGAAACCTGAATTATGCCAGCTGGTAATCAGAGACTGCACTGTCTCTGGCCACCTGGGTTCTCTTCAGTCACAAAAGTAGCTAAGAGAGACGGAGAAATCGGATTCCAAAATGCAGTGTCTCTCCTGCACCTGCAAGGACTTTAGATTCTTCGCTTGGCCACAAGGCAGAGAATCAAGGCCATTCTTAAAGGAAGCTCAATGAAATTCTCAAGGATTTCTGCAGGAACTATTTTATTATTTAAACAACATTTGTGTTCTATTCCAGGTGGCTGTAATCTTATATTAAAGACCATGCTTCCCTCGCTTCCCGAACTCCAGTGGAGCAGGAGGATGTCACATCTCTACAAATCAGGCCCCAGGAGGATCGAAGTGGACACCCAAAAATGGAGGCATCCCAAATCACTGGCTATTTCTGAACATTTTAACCTACAGGCCCAGTCGCGGAAGCTGTTACTTAGGCAAAGCTCCCAATGACGTTAAGTGAGTTTTGCCTGATGACGATCAGCAGCACTGCCCCTGTGTGAATAAATCTTTACTATTATTTTTTTATTAACATTTGTAATACAGGTAGGGCCTACAGGCCTCAACCAGTCAGGGACCTGTACGCACATAGGAAATTAGAGTCCCTTCAACCCAGGAGATTACAGCTTCATTCTTCACATGACTCTTGGTGAATATACACTGGGGCAAAGACAATGGATGAAATCCTGGCCCCACTGAAGTCAACAGCAAAACTCCCGTTGACTTCAATCGGGTCAGGATTTCACACTCCCTCCGAAGTCCCTGCAGAAATATCTAGCCCCTGCCTCCATCTTGTCTCTACACGGGCAGCTGGCCTCAAACGTCATATGCCCTTGCTGGGCTGAAGCTGGGCGTCTTCAACATAGTTCGCCCATTCTCTTATTGTAAGAAGTTACATGTAAAACATTTCAGTTCTGTTTGGTACAAACAAACCAGATTAAGTGAATCGTAAGAGTTTTTTAGAGTGTAAACTCTTTGGGATGGGGGCTGGCTTCTAGTCTCTGTTTGGGCAGTGCCTAGTGCAGTGGGGTTCTAACCCTGGTTGGGGCCTTTGAACAGTGCCAGAAGACAAGCAGTAAGTCCTAGTCTAAAGGAGAGCACTGGTTGTCTAATCTCATTGTACCACCAGTTCCAGGGATCCTTTGCCAGAGAGGTTTAAAAGAAGAAATTGATCAACTGGCGAGAAACACTCTATAACCAGTGTAACCTGGTGGTTAGCACACTAGAGTGGGATCCAGGAGATCAATTGGAGGCTCTGCCACTGGTTCGCTGGCTGACCCTGGGCGAGTCACTTCCCATCTCTACGCCTGAAATGGGGATAACAATACTGGCCTACTTTGAGATCTCTGGATGAAAAGTGTTATAAGAGCTAGGTATTAATTTATCATTATTATTTAAATACCCCAATCAAATTGTATCTACTCAACTGATTTGATTGGTCTTCAAGTCCTGCCATGGATAACAGTTTGGGGGCAGATAAAAACATTTTTAAAAACTTTCACAAAGATAATGAGACTCACTTATAAAAGTTTAAGGTACATTAGCACTCTTTGGGGCTGAAGGCGACAAAAGACTTCTATGAATTTAATTAAACAGCTAGTATCCTATAGCAACAATCTATTCTAATTAGGAGTCGTCTTTAGGGGATCCTTAAATATTTATGGAAAATATTTTATCTCTCGCAAAAAAAACCACCCAAACCCACGTAGGAGTATTGTTAGAAGAATGCCATGTAAAGTCTCGGTAGGTTTAATATTTGGTAAACACTGTCCCAGCCCATCCAAGTCTGGGTTAGCTTTATGCATGTGTCACCTTTTAGAACGTGGCCTGGCTCTGGAAGGAGTGGGAGCTAAAAGTCAATACCGAGGGGCCTAGTTCCAGCTCTGCCACAGACTCACTCTGACCCCTTTGCCAAGGCACGTAACCGCTCTTTGCCTCAGTTTCCCCGGCTGTAAAATTAGGATAATACCGGTGTCACAGAAGGGTCGTGAGGCTGAGGTGACTGATTTTGGGTCCCCGACCTGAGACAGTTTAAAGGGGACTGGCTTCCAGACAGGCACGTGCACAGCACTTTTTGAAAATCAGGCCCTTTTAAAGCACCTCAGCTCAAGTACCCGAAATCACCAGTCCCTTTTGAAAAGGTGTGTGGATGTTTGCCAAGCACTTTGCCATTCTTTGAGGGAAAGTGGTGTATAAATACGAAACACATCAATACTTTTGTCCAAGTGATGACTAGTCTTTCATCCAAGACAAACACTTGCCATGCTCTAACGAGGATATTTCTCTCCACAAAATGAAAACCTGCAACCCTTGTGAATGATGAAAATCAGCATATAAGTGCTCACTGGTTTGTTTCTCCAAGAGAACCCGTTTTTAGCACTATGTAGTGTAGATTTTAACGGCAGACGGAACCAGTCTGTTCATTTAGCCCAGTGGCTCTCAACCTTTCCAGGTCACTGTGCCCCTTTCAAGAGTCTCATTTGTCTTGTCCCCCCACCCCCGAGTTTCACCTCACTTAAAAACTTACAAAATCAGCCATAAAAATACCGATGTGTCCCAGCACACTATTACTGAAAAATTGCTGACTCTCTCATTTTACCATACAATTATCATAGAATCATAGAATTCAAGATCAGAAGGGACCATTATGATCATCTAGTCTGACCTCCTGCAAGATGCAGGCCACATAAGCTGATCCACCCACTCCTGAAATAATTCTCTCCCTTGACTCTGCTGTTGAATGCTCCAAATCATGATTTAAAGACTTCTAGTAGCAGATAATCCACCAGCAAGCGACCCCTGCCCCATGCTTCGGAGGAAGGCGAAAAACCTCCAGGGCCACTGCCAGTCTACCCTGGAGGAAAATTCCTTCCCGACCCCAAATATGGCGATCAGCTGAACCCCGAGCATGTGGGCAAGACTCTCCAGCCAGACCCTCTGGAAAAGGCTAACAATATCCTATCATTGACCCTTTGTACTAATTACCATTGTGGCATGTTATTGACCTATTGACTAAACCCGTTATCCTATCATACCATCCCCTCCATAAACTTATCTAGCTTAATCTTAAAGTCATGGAGGTCCTTCGCCCCCACTGTTTCCCTCGGTAGGCTGTTCCAGAATGGCACTCCTCTGATGGTTAGAAACCTTCGTCTAATTTCAAGCCTAAATTTCCTGACTGACAATTTATATCCGTTTGTCCTCGTGTCCACATTAACACTGAGCTGAAATAATTCCTCTCCTTCCCTGGTATTTATCCCTCTGATATATTTAAAGAGTGCAATCATATCTCCTCTTATCCTTCTTTTGGTTAAGGAAAACAAACCGAGCTCCTCAAGTCTCCTTTCATACGACAGGCTTTCCATTCCTCGGATCATTCTAGTGGCCCTTCTTTGTACCCGTTCCAGTTTGAATTCATCCTTCTTAAACATGGGAGACCAAAACTGCACACAATACTCCAAATGAGGTCTCACCAATGCCTTATATAACGGGACTAACACCTCCTTATCTCTACTAGAAATACCTCGCCTAATGCATCCCAAGACCGCATTAGCTTTTTTAGCGGCCACATCACATTGCCTACTCATAGTCATCCTACGATCAACCAGGACTCCTAGGTCTTTCTCCTCCTCCGTTACTTCCAACTGGTGCGTCCCCAGCTTATAACTAAAATTCTTGTTAGTCATCCCTAAATGCATAACCTTACACTTTTATAAAATAAATCAGTTGCAATATAAATATTGCACTTACATTTCAGTGTATAGTATACAGAGCAGTATAAACAAATCATAGTCTATGAAATTTTAGTTGGTACTGACCTTGCTAGTGCGGTTATGTAGCCTGTTGCAAATCTAGGAAAACATCTAGCTGAGTTGATGACTCCCTGGAAGACCTCTGAGTACCCCCAGGGTACACGTACCCTTGGTTGAGAACCACTGATGTAGCCTGATCACCTATACCTCACAGGCCCAAGAACTTCAAAAAAGAGACGTGGCTGAAGCCACACGGTGAATCAGTGGCAGAGCCAGGCTCAGAACTTAGGTCCTGCCTGATGTCCAACCGGGTGCTCGTTCCTCCACACCATCTTGCCTTACTGCCAGTGCCAAACCGTGGCATCCTGGACACGATCCAAGCCCTGTTACCTCCCTATGGTAAAAACACACACACTTCTATGAGGAAAGTTCCAATCTGCCCCTGCAACACTTCTCCAGGGCACAGCAGATGACTCTTGCCAGGCTAGGCTTCTGGCCAGTGTCTGGTAGCCCTGGCTGAGACAAGGTGCTCTTGGATGCCTGCTGGCTGCAGCCCTCCATCCTGGAGGCTCCCCTCTCCAGGAGCTCTTCTTTCAGGATTCCAGTCCTGGGAGGTTCCCCAGAGAGCTCACCTTCTCGGCTCCCTGTTCAGCCCTCTGGCTCAGGCTTCTCTTGGGAGCTCCCCTCCACAGGAGCCTCCTGCCTCCCTTTGGAGGTCCCTCTGCCTGCGCTTGGGTGACCTTTATTAGGTCCAGGTGCACCTCCCCCTAGCAGGGCACAAGGAACTCCTAACTTGAGATCATTCCCTAGCTCAGCCTCCTGATCAGAATTAACAGGCAATAAATACTCTTCTTAGCTGCATAATATCTGCAGTGTGGCCCTGCTGTGCTAGGAGCTGTACAGAGAGACAGTAAGAGAGAACCCCCTTGTCCCTAAGAGCTCACTATCTCAATAGGCAAGACAGAGCAAAGGGTGGGAGAAGAAACAGACACAACAGAGAGGTGAGATGTGACTTGCCCAAGCTTGGTACTGCCTCTCTAGTATGTGATTTGATGACTGGAACATGGGGCAAACACTTCCTCTTACTCCATCTACTTACCTCTGGACTTCCCCCGCATTTCTCCTGTGAGTGGGAATTTCTGCTGCTGCTGCTATGGGGGTTCCCCAGGGCTATGGCTGCATAGGACTTTGGTGGTTATATATAGCAGGGAGCTTGCAGCCTTGCCTTCTGACAAACTTTCTCACTTGGCGCTACGTTCCAGCTCGCACCCCTAACACCTCCCTGCGCAGCATCCCTCACTAAAGGGATGAACTCATTTCCAAGCTCAGGCTATGGGCCTCATTGCAAATCGGGTGCATCATCACACAGCTGCATATTGCCACAGCAGCCATTTTTATTCAAGCCACAAAGTGGGAGCGCTCAGGGCCACAGGCAATGTAGAAATGTGGGTCTGTATTATACAAACTGGCATCCAACCAGCCTCCCGGATGGGTTCCCGCACATTGGCAGCTTGTCCCGTCTAGTGGCAGCTCTGTGCTGGGATCCAACAGCCGTGCTGACCATTACAGTCAGGGAGGAGGAGGAAATGACTGGGGAAGTCAAGTCAGGGCTGAATACATTTTCACTTCACTTGACCTTCCCCCCGCAACTCAGGTTTTTTGATTCCTCTCTCCTTTTAAGGATACACAGGAGTAGCCCTGAGCTCAGAAGAGACTTTAATTGCACGTTCTGTGGGACGTAGGACATCTGACGCAGCAAGTCGTCTCACTGCGAAATGACCCAATAGAGATTCCCTTTTCAAAGTGGGAGCCTTACTGAGCAGAGAGGATCGGAGTTCAAACAGCTCCAAGAGAAGCTGGAAGCAACGTTAGCACTCAGGTCCCAGTTTCAAGGAGCAGCGATTCCATGTTTGGGCTCCTAACATATGGGCCCAATAGCCTGAATCAAGGGCCTGGGTGCGCTGTGTTCCCAACAGCCATCCAGAGCCCACAGGTTTGGTATCCACAATGATTAAAATACGATTGGTGAAAATTTCAAAAACGCTCAAGGTTCTGTCGACACTGCAGCGGGGAGGCACAATTCCCAGCCTGGGTCAATGTACAGGCGCTGGCGCTCACTGCGCTAGCGTGCTAGAATCGCACGGTGGCAGCTTGAACTAGCGACCTAATACAACCTGTCTGAGCTCCTTGGTACGTACTTGGGGAGCTAGCCCCTGTGACCATGGCCACACCACTATCTTTAATACACCAGCCCAATCACATCTAGGGCGTATGCCCACCCGAGCTGGAAATTACACCTCCCAGCTGCAGTGCAGACATGTCTTAAGAGCCGCAAAGAGACAGGCTGGGTGAGGCCATATCTTTTACTGGACCAATTTCGGTTGGTGAGAGAGACAAACTTTCGAGCTACACAGAGCTCTTCTTCAGGTCTCTCTCACCAACAGAAGTTGGCCCATTCAAAGATAGGACCTCACCCATATAGTCTGTCTAATGTCCTGGGACCAAGGTGGCTACAAGAACACTGCAAACAATTAGGAGCCTAAGTCACTGAGACATTTGAAAATGTTTAGCCCTTGCCAAGCAGCGTCCATCGGAGGATCTCAAAGCCCGGTACAAAGGGTCACACAGCAAGGCCTCAGGTCACACAGCAAGTCAGGAGCTGCGTCAGGAACCCAACCCAGGAATCCTGCTGTGTCTATGGTAGAATGTGCAGACACCGTGGGTCTGACACTCATACCCCGAGTGCAGAGTAACTCCAGCAAAGTCAGTGGAGTCACTTCAGCTTTACCCTGGGGCTAGAGAAGTGGAGCTGCACTGGTGTACGCGGGAGGAAAAGCAGGCCCAACAGGCTGATGCAGTAAGTGCTGAGTAATTTTTCTTGCTCTATCCTTTACTACTTGTATTATTCCATCAGCACCTCTCCCACTAAGCCTGATGACTCTCTCCTCCACAAGGAAACCATCTGGCCATCAGTGTGTTCACAAAGCTGGCCTCCTGACTGTGCCACCAGCCTGCCCTTTGAACATGGGCCAAATTCTGCTCTCAGCTGTACTTGTGCAACGTCATCAACCTCAACAGGACAGAGACAGTTCTGGGGCGAGATTCCGAGCTGGCGTAAATCAGGACAGCTCCATTGACTTCAGCGCCAATTTACACCAGCTGAGGATCCTGCCTTGAGCAGTAAACACAAACTTGTCTCCCAGTTAATTTTCCTTGCCTAGATTTTAGTTCCTTTCAAATTAACGAGTACATTTTATAGACCAAAATCTCAATTGGTTTCTTCTAAAACAAATTGCTCCCTACTTGAAGTTGGACAAACTGTCCTAGCCAGAGAGAGAGAGAGAGAGAGAGAGAGAGAGAGAGAGACTGTGTATTAATTTTAGTTTTAAACCATCACCTCTCCCCCCGCAAAAAAGTGATTAGCTCCTAAGCGTAAAAGATTTATCAGCCATTACAGAACTTCATTCCAAAACCGATTAATAGGAAATTAATTGAAACAGCCATAAAAAAGTTATGCAAAGATGAACAATTACAGCTGTAGATTTATAGCTGCTCCTAGCAGAGCATACAGAACATTTTTTGGTGTGTGTTTGGGGGGGGGAGTCACCATTTTTAATCATAATTCAGTAGGATTTCAGTTTCACAGAACAAAGTTTGGAGAAAAAAAATAATGACTCACAAAGTTAATGACCACGAGAGCTTTGTACTTGCTAAAACGACCCTCGTATGTGGAGCCTAATGCACTTCATCCGTGAAACGCAGCCACTTCTGGGATGAAACACAGCAGCAGTTTAACAGCGCATGTCGGTGCAATCTAACAGTTTGAGGCATTCTATATCGAGACCCCGTTCAGACCACCAGCATTCTGGAGCGGTGGAGCACAATGGAAGGGACATGCTTGGGTTGCAGTGGAGCTGGACAGCTGGTGCTCAAGCAGAGCACAACTGCCTGCTAGGCGGTCTAAGGAGCAAAATCAGCCTCAATCTCAATTCAGATGCTAGTAAACAAGTCTCCGTATCAGTCACCATCTCCACAACTATTTAGCCGAGTCAGCAGGGGGGATGGACTCAATTCTCTTCCTGCTCTGGAAGGTGGCCCAGGATCAGAGCAATGCAGGGAGGCTAGTATTACAGGCTGCCCGTGCTGTACTTGTTCTATGGATAAGGGCTCCCACATTCAGGCATGGCCACCTGGTACCTTTCACCCGGGCTAAAAGTCGTCACCACAAACCAAAGGGGAAAAACACCAACCATTTAACAGCCACGTAATAAAAATTTGGCAGGAATCTCAAAGGCTAAACGCCTCCTGATAAGACGTTGTAAGATACCACATGAAAACTATTTTCAAAGTCACCCTTCTGCATTTTTAGTAGCCTGTCGTATCGCACAAGTATCTGGGGTACACTGGCAGAGTTACATTGACTTGAACAGCACAGCGGTGGTTGACACTAGCTGGGGTTCCTGCTCTCAGCTTTCATCCCTGCTCTAAAATGCATCCTCCGGCTCAGATTCAAAGTACAACGCAGCCTTCGCATTTTGCACAGGCATGTGCAGTTACATTAGCTCCAACGTAAGTATTAGACAAAGGGTAGAGAAACACCTGTCAGGGATGGTCTCGATAATACTGAGTCCTGCCTTGAGTGCAGGGGACTGGACTAGATGATCTCTCGAGGTCCCTTCCAGTCATACGATTCTATGATTATTTTCTTAAAGCAAGTAAAAGTACCTAGCAAGGAACACATTGTCCAAGGACTTTGGATCTGAATTAAATCCCTTGCCTATAAAAGGAATGTAACATGCTGGGCGACTAATGCGTTTTCCCTGCCCCCCAACCTCCATCTCAACTGCTTATTTGCTCTGCCAACTGGTAGGGGAGGTGGAAACGCACAGCACTATAGTTACAGAAATATGGTGGTGACGTTGTTCGGCCTCAACTGTACATTTGGCATTCGCCTGTCACTCGCCACCTCCTCCTCCTCCTCCATTGCTGTGACAAGGGTGGAAAAGTCACTTCCCTGCTTCTCCCATCCCTTGCAGTGCAGCCTGACCTCGTAACATGGAAGGGTCGCAGGACCAAGTCTAAGCAACTGGTGATTGGTAAGAGAGCCCCGGACCGTGCATTTTTCTACTGCAAACATCTACTTCCTTACTGCTCAGAGGCCAATGTGATAAACCCAAGAAAGATCTCGGAGATCCAATGGAAGGGGTAGGGGCTTGGGGCAGTGATGAAAACTGGATGAATCCTGGATGTACTCAGAACAATAGTTCTCAAACTTTTATACTGGTGACCCCTTTCACATAGTAAGCCTCTGCGTGCACCCCCTCCCCCATAAATATATAACACCTTTTAATATATTTAATACCACTATAAATGCTGGAGGCAAAGCGGGGTTTGGGGTGGAGACTGATAGCTCACGAGCCCCGCCATGTAATAACCTTGTGACCCCCTGAGGGCTCCCCACCCCCAGTTTGAGACCCTCTGACTTAGAAGTTTGCATCACTTCTTCTGAGCACTTGGCAACGATCCATTCATCTACCATCAAGCCCCCTTTCTGTTTCTAAAAATCAACCTACATTCCAGCAACCGACCCAAAGCTCCCAAGTCAGTAAAAAACAAACGTGAATCATCAAGGAAGATCAGCCACGGGTGCGTCCTGCCTGCACATTACACCTCTCGCTGCCGTCGCACATGAGAATTGCTTACCCAGGACGCCGCAGCCTCCCTTGTGTCCGGGACACTTTCTTGCTATGCCCAGGACGAGGGGTCATTTTATTACCCCTCTGCTTTAGGAAAAGGGGGTAACAAGGTGACTCGGAATTCTGGGGTCCCCGAGAAAGTGTCACAGTGGCACAGCTGGAACAGGATTCACCCCCAGTTTGCTGGCTGGCAAAGGATTCATTGTCATGTACGAGCAACTCCCCTCAGAGAACTCCGGACAGCTGAGGCGTGGCTGTCGCCAGCACTCCAGAGAACAAACAGCAGGAATACATTTCAGAGGTTTACTGGACTGTAAGAAGAAGGGGGGAAAGGATGTTTTGTTAATCGTCCTGGGGGGGGGGCACTTTTTGTATCCATGAAAGCTGGATTCTGGCTCTGGGGGATGTGATGCTGAGAAGTTGCTTTAGGTGAAAAACTTAGCCAAAGATTTTAGCCTGCTAAAGTTATGGCTGGTCTCTCAGAACTGTGTTACATTTCTGTTTTAATTGTAACCGTATCTGTTTCCACTATCCTTACTCAGAATCACTTAATCCTCTGTCCCGGTTAACAAACCACAAGTAGATCTCAGCACTGTACTATAAAGTCACGTCTGAAGTCTCAGCTGAACCGAACAGGCTGATGTCTACGCAATCTCTTTGGAGACAGTGAACTTGGTAATTTCTGTGTCCAGGGACAGGGGCTGGATACTACAGGGGGACGCTTGCTGCTGAGGAGGCTTATGGATTGGGGTGCACAGAAAGTTAAGGAGAAGTAAAAGCTGGCAGAGCTTCTGAGGAGATTGTTTGGGGGGTGGCTAACACGCTGGAGTGATAGGGAGCCGGCGCCCTGTTTAGCACCAGTAAGTCTCTCTGTCACTGAGACAGGCAGGTAACACAGTGACTTATGAGCCCCAGCTCACCAAGACAGCACCAGGGTCCTAACGCCCAGTGGAAGGTGCCCCACGCAGAAAGCAAGTCTCAGCCGGCAGCAGACTCAGAAAGGCCCGCCACAAAGGAAATGGAACCACAGAGATAACGGTTCGAGGGGAAGGTAAACGGGAAAGTTATTTAGGTTGCAGCAGCTTAGTCCATCGCAGCAAACAAGCCGGTATAACTGCTCAGCCCCAGACAACCAACCCCCCCGTTTAAATCCACACTGCGGTGGGAGAGCCGGCCAAGAAAGATGACGTTAGACATTTCTTGCTTGTTCCTTTTAAAGCAGCCAGGAGAATAATACTCACAGTTCATAGGGTTTCATTGTGCCACAAGGACATTCCTGGGACGGACTGCATGGACTCTAACAGGCCTTTCATGTCTCTTGCTAGTATCGGGCCAATATCTTGCCGCTCTCTCTTTTTTCAATAGCGCTCACTCAGTTCACGCTGGGGGAAACGTCCTACCTGAGTCCTGATCCAACTCCCATTGAAGACGATGGGAATCTTTCCATGGACTTCAACAGCAGCGTCATTGGGCCCTTTTGGGGGATATTTCATCAGAGACAATCTCTCTTCCAGAGCCAGCGGGGCCAGGCCAGGTTCTTTTCCATTCTGAAAAGCCCCAGGGGTATTTTCATGGAGCGCCTGTCGAGCTCTGCCAGTTGTATGAGGAGATGGCAGGTTGTTCTGGGGGTAGCAGCCTGGGTCACCATCCAGTTAAAATCTCCCTGGCTCTGGTCCCGGTCCCTGCAGCCCTGCCAGTTATCACATCGCTTTCCACTCCTCTAACGCAACCTCCCGAGAACGCTCCGAAAACAAGCTTCCTTTGGCAGCCGTGCTGGCACCATCTTGGCCATACTGGCCAGTGGGCAGCAGTGCTCCCCTTGGCAGCGCTGGGCAGGGCAGCAGACGCCACTGTCCGTATGATCAGTATTTATTTGTGTCGTACTAAGAGACCTGATCAGGGCCCCACACCGTGCTGCACAAACACAGAACTGAAAGGTGCCCCCAAGTCAGTCTACTGCCAGCCAACAAAGGTTTCGGGAGGGAGGACATTTTTTATCATAGGAACCACATCTAAGTAGTCTCACACAGACAGCTCCTCCCCAGCCACGATTGCACCAACCTGGGCCTTTCCCATTCATCATTGCATAACATCCCCTGGGGAACTGACACCAGAGAAGTCCTTTTGCTCTGTATTTCACCTCCCCCGCCCCCTCCCGCCCGTGATCTCAGCTGGAAAGGAGAAGAGCCCAGCCCAGCATGACCAGCTCGCGCTCCCCAGTAAAGGAACCTCTCTGCTCTGAGACTCTGGACAGGACGCTCAAGGAAATGTTTTAGGAAGCCCTCCTGGGGCTACTTTTTAAGGTGTAAAGCAGCTGGGGCTCCCAAAGAGAGCCCCCAACCTGCTCGGGAAGCCAGAGGACAAGTCAATGGTCCTGAACGTGTACCCACCGCTGCGCTGACCCTCAGTGGCACACCCCGAAGCCAGCCCGCTTACCCAAGGGACTCTGCATTAAAAGTGCCGCCCTGCAATAGTCTTATAAATATGTCGAGTGAGAGGACAGGGGGAGACGGGTGAATGCACAAGCCCTTTGTCGCTCCAGACAAGACCGTACCATTTAACTTCAGCCACCGGTGAAAATGAGGTCTCTCCACCTAATGCTTGGAAGATATTTGTCTACATCATAAAATGCCTGATGCAATTTGACAGTATGGCTAAGAAATCGTGCTGTACAAAGCTGCAGCATCGGCAGCTCTTTGCTCACACGAGCATAGCGAGCGCCAGGGAAGGCAGTAGTCTGTACAGAGAATCAAGATGGCAAAGCTGCTACTTGAAGTCTAAGAGAAGCACTTTGCAAATGACGGCGAATGTAAGCAATCCTTTCCATTCCATCCCAATGCCTGACATAACGAACCACCAGGTCTAGGACAGGGACAGTATATTAGGACGTACTGTGCATATCTGAATGGAAAAACCTCACTGCTCTCAGACAATAATTTTATATCAAGCCTCTTCAGTCAACAGGAAGCATGACGCGTGTGTCTCGAGTCCAAACACCTTGTTCTTGCTTTTCAGATCTTCTACCACATAGTCCTGGGCTCTATCTGACCTGCGTCCTTTTGTGTGTCCTCTCTGCTCTGCTGGCCCCAATCCCTCTGCATTCTCTTCTCCCACTTCCAACCCCCTGCCTTCTGCCATGCTGCTCTCTGTGCATGGAACGTCCCTCCTCCCCGACCCTCCCAAATCTACGTGCCAAGCCACCGCTTCTCGTTCACAGCTCTTCCAAAAACACCAACACCCAAAGCCAAACCACTTCTGCTGTTCCCAGGAGAGAGCCGATGCACTTAGAAAAAATTACATTAACCCGCTGGTTAAAATGAATTGTAACATCTTGTGATATTTTAAAATTACAAATTTAATGCAAGCATCAAGGAGCGCACATGCCTTAATGGAGCAACCGCAGGCCTTTATTGCTATAATGCTCACCCTTGACCACCTGTGACCACTGGGTCTGCTTAGCCTATACAATGCCAGCTTCCTGCATGGTTAACTCGTCCTCCCACAACCTCCATTTGTTCTTTCACCTGTTGTCAATGTCTAAATGCCAGACTGTGAGCTCTTCTGGGCAGAGACCGGCATGATTTGTTTGTATGGCACCTTGTGCAGCCTGGCTGAGGTCCTCAGATGCAACCACAACAGAAAGGATGAATTGTCCTAAGGCTCCTTTTCATCCTACTTTGTTTTTCAAACGAACATTGAGGACCCAACTCTGCAAACGCATACGCACGCTTCACACCTGAGCTCCATTAACAGCCAGTGCTGAGTACAGAGATGCTATTCCTGTGCTATGCAGGAGGACGTGCTAGACGGGCTTAGAATCTATGAAAAAGTTCCTCCCATGTCTGACCATTTGCTGGATTGGGCCTTGAAAGCATGAGCTCTTCAGAGCACGGATCATCTCTTTAATTATTTCTCTAAAGCTCTTAGCACTAAAAATTAATTGATTGAGGAGATGATGATGAGGCTACTGAGCGGACAGACTTACGAGCACAGGACTGTACAGTGCAACCATAGGGCACGCAGTGATGCGTTCCTCATGAGGAGCTGTGCTGTGATACGGGCAGATAGCCTGCAGAACACGAGAAGAGGGACCCACTGATTTTTTTCACGTTGCTTCCAGAGTTGCTGAAAGGTCCCCTGGCAGATTGGTCAGGTTCATAAAGGAGTGTCTCTTCCCTCCGCACATCAGGGGGGGTGGGAAGAGGTTAGCCCAGTGGCATTCCAGCTGGGGAGCTTTGAAAACTCACAAAGGGAGCCAGGAGCCGAGAGAAGGGGTGTGACAATGGAAATAAGAGTGCGGAGAAGAAAGGGAAAGAAAAAGGGCAGAGAGAAGAGGAAAAAACCTGAGGGTAAAAAGGGGGAAGCAAAGGAGGAAATGTTGAGAAGACAGGGAGAGAAGGAAACAAAGCAAGGAACAGAGCAGGCGAGGGAGAGAGAAAGGGGGCAGGACATAAGAACATAAGAACATAAGAACATAAGAAAGGCCGTACTGGGTCAGACCAAAGGTCCATCTAGCCCAGTATCTGTCTACCGACAGTGGCCAATGCCAGGTGCCCCAGAGGGAGTGAACCTAACAGGCAATGATCAAGTGATCTCTCTCCTGCCATCCATCTCCATCCTCTGACGAACAGAGGCTAGGGACACCATTCTTACCCATCCTGGCTAATAGCCATTTATGGACTTAGCCACCATGAATTTATCCAGTCCCCTTTTAAACATTGTTATAGTCCTAGCCTTCACAACCTCCTCAGGTAAGGAGTTCCACAAGTTGACTGTGCGCTGCGTGAAGAAGAACTTCCTTTTATTTGTTTTAAACCTGCTGCCTATTAATTTCATTTGGTGACCCCTAGTTCTTGTATTATGGGAATAAGTAAATAACTTTTCCTTATCCACTTTCTCAACATCACTCATGATTTTATATACCTCTATCATGTCCCCCCTTAGTCTTCTCTTTTCCAAACTGAAGAGTCCTAGCCTCTTTAATCTTTCCTCGTATGGGACCCTCTCTAAACCCCTAATCATTTTAGTTGCTCTTTTCTGAACCTTTTCTAGTGCTAGAATATCTTTTTTGAGGTGAGGAGACCACATCTGTACACAGTATTCGAGATGTGGGCGTACCATGGATTTATATAAGGGCAATAATATATTCTCAGTCTTATTCTCTATCCCCTTTTTAATGATTCCTAACATCCTGTTTGCTTTTTTGACCGCCTCTGCACACTGCGTGGACATCTTTAGAGAACTATCCACGATGACGCCAAGATCTTTTTCCTGACTCGTTGTAGCTAAATTAGCCCCCATCATGTTGTATGTATAGTTGGGGTTATTTTTTCCAACGTGCATTACTTTACATTTATCCACATTAAATTTCATTTGCCATTTTGTTGCCCAATCACTTAGTTTTGTGAGATCTTTTTGAAGTTCTTCACAATCTGCTTTGGTCTTAACTATCTTGAGTAGTTTAGTATCATCTGCAAACTTTGCCACCTCACTGTTTACCCCTTTCTCCAGATCATTTATGAATAAATTGAATAGGATTGGTCCTAGGACTGACCCTTGGGGAACACCACTAGTTACCCCTCTCCATTCTGAGAATTTACCATTAATTCCTACCCTTTGTTCCCTGTCCTTTAACCAGTTCTCAATCCATGACAGCAGGGAATGGATGGGGAAGGGACTCTGCCACTCACACCGGATGGGAGTGAAGGTGGCATCGGGCCAGGGGAGTGGTTCCAACTGGTACCCAACGCCTCTGCTCTTTGTACAGCCAACAGGACTGAAAACATGGGGGATTCAAGCGGGGGACGCAGAGGGGAGATAAGGATCATTTTACCCAGCTCAGTCACTCCTGCTACCTCATCCCTGCTGAGTGCATCAGAGCCCTGAGCAGAGAAATCATCAACCATTCCTCACACACGTGCAGTCACTGCCTTTACACTGGAGCGCTTGGTCCTACAGTGCATATTACCCACTGTGGAGAGAATTTTGAGCCCGGACCAAGCCGGCTTTTGGCGAGGCCGGAGCACGTGCGACCAAGTACTTGCCCCGACCACATTTGTTGAAAATGGCTTCCAGAGAAACTTGAAAACAGGCGCTGTTTTCATCGATCTAACAGGGGTGTACGATACGGTACAGCTCGTGAAGGTATCAGGGGTCCTGCTACCTGGGTCACAGGCATCGTTGAACTGTTCTTCCGTGATAGGCAGTTCGGAGTCCATATGGGGGAGAAGATGAGTGCTTGGAGACGACAGAGCAATGGGTTACCCCAGGGCTCTGTGCTTTCTCCAACCCGGTTCAACCTTTACGTCAATGACCTGCCAACAACGGAGTCACGAAAGTTCATTTACACAGACGACATCTGTCGCGGTACCCAGGCCTGGATGTTTCACGAGCTTGATGCCACCTTAAACCGGGACATGACAAAGTTAGCTGACTACTGTAAGACTTGGCGCCTCCAGTCTCCAGTCTCCAGTTTGTGCCATAAAACCAGTCTCCAGTTTGTGCCATCTTCACCGCGCTAGCGCAACTCGAGAACTGAATGTTTATCTGAATGGTCAGAAGGTGAAGCATGTAGTAGAACCGGTCTGTCTAGGTGTGACCTTACACCACACACTGAGTTACCATGGCCCCCTGAAGAAGACAGCGGCTAAAGTTAAGACGCCAATAATCTTCCTAGCAAACTGGCAGGTTAGTCATGGGGTGCTTGTGCTCCAACTCTGCAGACGTCAGCTCTTGCTACCTTGTATTCGGTGGTGGAGCACTGCGCACCAGTATGGAGTCGATCATCACACACCAGACTGGTGGATATGCAGGTACATGCTGCCATGCATATCATCTCCGGCACCATGCCGCCAACTCCACTCCCAGGGCTCCCAGTTCTGAGCAATATCAGACGAGAGGTTGCCACTGGCAAGTGACTGGAGAAAGTCTGCGCCAACTCAAGCCTGCCGCTGCACAATGACCTTTTTAAACCACCAGCTGCACGTTTGCCGTTACGTCGCCCATTATGGTCTCATCTACCACGCCAGGATGTTAGGGCAGAAACACTCTGGCGAGAGGAATGGATCCGTTATAATCCCCGACCAGTCCCTCGCTGCCCACCCCACAATCTGCCCGCCTGGTTTTGACCTGCCCCGTGGAACAGCTTCCGGACCGGGCAAGGTCTCTGTGCAGCCAGCCAGCATCGCTGGGGCATTCGTGACAGCCCTTAGTGCAGCTGTGGCCTGACACAGACGATGACGCACACCGTCAAGGAACGCCTGCTGACTAGGGTCAGCGGTGGCCTAGAAGAACGGCATCACGCCACTGAAGATGCCATCGCTTGGCTGGACGACTGTGCACAGGCTAAATAAAATGGCCTTTACAGCTGGATGGGCATGCACCAAAGAAAGCCCTGTGTGTAAATAACCCGGAGCTTTGGGGAAACGAATTCAGAGCTGGATCAGGCCCCTGGCTGGAGGTGATAAAGAAATGGCCTCTTGTGTAGCAAGCCTCTCACTGCATTTAAAGGGGCAGGGGGGGCACTTTTAATCGGCTGGGTTTTCAAACACTCCATTGCAACCGTTAAGACGTTCAAAGATAAAATGCATCTTTCCCTACTGACATTAGCCCTTTCAGCGGGACAAAGCTCAGGCTTTGCTGCACTCTTGATGCAGTACGAATCTCTTGTCCACTCTGGAGGGGAGCAGGAGAGCGCGTGGATCCAGGAACACTGCTTGGAATTTACTGGGGCTGCCCGACCCTGCCATCACTGCAGTCAACCTCAAGGGGTGCTATTTCCACAGGCTCTTTGTACTGCCTGTGTGGAGTGGGTCCTTCCAACCTCCTATGGAGAGCAAGGGTCCTTTGGGGGCATGGACTTTGTTCTGTGTTTGTACAGCACCTTGCACAACGGGGCCATGGCTAGGTCTCCTAGGGGCTACCGCAATACAAATACTAAATGGCAGCTGTGACCATATCATGCATGGATAGTGGGAGGTGTCTTCGGGCCTCTCGTCCCATTGCACACTCCAGGCATAGGCAGGCAATCCGAGTATGCCCCTGGCAACACGAGCTGCTCCTTGCCCTCTCTGATTCACCCTTCTGATTTGTAAAACAGGGGATGATGAAACTTATCTCCCTTCTAAAGATACTCTACATAAATATCATCATTACTGCAAATCCGGGAAAGCCTTCCCTGCAAACAGCTTGGTCCAATCCCCTTTCAAGCATTATTAGAGGAGGTTCCTTCTTATTTTAAGATTTTTTTTTTTTATTAAACAAACAGAAGTTGAGCAATCAAACCACCCTTTGACCGGGTCAATGGCAACCCTGTCTTCTGTCAACAATATAGACCTTTGAGTCTGGCACGGTGCTTTAAACAAAATGAGAACCACACACAACTTTTTATTGATAACACATACAAGACCTAAAAATTAAGTTTCCCAGGCAGATATACCCTCATCCTGCCCTCTTCATGCAATCTCACCATTGTCAGTGCAAGAACCTTCTGCTCCGGCCATATAGATTAGCCTCTCTGTAGCCTTACGTTTGCTAGGAAAAAGGTGTGTTTTTAACCTGTTAGCTAACGCATGTTCAAACCCCAGTATGGATACAACGTTGTACCCCTGGAAGAGTTGTCAAAAGCAGGATGGAACCTGGGATCTCTGGATCTTACAGCCTGAACTTCCACTAGCTGAGCTAAAGAAGCCAGGTCTGGCAGACAAGGTGATAGCAGGCTCATCGACCTCTATATGGGGCTTGGTCAGAACATCCTGAGGCGTGAATTATGTAGACCAGGCAAAGTGTCATTTTAACAAATGTGGGCCAAGAGTGTACTTCAATCAGCTAACATATGTTAAAATGACAACTCACTTTGTCTACACTCGTATTTTGACATGGGACAGTTAACATACGTTTAAAATACACCTTTTTCCCCTCTACTGTGCACATGGCCTTTAATCTTTCCAATTCAATTAACTCTCTCCATATCACTTCAAACAACAGATTCAACCAATACCTTTCACCCTTGTCCATATACTTCAACCTGAAAAAACACCACCAACAAATAATAGCGACGAACGAGGAAAATTAACTGCATAATTGTGCTATTTAAACTCAGTGAAGTGTTTAGGGATATTGAGATACATAATTATTTTGTGTATCTCAGTAAACGTGACACTAGATGAAAAATTCATCGCAAAGGAAGACAATAATTTGTCTGTAATTCACAGTGACTAAATACTACGGTAATGGGAAAATTAGATTAGAAAGATCAAATAGATTGTGGGTGATGTGCATAGGGAGGGGAAGAGATTAGACATCTATCTATCTATAGATATAGAAAGAGAGAAAGAGAAAGAAAGAAAAAAAGATGGAGAATAAAAGTATTTTATTTCCCCATGTTTATTCCTCCCCCAACCCCCCCACTGTTCCTCATAACTTCTTGTCAACTGCTGCAAATGGACCATTTTGATTACCACTACAAAAAGTTTCTCTCTCTCTCCTGCTGGTAATAGCCCACCGTAACTGATCACTCTCGTTAGAGCGTGTATGGGAACACCCATTGTTTCATGTTGTGTGTGTGTGTGTGTGTGTATGTGTGTGTGTGTATATACACACACACACACACAGAGAACATGAAACATATATATATCTTCCTACTGTATTTTCCACTGCATGCATCCGATGAAGTGGGCTGTAACCCACGAAAGCTTATGCCCAAATAAATGTGTTCGTCTCTAAGGTGCCACAAGTGCTCCTGTTCTTTTTGTGGATACAGACTAACAGGGCTGCTACTCTGAAACCTGTCAACACATATAGTCTCTAAAGAACCTATTAAATTAAGGACAGGCAATAGAGAATGATTCATTATTGAGACCTCTGCCTATGCGAAATAATGTAGGAAGAAAGAGGCCAAAGCCCAGGAATCCCTTTGTGTTCTAGGCATCAGAACAAGATCTAAGAAATAACCATTGCAACTTGGTTTTAGAGGAGAAAGGCAAGAACAATACAGGCAGGAAGGCAGAGATTGTGCAGCACGGACAGGCGGAGGGATGGCCTTGTGGTTAAGGCACTAGATTGGGACTCCAGCGATCTGCACTCAGTTCCCAGCTTTGCCACCTATTCTCTGTGAGATTCTGGGCAAATCACTTAATCTCTGTGGGCCTCAGTTCCTCATCTGTAAAATGGGGATAACAGTTTTTCCTTTGTCCATCTACTTACACTATAATATTTTCAGGGCAGAGGCCTTCTCTTACCATGTTTGTACAGTGCCTAGTACAATGGGGTCTCCATCATGGTGCTACTGTTATTCAAATAGTTAATAGTAAGTAATAATTACCTTTATTACTCGTGCTAACGGATTAATCAAAAGCAACCCAGCTCGCTTTCCCCAGCTCAGGCTGGGTAGGTAGGGCTGGCACAGGAAACACATTTTTGTAATCTAAGCTGAAGCCAAGGTGATATGAAAGGCAAAGAAACATGAAACTCCCTGAGTCACTTTTCACAGCAGAACTGCACCTTGACCTTTGTAAGGGGTGCCCCGGGCTTCCCTTTAGCTTGATCTTCGCTTTAAAATCTTCTCTAATTCTCTGCAATACTAAGGGCCAGTGAGCACTGAAGTCCATGGGAGTCTTTTCAATGGTCCTTGAGTCAAGCTCTGATTCTCTAATGCTGGGAACAGCATCTCCGCACGAGGCCACAGTGCTCAGACCTCAGCAACACGCTGTGAAAGAAGAACGCGGAGACCAGCTTGTCACATTAACATTCACTTAATTTCTGCTGTATCTGTGTCCCAGCCATGAAATTCGATATCATCACCACAACTGACCCCTAACATTCGTCAACCCCATGCACAGTTTACACACACCACAGTCATCCTGTCTCTATACTTTGATATAGACCAGGGGTGGGCAAACTTTTCGGCCTGAGGGCCACATCCGGTTTCCAAAATTGTATGGAAGGTCGGTTAGGGGAAGCAGTGGCCCGGCTCCGCCCCCTATCCAACCCCCCCCTCCTCGCCCCTCCCCCCAGGACTCCTGCCCCATCCAACCACCCCCCCCCCCGTTCCCTGTCCCCTGACTGCCCCCGGGACCCCTGCCCCTAACTGCCCCTTCCAACCCCTCCTCTCATTCCTGACTGCTCCCCTGGGACTCCTGCCCCATCCACCCACCCCTTCTCCCTGCCCCAACTGCTCCCAGAACCCCTACCCCTGACTGCCCCCCGTCCCCCTCTCATTCCTGACTGCCCCCCGGAACCCCTGCCCCCATTCAACCCCCCTGTTCCCCGCTCTCTGACCACCCCTAACTCCCCTGCCCTCAATCCAATCCCCCCTGCTCCCTGCCCCCTTACTGCGCTGCCTGGAGCATCGGTGGCTGGAGGTGCTACAGCCGTACCGCCCAGAGCGCCAGGACAGGCAGCCGCGCCGCTCGGCTGGAGCCAGCCACGGCACTGCGCAGCACAGAGACCGGGGTCAGGCCGGGCTCTGCAGCTGCGCTGCCCCAGGAGCTCGCAGCCCCACCGCCCAGAGCATTGCGCCGGTGTCGGAGTGAGCTGAGGCTGTGGGGGAAGGGGGGGGGGAACAGCAGGGGAGGGGCCTCCTGGGGCAGGAGCTCAGGGGTTGGGCAGGAAGGTCCCGCGGGCTGTAGTTTGCCCACCTCTGATATACACTCAGTCTTCAGGCTTAGTCTTCAACAGTGACTTCATAATGAAGTTGTACGTTGGCGCAGAACCTTTTCTTATGAACGATCTGGAAGTGCTTTAGAATCATAGAATCTCAGGGTTGGAAGGGACCTCAGGAGGTCATCTAGTCCAACCCCCTGCTCAAAGCAGGACCAATCCCCAGACAGATTTTTACCCCAGTTCCCTAAGTGGCCCCCTCAAGGATTGAACTCACAACCCTGGGTTTAGCAGGCCAATGCTCCAACCACTTAGCTATCTCTCCTGGACGGTTTGCCCAGGAACTGTGGCACAGAGTTCACTCTGGGGCTGAGGGTAGCAGTTGTTTCAGAGACTAGTGGAACACTGTACAAAATGAGTTAGGACAGGTAGTCAGAGCGCCAGATCTCAGGGCAAATTCCCTTAGGCGGATCGGAACTGCCCTAACTGGAATTTCACCAGGAATACGTTGCTAAAAGTGCTCTAGGACCTTTACTGAACACAGTAGTTTGACATCCCTTCGGAAGCATAGGCCGTACTTCTGGCGACCCTCGGGGTGGCGGGCCAGTACTCATCCAGGACTACACAGACTGAAATCTCTTTGGGACAATGCGTCACATAGATTGACATTATAGATCCCAAACTGTCGCTTGGTTCTGGGTCTATATGGAGTCTAGAGCAACGGGGCCCTGATCCACAATTAGGGACCCAAGGTGCTACCGTAATACAAATGATCATTATAATCAGGGACTTGCCTCCACTGTCCAATGCCATGACCCCAGTCACCATCTACACTGAGCAGTAACATGTCTATTATCATGTTATAACGTGTCGTCCCTTCCCAGTGTAAACTAATCCTTAGAGGGGAAAGTGCAATCTACCGAATCATCAACCCCCTTCCCATTGCACCTTATGGTTGGTTATCCTTGGAGGTAACTCAAGCATCCACCAGGCCAGATTGCTTTGCTAGAGACAAGCCCACCTCCTGAAGTGGTCTGACCGAGGTCTGTGTACACAGTGTGTCATACCACCGAGTAGGCATTGCCAAATCCCAGCAAACAGGCAGCTGACTTTATAAATCAAACAAACACCTGCTCCTGATTCATTTTATCCCAAGAATATTGGCGCTTCCAACACCAAGTAAACGGAGAGTGCAGGAATGTAATACTGAATACTCTATCATTATACTAAGTTTGCAGCAGTTCTCTAGTTAATCAGAATTCCCTTTAGAAGATCTTCTTTAGTGTAAATACTGGCAGGCAGCAATTCACTCACTAAACAGATTCCTGTATTGCAAAACAAAAGAGTCTCTGGGAAAAAAAAAATCAAATCAAAGTCAGCGTTCATTGAAAATATTGCTGTAGGGATTCAAATATAATTTGTGTTACACATAAAACACTTGCAGTGACTGGATGAGCAAATCAGCTTAGACGTCTGTTGCGATTAATAAGGTAGGTCTTTGAAAAGCTGACTGGGTTTTTGTACAGAGTCCTGTGCTTCTAATAGGGAAATAAAAAAAAACCTGGACAATCTCTGTAGACAGGTTCCACTCTAGACAGCAGGCTGGGAAGTCTGTGTATCCATTTCCATAATTAAATATATTTTGTGGTGGCCAGCCTGGCCCTCAAATGGGATTACGCAACCACACAAGAGGCAGCAATGGAAGGAGAGAAATAAATAAATAAATAATCAGAACTTCAGGCTCTATCTTGAAACAGAGTTGTAGGTGCTTTGCTGAATGAGGATGGACGGAAGCAGGCACTTAAGTGTTCTTCTGAATTAAGGCCTTAGTCCGTTCCATTTTACTGAGCCAAGTTTGTTCCCTATGCTACAGTCTCCAATACTGAGTCCTGCATAGTTTGAAACCTCCCAAGAAACAAGGCTTCTGTCACTTCCCAAGGGGGATGGGTGTACAATCTAAGAGAGCTCATTCATCCAGGTCTTTTCCATCTCAAGCTCCTACAATGCTGCAAAACACCTGGGTACAGCCAATTCCCATAACGCAGCCTATCAATAATACAGCTGTCCACATCTGCTCTTGCTGGCTGTTTACTTGTTAGGCAGACAACCTGACTCTAGAAGGGGTCTGAAGTAAAGTCTCTTTCAAATGCAGTCCCTAAAAGTCATGATAGTCTTGAAAGTGCGGTTAGTACAATCCAGGGTCACAGAATCGGAACGCTAATGCAGACAGGGGTTAACGGGCTGCAGCTCAAAAGGGTGTTACTTGGACAGCAGATGATCAAAAACAGGGATGGTGTGTGATGGGATTAGCACCCAAGGAAGGAACAATGGGATACAGACAAGCAGACTACACATCTGTGATCTATTAGGGATCACGAAAACCTCTTGGGTCATTCATTCAAACACCCAACGCTGCCTGGATTCAACCTATACTCTGCTAACTATATAGAATGTTCATCCAATTGATTTATACGAAAACAAAGGAAAGTCAGAACTCGTACCGCCCAGAGCGCCAGGACAGGCAGCTGCACCACTCGGCTGGAGCCAGCCATGGCACCAGGCAAGACAGAGACCGGGTCAGGCTGAGGGGTCTTAGCGAGGGAAAGGGACACTGTGTGCAGCTTATCACCTTGCTTATGTTGCATTAAGCACTAACAAAAGCGTGAGAAGTGTATGTCAAGTACAGAAAGAGGGATGATTAATCTGTATTTTGCATTCAGACTATTACAAAACAAACCACTTCAGGAGCTCTCCGTAGTTTAAGAACTAAGAAAAGTGTTGTCTCAGCATTTTGTGGGATTGCGGTTTTAATATTTAAATATTCATCAGGAGAAGTAACATCACAGTACATGAATTTTCTATCTCCAGACGAGAATTAACATCTGTCACTAACCACTTGGCCAGCATCAAGCTGGTGTCAGTGAAGCAAAGTTATGCAAAAGTGAGGCTGTTAAAATTACTGAAGCCTAGTAAAAACAAACACTCCAGGCGAAGCTATTCCAGATCTCAGTGCTTCCCTCCACTTTAAGCACCAGGTATTCCATATCCATCCTAATCTTCTGCATTGTACTTGCAGGTTTAAAATCAACACCAAGGATAGACTTCTATAATTTTTCCACTAACAATCGTAAGTGTCAATTTACACGATCTGTACACTGCTGTAAGAGCACCTTGGCATTTATTGTGTACAGGGCCTAGAAGAATACATGTGACATATTTTGCTTTTACACAGAGGTATTATAGAGATAGGGTAGCCTAGTGGATAGGGCACTGGACTGAGAGTCAGGAAAGCTGAGTTTTATTCCTGGCTCTGCTAATGACCTGGAATGGGTTCCCTAGGGAGGTGGTGAAATCTCCATCCTTAGAGGTTTTTAAGGCCTGCCTTGACAAAGCCCTGGCTGGGATGATTTAGTTGGGGATTAGGTCCTGCTTTGAGCAGGGGGTTGGACTAGATGACCTCCTGAGGTCCCTTCCAACCCTAATCGTCCATGATTCTATGACCTTCTGTGTGACCTTGGGCAAATCACTTCACTTTTTGTGCCCGTTTTTTCCTTTTACTCTTTGCCTTGTCAATTTAGACTGGAAGCTTTTCCAGGCAGGGGCTCTCTATCACTATGTATTCTTATAGGGCTCAGCTCTTCTGCCATACAAATAATAAATTTTCAACTACATTAAAGATACAGATTTATTTCTTATTCCTCATTGTGTGTAACAGCTTTTTAGAAGGTGGACAATAAAAAGCTCTGTCCCTGCTAACGCTCTCCCAGCAATCACACACACATGCATTTACTTTATGATGTTTCAGATTAAGTAAAAGCCAATTTGGTTGCCTCTGTTTAAGTCCCTGCCTGTATACAAGGGTGCCTGATTTCTCTGCCGGCACACAAGTGCACCACCTGCCCCAGACCAGCAGGGGGAGATCACACTTGCTTTTTAGCATGACACACCAAAATTCTGGATATTTAATTTTTTTTTTTTAAAGAAAAAATTAGGCACTGCCACGACTGCCAGAATCAATGATTCACTCAGTGTAGTATCCTACCTCCTACAATGACGAACTTCAGCCGACAACCCCCCGTCAGCTGGTGCCTTTCTCAGCCTGCTCTACAAACACAGTCAAAGTGCAAACACCCTCTTTTCCACGCCTGGCTTTACCAAGAAGGAAAATGGCAAGAAGACAACGTTCAACACAAACCCTCTTCCCAGGCTTCACAGCTCCTTGATTTCCTTCTCGGGACAGCTCGGCCCACACCCTGGATCTTCTCTCTTCTAAACAGCTCATCCTGCTGCTAAGGGGCCAGTTTTCGACCAGAAAGTTCAGTTAAAAAGGAAACCCGATAGTGTCTGATCAGATCAATTGACTGGACACCCAAGGTCTGGTTACTGAGGGCAGGGGAGGGGCCGTGTCATCACCCGCACCAGCTCCTACTCAGCTGGGGCCTCCTCCTACCTGCATCGGGCAGCTGCAGCTCCCAGCACTAGCTCCACAGGCAAGTCCCTCCTGACCTGGCCGTCCTACCCACTGCCCTTATATTAAGGTGGGATCACCAGTTACACCTGCCTGGAGAAGTGAGAAGGACCCAGAAATTCTCTCTCAGAAGGATCAAGACCTGGTAACAGAGTGGGATGTTTCAGGAAACAATGGCCAATATATTAACCCATACAGTGGAGCAATACTATCCTACGGGGGCTACTGCCTCGTGACCCATCAGCTTACACGCTAAGTATAAGGTTGAATTGCTTTTGTTGTTATTTTCTTAGCTAGTGTACATACAAGTACTCTGTTATTCACACATCTAATCACTACCTCCTTTATATTTGCAAATTTCTAACATATAATAGTTACTTACCAAACGACTGTTTTCACTGACTTATTTGCCTCCACAGTAACTATTTCAAAGCAGCTTTCTACCGAGTCTGCATGACTTGGGTTGCAATGGATTATTTCCATAAAAACTTGATGCAGCCTTTTACTCATGGCAGGATTCCGGAGTCTATTTGTAAAATAAATCAGACCGTAAAATAATTAAAAACAAGGGGGGAGATTGCATGCAACCTGGAGCTGCTCAGAATGACGGTAGCAAGCTTACAGTAGAGCCCCATCCTCTCCACCTCCAATACACCACTTATGCATGGGGAGGGGCTGGGGGGGGCGATATTGGAGCAACCTCTGGCTCTCGCATGCAGTACCTGTGTGAAGGAATTCTCCCCTAGCCAGAGTTTTTTTTTTCCAGCCCCCTGTATACCACTGCAGGGGCACACAGTGGCCATAGGGAGGTGGGGAATGCGCCCAAGATTTAAAAAATACTTTAATATCTATATAGTTTTATAAACACTCCATACAAAGCATTAAACATCGAAAAAAATTCCACGTGCTTTTCAAAAACAAATAACTAGAGGTGGGTGAACTATTCCTAACGTTTGGTTTTGTCAATGAAATTTGGACTTTATTTGGGAACTTTTTGAAATTTTTAATACTTGCTCAATTTGTCATGCTAATAATTTCTGGGGAATTTTTTGTCATGCTAATAATTTTTTGGGAACTTTTTGAAATTTTTAATACTTGCTAAATTTGTCATGCTAATAATTTTTCAATGAAAACTTTATATGAAAAACACCAGCTGACTTAGGGTGACCAGATGTCCCGATTTTATAGGAACAGCCCTGATATTTGGGACCTTTCCTTATATAGGCCCCTATCACCTGTACCCCATCCCGATTTTTCATACTTGCTGTCTAGACACCCTAAGGTGACTGGTTGTTGCAGTGAGCGACTGTCATCTTTTTCTATGATTAGTAATCTCATAACACCACTGTATGGTTGATCATTTGGTGCCACATGGTATTTTCTCTTCCCTTCCAAAACGACAGCACAATTCCTGCAATGTGATCTGTGTCTTGCAATATTTGGAAAACATGAACCCTAAAGGTTCAAATACCAGAAGGCAAATAAAAAGTCCCCACATTTAAGCTGGACTCACTTTTTCTCTTTTTGAGAATCTGACTAATGATTTTTGAATGCTTATGGATGGCAATACTGCAGATCTATGCACCTGCAGATCACTGCATGTTTCTCTGCCTGAATTGGTTTCAAAACATTCCTAAAGTAGTTTTTCTTTAGCATATTTGGCAATTGCAGAATACATGATGGTGTGGTATAAAGGTTTTATTGGCATTCGTTCAGGATCAGCTGCATAACTTCATCACAATATTAATGTGCCATTCCTAAATTCATGTTGATAAAAATGTTTATTCCACTCCACACTAATATGTATTCATGTATTCTATGGACATATTAATTATATACATATATATTTACACACACACACACACACACAATCATTAGGGCTCTACCAAATTCATGGCCATGAAAAACGTGAAACCTGGTCTCCCCCCATGAAATCTGGTCTTGTGTGCTTTTACCTTATACTATACAGATTTCATGGGGGACACCAGGGTTTCACAAATTGGGGGTCCTGACCCAAAAGGGAGTTGCGGGGAGGGTCACAAGGTTATTTGTGGGGGGGTGTCACAGCATTGCCACCCCTTACTTCTGTGATGCCGTCAGAGCTGAGCGGTCGGAGAGTGGCGGCTGCTGACTGAGGGCCCAGCTCTGCAGGCAGCAGCACAGCAGTAAGGGTGGCAATACCATACCATGCCAGCCTTACTTCTGCGCTGCTGCTGGCGGCGGCGCTGCCTTCACAGCTGGGCTCCCAGCAGCCGCCGCTCTCCAGCTGCCCAGCTCTGAAGGCAGCACTGTCGCCAGCAGCAACAGTAAGGGTGGCAGTACCGCAACTCCCCCTACAATAACCTTGTGACGCCCCCACCCCAACTCCTTTTTGGGTCAGAACTCCGACAATTACAACACCATGACAGCTCAGATTTAAATAGCTGAAATCATGAAATTTACAATTTTTAAATTCCTAGGACTGCGAAATTGACCAAAATGGACCATGAATTTGGTAGGGAGCCCCAACAATCTCACACAATAGAAACCAACAAGGTAACACAACAAGCAAACCTCAATCTCTTTCGCTATCAATCTCTCTCTCACGCCAAACACCCCATGCAAATAAAACAAGGAATTCTTAAAACAACTATAAAACCCAGACAAGCAGCACAAACCAGGGGGAGGTGCATTCCACAGGGCTGCTATCATGACAGATCAGCAAATGGACAGGGAGGGAAAGGTTAGTGAAACGAGAGAAATGCTAACATGGCATTCAAAAAAAAAAATCTGCAGTGAGGCATGCGGTGAAGCACATTTCCTGGCCCCTATCGATCCCTGGGTTGTGTTCTGTTTACGGTTTCCACCCCGCTAGAGTTTTCAAGACAGATGTGCAGGACTGCAGGGAACTTTCACAGATGAGCTGCTCTCCCTTCTTTAAGAGTTTAGGTTTTTTTCTAGCTAGATGAATGCTCTGTCGGCTGCACTGGGATGGAACAAGAGGTGCAGTCAAGGCTACGTATCCACGTATTTTCTGGGGATATTGAATCCAGGAGAGCATTCCAGAGTCTCAGCGAGATCTGGGAAGAGGTGGATTGAGACTAAAATGCGGCTTCCAAAACTTCATCCTTCATCCACCTAAACATCCAGCAGCCTTCTTTCCTCATCCTCCTCTCTAGACACGCTTCATCCCAATCCAATGCCTTTAAGCTTCCTCTCCCATCTCCCCCCTAAATGAAATGCTTTGCAGTCCCACTACCTAACACACTTCCTACCACCGGAGTTCTTTGAACCCTCCTGCCCAGATAAACTCAGTTCCAAGACTTGACTTCAGAGGGTGTTGAACCAGGCCCTGAACGACACCGGGGTTTCGAGAGAATGCATTTCACACAGCTGTATCACTCCGTTTAAAAACAGATTTTAAAAATAGTTGGTACTCTCCATGGATTGGAATAAGACGACCCTGAGAGAAGCTGAATAGCTACAGGCCAGATACTTGGCTGGTATTAACTGGCGTAGTTCCACTGAAATCAATACAGCTATGCTGGATTTATACCAGCTGAGGATCTGTCCCTATTTCTCTTTTCTTTTTGCCAATTTTATCTTCCATTTGACAGTCATTGATTCCCCAGCCATTATTGCTAGCGAGGAGCTGAAAGTCATTAATGTGCTTTTAAAATAACAGCTGCAATTTACATAGCATTTTTCTCCAGCTCAAGCATCATTGTGCACCAACACTATCAATGCACCTCTGGAGAGCTCTAGGAAATTGCATTTGAGTTAACTGCAGCTATACAAGGGTGAGGAAGAGTGATGGTCAGACGAGGCACATCCTGCTAACTAGTAACTCCAGAGAGATTTTTATCGATCTCCCAAGACCTGCACTTATTACAGCGTTACCAGCTTCTGCTATCACAAGTCTCATTATATTTGTTTTTTTCTTAAGGTGCTAGAGCCTGGGGGCATCTGATTAGAGGAGAAACTTGGCTTTCAGTTAAAAATAAAAAGAAATGTCCAGCTCTCATCATTCTGGAGTTGAAGCCTGAAAATGGGAACCCTAAAGGTTCGGAAACCAGAAGGTACGAGAAAAGAACCCAAAATTCATTTTTCTTTAATGCTCCTGATTTTAACGCCAGTCTCACGATAGTTGGAGGGACCCGACTCAGGATTTTTCAGCGCTTGGGGTCTGCAACACTGTTCTTGCTTTGTACTTTTAAATTTCGTCAGCGTCAACCAAGTGCTGGTGTAAAACAACCCCCCCACCCTTGCAGGCACTTTCTCAAACAAGGGTGGTTGTTACTCACACTGCCGCCACCGCAGGCACAGAAACAGTCTCTGCCCTGGCTCCAGTGAAGCCACCAACAGCCTCTGAGGCTCCCTGCTTGATCAAAGCCCCAGCGAGCTCATCCACTTCTAGCTGGCCCGGCCACCGCTAGAGGGGGACACATTGCCACTCCCAGCACGCGGGGGCTTCATTGATATTTAGACCAGCAACTCTGCCAGCATTTGAGAGAGGAGTTCCCTCCCTGACTGGGGAATTGGAACCACCAGGATGGTCTGTCGGCTCTGCGTACAAAATGGTGCTTCCTGATTTCATTTACAGTTCATTAACAAGAGGGGCGTTTTTTATTATCTTGTGCTGTAAAAAACCCACTCTCCATATTCCAGCGCTGTCCCAATGAGCATCTCCCAGTAACCTAGCTTCACATTCCTTTTCCTGGCTTGCTACATTTGTTCTACAGCCGTGGTTCCGGGCTCAGGACCCATTTGTAAATACTGATGGCCTCTTGCAACCCCGTAAGTAGGCCAGGGAGTGATGGGTCCTGCCTACGGTGACCAGGCAGCAAGTGTGAAAAATCGGGACGGGGGTGAGGGGTAATAGGAGCCGATATAAGAAAAAGACCCAAAAATCGGGACTGTCCCTATAAAATCGGGACATCTGGTCGCCCTAGTCCTGCCCCTTGGGGGGAGCAGGAGGCCCAGAGTAGGAGATGGGTCCTGACCTGGGATGGCGGTAGGAGATTCTGGAGGGGGATCATTCCAGAGCCCACCCCACACTCCCCCTGCAGCGGTGGCTCCTGCGGCTCTGGTCCCATGGGGCTGGCTGGGCTCAGTTTCCTGCTCCGGGCTGTCTAAGCTCAGGTTTGACGCCGCCCCCACAATGGGAGCCAGCTGGGCCAAATTTCAGTGAGTGGTGGTGTGACCAGGCACATGGGGTCACAGCATCACTCACTCAAATTTGGCCTGGCTGGGCCCCCCATCACCATGACAGAGCAGCGGCTGGGCCAAACCTGAGCAGCACTGAGACCCCAGAAGGAGAGCCCTGCATGGATACCCAATTTATATCCACAGAGATAACGCGGATATTCATGGAGCTGCAGGGCGAGTGAGACTAGCAGGGCCATGGCCAGCGACTGGGCCAGGAACCACAGCGGTAAAAATCAGCAGCATGTCAGGCCTTGGCGCTGGAGGACCCAGCGCCCAGCCCAGGATCTCCTCCGGCGTGGCTGTACTGCCCCTCGTCCTGTCAACTGGAGCGGGCACCAGGCTCACCAGCAGTGCGGTGAGCTGCTTACGGACATAAATTGTGTATCTGTGCAGGGCTCCACCCGGCGGCCACAACGCCCGGAGCAGGCAGCTGAGCCCAGCCAGCCCCACGGGAGTGGGGCTCCCATGTGACCCCTTGAAACATTCTGGCCACCTGATTTTTGGTCGTGACCCACAGGTTGAGAAACCTCGTTCTACACAGAGTGCTAACAAGGATCACGACGCACTGCTGATGCATGGGACTGCATCCATCTGCTCAGAACAGGCTGGTGAAAAACGACAGCAGCAGTCATGGCAGAGCCTTGACGGCGGTGGGTAGTTTTCTGTCCCATAGGCATCTTTGTAATCTGTCTTTTGCAACCAATAAGCAGCTCCATCCCAGGTATGCAATTGATGCCGATGCTTGCCAGCATCCTAAGGGCTATGTGCTGTGCCTGCTTCGGTTTCTTGAGGCAGAATAAATAACTGATCCTGTCCGTACGTCACTAGCCCCTATGTGCTTATTGTTTCTCTGAGTTTAGAGTCTGAGGCAAAATGAAAGGTGGATACAGTGGTTACTATTATAATGCTGACTGTCACCACAGGCAAGTAATAAACATTACTGCACTACTGTAAAGGACAACCATACCATGAACCCACGTTATAATAGCAAATAGGTAACCTTCCTCCTCTTCGCCTCCCGCAAGATATGACCAAATTAGTAACATCAATAAAGTTAATTGCTTGCAAGTTGCAGCTCACAGGATCTGAATACCCCTGATCCTGGAAATAGGGTGACCAGACAGCAAATGTGAAAAATCGGGACGGGGTGGGGGGTAATAGGAGCCTATATAAGAAAGAGACCCCAAAATCAGGACTGTCCCTATAAAATCAGGACATTTGGTCACCCTACCTGGCAGACTCTTCATGGAACCCCCTTGAGTGCTCTGGCACACTGAGGGTAAGGGCCCAGCCATGAAGATATGATTGCAGGATCTATGTTCTCCTAATGGTAAATTGCTAGAATTTAGTTTTGCTCATTATGAACTCAAGTTTATTAAAGCTTCTGCTCCCTCCAGGGTGTGATCTGCAGGGCAGAGGCCTGGGAGACAACAATTGTGGGTTCTATTCCGAGCTGAGGGACCTTGGAGAAGGTACCACCTGCCTTTGAAAAATTCCCCCTCCTGAGGACCATAGCTAGGCTGACCTAGTCCCTGGTGTAGATGTGGCTAGGTTGAAATTCCTCCTTTGACACAACTACTGCCACTCAGAGAGGAGGATTATCTACCTTGATGCAAACACCCATCTGTCAATGCAGAAAACATCTACATTATGGCCTGTAGCGCCGACATGCCCTCAGTTTCCCCTCAATACAGAGAACTCTTCCCAACCTCACAGGGGTATTGTGAGGTTTAATTCATGCTTGAAAGTGAGTCCCAGACAAAAGACACTATGCAAGAGCCCAAAAAATATGCATAGCCTAAGGGGAGGTAACTGTTTTGGAATTATTGGAACATCTTTCTGAGTCTGAAAGTTGGGATTCATCCATCCCTGGTGTGACTCTTCTATTGCTCTTTTCCTACAGGCCTGATACGGTGGCGTTAGCAGATGTTGCCTGACAGCTGCTGCTTGCTCGGATTTTTTTTCCTAAACAACCAACAGCAGCCACAGATTGTAGTTTTTCATACTTTGGGCCCATAAATTCCTTTTATGCCAGTTGCATTCAGATTACACCTGCCTGCAATTTATCCCCTATGTTTTGCAGCTGGATAGAAAGCATCTTAATCCTATGTGCACTTTCAGCAATATCGTTCAGCTTTGCTTTCTCATTTCGTATCCCAAGCTGCACCTCCGGCACTCAGAGGGAGTTGGTTTGCTTCCCTGGCTGTGATAAGGCCCAGCCGCTATGCACTTGACCTTGAAATCTCCAAGACGAGATAGGGGATGTCTGCACTTTGGGCTGGGAAGTGATTCTTAGCTTGAGGAGACATACCCGTGCTTGCTTGCTAAAATACTGAGTTACCAAGGTGGTGCAAGTGGTGGGAGGAGCTAGCTGCCCGAATACAGACCTAGCGCCTTGGATGGGTACGAACTCGGGAGGCTTGCCCTGCCTGCCGTTTGCACTGCTGTGGTTACATTTTATTTTCTGGGCACTAGCTTGATTAGACCTTGGAATCACACCCCCACGCCAAGTGTCGACTGACGCTTACTCACCTCAAGAGTTTTTCATTCTTCCTCTTCAATGTCTTTGTTGTTTTCCCCCAACTTCCCTGCCCGTACGACACTCAGTCCCTCTGCTTTGGGGACACGTTTGCCAGCGACCCAACTCAAACTAAGGGCAGCAACTTGCATTTTTCCTGAGCCGGTTCTCACACCACGAATTAGAGCGGCTAAAACGTCCTAGGAGATCCTCTTTCTGGTCCTCCTGCTGCTTTAGACTGCCACTTTGTGTCAGTCATTTAAATCACCACCACTCTTCTTAAGGCACCAAGCAGCATCACAATACAGTAAATCCTTGGTACGGACACGATCCCCATGCTGCAAGCCTTGAACTCACAAGCTCTGTTGTTTCAACCAATAATCTTTTCTTACAACCATCTTACAAGGTGGTTTAATTGAGCCAAGTATTTACTTTCCCATGGGCAGTAGGATCAAATCCAGAAACTATACAGATTTTTTTCCCCCCAACTGGTGCTTCTTACCATCACAGCCTATGCAAGGTCAGAAATAACACTGCCTGTAACAGTGCAACATGCAACATGCAACAGTGCAGCTGAATGCACTGAAAATCCAAATGCAAAATCTTTTATTTCAACCTTACCTAAGGGCTTAGCGCAGCAACAGAAGAGGATTTAGGCCAAGTCTGCACTCAAAAGTTAAGCCGACCAGCTACATCGCTCAAGGGTGTGAGGAACCCACCCTTTGAGTGACACGGTTACGTTGATCTAACACCAGTGTAGCCAGCGCTAGGTCCACGGAAGAATTCTTTTGTCAACTAGCTACCACCTCTCGGGGAGGTGGGTTAACTACAGTGACAGGAGACTGGAGTGAGTGGCTACAATGCTGCAGCCGCGTTTCAAGCGTACACTACCCCTGAGGCCTAGTTCTCATGCTGCGTAAACTGGCGTGGTAGTTTATCAACGTTTTCATTTGGAGACATAGGCTCATTCTCGCGAATACTCAGACATGGCACGCAAGTCACCAGGAGACGAAGGCAAAGCCATGAGCAAGTTCATTGCCACCTTCAAGAGGAAACTTGAAGGGATTTGTAATATAATTTTCCAGGTTGAACTCTCTCACAAGCATTGTGAGCTGGAAACCAGTAGCCGTTGTGGCTAGCTTGATTCCATTATTACCTCACACAGGAGACAACGAGCAGCTCTGCAAAGAGACAACACTGATCATCTTCTGGACAAGAGTAGGAACGACAACAAAATGTCCTCGGTTGTATTCGTACGCAGGTTGGTCATGGCCATTCCCGGTCATTCTGCCATTGGCAACACATTGTCCAGCTTACAGGGTGACAGTGCTCACAGACAGTATTGTAATTTAAAAAAAAAAATCATCCAAATCTACAGTGGTTAGAGACACAAACAAAGTACAACGTCCTGAAAAGCCTGTCAAGAGGAGGAATCGTAGCCAGCTCTATTAAGAAAACCTCTGTTCTGCTAGGATGGGTCGCCAGCCACCCAAGTTTCTCTCTCACACAGACACAGACATGAAATAAGAAAGCAGAATGATTTATTTCAACCCAGGGAAACAGAAAGCTAAGCCTGTGGGATTCAGCTAAGCTGGACTCAGCCCCTCCCCTGCGAGAGCCCCACCCCGCCTCACTCTGCCCCCATCAGTACACCAAGCCCTGGCTGAAACTCAAGGCATCAGTGCATAATCTGTTAAGTCTGTGCAGCTTTCCTGACATCCACTGACATTCATGGCTATGCCCACCATCTAATACTGGAACAGGGCATTGGGGGTGGGATGCAGACTTGTACACACACAGATAAATGATACTGGGACATCATCCATTTCAAGGAGAAAGCTCTCTGCTGGAGTGGCTGCAGAAGGCTCAGTGAACGTTCACTGTACAGCAGGGAAATTCAGGCCAGTCTATTGGGCTAAGTCTGGAAGCACGGGACAGAATTTTGGTGGGAGTGAAATCATTACACCTGGGTCCTTATAAACCACTTCCCCTTCACCCTAAACTAAAAGGCCCTTAAGAAGCAGCCCTGTTCCTTCTGACCCCGGCAGACAAAGGCAGGAGGCTCTGGGGTGATTATAAACCCTGTAATCAGAACAAAAACTTTTTGTTCCTCTTTGGTAAACATCGTGGCCGAATCTCAGGATGTGACAGAGGGACGGAGGGAAAAAGAAGGGTGGAGACAGACACAGAGATGTTCAGAGACAGAGAGTGTAAAGCACAGATCCTGTGACAGAGCCACGCACAGACAAGAAGACACAGAAGACCTGGGCACAAAGACAACGGGAAGGTTTAACTCTTACCCTGTAGAGCTTCTTTGGCTCGCGCTAGCTCTTGTTCTTTCTGTGCCAGTTGGAGTTTGAGCTCAGTGGCGGAGAGAACCTCCGTCGACTTGCTGCCATGTGTCTCCTCCAGATCTTTTGTTAGCATTTCCTTCATTTGTCGGAGCAGGTGAACCTCCTCCTGAAGCTGGGTCACTTCTTCTCGTAACAGCACTGGAGGAAGAGAGAACACAATTCAAGGAAGTGACTAGCTGCTCTCTTCAGCTCTGGCAGGTTTTCAGTGGCTCGGGCAGTTAGACAACAGAAACCGGTTAGTAAAAAGAACCCAGCGCTGGTGTCGCACATGCAACTCCCAAGCCCCTGCAATTCCACTGAGTAGGAACCACAGCACCCCCAGGTTAACCTGCTCATCCTGCTTAGATACATGGTGCCAGAGGCACAGGTACAGTGCCATGGCAGTGAAGTCATTTTTAGTCTCCATAGAAATGCTTCACTCTAATTTGATAAGCGAGACTGCAATCTGCACCCTGCAAAGCACTGAAGACATTTTGGACGGTCACCGGGGGCTACTCAATACGTTTAAAAAGATGAATGTGGTTGACCAAACGTACCCTTGACGTCAGAAGTTTTCAGACGAGGGATGGAACCAACAGAAGGGAGCTCAGAGAGTTCCCTCCAGTAACTTGTTTCTATTCCGTTCCTTTTCCAGTTCTTAAAGCCATGACCAGAGAGAAAAACTTCAGCCCTCGGAGAAGCACTAGCAAAGATTTTCAAGGGTGATTTTGGGTGCCTTTATTTTTGGATGCCAGACTTAAGGCAGCTTTTAAAAAACAAAAGTCTGATTTTCAGAAAGGGCGAAGCACCTACCTTCTGGAAATCCGACTGCTTTAAGATTTCTCAGACTGGGTACCCCAAAATCACCCAGCATTTTTTAAAATCTTGACCATTACCTCTAAATTCTGCTAATTTTTTTAAGGGTGCCACTGTTCCTTAATGATTTTTGCTGTAGCCACAATATCTAGAGAAAGCAGTTGCTCAGCCTGGTCTCAGTAAACGCTGCCTTCAACTTTCGATCTACTCCACTGAGTTTCACTGTATCGAAGTTTAGTGTAAGCAGGTTCTGCTTATTCACCCATGTGCTCCAACTCTGCCCAAGAAATCTTAGGCAAAGCTGTTTTGAGACATCTTGGGGGGATGCGGGTAGGAATCTCCTTTCATCTACGGGCAAAAACCAAACTTTTAAAGTTTTCAATCCTTGTTGTCTGTATCTAATTCTTCTATATTAATTACTAACCATCACTGCCCTTAGTACTATCCCTGGAAGTATGGAAGCAGAGGGCAAGGATCCTGAAACGTTAAAGCAGCAACTACAAAGCAAGTCCAGAAATAGTTCCTGCGAGTTAAATTCCATTAACTTTTTTTTTTTTTGCATAGTTCATGTGTGTACAGGAAAGGAGGTTCTGATTGGCTCTAGAAAAGCAGCTGCTTCTCTTAAGAACTATTTGGTGGCCAACTAAAACCCAACCAGAAGCATCTCTAAGAATCAAGGCAACAGAGATGGAGTATCCTCCATAGGCCATTTACAAAATATGCATCTTTAAAGAGACTCATGAGAAGCCATTATTACAAACTGCTGTAAAACGATGCATTTTGGGCTGTGACGGCTGCCAAATACAGCTTGTCAGAGCGTTGTAGTACATCAATTGTCATAAATATTGACAGTGTGTATGCAAGTGAGGGCGGAGAGAGAGAGAGCGCCTCATACATCAAAAGGTTAAAGTGTTACACGGGAACAGATTTGTTCCTCAGCTGAATAATGGAATCCCAGACAATACTGCAGGGGGCTAGTTTCTGAACCATTATCACAGCAGTACGGAGCGAGAACAGCAAAGATGCTTACTGCTGTTTAAAAAGGGTATTAATACACGACGAGACTCGTATCACTGCTGGTTATAGATGAAATATTCAGAGACCATTGCACTCAGAAATGCATTACGCTCTGCTGTTCTTAGGATCTGCTTGCCCTCGCTTTCCATTATCCTCACACCTAAGTCTCTGAAAACATGCCCTGCTGAAAGTACTGCTGCTTGTTTGGAGGGGTTGTTTACTCTTCTTTTTTTTTTTTTTGGTAATATATATGAAGATTTCCAAACTCCAGTTTGAGCCAGGTCACTCCTAGAACAGCAACACGAACATCAAACAGAAATCAATTTGCATATTCAACAGCGCAGCAGAAAAATCTGCCAGCGCCGACTCCACCAATAACAACGCTGCAATGAAGAATAGTGGAGCCAGAAGTTAAAAATCTACAATCCCCTGCATTTAGGAGCCACTCTGCGCCAGCCAAACTGGGATTTTTAGACCCGCCAGCTTTCTGCTACCATTGGACTCCCGTTGTGGAGTCCCTGATTAAAAGGGGCACCGACGTGCTGTATCTACCCTCACCACAACACCGCTGTGGAAACAAGGCATGAATGGAAGATAAGAGCAGGACAAGGACAGTTGGCAGGGGGGGAAAACGAGGGTGGGTTTTCTTTAAATAAATGGACATGGTGGGGAATGGACGTTTTGTTTGCGGCTTCGAAGCAGCCACCCCTGGGTACTCAGGGAGAGATTATACCTGTGTCGCCTGCTTCTTTGAAAATCCATTTACCTGCCGAATCTCCCTCCTCTGCTGACAGCCAGCTCCAAGCGTGGGAGGCCGGCGCTGGCAAGGCTAGAGTGACGCTGGGCTCTTGCCGAGCCCTTCGCCTGTGCAAATCTTTGGCCAAATTCTCTGCGAAACAGGCAGCTGGTGCAGAACCACACTGCGCTGGGGGGAGTGCCGGTGGCCCCAGGCCTTCCAAAGCTCCCCTGAGCATTGGCTGCATCTCTGAGGGTGCGGCACGTGCGCCTTTTGCATCCAGTTAGCTGCACCCACATTACTCCTCTTTCTCCCCATGGCCAAAGCACAGGGTAAGGGAAAGTGGGAGGGAGTGCGAGGACTGAAGATGCAGCTGGCCCCTGGACAGCGAGTACAAAGGGGGAAAAAGGCTGCTTCTCTCCCTCCCTGTCTGTCCCTCCCGTTCAGGGACCAGACCATCTGGCCAGCAGCGTTAAAAAGATAACCCTGTGATATCAGCCTGTCAGTGATAGGTACCAACACGGTGTCAGTGCTCAGCCCATCACGTCTCTAGAAAGCAGTTTTCCAGGGAGCAGAGCAACTCTGCGTTTCCAAAGGGCTGTGTGATCCCTCTCTGAGGCTTCAGCTCCTTATCTATTCCTCTTGTTGGCCTTGAGAGGGGCAAGACAGAGAGGCACAAGTCGCTCGCGATACACGGCATCACAGGATGCTCTGATCACCGGCCCAGAACCTGGATTCCTTTGGATCTCATAGGACAATCACCAAAACCCCTCCAAAAGCAGACATTTGTACCAAGTTAAACTGCTGGACTTTGCTGTTCAGACCCAACTTTAATCATGACACTGGAAAACCCCTGTCTGACCCAGCGTTTGACTACATTTATACTTTGCATTCACTCCCCAAAGTAAATTATAGACCCCGATAAATGCTGCCTCTGTTGGCAGGACAGAGGCAATTCGATTTCCTTAGCGAGAGGAATGTTGCCAGTTCATATGGTTTTGAAGGGTTGATTCCAAACCACAAATATCCATTTGTTACATACAAGAATAAAACGTGCAAGAAATATTTCAAGGGATTTCATTCAGACTACAGACTTTGGCCTTTTTACTGATCCACATTTGTAAAGAGGCAGCAACCCCAATGTAATACCGACCTTAACAAAACCTTGCAGTGCCCCTTGTGAGATGGGAATATTTACCTTTACCCATCTTTAAATTAATAAACAGAGACACAGAGAGACACTGATGGGTACAGCCCTGCAAATCTGTGGATATCCGCTTTATATCCACAAACATGCTCCACGGATTGGATGCGGAACGCAGGGCTCTACTGACCAGCTAAATAAAGCACAGAGTCGTCTTACAGAGAGTCAGTGTCCGAGTGGGATGGTGGAACCCAGGAGTCCGGTCTCTTTGTCCTCCACTGAACCACAATGTCACTATACAATGTGGAACAAGGAACCATACATGTCAACCTATCCAGCTGACAATCTGTCCTCACTGACAAACTACACGCTCTGGTATCTGCATGGGGCAGGTGTATCCCAGGATGATTCACTCCCGGGGGAGTGCACGGACGACAAAAGGATCCTGCAAGAACCACCCACTTTCACTTCTGGTTTTCCAGGCAGAGCTGAGGTTGAAGGTGCCTTGTCCAACCGTGACAGGTCAGGCCTCCTATCCAGGCACACTTTCTGCTCAGCTCTTGTACCTGAGTTTCTGCTGACTTAACCCAGATGCAAGCCTGACTCGCTACACGTATCAAGGAGTTAAAGAGAATGTCACTTCAGAAGTAACATAGTGTGTCTAAGCCCAATGCCTTGGAAGCATTTTGCCTCCCAAAACAGAAGCAAGCCAAGAGGCATGCACGTAACACATGGTTTAGTCTCATCATATGATGATAACACTCTTTCCATTCCACTAGTATATCAGGAGGATGTTAAACATCAGCTACTAAAGTTAGACATTTTTAAATCAGCAGGGCCTGGATCACTCACATTTAAGAGTTTTCAGAGAGCTGGCCGAGGAACTCACTGGACAGTTGATGTTGATTTTCAGTAAATCTTGGAACAATGGGGAACTTCCAAAAGACTTTAAATATTGGCACATTAACTTTCTTTCAAAGGATAAACGGAACGACTCAGCTAATTATAGGCTTGTCAGCATGACATCGATCCCAGGCAAGATAACGGAGTGGCTGATACAGGACTCGGTTAATAAAGAATTAAAGGAGGGTGATATAAATTAATACAAATCAGCATGGTTTATGGAAAGTCGATCCTGTCACGCTAACTGGATATTTTTTCTATGAGATTACAAGTTTGGCTGATAAAAGTGCTAGCGTTGATATAGTATACTAAGATTTCTGTAAGGGATTTGATTGATACTGCACAACATTTTGATTAAAAACAGATATAACATTAACATGGCACACATTAAATGGATTAAAAACTGGCTGATTGGTCTCAAAACGTACAGTACAAGCTCAGCGTTACAAACACCAGACCTACAAACTGACCAGTCAACCACTCACCTCATTTGGAACCAGAAGTACGCCATCAGACAGCAGCAGAGACAAAAAAAAAACATAACCCCCCTGCAAATACAGTACAGTTCTGTGTTATACTGTGTTATACAGTTCTGTAAACTACTAAAAAAATAAAGGGAAAGCAGCATCTTTCTTCTGCATAGTAAAGTTTCAAAGCTGTATTAAGTCAATGTTCTGATGTGAACTTTTGAAAGAACCACCATAACATTTTGTTCAGTTACGAACAACCTCCATTCCCAAGGTGTTCGCAACTGAGGTTCTACTGTAACAGTAAATGGGGAATTTTCATCAAGAAGGTGTGTTTTTAGTGGGGTCTTTTCTAGGCCCTACACTATTCAACATTTCTATCAGTGACCTGGAAGAAAACGAAATCATCCCTGATAAACTTTGTAGATGCCCAAAAACTGGGGAGTGGTAAATAAAGTGGAGGGGACAGGTCGCTCAGTGATTGGGATCGCTTGGTCAACTGGGCACAAGCAACCAATGTGTGTTTTCATATGGCTAAATATAAATGTGTACCTCTAGGAACAAAGAATCTGGGCCATGCTTACAAGACGGGGGACTCTATCCCGGGAAGCAGTGATTCTGAAAAAGATTCGGGGGCTGCGGCCTATAATCAGATTCCAATGCAACACTGTGACCAAAAGGGCTAATATGATCCTTGGATGCATGCACAGGGGAATCTTGAGTAAGAGTAGAGAGGTTATTTGACTTCTGTATTTGGCACTGGTGCTGGAATCCTGCGTCCAGTTCTGGTGCCCGCAATTCATGAAGCATTTTGAAAAATCGGAGAGGGTTGAAAGAAGAGCCGCAAGAATGATTAAAGGATTAGAAAACCTGCTTTATTGTGATTGAGCTCCTTGAGTTTTTCTATTTAGCTTAACAAAGAAAAAGTCCTGCGTCCTGCATGTTGGCAGGGGGTTAGACTAGATGATCCTTGCAGTCCCTTCTAACCCTATGGTTCTGTGATTCTAAGATTAAGAGGTGACTTGATTACAGTCTGTAAGGATCTATACGGGGAACCAATATTTAACAATGGGCTCTTCAATCTAGCAGAGAAAGGTATAACACGACTGAACGGCTGGAGGCTAAAGCTAGACAAATTCAGACTTGAAATAAGGCACACATTTTGAACAGTAATTAACCAGTAGAACAATTTACCAGGATCATGGTAATGTCTCTATCACTGACAATTTTGAAATCAAGATTGGATGTTTTCCTAAAACATCTGCTCCAGGAATTATTTGGAGGCAATTTTATGTCCAGTGTGACACAGGAGGTCAGACTACATGTTCACAATGGTCCCTTCTGGCCTTTGAATATGTGAAAAAGAAGAACCTCACCACTGGCTGAATCCGTGCCTGGAACACAGCAGTGTGGGATTTACTAGACATGCTAGGGAGGGCAAGTCCTGCAGCTGAAGTGGCTATTTCCCTTGCCTGGGACACAACAGAACACTTGACAGAGGCCAGCTCCACCTGAGAGTTTGCATATTTTAACAGCAGGCTGCCAGTCTTGTGACTGAAGCCTCCCGGTGTCCTTAACAACTGAACCCCAGCCCTGGGGACCTATCAACAGGGCATTAACACAGCGATTGGCAGGACTCAAGTGAGAACGTTCGCCAGCTCCCAGATTAGCGTTAAAAAAGCCAGATCTTTTCATGTAATACCCATCCCATCCCAACAGTGCAAACTCCTAAACAGAGATCTACTCAATGGGTCTGCCCAGCTGCAAAGCAAAACTCCCTCCTCCTGGAGACACGGAGAGAATGTTTTGCCTGCGACACATTTCCAGGAGCAAAACTCCCAACTAGGCGGCAGATTCTGGAGTGAAACTGGAGTAACTCCAACACCTCAGTGGACCCACTTCAGATTTACACCAGTGTAAATCAGAGGAGAATGCTGGCCCCTGGAATTCTAAACCCCCAATTCTCATCCCACTCTGGTCTTTACAAAGTCTCACCCTTGCTGCTTTTCCCACTAGCATTTAATTAAGCTGGACTATACTTGCAAATTGAGGGCATTTTATTTCCAGGGGAACTGCATGGCAAGGAGGTACTGAGTGGCGCTAGGAGCCTAACTCCCATTAACTAAATGCCACTTGGGCCTTTGAAAATCTCCCCCTGAACCTTTCACCTCTTGGCGACAAGGTTAAAATTTCCCCACAGGTCAGTAGTGACAAAAGCCCATTAACATCAGGTGGCTTTTGGGTGGCCTGTGTGTGATGAGTTTGGCAGGTCTCCCATTCAGTCACCCCCCAGCCCGAGCACTAATTGGCAATCTTATCCGGGCGCATGCAGACGAAACCCCAGGATTGAGGTGGTCCCTCCACGGTGAGGTTTTGGCACCCGGATAGGAGGCTCACACTTATGCTGTCACTACCAATTATGTTGTGCGTATAAAGGGATGAGTCTTCAGTGTTGTCAGTGTCCCCTCTCGGTCCCCTCATTCTGACCTTATAACCTGCACCCCACTCCAGTTTTTGTATTCTTTGTCCCCCATGCTTGGTTAAGTCCTGGGTCTTGCGGTCCTTCCTCACCTGAAGGGGAAAGTCTTTCATTGCTCTGATGGGCTCTGCCCACCATCCCAGAAATTAAACAGGCCAGCACCTTTCAACCAGCACTACATTCACTTGGCAAAGATTTAAAAATGCCCATTGGGCTCTGTTTCAACTGAGAAATAGGCTATAGGTAGGAGCCAGTTTCTCAGGCCTTGGGTTGCTTCGTGTGACATCACTTCTCCCCCTTCGTTATGCCCGTGTAAACCCACTGTTCTGGACACGGGTCACCCTCTGCGCCTGATCCGCAGAGGAAACAAGCATGCTACAGCTCCCGCCTCGGAGACTCAGCCCATTAGCTCCCGCTGTAGAGGCTCATGAAATCCTCAGTTCAATTCCCAATCACTAGGGGTGACAGAACCAAAATTTTACGGTTGCTCAGCTAGATCTGAAATTTATAAACACCCTTTGTGGCCGTAACACCACACTACTGTCCTGCTACGTAGCAGGCTGCAAGTAATTAGCCAGAAGCAAACTACCTGCTACCCGACAGTGAGTCAGATCTGCCATCACGACATATTTTAGTCTGAAAACGCCATATCCTGCCTTCCCTGAAAACAAACCAGTTCTCAGTGCGAGAGACACAACAGCGTACACGACGGTGCAGGTGCAGGCACACATCACATGCAGATACACTGAAATGTTTGCTCAATTGCTGTCCTTGGAGTCTCACAGGCAAGTACTGTACTCGTATCCCCCGCCTTGGTTCCTACACCAAATGAGACAGGCAATGCACGAATAGGAGAAGGCAACGTAGCAATCAGGAAACTCACAGCGAGTCACGGTACCATTCACCTCCACAAGGGGGTGGCTTGTTAAAACAGGACCCACATCCCAGTGAGCGGTGGCGTCCTCGGAACCTGAGGGCGCCAGGCACTTTGCAGGAGGTACTCAGCACTTTGCAGGATTGGGATCATATAGAGTGGATGAAACCTGATTGTGTGCGTGCTGCTTTCCTCTCCCAAATGCAGAGGTTCCAAACTCTCACGCCCCTATCTGGTGGAAATGCGGCTCCATCCACCTTTAATCTAGCTGGCCCAGGTACCAGTGCAGTGAAGCCACCGAAGCACCAGCTTCCACACGGGCTATAAAAGTCTGCCCAGAACCCTGGGTGCTTACTTGGGCGCTAGCCCATGTGGAAGCCTGTGGTGCCCTGGCTTCATTGCTACAGGTACTTGTACTAGCTAGATTAAAACTAGCTTGGATACGTCTACATGTGCTGCAATCAACCCCCACCCTTCCACTGCAGGAGTGTTACAACATTGCAATGCAGCACCACACAGGCACACGGCGCCATTCCTTTGTCCTGCAGGTCAAAGGTAACAAGGTGGCACGCACCTAGACAGAGCTCTGCCACCACAAGAGTGAGGCACAAACCCTGCTAACAAACCATCCTGGTCTTGAACAGGTAGCTGCATCGGTGTCTGGCGTCAAACGCTCTGCAAAGCCACGTGAGAAACAGCATCTGTCACTCTTCAGAAATGAGCACGGCCAGTGCAAAACTTTTCACAACTTCCACCACCCTCCAAAAAGTCCTAAACTCCCATGCCACTGTTACCAGCAACATATGGCCAATATTTTAAATCCAGGACACCTCAGTTTCCTTTGTGCTCGTTATACTGGGATACAGGAGCTGCTGAGCCTCATCTAAGGGCCATTAAAGTCAGCAGAAAGACTCACACTGACTTTGAACCACGCACATGCGTAAAAGAGTTAAAGAACTAGGAAATATGTTAGTTTGTTTCTTCCTTCCATTTAAACAAAAACATTTGGGAAACCAACTGATACCAAGTGCAACTGGCTGGAAATATTTATGCTTTGTTCCTGAAAACTATATGGTGTTTACTGACAATGCAGTTACAAAGTTCAGCTTGTGGCATTTCAGGTGGGGACAGGGTAAAGACAGTCTTAGGGCTAGTCTACACTTACCAGCCAGGTCGACGCGGTGAGTTCGACTTCTCGGAGTTCGAACTATCGCGTCTAATCTGGACGCGATAGTTCGAACTCCGGAAGCGCCAAGGTCGACTCCGGTACTCCACCACTGCAAACGGCGGTGGCGGAGTCGACCTTGGAGCCGCGGACTTCGATTCCGCGGCGTCTGGACGGGTGAGTAGTTCGAACTAGGGTAGTTCGAATTCAGCTACGCTATTCACGTAGCTGAATTTGCGTACCCTAGTTCGACCCCGCTTCTTAGTGTGGACCAGCTCTTAGAGGAAACAAGGCGGCCTCTGTGCCTGGCTCTTGGTGCAATCTGTTCTGGAAGCAAAATGTTTGCCTTTGCTAGAAGCAATTTTAAGAGCTCCGGAGATAGAAGGCTGGGATGATCTGACATAGATAGAGGTGACTCCATCTGAGGCAGAGGAATTACGCTAACCTTCAATTTATTATTTGTACTGTGGTGGCTCCTACAGACCCTAACTGAATCAGGGCCCCACCGTGGGACGTGCCATACAAACAACTAGTGAGACAGTCACAAAATGTTTATAGTCTTCAAGACAAGAGAGATGAAGTGGAAAGGAAAGGAAACAGAAGCAATTAAGGGAAAGTCTTGCTTCAGGTCATTGAAGTTCAGTGCCCAAGGCAGGAACAGAAGCCAGGTCACCTGACTCCCAGTCTAGTACCCTACTCACTAGAGTCAGACCATGCTGGCTTGGATTTGGTAGCAAAATTTTTAAGAGGGGCTTGCTCCCAAGAGTCCTCTCCAACACATCACCGCCTTGGGTCCTTCCTAATCCCACAAGGACCTTCTTCACATTTCATTTCTTTGTGTCTGATGCTACCCACCTCATCAACTACGCACTGATTGCCCAAAGCGTGGGGCGTAACACACACAGCCTGTCTAGGTACAGTGGGACCTCAGCTACCATAAGACAAAGAGATGATACACTTCTTATAGCAGACAGGCCTGCCATTGTCTTCTCATCTGTTAAGGCAATTTTTTATAAGCCACACATTTTTGGATTTTTAGAAAGAGTCATTAGAATAGGAGATACAAAAGGAGAGAGAAAAATAGGAGGCATCCAACCATAGAAATGCACAGGGAATTCCTAAGGAAATATACAACATATATTATACTTCTCTATATACATCTGTGATGTCTGATAGAGATTTCCAGATTTCACTGTAAGAGTTGATGGTTCCTTTGATTTTGGACTTGTCTACATGGGGAAATTGACTGGACTATGCCAGTCGATTTCTCCATGTAGACAAGTCCTTTGGTTTTGTCGTCTCCCCCTCCCCCGTACCCCTGTTAATTTTAGAGATTTATCTATGAAACTGATTCTAATTCAACTGTGCAGTAAATGATCATTTCAAGGTATCTCACCAAATTGCACTGGCCTTTTTCGCTGGGTGTCAGTTATAAAGAATGCTGACAGTTGTGTATTTTTATTTTAAACCTGTGCAGCTGGACTGGGAAAGAAGATTTGACTTTAGGGTGACTACCAATGATAAAGGATCCCAGAGGTGCAGAGCATGATTAATTATTGGCATTACTGTAAAACCTAGAGGCACCGAGACAAGGATGCCATTATGCTGGGTGATGTATACGCGCACGCACACACACACACACACACACACACACACAATATCCCTGTCCCCAAAGAATTCACAGCCTAAGTAGACAAGACAGACAACGGCGAGGAGGGGAAAGAAGGACAGGAAGGGGAAGTGACTTGCCCAAGGTCATACAGCAGGTCAGTGTCAGAGTCAGGGACAGAACTCAGGTTTCACAACTCCGAATCCAGTGCTGTATTGACCAGCCTAAACTCTCAGCGTTGGAGACAAAAATCACAATCTATCACAAAAATCAGACACAAAACACATGTTAAAAAAAATACTGAAATCTTTTGTATACCAGACAAAAATTATCCAGCTCAGCATCCATATTACCCATGCATTGTGGAGTCTTTGTTCTCGACTCTAAATATGTTCTCAACTCTGCTTACTCTCTCAATGCACCTTTCAGCACAGAGTTGCTCGCATACGTGTATGTGCTGCATATCAATTATCTTCCTGAGTCTTAATAAACCTTTCGTTTCTAAAAATGTTGTAGGCCACATGGTTTCATACAGAGTGTTTGAGACTAGAAACACAGCTATGCACAGTTAACTCGGGGCTGGGAAGAACCAAGGCTGTGGGTGGATGTAGACTTAAAAGAACAGACAATAAAAAGGATGGAAATTAAAAAACTCTGGCACTAAAATTAGATTCTTATTTCCAAGCTAAAGTTTTTCCTTTCCCCACTCACTGGAAGCTTAAGTAGAAGGATATTTGCTGTTCAGAAAACCGCATGTAATACTGATATACACATCTGTAATTATTACATTTTTTACATGCTTGAATCTCTTTGCATTCAAGGCTTGTTTGGAAATGCACTTGAGTGATCTAAAAAAAATCCCCAAACCTCCCTTCTTTGTTTCTGGCAGGCATCTCAGGTCAGGAGGGGCACCAGTAATTCTACAGCAGCAGGTTTCTAGAGCTCAAGATGACAGTCAAGCAGCTGGTTTCTGGAAGTTCCTGGCCCTGATTGCTGATAGAGACGAGGAGAGGCTCCCAGATGGAGGTGGGTGGAAGAGACGCTAGGGGCTGTCACTCAGGGGGGTGACAGCAAACTGGCATGCGTCTGCAGCAATTCGTTAAAAGAGAGGAGACAGCAGGCCTGCCTTCACCAGGGCAGCTGGAGAAATTGCAGTGGAGGAACCCGTGGGGCGCACAGCCCAGATTCTTAACACCCTGTTCACTGAAGCATAACTTGGAGTGTTGTGTGTATTGCATGATCAAAACCCAAGAAGCCAAGCTTGGTGCTGAGACACGGGCCACAGAACTTTAAAGAGGGCTGCACCTTCCCTTGCCCAGTGTTGCTCTGTGGCCACCACTGCAGGTTTGGTGAAGAGCTCTATGGAGATAGAAGGGAAAAATGTTGACCAGCCAATATATTTTTGAGCCTTACGAAGTGGTGTAGTTAAAAGCTGGGGTGCAGGGTTGGGCTGGGTCCTCAATATCGCCACTTCCCCACCCCTAATTTATAAAGCACGTCCCATGGGTCTGGGGAGGCGGGAGAGTGAAGGAGTATCTGTGTCAGCGGTATCCTTATAGTCTTTTGAAAGGGCACCATCTTGTGGGTCCTGCGAGCGAAGGAGGCTAGAGAGAGACACTGAGACAGAGTTTAGAGTTTCTCTGAGGCAGACACTGAATCTGGTTTCATCCATTACATTGCTGATGTTAAATAAAAGCCTCCCGCTGAAACCTCAGACTCCGTGAGTCTCAAGAATATTTTGTCCCAAAGCAACATCCCAGAAATGTTGTGAGGAGAGGATAGTTCAAATCAGGATGCAAATTCTGCAGTTAGAGTTCATTTGCAAAACAGTTACATTTCTAGCTTTTATCTAAAAGTTACAATTACTCTCTTCTCCCTCCCTACATCCACACCCTGACTCTGATTCCAGCATAGTCAAAGCTCCAGCGTAGAGAATGAGGAGGCAGAAATCCTGGCGTCTGCCCCTTTTTTATTTGTTCCCAACTTCTAAAAAGAGCTGCTAGGTAAACAAATTGTTTTAAGAATAAGTTTTCCATTAGCCCATAAGCTCTTGGAATAACTGCCACCGACTCGGCACAAGGAAATGTAACAGGGACAGAGGATGACAGAGTTGGCATTCAGTGTTTCTGACAAGCACCATGGTTCAAACACTGGCAGAACAGCTCAAACACATCTTTGATACCCAGCAACCGGTTTTCAGTGGACCCGTTTCACAGAAAGATCTATACAGTAACTCCTCACTTAACGTTCTCCCGGTTAACGCTGTTTCGTTATGATGTCACTGATCTATTAGGGAACATACTCCTTTAAAGTTGTACAATTTTCGCTTATAACGTTGTTTTGCGGGTGGGGGCTTGGAACTAGGGTGGGCCAGCAGCCCCCCATTAGCTCCCCTCCACACACTCCAGTGCCTCCCGCTCGCCGGTGGACCCGCGGATCAGCGCCTTCCTCCTCTCCCCCATATGAGGTAGGGAATGGCAATGTAGCCCCCTAGGAGCTATCCATGCCAGAGAGATATTTCTGGTACCTCCAGCTGTCAGTCAGCCTGGAAATACGACAGCAGGAAGGGCAATTGGGAAGGGAAACTGGACAAAAAACGGGGAGGGAGGAAGGAATGGGACCTGAATGTTTTCAAAACTGAGTTCCTGGGTATGAGATGATCTGAGCAGGGAGATGGAGAATCTCTATGGGAGGAAGAGGAAGAAGAGATGAATGAGAAAGGAAAAGTAGAGTCCCACTGACAAGAAATGAGACCACAGACCTATTTTGGTGATGATAATCCTTATATGGCTCTCAGACAGCACAGTGATGAACAAGGCCTGGACAGACAGGATCAGACCTGTGGTCCATCTAATCCAGTATCCTGTCTCTGGCAGTGGCCAGCATCAGCTGCTTCAGAGGAACTTACAAATAACTCCCCCCCAAGAGTAGATGTGGCATAATCTGTCCCTCCATTAAGGTCTGATCCTAGCCCCGAATAGTCAGAGATTGGCTTAAACCCTGAACCAGGAGGTTTTATATGCCTTCCAAGCTTTTTTTTTAAACATTAATTTTTATACCGCTGCATATACTTACTAGCCATAAAAAGATCTCTTCCCTGCTTGAATGTTGCTAAATTCTTGGCCTCAGTGACAGAGATGGGTAGATAGATTGGATGGCTGTGCCAGTTATCATTATTTACAATATGGAGAACAAGAGAAAAAATATGCCAGCAAAGACCCACTAAAGATTTAGTTGTCAATCTCTCTGAAGCAGTGGGTCTCAACCCGCAGCCTGCGGGCCGCATGTCGCCCAGCTGTGTGTTTAAAAAAAAAGTGTCAAAATGTGCTGTTTTGGGCTGGCAGGGGGCGGGACTGGCCGAGGGGGAGACAGGGGGCTGATGAGTGCCATAGTGGGTGGGAGAGTGGGTCTGTGGGTAGGTTTTTTATTTGGGGGGGGGTGCTCCGGGCAGTGAGGGATTGGGGGGCACTGGGAACTAGGGGTTTGCCGGGGTTCTGCAACACCCCCAGGTTTTAGGTAGGGTTCTGCTCCTGGCCCCCCTTTGCAGGTCCTGGTTGCTGGCCTATGCCAGATGCTCTGCTCCTGGCCCCGTGCTGGGAGTCCCAGCTGCCCGTCCACACCCGGCACGGCGGCATTCAAATCTGGGTCCGGCTGCCGCCCGATCCTAGGGTCCAGCTGCCCAGCCCGTGCCCAGGGCTGCTCCTGGCCCCTCTCTGGGTGGGGGTGCTGGGCATAGGGGACTGCGGGCAGTTGGGAGGGGAGGGGCGCTGTTGTTTTCAACCTGCGGCCTACAATGATAAACAGGTTGAGAACCACTGCTCTAAAACATCTTGAAAGTTAGTTTCACTTTGTACAGCACACATGCTGCTTTAGTGCTTCAACTTTTGAGGGATATATACTGAGAAGAGGGGGCACATTGGATTATTCTCCATCCCAAATGAGCAGCTGCTTCAGGAAGACAAAATGTTTTGCATACTTCAAATGTTTCCCTTACGAAAATTGGCAAAGACGGGCTCTGTAAATTATTTAGCAATAAAATCACTAACTAGGAACAGTCGAGCTTTGGACTGGGGATTTCATTAAAGTCCAAAGTGCTCCTTGAATTCCTAGAAAAAGCACCATAAACGAGTGTCCAAGGTCACCGTGACAGCTTGTGATATCCTGCCAATGCAACGTTACAGTTTCTCAGGGGTGTGAATTCAGCTCCTAAATTCCAGCATTTGGGATCATTCAAGAGGACACAAGTAGCAGGCATCCATATCCAAACATGCTGCAATCAAAGCTGTCATCTGGAAGTTGATCCCTGGGTATGAGCCATGGGGAAAACAACTTGTTTCTAGTGAATTTTCCCACACTACGGTTACTGACAAATTTCCAGCAAAGAGGCTAGATACATTGAGAAGAACAAATTCAGTCATCAGCCATTTTGAAAATGCGCAAATATATTTAAGGCCAAATATTTTAGGGCCAAACTTAGACCAGATAATATATTTTATAATGTCTTGGATGAATTTAAGGCCTGACCCAACATCCAGTGAAGCCAGTGGAAGTTTCTCCCATTTACCTCAATAGGCATTGAGTGCTCATTAATGAGAGGGACTTTGAGATGGTTTACGCACAAACTTGCACCTATTTAATTAACTAAATTGGTTTCCTAAAAGTTGATTTATCATCAAATTCAGTGGTTCTCAAACTTTTGTATTGGTGACCCCTTTTGCACAGCAAGCCTCTGCGTGTGACCCCCTCATCCTTATAAATTAAAACCACATTTTTTTTTATTGAACACTATTATAATGCTGGAGGCAAAGGGGGGTTTGGGAGTGGAGGCTGACAGCTCATGACCTCCACGTAATAACCTCATGACACCCTGAGGGGTCATGACCCCCAGCTTGAGAACGCCTGAGCTAAATTGACTTCAGCCACTTTCATTCTGAAAGGCATATCCACACACAGACAGCTAAAGCATCAGTTTGAATTCACACTTTTTAAACGTTAGCACAAGCGTATGTGGAGACCATCCCATGTATGGTAGGTCTGGCTAGAGTCAACCGAATACAGTCAGGGGCTGTGTAAGTTTCCTCCCCAACAGCTCTGCTAGGGAACCTCCTCGCTGAACTGCAATGGACATTGTTATTCTGGGGTTTGTTCCCCTACCTGCTTCCTCCAACACCGACAATCCTACAATCAGCTTTTCCATCACAAATCACCACCACTGATGGAGAAAATACCCTTAAAATCCAGACCTTTTCCTCTGGTAACAACTAGGATGCAATTTCTTTTATTTTTGCAACAGCTGGTAATTATATGAGGTACTTAGGACAAGAGCTATTCTTAGTTATTCCTTGGAAAATGATTGATTAGCGCACGCAAAACAAACCCAGGAGAACCAGCTCTCATTACTACAGAAGCGGTTCTCCAAGCCACATATTATTTCTCCTGTACCACAGAGAAATATTTCTCCAAACTTTGGCATTTCTGTGGCAGACCCCGAGGGTGTTCAGTTGGGGAAAATAGCTTTCCTTCCCAGCTAAAATTAGAGATGGGCTCTGTGACAACACGCTGCCCTTTTAAGAGGAGGAAAAGCTGGGGGAAAAGTATAAAAAAGAGTTACCAGAGTGAAGTCAATCTGGGCCAGTGTTTGGTGAAGGAAAGACCTGAGGCGACTCGTAAGCCAAGGAATCCAGGCTTGGAGGTACCTATGGGTTGTACCTGCTTTTTGTTTCTTTTTATCTCTCTTTTGTACGTGCTTCTTTCCCTCATTGCTTGATTTGACCCTGTATCCCGGGGGCCTGACTCTCACCCGCATAAAACTGATGTAATGGGGTGGAAACATCATTGAAGTGAGCGTGGTACACCAGCTTAAAACTGGGGTAATGGAAGGGAGACTCAGGCTCCTTGAGCGCCATAATTCCTAGGCTGTGGGACCAAGATGGGGGCTGCGGGAAGGGCAGCCAGCACATCTCTCGGCACGTGCTGCTTCTCGCAGCCCCCACTGGCCTGGAGTGGCGAACCACAGCCAGTGGGAGCTGCGATCGGCTGAACCTGCGGACGCGGCAGGTAAACAAACCGGCCCGGACCACCAGGGGCTTTCCCTGAACAAGTGGCAGCCCGACTTTGAGAAGCACTGGTCTAGATGATCCTAATGGTCCTTTCTGGCCAAGAACCCCTGATATACACAAGCCCTGAGTGTATGGAGAGGTTAGTTTCCCCCTCTGTTTAATGCTCCTTTTGTATTTCAATAAAAATCTACATTAACATGCTCTAGCCTCCATCAGTGCTTCTTTCCTCACTAAACATTTTCACTTACTACAGATCAGTCAGTGCTGTGTCAGGCAGGCCACGGACAGAATAAATTGAGCTTTTAATAAATCACAGTTGGGCAAGGATTCATTGATCAAAATTATACAAACTGTTAAATGGTTTCAGTTATTTTTCCAAAGCATTTTTCTATTTCACTTACCAGAAGCAACACACATCTGTAATTGGTTCCCAACAAGTTCCCACTGCATTATAACTGTAATCACAGGCTAACAGACCATACAGAGCAGTGCGATTTTATTTGCATGAAGCACATTATAAGAATGACTAGACTTTAGAAAGAGGGATTTTCCCCTTTAACATTGGTGAAGTTAAGGAGTGCTTCCAAACCAAATCGAGAAGATCACTTATGCCTATATTTCCCTGTTTATCTTTATGATGCACATGGCCTAGGAACCCAAAATTAGGCTCCTAAATCTCTATTTAGGCACTTAAATTACCGGATTTTTTTAAAAGTGCTGAGCACCCAACAGCTGCCAGTGATCTCCATGGGAGATGCTGGGAGCTTGGGACTTTTGAAAAGCAAGCCAATTATTTAGAAGCCTAAATTTAAGCCTTTGTGGGGGGAGGAAGGAGGGGGAGTCTTTGCCAAGAAACCTGTTATTAGACTGTGTCTTCTAATAGCGTCACTGTAGGCAGTTGGACAATTATACGCACACTTCCACTTTTCCCTTATATTTCCAAATGGTCCCATTTGACTATATAATTGACTATCCCAGAGTGTTTACAACAAAATCTGAGCTTCTCCCAAAACAGCAAAAAGTTTACTTGCTCCTCAAAAGTGAAGAAAGATTTTCAACAAGTGTAGCTAACATTTCCTTCTGGGCAGACCACCTCACCCATTTGAGATGGGAACCCCCACTCAGCACCATGCAGCTTCTCTCACTAACATTCCACGACAACTTCATTTTAAAACAGGAAGTGAATGGACTTTTTACATCTGCAGCGATGCTCTCAGTAATGCTGATCACTCCTAATCAGCTATTCGAGAAGGAGGTGAGCATTAACTTAGGGCAAATCAACGCTGAAACCTCAGGCTGCAGCTGGTGACAAAACTGAGTGAGCTGTGGTTCACGCTTGTAATTAATAAGATTCTTTTTCACACTTTCCAATAAACCAGTGTGGAACAATTCCAATGTGAGCAGTAGGTTTAAAAATGCTTTACTCTGCATTCTTTTCTTTCAGTTGGATCTTCTTCCCTATGAGCTGCAGCACACAGGGAAACTGAGTGGAGTAATTATTCTGGAATAAAGTGTCAACACAGGGGAGTTATGCTGGCATAGCTACAGTGGAATAATTATTCTGCCGGCACTATGCTAGTCAATTTCCCCAAGTAGACAAGCCCCTAGTTTCATGGCAGTTCATGCCTCAGCTCTTGAAAACGTCACCAATAGATAGCTATGGAATTAATGCATATAAAAGATTTCTAGATCAAGTGATGAAGGCTACAATTAACTTTGAAATAATTAACAGCTAACTATATTTTAGTTTACATAATTAAACTTACATGGCATTATGAGAAGGATTCCAGATAGTTTATGCTCCAAGATCTGATTGGTGATTATAGATTTATCTATGTAAATAATGGAATAGTTTTTGAAAAGGTTTGAATAAAAAAGGGCATTTAGGAATGAAGTCTCAAATCTTGAGCCTTTACAATCCCATTCCTTTCTACAAAAGCACAAGAACTTTTCTAAGAAAAAAAATGAATCACCTACGCACACTTTATGACCTGTGGATGCGACCCAAAGCCCGCTGAAGCCAACGGAAGCCTTTTTATTGACTTCAATTGGCCTTAGATCTGGCCCCATTTGAATTTATATTTAAAAGAATCTGTGCAACTCATTCGATGTGGCTTCTCGGTGTATTTTTCTCTGTGCACGTATTTTAAAAAGTATATTAAACACATACAGGAGCAATTCCCTTTCACAAAACCCATGCTTGGGAAATGGGCGTCCTAGAATGAAAGTTGTTGGGGGTGTGTGGTGGGAATCTATTCTCCGATGTGAGTCAGGGATCAGAGAACAGAGTCTAGCTTGCACAGGCCAAGCTAGTTGAGGGGAAATTTCCAGAGGTACAGTAATGTACTGAATAAAAGAACTGAACATTTGCACTGAGACATTTCAGTTTCAGCCTCATGGAGCTTTAAAACTGTGCAATGGATACAGTTCATGCACAAACCTAAACAACAGGTCATTGGGCCATATCCCTCAGCCCGTATGCTGGCAGGGCTCTTACTGACTTCAGTGCCGGCACAGTAGTAGTATTCTTCGCTTAGCAATTTACCCTAGGCTAGAAGAATGTCTACAGAACACACACTGTGTAGTGGGGACTTATGAAAATGCAAACTGGAGCCTGTCTTTTCTGTAAAGTTACTGATAAGGTCTATGTGCTTTTAGGTTAGAGACTAGGAAAAACTTTCTAACTCTATGGATAGTTAAGCTCTGGAGTAGGCTTGCAAAGGAGGGTGTGGAATCCCCATCATCGGATGTTTTTAACAGGTTGGACAAACACCTGTCAGGGATGGTCTAGGTATACTTGGTCCTACCTCAGCATGGGGGGATGGACTAGATAACCTCTGAAGGTCCCTTCCAGCCCTACATTTCTATTACTGTGATTCTATGACCAAGATGGGGCGGCTTCATGTACCAAGCAGCAATTTCACCCAGCAGACCTTCCACATAATGAGCCTGATCCTGAGAAGTGCTGAGCGTCCTTAACTTCCATTGGTTTGAAAAAGCAAACGAGGATGCTCAGCACCTCAAGGACTCAATCCCAGAGCTCACGGGGGAAATATGACCTGAATTCAGCCGTGCTTGTAGATTAAAGACCGCAGGATGCAGCCCAGGGCTTTAAAAATCCGCATCAAGACTGTCCTCCAAATATTCAAATGAGCTACTGTAATGTAGCGAAGGGATTGAATTGATTAGTGGGTAAATCCCTGACATACCCATTACAGCTGGACCCAGGCTAAAGCACACTGTACCTGACCCCGCAGGGTCACAGGAAGGCGACTCATTACATCATGTCTGTTGAAAATGTGCTCTGGGAGTGAGCTATTGAGGCGGTACAATCTTTCCCTCACACCTGCACTGTCCAGCCTGAATAGCGGAGGTTATACTTTTTGCTGACTGTCCGCGGCCTGTGCTCAAAGCACGGCAGTATATGCGTGCCTAACTTTAAGTCAATGGGTTTTAAGTGGGCAGTGAAGATCTCACACTGATTTGGGACCTATATTCCTGTTATTCAGCACTTGAATGGAGAGAAATGTAGTCTCCGCCTCCCTTCATTTCTTCTGTGGAAGAGGAAAATCCGGTGCCAAACAGAGAAGAAAAATGGATGTCAAGGAGAAAGTCATCACTAATTACCACCTAGAGACAGGACTTTATATCTCATCCCCAAAGACAGTCTGTACAGTACGAGCTTGGGACTGTTTACAGGAAATTCATGCCACTTACTACTCGGTAATACAGTCTCACTACACATGTATAGTTTTCTAATATGCTTTGCAGAGATAATAGGATAGTTGGTATGCAGTCTCAAGATCAACATGACCAGAAGCCAACATAGGTGTTAGCAAGAATTAGACTAAATAAATCTTCCCTCCATTTCCCTTCTCTACTCTTCTTAGAGTAGTTCTGGCTTTCAAAACTATTACTACTTTTTTTTTCTGCTTGGGAGGAAAGTTAGAACTTGGGAAGTCATGAAAAATAATTATGAAAAGAATGATCATCGGTTGGGAAACCACGGACTGGCAAACAAGGGATTTTTTAAAAAAATCTTATTTATGTTACTAACACATTTGATTATTAGAACTCGGGTCTTGATTCAGTGATGTACCTAAGCACATGAGATACACCATCCCCCACATGTGATTAAAATCAGGCATATACCTTAGTTAATCTGGGTCTAAAAGTGTATTGAAATCAGACTTAGTTACTCCATTAATGCTGGCTATTAAAGTGGCAGGTCGCTACTTCTGTTTAAAGGTACCCTCTAAAACCAACGCGATTAGTTGGATTCTGTTGAAATTTGGTGTGCCACAAAGCAGGGATAATGACCTAAATTTGGGATATTTGAAGCAGGGGTTGCAGAGATATAAGCCCCAACACAATAGCCATTTTTTCAAAAAGTTTCTAGGTTTTGGGGGTTTTTTGTGTGTAGCGCTAGAGATCAAACTATGGATGTGATATGGGTTCAAATGGTCTCAGTCTGGCAAGTTTTACCCCAGATAGAGCATGACACCCACTAAATCTTTGGGGGGCCCAAGCTGAGAACAATATTTAAGAAAATATACATTTTTACAGTGCGCATGGCCCACTACAGAAAAATGGCCTGAGGGTTTCCATTTCATCTTATACGCTTAAGGCTTAACTTTTGTAAGTGCTCTAAAATCCGAACGGTTACGCAGAATGCGTTGCAATTTGGTGTGCCTTGCAGGGGCACAGGGCAGCGTTAGAGATCCAAATTTGGGGCCATTTGACCGATGGGTTCCTGTGTCACAGGCTCTGCAAACAAGTTTCCTTTCCACAGTTAAACTGAGGTCCTAATGGCAGCATGAATCACAGACCTTGTTGCGTTTCATAGCTGTGAACAACTCACCCTTCAATTAACGTAACTGAGGATACGTTAATCACAAGTCCCTACCTAAAACGAAAGGAGTTTTAGACTGAGTGGCTGGAGGTTGGACAATTTGTAAGTCACTGGCGGCAATTTTATTTTGGAGGGAACATAATAAAAGTATTGTTGGGGAAAAAATTAGACACATGAATGCCTCCTGAGAATGGGAGGGAGGGACATTATGGGGCCGCGGAGGGGAATAGAGAGAGGGGTTTGGGGTTGCACTGAGTTCAGTTTTGCCCCGGGCAGTGCATGGCACCCCACTAAATCCATGTTTTGCACCCTCCAATCCATGTGAGCAAAAGGAAGAGCTGCATTTTTACCTTTGGAATCTAGCAGGCATCATTTCAGTGCAGAATTAGGGCTTCTGATTTTAGGTTTTAACGGATCAACACCAATAAAACACCCCCGAGAGCAGGGGAAAAAAAGCAAGTTGGGGTTTAGCCAATCAACAATGAAAAACATCAGGAATGGTTACTGAGATTCCGCTGACTTCACCCCATTCCCAGGGCACTTTGTTTATACAGGCAAAGTCCCTGCTTCTTGCCTTGTATCTAATTGCTTATCGACTATGGGGGTGTGATTTCTAAAGGGCACTGGCATGTCGCACATTAACAGGTCCATGTCGACCCTGCTGATGAGCACAAAAGGTTTCCTAATGTGCTTTACCATGGCGCTGTTTGAAACAGTATTACGGTAAAACTCACCAGGGACAAACACACTAAATGCTAACGCAGGGAGTCAATAACAACTAACATTTAAGTCATTTCTTACACATATAATACAAATTAAAATAGATCCTATGTAGACAAGAATTTGGGGAAACACCTAAAAAACAAACAAAATCTTCTCACAGCAAAGGAAAAGCTCCCCTCCCAGGCAAAACTCCTGATTTTTGGACATTTACATAGGAGTGAAAAATTGCTAAAAATACCCTGAAAATTAATAACCCTTAAAACCCCAATTAGCAAGGCACTGGAGTCTTATAACAAAGCGTATTGTCAGTAGCGAGCTGGGATATCAGAGCAGTCTAAGCATTTATAATCGGCATGTGGGGGGAGGAATCACTCAGTGGTTTGAGCATTGGCCTGCTAAACCCAGGGTTGTGAGTTCTAGCCTTGAGGGGGCCACTTAGGGATCTGGAGCAAAAAATCTGTCTGGGGACTGGCCCTGATTGAAGCAGGTGGTTGGACTAGATACCTCCTGAGGTCCCTTCCAACCCTGAGATTCTATGATTCTATGTGCTCCAGGTAGAGCAAGTGTGGTCAGTGCCAGGCATCGCTCTACTGACTTGCAGAGGCGGTAGTTTGCTCTGCTTGGTAGAGGTGTGTTTGTGGGATGTGTGGATTACTTTGCAGTGTGTGACAGAGCTGAGAGTGCGATAGGAGGAGATCTATGTTTTGCACCCTCGTGTGTGTGTTTGGAAAGGGAAGAGATGCCTGGGTACCTTCAGGATGCCGTATGTATCACTGCTATTGGGTATTGTGTAGGTTGTGTCAGTAACAGGGCATAAAGCTTTTCTTATAAGGGATACTGTCAGCAGTGAGGTGGAATGAGAGATGATCTTAATGCTTTAATGATGGCTAATTGAAAGAGTAGGCGGTGATGATATCCTGTGAGGAAGTGTAAGGGAGTAAAAGGCTGTGACGTTGTTCTTAAATTATATGCATGTGGTACTCTTTTGGGGGAGTTGGCCAAGTGTGTGGGTGTATGCCAGGCTCTGGTACCTCCAGAATCTCAGTGACAAGGGTCAGCATGAGCATGTGCATATTGAGGAATTGCTTAAATAGGGTAGAGGGAAGGTGGACTGGAAACCATTTTTCCCCCTTTTTGTCCTTTAATGGTGTTAGAGGGGATTCTGTGGGTGAGAGTGAACGGGTTGTAAAAGGAAGTAAAGAGCTTGTACGTGAGTCAACATTGTAACACTGTTGCAAAAAAAGTGAACATCATTCTGGGATGTATTAGCCTAGAGCATTGTAAGCAAGACACGAGAAGTCATTCTTCTGCTCTACTCCACACTGATTAGGCCTCCACTGGAGTATTGTGTCCAGCTCTGGGCCCCACATTTCAGGAAAGATGTGGGCAAATTAGAGAGCCCAGAGAAGAGCAACAAAAATGATTAACGGTCTAGAAAACACGACCTATGAGGAAAAATTGAAAAAAATTGGGTTTGTTTAGCCTGGAAAAGAGAAGACTGAATGGGGACATGATAACAGTTTTCAAGTGCATAAAAGGTTGTTGCAAGGAGGAGGAAGAAGAATTGTTCTTCTTAACCTCTAAGGATAGGACAAGAAGCAATGGGCTTAAATTGCAGCAAGGGAGGTTTAGGTTGGTCATTAGGAAAAACTTCCTGTCAGGGTGGTTAAGCACTGGAATAAATTGCCTAAGGAAGTTGTGGAATCTCCATCATTGGAGATTTTTAAGAGTAGGTTAGACAAACACCTATTAGGAATGGTCTTGATAATACTTAGTCCTGCCATGAGTACAGGGGACTGGACTAGATGACTTCTCAAGGTCCCTTCCAGTCATATAATTCCAATGACTATGGGTTGGCAGCATAAAGGTATGTATGTTAACAAAGTGTTTTGGAGCAGTGCTGAAAGAGGGTAGAGTTAAGGTTACATGGGCAACCTTAACTCTGCATTTCCTGTTTTTCAAAATTTTGCATTTTGCAACCTCAACTCAGCATTCTGCAAGGGAATGGCATAATGCCAAGCAACCTTAACTCTGCATTAATGTAGTGTTGTTGGTTTTTTAAAAACCTTGAAATACAAAGAGTAAATTCAGTCAAGTTAGGCAGTTAAACTAGTTAGGTCAATTGCATTCCCTGGCTTCATAAATACTATAAGTAAATAAATAGCCAGCTCTTATATAGCACTTTCATCAGTAGATTTCAGAGTGCTTTACAAGGAACATAGCATCATTTTACAGACGGGGAAGCTGAGGCACAGAGAGGTGAAGTGACTTGCCCAAGGTCACCCAGGAAACCAGTGGCAGAGCTGGCAACAGAATCCAGGTCTCCCGAGAGTTGCAGTCCAGTGTTCTATGGAAACACTGCCTCTTCTCTACAAGCACACTGTGGTTGTGTTTGGGTTGCTAACAGAGTTGGTGGAAAAAAGGGGAAAGAAATCCTGAAAATGCTGATTATTTTTTCCATTTTGTCATCAAAATTTTGAAATTCATTCAGCCAGCTCTAATTTGTAATCCTGAAGAATAAAGTTTGAAAAACAAAAACCCCTTCAAAAACTGTCTTTGTTCATATGTTTTAACTCCGACTGAATATAAAATGTTACTCAAGCAGATGGTAGGATATTATAAAATTAAAAATTTAAGTTTTCTGTGAGCACATGCAGGCTTTGTGTAACACTCTCAGCTAAGCGGGAGCCAGAAATAATACTGGTCGACTTCCATAACACATGAAAACCAAGCAATAGATCAAATTTTACCATGCCAGTTCACTTCAGTAGAAGCTGTGGATTTTCTGAAGTTCAGGCCACTGGAAGAGTTTGGTGACCAAACTGGAAATAACTGATCTATATTTTTCTGAGACCACATTACTGGTTATGTGTTTCATAATGGAATCTCACACAGACAGTGAAATGAACTCCACAGATAAGGTGTAAAATTCTTTATTGCATCAAGCACTTTGCTATTGGACAGAACATTTTGTTTATGGGCGATTAGGAATACACAGCCTAACTGATCACGTCAAAGACACTGATCAAGACATGCCTCCCTTCCTGCTGGAGCTGTTTGTTTAAATGTTCTCAGCTGGCTGAGAAAGAAATCACGTTCACACAAAGAAAGCAGAGGCAGTGAAGCGGACAATACCCATGGAAAAAAGGCCAATGAAGTGCTACATAAGAGATGCGATGGGTCAGTTTATAGTGTTACTATTTTGTCATGACCACATTACACCGAGCCACAAGTACGCTCTGCTAGTCTCTCCAAGACAAGCGTCAATACACTTTTTATAGCATCCCACACCATGTATTCAGTCTATGCCATATATATCCAACTACACAATTTGTTAATAGACTTCCTCTGTTCTGGTTTAGTCTCACTTGGTCCCCCCCTCAGCCCCCCATTTAAAAAGATGGGGAATCTAGTGTTATGGCTAACTGGAAGTCAAGAGCCAGGTCATAATCCCCAGACTTCTTGTGCGATCTTAAGGAAAATTATTTTCTAACCTCTCTGAGCTACCATTTCCCCATCTGTAAAATGGGGTAATAAGAGTTAGTGACCTGTCAGGGTTGTTGTGAGGCTTAATTAATGTTTGCAAAGCGCACTGAGGCCTGGTCTACAGTACAAAGTTAGTTGCAATGTTATTGTAGCCATGTTGATCCCAGGATATTAGGGTGGGGGAGGCAATATCTTTTATGCTGGACCAATCATAGCTATTATCTCACGCACTTTGTCTCACTACAAAATTAGGTCATTTAACTACATTGCTCTAGTCTGAGAAAAAGTTCACGCCCTGTGCAATGTAGTTAAGCCAACCTAAACCGATCCCATTAGGTCAACAAGCTGGCTACTACCTCCAGATGGAAGAGCTCCTTCCGTCGCTGTAGTGTCTACAGCCTGGCGCTGCAGCTGTGCGGCTGTAGCATTTCCAGTGTAGACATACTCCTCTGAGATCATCCAATGGGAAGCACAATGTGTTTATTTAGACTCAACAAAATGCTCCTAAAACATTAAGTGCAAACTTTTTGGCCAGCCCCTCAATATCTCTAACAGGCCTACCCGAGTGCCTAATCCAAGCACACCCAAAAATCTTGGAGAAGTTTGTCCACTTTGCATTTGAGCCATTTCCAATTTTGATGCAAAACCCATAAATCTGCCTAGATTAGCTTGCACTAGGACGCAGTGTGATTTTAGAAGGAAACTCAAAATCACGCAGTTTTCGCACGGTTTCAAGTTCATGCACAGACGCAGTCGATCTGATAGCTTTCATGACCACTTCTGTGACATAAACAAGACAAAGACAAACAGGGATATAAGCTGCACTGGGTCCACAGACATTCCAATAGAGACGCACAAGAGAGACCAAGTTCACAGGACTTGGATTAGTCTGCTGGGGCAAAGGTCATAGCTCTTGCAGAAGAGGTTTGACAAGCTAGTCCCGGGGAGCAGCCTGTGGTATTTATGCGAGATACTGAGAGAGAAACAATCAGAGATCATTAAAAAGAAAAACAAACGATGACACGTTTTCTGGAAATCGAGCAAGGGGATGCACAATTGTGTTTTCTATGAGATTACCAACTGCTGCTAAGAGTGGATATTTTATAAATAGGTGTAGAGGGGCGAATGTGCAGCTGGGTGGCTCTCAGAGCACAACCTTTTGTGACTGTTTATGGAAAACACAGAGCAGTACAGTATATTACAGAGGGTCCATACTCAGTCATACAGAGGGAGCCGCACTATCTGCAATATGAGGAAATTGCTGGGACAGCATATCGATTAGTGAAGATGAGAACAGTGAATTTTGGTGACGGGAGTAAAGGGTTAAATAGAAGGTAATTCTTCTTATTATTATGATTATTATATGTATTGTGGTATCACCTAGAGACCCTTATCAGAGCCCAGGAGTCTCATTGTGCTAGGTATATACAAACCATCTGTCATACTTCTATGGCCCCCTGCACTGCAGTATCTGAGTGTTTTCAAATATTAAATGTATTTATCTTCAGACTAAGGCCATGTCTATACGTACAGCGCTGCAGGTGAAGACGCTCTATGAAGACGTCGGGTGAAGACGCTCTGTGCAGACGGGAGAGCTCTCTCCCGTCAGCATAAAAAACCACCTCTGTGAGCGGCAGAAGCTATGTCGAGCTTCTCCAGCCAACACAGCGCTGTGCACACGAGCGCTTATGATAGTGTCATTTATTATGCTCAGGGGGGTGGAATATTCATACCTCTGAGAGACATAAGTTTTGCCGACATAGCCTAAGTGACTTGCCCAGGGTCACATGGGTTATCTGTGGCAGAGCAGGGAATCTGGATCTCCCATGGCCTATTTGGCACCCTAACCAGTGGACCAGCCTTCCTCTCTACAAACACATAATGAAAACATACCCCCCCCTTTCTCCACAGTGTCCTAATCAACACAATAAACATTGTCAGAGGGAGGAGGGGGATTTAAAGCCAAAGAGGGTTTGGAAAAGTTTATCATCACTTATTACAGGGATGAGTGCATGGCTCAAGGGACAGCTTTTCAAGGTGAATAAGCAAATTTATTGTCATGCGAACTAAGCCTTGGCTGGATGAAGAGAGCAAGCAGGAATTTTAAAAGAAAAGGATAGAACTGTTTTATGGATGAGTATAGACAAAATGGATCAGAGTAAGTGGTGCCAATAGTGGCAAGGGGATGCTAAAAAAGACAACACTATTTTGGCTGAGGCTCCAAGCACAGCTTGGGTGGAAGTTAAAGACAATAATGGCTGTTTTATTGTCATATAGGACTCCTCCTCCTTCCCCGCACCAGCAGCTCAGAAAAGCAGGTGCAAGAAACACTTTCATAGATTAAAGAGAGGCCTATAAGGAGGCAGGAACAGTGGCTATGGGGGATTTTATCACTCAGTGGATTTGAACATAATTTCAGAATTAATGCATGCGTGTTCATGTGCTGTTTATACAAATGGGGAAGACAAGGAGACAGAATGGGCTGAGGCCATTCTAGTCTTATGATAGTGCTGAGAAAAATCAAATACATATAAGCTGGGGCGTGTCAAGCAATCGTTAGCCACATTAAACACATTGTTTTTCTTTAATAATCAGTACCACTGCTTGGAAAAGGTTCACTGGCCGGAAAGCATTTACCGTGGTCCCCCCGGGCCTGCTTTTGGAATTATAAAATCACACCATTCTGATTACTATCTTGCTTTCATCCCCACTCCTACTTCAGTCCTGAGCTAATTTTAAGTAGGCAATTTCTGAGGAACGACTTGTGTAAAAGCTGAATGCCTTTCCCAGCTGAAAGCTGAGGTTTCAAGCCCTGTTAATAAAATGGTCTAGTCAGTTTCGGTTTTGCCTCTAGTCAGTTGCTAGACAACCTTACTTTCAGGTTCTCCTGACCTAGCAAATTGCTGCAGGGGCAAGCAAATAAACCAAAAGAAATGTCATGGAAATATTTGGATCTAGTCTTCGTAATTTTTTAAAATAAAGTCTAAATGAGGGTCTTTTTAAAGTTAAGGATAAAGCTGAAGTATTCCACATGAAAAGCAGAAGACAGAGGATGAGTTGCAAAGGAAAGTCTCTGAAGCAAACAGAGTGCAAGGCTTTCAGGCAGTGGAACTGAGCAGGTGGAAAGATGGAAGGAGGAGATCACTGCACAATCCATGGACAGTGGGGCTTAAACTTAAATGGGCAGCTATGCTGGGCCAGAAATGTCTAGAGGAAACCACTGAACTGCCAGAATATTTGCATTGGTCAAAGGCTTGGGCAGAGCCAGAACTATGCACGTTAGCTTCTTGCCTGGCTTGTCCATCTCTAACGGACACCGGCTAATAGAGGGAAGACATTGACCGAAGCTAATAATAAGCTTTCTAAGATTGTAACTAAATTCACATGGGGGGGGGGGCGGGGGAGAGGGGAAATGGATGATATTTAATCTGTTCAGGAATTTCATGTGGCTTGCTTATCAAAAAGCAAAGTAACTAAGATCCTAATCCTGCAATGTGCCCTCAATGCCCATTAATTACAGTATCTAAGAGGATCAAGCACTACTCTATAAAGATGGTGAAGGAGGAGCACGATGTTTAAAAATCTCTTGAATACAGGGGGGAGGTAAATTATTGGAGAAAATAAGACTCTACAAATGTCCACTAAATGTTAGGGGGTTCACATGGGAATGTAAACTGATTTAGTCCCTCTTACCACACCAACTAGGATTAATGGTCAAGGTCTCTGAAGACTAAGCAGCAGGTGTCATGCTCCCACTGACTTTCAATGATATCTTCAAGGATCCCTTCCAAAGCTGAGCGCTTTCATCCCCAAAAGAGGCGCCCCACTCCATATTCAGACACTTGAATAAGTAAGTGGCCTGATTCTCGGAACTTGAGAGCCAAATCCAAGCAGCAACCCTTCCTTTTAGGGTTTTTAATCATATAAAGCTTCTAATATTTCTGTTGAAAACAGTGTCTGCTCTTGTTTCAAGTTCCAAAAAGACTCTCAGTACTACAGATACGATGTCAAACTGACTCATATCACAGACAACACTTGGAGTAACGTAATAAGCCACAGCACTAAATTGTAATGAACCGCCCGTGCTACTGGTTGGTCTCAAGATTGCTCACCTGTATGTCACATGGCTGATTCAGCAGAATTCTTACTGTAGTTCAAGCAGTAAGATTCTGGTGCTTTTAGACCAGGAAGATCTAGGTTTTATCCCCATTATTTCCAAAAGAGAAAGTTGTCAAGCATGGTGACAACCATGAAGTCAGAGCTACGGTCAACTATGTTACAATCCTTTGTGTATGTGTATGTGTGTACATTACTATTATCTATAGTGCCTTTGATTTCAGGAGCTTAAACCGTTCTACAAATCTAATGTACAGGGAGTTTTCAGAAATTATATTCACAACCACAGTGCACATGTGTATATCTCTATATAGGGATATGCACCCTTGCAGATGCAATGTAGACTATTACAACTACAGCAGTACACCTAGATAACACACACACATTATCGCACTATCACGGGAGTCACACCAGCCTCTATTCAGCACGAAGCGGCTGAACCCTGTACAAACCCTACTCTGCAAGTTAACTCACACTGCCCAGTTCCTGTGTTTTACCAACTCACTGCATCTGCTTTTTTAAAAAACAAACAAACAGGATGATGTGTTCACCGTTCAGGCAATCAGATTCTCATTTTGGCTACACATTCCCAGCCTTCTAAGTCTGAACGGAAATTGGCAGGTTCCTTATGCGGTGGGACAGAGTCCACCACAGACTGTTTCATAATGACTGTACTTTGGGATAGGGCTAAGGGGGAGGGAGGAGAGAATATGGGAGATAGGGCAGGAAAACTGGAATATTGCGAAGACTCAAAATTATTTTCCACTCAAAATAAAGGGCCGGAGCAATGAAGCTCCATCCATTTACATCAGCTGAGGAACTGGCCCAAGTTCCTTAGGGGCACTTTATGCTAAGATTTTCATCTGATCCACAGGTTCATCTGCATTTGAATGAGAGCGCACCTCGTACACAATCCAGGCAGCCTGGATACAATTCCTCACCTACATCTTCCTGTAGCCCCACATCTGAACTACTCACAAGCACCGTGCAATTCAAACAGAGGGTCAACTTGTAAACTTCCAGCCTGCTCGCAAGCAGTTTATAACCTTAAACGTCTCTTCTCAGGTTTCTGTAATGACCTGAGATGGGCTAACTAGACACAAATCAACCTAACACCACATGTATCTTCTCAGCACTGTAATTTCCTTTCTGCGTTGGTGGTGGTGCTTGGTTTGAAAAAATGCAGCAATTTCCCCATTTGTAGCCAATCTTTCAACCTGAGAGTATAAAAACTACAAAAAAGCCAGTTATTTCTAACCCATTTGCTGAGCAACTCGGCAGTATCAGAGGGGGAGTTTACAAATAGTCTTAAACAGTTCAGAAAAAAGAAAGCTCTAATGTGCATTAAATGAAACTGCAACCAGCCTCATCAGAAGCAAAGCCAGAGAGCAAGATTACCCGAGGCAAAGAATGAACTGCCTCTCCATTGCTTTAAAGCCAAGCACGCCGCAAACTGGATTTTATAATCCCATCACCGTACAGGGATCACTACAGTTTTGAAACTAGCAACAGGACAGTCATATTTCATACATATTTGACTGGTTTTCTGGGCTGCTGTTCCTGGAATCAGCTTCCCAGACTGAGCACTCACCTTTCTTTTAATATTGCAGTGACCAAACAAGAGGTATCGCTTCTGGCCTTTCTGTTCATGAGCCTCAAATGGTTAAAAGAAGCACTCCGCGAGTTCACCACTCATTCACGAGTTTTAAAAGCAAGAACTTTCCCACACAGCTCCCTTTGAACATCTGCAGCCCACACATGCTTGCGTTTAACAGACAGGGTTGCTGATTTTTTTTTTTCCCTTTTCCTCCCACAGGCACAGAACTTTCCCCAACAGCAAAGGAATGAAGGAACAGCAACTAACCAGAATTCTGGAGGACTGTTTGTTTCAATTAACAACCAGCTTGGAAAAATCACTGGGCGTGTAATGACCCAAACAACAGGCAGGGCCTGAAAGGAGGACTCAGTCAATCAGCAATTTTCACAAACGCACACACAAGTGTTGTTCCAAACTCTCCTGACCCACGTCTAAGGCAGTGCAGTTCCACTGGGACAGACATACCTGGCTTGCTCTCCTCGCTGTCCGATTTCATGTTGGGAGATTTTTTGGCTGCCCTGCGAATGGCTGGAGATTGCATTCTGTCACTCTCACTCTCCTTCCCAGCAGGGCAGGAAGTGCAGTGTGCTCTACCTGTGCGGCTTGGAATTTGACCCCTTGGCAGGTTGCTGACTGTGCTAGCATGATGTCACTGGCAGGGAGGTGTGGTTTTCCACCCCGGGGAGGTTTCTAGGCAGAGACTGAAGGTGCACAGAACAGGGAGGTCAGAATTCGTGGCTTTTAAAAGCTCTTTGGGCACCATCTCTCTCTCTGCCTCTCCCTAACTCCTGATTTCTGAGCTAATTCTTGTCACCACAACTCACCGGGTCAACTTTTTGCCGAGTCCTGTAGATGACCTTGTCCGTGACACTTGGCAGAAAACAGGAGGGAGAGAATTTAGCACTAGCTGCCTTATATTGGGGAGAAGGATTCTTCCCTTTCCAACTTGTTCTTCAAAGAAAATAAGTCAATATAATCAAAATCTGTCATATACTCTGCAGCTCCCGTGTGATTAATGAACTCTATTAGGTTGCTCTTATGAATAACACAGGAGGATCAATAACTCGGCAGGCAGCATAGTCTAGTGGATAGGTCACTAGACTAGGTGACACAAGCTGTATTCCCTGCTCTGCCTCTGACCTGCTGAGAGACATTGGGCAAGTCGTGTCCCCTCTCTGTGACTCAGTTTCCCCCCCACACACACACCTTGTCTTGTCTATTGACACTTTCTGCTCTTTGGGGGTAGAGACTGCACTGATTGGGGTGTTTAGGCATCAAAAGTGCCAAAGTGACTTAGGCTCCCCTAACTCCAGTTTTCAAAACAGTGACCTAGGCAATTTACCGTCAACTTTCAATAAGGATGAGGCTCCTGTGTGCCTAAGAACTTGTCTACATAGGGGCGCACAGTAAAAGTAATCCAAATGAACTCAGGGTGTGAAGTGAACGTGTCTTAGTTAAACCACATTATGTGTGTGTGAACTGAACACTTTTCTTCAGAATTAAAGTGACCTTAATTTAATTGAAGTGAATTAACTTAAATCAAATTACGGTCACTTTACTTCTGAAGAAGAGTGTCCACAAAGAGGTTTAACGCCATTTTAAAAGTTGATTCAGATTCATTTTCGTGAGTGTCCCCGTGAAGACAATCCCTTTCCCTACGGCAGTACCAATAGTACGGAAGGGTAGCAGCAGCAGCAGGCTGCCTAGACACTATTCTCCAAGGTCCTACCTGTACAATAACTGTGTCTATACTAGCCCTTTCGCTACCCTATTATTGCCAACAGTGCAGCTACATTGCTAATAACAATGGTGAGGAAACTGAGGCACGGGGAGGTTAGCTTCAGCCACGTCACACTGTCTTGTACATGAGACACTGGATGACTCAGGCTCATGAAAATGGACTATCTAGTCTTGTGGGTGACTGGCTTGACTCTAGTTTAGATTGGTAGCGACTGAAAGCTGTTACCGGCTACTGGCTGTTTGATAGCAGACTTTCCCAGACCAGTTTCTAGCGGATAAATATCCACAACACAAACCCACCCCTTCCCACTGGCAACTCTATCCCAGAATGGAGGTCAAGGACGGAATGGCTCACAGAGCCTGAACTCCCCCTGGAAACGGGGTCTCCAGGACAGGTTTGGCACACTAGGGTGACCAGACAGCAAATGTGAAAAATTGGGATGGCGGTGGGGGGTAATAGGAGCCTATATAAGAAAAAGACTCAAAAATCGGGACTGTCCCTGTAAAATTGGGACATCTGGTCACCCGAGCTGTAGCCGTGTCGGGGGGAAGCTTGCCCTGCCACTGATAGCTCTGTACCCGTTGTGAAGAGCAGGGCCGGCTCCAGGCCCCAGCGCAGCAAGCTGGTGCTTGGGGCGGCCCCTCATGGAAGGGGGCGGCAGGTCTGGGAATTCGGCGGCGGGTCCCTCAGTCCCTCTCAGAGGGAAGGACTTGCTGCCGAATTGCCGCCGAAGAATGAAGCGGTGCGGGAGAGCAGCTGCTGAAGTGCCGCCGATCGCGGCTTTCCCCCCCCCCATCTTTGCCACTTGGAGCTGGCCCTGAAGTGGCATTCGTCTAGGGCAGTGACCCTGTCCCCTTTCACCAGCACTAAATTCATTAGCAATTTTTGTTGGCAGCGGTACATGGCTCTATTGGTGCATTCCACCTCCTAGATGGGCTACAGGAGGCAGTCACCACGCAGGAAGGCAGGAGATGAGCCAACAGAAAGCGAGAAGATGGCATGGGAGTGAGGGGGAACAGATACCACAGCAACAGAGTAAGAGAGGGAAATGGAAAGGTGTCTAGATAATATAACGAGAGGGTAAAAATACGTTGTAGGCGGAAGAGGCCACATATGACTGGGAAGAGGTCAAAGGGAACAGGCACAAGTGGTTACATTTTCTGCCATGATTTGTTTTTATCATTTAGGACGTTTTACAGCTCCTGCCCTCAAAGCCAGGCCCTGTTTGTAATTTATCTGCCACGTCGAACAGGTGGAGAAGCCAGACATCCCTTGGGGTGCATGGATTTAGGTCTGTCTCTTTACTGCGCCTTGTAATGGCCAAAGTGGAGTCATAACACTGATTGATTGGATGGGTTAGGACCCTGGACGGGCAAACACATTCCAGCTGCTGAGATGAGGTCATATGACCTTGTTTCACACTATTGTCCTGCTAGCTGCTCAAGGCTGGTCCGTGATTGGCCGAGTCAAGGTGACCTGACACTTTTTGTGTCTAGCTCACAACATGCAGACTTCTTACAAAATAGCTCATCTGGTTTATTTTACATTCTTCCCCACTCCCACAGGGCCAGCTTTAGGCATAGGCAACGAGAGGCAGCTAACCTGGCTGCACCATCCCAATGGGCACTGGAACACTGCTGAGGTCACTCCCCTCAAGGCAAGCTGAGTCCAGAGTAGAAACGCCACAAGAAGCCAATGTTTCAGCCCCAAGGAGCTTACACAATCGCCTCGGAAACCCAAATAACCACAGTATATTGCCCTCTTGCAGCCCCTTCCAGCCACCAAGCTGCCAACAATGGTGAACTAAGCCTCACAGCCTGCATGGCAGTAAGTATATGGGGAAACTGAGGCACAGCAATGTGAATCGACTTGTCCAAAGTCACACAGTGAGCAGCAATGCCAAGAACATAACCCAGATCTCCTGAGTCCCCGTCCCATGTGCCTTAACCGCAAGCCATGCTCCCCCATTGCAATGAATGCAACAAGCTAGCGTGGGATGAAACCAGGGGTCAAAATCTTTTCTTCTATATCCCCGTCTTCTCACAGTCAGGACAGGGGGCATATAACCAGGAGTGGTTATCACTGACGTCTCCCTTCCGAGAGTCTCCTGCAGACGTGCCTCTCTATATCTCAGTCACATCTGCCCCAGAATCTGAGCCGTGCACATCACAAATCTCTTAACTAAACAGTAAGAGCAGTTCCCAAAATCAGGGTCATATTCATCTCATTCCTGCTTCTTCTGCTAGGAGTGCACTATCTCCGTTTCACTCTCCACCAGCTTCAGGGGCACTGGTCGATAAGATTATGTCATTCAGAGCCGGCATCAGCCTTTCTCCCTGTGACAGCCTATAGCGTATCATCAGCAACAGTCCAACATCCAGCAGGCTAGGTAAAGATCACCTTTGGATTTGTCACCTCACAGTCCTGTCTCCTCTCTGCCCCACAGGAGCACGGTAGGCATACATCACACTGCCCTCCTGGAAGCTTCTTGCAGTCGGTTGTAAGGCCTCTCTCCCCGGCTGCGAATTTACAATCAGGAGGAGCTCTAGGACACTGGTAGATGCATCCCGCATTGTCCCTTTGCGGCAGCTGGAGTATTTCCATCGAGCCAGCCAGCAGAGCTGGGCCACAGGGTTCAGATTCAGAACCAACGACCTCCAAAGCCCAGAGTCATTTGGATCTGAGAGTTTGGTTCAGACCCCTTCACCAGCCACATGTGCTTTCTGACACGAAACAGGCTGTCTAGCCAGCCCTCACAGACAGGGGCTCCATTATGTACGGGGCTTGCCTGCGACTCAAGACTAACATTCCTAAGCCTCCGTGCTGCACGCTGACTTCACACATTTTTGCAGCAGCTGTGCATGTGAGCTCATTTTGCTCTTTGTAAATAAGGCTGTAATCCCGTGCGGGGCCACCCGTATTTCCCGGGCTCGCCGCAGTTACGAACCAGTTACTGACTATAAAGAAAGAGGGGAGAGAGAAAGAGAAAAATAAAAAAACCTCTCCCTGTCTCCACATTATGGTTTGAAATCTAGGATGTGGAATTACTGCCTTCCCAGGCGAGGCCCCGCTCTCTTCTTGTTACGACGCGGGTCAGACAATGACCCGTCGCCCTGACCCGATGCTGACATGAAAGAAGGCAAAAGAGGTGACTGGCGACAGCTAGGGGAGAAGGTCAATTGGCAGTTTCCATTTGAAACATCCTTTTTCCCAGGGGCTGAGAGAGAATTTGGTCATTTTAATCTGCTCTAGACTGGCGAGATGGATTTTCTAAAATAAGAAGAGAAATAAAATTTGAAGGATTTGTTTTCTCTTCTTTTAAATTATTGCTACTTTAGAGGCGTCCAAAAGGTTGTCTTGATCATATTCTGTTATGTTTTAATTTTTGTTGGTTTACTGTTTTTAATTATCTATCTATGGTATTACCATGGCCTCCCTCACCATAGTTTCTGAACATCTTGTGATCTGTAATGTATTTATCCTTACCCCACCCATATGAGCAGGGCAGGTCTATTATACCCAATATACAGATGGGGAACTGAGGCACTCAGAGGCTAATGGACCTGCCCAGCATCACACAGGAAGCCTATTGCAGTGCAGAGATTGCACACATTATTCTGTTATTCAGAGAGGAGTGAATTCCCAGCCATGGGAATACAAGTAAGGGCTTGATCCTGAGAGGTGCTGGACAGCTGCTACTCTAATGGGAGGTCATGGTCACTCAGAAGAACTGCGTGGAGGATGAAAGTTCTGTTTCGTGAAGGATTTTGAGATTTCAAAATCTGGCTTCATTCTGAATGGGACGGAAATTTTTGAAATTCTCCATGAAGGAAAGTTCAGAATTGTTTGTGTATTTGGGGTCAACTGACTGTTACCTTTTGAGAAAACCTAAACGTTTCATTTCAATTTTGACTTTAAAAAAAAAATTGTATTACAGTAGCAGATACAATACAGAACAAATAAAACATTTTAAATGAAAAGTCATTTCAAAATGCATATGGAATAAAATGTTTCCGTTTAACATCTAAATGTCCTCTTTGGACACAGTTAGCACGCTCCCAGCCCTTTGTTCCCAAAAAGGGAGTTCCGGTGAAATTGGCCTGATTTCGCCAAGTATTTTGATATCACCAGAACAGCACATTCCGACAGAATATGGTTCCATCAAAGTTTTTCCAGCCAGCGCTGGTACTCATCACCCTGCCTTATGTGTATGATCCTGCTAGTCTGGAGTGCCATCAATGCCCACTGAAGCCCATGGGCTTTCCACAGCTCACAGGACGGGGCCCTCAATGATCTTGTGAATTGCAGTGGATGGCTTGCGCAGGGAGCGCCTCAGGGGTGGATCAAACCTGCCTTGACCCTTTGTTGTAATAGTAACAGGAGCGTCTGTGTATGTGCAGTGTTTTCCTACAACGTGATGTTTTTTGCCAGCATCACAGCTGCTCTCCTGCAACTTCGGGGATTAAAGACGAACCGGGAAAAATACTGTGGAATTTTGAACAACGTTGCTCTGTTTCCTTATAAAACTCTTTGGAAGTGGATTTTGTTTTTGTTTTCTCATTTTAATAAGAGCCAGCTCCGACCATCTGCCTTTCTTGTGCTGTCTTGGCTGGTGAGTGGTGTTTGGCTTGGCACTGCCAGCCTGGATGCTGACATGGTGGCACACAACTGGCCAATGCCTGACATCACTCGCGTTGCTGATGCCAAATGAGTCTAAGCTCCCCCAGCAAAGGACTGCTAGTGTCCGGCCTTTAACCCTTTCAGGTGTTCCGTGGCAAAAGGCAGCGTGTTTTCCACAGCTGAGTTTCCCTCCCCTCCACTTTCTGGTTGCCTTGATGGTGACATTGCAGCAGGTACCCCCTCTGGCCACATTCTGCGCACACAAGGATCACACCCCTCGGGCAGCAAACCTTTTCCTCTGCCTCTTTCCTTCCTCTCCTCCAGTCAGACTCAGTCACCGCTGACGCTCTGCGCCCATCTTCTCTTCTCTCCTACTAGGCCTCTCCCGGCCTCACCCCCAATCTCCGATTCTCTCCACTCTGCTTTCTTTCTCTCCTCTTCCCCTCCTGCCCTGCCACCCCATACCTCACTTTCCCCTTCTCTCCGTATCCACTGGAACAGAGGAATCAGTGTTTCATCCTCCCTCAAATCCTGTTCATCCTTCACCGGTTATTCTCTTTCCTAATGTTTCTAGCCCCTTCTGTTTGATGCTCCTTCCGCTTACTCCTGCTGATGCTTCATTTCTGCCGTCTTCCCACTCATTTCATGCTGATTCTTCCCCTCAGTTACCCTCCTCTCATTCTCTACTGATCCTCCACATCACCCCTTCCCCTCAGTCCCTGATGCTCTTCCATCTCCCCGCCCCCTTCAGTCCCTAATCAAGTTCTACTGTCTCTTCAATCCTTGCTGGTGGCTCTGCCTTTTCCCATAGTCCCAGTGATACTCCATCTCTTTGCTCCCCAGCAGTCCTGGGTGACACTCTGCCTCGTCCCCTCCATCCCAAAAGACAAGGCCTGTTCTCTCCCCCCTGGATTCACTGGCCGGCCAACGGTCTGGACAACGCTTGCCTCAGATTTCTACAGGACAGTTGCTAGTGTACGTCGGGAAAAGTTAATGCTTTGAAACGGAAAGGAAAAGTAGAAACAAGCAGAGAGACCGCAGACCTGCCACATAGTTCCACAGCCTCCGAATCTCTCTGTAAATGGAGCTAGTCCAGCCGTTAGTCAGGTATTTGAACTAGCCCAGCTGCCCTCTGAAAACAGCAGGATGCAGTTTCTGATCTCCTATCAACCAGGTAGGGAGTAATGCTACCTGAACAGAGGAGCTGTACTTCTGAGAAGAATGGTCCCACAATGCATGTGCTGATCAGCTGCTCAGAGTTCTCACCTTTAGCCTTAGGTACCTCACATACCCTTCAAGGCAAACCTGCTATTGCTAAGACACCTGCCGGCAGCATGGCTGGCAGGACATTCACTGCATAAATCATCTCTACCTGCCAGTAATACCACTGAGCAGGTTATGAGCCAGAAAATCTTTGATCCTGGTATATATCCCTTGCCAATGTGTTACCTCCCATCTCCTATTGTTTGCATAACCCTTCTAGTGATGCATTGTGTCCGAAGGCGTCATCTGCAGAGTGAAATCGCCAGGCAGTTCTTCATGCAGGGTTACCTTGGCTTTCCAACAGCCAAGTGCATCTGCACCGGAGCACCAGCAGCTAAATTCAGATCCCCACCTCCACACAGCAGTTAACCCAATCCAGACTAAACAGGGAGTGCTGAAGTCCACAGAACCCCACACCAACACGACAGCTCGGTTACACTGATAACACCACTCACTTCTATGGATTTGCACCACCATAATGGAGATCAGAACCTGGTCCATGGTGTTGGTGAGCCACACAGGACTTGTCTTGACTTTAAGATAGTGGTGGAAGAAAAAACCCCAAAACCTTATGGGATCAGATCCAGCAAAAGAGGATAAGCCATCTCAGAGCTAATGCATGCCATTCGCCAGTGTTTTCTATAAGAGGTAGTGGTGCTTAGCTCCCTATAACAGGGTTCTGATATGTTGCCTGCTGAAAGCTGTTCAGAACACCACAATAAAACACGTATATTCATATACATATATTATTTTGCGTAGAGACCGGACCATTTTTTTCTATGCAAAGAATAAATGGACACAAATCAGACATGAAGAATTATAACATTCAAAAACCAGTCAGAGAACACTTCAACCTCCCTGGACATTCAATAACAGACTTAAAAGTGGCAATTCTTCAACAAAAAAACTTCAAAAACAGACTCCAACAAGAAACTACAGAACTGGAATTAATTTGCAAATTGGACACCATCAAATTAGGCCTGAATGAAGACTGGGAGTGGACGGGTCACTACAAGAACTAAAAACTAATTTCCCCATGCTAATTTTCCCCCTACTGTTACTCACATCTTCTTGTCAACTGTTTGAAATGGCCCACCCTGATTACCATTACAAAAGTGATTTTTCCTCCTGTTGATAATAGTCCACTTTAATTGAATTGTCTCATTAGAATTGGTGAGGCAACTCCCATCTTTTCATGTACTATGTATATATATCTTCCTACTGTATTTTCCACTCCATGCATCTGATGAAGTGGGTCTTAGCACACGAAAGCTTATGCCCAAATAAATTTGTTAGTCTCTAAGGTGCCGCAAGGACTCCTCATTATTTTTGCTGTTACAGACTAACACTCTGAAACCTGGTATAAGGAATTACGCTGTTGCCAGTCCTCACCTAAGTCTTTACCATGCACTTGAAACTCCAGTTACTGTTGTCCCAACTGTCCCAGTTGTCCCTGACAGAGAGGAGGACCAATGTTATTAACGTCACACTGAGATGTGAATAACAATGTGCTGTGCCCTTCTCCCATCGCTGCCTGTTGCGTTACAATCAAATCCAGGGGTGGTTCTGCTTCCGCAGCAATACTTGTGCCATTACAATTACATAGCTATGAACCTGCCCAAGAACAGATTCTTTGCAACCTAAATCAAAGGTGCTAGGCTCCTCCCAGGGGGAAAAAAAAAGTCACATGGCTAAGACTGAAGGAAGGTCTGGGCTTGTATGTTTGTGGCACTGACTAATTGTGGGCTTTTGTTAGCCAACTAGCATTAGTCACATCTGCAGAACCAATACCACTATGCTCCCTTGTACTGTGTCTATCTATATAGATATAGATAGCAGGGGCTGACGAGGTGGTCAGCTTTTTATTTAATGATACCACCTGTACAAATTTGCTTGCCAGTTCTTAACTGGTTAACTGATTAAAAGTCTCATGGGAAAGTGTATAGGGAGAAGGTATTGGCTAATTAAATTACTATGGATGCAAGAAGCTTGTTAGGGTTTTTATTTGGTACGCCTGGGTTTTAATTTGTGACTGTGACCCTGTGATCCATCATCTGGATACATTTCCATTCAGAGTCTTTTGGGTCAGGGTCTTTTTCCTCTCTCTTTTAGGGTGAAAAAAATCCTCCATTAGCTGGTTACCAGGGATTCCTGCTAGATAAGGAGATGCAGAAGTTGTCATGGTGACAAGATGATGCTCTTCTGCTTGCTGCTGATCTAACCAGCAGTTCACAAAGATGAACAGAGCCATCTCCTGAGACACCATGTGAAGAACAGATGGGTCCTAACAAGCTTCAGGCTTTGAAGGGATTTCACTACAGCTTCGGATTGGATGGTGGGAAAGAGGCCAATGCAGTTTATACTTCATGGTTAAGAAAACCCAACCCAGCCGCATGTGATCTTTAAAGGGTCCAATCCTGTGATGTGCTGAGCATCAGCAACCCCCAGCGTCCAGCTCTAAGTGAGATTGCCTTAAGAACTGGGTACACAGGTCCAGAGAGCTGAAGGAGCATTCAGATGTCTGGGAAGCCTGAGAGAAGGTCACAGGAAGATGGAGCAGTTGTAAACCAATGTTATGCAGCCCAAATAGCATATGCATGCCATGAAATTTGTCTTGCAAAGCAGAGCCTCAAATAGCAGAAATGCAGGCCTAGCCTTAAAAATTAGGCAATGACTCTAGAAATGTGTCTTGCCCACCTGCTGGTATTATGCCTTGGCAAGTTTTACTTTGACAGGCAGGGTGTAACAGGTTCAGTGATCAGAAGACACGATCCAGATGCTGTGCTGGGGATGGGTGGTCAGGGAACGGTTACCTGAAGCACGATCAGGGCTTCTAGGGAACAGGATTCAAGGCCAGGTTCGTGGAAAGGTTGCAAGCCTCAGAGTGAACCTGGCCAAGTTTCATGCAAGCCTGGGCTAATTTGTAGCTTGAGGTAAAATGATTTCCACCCAAAACCAGGCAACGTTTGGCAGTTTCGGCTGAATTTCACTTTGATATTTTTGGGTTCATTCCAACATGAAGCTCAAAGCTAAAGTCAGCGGAGAAAGTGTGAAGGAGAAAGAGGTGAAGCCAGAGGGCTAGAAACTCATCTAGCAGAAAGTGGTAGCTCCACCATAGTCAAGGAGAAGAAGAAGGGCCTTGTGGCTGAGACTCAGAAGATCTGGATTTGATTCCTGGCAACACCACAAGTTCTCCGTGTGACCTTGGGCCAGTCATTTCACCTCTCTGTGCCTCCGATCCCTCTCTGTAAAATGGGTGAAACGAATCCTCCCTATCTCCCACCGCTTGTCTAGCTCTCCTGTTTAGACTGTCAGCTCTGTGTCTTTCATTACATGTTTTTGTACAGCACCCAGCACAATGGTACTGTAATTCCAATAATAAATTATAACCGTTTACACTAAGGATCTAGCCCAGAACATGCCAACTCATGTAAAATGCAACCATAAAATGGCCCATACAAAATGGTGGAGCTTCACCCAGCACTAACGGCCGCTATCAAACCAAGACAGGTAATCAAAAGCTCGAGCACTGACTTCCACTTGAAAACGGGAGAGAAAATCGTCAGTGTCCTGGGAGCTGAGAAGTCTGCTGATGAAATAAATTACCATTAAATTTCAAATTGGATTTATACTTTGCCATTTGCATTTTCCTCACAACTGCCTCCTAAAGGTGCCCTATGGGCAAAGAGGTAGAAGGCTCCTGTGTAGGTATCTATATAACCCTACAGTCCCTTTCGTGAGAAGCAGAGCAAATTAACCTGGTCTTAAATTCACTAGGTTTCTTGCACCATAAACCTAGAATGGTGTCTGCTCTCTAAGGGACCAATTATTATTTTTAAAGTCCTTATTTTCTCAATATTCTTCCCCTTCCTTGTCCTGTTAGTTCATTCTAAATAGCTCATTCAAACAAAACAAAACAAAAAAGTAGAGGGGTTTTAAATAAAGTTTTTAATGGGAAAAATAACTTTTAAAAAAAATCTGATCAATATTTTAAAAGGAAAGGGAAAGCGTGTGTGTAATACAGACACACTCATCTCTTTCTCTCTACACACACACACACACACACACACACAAAATAAGATTCCAAAAATGTCTGTGTGTGAAGCCATGTGTTGAAAGAAAGAAAAGAAAAAGAAAGAAAGAAACTTCATACACAGAGTGTAACATTCCTGGAATCTTATTATAAAGACGAAGAGAATAGGACCCTGTGTCTGAGGAGAAGGAAAGGCTAAATTCAGTGTAAGATTTGTATTATGGTAGCTCTTAAGAGTCCTCATCCGAGATCTGGGCACTGCTGTGCGAGGCATTGTACAAACAAATACCAAGAGACGGTTCAGCTAACCAAGTGCACCTGTGTCAATTGATTTACTTCCAGCAAATCCAGTATGTTGTGGTATGTTACCTGTATGGAGGTTACTAGTATTTTGTGACAGAGGCCCAAGTCTAGAAAGCTGTTACAAATCAATGATCTGTCCAGTGACTCATGGCAGAGTCTTCAAATCCAAGGCTAGGATGAATTTGCAGCAGACTGACCATGGGTCCAGAATGCCTGCATGACATGCTGGGGGCAAAGCTTGGTCAGCAGAAGCTCAGGAGCCCAGCACAGCTGCCCCGGCGGCACCAATGCTGCTTATCCAGCAACAGAGAGACGCTTGACAAGCGACCCTGAATTTATACTGTGACAGTGCACCGACAGCGGTGAAGGTTGCTAGTCAGAATCCAGGACATGTATTCATCTATAACATGCTTGTTTTAATTCCCTTCCCTCCTGCTTCATGCTGGCTGGGGAAAGCAGTAGAGCCTTTCATTCCTCTAGGTCAGGCACAACCACCTCATCGCCACCTCTGTTTCTGAACCCAGCCTGTGCTTAGGAGGAGGAGGATGACGTGTTCTGTCTCTCCATCCTCCCTCACTGGCCCTGATAGCCCAGTGGGATCTTCCAATCTGCAGCTCTTAGGACGCGAGGACAGCAGTTGGCCATTCGCCCTATGGCAGGGAACGTGATGCGGTTTCCTCTTGGGGGCAGTTGCCTGCTGACTCTAAAATCCAGTGACATCCAGAACAAGATCTTTGGTGTCTCTTTCAGTGCGGGTACCCAAAACAGAAGCATGAGTGGTCTCAGAGCTCTGTCCCCTGAAAGTTAGAGGCTTCGTATTCAAGATGCACAAAGGGTTAATCAGATAAAGACAAGTTAAAAAGTACAGAGCAGTATCTAGCTCAGGTATGGCCACCTTTAGAGCATGATGCAAAACTCCTCTCTTTGTAAAGGGACAGGTAATGGTCCCAGCAGAGTTCTCCTGAAAAGCGGCCCCCAAGGGTTAGGAGAGGGGTGGAGTGGCTGACTGGTGGTGGTGAATCTCCATTATGGAAATGACACCTAGGTTCTACGGTAACGAGTGCATTAGAGATCACAGTTCAAATAGCTCAACTGTTCCCCGTTACATCAGTGCGAATCTGGAGTAACTCTAATGACATTCAGACGGACAACGGTGTGAGCGAGGAATTCTCTGTGTTCTGAAGTGCTTATCAGAGCAGCATCACCAAGCAAATGCTCCGCTCCATCCCCCTTGTGTATGGAGGCCGGGAAGTCACGCCAGAGTTACACAGGTTAACAGAGCAGAATTTACACCCAGCGAGTAGAGGCGGCGCCCTAGCTCAGGGTACAACAGCTCACGGGCCAAGTTCTCTGTTGGTATAACTACTAATTGCAATGGAGTTACGCCACCCAACAAGTGGACCCCTCATGAACGCATTCCCCAGGACTACCGCATGCTTCAAAGTCAGGACGCAACAACCCATGATCAGAACAACATGCAGTGACTCAGGCAGCAATCTGATTTCCTGCATTGAACAGCAACACGGAAACAGTCCTCATTGGGCCTAATTTTCAGTTCCTTATTCAGTCAAGACTCCCACTGCACAATGGGCATTTTTGCCTGAGGAAGGACTAGAGAAGTCAATGATGCACGTTACGGGTAGCAGGAAAAGAAATCAGCGGAGTAACATGGAGTTCCTGTGGGCTTTCAAAGCTGCAGAACTGCAGTGACACAGGACTCCGCGGTGTCAGCTAGGAGACTGGATTCCCAGCGCTACAATACAGCAACAGGAGCCGCAGCATCAAAGAAAAACACACTGGGGCGGATTCTCCTCTCCGTGGGCCTATTCAATTCCCATTAATGCCTGTGGGCATTCCAGGAGGGAGGGCAAGAAAGGGATTCATGGATGCTCGGTACGTAATTACAGCCAGCCTGCTCAGACTGCACTACTGTATTTCTCTTCACTTCCTGGCCTACCTTGCGTGTCCTGTTGCTGTGCCCTGTCAAACAATCTGGAAGCAGCTGCATTTCCATGGTGCTGTATGTGTGTAGTCCATGAAGTGCTTTGGGATCGTTTAGTGCCTTTTCCCTCTATGTGCTGTATGCCTTCCGCCTACCCTTGAAAAAACCTGATTTGCTGGGCTAATGGACAGTTTCTACCCAAGGCCAGATCTGGGCAGCTCCACGGACACACCAAGAGGGGACGCAAACACTTGGGTAACAGGACAAAAGACTGACTGCATTACCCATCCCACCCTGCTAAGAGGAAGAGGTTTTGCACAGAAAAAGCATGGCAAGGAGGTAGAACCCAACCCCTGGTGCATAGCACAGCCAGCGTTATGTGTCTGCACCACTTGCATCACACTTAAACCCCGTCTTGATGACCGAAGTGGTGTGTAGACCTCGAGCTAGTTGGGGTGAGTTTCACCCTGAGAACAGTGCAGGTGGTCTTTGCAGAAACTGATCAAAATGATTTCTGGCCAATGAAATATCCATCAATCAGGCTATAAAAATCACATGGCCTCTTAATAGCAAATCATTTGTTTTCCCTGGCCCCCTGCTCTGCTTTACTGGAACTCGGTGAGTAACATAATTTGACTTGACTTTTACTACAGAGCATTTCTTCCTCTTCTGAAAGACCAGCACCGCCGCAAGGCCAACAAGATGTGAAAGAAATGGTATTATCCCTAGGTTGGATCAAGAGCAGCAATGACATTTAAAAACAACATGATCTTTATGTTTGAACAGGTAACTTTAAAGAGCAGGGACACAGATTCCTTTGTTATCCCTTAACTCTGCTAAAAGGGACAATGACAAGAAAAAATGATATTAAAAAACCCTTACCAATATTAATAATGCAATAATATTTTGGATTGACAGAGAGGCAGCGTGAGCTAGTGGATATGGCACTGGACTAGGAGCAGAAGACCTGGTTCTGCCACTGATGTACCGTGTGACCTTGTGCAAGTCACTTCACCTCTTTAGCAGCAAAGAATCCTGTGGCACCTTATAGACTAACAGATGTTTTGCAGCATGAGCTTTGCTGCTTTTACAGATCCAGACTAACACGGCTGATACTTGTCACCTCTTTAGGAATGTCTACACACTTACAGCAGAATGTGGAATACAGACACTCAGCTAGCACAGGTATAAATAACAATGTCGGTGGTGAGGCATAGTTTAGCAGAGTAGAGAGCCCTACAGGCCTGAACCCCACAGCATATATACCTCACACAGCTTGCTACACATCCAAACAGTGCCTCCCATATGTACACTACTATTTTTAGCAGCATGACATCCCAGTGCTGGAGCCTTTCCCTGGGGCCAGAGCCTTTCCCTGCAGCATGTAGCTCCACGTGCAGTGCCTGTACTCTACACGCAGCCAAGTGTACATGCAGCCATTGTGACTCTGTTGCTCCCATCCATCCCTTGTCTGCCTTGTCTAGTTAGACTGTAAACTCCTCGGGGCCAGGACTGTCTGACTGTGTGTTTGTACAGGAACTAGGACAAGGGGGCCGTTGGGCCTCTGGATGCAGAGGACTAAAATACTTTAGTTTCAGTCAGTGATACTCAGATGTCAGTGGTTCAGGAGCCAAATTAGGACCAACGTTACTCAAAGGAGCCACAGTTGTGTGAATTCACGGTCTCATTTACTATAGTACTATAGAGTGCAATGTAAACAGTATGATGGGAAATACTTAGTTGATGTATATTTTTATAGATATTCTCACAGCAAAATAATTGACCAAGTATTATTCCTTTATCAACTACAATTGGTTAATAACATAGTAGAAGCCTCCTGACTGGTTAATAACGTAGATTGATTAATAATTAAATCACGGAGGGTTTTAATATTGCGTGTGCAAGGAGCCGAAGGAAACCCATTAAAGAGCAGCTCAGAGACTCAGTCTGAGTATCACTGGTTTAAGTCATTGGGCTCCACACAGGGAATTTGGGTGAAACTTAGTGGCCTGTACTATTCAGGAGGCCAGACTAAATGATCTAATGGTCCCTTCAGGCCTTTAAACTCCATGAAGCTATCAAACTATGCTACCGGAATACAAATCATTCATACTAATGAGCCAAGCATTTCTGAAACTCCTTTTTGGCTTTTTGCCACCTGTGCTGTTTACTTTGCACACGAAGGAACAGATCCGAGGGTTAAATCTAAATCCCACCACCAAACATTCAAAAGGGATCCGAATTTATGCTCTAGCTTGGGCCCATCTCTAATAAAGCCGACTGAAAAGAACCCGCCTGCTATTAACCTCATTATCTTCTGGAAACACTGATAAATGTGGGCCTGGTTCTGTGAAGCACTGAGCCTTCACTTCAACGGGAGAGGAGGGCGCTCAGCATTTGGCAGACAGTGCTTGTTTCAGGTAGAACCCAATCCCGGGAGGCGCAGTGACCCTTCCTCTGAGATGCTTAGCGCCCTCCACTGCATTGACTTCAATGGCGTGGCTGGCGCTGAGCACGACACAGAATTGGGTCCCTACATTCGGTACAGTTTGGTTTGTTCAGCGAACAACACAAGCCCGTTTAGGACTCACATTCTTTGCCGCCAGCCCACAGAAATAGTTTTGCAAATGACCAAAACGTGGCATTTTCCACGAGTTTACAACCTGCTCTTGTCACTCAGAGGTTGGACGCTTTACAAAAACAAGGGCTCGGGTTTGTTCTCGACACAAAAATGTGACTAAGCAGCATAGCAGTGAAAGAAAGGTCGTCCCATGGGGAAAGGAGGACATCAGCCTGGGGTAGAGGCAGGACTGAGTGTCAGCCGTGAAAGCAGCAGGGAGAAGCAGGGAAATTGCCGGCGGCATCCCAAAATGACAGCTCACGATTATGAAATCATGAGATACCTAGATTTGTTTTCAGGAGGAAGGGATCGAGGGGGAAGGTGAACAACACAGGGAAATGGATTTCAGTTATTTGATGAGTCTGTTCTTTTTCTTAAAGGGACCCTCACTATCAAGAGTCAGGGCTCAATTTTCAAAATTGTTCTGTGTCTTTGTTATTCAGGGGAGCTGGGCCCTTTGGAAAACTGGCCCTGAACTTACGGAACAAACCCCACAGCCTGCTATGGTCCATGTGTACTTGAGGCCAGCCTAGGTAAGCAATGTGCTTCTCTCTCTCTCTCTCTCTCTCACACACACACACACTCACACACATACACACACACACACACGTTTGGTAAAAGGGTTATGTGGTTCTGATTGTGTCCACTGTAGAAAAATACACAATCCCCCCCCCGGTGAAATTCACATTTGGGTTTAGTCCTGATATGAAAGCCTCTCAAATACGAGCCTGATTCTGTGAAGGTGCTGGACGCTGATGTCAACAGGTGAGGAGGACACTCAGCAGTTTGCAGACAGCAGTTGTTATAGGTGGAAGCCAATGCTACAAGAGACAGAGGCCTTTCCTTTGAGATGCTTAGCACCCTCCACTGCATTGACGTCAATGGCATGGCTGGTGTGGAGCACTTCACAGAATCGGGTCCCTACACTCGATACAGTTTGGAGGAGCACCTGACTCAGTGACACTTGATGGGAACAGCCCCTGACACCAGCACCGCTAAAACTAATGCACGGTAACCGGGCGAGTCAGAACCTGGTGCGGCTGGGTCTGGGTCGGGATCCAGCTGCTCCAACATCCCACCCCCGCTTCCTCTCACTAGCAGAACCTCCTTTTATTTGTGTTGTTTTCATTCCCCAGGCAAGTGAAATGAACCAAAGGAACAAACTAAACGGAATGGAAGGCAGTCAAACGAATAGCAGGCAGGCCAGCCACAGTGAGCTCATTGCCCAGGGGAACCTGGCGTCCCGGCGGGGCAGGGAGGAGGGGCCAGAACAGACAAAGGTGCATTCAAATGCTCATGGAATAAAAGGGTTATGTCATAAGCATGACTCACACCTTCACCTGCTGCAACCGCAGCTGTTCATCTGCTCCACGGCATCACCGGCCCGGCCTGAGTCCTCCCACTCCGGCCTCCCTTTTCACTGAGCTGCCGCCTCCTAGTTCCTGACAGCTGCCATTCACGCCTCTTCCCTGACCTAGTCCTGCCTCTGCACCCTGCACCAAGGCTGCTGCAGCCGCTGTCCGCCACGCCTCGGCCCAGCGGGCAGCCGCCCGTTCTACAGGTTGCAATAACATTTTGCAGTAGTGACGCAGGCCAAAACATGCAAAGTCTGTGGGGTCTGGCTCCACGGTCTGTTTGACCGGGTTTGGTTTGGGTCCCTCCTCCCTGGACCAGGAGGAGAAAATAAGGCCCCTACTACTCAGCTGTTTACCAAAGCATTTGTTGGTGTCTGTGAAGAAGGAAACCCTTGCTAATTCATTAGCTACGCCCCCTGCTCAGAGAAATCCAGCTCGTCGTTATCTCTGTCTAATCTTTCCAGCTCAATCAGAGAGTGTCCCTGCAGTGCCCGGATGGCAGATACTCTACCTGGCAAACAAATAAAAATCCTTGAAGTGGGCAAAAGCTTAAAACTACCCAATCAAACATGTTGTTGTTTATTTGCATTCAGTGCGTGAGTTGTGTCCAGAAGAGGCGCCAGTTGGAAAACCCTGGAGAGCGAGAACATCTGTTTATCCACAGGAAATGAGCAGCAGAAGTGCAAGGCTGTTCCGCTAATAGGCTTCAATCCTGTTCTGGAAGGACCACATCTAGGGGTTACAGGGATGTGCATTCGATGATTATTATTAATTATTTGAACTACAGTAGTGCCTAGAGGAACCAAGTGAGGTCAAGGACCCTCTGTTCTATGCACTGTACAAACGCATAAGCAGCAGCAGCCCCTGCCCCAGAGAGCTTACAATCTAAATAGGCAAGACCAACAAAGGGTGGGAAAGGAAACAGCAGCACTGAGAGGGGAAGTGACTTGCCCCAGGTCACAGAGCAGGCCAGAAGCAGAGCTGGGGATAGACCCCCCAGCTCCTGACTCTGACTCATAAGGTGTTTCCAGCTGGCCACCCAAAAATGAAAGCAGCCAAAATCATTAATTGTTTTTTAAAATCTTGGCTCAAGGCTCCTGGTTTCTATTCCCAGCTCTGCCACTGACTCCCTGTGTGACCTTGGGCAAATCATTTCACCTCCATGTCCTTCCATCTCAGTATGACAATACAGTACCTACTGCAGAAGCTTCATAGCTTGCATGTAAAGTACTTTAAGATCTTGAGCTGGAAGGGGCTATTGCGGAACAAACGATTGTAATAATCAGATCAAGTTGCAAAAAAATGGGAGTGGGTTGAAAAGTTCATGTTTCTTTATTAATGCAGGAACAATCACCAGTGAATTAAGAATGGAAAATCAAAACCCTTTTTTTCAATTTTTCTTTCAAAATGAACTGTGGTCAAAATTAACATCTTTTCGGGGATGGGGGCGGGAATTGGCATTTTCCTATATAAAAACATTCCAGTAGAAAATTCCCAACTGGCTCTAGGAAGTACTATTAGTCTCATTTTACTGAGGAGAAACTGAGCGGTACGGTTACTTTCCTTAAGGTCACATGACAGACTCAGTAGCAGAATTGGCATATGGAACCCAGGAACCCTAGGGTTCGGTTCTCCCCTCCCACTAGTTTTAAACTTGACTTAAATAGAGCTGCTCCTGATTTACCCCAGTGTAAGTGAAAGGAGCATCAGCAGACTCAGTCAGCCAGAACCATGACATTACACTGCTTCTCAACCCTACGGCATTATCAAGTCTCAAATACACTCTTTCTTTTTTTTTGTATTTTCTCTGATGATTATGACTCTGTCTCCAAGGCAAAAATGCGGTGAAGTAATAGAGTGAAATCATCCCAAAGATAAAATAGGGTGTGTTACAAGGCAAGAAAATTAACATGTCAGATTTACCTATGTAGCATATAACACACTCTGGAGCTAAGCACTAATGAATTTCTCTGCTCTCAGAATGGATAGCAATGAAATGCTGTTTTGATGAACAAGGCACCATTTGCCATTCTCAAGACCGCTACGACATTTCAAGTAATCAAAGGCTGCTCCTCCAATTTCTCCCTGCAGTAACTAGAACAGCTGTGGAACTGGATTGCAGCTGCTGAGAGTACAAAATACGTTGCAGCCTTTCTGATTGGACCTGTATAGCTCTGCTCCCAACGTAAAAGTGTGCTGTTCTGCTGATCAGTTACAGCAAGGGGGCACGGTGGAGATGTGTGTGATTACTCTCATTAATGCTAGAGGGAGGTAATTTAAGGCTCCTAAAAAGACCGTTGCCCATCAGTGCAAGAATAGATCCACAAAGGCCTAGACTACACTACAGTTAGGTTGATGTAAGGCAGTTTACGCTTCCACCTAATTATGTCGGTGTACACACTACAGCCTTGTCCCGCCAACGTAAGTGCCGTTCTACACCAACATAATAACTCTACCTCCAGGAGAGGTGTAGGGCGTGTGTGTGTCAGTGTAGTTAGGGCGACGCAGTGTCTGTGTAGATGCTGGGTTACTTACATTGCTTGTCTTGTCAATTTCAGGGCTCCATGCTGGAGCTGTGAAATTGACAAGAAAGACGGGCAGCTAGAGCCTGGTTGCCCCCAGCTTCCAACAGGGAGGTGAGAAGCCCAGGCAGCTGCTCCCTGCTGGGATTAGGGAGCCGAGAGCCCGGGGGCCACTGGGCTCCCAGCGGGGAGCTGCACAGAGCTGGGATCCCTGGCTCTCAGTCCCCCACACTGCCCCAGTTCAATCGGCGGAGGCGCTCCAGGTGAGAACGCACACCACCGACAGGACGGAGGGTAGGGTGCACATCAGCCACCACAAGAATTACTGCTGTGGCTGTAAGTCAACTTAATATAGGTTGACTTAAGTCTGTAGTGTAGACATGCCCTGAGTCTACACCTGCTTTATTCCACAGAGTGTGGTAATCACCTGGCTCATGGCACCTTTCAGCGTGTACGGAATTAAAACAAAAAAAATGCTTCGCTGCAGCACAGAAATGCGAGCGAAAAATCTCACCACTGCCCTCCAATGCAGTGGTTCCCCAACTTTAACAACCTATGAACCCCTTTCACTAAAATGCCGAGTCTCGTGAACCCCCTCATAAAAATGAATATTTCCAGGGATTTTCTCCTTTCCCTGAGTATAAATTATAAAAGCAGTGATCTTGGAAATATAACATTTGGTTTTATGACATGCTTATTGCACACTGTTTATTATTATTATTATTTATCATTACAGTATTTTTGTTACATTATGAAAACGGCAACACTCTGCCAAGATCTCACTTTCATAGCCTGTATCACTTTGAATAAGCCTGTTATAAGACAAGGCTCCTAGGTTTCATCAAGGAGTATCAGATGTGAAACAGCAGGAAGGTATTTAAGAAGCCAACTCAAAGAGTTCCTCCTCCACAAGCATTCAGGTTTTGAGCAGTCCAGGCAAACAACGCACATTACAACAAAGCTTAAACTTGTTCTTCGTAATAATTTTAAAAACAATACTAGCTGCCTATTTAATTTTAAAAACAGCAAAAAATAGCCACCTCCCTTTCCATTGCTTATAAGGAGTCTTGAAGTTTCAGTCTCCTCAGTGTGATAGATATGCTTGCTTTGATCTCCTTAGCTCTTGGAAGTCCAGGGGCTCCAGGCTGTTGGCCCTGTGCTGCCCGGGGTCCCTAGGGACAGCTCTGTCCGCCATTAGGGATTTTTTCCCCCCTGAGAACTCCCTATAACATTTTGCAAACCCTCAGGGGTTCACAAACCCAGTTTGGGAACCACTGCTCTAATGTTTGGTAAGTGCCGAAACGGAAGTGACCTTGCTGGGGAAAGGCCTCTTTGCTCCAGATCTGGAATGTAATTGCACGGGATATTTGCTGGACAGTGATTAGATGGCCAGCTGTTGTTTAAGATCCTCCAGCTCAAGGTTAGCTCTGTTTGTGTCCCTAAGGCTTGCAAATGTGTGTTTGCTGTACTTCATGTTTGACCCAACTGCGCTGTCTGGCAGAGGTCAGCGGCACTGCGAGCCTCAATTACATTTTGCCACTGCTACTGCTCACGGCTCTGTGCCATCTAGAGACATGGGCTCAGCACGGGAGGTCGGGAAGCTTGTTTCAGATGAACATTCAGAAATTGGGATGCAAAGCTGAAACACAGGCCTCATACCCTTCCCCAGCTCCCATTCGCAGCCTCATTCCTGAACCACCCCTATAAGCCTCACTCAACCCATTCCCCAGTGCACAGGGTGCATACTTGTGTGTCAGTAACGGGAAAATCCTGGAAGGTATTTGAGTTGAAAGGCCTTATAACCCCAGCAACCCATGCCCGAGAGACAGCCAGCAGTAAACAACACACACTCAGAATAAAACAAAGAAGCCTTGAGCTGCAACCTTGCAGATCCTGGCCACAGAAGGTCCTAGCTCATGTCATGGCATCCTTTGTAAAGTGCAGTGAAGGCTATTGATTATGACAGGCATTCTCTGAAAGCAGCCTTGGATGCCGAAATCCTTTATTTGCACGACAGGTCCAGCCCAGGCAGCAGCCTTGCAAGCTTTCTCCACACTTCCCATCTCACTGTGCCTCAGCCCAGCTCTAGAGGGACCACAGATCATTTCTGGACCGCTCACTGTTGACAGAAGGAGCAGAACAGAACTCAGATGAGGGTTTTCCATTGACGTATATAACTGTAAGAACAGTAGAACAATGGCACAAAACGCCTTGGGAAGTCATGGACTCTCCTTCACTGGAGGTTTTCAAAAGGAGGCTGGAGAGCCACCTAGCTTGGATAGTTAATTCACAATAAATCCTGCATCTTGGCAGGGAGTTAGACTAGATGACCCGTGAGGTCCTTTCTAACCCCATAGTTCTGTGGCCCCTAGGGACCAGAGGGAGGTTCAGCCTCCTTATCTAGCCAGTCCTCGTCTTTCGGCTGATGCTGCCAGAGAAGGCTGCAGTGGGGACAGGGGTGCTGAAACCGGGGGAGGCAGGGAACCATGGCCCCACCACTTTTTACTGGCCATAAGGACGAACGACGGGAACTCGGGGGTGGAGAGGAGTGAACGCAAGGGTGGGGGTTCGGGGGGAAGGAGCGGCGTGAGGGCAGGGCCCCAGTTCGGGCGCCTGTGCCCCCCCCCATGTTTTTAGAGTGCTTCTGTCACTCCTGAGTGGTGATATTGGTTGTGTGTGTGTTTGTGATATGGACATCTGTCCCCTAGAAATTGGATTGAAACCACCGACACATTTCATGCTGGCCACCAGACAACAGATGGCCACTGGCCGCATAGTTTGGATACGAACCAGCGCCTGGGGCTCTGTATGCCATTACTATTCCTTCATTTGGTCAGTCCGCCAAAATCAACTTCTGCTCCCTCTGTTTCACGGTCTTCATGTCTTATGAAGTCTAGCAGATTTTTACACATTCTCAATCTAACCTTCTGTTCCCCATATCCCTCTCTAAACACTGTACTGACCCTGATTAAGGAATAATGCGTTCCAGGGTAAAAGCAACCATTCTAGATACATTCAGGACAGTTTTCATTTACAAAGAAAACAATAAAAATGAAATGAAGTTAATGCACCACAGGCATCACTAACCTGGATTTAGCAAGGCTGATTTGGAAGTTTCTAAACAGTTGCAGAGGAGTGTAATTTACCAGCAGTTCAGTTTCCACAGGAGAACACTGCTCTGAAGTCAACTCTGTGCTTTCTCAGCCAGGTCTAACTCGGCTAGAGGTTGGCTCCGTGTGTGTTATACAAATCCTGACTCGCAGACACGTGAATTGATGCCCTCAAACAAATGTAGTTATGGTATCTTCCCCACGGGAGAAGGGAGGACGGTCTTGGTGTCTATTAGAGCAGAGTACTTGCTGATACACTGCTGATTGCTCGGGATTGCAGGGGCTGGGACTGCTTCTGGTGGCCAACATGAGACAAGGCAGACATGGAAATGTCCAGATCCTTTATGTCCCATGTGGCACTAGCCTCTACAAGGACTGGCTTGCGGCCTCTCTAAGCTTTGGGTCTTGCTACAGTGCTTGACTCCTTGGTGCTATCGTAAGTACACACGGATATATGCTCCCTCCCGAGATGTGCCGAACAGTATCGAGAACCCTCAACGACAGTGATTTCATGGGGGGTGGCAGGGTTGACACTGGCGCTCAGAAAGTGATCAGTGCCTCCAAAGATCATACTCAGATGGAGCATAAGGGGCTTGTTGCCCAAGGAGCTTTCCCCTTTGGCTGGCTCAGGAGAAGTCATTTGCTGCCCTTCCAGTTTGAAGAACCGTGTGGAGATTGGCCAGCAGCTAGGCTGGATGGAACCGAGTAAGGACCTGAGTGCAGTGCCTGAGTGCTAAGCATGGGTTGATTTGTTTAACGTACGCCTTTGAATCCGCTTTACAATACTTACCCTCACTACTGCGTTTAAATTGAACTCTTAAAACGAAAGCCTCCCTGTTCCCCCCAACAGGCTCCAACATTTCATCTGCGGGTTACCAGCTCCTGCTGTGGGCGATCAGTTAAGAGCAGCCCCTTTGGATATTTCTCAGTGGGCTAGGAGGAAGCACGACTGCTGCGAATGTGCCTGTTAATATGCAGTTAACTAGGGAACATAGCATGGAGCTCTGGGATGCCCAGATGCATCAGCTGGAGCTGTCACTTAAGCAGCGCACTATGCCCATAATAACAGTGTCTTCACGGCAAAAGCAATTGCAATCGCTGAAGGTGGAATTTGGGTTGGAGGCCCTGCTGCAAAGCTGGGGTTTTGGAATAAGAAGGTTAAAGACAAAAAGTTTAATGGGGCTCTGCCAGTCTGCACGAAACCACTAAACGCTGGTTGCTACCGACACAATTAGCACAAGAGCTGGGTCTCCAAAAGCAGTTGGAAACAATGTCATCGTGACAATTGATGGAGAAAGGGGGCTGCTTCTCGCCTCTCTAAACAGCTTTTAATTTGGCTTTGATTCTTGAAAAAAGGCCTTTTCCATAATTAGCTCTTGGAAGATGCACAGAATGTTCAAGGGGAAGGGGAATGAAAAGTGAGACACAGCAGGAGACGCGGGAGGGTGTGGAGACCTGGGAGGAAACAGAGTAACACGGGGAGGGGTTGGGGAGAAGCAGCTTCCAGGAGTAGTTCCAGTTGCATACAGAGAGGTTTGGGAGAATGTCAGTGGGTGGAACCTGCATGGGAAAAGGAAACAGAAGACAATACAAGCAGGCATGTGGGGAAGCAATCCCTATGGGCAGGAAGGAATCACAGGGTGCAGGGAGGGAGAAGCAGGAGGAAAGAGGGAACATTCAGAATTAACAGTGGCATAAGCACCAGCACCACGTTTCTTCAAAAACTCCCTGTGCCTTGGTGAAGCTTGTCCTGCCTCTCCAGAGAATCTGTCTTTAGTTTAAGTGAAGCTAGAAAAACATCAGGCCCAGTTCCCTTCCTTCAAAATACAAGTAACTACCAAGGCTGTTAACAGGGATCAGGCTCATAACCTGCGGGAGGAAGGAGCAGGCCCTCAACATGGCCCTCAATGTTTTTCCCCCGGTTACTCCAAGTTTCCCCTGTCCCAGACTCGCTCCAAAATCATTCCAGGTCATGAACAAAGCCCAGGTTTCAGGCTTGTAATCCAAACTCAGGCGAGTTGGGACTGGTGAAATGCACCGGCTGAGGGGTTTGCGCAGCTCCTCTGAGGTCAGCGTGGGGCTTAAACACACCCCGCAAAGAGAATGAAGAAATGAGAACGTGTAGTACTCGGTGACCCTGATAGGACTCTCCTCGTCAGCCTGCCAGATCTTCTCCGATCCCTGTTGTGGGGAGCCCATGTCCCTGTCTAATCAACACGTCTTGCCCACAAGCTACACTGCCCTCTTGCTGTGAGGCCTGTGAACAGCGGCTCCAGCACTCTAGAGCCTCAGTATATTAATACATAAATCTCTGGTACATTTTTAAATTACTGAATCTCCTTAATGTTGTTCTATACGTGTTACCAGTCAATGGCATGAATTCTCTGTGGCTGGGGATCCTCCCCCCCCTTAGATTTTGTCCACCACTTCATCGCAGCAGCCCAAGAGACTGGAACAGCAATGTTCATAAAGTGGGTGCTCTGGTCTGTATAATATATTCCGAAGGGAGGAAAATTCTAAAAGGATTTAGCCTGGAGTGGCTAAATGGCCAAGATCTGGGCCTTCACTCTTCTGGGACCATTGGTTATGTTGCATGTTCATATACGTTTGTTAGTAACTGTGCTTGGTTTTGGTTTTGCAAAACCACAGGACAATGCAGCTCATATTTGAATCCCCTCATTTGGGAGTTAGAGAGCATTGGATGGTTTCGTTCTGTCACGGCTTACAATGCAGTCCCAGCTAAAAGGGCAACCTATTACCAGGGCCGGCTCTACTGGTTTCGCCGCCCCAAGCAGCGCGCCGAATTGCCGCCGCGGCCAGCGGGGGCAGCCCGTGTGCCGTTAGGGTGGCACGTGCGTTTCCGCCGCCGCGGACAGCTAAACATAGAAGCTGCCGCCGAATTGCCGCCACCGCTGAAACGCGCGTGCCGCCCTAACGGCACACAGACTGCCCCCGCCGTCGTGCTGCTTGGGGGCAAAAACACAGGGACTGCCACCCCTTGCAGATTGCTGCCCCAAGCACCTGCTTGGAATGCTGGTCCCTGGAGCCGGCCCTGCCTATTACCTGTACTTGACCGAGCTGGCTGTGTGTGGTGGAGAAAACACCTTTATGATCTTTGTGACGTGTCTTGACTTATTTTTCTCACAATGTGGCCCTGAATTCAGTTCTCTGTGCCTTGTGCTCTATATTTTAGCATCCCTGGGGCTGGCTTTGCTAATGCATTTGGTTTTGGCTCCTTTTTGCATTTGGTTTGATCCTTACCTAGTTTCAAAGGGTTAGCCCAGGCACTGCCTGATATACTGGTTAGAGCAGGGGACTAGGAGTTTGGGCTCCCGGATTCTGCCACCATCTTCGTGGGTGACCTTCAATTTTCTCCTGTGTGTGTGTGTTTGTTTTAAAAGGTGAATAATACATTCCTACACAGGCAGGGTGTGCGAGGTGAGGCCTTAATTGATGTTTGTAACAATGCTTTGAGATCCTCGACAGGGTGTTCTGTAGGCCAGGGCTGTAATTAGATCCATTTGAATTTACCTCAGTGTTATTGTGGCCACACTGGAAGTGCTGTCCTAATTTGGAAGGCCCTCTAGTTTAATGCGCCTGCTCGTTATTGGTTGAGCACTTCCTGCAAGAGCGAGGTGCAGTCTGATCACAGGACAGGGAAACAGCAACTTGCCTGACTTCTAATTCTGGCTCAGGCACACTGTCCCTTGGTGGCTCCCTTAACTTCTCCATCTCTGCTTCCCCATCTTGGAAAAGAGGGATAAATCTGACTACCTCAAAGGGGCATTGTGGGGACAAATCAGTAGTTTGCAAGGCATTTTGAAAATGAAAATATCTATAAAAATACTAACAGAGCCCTTATGGGGAAGTTCTGAAGAACGTCATAGGGCGGACACCAACAAGCTTCCCTACACGGTTAGTAGGATTCTATAGCAGTCAGATTAAAAATGCATAAAATGGGATTATCAAAAACAATGAGCTTTGGCCTAACTCTGCCCTTACTGGCATCGGTGGAGTAAAACTACCATTGATGTCAACAGGAAACAAGTTAAGCCAGGCCTGAGCTCTTCTGAAAATCACCACTCATAGGCCATGGGATCTTTCCAATGGATTTATTAATATTCCTGCAAAGTTCTATAAGCAGGGATAAAGTCCACTGAATTCTATAGAATGCTTTAAAAAAAAAACCTACAGAAAAAGTGTGTGATTTTCTGTTAAGTTCCATAGGACTTTTCTATATTTAGACTGACGTTTACTGGGCCAAAAGACATTTACTGCTCCACAGAGCTCAGCCTGAAGACGACCCCTGTGGAGTTCAAAAGTGCGCTTCTTTCAGCAACAGAAATTGGGCCAGTAAAACATATTACCCACCTCTCGCATCCTGGGACCAACATGGCTGTAAAAACACTGCAAACCACAGATATTTAGACTGTCTCTATGACTTTGTACAGCACCTAGCACCATCGGGCCCTGATCTCAGTGGTAGTCTACTGCTATAATAGAAATAATAACGATGATGAGAATAAGAGGAAATGAACGATCCCATAAAAATGTTTCACAGTGACTAAAAGCCCTGCGCGGTGAGAGCCAGCATTTAATGTACCGCAAATACACCATCATCATCAACAGTCCACAATTATGCTGAAAGGACTTCATAACTGCATTCCCAGAGCACTGTGAGATGACAGAAGAGTCATGAGACTGGTTAATTTCCATTCCTCATTACTGCACTGGCAACAAGGACAAATGTTGTGCTGTTTCCCCTGCTCTCAGCTACTGTCTACAGGCTGTCAAACAACAGACTAATTTGGTACCATTCCCTGCGTTCATCACACTTTCTTGTCATAAGAATTAGGGTAGTTATCACAGAATGTTATGCCTAATGGGTTCTGGTTTCCTTTAGATATTCCCATTCTGATGCTAAAACACTATAATGAGACTAAGAAAATGGCCCACAAAATGAATGGAAAAGATCAAATAGAGACAGCAAATATAGCAAAATAAAAATAAATAAATAAATAAATAAATCATCCATCCCAATTAGAATCTAAAGATGGTAACTGAGAAATCAAGGAAAGAAGAGACAACAATACATTCCCAGGAACACTTGCTTCATTTTTACTGCAGTTCTCAGAGTGGATAAAAATCACCAACACAGGTTCAGTGTGGGCCTTACAGAAGGTAATAAAAACACCAAATCCTGCACCTCTGACACTAATACTTCCATTGAAACCAATGCGATTACTCACATGTGTAAGGATCTGCAGGATCCAGCCCAATGATTTGTATGCTAAGGCCCTGATCCAGCAAAGTATTTAAGAACACAAATGGTCCCACTGGCTTCCATTTGTGTAAGTGCTTTGCTCAACTGCAGCCTGTATGGTCAGATCCCAATCTGATGTAAATCGGTGGGGTTTGCTTGACTTCAATGCAGCGATAGCAATTTACACCAGATGAGGATGTGGCCATAAGATCACAAGCTACAATGATCTACTGCTGTTAAGGGAGTGTGAAAAACCACAAACCAAATTTTAAATGCAGTTGTGCCTGCTTCTTCCAGGGAAATGTGTCTATGTTGCTTAAGGGCTTTTTCCTTCCCTCGAGAAAATCTAAATAAATAAAAAATGGAAAGAACTTGGAAACCAAATCATACAAAATTAATCCATCCCCATGGCAAGCGTCATAGCAAGGAAGGAAAATGGCATCATTTAGGAGGATTTGTTCGTTTTATTTGCAGGCTATACCACAATATCACAGAGTTCACGGTAACAGCATTATTAGTTTCTGCCCAGATATTGAATCTAATGTGCCTAAGTGCTGTATATGTTTTCAACGCTGCTCATACAAGGTTGCTTAATGTCCATTCCCCCACTCATCCTTCCTCCTATCTGCTGAAATAATGGACAGCAATTTCTCTTGCTGGTTAAGCAAACAACTGGTAAACAGCATGGTTCCTCTTTGCTAATCTCAGGCTTTCTTGCACAAGGAGTCTTCGTTCGGATCAGCCCTTTTGAAGTGAATGAGGTTACTTGGGCTAGTAACGGTTTGCAGCATCGGGCCAATTCACAGGATATCCAATACAGGAGTACCACAATAGCAGCAATGGACAGACACTGTAGGCCAATTATTCAAGCAGCCGAAAGCTTGCCTCCATTTCTGCTCAAGTAATGACTGTCTACAAAAGTGGGTGTGCACCTGTTTTGTCTCTGCAAAATAGGATGGCTGGTCACTCAGCTGGCTGTAGATGCAAAAAGGGCTATACTAGCTTTTGAGGGTATAGCCAGCTGTGCATGGATTTGTTACAGTTCAGGATGAACCGTACCTGTGACCTCCCTGAGTGTCTCCCTCCAGGCACCTTTCGAGTGACAGACCTACACTTCGCACTTCTCTCAGATTGGAATCCTGCAAGGCACCCCACTTTAGACTGGATCAGCACCTCCCATTTACCATATTACCCGACTGTATTACTTCCAGCAGGTCCAATTGGGTTTGGCCACTGCTCTAGAATCCTGTCTGGGAGCTGTGACGCAGCTGGTAAACTCAGTGACAGACCAGCTTGTTCAAAGGGAGTATGACATTTACCATAACATTACCAGCAGAGAGAAAGGGGTTAAATTAATAAAAGTCTAAACTCATTATCTCACCTAAACCTTGTCCTTTTCTTGTCAGTTTAGGCAGATTCCACCTGCCCTTGTCAGCTCTTCTGAGTCTAGGTTCGGCCTGCATCTCTGCAGACCCTTTCTCTCAGTCAGTGTCCATTTCTCAATTCACCAGCAGACGTTTATCCATTTAAAAGGTCTTTTGTCTGACCTGGACCCTGAACCTGGTCCAAAATGCGTTTCTCCAGAGAGAATCAGAGGTGGTCTTTGAATAGTGGATTCCCTGTATTGTCCATTTGAGCACCAGACTGTTTAAAGTCATTAACTGGGATCCTGCAACCCAAAAGGTAACTAAGGGCTAGTCTACACTTACCAGCTGGGTTGACGCGGTGAGTTCGACTTCTCGGAGTTCGAACTATCGCGTCTAATCTGGACGCAATAGTTCGAACTCCGAAAGCGCCGCGGTCGACTCCGGTACTCCACCACTGCAAACGGCGGTGGCGGAGTCGCGGACTTCGATTCCACGGCGTCTGGACGAGTGAGTAGTTCGAACTAGGGTACTTCGAATTCAGCTACGCTATTCACGTAGCTGAATTTGCGTACCCTAGTTCGACCCCGCTTCTTAGTGTGGACCAGCCCTACGACAGACTTAACCCTTAACAAGCAGCACCATCTATCACACCCAAAGACATATTGTAGACTACAGGCACGTAGTAAACTAGACAATCCCCATCTCCTTTTCATTCAGACCGTGTATAAACACATTATAGCCAGCGTATGCATATATATATTCAGAATTTTCAACAGGATTTCCAGTGAGCTGTTCAATATTCAGAACTTGTGGCTGTACCATATACACCAATGAGGTTGTGAATGAATCAAAAACATGAAACACTGAAATTTCAAGAAGCTGGGGAATTATGGAATTGTTGCATGTAAAGCAATGGCAGAGTGTGACGGGTTGGATCACAGAAACCCCTTGGGAACTGCCAACTGATGTGCCAAGACTACTTCTGCCCCTGCTGTCCCAGGTGGCCGCTCCCAAGGGGGTTTCTGTGATCCAACCCCATCACACAGAGGATTGTACATTTAGTGAAATATAGACATAGACCGAGAAGCGCCTTTATTACAGCGGTTCTCAAACTGGGGGTCGGGTCGCAAGGTTATTACATGGGGGGGTCATGAGCTGTCAGCCTCCACCCAAACCCCGCTTTGCCTGCAGCATTTATAATGGTGTTAAATATATAAACAAGTGTTTTTAATGTATGGGGGATGGGGGGTGTCGCACTCAGAGGCTTGCTATGTGAAAGGGGTCACCAGTACAAAAGTTTGAGACCCACTGCTTTATTACATGCTACAATGAGTGGTTCAGTGGGAGTTCAAATATTACATGAGGAAAAGGATGCTTCAGTAATTAGAGTGCTAGCCTGGGTCTTGGAGGAGACAGATTCAGTTCCCTGCTCCACCACAAGCTTTCTGTGGGACCTTGCAAAAGTGACGTTGCCTCTCTATGCTTCTGTTTCCCATCTCTACAATGGGCATAAGAGCACTGCCCTACCTCACAGGAAGGGTATGAGGATAAGTGCATTAAAGACTGTGAGGTGCTCAGATACTATAGTAATGGGGGCTATATAAGTACCATACATGGATTGGAGCAGCACATAAAATAGTAACTGGGTGTCTTGGGGAGGAAAAGGCAGCCAGCAGGCTCCACAAGCTGCCTGGGATGGGGGCATTGTACAGTTACGTAAAATCCTGGCCGGCTCCGTAAAAAAATGGACAGGTTACATGTCCCCTGGTGGATTTTTTCCTGCTTCATCCTTGTTTTAATGTTGGTCCTTCACGGACATCTGCCTAGCAATATCAACAAAAATATCTTTATTCCGGGTGGCTGGCCACAAGCGCTTCCTGCACCGATACGTCTCCCTAGGAGGCAATGAGATCCAGGGTCTCAGCATGACCCCAAATAGCTGCTCCAGGCATGTTGTGGGGTTTCTGAATTATTATTGGAGATATTGTGAAAAACCTGAATCCAGGAGCGAATGGACAAAATCTGTCTGTGCAACAGCTTTTAAATGGGAAAAGGGACATATAGTCAGGGGAGGGCACCCAGGTAAACAGAGAGGTCAGTAATGGTTGCTGCAAAGCTGTGTTGGATAGCTGCTGTAAGACTGCCAAAGTAATTCACAGCAGCCTTGCGTGCACATGAACAACAGATCGGGTTTGCAGCAAAGTTAGTTCACTTTGAAACAAGACTCCAGAGTTCGCGGTAAATGTAGAGCCAGTGCACTACAATGAATAGCATTGTGCGTACGCAAGTATTTCCAAAGCCGATTAAGTCAAAAAACTGTGGATTAACCCCTCCAACCCCATGTAAACAAGCCCTTAGTGGCCAGTGACAGAATCTAAAGCAAAACACTGGAATGAAACAGAAATGGCTGTAGCAATAGCAAAACCAGAACCATGTGAAGCTCAAAGGTTATAGTTCAGCAGAGTCCATAGGAACATTATTTCCAAGTTTGCTGCATCTGGGTTTGCTCTGCCTCAGTTTCAGTTTTGGATGAACCCAAAAAAGCAAAAGGAAGAATCCACCATGCTTACCTGGTTTTACACAAAATTATAAACCAATCCAGGTTCCCTCAAAAAAATAGAGAACTTTTTAGCTAATGTGGTATGAGTAACAAAATCCCCCAAACAGCTGATTTCTGCCTACTTTAGTTTTTTTTCACAGAGAACATTTTGCAGACAACTAAGGCCCTCTTCACCCAGTGGGCTCCATTTGGAAAGGAGTATAGATCAGAAAAAAACTAGCTGCAAAGTTTGCATCTGGATCTGAACTTTCCCAAACAATGAGGATGTCTGGACTTGGGTTTTGGTTCAGTCTGGTCTCTAGTACAACTGTATTTTTTATCCATCATCCACAGGCTTTTGTACGGATGCCCACCACTAGAGCACGTGAGTGCAGTGGTCTTCCTACCAAACCATGTTACTCTCATTACATGACAACCTCCAGCATGGCATGAGTGGGCTGTTGATCTAGGCCAAGTTCTTCAAGTGGTTCTGTTTGCTTTAGTTATTAGGCACTCAACCTGAGTCACCTTGAAGTCAGCTGCACCTCAGTCCCTATAAAAACCATGGAGTAGGTCCTCAAGGAATCAATTTTGAAACATTTGGAGGAGAGGAAGGTGATCAGGAACAGTCCACATGGATTCACCAAGGACAAGTCATGCCTGACTAACCTGATTGCCTTCTATGATGAGATAACTGGCTCCTTGGATATGGGGAAAGTAGTGGACATGATATATCTTGACTTTAGCAAAGCTTTGGATACGGTCTCCCACAGTATTCTTGCCAGCAAGTTAAAAAAGTATGGATTTAATGAATGGACTATAAGGTGGACAGAAAGCTGGCTAGATCGTCAGGCTCAATGGGTAGCGATCAATGGCTTGATGTCTAGTTGGCAGCCGGTATCAAACGGAGTGCCCCAGGGGCTGGTACTGGGGCTGGTTTTGTTCAACATCTTAATTAATGATCTGCACGATGGGATGGATTGCACCCTCAGCAAGTTCGTGGATGACACTAAGCTGAGGGGAAGAAGTAGATATGATGGAGGGTAGGGACAGGGTCCAGAGTGACCTAGACAAATTGGAGGATTGGGCCAAAAGAATCTGATGAGGTTCAACAAGGACAAGTGCAGAGTCCTGGCGCTCTGGCGGTTTTCCTTCCCCCCTCCCTTCCGTCCCCCCCATGTCCCAATATTTCATCTTTGTCATCTGGTCACCCTAGATGACAGAACAAGGAGCAATGGTCTCAAGTTGCAGTCGAGGAGGTCTAGGTTGGATATTAGGAAAAACTATTTCACTAGGAGGGTGGTGAAGCACTGGATAGAGTTACCTAGGGAAGTGGTGGAATCTCCATCCTTAGAGGTTTTTACCTGGCTGGGATGATTTAGTTCGGGTTGGTCCTGCTTTGAGCAGGGGGTTGGGCTAGATGACTCCTGAGGTCTCTTCCAATCGTCTATGATTCTAAAGGGGCCAAAATCATCAGAGGGCAGGTGCTCTGCACATTCTGAAAATCAGAGGACATCTATGAGATGTTTCAACTTGGGCACTCAAAACTCACTAGTTGCTTTTGAAAACCTTGACCCCAGTGCATATAAATAAATATCATGGATGCAGTACAGTGCCTGGTTTGCCTATCCTTTCAGCCCTCCACTGCCAGAGGCATCTCTCAATTATACCACCCACCCGCCCCAGAGTGAATTTTAAGGAGAACAAAGCTGCTACCTCTGATGCCATCTCACACTGCAATCTGCATTTCTACTTCAATAAAATTAACACAACAAAAGCAGCTCCAGGAGGACAGGTAACATCGAAGTATGTGCTCACTTACACGGAACCAACAAAGTGGAAGTGATACTGCTGAAAATTCTATAAAACAAACCCATCTATTGTTTGCTTTTTACATCATGTCTCAGCAGCACCCTAACGAGAGAACATCTGTTAAAAAGAGAGAGAAAGCCCAGAATGTGTTCTTGTTAGGACAGAAATGTTTTGGTTTGAATACAAAGATTAAAAGCAGTTACTTGCCCATTAAAAAAAAACAACCCTAACCAATTACCCTTTGAGGCTGTAGAGAGATCACACACAGAGAGGATGTGATTTGGAGGCAGATGTGAATTGCATCTCCCTAAGCCAGTGGTTCTCAAGCTTTCTGGGCACAAGATCCATTTGTAAATGTTTACGGCCTGTTGGGACCTAATAAATAAGTAGTCTTGGGGGGAGCGCCTGGGGTCCTGCTCCCTGGAGGGGTTGTGTCCTGCCCAGCACTCACCCAACAGTGACAGCTCCAGCAACTCCTGTGCTGTGGGGCTGGCTAGGCTTGGCTCTCAGCTCTGGGGGTTGCAAGCCACCTCTGGGGGTTGCAGCACTGCTCAGGTTTGGCCCCACCCCCCTGACTGGACCAAATTTGTGAGAGTGGAGTTGTGACTTGGCTCCTGAGGTTGCAGTGCCACTCACTCAGATTTGGCCTAACCAGATTCCTGTCACCATGACGGCTGGGCCAAACCTGAGTGGTGCTGGGACCCCAGAGGTTGCAGTGCCTGGAGCAGGGAGGTGAGCCCAGCAAGCCTTGTGGGACAGGAGCCACAGTGGCTGCCACGTGATCCTTTAAAACATTCCGGCGACCCGATTTTGGGTCCCAACCCATGGGCTGAGAAACCCTGTTCTATGCCACTTGCCCATGGGTAAAAGGTGCTTGCACAGTGGCATCCCTAGTGGTTCTGCCAGGAGAAGGAAGCCCTAAAGTGGCATCATGAGTCCACAGGAACCCCCTATTTGCACCTTCGGGAACCCTGGCCTTAACCCCAAACTGACCAGCACTGTTCAGTTTTGGAAGATGTTGTCCGGCATAGCGGGGAATGGAGACAACGTGCGTCCTAGGGAGTTACTGCCACTGTTAGGTTCCGCGCCAGCTGAAGCCAGCGCAGACCCTAAAAATCAAACTAATACAATGGTCACTGCTAAAAATCAATCAATCAATCAACATTTAACACAGCAAAGTACCTGAAACTCTGAAGATATTTCCTATTCCAAGTGCAGAGAAATACTGCAGTATCTCAGATGGTCATTACCGGTGAAGTCTGACCACAGTACACATGACGTGTATGTGTGCATGATGTGCAATCGTTGCACGCGCACACACACACACACACACACATGTAACAAGGCTAGGGTGACCAGACAGCAAATGTGAAAAATCGGGATGGGGGTGGAGGGTAATAGGTGCCTATATAAGAAAAAGACCCAAAAATCAGGACTGCCCCTATAAAATTGGGACATCTGGTCACCGTAAACAAGGCCCAACCAGAACTACAAATCAAAAGCCATCCACCTCCATGAATTCCAGGGGCAAAGGGTGTAGGGGAGGTGGGGGGCAGGGAATATCACATTCAGATCCCTAGTTCCAAGCTTACTTCTAGGGTTGTAGCTCCATTTTGGATCCAAACCTGGAAGGGGCAGGCAGCTTCTTTAAAAACCCAACCTAAATTCATATGCACCTTTTGCAAACGGCCACTCTATACAGTGGGCCAAACCAAACCCCCTGGATCTGGACATCCCTGAAACCTGGATCCAGATTTGAATTTTGCAGCCTCTCTTCTTAACGTCCCCCGCCCCTTCCCCCAGCTTGATTTTCTCACCATGTCTCAAATTCTTCCCTGGCTCCTTAGCACTACTGACAAAACACTTATTGGTGGGGGCAAAGGACAGCAGCATCCCGCACAGCTTTTCTTCCCGAAGATCTTAATAATGCAAACCTCCTGGAGCAACTTGGTACGCTAATTAAATCCATTTCTTGCAATCACTGCAAACTGGAGTGTGACTTACCTGAAAGCCTGTAATTTGCAGACATGAAGGGGAATGGGATATGGTGGTGCTCAAACATTACCAGCAAGGAGGTTTAGAATATTGATTACAAGCTCAAAAATGTAGACACCCTGTGTGAGCTTTAAACCTCTGAACCCAATCAAAATCAATATTTTCCTCTTTAAAAAAAAAAAAGGCTGGGAGAAAAGTACATTTAATATGGATTCAGTGTTATTCGGCGTTTTACATTATTCATTGGATCCCATCCTATGTCATGCTGCAGTGAATATATTATCATAAGTGATGATAGAGAAATTACTGCTCTCCTAAGAAATATATAATAAAGCAACAGCCTTGTGTACTAATGGTGCACTAAATTGCCACTCTCCAATTAGCAGCATGCAATTAAGCCTGGGTGCTCTGAGCTTGTGTCTACGTGTAGATTTACTCCAGTAAGACTGAGAATAACAAACAATGTTGCAGCTACGGGTCAGTCTTCACTGGCTCGAGGTCTAACTTGAGCATTGCCCCCAACCCGATGCCTGTGCATGCACAAAAATCTCTAGTTTGAGTTAGATGGTGCTTTAAACTCAAGCGAGTTGCCCCATCTTTGGAGTCTGGTTTGAAGCTCGGGGGCTGCAGTGCGGATGCTGGAGCTAGTCAAGCAAACTCCGTGCTGCTAACGGTGCAGTAATCCAACCCCTCTCTGCAGCTCGAGTGCGGGTTTGCAGTGTGTTCGCTCTCACTCAAGCCAGGCTGACTCTCAAGAGGAGTTAACTGATGGGTAGATAACTCGCGATCAAACCACAGTGTAGATAAAACCCTCTATTGCAAAGGCCAAAGACCTCTAGAAACTTTCCTTTGTTATTTAATCTTTGCAATTCCCCCATCAGCCAGGAACAGATTGCAAAAGTCTTGACTCCCAGTTATTCTTTTCCTCCAGAGCCAGGAATAGACCCTGGGAATTCCCGTATTCTAACCACCAGGTGACATTCCCACAGAGCCAGAACAGAATCCTAGCGTCTATGGCCACTCTAACCACTAGCCCACAGTACATCTCGCCGATTACGCAGCATTGCTCCGAAGGCCAAGCACCTTTCACCACTGCAAGTAGCTGACCGCTCCTGTTTTGTTTCAGTCCTGCGGTCAAAGTTCAACGGTTTTTGTCTCCTCTCCCAACCTGCTCAGATATACGCAATGTGACTCTCCCAGCTCAGATTTAATAATGCACAATAAATCTTCAAGGGAAAAGTGGGGAAAAAAATCAAAGTGCTGTTTTGTTGCTCTGTCAGTTTTGCCTCCCTCTTTCACTGTTGGCTCGTTCTCAGTCATACAAGCATGCCTGGAGCCCAATCTCCCCCACACACGCACAGATCTCTTTCACAGAGAGGTCATGGCCAAGTGATTTTGTTTTCAGGGCTACCTTCAGCTCTGCTCATTCTGTGCTGGGGGTGGCTCGAGCTTCAGCAGCTCCAAATCGATGCTCTGCCGTCAGACTCCACCCCATCCTGTGGGAGGACTCCAGGGTTCCGATGAAAGGAGCCAGCCGGTTAGGTGGAGAGCGGAGGACCACACTGCTGAAATACAGCCCCCTTCAAGGCAGAAGGCAGTTGCACAGCATGTTACACAATGATGGATTTGGAGAAGCAAAGGGGCTGGTGAAATTTTGTCTAAGGACATTTTCCTTCCTCTTTGCTTCTCCTTCCTACATTCCCAAGGCCTGATCCCTCAGCACTCAGAGAGCCGACAGGACTGTAGTATTCAAGGACTCATCTGAAAGAAGCCCTCCCTCTGCTCCCATGGCAAATGACCATTTATGGAACACAATTTACTTGGGAGATCTGGGTTCAAGTCCCTGCTCTGCTACAGGCTTCCTTGGGCACGTAACTTAGCCTCCCTCTGTGCCTCAGTTCGCAGTCTTCCCTAACCATTACTCTCTTGCTGAGTAGAGACATTTGTTTGCTGTACGATAGGAATTGCTACACAGGAGGAGATCAGTGGTCCCTCTAGTCCAATATACTGACATCAGCCAGTCCCAGAACCTTCAGAGGAAGGTGTAAAAAGCCAAGCGGTAGCAGTTATGGGAAAACCTACCACCATGGAAAGGTTCTTCGGACTTCCAGAAGATGGTTAAAGCCCTGAACCGTGAGTTTATAGCCCTTCCAAAACTCTTGGCTATTTTTTTTAAAACATACACTATTAGAACTAAGCTATTCTGATTAATCCTAAATGCCTAATGCCTTTTTTCAATCCTGCTAGGCTCTTGGCCTCAGTGATATCTTGTGGCAGTGAGTTCCGAAGGGAAGAGAGACACTGGGTAAAGCAACAGGTTGTTCCTGGATGGATGAGAGTCAGAGCAGCAAGCAGTGACCTCTTCTTCAGGGGAAATTGCTCATGTGGCTTCCAGGGTGGGGGCAATGAGAGCCCTGAAAGGAGTTGTCAAGAAAAATAACAACACTGAGGCGGGGAAACACACTAAGAAGGGTTAGTAAAAATATTTTAAATGAAAAATGTGCTGCCATTTGTAAAACACACGACACCAATTTCCATCCTCAATTACATGCATGATTTTAATCGCACTGAAGGTGTGTAACTGAGAGCAGGTTTTGGGACACTATCTTTATAAACCAGATGCTATTGTATTGTATTTTTGTTTGCTTTTTAAAGCCACGCGTTAGCTTTCACAGATCGGTTCCATTAGAATTTCTTATTGGATCATCTTCATTAACTACTCCATTCCCACCACAATTTCGATGCATATTGGAGAATCTGGTATGGAAAAGCTGCCTATAAAATATCTACGCCTTGCATTGTCAAAATGGGCACATGCACTGTCACGCTTATCAGTATGAATGGAATTTACCCGTAACGGCAGTTTGTCTCACTGAAAACTGGTTACATTCCAAATGCAAATAAAAGCCCCGTTCTGCATCCCTAGCTTCAACTGGACTACTCACATTAGTAAAGCTTTATTAGGCACATTTAGAGTACAGACAGATTGAAAGCATCTAATTCACATGCAGATCTGGATTTGAAATAACCCAAATTTGAGGGTGTGGAAGAGAATTCCAGGGGCTTGGTACAACCCACAATGCAGTTTGGAGCCACTTGCAACATTCAGATTTGAATTTGGGAACAGATTTCAGACACTCACAACATTTTAAGTGTGTTTGGATTCTCTCATCTATGTCCAGTTCAGCAAAGCACTTAAGCTTGTGCTGATCTTTAGATCCCGTTAAAGTCAATGGGACTTGCGCACATGCTTAATATCAAGCCGTGAATCCACATTTTGTTTTATTCATTGATTTTAAATGCTATAAAGAGTGAAGTGTTGTTATTAGCAAAAGAATGATGGATTCAAACACAAAGAGTGGTGGAATCTGCCAGCATTTCTCAGAACCTGCTTCTCTGGTCCATTTAAAAAAATGGAAGCCAGTCCTAATAAAGTAGATTGATCATAAAAATCTGCTGCCTCTTTGGAACAGACTTAAGCTAAATGGAGCCAATCACCTAGACAGACAGACAGAATAAACTTTTAATCACTAATTAGAACATGTTTTACTGAAAGATACAAATGTTCTGATGGCTAATTAATAGAGGCAGTGCAGGCTAACAGGATTTGGAGACGTGCATTGGCTAGGATGATGGTAATCAGAACCGATGCTGCAGGGGTTTAGTGGATTGCCTGCAGGAATCAAAGAAGAAATAAACGGTGGCTGAAATGACACAGCCTTACATAAATGACTAAGTAAGTTCTGGGCTTCTTCTATCTTCCTGCAAAGCATCACATGTGAGCCAATGCTGGAGGCAGGATATCAGACCTGACAGACCAGTGGTCTGATCTGGTATGACAGGAAGCAGGATGCCAGAACTGATGGGTCGATGACCTGATGTGCTATGAAATAGCCTATGCTCCTGCTGTGTGTTGCAGATATTAAGTGTAATACTCATAAATCAATTGAAAGCGATTAATCATTTACAAGAAGAAAGGGGAGAAAATGAAGGTCTGATTAGCTCATGATACTCCAACAGAACTCTTCCCCGGAGAAACCTTTGTGGTTGGAAAGCGCCTTTTCAAAGCCTATTAATTCTGCTTTTTAAAAAGAAGAGGCAACCTGAATGATTAAAAGGAAAAGTTAATGGCTCATGCTAACAGCTTTTTCAAATGACGTTTGTAACAAACACAGCGTGCTGGTTCTGTTCAGTACATTAAGGAACAATCAAACATGCAAAGAAACCTTCCCCCACTGTAAGGTGAGAGCTGAGAAAAATCTTCATTCCTGAGTTAACGAGTCTAGAGCGTTCACTATCCTGCAGGATTGAGGCCTCATTTGGTAAATCAAGATTAAAACAATGTTATCTCTTGGACAGGGGTGAGAAGGCCAGAGTGATCAGTGAAGTCTCTGCCTTTTGGTTTAACATGGGAGGGAGTGTTATCTAGTGGTGAGACCAGGGAACTGGGATTAAGAACACAAATTGGTCAATGACTGACTTGCTGTATAGCCTTGACAAATCCCATCTCCTCTCATTGCCTCAGGTTTCCTCTTCTGTAAAATGAAGAGCATAGGAACTGCCAGAGTGGATCAGAACCAAGGTCCATCTAGCCCAGTATCCTGTCTCAGAGTGGCCAGCACCAGCTGCTTCAGAGGGAGATGTCAGAACCCTGCACTAGCAGAAATGACTCCCACATCAGGTCTCATCCTTCTGATCAATAACCGTGAGAGATTGGCTTAAACCCTACAGCCTAAGGGCTTTACCTACCTCACAGAGGTGCCAAGCACTTAAATACATTAGCCCTTCATTCTCCTCTCCCTTTCAGTGGGGTTACTCCCAATGTCCACCAGTGAAAACAACCTGGTGTAAAACTATTATGAGAGGAGACCGAGGCCCATTAGCGTCTCTAAAGAGGGGCAAGACGCTGAGCCAGAAGGCACTAGCTAAGGCCCAGTCTACACTTAAAAGTTCGGTTGCCATAGCGACAGTGCCGAGGTGTGAAAAATTCACACCCCTGAGCGCTGTAGCTATGCCATCCTAACCTGGGTGAGGACAGGGCTAGCTACTGCCACTCAGAGAGGTGGATTACCTAGTGATGGGAAAACCCTTTCAGGAAACCTCTACACTGCAGTGCTACAGTGGCATAGCTACAGGCCGTACACATGGACTAGAGAACTGAGTTATCGCTATGAGGCCCGATCAGCTAAGTGAGTGGCCTTTTAGTTGCCACATTTACACACACATCCCGAAAAAATAGGAAATACACTGGCACTTTCTTGGCCCAGTTCCGCAGGGTTTAGTGACGTGACCTGCCCCGTCAAGCTGGGTTATAAAAAAAATTATAGACTAATGACTACATAACTTAAAGAGAAACCTCTGAGGATATAAATCCTAATATTATCCATTTGACATATGCCATGGCACTAATCCGTCCCCTTGCAGTGAAATAAATATTAAATGGGCCATCATTTGGTGACTGATTGAAAAAAAAAATCAACTTCTCAGCAGACTAGCTTTCACAGATGCATTTTACATATATTTTAAACACATTTCTTCTCTTTCCCCCACCCTATTCCATTTTTCCCGCCCAGCTGCCACACTTCTGGGGCAATTTTTTTTTGGTCATCTCAGGCCAATAGTACAATCTGCTTTAACAAACTTGCAGGGCTGCTTAGGTTAGCGACACCTACCTCCTTCCCCCACCTCCTGGCTAAGTGACCAGGGCAAATTAACAAAGCTGAGCCTTGCGTTGGTGTAATTTGCTGGAGGACGGCAACCTCAGGAGCAGTTTATTGCTCAGACAAAATTATTCTTTACCACCTTTACAGGCATTTAGGATCATTGGCTAAATCTATTCTGCTTAGTCCATGTTGAGAAGAGAGGGAATTACAAATGGCCATTTATTTACACATAACCACAGTTCGCCTGGCTAGACACAGATCAGTTCGGTCCTCTAGGATTTGACCGACTGAAGTGCTGTATAGTAGGGTCCTGTAACTGAGTTCACTCACCGCTAGGCACCTCCTGGTGACCGGGCATGGGGGTCGCAGCTCTTGCACTGGGCGGGGCGCCCGGCTGCTTCAGCGCAGTGGTGGTTTCTCCGTCAATAATTCAGCCCTCCGGCTGGGTCACCATCTTACAGTCCATCCCTGCTGGGGTCCCAGTCGTTCAAACGACAAGTCCCCAAAACGTCCAACAAAAAGAAAAATCCGTCCCGCACTCTGGGGCTCTTCCTCAGCCATCCTCAGCTCAGTCTGTAGCCCCCTTGCTGGGCCCAATAGCCTGTGCAGTGGGTTTATACCTCCCCATTCCTGAGAGCTGGTAGGGGAATCCAGTCCCACCCTCAAGTCTGAGCACTGCCTCAGGATCCTGGGCTGAACAGCTAGGTCTGCTCCTTTACCTGTGCTGCAGCTTTCTCTGGGCCACTTCCTACCCAGCCTCTCAAGTCCTCCCCTGCTTCTCTCTGTGTCTTCCCCACTTAATCAGGGTCTCCCCCAGGCCTCCCTGCCTGGGCAGCTTTCCTTAGCTTCTTGCCTAGCTCGTCCTCCACCCCTTACCCAGCTGGAGTTTATCACCTCTTAATCCTGGCTCCATTCCCACTAGTGCAGCCTCCTTCTGCTCATTATGGGGAATTATTGATTCCCTCCAGGTGGGGGTCATTCTGTAATCAGGTTGGGTTAGCCCCAGGGTATGGCGCAGGGTAGTATAGAGACTGTTTCTTACTTCTAAAGTAGAGGATTAATGTAGTGGCAAGTTACAGCCAGGCAGCAGAAAAGCTGCTACAAATTCTGACGTTTAAAGGGGTACTGTCAACTTAAAGACCATACTTCTGTCTAGTTTTTTAACTATTCGTTGTTGCAAATGACCACTAATGTTACTAAGAGATCAGACATTGAAATATATTTTCTGCTATTTATTTTGTGCCCTGGCAGCACTTTGCAGATAGGCTGCTTTAAAAAAAAATACTCCAGCCTATAACTGCACAGCTCCCATTACATCTCAGCATCCCAGCACGGGTCAGTTCCACCATTTCCCATGTATGGGGAGTGTATGTCCTGATCCTGCAACCACTTAAATCACACACTTAATTTTACTCAGCCGAACGGTCCAGATTACTCCAGGGCATAAAGTTACTCACGTGCTTAAGTGTTTGCCTTAAGTCTCCTTCCATTTGTTTATGGGTCTTTCCTACAGCAACATGCCACATTGATGTCAATGGGATTTAGGTGTCTGGGTGCTTTTGCAAATCCCTCTAAAGGCCTATGGGCATCTTTAGGCACTTAAATACCTTTAAATCTGGCCATAAGTGCTGTAGAAGTGGAAGTCCCATTTTCAAAAATGACCTAGCCAAAATTTAATTGCAAGTACCACCAAGGTGCCATGGGGACAGAATTTTAAAGGTATGTAGGTGCCTAAAGATGGAGATAGGCACCTACTATATCAAAGCATCTAGGAGCCCCAGTCGTCAATCAGGACCCCACTGTGCTAGATGTTGTACAAAAGAAAGAACCAAAGAAGAGTTCCTGCCCCAGAGATCAATGGGATATTAAAAAGCACCGACGCAGGTCCCATTGATGTCAACCTTGTACAACCTTATTTTCTAGCATACTAATACAATTAACTTTTCAGCAGACACCTGTTGTAATCTTTAGTTCCCTTCAATCCTTCAAATAACCATACATGAGCTTACATTTCCCTCTGCCACGCACTATCAGAAGCTTTTGACCTGAATTGCAAATTCCAAAACTTGCAAAAAGTATTAAATTCTAGTGGAAGGTTTACACAGCCTAGAAATTTCATTTCTCTCTGTTTGCTGTCAGCTTTTTCAGAGCAGCTCAGATGTACTAGTTTTCATGACAACACATAGAATCTTTAAAAAAAAATCCTACCAAAATTGTTTTATGCAGAAGGATTACAGAAAAAGAATGAACACTTCTTTCTGTGTTTCACAGCCTGTGCTGAAGCGTTGTTAAAGTCCTTACAAATATTGTAATAGGTGCTTTCTTTGCAGTGCTGTACTTTCTGTATATCTGCATTGTCCTTGCATCACATGTACAAATAGTCCATTGATAAGGATCTGGAAGGCTCCCACAGCAAGGATTTACAAACTATAAACGGAAAATCCTCACCTGTCATCAAATTGCAGCCACATGTGGGGCAGAGCATGGTAACTGTCTGATAATACACAGAGACACTACATAACAGTCCTGGCCAGTAAATGAAGAAAATCCTATCTTACTGAAATGTTAAAGAGCTATAAAGATATAATAATAAATAATAATAATAATAATAATAGGTATTTAGGAAGTTTTAACAGGTTTACAAATCATTGCTATGTAAAATCAGAAACAAAATGATAATCATTCCAACAGAGATTTTATTTTTTGGTATTATTTCTACCTTATTTATTATTATAAACTAGAAAGGGAATTTAGACAGACCGTAATCAACAGAGCTGGGAGAATACTGCCCAAACATCTTCTGTGCATATCCACTTGAATGTGGAACAGTGAGGTTTACTGGTTTCAGGTGAATTCTAATCCAGGGATAGTGAAAAGGTCTGGCAAAAGTCAACACAAACCTTGCTAGGTTCCATCATTATAATGAAATATAAAGCCTGGCACAAATGTTTCAGGTTTTGTTGCAAAAGTCTGAGCTTAACCAGTGACAAAGGGTCAATTTAGTGGGTGGCCTTGAAGGGAACCTGAAAGCAGAATCAGACTTTGAATTGCCTGTGCTAAGTGGCTAAAGAAAGCTATGTGCTTGAAGGAGATACGCTTAGTGGCTGGGGCAGAACAATAATGACTGTTCAGAGTAAGCTCATGCAAGCACCTAAGTCAGTCACGGTGCTGAAGTAAAGGCAAATGCTGCTAAAGTCACAAATTTGGAGGAAGCGGTGAAAAAAATGAGCAGCTTTTTGCAGCAACGCTTGAAACAGTAAAAGAACTCGTTTGGTCCCTTTTCGGATGGAAAAAACATAATACATTAGTTTGCAACAATAAGACAAACAGCACAGCCAGTCTGCACAAAGAACTGCGCCAAAGGGCTTCTGCTGAATCAGTGATGCAGGAATTTGGAGCAACATACATGCAGGCTGCATGCACAAACAACATCTGAATCAATACGCAGTGTTGTAGCCATGTTGGTCCCAGGATATTAGAGAGACAAGATGGGTGAGGTAATATCTTTTATTGGACCAACTTCTGTTGGTGAGAGACAAGCTTTCGAGCTACATAGAGCTGTTCTTCAGGTCTGGGAAAGGTACAAAGAGTGTCACAGTTAAATACAAGATCCAAGAGATAGTTTAGCATAAGTAGTTAGCATATATAGGGGCGGCGGGTTTGTATAATTTTTGGTGGTGCCCAGAATGGGTCCAAGTCCCGCCCCCCCTACCTACCTCGTAAGCCAATTTTTTTTAAAATATTGTAAAAATGGACTGGAAACAGTAGGTGTTTAAGTTTTCCTATATTGCACAATGTGGAGGTGGAGGGGGGATGAGGGCTCTGGCTAGGGGTGCAGGCTCTGGGGTGGGGCTGGGGATGAGGGGTTTGGGGGTACGGGTGGCTCCAGGCCCCAGCATGCCAAGCGTGTGCTTGGGGCAGCATGCTGCGGGGGGCGCTCTGCTGGTCGCCGGGAGGACGGCAGGCGGCTCCAGTGGACCTCCCGCAGGCGTGCCTGCAGAGGGTCTGGGAGGTCCACCGGAGCCGCGGGACCAGCGGACCCTCTGCAGGCACGCCTGCGGGAGGTCCACCAGAGCCGTGGGACCGGCGACCAGCAGAGCGCCCCCCGCGGTGTGCCGCCGTGCTTGGGGCGGCGAAATGGCTAGAGCCGCCCCTGTTTGGGGGTGGGGCAGGGGCTCAGGGCTAGGGCAGAGGGTTGGGGTGCAGGGGTGAGGGGTGTGAGGTGGGGCCAGGGCTGAAGGGTTCACGGTGCAGGAGGGAGCTCAGGGTCGGGCAGAGGGTTTGGGTGCGGGAGGGTGAGGGCTCTGTCTGGGGGTGCAGACTCTGGGGTGGGGTGGGCGGGGACGGAGATGAGGAGTTTGGGGTGCCAGGCCCTGAATATTCCTGGAGCTCGGGCACCACAGGCTAGGGTGACCAGATGTCCTGATTTTATAGAGGAAGTCCCGATATTTGGGGCTTTGTCTTATATAGGCGCCTATTACCCTCCACCCCCGTCCTGATTTTTCACACTTGCTGTCTGGTCACCCTACCACAGGCCCATACAACTCGCCGCCCCTGAGCACATATTCTAAGCCAACGGGACAAATTCAAGATGAAGTGGCCCATTATTACTCCATTGTCCTAGGACAAAAGGGGGGATTATTAGATCACATACTGTAATAAGCCATAAACGCGGTGTCTTTATTAAGAGTGTGATTTTTACAGTCTAGCAACGTTATGAAAGTTAATCTCCGAGGCTAGGGTGATCAGGTGTCCGCATTTCTAAGGGAAAACCCGGCCGAAAAGGGATCCTAGTGGCTCTGGTCAGCACCGTTGACTGGGCCATTAAAAGTCTGGTTGGTGATGTTGCGGGTCTAAGACAGGCTAGTCCCTACCTGTCCAGGCTGGCACCGCGCTGCGCCCCAGAAGCAGCCAGCAGGTCCGGCTCCTAGGCAGGGGAGCCACAGGGCTCCGCGCACTGCCTCCACCCCAAGCACCAGCTCTGCACTCCCATTGGCCAGGAACTGGCCAATGGGCACTGGGGGGGGGCGGTGCCTGCAGGTGAGTGTGACGTGTAGAGTCTCCTGGCCCCCCCACCTAGGACCCAGATCTGCTGGCTGCTTCCAGGGTGTGTGCAATGCGGTGCCAGGACAGACAGGCAGCCTGTTTTAGCCCCCTGCCATGGCACCGCTGACTGGGAGCTGCCCAAGGTAAGCCCACACCCCAACCCCAAGCCCCACCCCCCTACCCCAGCCCTGAGCCCCCCCACAAACCCAGACCCCTGTATGAGTTCATTTGAGAGCACAGGGATTGTCTGGTTTCACCCACACAGTTGTTACTGGGGCATTTAGTGCACTGGATGAGGTACACCACATTTTGTGATAGGCATGTGTAGGACTCATGGATCTTGACAGGTGTGTTGTGGTTGGTGTGGATCATTGTAGCAGTGGAGATATGTCTGCAGGTTTTGAATCTGTTGTTCTGGCAGGCCTAGTGCCGCTTTGAGTTGGTGGGCCCTGGTCTATGGGGACTTGGGGAGCTTGTTTTTGATGACGAGCTTGGAGAGGTTGGGGGGTTGTTTGAAGGCCAGAAGAGAGGTTTCAGGAAAGCGTTCTTTCAGGATGGGGTCCCATTGAGTATGGTTTGTAGTTGTTTGATGATGCCCTGTATGGTTTCCAGTGTCTTTCTTCTCTATACATTTGATTTCTAAATGAAAATAATAGCTACATATTAAGGAAATGTAATTGGGTTTGAGGCTGCAGGACCAGCTATGAAGGTACAGAGCTAGATTCCTGACTCACCCTGGTAGCCAAAGCAGGGTCTGATTAGCATCATTTGGGAACAAAAAGGACCAACAGTCTCCCTGTAGCAAGAAGGAAAAGCTGGAGGGTTCTGTAGGGAGAAATCCTAATTCGACCACCCCAGGACAAAGAGTGGGGGCTAAGGCTTATGTTTGTACACACAATCCTGTCCTAGGAATGAGATACTTTTAATAAATAGAGGCAAACCATCCCAAGTGGAGTTGTTTGAGGGGTGGAGGAGAGTTGGGGGTGAATTTGGACAATATCCGTTGTGTGTCTCCTCTGTCATGACTCAGGTGGAGGCACCCACCACCTGCTTACTGGGTGGAACTAAAATATGGTCTCAATTCACACAACACTGGTGATACAATGAAGCGGCAGAATCGGCCAAATACAGGGGTAAAATGGGTAGGACAATTTCTGGACCTGAGCTTGGGAGAAGACCAGCGATGGGTGAACCTTGGAATGTTAGATTACGTTAAACACACAAACTTTCTGATGCTTATTTGAACTTTACCCGATCAAGCATGAGCAGCACAAATGGGCAGGGAATGTCTAATCCCCAAATGAGCTGGGACTACCATGAGGTCAACAACTTTTTAAAACAAAGGCTAGAAGCCTGGATCTTGTCCTTATTACATGGAAGAGGTGGGGGCTGTGTAATACCTGCTGGGACTTTAAACAAACTAAATCTGAGCTCGGTGTAGCTCGAAAGCTTGTCTCTTTCACCAACAGAAGTTGGTCCAACACAAGATATTACCTCGCCTGCCTTGTCTCTCTCTGAAACAAAACAAAGTCAGCGGAAGTGCCCTTGGAATCTAAAACATCTGATTCTTCCCATGGCCAAGACAATGCTGTAGATCAGAGGCACAATTTAAAACTCAGCAGTCTGGGTTTTCCCCGCCCCCTGAAAACACAGAGCGTTTAAAACTATTTCTGGAATTATTTCCACCTTTTCAGCATCCATCAGCGTGTCTGTCAAAGTGCCAGCACGTTAAGCAATATTTCACCCGATGCTTACTCCGTTTGCAGCCTGTCACGCTGCCGTTCCCTTCGTGGCTCTGCTTACTCCAGCACTAGCTTTGCAAATGCCCAGACAATATAAAAAATTTTCATTTGCCTGGCTTCTTGCTGTACTTACCATCCCCCTAACCCCAGCCAGTGATTTGTGTGTTTTAGGTCCCAGTTGTGCAGGCTGCTACACAGAGTAAATGCCATTATGTCACACACTATGCTAAAGCCTTCTTTTTTTCTGGGGCTCTCTACTTACATATTCCATGCCAATGGGCTTTTAATGATGTTCTAATGCAGTGGTCCCCAACGCAGTGCCCGCGGGCACCATGGTGCCCGTTGGGGCATCTATGTGTGCCCACGTACTGGCCGGCGGACGAGCATCCGCCAAAATGCCGCTGAAAAGCAGTGTCATCAAGAGGTCTTGCCGCTGAAATGCCACCGAAAAGCGGCGTCACCAATAGGTATCGCTGCCGAAATGCCGCTGTGACGCCTCTTGACGTCGCCGCTTCTTGGTGGCATTTCGGTGGATGCTTGTCCACCAGCCACGGTCCTCAGTGGCTTGTCGTCCGGCGCCTGCCACCCGGAAAAGATTGGGGACCGCTGTTCTAATGGTTTCTTGTTAGCTGGGGGTGGGGTGGGGGGAATGTTAACAAGGGGATTTCCACTGGCCTGGGATGAAGTCAATGACCTACAGGAATAAGGTCTTTCTATCCATCTTCTCTCTGGGTGTTGACGGTGGGTCTGGGGGTGAGGCAATGACAGTGCCGGAGCCCAGAAGACTGGTCACCCATTGCTCTACTGAGCTGTTGATAAAGAGCGTAATTGCCATTGCTTGATGGCCCTAATAGACAAGGTCAGACCCTGCCATACTACTCATGGATGGATGGGGAATATTGGCCTAGCACATCTCTTTCTTCGATGTATTTTCTCTCAGATAATCATTAGTATTGCCAATCCCAAGCATTCCAAAACCACAGAAATCATGAAATTGGTTTAAACATCGTGACTTTAAAAAGGCAAGTTGGGTTCTTTTTATTTACTTTTTGGGTTTTGAACCATTAGGCTACATCCAGGTTAAGTTTCTTGGCTTTTCTTCACCATCATGAGGGCCAGAACCTTTATTTTTAATCCCAAAATGAAAGCTGAGATTTTCACATATTCACATGACTCCAGGAGCTGGCGCTTTAAAAAATCCTCAAATATTGTGAGAGTTGGCAACACTTTATAGGAATCAGATCTCAATGGTTGAGGGAACCCCCTCCTCCCAAAAAAGCATTAAAGACTGCATGCAGTGGTCGCTAATGAAGAGTCAGCATTCATCCCTATGGTTAAAGCGCGTTGTTCTGGGATACTGCAGTTGAATGGCAAGCAATTGTGGGATCTCAGATAGCACAGTGTGGTTGGTTTTACAATACCGGCCGCAGTAGATCTATTTCACAAGCACTCACAAAGCAGTTTAAAAGCTTTGATAGCGGCAGTTCATGCCTGCCTGGAATTAAATAATGGACTAGATTACAAAGTTAATAAAAGTGACAGGCTTTTATTAATCTTAGCTCTTGCCATAATGCTCCGAGACAACAGACACCAGTTTTGACAAAGTTATCATTGCTTCACACACGGCGAGCTGAGTGCTTAAAGAAAAAGAAAAAAGAAACCCAAAAAAACGGCAAACATAAACCTTCTGACACTACCATCAGCATCAGCAACATTTATGTAACATAGGAAAGCCAGGAATTCCAGATCCAGGAAAGGACGAATGCCCCTTTCCGTCCCTCCATTCGGATATGGTGCTAACTGACAGCAAGGCCAGGATATCATAGGCAAGGCGTGAGGTTAGTGACAGCGAGCATCAGATGCTCCGAGGACAGTAGTTCTGTGCTAGTTATGGAGAACGCCTGCGCGGCTGTTGGTCATGGGAACGTCACGCGCCATCAGTACTGTATGCTAGCAGAGTCCCGCAAGTTGTGCTCTGCAGAAGATCATAAAGGCAAAGAAACATGAGGAGCCAAAATGTTTGTGCATGGCTGAAAAGGAAGCCATTAATTACTCACATGAACAGCTTGTCATAGCTGCATTCCCTTTAGGCCTCTGCTAAAATCGTTCCTTTGAAGAGTTGACATTAACCAGGTCCACTGCTCTTCCTTTTTTTCCCACGTGCATGGATTCAAACCAGCAATGTGAGTATGGTGCAATTGCACCAGAGGCCATCTACTCCTTTGGAAATATCCCCTGGCACTGAGCGAAACGTTGGATTAAACACCAACACAGCAATTTTCAAAAGCTTGCCCCCACCCCTCCCAACAGCTGCCAGGTGGCAAGAGAAAAGGCAACCATGGGTGGCTAGACATGTGATTCCTGCATCTTGGCAGGGGGTAAGACTAGACGACCCTTGCGGTCCCTTCTTACCCTATGGTTCTAGAATTCTGATTTGGAGGTGTTTGGGGGTGGGGGTGAAATACCCCCTAGCAGGAGCCGTGCATTTTAAAATCCTCAAGGGCTCTAATTGCCACGCTAATAACAGAAGGTTTGATGCCGCATTGCAAATTTATAAGCAGTACAAGATAAGTTGCTCGGCATGTATCAAATGTGCCGTTGTGCTCACACCACGGTGCGCCACTTGAAGGATCTTAGTCACTTAGCTTTCTGATTGCAGAGCAGTTTGCCGACGCCATTCGGAAGTGAGAGAGATGGAAAAACAAACACTTAAACCTTTTTATTTTGAGCAAAACAGAATTTGTGATGAAAACGGGATCGCTCACAAGCCCAACGCCACCTTTGGATGGCACAGTGAGAAGGAGCACGTTTGCTCCTGGGCGGCGAAGGTGCTGTGGAAACAACGGATGCAAAAGGCTTCAAGATTGGAAGCTCTCTGCGGCAGGCATATCTTTGCATTATACGTGTGTGCAGTGTTGCGCGTGTTAGGGCTTCAGTTGGAGGCTTTTAGGAGCTACCTCAATAAATAACAACAATAATAATAATAATAATGGAAAGACAATTGATCCGAAATTGAAAGCGGCTTCTCACAGTGAAAAAATGAAGACATTCAAGCTGAAAAAGGAAAGGAAGACTGGTCCAGTGGTCCAGGGCTTTAGCCTGAGTCCAAAAAGACCCAGATTCAATTTTTGGCTCTGCGACAGACTCCTTATATGACCTTGGGCAAGTCACTTAATCTCTTTGTTCATCAGTTCCCTATCTGTAAAATGGGGATAATAGCAGTCCCCTACCTCACAGAGACATTGTGACGATAAATCTATTAAAGATTTGTGGGGTGCTCAGATAGCACAGTAATGGAGGCCATATATGTACCGTAGACAGATGGAACAACTAGTATTATGCAATCTCTGTCTCATCTTAAGCAGGGTTATTTTTCATTGACAGGTGAAGTGAAGCAGAATATTCCCATTCTTTGTATGAAAATATGCTGTGAAACAAACCTAGAAAACGCAGAATGTTTTAGCACTGCGTTTCCTCAGACTATGAAATGCCAGAGAGCCATCAGCACACGCAGGAGGTTGCACCACAGAGAAACTTCATGTTTAGACACGATTCTGACGGAGCGAAAGAAACGTGGTCTTCGTGGTTACAGCATGTGACAGGGAGTCAGCCCCCACAGAGGCACAAATGCAACCAGAGTGAATTGAATTCTTTAGCTGAGTGAAAACTGGCGTAAAACTTGCTTGAGGAATTTGCTCAATTGTTCTGCTGCATAAAATGCTTTTCAAAGCTCTCCGGGAGGGCTTCAGCAGCTATTGAAAGTTACCGTACAGTTTGGAAAATCATCAACTCTCTTTTTATTTTAAAAAGGCCTGTTACTTTTGTGAAGGTTGCAACTATCCTTTACCGCACTACACATTTAGGCCCCGATCCTGCACTTGGGTCTCCATGGGCAGACTCCTGCGCTCAGGGGGAGCCTTATTGATTTCCACTGGGCCCCCAGACTCACTCTGCCGGCATGGATCCAGTTATTTTGTTGGTATTGCCATGGCACCTAGAGGCTCCAGCCAAGATCTGGGCCCCCTTGTGCTCGGCACCGAACACACAGTAAGAGGCAGCCCCCCTCCTGAAAAGCTTACAAACTAAACAGACAGGACAGAAAAAAAAGGTGGGAGATGGAGAGATTAAGTGATTTGCCCTAATAATAATAGGTGACACAGAAAATCTGTGGCAGAGAGAGGAATTTAGCCAAGTTCCCAGACCCTTAACCATAAAACCAATCCCCCTCACTGGATCCTGGTAATCTGGAAACTAGTCCAGGACCAAACAGAGACGGTTTGCTCAGGCCAAAAGCTGTAACACTGTTTCCTTTTTCAATAATGAGAAATAGCAGTGGGTAATAAAGCAACTTCTGGAATTATTAACTTTAGTTCCAGAAAAAACGCAAACTCAGTGAAGGACGCTATCGTGTGTCTTGGCAATACCCCACCTGGGTCCCTGACTGGGAAAAAATAAAAAGCTATGAAGAATGCATTGGGTTTTATTCAGCTCCTGATTAAGTGCCAGTGCAGAGATATGATGTATGAAGAGTAGGGTGGATGCAGACATTTTAATCACTCAGACCAAGAGAGAGCTGCTGCTTAATGGAACTGTCGATCTTACTGACAGCCTACATCCGTAAATTCAGGCTTAGGAGCTGATGTTAGTGTTACCCCCTCGATGTGCCTCCTGCATAACTCCACAACAAACGCAGCCCACTATTTACACAGAGGCAAACCCCTTAATCATTGATTTCTAAGCAAAGGAAGAGAGAGCTTGGCCATCCCCAGACCCATTTATCCGAAGTTCTCCCCCTGCTAGGTCTGTATTTGTAGTCCATAACTGCCTACTGCCGGGTTTCCTTTCACTTTCCTCTGCAACTGCCGATGGAGGCGGGATACTGGCCCACGTCATACGGCCGTTCCTGTGTTCCTCTAACACTGGTGTGAATGTATTATGGATACAGAACCATCGTCACAGTGCTCACAATCCCATATTCATTTGGCTCACGTGACTTACGGTTACAAGACCCTCCCTCCAGTGCTTACTTTGTGCCAGGGCTGATCCCCGGCACCTCTAGGCTTGGCAGTTCATAGCCCCGGCTCCTGTGGACTTGCTGCATCGGTTATGAATGTAAAAACATTGCTTGAGGCCCGGCACCTCTTTCATTACAAATTAAGCACTGCCTCCCTCTGTACTTCCCTCCCTGCTTGTCTGTCCCTCCATACAATCTGGCCCTTGGGGGTGCAAGAGCCATCTCCTTTGCTCCACCTGAAAAAGGCTTCTTGTATTTCTGCCCTCCCCTGCACTGACTCTCCATCCCTTTTCAATCTCAGAGGAAATGTTCACCTTTCCTCCCTTCCCAATGCCTGTTCATTCTGCTCTCCGCTCCATTCTTCATGTCTGTAATCATGTTATTGAAACTTCATACAGTATTTGGGGACGCTATAAATGATGCTATAGTTGTTGTGTGACTTAATGGCCATTATCTTCCCCTGGACAAATAATTTTTAAAGAACTAGAAATTAATTCCACTTCTACACGCCTAGGGTGGGCACCATGCCTCTCTGTGTTTGTGTACAGCCCCTAGCACAATGGGACTGTAATCTTGAGTGGGTCTTCTGGGCACCACGATGTACCAGTAATAAATAATATTCATATATTCATGTTTGTTCTTGGAGTATATAGAGAAGTCTAGCAAAAAATTCCATCAGAGGGGCGCTTGCATTGCTCCACCACACATGCTGTACAATCGTGTGCTGCTGTCATCTAGTGGATGGAATGAGAACTGCTTAACTGTGTGTCATAAGACCTCTATAGCTATTAGAAAATCTTCTTTTATCCAAATGGCAGGTGGCTGTATCTTCTCTACAGTAGGACCTGAGATCCAAATCTGATGTCCTCATGACGTTTCAAGTGACAATGATATATGAAGCACAGTGAAATTGTCAGATGGTCATGAAATTGCTACACCACAAAAATCTTCCATTAAATGTATATTTAAAACTAACTTCCATACACAGTGTCCCACGCAATTAAATAATTAGTGTAGATTACTTTTTTAAAAAAAAATCAGTGCAAAGAGCAACATTTATAATTGACAATAATTGCTGCCAGCTTTACAGTTCATTAATTATAGTAAAAGCACTTTTAATGGATTTGACACAGCCATGCTGAAATCCTGGCTGTCACGGATGCAGGAAAAGGCAATGAAGAAATGCCAAGGATTTTGTGGCCTAAATTATCAGAAGTACTTAGTGATGTGGGTGCCCAATTTGGGACACCTTTAAAGCGACCTGTTTTTCAGAAAGCACTGAGCACGCAACATCTGAAAATCAGGCATGGTAAGGTGTCTTAAGCTGGGCACCAAAATCACTAGTTATTTTTGAAAATTAAAGCCTGTCTCTTCCCTACTCTCCCTAGCTTATCAGTGAACCAGGAACAAGACTGCTGAGATATACCCTATGGAAGGGGGAACACCTGGTTTTATTTGAAGCAAAAATGTCTCTTTCAGGGCAGGTCTACGCTACAAATTTACATTGGTGCAGGTGCACCAATGCTCTCCCGTTGGCTTAATAACTCCACCTCCGTGAGAGGTGGTAGGTATGTCGGTGGCAGAAACTCTCCCACTGACATAGCACTGTCCACAAGAGGGTGTGGGGAGGCAAGCTTGGTATAATTACATCACTCAGGGGTGTGCATTTTTCACACCTCTGAATGACGTCATTATACTGAAGGAAGTATGTAGGAGACACTGAGCCTCAGCGTATCATCAATTCAGTACAAGTGCATGGCCTGAAAACAAGAACTAGCAACCGTAGAGAGCTGTGCAGACAAATATATTATGAGTACAGAGCTTATTTTAATTTTGGATTCTACCTCCTGCATTGGGAGGGGAATATGGGGCGGGGGGAGAGATGGAGAGATTTATCTGCTCCACTTTGATACCCTCGAAAAATTCACTGCATCAGAGCAGGGAAGCATGATGATAAAGGGAGGAAAGGGGAACTCGGGAAGAGAGATGAAATGGGAATTTTAAAATGTGGACAAGGAGTGATGGGAAAGAAGGAAGAGAATATGCATTATCTGAATAGGACACAAAGGATCTGAAACTATAATAAGAAGCATTGCCAACTCTCACTATTTTATAGTCTAGCAATAATTTGTGCTTTTCTTGAAGTCTCAGCTCCTGGAGTCATATGAATACGTGAAAACCTCAGCCTTCACTTTAAAAAAGTATGTTTATAACCCTCATGTAGTCAGGGAAAAAGCTTGAAAATGTGACCCCATGTACTATTCAGACTCAAAAACCAAGGCAAAGAAAAAGAACCCAAAAGCAATTTTAAATATCTGATGACTTTTTCAGACAAATTCATGGTTCTGCAGAGGCCCGAATCATGATTTTTGAATGCTGGGATTGACACTATGACAACAAAAATAATAACTATTAGTGTTATTAGTGGCAGACAGATACCCAGGAAGCAGTCATACAGAATGAGAACTAAAGGAGATAGTCACCGATCATCTGGATTTGCATTTGCAATGAAATATGGCAGCAGAATAAAGACTATATAATTTTGGGCTGTGTACTCCAAGGCATCACATCATGGACGCTACTGATACAGCTTTGATAAGATGTGACCTGGACTGTGCTTGGTTCTGGGCACTTTATCAGAAAGAAACTGACGAAAGTAAGAAAAAGAATAACACTAATTACCAGGGGGCTTTAAGGATTTGGAGGAAAGATTTTTTTGGGTGAGATCTTCGGTTAGTGTGAATAACTAACTCCACTGATTTCACCAGGTGAAAATCTGGCTCAATATATACAGTTTGACTAAGCAACAACAGGGGAACAGAAATGCCTACAAATAACTGAAGGGTGTAAACACCCCACAAAGTAGAGGAATAGGGTAATTCGCAGTGATACAATTAGGAGCAATGAGATAAAATTAATTTTAATAGGTGTCAGGAAAAACTTCTTCTGAATCTTTACCTCCCACACTGCATATAATCAAAAATACCAATGAGCAAAACACACAACAGTGTAAAAGATCTGGGATTAAGCTCAGTTTGATGCATGGATTACGTCACTATGGCCTAAATCATGGAATTACTCCTATCCCTGTTTGGGGGGGGACAGTAAATGACTCGGCAGATTAACACTGTCAAGTTTTTATTAATTTAAATCCTAATCACAGAATCCAGATCTGATTTTAAATTGGCCCCATTCCAAAATGGAACCTAGTAAACATCTAAAAGTGAATTGCCTTGATTTTCAAAACAAATACAGACAGACACTGGGCCCAAATAGAAGCACCCCAAACCACTCACGCACTTGGGCCCTGATTCAGGAACGCACTTAAACATGCACTTAACCGAAAGCGTGTGCTTAACCCCCACCAACTGAAATTCAATTTACGTACCTTTTTAAAGTTAAGCATATGCTTAACTGAAGCAAGGAACTGAAGGAAATACATGAAACAGCCAATATCACGTACAACTGCATGCGCTATTAAGTGATTTGTAATCATCACTTCAAGCCTAGACCTTCTCTCTCAATTTCAGTGGCTTCAGGCCAGATTTCTTTAGGACTGAATGGAGAGAGATTTTAATTTTTCATAAAGTGCTTTTGCCTTTCCCTGCAAAGATGGAGAAGGGAATGGGTGGTGGGGGGGGAGGTCAATGCTTTGTATCTGTGACATTAAATCTACTTCTTCTATATCAGCCTGGATTCTTAAGATCGGGGGCTCCTGGTTGATTGACTGTATTACTTTGAACAAAGAAAAAATACCAAATATGGATTCAAACTCCACCTTCACAACTGTCAATATTAATGTAGGTTTTCAGGTTTCACTGACTTAGATCTATGTTTACACAGGGGAAACCAAAAAATATTTTGTATTCTCTGTGCAGAGTAGGTGATTAAGAGACCCACCTTTTTCCTTCCTTAATCCCAATAGGCGCTGATATTTTTTTCTTTCCCATTAGGTCTACATTTTAGATACAGTGTCTTACAGATTATACATGTCGGGGCAGATTCTGATCTCTGTTACACAGGGCAAATCCAGAGTCACTCCAGAGAGCCGGATGCTGATGGTTCCATCAGGACTATTCCGGACTCACTCCCACTGGGAGAGATTCTTATGACACTTTAGGCCTTGTCTTCACTACCAAAGAGTGTGTTCTTAAATCATGTTAACTAACTCAAAGTAAAATCCTAGTGAAACTAAGGAAGTTTGTAGGTTTCACGTGAGTTAGCTGGTCGATCTGCTAACTCATGTGAAACCTATAAACTTTCTTAGTTTCACTAGGATTTTACCTTGAGTTAGTTAACTAAAATTAGCTATAATTTAGATAGGAGTTTGCAATGTTAAGAATACATCTTTTTTATTTTTAGAGTGAAGACAAGGTTTTATTCTGGCTTTACACCAGTGGGAGTACTTTTGATTTATACTGGTGTAATGCGAAATCAGAATTGGGCCTAGTGACTTGTTCTACCGCAATGGAGTTACTTCAGGGTTTACAGCAGCGTTAACCTTGATACAGATCTGGCCCAGTTTCTTTGTCTCAAGCTAATTGCTTCTGTTTTTATAGTCAGTATTTCCTTAGAAGCTACTGTTAAAACTAGACCTTTGTGATCTGAGGCTGGGATTTTCAAAGCAGCCTAAGGGAGTTAGGCACCCAATTCCCAAATAATTTCCCCATTCTCTCAGCTTCTCTTGAAAATGCCATTTTAAATATCTAAGCCTTTCTTCGAATGACACAGGCAATGAAGCAGCTGACCTCAGAATGTGATCTATACATGAAGGACCCATCATGCTTAGGGTTGCCAACTTTCTACTCACACAAAACTGAACACCCTTGCCCCGCCCCTCTTCCGTGGCCCCGCCCTCGCTCACTCCATCCTCCCCTCCCTCTGTCACTCACTCTCCCAACCCTCACTTACTTGCTCATTTTCACTGGGCTGAGGCGGGGTGTGTGTAAGGATGCAAGGGGGGGGGGTGAGGGCTCCGGCTGGGGGTGTGGGCTCTGGGGTGGGGATGTGAGTTGAGGAGTTTGGGGTGCAGGATGGTGCTCTTGACTGGGATCAAGGGGTTTGGAGGGCGGGAGGGGAATTAGAGCTGGGGCAGGAGATTGGGGTGCCGGGGGGGGACTCAGGGGTGCAGGCTCCAGGCGGCGCTTACCTCAAGCAGCTCCCGGAAGCAGCGGCATGTCCCCCATCCAGCTCCTATGCGGAAGCATGGCCAGATGGCTCTGCACGCTACCCTGTCTGCAGGCGCAGCCCCCACAGCTCCCACTGGCCACGACTCCTGGCCAAAGGCAGCTGCAAGGGCAGCGCTTGGGGCAGGGGCAGTGGCTGCACCTCTGCATAGGAGCCGGAGGAGGGACATGCCGGCTGCTTCCCGGGAGCCAGGCGGAGGCTAGCAGGGAGCCTGCCACCCCTGCTGCGCAGCGCCGCCAACTGGACACCTGGTTACCCTATGCTTTAAATTTACTACCCTGAACTAACAAGAATCTTTTTAAAAGGCAGTGACTGGTGACTCAAGGCATATAATAGGTTACTTTAATGTAACATAAGGTAAATTTTTTCAACCCATGACCCCGCTACCAGGGGGTGGGGAGGGCACGGACGGGGCAAGGCAGGGCGCAACCCTCAAAAGTTTGAGGACCACTGGTCTACAGTCACACTGGCCTTTTCTTAAGGCTTACTCTTTCCTAGGCCTTCCCCAGCTCCATGCTTTGGTGCACACTCCTGCAGGACCTAGACCTGTGCCCATGCCAGAGCTCACTGACAACTCCCTCCCCTCTTGTCAGGTGGCTTTTAGACCTTCTGACCTCCAGGCGCCCAGCCTGGCATAGCAAGGAGTGCATCTTCCCTTTAGTCAGGCTGTGAGATCCTGGAAGTCAACAACTTCCCCCACTGCCTTTCAAGTGTTTGATGGGCTGTTTCTTATCTGGAGAACCCTTCCGTTGCCTTCCTGCATGGTCTCCATTGAATTCAAGCATTACAAGTGTATAATGAACATTCCACTGTCCCAGGAAAAGTGATAGTGTCTCTCTCAATAACTAGGTTGAATACAAGGAGTTTTAAATGATTATGCAGCATCTCTACCACCTATATCGCACATCCACCATTGACCCCCTGTGGCAAGAGTCTTCAGATCTGCGGGCTTTGGTTTGGCCTACTATAGAGATGAGAAATACGGATTCATATCAAGTCCCAATCCAATGCCTTAACCAAAAGTCCATCCTTCTACTTGGCTAACTGCTCTTTTATTCTTCAAGCCTCTTTACATCCCACAACATTGACTAGATTATAAAGTACACTCCAGTGACGATGGCTAGTCTAGCATGATCGCATTTTGCAAGCCAAGAGGGAAGGAGCTGGGGAGAAGGGGTAGGCGAGATGTGCGCATCCCAAGCACAGTCTAAGCCACGTAGCAGATACGGGGAGCAGGGGGCCGTGGAGTGATCTCCAACCTTGCTGAGGGGATGAGTGCTGACCAGGATGCTCCACAGCCTGGGTGGATGCCTCTTGCTCTCCTGAGCGCCTATCACTCCGAGTAGAATTGCTCATGTTTGTTAGGTCTTCTGGCAGGGCAGGGAGAGAGACATATGCTGGATTTTGACCATCTGTGTTTTTCTCATTGAGAAATCTCATTTAAATCTTGACTTCACTCCAGAAAGAAAACCTATTAAGATTAACTCTCCAGCACACCTGTATGAAAGAGGCATGGATGCTCTTGTATCAATGGTCTGGCAAAGGCCCTTTATCTAAAGACCCACTAATGTAACGATTACTAATGTTTCTAAGGACACCTGCAAACTTGGGGGAGCTATTAACTTGAACTTTTCACTCATTTCTCTCCAGCCTTCTCCCTTCTCTCTGCTGTTCTATGCTCTTCTAGGTCACATGGGACTAGTCTTTGCTTCCCACAACAAAAAAAATCACTTCTTCAGCAGTCTGTTTTCAAAAGCAGGCCAACCAAAGCCAAAAGGAACAAGTATAATGTTTGTATGCTACCCCCCATCAACAGACTGGAGTGGACAGACCTGGACTCTCAAACTACCTATGAAAACAAACCGATGGGCCAAATCTACCCCGGTGTTACTCCACTGAAGGCAGTGGAGTTACCCCAGGGGATGACTTTAGCTCAAGGGCCAACATTTTCAAAAAAGTGGTTAGTGGTTAGGAGTTCAACCTGAGACATCTTAAAGGCACCAGATCTTCAGAAGAAGCGTTCTTTTGGAAAATCAGGCTCCTTTAAGGTATCTCAAACAGGGCATCCAAAAACTGACATCCAAAATCATAGGTACTTTGGAAAATCTTGATGACAGTCCAGCGGTCATGCTATCATACAGTAACATACCAGTGCATATTAGGGAGGGATGAATGAGACTGCTTAAAACAAGGACAAACTCAAAACTTTTCCACCAAACCCACATGGAAGTTTTTTCAAGTTTGACAAAGTTTGGTTAGCTTTATTTCTCTGCTCACTTTCATTCTTTGGCAGTGTTGCTAGTATACGTGAGATCAGCACATTATAAAATGATAAAACATTTCATTCCTGCTTGAGTGAGAGTGACCATAGCAACACAGTCCCTCTGGGATTACAAATATTTGATGTGCTTGAAAAGAAAACAAAACTGTCCCAAAATCACACCCGAGACAGAAACAATCTGGCTTTGCAAAGAAGTTTAACCTTCAAAATATGTCACTTAATTCTTGTCAGGATTTCTGCACAACTCAGAGATTAAAAAACAACCCCCCCCAGAATAGTATCTGCTTCTCTTTTTTCTTCTTTATAAACTAAACTGCAGGAAATAGAATGGATTTTTAAATAAAATGACTACTAATAAACTTAATACCATTAAAATTCAAACTTCAATGAAGATTGACACCCCGGTCATTCCTGGGTACAAAATCACCCAACGCATAGTCATTCTGCGCTGCCCATCAGTGTTAATTTTCTCCTTTATTTAAAACAAAACAAAAAAACAAAAACAAACCTCAAACTGTTCATCAATCCAACTCACTGGTCTGCATTCAGTGGATGCAATTCAGCAGGGTAACACAACTCTCCGCAAAGTTTCCCAGCTTCTGTTGGCCCGGAGCCTGACGGACGACATCTGGCAGCCTAAAGGCCATTGAGGTGAGGAGGCGGAGAGAGACAACACAACTTACGCTCGGCTGGTGGGTTCTGCAGGAGTCCGCGGCTCTGGGGCAGCGTGCCATGGGGACTGCCTCAGAGGTGGGGACCTCAGGCAGACTGCCCCACAGCCGGGCTCCATTCCCTTCTGCAAAGAATTTTGAAGTGTTTGGTTTTATTTCCATATCAGAGCAAAATCCAACTCCAAAATATTGAAATCTTTGGCAAAATGGAATTGCCCATGTCCACCCCACTCAATGCTAAATCCTAGGGGAAACAAGGCACTGTAGTTTTTACCTCCATGGAGCTAGTTGAGATTGACGTAAGGTGGGAGGGTGGGTACAGGATTAACCTCTGCTACCTACATCAAGGTGAAAACCACCTGCGCCTTGAGTATGTCTACACTGCAAAGAAAAACTCACCGAGTTTCAGAGCCAGGGTCAATTGACTCGGGCTGTGTGGCTAAAAACAGCAGCGTGGACGTTCCTGCTTGGGATGGAGCCCATGCTGCAAAACCCTCCCCGCTTGCCAGTTTTCATAGCCTGGGCTCCAGTACAAATTGAATCCAGCCCCCCTGCAAAATATGAGAAAGCCACAGCAAACACCTCCAGAACCTACCTCATTGTGTACTCTCGCCACCCCCAAGCTCTCTTTGCAGACTGGCTCCCTGGCGGGTCTGACTGCTACTTATTTACAAATTGGATTTATTGCACCAAGACTGGCTTCCTGCTTCCAGCGTCAGAATACTGACAGCCCTGCGTCTCTCACCGCGTGCATCGTTTCCCTGCAGAGATTCATGTGCATTCTGTGTACCTGTTTGCATCTTTTACCTGTATTACCCCAGCTTCTCTGTGCTCTCCTGCACTTATCCATCTGGATCACAAATGAACAGTTGATAGGAAATAAATGTGGGAGATTCTGTCTAATCTATTCTAGATTAGAGTATAGATTACATAGCCTGGAATAGGCACAAACTGACACAGGCGAGAATCAGGCAAGAGTGCTGAAATATACTAAGAAAGGGCGCGTCTCCCTCAGCCAGAATCAGGAAGTGATAAACTATTTAATTCAAGGGTGAGGAACCTCTATATAGACACGTGGGGAGAGATGTTGGCTAACCATTATACCAATTGGTAGGGCAAAGCATGCAACCCTTATTCACGTGAGCAATTCTTACTCACACAAGCCAGCCCATCGATTTGAAGAGGTCAATGCTTGTAAGTAAGAATGACGCAGTTGGTAAGAGTAGCGGGATCCGATCCAATTATTTAACATAAGGGTTCAGACGGGGAAGTGTGCGCCAAAAGCAAATGATATTAGCATCTAAGGCCTTGGTCCTGCCAAAATTTATATATGTGCTTAAATTTATGTATGTGCATAATCCCACTGATTTCAATGGGAAAACTATGCATAAAGTTTAACATATTATATCAGTGTTTGCAGAATCAGGATCTAAATCTGTAAAGCCCCTTAAGGATCTTAAGAGCCACACACACACACACGCACACACTAGTATTTATACATGCACACTTTTTTTTACACTTGTGGTTGGATATAAACTTGATTTATTCCAATTAATCCTATATCTGGAGATTTGACTATGGTCTTCAGCTACTTGGGAAATCCTTCTGAAAGATTGCTTGGGGTTATAGAGGGATTATATTGTTTAGTGAGCCAGTTATTATCCCTCAGATAAGAGGATCTGATCCTAACAGAGAGGCAATGGCTCTATGATATTTGCAAATAAAAATTAAAACAGAGATTGCAGCAGACTTGCTTAGCCTTGTTCTTTATCTTAAAAGGGGGCTTGTGGAGAGGAAAAGACATGATTTGTTCTAACTCCACCTGAAACAGACACAGCTTGGTAGGGATTCAGCGAGGGCAAAATGTTAAAATTAGCAGCCTAACTACTGGAAAAAAAAAAAAAGACACTCCGCAGCTCAGTGGGACAGATTCTGTGAATGCAACAGGAACTTGCATTGAAAAAAAGCTCTTTGCATGCTCAGCTGTCCTTTTCCATGCATAAATACAGAGCTTGCACAGGCAAGGGGCACACACATTTTCTATTATCTCAGTTTAGGTGCAAATGCCTGAAATACCTTTGATGACCAAGATTCAGGCAAGCATCCTATGTCAGGAAAGCATCCAAGCAGGTGTTGAGTCCCACTGAAGTCAAAGGGATTTAAGCAGACGCTTGAAAGTTAAGTATGTACTTTCGTGCTTCCCTGAATTGGAGCCCACGTTACATAAACTTGACAATTTAAAAGGTTCCCTCTCTCATTCCAAATAATGGAACCTCGCGTGCCGAGAACATCTGCTACCTGCTAACTAGCAAAGATCAAAGTTAAAATCCCATCGGTGCTTATTTTAGTTAACCTAAGCTCAGCTCTTACGACATCACCAAAAAAATTGAAAGATAAGGAGTCAAAAAGCAGCTCTTTCCCCTGCAGTTATAAACTGACACAGCTATAACACACAGTCATTTATAACTGAATCTCCGTCATTGTAGCAAATCCTTTACAATTAATACAAGATATTTCTTCTTCTTTTTGAATCTAGGGCCAAGGATAAACCCAGCTGGAAGGAATTCATTTCCTTAACCTGTTTTTGAAAGGGCAAGATTCTCAGCACTTACTGAATATTGGCTGGTGAAAGTAAAGAAAACAAGCTTGCATTATTCACACTCTGAATGGTTTGGTTTTGCTTTCATAAGACACAGATCAGGCAGTTGAAGATTCGGGAGCATTTCCTTGTGAGAAAAAGCAGACGTGCTCATGGAATGAAAGGAGCAAATGTCTTCAATGCCATTCCTCCCTCCCAAACACTGCCAAGGCCAATGGAACCCTGAGGATTTTCCCTACAATTAGGCTCAAGTTGCAACGTTCAGATCCAAATTAGGATCCTGAAAGTTTGGTGTTATTTGGATCCAGGATTCTGGGACAGGCCCAACTCTAATTACCCCTCCTGGAATGTTTCCACGGGCTTCAAGGCAGTTCCTCTGGATTTCATTACCAGCGAGTTCAGGTCAAAGAATTGACACTTTGTAAAAGGCAGTGGCACCCTTCAGCAGGACCTCAGTAGGAGGAGGGCAGTGCTGCGTTTGAGACTCCAATTTAAAACCAGGCCACTCAAACTGGATGTTTCCCTTACTGCTCATTACTGGGGGAAAATAATGTCAGAAATGCTGAATCTCGAAAACAAGGTTATAGGAGACTTCAGATGTGTTCAAGAAACTAAACCCCAGATCACTTCAAACGCCTGCCTGCATCCTGTGTTGTGCCCCTCACAGCCCCAGAGAGTCCTTGGCCTCTATGCAAAGAATGCCAGCAACGGGGCCAATTAGTTTAATCACATGAACATCTTTCCACAGGGAGCTGGTGTCTGGCAGCCAAATAGGCCACCAAATAGCTATTGGATGACAACTACTTTCAGTCACTATCAACTTGGTCTGTGTTCAGCTGGGCAATCCAGAGGTTAAAGGCTCTGGGCCAGATCCTGAGTTGGTGTAAATTAGCTTAGTTCCACTGAAGTCAAATAAGCAACGCCGGTTTTCACCAGCTGAGGATCTGGCCCCGCTAATCTCGTTCTTAGAGCTGGCTGGAAAATTGTGCCTGAAAGTATTTTTGAAAAGAATTCAGTGAACGTTTTTGCAGTTCTCTGACAACACACACACACCTCCCTCTCACATCACAGTCCCTAAAGGCCGGCCAGATCCCCTCTTGTTTTACCTTCAGCCTCCACTTGCAATCCGACATGAACATTCGCTGCTTGATTTATATGTACTGAGACTGTAGCTAGTCTTTTTTTCTTTGCTAGATCCTCTCCAGTTTCTTAGGGCTTTATGGCAGAGGTCTGAAGAGACTTGATGACGCTAATTGCTCTGTATGTTAAATATGAACCGTGCTCCGATTAACTGATCTGTCGCCAGACTCCCTCGGCGAGGAAGGAAATGTAGTGGGTCCAGAACTGCCAGCTACTCTTATTTTTCTAACAACATTTCAGAGCTGGACCTCCACAGCACTGGGAGAAACTAACAGCCAGACTAGACTTCTTTACCCCCCAAATATGAGACAACAATCCATATAATTCAGAGCCAAATTGCATGGAGAAGGGGGAAGATGGGGATAGCTTTTATAGAATTAAAAACAACAACAAGCAGGAAACTAACCAGATGTGGCAAAAATCACTTTGATCACTTTGCATTTATTATTAATTATTTGTAATGTGGGTAATATCTAGGAGCCCCCGGTTGTGACTTCCCTACCCCCCATCCTTTGCCTGGGGTTTTCCAGTCTTTTTTTTTATGGCTTGATCTTGCGCCTAGGACTAACCCCCTTTACTCCTGGGGTTAGTTCTATTATTTCAGTGGAACTGCCTGGAAGTAAAGTTATTCATGCTTAGGCTGGTGGTTTTCAAAGGAATACAAGGGAGTTAGACACCCAAACCCTATTGAAAAATCAATGGAACTCAGTTGCCTATCTCCCTTAGGCTGCTTTTAAAAATCCCATCCTTAAATATGTGCAGATGCAGGCCCTTAAACCTCATCCCGAAAGTAACTCTGCATGTGCAGACCCCTTCATGGAGCGCCTTCAGAGAGACACTGTGACACAGTCAACAGGCTTCGGGGAGGATCTAGAAGTCTGCTCACCTGGAATGGTCTCCAGGATCAGGCCCTTCCATTGTAAGCTCTGGGAGGCAGATATCAAATATCCCCTCAAAACCCCAAAGAAGTTTTAGAGAAAAATGGACAAATTTCCATAAAATATCCATCTTCTATCCCAGAAAATACATTTTGACCCAAAATTTCTGGCCTGCTCTAGTGAACAGCAACCATGCACACTGCCATCACTAGGCTTCCACAGACATCGGGAGGAGCTGTTCTGCTCAATCCCCCCACTTCCTTTCCTTATTTTATTGCTTGTGTACTAAAAAAAGAGAACATAGAATCTTAACATTTCTGCCGCACAGACAAGGAAACGAGCTGGGTTACAGAGAGCTCTGAAAATCAGAAGCCCTCTCTACCATTTCAGACACTCCGTTACAAAACCCCCCATCCTCGCTGCATGTCAGTGCTTTGCTTTCACTTACCATGCACGGGGAAATATTTTGACGTGCAGAGCCCTCTGCAGAAGCCTGCGGTAGTATCGCTGACACACATGTTCCATTAGCCAGGGCAGTCTGACAGGTTTCTATAAACCTTTAAATAAGAAACTGTTATGCTTTGATCTGGTCTCTTTTAGAGTTATCTTCAGGCCGGCGCCTCAGGAAGTAAGAGAGAGTGTGGGTCTCTCTCTCTCTCTCTCGCTTAGCTAAAATTCCACAGCAACTTACATCTGTTTTCTTTCCTGATTTCTTTAATGGTTTTTATTATTTAGGCTAAATCAATATCACCGCCAAAGACGCGTTTAAATTCAAATCAGAGCGGGATTCTGCTTTGATGCGTAGATGGGAAGTGAGCTGTTAGCCTGGGCACTTCTGCAGAGGAATCGACTGATTACGAGCTAGACGGGGTCCAGGCCTGTGTGGACGTCAAAGGGATAGGAGAAGGTTCAAGGAGCTTTCCCTTGATGGAGCCCATTGGTATGAACGTCTAGCACAGATGGGAATGGACATATTCAAGTCAGGGCAAGACTGATCTAGCAGCAGAGTGGAAGATGGGACCATGGATGTTCAGAAAAGGGGAGTGTCATGGACCCATCTTGTGCAGCTAACAAGAATAGGAAGGAACAGTCTCAGGGAAGTCTAATGCAGTGGTTCTCAACCAGGGGTCTGAGGCCCCATGGGGGGCTGGAAGCAGGTTTCAGGGGGGCCGCCAATGAGGGCCAGCATTAGACTTGCTGGGGCCCAGGGCAGAAAGCTGAAGCCCCACTGCATGGGGCTGAAGTCCAGGGCCCCGAGTCCTGCCACTCAGGGCTGAAGCCAAAGCCTGAGTAACTTAGCTTTGTGGGAACCTACTGTGGCCTGGGGACCCAGGCAATTGCCCTGCCCGCTACCCCGACGTTGATCCTGGCTTTTAGAGGCAGAAAAACCGTTGCTGTGCACCACATGGGCCGTGGAGTTTTTATAGCACGTTGCGGGGCCTCAGAAAGAAAAAGGTTGAGAACCCCTGGTCTATTGCACCCCGTATGTCTGCACCTAAACTAGACCGAGCATCCTGGGACAGGGACCGCGCGTGGTTACTGACTTGCAAAGCGCTGCTGGCATTCAGGAAAAAATTCAAAGTGAGGGTGCAAGTGTGGGGTGGGGGAAGAGGAAACGCCACTTAGGGAAAGGACAAAGGAGAATAACGTTCATGGGCTTGGGGAAAGAAAGTAGCTCAACTAAACTACCCTCTAGGCCAGCCATGGAAAATGCCTAGGCTAAGCAATGCTGCCCCATGGAATACCCCCCCCCACCACCACACACACACACACACACACACACACACACCCCTCACCTGGTCGAAAAGGGACCCTGGCGACTCTGGTCAGCACCGCTGACAGGGCCGTGAAAAGTCCAGTTGGTGGGGCTAATGCAGACTCCCTGCCTCCGCAGCTCCCATTGACCGCAGCACGGTGGGGTGCACCATGCAGAGCTGCCTGGCCACGTCTCCGCCTAGGGGCAGGACATGCTGGCCACTTCTGGGAGCAGCGCAGAGACAGGACAGGACAGGCAGGGAGCCTGCCTTAGCCCCACTGCGCCATGGACCAGGAGCCGCCTGAGGTAAGTGCTGCCCGGCTGGAACCCACACCCTGAACACCTGCCCCAGGTCAGAACCCCCTCCCACACGCTAACTCCCTCCCAGAGCCCGCACCCTGCACCCCCTACCCCTACTCCATCCCTGAGCCCCCTCCTGGAGCCTGCACCCCCTCCTCCACCCCAACCCCCTACCCCATCTCTGAGCCCCTTCTCTCACTCAAATTCCCTCCTGGAGCCCACACACCCCCTCCCCGCACCTCAACTCTCTGCTCCAGCCCCAAGCCCCCTCCTGTACCCCAAACTCCTCATCCCCAGCCCCACCCCAGAGCCCACATCCCCAGATGAATCCCACAACCTCCTCCCACACCCCAACTCCCTGCCCCAACCCAGAGCCCTCTCCCACACCCTCATTTCTGGCCCCATCCAGGAGTCCACACCCCCTCCTGCACCCCAAATCCTGCCCCATCCCAGTGAAAGTGAGTGAGGGTGGGGGAGAGCGAGTGACGGAGGGAGGGGGGCTTGAGTGAGTGGGGGCAGGGCCTCAGAGAAGGGGCAGGGCAGGGCCTTGGGGGATGGGGGCAGGGCTGGAAGGGAGTTCGATTTTGTGCGATTAGAAAGTTGGCAACCCTAACCCAAAAGCTCCCAGCCCTTATGTGCTGCCACGTTCAAGTCTCACACAAGGCTCACGTGGGACTGGCATGCTCCTTCCGGGTAACAGCCATGGAATCGGCAGTTCTCAAAGGAAATAAAGGTGCTGCCTGGCAGAGCCCAAAGTCTTTCCCGGGTCCAAGGATACTGCAGAGTGGCACTGTGAGCAACAATGGGCAGCGTCCGGACTCGGCACCGAAGCGAAAGAGGGCCTTGCCTTTCATCCCCGTCTGACATCCCAGCATATGACCGTCAGAAGAACCTGTCAATGAAGTGATTTGATGTCCTCCCTCTGGAATAGGGGTCTATAAATCATGCCCTTCTGTCTGTCTGTCTCTCTCTCTCTGAGTTTTTCAGTCTCCTACTACTTCATTGCACTGACTCAAAGAACAATTGAATGTTCTCAGGTTTGGTCTATGCTTAAAAGTTCCGTTGCCATAGCTATGTTGGTGGGAGTGTGAAAAACCACCTCCCATACCAATTTAGATATCTCGACCTAACCTGTGGTGTGGATACAGCCACGCTGACAGACCAATGCTTCCATCGATGTAGGTACCATCCTTTGGGGAGGTGGAGTTCCTGCATTGACAGAAAAACCCCATCGTGGGCGCAGGCTGTGTGTATACGACAGGGTTATGTCAGCATAGCTACGGCAACGTACGGTAATGCTGGTACAGTCTCCATAGCACAGCGTCGGGGATTGTCTACACTTAAAATGCTACAGCAGGACAGCTGAGAGGCTGCAGATACACCACTGGAGTGCTTCAGTGTATCATTGAATCATAGCATATCAGGGTTGGAAGAGACCTCAGGAGGTCATCTAGTCCAACCTCCTGCTCAAAGCAGGACCAACCCCAACTAAATCATCCCAGCCAGGGCTTTGTCAAGCCGGGCCTTAAAAACCTCTAAGGATGGAGATTCCACCACTTCCCTAGGTAACCCCTTCCAGTGCTTCACCACCCTCCTAGTATAGATGCTACCTATGCAGATGGAAGGGGTAATCTACCTCCTCGAGAGCCGGTGGCTAAGGTGACAGAAGAATGTTCTTCCATTGACCTAGCACTGTCTCCATGGGGACTTTGGTTGGCTTAACTACACTGCTCAGGGGTGTGGCTTTTTCACACCCTTGAGTGGCGTACTAAATCTGACCTAATTTTCTAGTGTAGACCAGGCCTCAGATACTTTCATGCAATGAATCAAGAAAGCTGTTGCCTATTTAGGATTAGTTTAAAATGACCAGTTGAACCTATCTCCTTTTCTCGCATCTTTCCACGCAGCCCTAATGATTATAGCATCACAACTAGGGAAGAAGAAAAGCCCAAGTGATTTTTGCCAATGTTTTTTGTAACATGGGATTAGCTTCATTTGGAGTTTGGAAACTTCCAACAAACCTAATGATTTCAACTGGCATAACAACAACAACAGGAACAACTCACTTCTGCAAAGAAAGAAGCGTGGGCAGAAATTTGCAATTAATGTTTCTAATCTTCCAGACCCATTTAAGACTCAAAGGGAATTCTTAAATCTTGAACAGCCAATAAGAATAATATGATTAGACAGATTACATGCAGGAGGCTCTGCACAAAAGCTCTTTAGAATTCTATAGAAGTCTTTTTACAAGCAGGCATGGGAGTGGGGAGGGATGGTACCAGTTGACAAGATCAGTGTTGTTCCTGCTGAAAGCCTGTTCTGGTCATCTAGGTGCTGATGAGTGTCATTAAAAATAAAGAGCTGAGGGATCTGAAAACAGGGTCAGAGAACTAGTATCTAGCCTAACACACAACAGCCAATTTCTCCTGGTTTCCTACTAGACGTCGCAGTGGGGGAACCGAGGGAGACAGATCAAAACATCATGCAGGGAAAATAACGGGCTTTGATTCTAACAGCTGCAGATTTGCCATAAGGTAATGATGGAGATGTGAAGGACGGAAAGAGGGGATCTACAGATAATAGGGCAGATACATTAATCCTATAATTGTTGCTGTTGCTTAGAGACTTATGTGGCTACCTTTAGTTTAGCATCTGAGCTCCTCACAATCTGTTAATGTATTTATCCTCACTGCACACCAGTGAGGTAGGGCAGTCTTTTTATTCCTCTTTTACACATGAAGAGCAGGGAGGCCGAGGCATTCAGGCACTGCTGCGCTCAGCCTTGCAACATCTACTGACTTAGAAGCCTAAATCTCATCTTCGAAAGGCATTTAGGAGGCTAAATCCCATTAACAGTCAATGGGAAATATGCTCCTAATCTGTTTTGAAAATGATATTAGGCCCCTGAATCAGGTAGGTGCAGCAACACCTAAATACCTTTCAAAGTCTGGGCCTAAGTGACTTGCCTAAGGTCACACACGAAGTCTTTGGCACAGCAGGGTGTTGAATGTTGGTCTCCTGAGTCCCAGGCTAGTGCTCCAACCACTGGACTAGCCTTCTTCTGCCATAGTAGGGAGGCAATGCGGATGACACATGGAACTGGGAGGCAAAAGGTTCGGATTCTCTGCCTGACGGTCTTACGACCGTAGGCAGGTCATCGCTCTGTTCGCATCTCTCTAAAACAGATAATACTAACCCTCTTTTGCAACGTGCTTTAAGATCCCTGGATGGAAAGTGCTGTATGATGACTGTGGAGCATCGTTATGACCACACTGCAGGCAAGCGGTAGCACAGGCAGAGAACTGGAACGAGGCTCAAAGGGCCTTGCACTGATTTCACACCCAGTTAACTCCATTGACTTCAATGAGGTCACTTCTGCTTTTCGCCTGTGTAAATGAGAAGAGAATCAGGGCTCCCAGGAGAAGCAGGTGAAAGAAAACTATCAGGACAAAACTAAAGACCCTCACTGAGGAAGCATGAAATGTATGTGTCACGAGAACGTGACGTATTATTCCTGTAGTACGTCTCAGAATCCCATTCACTGTAATGGGCAGGGCGTAATTTATATGAACACAAGCAAGGAAGAGAACAGAACAGGTGTATCTTTGGTTCTCTATATGCAGGGAACTGAAGACAATTTTTTAAAAGATATGCACTGAGGATATTCATTCAATGCAGTCTTTTGTGGGTGGAAGAGGCAGCTAATAGGCAAACTAGACATGGACTTGGCTTGTAATGTTCGCTTTGGATCCTCGTTTACCCATTGTTTAGATCCAGGTCCGTTAGAGTGCTTTGCAGTGCTGATCTGATCCAAATTCTGCAGCTTGAACCCACCTCTAGAGGACAGTAATGTAACAGTTTGCACCTCAGTGCATCGTTTGTACTTTCCCAATTTATTGTTAACAATAGACAAACACTAATCCTGCACCATAATCTTCTGGAATTATCAGTTCTACAATACCATGCGCTTCTGTCATTACATTACGAAGTTTATGTAACAACTGGATAATCCTATTAGAGCAGGTGATAGGAATACAATGTGATTCAAAGTGTGATATGCACTCCCTTTCATTCTCACGATAGGCACATCTAAGAAATGAACATCTCATTTTCCTACATGCAAACTCCAGTGCTGCTGACTAATTCCAGATTGTATTAGCTAGCACTAACCTGTGCCCTATGAACCTGTGGGAAAATCTATTAAGCCATATCTGAAATCCTTACTTTTGTGCCACTTTTTAATAAGCATATCTGGCTTTTTCTAAGGTACAGAGAAATAATGCAACTCAATGTAGTTCAGAAGACTCTGATGCGACATATAATAAGTAAATTATACTTTAAAACACTGTGTTGCCAACATTTTTTTCACCCAGTGGAAAACATTGATGAAACCCTCCATTTTTTATTTTGTCTAAATTTTCAGCCAAAAATTCTGTCTGGTCATCAAAAAAACAAAAGCCAACAGCAAACATTTTTTTGGTTTTCTAACAAAAAGCTGAACTTTTTTTTTTTTTTTTGGAGGCAAGTGGTGCTTTTTGTGAAAATGTTCAATTAGTCAAAAACCCAATTTTCCAAAGGAAAAAAAAAAAGCTTCCAATGGAACATGTTCAATCAGCTCCAATGCCCCCCCCAAACATTCCAAAACCAGGAATCTGGCCCCCAAAATAATGAGATTGACTTAAAAATCATGAGTTTAAAAGAAGAAAACTGAGTTCTTTTCATTTGCCTTTTAGTTACTTCTCTCCCATTTCTTACATTCAATGTCTTCTTAGCCCCCTTTCTCTCCTATACTGCCCGTTAGAAAAAGGATGGTCTGTCTTCCCAGCATCTTGAGCCACAGCAATGTGTTACAGCATTGCCAACTCTCATGACTTTATTGCAAGTCTCAGAATACTTGGTGGGTTTTTTTTAAACAGCTCCAACTCTGAGTCATGTGATTAGACTCAGGCTCTAAGGCCAGAAGGGACCATCACGATCATCTAGTCTGAGTTCCTGCACATTGCAGGCCACGGAACCTCACCACCCACTCCTGTCAGAGTCCCATAGCCTCTGGCTGGATTGCTGAAGTCCTCAAATCATGATTTAAAGACTTCAAGTTACAGAGAATCCACCACTGACACTAGTTTAAACCTGCAAGTGATACACATCCGATGCTGCAGAGAATCATTTTATTTAAAAAAAAAAAAACACACAAAACAAAATCAAAGCAAGTTGCTAGCCCTTCCAGTTGCAGAAAAGAGTTTGAAAAGATTTTTATGCAGCTCCTGGGCGCTAATAGAGGCTTATTATTGTGGTATGCAATCCAAAAAAATAAAATATACAGGAGGAATCAGCCTGATGCTCACAAAATACATACGCACTTCTAGGCCTATACAGGGTATTGTTGATGCTGATCAAGCTTCTAAAGATGTGGAAATAAACACTTTGGGCAACATTCTCTGTGGGTATAAACTGGCACAGGGTCCACTGAAGTCCCTTTTCACCAGCTGAGGATCTGGCCCTTATCCTTCTATTCAGAACCAAGCTGACACTGACCCAGGAAGCTAAAGGGCCTGTTGGATTAAGATCTTTATCAAGCAGTATAATAAACTATGCAGGAAAAAATATCAATACTCACATAAGAGTAAATTAGGGAACCTGCCAGGGTAGAAACAAAGCCAAACAAAATATCTGCCCATTAGGAATGTCATTAGTTTATGCCTTTCTTAATTAAATGCAAAGCTTTTGGAACCGGTCCCACTCGGACATGAAAGACTGGTACGGCTACAGTTTGCTCACGGCAGTTTTTAGGAAAAGCTATGGGGAAATCCACTGGAAAACTGGCAAACATCTTGGAAACTGAGTAATAAACAAATCCAGGGTCATCATTTCCAGTATACAGATGCTCCCACAGCTCCCACAACAGTGAGCAATGCTCACAAAATCCTGTTCGCCAAACAAATCAGCTCTTGTGTTGATTATAGGGTGACCAGACAGCAAGTATGAAAAATCAGCACGGGAGAAGGAGAAGGTAATAGGAGCCTATATATGAAAAAAGACACAAAAATCGTGACTGTCCCTATAAAATCGGGACATCTGGTCACCCTAGTTGATTACTCTTACTAGAAGCATAAAACATCTGCAACTCACAAGGGGGAACCTCTTTCCACTGCTGTCTCAGGGGCCATTGGAGCAGAAAGACGTGATGCCTGCCCCAGAGTGTTTGAGATATTCTTCTCCATGGCTCATGACACAGAAGAGCTGCTGGGGGGTATTGTGGATAAGTCCCTGGGGTTGGGAATTAAGAGACTTGGGCTGGTCCCTGGCTCTCTCGCTGACCTGCTGTGTGACCTTGTACAAGTCATTTTGGAGATCATTTTCAAAAGCATCTAAGGGACTTAGGAGCTTAAGTACCATTAGCTTTCAAGCAGAGTTGCACTTCTAAGTTCCTACAGAGCTTTTGAAAATTTTACCCCTCAACTCAGTGCTTCAGTTTCCCCTCCCATTCTTTGTTGATCTTGTCTATTTAGACTGTAAGCAAGTCTTCAGGGCAGGGCCTATTTTTGTTACATGTTTGTACAGCACCTAGTCCAGTGGGGCACTGATCTCTGTTGCAGTCTCTAAGAGCTTGTCTACACTACCTGCCAGATCGGTGGGCAGCGATCAATCCAATGGGGGTCGATTTATCACATCTACTATAGACGCGATAAATCAACTGCTGAGCGCTCTCCCGTCGACTCCGGTACTCCACCAGAATGAGAAGCACAAGCGGAGTCGATGGGAGACCGTCAGCTGTCGACTTATCGCAGTGAAGACACCGCGGTAAGTAGATCTAAGATACACAACTTGACATACTTAGATCGACCCTGCGCAGTAGTACAGATATGCCCTAAGTGCTATGGTAACAGCAAAAATAATAATTTTGAGTGCGTCAGAACTGAGCTGCAACACTTTCCCCAAATGGCTGGAATTTCAACCACTGTACCCCGCCAACCAGAGTTGGGCCCACATTTCCAGCGGACAGGCAGCCACTTGCACAATATTACTTTGCACTTCGTTTTCTACGCATGGATTTCAAAGAGCTTAAACCAAATGAAAGTGTCTAACACCACCCGTTGCAGAGTAGTCAAGTAGTAGCATCCCCATTGGACATACTGGTTCTTGCGTAGGGTTGTCAGCAAACATGGGTTGGTTTCAGTTGCATGAGGAGAGAATAGCATTGGATAAAAAACTATGACCAACATTCGCAAAACTGGTAGTCTAAATTAGGCACCGAAATCAGCACTCTCATTTTGCTGCTGAACACATACATCCCACGGACTTCAGTGGCAGCCGTGAGTTCTCAGCACCATGGAAAATCAGGCCACTTCTTTCGGTGCCTAAATATGGACTTAAGTGTCTAACTTTATGCACCCACGTTTGAACAAAGTATATATTTTATAGGCTTATATTTTTGCTCCACTACACTTTTTGCAAAAAGACGGTTTAAATTGTGGGCCAACCAAGCTTGACAGCACCCCGTTCACTCAAGTCACCAGTTGCAGCAAAAATGCTGATGGCGAAGTTTAGGATGGCAGAGTAAATGAACAGAAAAGCTAGTGAAAGAAAACAGACCTTGAAAACCACTTGCTTGCACAACTGCACAGAAATAACTAGTTGGAATAGCCTGCCAGGCAAAGATTGTTGAAGCACAGATGCTGAGGTCAAGAAAGAAGCAATTAAATGCCACATCTTGCAGGGAATAGAGTATTAAAAGGTACAGAAGAGGCCAACTTGTCTGTTCTCTTTCCCATCATGTTATATTCTCATGCAGATTTTCTTTAGCCACTCGCAGACCATTAAATAATACATAAAACTTTTAATTAACACAAATCACAAAACTGCCCCCTGCCTCCACCTTTCCAAACCCCTCATCCTGGCCTCTGGCTGGGAATTCCTGAGGAACTCAGCTATAGAGCTATGCAAGTAAACAACAGAGACCAAGAAGGCAGAGCTCAGAGGGCGGAACATTAATAAGACGAGGAAAGTGTCGTTTGGGGAGGGGAAGCAGGGGGAGGAAATCTCGACGCGGTGTCACAACCTGACACCACAGACTAAAATATATAAGGAAAAACCATGTCAAGAGAGGTTAAATGGGGCTAGGGTAATTTGCTGGCCAATGGTATGTGCAGTTGTTCGGGGTGGGATTAAATTACTCATTAGCTGTATAGCACCAACATACGCCCGACAGGGTGTGGGGTCCTGCGCTACTCTACGGAACAAGTCCTTTCTCTACGCACGCAATCCCAGCAGCCGGACTCCCCCAGGCATAAACTGCAATCATTAAAGTGAAAGACACTTTGCATTTCTCTAGCATCCTCCACCGGAGGGTTTCAAAGAGCATGAAGGGCCGGATGGTGATGGCCGTTGCTCAGTTGTGGTGCAAGCAGCATCCGCACCCTCGCACAGCTCAGTATGGGCCTCCAACAACAGCCGTCCCTGTGCTCAGTGACGGGCTGATAGCTCACTCCTGCTCACCCCAGGGAGCCAGTTACCCAAAAAGGGGGCAAAGAGGAGGTGAGGACATCACCCCATCCCCCTTCTACATCAAATAGGGAAGCAGGGCTAGAGCATGGGGGAGTAATTTGCTCCATTCTGTTGCATAGAGCAGATTGTGTGCACGGAGCAGTCCCCTCATAGATTTTGCTTATCTCCTCCAAGATATCAGAGTCCTGGAACTGAGCCCTACACAGGACAGGGGCATCATCCTAGTGATTTACTCTTCTCACTATTGGTGAAAGGCCTGGTAACTTCAGAACCACTAACATTACAAACAAATTAAGAAAATACATTTCCAAAACGGAATACTGCACTAACCCCAGAGCGGGTGGGGAAACCTCCATCCGAATAATTCCAACAAACATATTTTAATTGCTCCTAGGATGCTTGAATTAGGTAATAGAGATGCGCAGCCAGGAAAGTCCTGGGCATGGAGCGGTTAAGCTTCCCTAACACCAGCCTAGCCGGGCTGCTTGGCAATTTCTGCCAAAATATTTTAAATGAAGCAGCTGTGTGCTAACAAAAACACCGGGAATCACTCTTGCTTCAAGCCTTAAGCTGAATCATTCATGTACTGTATTTGACTGGCTATGTAATTACCATAAACCCTATTATCTAGCCTACCAGTTGTTGAAGTGTCATTAGGACACCTCAAATGAGAGGCTAAATTCTCCTATACACACAATTTTAATAATTACAGTCTTTTTATATTGAGCAATATACAGTGTTCATAACACACTCAGAGGGAACGCAGGCTACTGGGTTGAAAAACGGATGTCAGAGACTTCCCAAAATTGGAAACTGATGATTTCCCCCAACCCCATCTTCTGAACAATTCAGTTTTGTAGTATTGTATCCATTTAATAGCTAGTTGGAGCTGATGCTTATTTTCACTCCTCGTTTTCATTATATATTCAATATTTTCTGTATTATTCATGCATGTAGAAGATAAATCCAGGGCCAAATAAGTGATCCCACTCTAGTCAATGGGATTACTTGCGCGAGTACAGCAAGCAGGATTTGGTTCTGAGTTTAGTATCAGGTCTAGGCTGACTGCAATCTATCTAATCTGGAGGAATCTACTTGGCCCTCACAGGAGAACCGACTTAATGATCTAGTAGGATGTTTATTTCTAATGCATATGAGCCTACCAGACATCTTCCCAGCCCTTCAGTTAAGGCCTGATGTAAAATTCTGAGCTACAGTCTCTACATAATAGGCCAGATTCAGCCCTGTGCATCGTTCCGATTTAAGACATTTCCGAGCAAAGCTTAAGTCAAGTGATTTCAAAGTTAGCGTAGCATTAGAGGTGCTATGCAATGCCTTTGCATGGAGATAAACAATCTGTCCCCAATCTAAACAAGACAGCACCCATAAAAAAAAACCTCTCCCCAAACTGAAGCATTCCAGTACTGCAGCAAAAGCATAAACCTTGGTAAAACATATGTGGTTGGAATGAGATACAGTACCCAAAGGGAATTACACAAGAGAGCATAAACTATGTGTCATATTTACTCTGCACACACGCTCCCAGAAACAGCTGGCACCCGGTACCTCGGAGACAGAAGCGTACTGGCTAGAAGCGATTAAATCTCAAGGCATCTCAGCGGAACACACAGACAATGCTGCCAACAATAAATGATTGTTCTCCCTCATTGTCACTTGTCTGATTCAGAGAATGATACCATCATAAAAAAACAAAACAAAACAACCAAGAATGCACAGCAGTCTCAGGTACCAGAATGAGGGATCCACCATCTGTTTTAAGATGTATACAGTTACCCAAACTCGCATGCACACAAAAGGGAGATAAATGCCAAGTTTGTTTGTCTGATTCTCCTAATTTAATTGCAGTGTGATTTCTAGAACCGCTTCTATTGCTCTGATATTTGGAACTGGATTTATTTGTCAGTCAACAGTGGCATCCTGCAGACTTTTAAGGGGTAATTAGACCCTATTTTCTTCTCCCCAGCGAGGCCACAAAACAGCAGGAAATGAGTGAGTTCAGTCGAGCAGAAAGGTAGGCCGGGGGGGGGGGGGCGGACGAGTAAAGGACAGTGCCACAGCATGATGTATGATTGTGCAGACTATGTCTCACCTGCCTCTATTAGGCAAAACCCCATAGGCTGGAGCACCCATGGGGAAAAACAGCTCCCCCTCCCAGCTCACCTCTACCTCCACCTCCTCCCCTGAGCGCACCACGTGCCCGCTTTCCCCCCCTAGCTCCCATTGCTTGCCAGGGCACAATCCAGACTAATGAGTAGCTGTGTCACCCCTGCCCTCTAACGTGGGGTGCCCTTTACACTGCTTTCTGCTGTAGCCCGAGCCTTGGACTGCTCACAAACAGCCTCCAGCACACAAGTCACTCCCAGCTACGCCTGTGTGCATGCTGCAGACAGGCTCACTGTGGCTCTCTCGTGGGCAACTATTTCTCTCTTCTTTCAGCTTCCAGGATGCGCTGGAGGGGGCTGCTTCTCACTCTTTTTTTAGCTTCTCAGCTGCTGCTTCTTGTTCTTCCAGCTCCCTGGCTCGCCGATGGGCAGCTGCCTGCTTCTTGATCCTCATCTTTGCTTGCTACCTTTGGTGCTCACGTTCTCCGTCTCTCTTCCTTCCCCAGTCTGGCCAGCTCTAGCTTTGAAGTAGTTTCACTGTGGATCATTTTTATGCTTTACTGTTTCTATTTCCCGTACCCAAAATGAAAAGAAAACAACAAAACTGTAACCTCTCCGTTTCCAGCCACTACACTTGAGACTCACTTAAAATTTAAAGTGTAAACCTCATTTAAAATAACAAGCTGTGCATAAACCCTAGTTCCCTGCACCACTGTGACATGCCAGGGTACAATCCAGACTCGGGAGTAGCTGTGTCACCCCTGCCCTCTAACCTGGGGTGCCCTTTACTCGGCTTTGTTGCTGTTGCCTACAGCCTGGACTGCTCACAAACAGCCTCCAGCAAGTCCCTCCCAGCTGTGTGTGCTGCAGCCTGCCAGCTACACCTTGACTCTTACCAGCTTGGGTTATACTGCCGGGTGACCCCAACACACCCCCAGTTTTAGATCTTCCCCCAGAAATGTATGTCCTGTCCTGTCTAGCTCTCTCCTGGACAATACAAAAGTCCACTCTTTAATAGAAATAATATGCACACCGCTTGCCACTCCAAATGCCGTTTCCCTAACACTTCAATTTAAACGCACTGGATTAGATAAAACCATAAATCAAGTTTATTAACTGCAAAGAGATAGATTTTAAGTGGGAACAAGTAATGAGGCATAAAAGTCAGAAATAGCTACAAGAAAAATAAAGATAAAACGCAACTGGTGCATAACTTAACAAACTATGTTAAATTAAAAATTAAAATCGAACTTCTTAGGTATGGACCCCTTCTCCCAGAATTCAACAAATGCTTCCTTTCCAGCTGGGTACGAGGACACAAAAAGTCTATGGGGAAGGATGTTCCTTGCTGCTTTTTCCTCACCTATTTGAGCTTCCTTTGTTTCCCTTCCTGCTTGATGATGCTTAAATGCAAATTAAATAGAGCACACGCTCCTTTGTTTGAGACAGACTTGTTTGCCAACCTCAGTTTGCAAGATGTGTTAATGACACCATACAGTGTAATCATATAATTTCACATACAAGCTTGCCACACATTTTACCAGGACAACACAACCAGAAAATGTTAAATTTTCAAAGGATGCCTCACAAGGCATACCTTGTACAAAGATTATTATAGTAGTGTGTAGGGTGTGAACACAGGGGTACCTTCTGTCACAGAAGCATTTGCAGCTGGAAGTGCTGTTGTCTTGAAGATGGTGGATAGAAGCATTGTTAAATTAAATGCATGGAGGGAGGCAAACAGACACACAGGTAGGTAGGAAGGAAGGAGACTAGAGAGACAGACAGGCAGACAGGTATTTAGACAGACAGACCTGCTGCACCACAACAACATGGAAGGTTCTAAAATAGATAATCGCTATACTATAGCTGCATCAAATCAGTAGGCAGGATCCAAAGCTGGGAAACCTCTCACTGACTTCAGTAGGCTTTGATTAGGCCCTAAAATTGCCTATGGAGAGGATGGGGAAGAGAAGGGAATAATCTGAGAGGCACAGAAAATATACGTCGACTCCAGTAAGCGTTCAAGTGACCCCTCATGGCGGGCTCACTTACCCTGCCTTACAACTGCCCTGCGGTGGGAAGCTTAGGGAGAGAGGAAAGTGTAATGCCTGATTGGCTCCAACTGTAATTCGCTATCCTGTCAAGGAGTTGCCACGACAGCTGATGGGAAAAGAATATAATTAAATGTCAACAAAAACGTACATGGTTTCATACGGACTGACATGCCAACTTCTTCACAGAGTCTGACTGATACCCAGTGCCAGTCACTGACCCACTGTCACTTTAATTGCACATCACTGGTTTGATGTGATCAAACGGCACTGACATCTGAGAGAGCGGGGGGAACAGTTTTGCTTAGCAGCTGACAGCAGAAGATTAATTGTGAAAGGCCGAGGATTTGATCGTGCCCTCCAATCCGTAGCGCTCATGGTCCTTGGGAAAAGGATCACAGCTGGTTTTCCAAACTGGGTGGTGACAATGCAGAGGGCAGGACAGAGGTCCAGGAACAGGGGAATGTGATATTACCCACAGCACGTCTGACAGAGATGCGATCAGGTGCCATGACAGAATGGAGATGATTCTTTAACTCCAATTCAGCCACAACACCTGAGCTACCACCCCTGTTCCTGCCTAAGGCCCATGGCATCTTCATGAACACAAGTTGCCAACACCTATGTTTTACACGCCTTCCCAACTGCAGCATTTCTACCAATGTGGTGCTAACACCTTGCCAGAGGATGGAGTACCACCAGTGGCAACTTAAGAACAGGTGTAACTTTGCTCATCTGTGGAGTCCCATGGGATCACCAGGAAGAAAAGAGACACACTCATGCCTGTGTTTGCAGCCTAACTCTCTGACTTGTATTGCTTTTGATGGCCTGTGCACAAACAAATTGATGACATAAAATATATGTGTATTCATATCATAACAAGTTTTTAAAAGAGAAGGGAACTCTAAAGAAATGTATTATTTCTTAAAAAGTGAAGAAAAAAAAAGACCTTCTGAGCTATTCCAAAATAGATTAACAAATATTTCCAGAAACAGCTTTTCCTTTAGCTATTTTACCCCTTTGTTAATTATCGCATGTCTCACCTCACGAGGAGCTTCGTTTACTCACAGCCACTTGACTGGATTAGTTTGATAGCCTAGGAGATAATAGCCACATCTCTTCATGGTGATATTCAACAGTCAGTTTATTTCCAATCTCTTTAATGGCACCAGTGGGTCCTCTACATTTAAAAGCATGATGCAGCTCAGAAGCTGCACTTCCTACAAAACGTCAGCTTTCGAGAGGTTTCTGGTACTATTCATCTCTGATAAATCATCATCTGATGGATGCTTTGGTACAATTTGGTTAGTTTATTTTTACATTTAAATCATGCAGTTTGAAAGTTAAGCCAAGTTGTACATGGATGTCCAAAATGATGAGTGTGATCAGGCAACAACGCCTAATTAAAAAATTAAAATCTTTGCAAGTGATCATTAAAATGTATATTTCACTGCCTCCCTCTCCCTAAACGCTCTGTATGTTGTCATTTGCCTTCTTAGGCCTCAAGCCTGAAACCAGAAACTTTAAAGCTAAATCCTGATTCTAATGGGAGGTCAACGGAACTCGGATTTGGCCCATCAGTAGTTCCAGGTATAGGCTAGGGTTGCCAACTTTCTAATTCCAGAAAACTGAATATCCTTGCCCCGCCCCGCTCCCTCCATTCCCCTTCCATCTCTCACTTGCTCTCCCCCACTCTCTCTCATGTCCTCATTTTCACTGCACGGCCCAAACAGGCATATTTATTGTTTTGACAGATGTATTATGCTACGTTCAGGTTTTATTTGTTATAGGATGCTAGAGCTGGCAGCAAAATAGTCAAAAAGGGTAATTTAAAAAAACTAATGAAATTTCACAAAGGTTTTTGTGATTCTTTCCCTCCCCTCCTCCCATTTTGCATAACCAGCTCCATGATTTTTGTTCACTAAATTATTGTAATTTTATGTGTGGAATTAGGACCACACATTAGCGCAGCTGCAATGGGTCCATTAAGGGCTCACTCCTGAAGCCCAAATACAAATCCATAGAGCACAACCACAGAAATGCACCTGCCCAGATACCTATATAAATAAATCTGTAGAAACTGACTCCCAAACCTGACTGGGGCTTGTAGTTGCTAATTCAATAAAAACGTTAAATGTTATTAATGACTTGACAGCTCAATGCTCCTCGCACTCTTGAGTCTTTTCTGCTTGCGGTTCGCCACTCCAGGCCAATGGGAGCCGCTGGAAGCGGCAGCCAGTACGTCCCTCGGCCTGCACCACTTCCTGCAGCTCCTGCAGCTTCCTGCAGCCTAAATCTGGTCTCAGACAAGTCTAGGTACACCAATCTCCATGGAAACTGTGTACATGCAAAGAAAGATTTTGGCCATTAGTATTACAGGATACTTCATGTACAGAAGGGTGATATGGGCCTGATCCCAGGAAGTAACGGGACACAGGGAGTCCAGGATCTCGCTGGATTAAGCCCTCGGTTTGGTTGGAAGATAGAGAAGAAGGCTTGGAAATGAGAACGGCTTTACTTGTAATGTCTCTTAGCCCTCTTCATGTAGAGGTTTAACTCCTCCATGTCATGTCTCCAAGATTAACAGGGCTGTTTAGTTGGCAGGGTGATGAGCTGAGAATGTTTAGCCTAAGGAAAGGCAAACTGATTCAATGAAAGATGAACCCATTATCATAGAGCAGTGTTTCCCAAACTTGGGACACCGCTTGTGTAGGGAAAGCCCCTGGCGGGCCGGGCCGGTTTGTTTACCTGCCACGTCCGCAGGTCCGGCTGATCGCGGCTCCCACTGGCCGCGGTTTGCTGCTCCAGGCCAATGGGAGCTGCAGGAAGTGGCGCAGGCCGAGGGACGTACTGGCTGCCGCTTCCAGCGGCTCCCATTGGCCTGGAGTGGCGAACCGCAGCCAGTGGGAGCCGCAATCAGCCGGACCCGAGGACGCGGCAGGTAAACAAACCGACCCAGCCCGCCAGGGGCTTTCCCTACACAAGCGGCGTCCCAAGTTTGGGAAACACTGTCATGGAATATAGAATATCGGGGTTGGAAGAGACCTCAGGAGGTCACCTAGTCCAACCCCCTGCTCAAAGTAGGACCAATTCCCAACTAAATCATCCCAGCCAGGGCTTTGTCAAGCCTGACCTTAAAAACGTCTAAGGAAGGAGATTCCACCACCTCCCTAGGTAACCCATTCCAGTGCTTCACCACCCTCCTAGTGAAATTTTTTTCCCTAATATCCAACGTAAACCTCCCCCACTGCAACTTGAGACCATAACTCCTTGTTCTGTCATCTGCTACCACTGAGAACAGTCTAGATCCATCCTCTTTGGAACCCCCTTTCAGGTAGTTGAAAGCAGCTATCAAATCCCCCCTCATTCTTCTCTTCTGCAGACTAAATAATCCCAGGTCCCTCAGCCTCTCCTCATAAGTCATGTGCTCCAGCCCCTTAAACATTTTTGTTGCCCTCCGCTGGACGCTTTCCAATTTTACCACATCCTTCTTGTAGTGTGGGGCCCAAAACTGGACACAGTACTCCAGATGAGACCTCACAAATGCCAAATAGAGGGGAATGATCACGTTCCTTGATCTGCTGGCAATGCTCCTACTTATACAGCCCAAAGTCCGTTAGCCTTCTTGGCAACAAGGGCACACTGTTGACTCATATCCAGCTTCTCGTCCACTGTAACTCCTAGGTCCTTTTCTGCAGAACTGCTGCCTAGCCATTCGGTCCCTTGTCTGTAACAGTGCACGGGATTCTTCCATCCTAAGTGCAGGACTCTGCACTTGTCCTTGTTGAACCTCAGCAGATTTCTTTTGGCCCAATCCTCTAATTTGTCTAGGTCCCTCTCTATTCTATCCCTACCCTCAAGTGTGTCTGCCACTCCTCCCAGTTTAGTGTCATCTGCAAACTTGCTGAGGATGCAATCCACGCCATCCTCCAGATCATTAATGAAGATATTGAACAAAACTGGCTGTACGACCGACCCTTTGGGCACTCCACTTGATACCAGCTGCCAACTAGACATGAAGCCACTGATAACTACCTATTGAGCCTGATGATCTAGCCAGCTTTCTGTCCACCTTGTAGTCCATTCATCCAGCCCATACTTCTTTAACTTGCTGGCAAGAATACTGTGGGAGACCGTATCAAAAGCTTTGCTAAAGTCAAGGCATAAACACGTCCACTGCTTTCCCCTCATCCACAGAGCCAGTTATCTCATCATAGAAGGCAATTAAGTTAGTCAGGCATGACTTGCCCTGGGTGAATCCATGCTGACTGTTCCTGATCACTTTCCTCTCCTCAAAGTGCTTCAAAATTGATTCCTTGAGGACCTGCTCCATGATTTTTCCAGGGACTGAGGTGAGGCTGACTGACCTGTAGTTCCCCGGATCCTCCTCCTTCCCTTTTTTAAAGATGGGCAATACATTAGCCTTTTTCCAGTCATGCGGGACCTCCCCCAATCACCATGAGTTTTCAAAGATAATGGCCAATGGCTCTGCAATCACATCCGACAACTCCTTTAGCACCCTCGGATGCAGTGCATCCTACTCCATGGACTTGTGCTCGTCCAGCTGTTCTCAATAGTCCTGAACCACTTTTCTCCACAGAGGGCTGGTCACCTCCTCCCCATACTGTGCTGTCCATTACACTTTCACCAACACATAGATAAAATACTGGGCAAAATTCTTCTCATTGGAGTGAAGGGAACAATACTTTGCATTAGACCATGAGTCACAAAAGCACATGCTTAATCCACCTGCACTCAGCACACCATGTAAGTATGACTTTGACCTTAAGCATGGGCTTAACGTTGAAGTCAATGGGATCTAAGCATGTGTTTAAGCTCTTTGTTGAACAGAAATGGATTTACACACACGCTTAAGTGCTTGGTTGAATCAGGGCCTCAACTTAGCATGGTATCTTTATTGTAATTTTTCCTATTCAAGTATTAAAGCCCTGAACCAAAACTCTAGATCCAAAACACCTTAGGAACCATTTGGGTCCAGAATTGGACTTTGCAGCTTGGACCCATCTCCTATGAAAGGGAAGGAAATTCCTCCCCAACACACAGCAGCTTACACATTCTTTAGAAACTGCGCCCGTGCTAACAAGCACAATATGTTCTTCTTGGTTCATTAGGTTGCCAAACATATTTGGAGAGGCTGTTTTATCCACCACCAGCTGAATCAAAGCCGCTGTGCATCCTGAAGTAAGCTGCAGCGGGGAATGTTGTGTTGCACTAGAGAGGCCAAGCGGGATTTGACATTTAAGTCTTAAAGGAGACGAACGCAGGCCGTTCCAGGAATGTACACGTCTGTTCCAGGAAGCTCGCAGTGGGCTGTCAGGCAACGCCACTGGAAATAACCGCTTCTCACATCAGCGGAAAAGCTCTCTTATAGGAATCTCTGGTTCCCACGTAATGAAACCGTAATAAACTGCACAAAAAGGGTGTGTAAGTGGATTAATGTAACAAGGGGAGTTCAAAGAGGTGTATCACTTCAAATGATACAGATGCAAGTCAGTACCGCTGCTAAAAGCATCGTCTGCCTCTCTCACGGAGCATAACCAGGCTGGTGGGGATAAAACAGGGGGGAATGAGCTGAAATGGGATGAGATAATAAAGCACATGCTGGGACGACTGATACCTCCAGAATGTGCCCACATGCCTGTGGGCACACTGATGCCACAAGCTTACACACCATCAATCCTACTGCTTGGAATCCGGGCCGAGTCATTCATATCCTGCGACTGCTAGGGTACGTCTACACAGAATTTTAGAGAACTAGTGTGAGCCCTGCTACCCTGAATCTGCCACTCCAGGCTGAGAGGCTCGCCCCCGCGGGCTGTGTAGACATACACCCAGGGACCCATTTAACTGCCCTCACCAAGTAATAACTTAATTTCCTGCCCTGGCTGGCATGTGATTGGGTGAAAGGGTGTGAAGGCACGCCAGGGGGGAAGAGAAGAGGGCTCAGAGACAGGCCGGGGGCAGCTTTCAGGGAATAGGATCTTCTTAGGCTTTTGTCTCTTGGATATTTCCCATGCCCTTTCCAGACCATTTCAACTTTTCGAGTGGTGTCTTCACGAACTGGTACATCAGGCAAACTGCAGCCTCAAGGCTTCTCAACGTACTGGCTACATCTTCCTTGATTCGCAGCTGCCACATTCTGCTGTGGTGAAGAACAGCAGAGACGTAGCTAACATGATGACAATGATACGACAACAGCGTGGCAGAGATATTCCAGGCAGCTGTTTAACACACTATCGCTGCTTTGAATTTTCATTCACCATTAGGGTCATTCTAAACATTCAGGTTGGGTGATTTGTCCTGACATCTCAAACGCAGACAAATTTTCCAGTTAAGCTACTTATTTCAGTGAGACTGCTCTGAGTAAGAGCTCACCAATGTAAGAGGCTCGCAATCTGGTCTTAAACTGTACTTACCCATTACCTCTGTGAGAAACCTAGCCCTTTTGTACCCAAGGTTCAACCCCCAATGTTTTTTAGTAGTAGAGAAAAGAAGGTTACTTTTACACCACAGCCTATGTCAGCATAACTTATGTCACTCAGGGGTGTGAAAAAACCACTGCCCAGAGTGACAGAAGTTACCCCAATATAATGCTCGTGTGGACAGTGCTATGTCGGTGGGAGAGCATCTCCCATTGCCATGGTTTCTGCCGCTCGCAGGGGTGCTTTTATTACGACTATGGAGAGCTCTCTCCCGCTGGCATAGAGCATCGTCACCAGACGAACTGCAGAGACGCAGCTGCATCAGGACGTATAGACATGGCCTCGGATATTATGCTATGATTGATAGACAGGTAGACAGACAGGAAATGGTCACTAGTGGAGCTAGTCAGGGTTGCCATAATACTAACAACATCAGAGAAAATCTTGCCAGACTCAGGAGTTATGGTATTTAAATCAGGGATCTGCAGCTAGGATTTTAGGTGTCTACTGCGTCTGGAGACATCTTTTATTCATGCAGTTAGGTAACAGCAGCATGCTCCTCATGGCTTTAGCCCTGATGGTGAAAAGTGACAGCATGTGCTCAACATTCATCTTCTTGGAAAATAACCACCAGCTCCAGGAATTTCCTTCAGTTTCCCCTTTCTTCCTCTCCAGACTCTGAATCTAGTTAGCGCATCCCTGCTTCTCTGAAGTGGCAACAGTGGTCTTAAATCACAAGCCATTTTCAGCCAATGGCTTATTTTATTTTCCTTTAAAATGCAGTCCTGCTCTGAGAAGAGGCATTGTTGCAGGTTCTATATGTATTTTCTCTATGATTTTCATATAAAACGTACTCCGTTTACAAGTAAAAAGCTGAGGAAAGGGGTAGGTTCCTAAATGCAAGCCCTGCAAATTTACCCACAGATTGACAGTCAAGCTGGATTTTTTTCCTTTACCTCATTATCACTAGCAAAAAGTGTCGTCTAAGCCAAATTAGGTCCACTTTTGCAATCCCGTTGCTTTTGGTGGATGTTCAGCTCTGACTGCCTGGAATTTAAACAAATGCAGTGTTGTAGTTGTGCTGGTCCCAGGATACGAGAGCGATAAGGTGGATGAGACTCTCTCTCATTGGACCAACTTCTGTAGGTGAGAGACAACCTTTCGAGCTTACACAGAGCTCTTCTCAGCTACCTTGGCTACTGGAGCAGTGAACCTATGGCAGCGTGGGCTGCAGAGCAGGGTAACCCCTCCAGGGTTCTGGGCAGGTGTGTACAACAGCTTCACTGATCCAGTACCTGACCTAGCTAGATTACACCCTGCGATTGCACTACAGAGATACCCTCAGACACAGAAGCAGCAGCATCTCCATGGAAGCTCAAAAGTTTGTCTCTCTCACCAACAGAAGTTGATCCAATAAAGGATTTCCCCTCACCCACCTTGTCTCTGGAACTGAAGTGAACATTTCGGTGGACAATGCATGGGATGGACTAGAACCCAGCTCCTGCTCTCTTAGCTGGGCTGGTCCTACACGGCTAACAGAAGCAAAAGGTAGTAAAGACTCATTTATGCTCCTACCATATGGAGGTGTGATTCTGAATACACACAGGGAGCAGATCTGCTGAATAAAAAGGAGCCATTTTACCAGTGAACAAGTCCTCTCGCTTCTGAATTTGTATTTTATTTACTGCTTGTTTAGAGGTTCTATCCCCACCCACATTAAATGACCACGCTGCTGACTTAGGTTCTCTGGAGCAGGCAAAGTATGAGCTACAGCACCCAATCCCCCAAAATACTGGGCCTCCATCCTGAACCAAGAAAGCCATCTCTATGGGTGAGACAGTTTAGTATTGCAACATACTCTTGACGGCCATTTAATCACTGGTTGTTTTTCCTCAAGTCCTATCATGGACACACGTGGAGGAGAAGGGGTCCCTTGTATCAGTGAATTTTAGGACACACACCTGTACCTCAGGTACAGTACAATGTCTTGTCAGAGAGAGAGAGAGCCCCAAACAACTTTCAGACTGTAATGACTTTAAGTGATTAACATCCAGAGCCAGATCTGAACTGCTGACCTACAGCGGAAAGGGTCCATATCCCATTACCAATCCTCTCAGCCATCTAGTCCCTCATTTAATTCCTAGTTAAGCCTTTGCCCTCTTTACTTAATCTTCCAAGTTCAGTTAAAAACAGTTCCTCAATTACAATTATCTCAGCCCGCTGCGCTCATGATTTGGAACACTCCAATTAGATTTCCCCTCTCACTTTCTCTACGATCAGGCACGCGCAGCCTTGCAGCTTGCCTGCAGTATCTGCAGCCCCAAGATTCTGTTGCTCCACTTTGCGACAGTTTGCAGGAGCCTGACGTTATCTTTACTCAAGCTGAAGGTGTGAGGAAGGGAGACGTTCAAGGATGGGTTTGAAAATAAAGGCACATTAAAGAAACACTCTGCTTCTGGAGGGGGTGGGGGATTCCAAAGTTTTTCCAGAGAGATGAACAAACCATGCAGTTTTTGAAAATGCCCTCACCGGACACTATGGTATTGCAGTAAAGACTAGAGCTCCTTGCACTTTCTTAGACTTCAAATCTTTTTGCAGACATAAGGGGGAGGAAGGCCTGTGACAGCGTATTCCAGAGGTGGGCAAACTACGGCCCGTGGGACACGTCCAGTCCGTCAGACCATTTAATCCGGCCCTCAGCTCCAGCCAGGTAGTGGGGTTGAGGGCTTGCCTTGCACCGTGCAGCTCCCAGGAAGCAGCCGGCATGGACACCCGCCCCCCACCCCCACCCCCGGCTCCTATGTAGTACGCAGAGGCATGGCCAGGCACCTCTGCACGTCATCCTGTCTGCAAGTGCCGCCCCTGCAGCTCCCACTGGCTGCGGTTCCCAGCCAATGGGAGCTGCAGGGGTGGTGCCTGCAGACGGGGCGGCACTGGAGGGAGGACATGCTTCCGGGAGCTGCTTGCGGTAAGCACCGCCTGGACCCTGCACCCCTGAGCTGCCCACCCCCATGCTCCAGTCTCCTGCCACAGCCCTGATCCCCCTCCCACCCTCCAAACCCCTCGATCCCAGCCCAGAGCCCCTTCTTGTACCCCAAGCCCCTCATCCCCAGCCCCACCCCAGAGCCTGCCCCAGCCCTGATTCCCCTCCCCACTCCAAACCCCTCGGTCCCAGCATGGAGCCCCCTCCTGCAACCCAAACCCCTCATCCCCAGATCCCTCACACACACCCCTGCACACCGACCCGGAGTCCCCTCCTGCACCCTGAACTCCTCATTTCTGGCCCCACCCCAGAGCCCGCACCCCCAGCCAGAGCCCTCACCCCCTCCCGCATCCCTACCCCCAATTTCGTGAGCATTCATGGCCTGCCGTACAATTTCAACACCCCGATGTAGCCCTCGGCCCAAAACGTTTGCCCACCCCTGGCGTAGCCCTAAGCTCCTTGCAATTCAGTGCCCAAGGACCTACATGCTGCACTAACATCTAGTCCCAGGTAGATCAGGGGGCTGTTGGCAGCCACTTCACCTGCCCCGCTCTCTACAGAGAGACACGTCTTGGAAACCTCCCTGCATTGCTGCCTGTTTAACTCTCCAAGTGTGCGCAGTGCTGCAGGAGCAGAGCTCTGCACAAAGAAAACGGATAAAGTACATATTGATTTTTCTAAATGTGTCTCTTAATAAACCTGTCAGAAAGAGGTGGGGAGGAACTTGGTCTCTATTAAATGAGCACACAGGGCTGAGCCAGAGTTTGAATTTGTTAGTCTCTAAGGTGCCACGAGGACCCCTCGTTCTTTTTGCTGACACAGGCTAACACGGCTACCGCTCTGAAATCAGGAATTCACGGTGATTTTCCTTGAGGCTAGTCTGTGTGCTGTATATACCCAGCAGGGCGTGGCACACGCCACATGCACAAAATCCCCTTGCAGAGTTTGACACAGTGAAATGTCCCCAGGGCTCAATGAAGGCACCAGACACTGAATCCAAACAGCAGATTTCGCCTCATTTTCCACAGAATGACACTCTCATTGCAGGCTGCAGTATTACCAACCCCATGATACAGAGGGACACTGAGGCAGGGCGAGATGCGGGTCAACACCTTGAAACGTGGCTAGTAGTTTAAGGTGTGCAACTTGAGGTTTGGTTTTCAGAGAAGTTGAGCCCCCTACAACTCCAGCTGAAGGCAATGCAAGCGGAGGGCATCCATCATCTCTGAAAATCAGGCCCTATGTGTCGCAAGCGGGTTGCTCAAATACTGAAACACATCAAATCAGAAGCCATTTTTGAAAATTTTCATCCAATTTTCATCCACCGCAAGTCTAAGGCACATACAGGATTAGCACCCACAGGCTTAACCCTATGACGATCTTTCCTCTCACCCTTACCTAACCAAGGGCTTGTTTATACTGCAAAGGTGCATGGGTATAATGTGAATCAGCTTTTGAACCAATACAGGTAAACCAGTGCAGAAAGCTGTGTGGCCAGTCTTATTTGGGTATAAGAGTGGCTTTCTCAGTTTAGCTTACCTTGCCTGGGAATAGGTTTAAGTGAAACTGAAATAAGCCACACAAAGCAAAATATGAGTTTGCACCAGTTTAACTATATGGGTATAAAACCAGAGTTAAGTTAAACCCATGTAATTTGCTGATGTAGAGAAGGCGTATGCAAGGCTTGTCAATAACGCATTCATTGTCCTGTACTGCGGCTAGAATCTTAATTCTCCTGTGAATCTCTCTGATAACAGAGGAAGTGAGGAAAGGGCATGCCTTTACAGGTTTGCTTAGTATCGTGTCAAACACACTTTAATCAGTGTTAATTTCTGCATGCCTGCTATATCCAAGTGATAATAAAAACACATTTCCCTCTCATCTTTGCCCCACAGCTTAACACTCCCCAGCAACCTGCAGAAAACGGAGGGCGAGAACAATCAGGAGAGGGATCAAGTTAAAGGCAGCTCTTTATCCGGAGAGAAAGCAGAGCATTGCCTGCTACACACAGAATGTGAGGCTGGTGACTAACTAGAGTGGGAGCAGGTAGCAACGCCATCTTTTGAAAAGAAGAAACAAGGAAAATTGGTTTGTTTAGTTTCATAGCAACAATAAATAATGACAAGATCATTTCTTTATCCCCACTGCCTTCCTGATCCAAGGGGTAAATCTAAGGGGGCTACTGGAGCACAGAAAAAGCTAGTATAAAAGTCTCCCCATAGCCCCAGTGCTGCAGCTGCATCTCATCCCCACATCCAAGTCCATTGGAGTTCTGCCTGGTCACAGGGGTCTGCACTAGTGGATCCTACTGCAAGATGAGGGACTAGTGGTACATCATGAATTGTGGAAAATCAAGCCAATGAAGTCCCCCCCTCTATTATTTTATTTCTTAGTGCCCAGCCCATCAGCAAGATGGCCTTTGGTCACTCCCCTCTTCCCTTGGTATTTCCTAAACGGACACTCCGTCCAGGTATGTATACCACACCCATCACCGTAGTAACCCAGGGTCTCACGATCACTAATCCTCCCCATCATCAGAGTGGGTAAGAATTATTACCCCATTTTACAATGAGGCACAGAGACTTGCCTAAGGTCCCACAGAAAGTCAGTGGCAGAGCTAGGAAACCAGAACTCCCGAGGGCTTTAGCCACAGATTATCCTTCCTCCCTGCCTATTGTGATCCCCATCCAGCATTCCTCATAGCAATAAGATGCTGTTGCAAAAAAAAAGCAAATGCGATTTTAGGTTGCATTAACAGAGGCACAGCATGCAAGTCACGAGAGGTGATAGTACCACTCTACTTGGTGCTGGTTAGGCCAAGTTTAGTCAATGATGTAGAGAAAGGATGTCGAGAGACTAGAACGGATCCAGAGGCGAACGACAGAGATGATCAAAGGGATGGGATGCAAGCCATGTGAACAAAGGCTGAAGGAACTGGGTATGTTTAGACTGGAAAAGAGGAAATTAAGGGGGGGAGGAAGATGATAATCTTCAATATTTGAAAGGCAGCTGTAAAAAAGATGGAGAAAAGTTCTTCTCTCTTGTCACAGAGGGCAGGACAAGAGGCAATGGGTTCAAACTACAGGGTAGCAGACTTAGATTCAATCTCAGGGAAAAGGTTCCTAACTGTAAGAACAGCAGGACAATGGAACAGACGCCTAGAGAGGTTGTGGAAGCTCCTTCACTAGAAGGTTTCAAAAGGAGACTGGAAAGCCGTCTGCCTTGGGTGGTTTAGCCACAACAAATCCTGCATCTTGGGAAGGCGTTAGACTAGATGACCCTCGCGGTCTCTTCTAACCCTATGGTTCTAGGATTCCCTTTTCAGGCTAAACCAACGCCAAGATCTACAGACCAAATTCTCAGGTTCTTGGTCACGCCAAAATTCTACTGGCTTCGGTGAGAATTCCATCTGGGCAAGGAGTGAGTCTAGGGTGCTCCCGGGAATGAGGAAGTCTGATCCCTGGGTTTGACAGTCTGCTCTGTGTAATACGAAATCAAGCAGCTGGAATTTCTGGATGACTTCAGCATCATCCAGATGATTTGAACTGTAAGATTTGAACTCTTACAGAAAAGCATAACTATGCGTTTCAGGCCTCTGTAAATGGCAGTTTACAGAAGCACCGAGAAGTACTCACAGACACGGAGGAGTATAATCCATGTATCAGACCATCACATACTAGCACATTACAGCAAATTTAAGTGCAGCACAGACGACCTGGGAATTCTGAATCGGGGATGGCAGGTTAATCTGTTCTCCCCACTGCCAGTGCAATGGGGGTTTAGTCAATTCTGTTTAGATGCTATGAGAGAAGGAAGCAATAAGAGCAGGTCAAAAGGCCTTCTGTTTATCTGTCCACGTTGCTGGGTGCAAACTTGGCTCTCTTTAATAAACATCACTAAAAACACATGCCAAGTTCAAACTGAAAAAGGAAAGTTAAATTCCCTTCACTGAAGACTTGGACTGGGGGGAGAGACACTACTGAAGAATTTTTTGATTAATAAGTACATAATTCATCCCAGCACAATTTGGGACTAGAATGAGATACTCCACGGATTTTAAAAACAACTCTCTTCTATGCCCAATTGATTAAAGAACACATGTAGGGTACGAAAAGGCTCTGCCATGAGGTCACATTCACCGTTATAACAATGGACTAGACAATACAGTTGCTTTATATTCAGGTGATGTTGTAGCAGGTCTATATAGTCTCCACTTGAAATGACATCATGATTTATGATGTCTGCTTTACACCTACTCCACCTACAAACAGAAGGGACAATTTCATGCCAGTGTAAATATTCTACCACTGTATTTTGATTAATGGCTGTATTCTTAAGAAAACAAGGATATTTGCGAGCAGATGAAAGCATCTGTTATTTATTATTCAGTAGCCACTATTTTCCTACTTAAAAATTGTCATTCCTCCAATCAGGGAACAAAAACAAACCCATGAAACTAATCACATGCCATAAAGAGCAAATACTGTAAGTAGACAGTGTCCGTAGGCTGACAAAATATTGGCTCACGCTATTCAGCCAATACTGATGAAGAACAAATCCATTTGCAGAAATCTGAATGGGATGAGACCGACTCTCAAAGAGTAAAAAAAAAAATCACTGGATAATTTTATTTCCCATGATTAATTTGGCCCGCTCTAATTACATCATAAAACACATCGATACTCCTAATCCTAGTAAGGTCTGCGCCTTCTCCCACTGAAGTCGACTCCCACTGGAATTAGGCTTCTGCAAGTATTTGTCACATACAATATTTAACAGATGTCTAGTTTCAGACAGTTTGCTGTCTATGTGTCTAGAGGCAGAATAAACAAAGAAATTGTTCAAAAGGGAAAGCAGAACCACCCTCTGCGATGAGGCATCTTAATCTACATGGATCCTGATCCCATGACGCTAAAAGACAAATATCGCAAAAGGAACAACCTATTAGCCAGCCGTACAGCACGTTATTGTCCAAAGAAAATTAACATAGAGTGGAATAAATAAATCAATAGTCATCAACCTGGCAGATCAGAAACAAAGTTGCCCTCAAGACCTGCTCAATATTGCGAGGAGGTTGGATGCCTGTGTGAATTGATTATAGCTTTTAAATTCGGAGGTTAAAATGTAATGTAATGTCGACTGCACCTGCTGCTGCAGCATCTAAATGTCTCATTTCTTTGCTCTTATTTTTTTGTTACTGTAACTCTACTGTTTCAATATGTGTTTCCAACTAGTATGAATCTCACCCAATGCAGTTACTCACCCCAGCTGGCGCACAGCTACAGGAATTGTTTGGGGGATATGCTATGGCCTGTGTTACATATGAGGTCAGATTAGATGATCATCGAGATCCCTTCTGGTCTTAACTCTGTGAATCTATGTTTCTATGGAGAACCACATGGTATGAAGTGATTCGAGTTTATACTCCCAGCAGCAACGTGTGCAAACCAAGAGTCAAGTCCTGAAAAGGCAGCTCCCACTGAAGTCACCTCTCAGGATTTCAACCCCAAATGCGCATTTGGGGAAACTGCTCTGCAGGCTTAGAGACCCTTGGAACGTAAAGGGTCAGTGATTGTCTTCTCATTCTAATACATTAGTGCAACACCTTGCAGAAATTCCTCTAGGAACTACCACAATAAAAATAAAATAATAATAGCCAGCTCTCAGGAGGAATAAGGCTGTATCAAGCTTTTCACAGTTCTTGGGAAAATCAAATGAAGCCTAGAGAAAACGCCCAATGGCAGTGAAGCAAAGGAGTCTATGGGCTGGTCTACACTACGGGGAGGGATCAATCTAAGATATGCAACTTCAGCTACGTGAATAGCAAAGCTGAAGTCGAAGTATCTTAGATCGAGTTACCTACCGTCCTCACGGCATGGGATCGACGTCCGCGGCTCCCCATGTCGACTCCGCTACCGCCGTTCGTGTTGGTGGAGTTCCGGAGTCGACAGGAGCGCATTCGGGGATCGATATATCGAGTCTAGATGAGATGCGATATTGATCCCCGAGAAATCGATTGCTACCCGCCGGTAGTGAAGACGTACCCTAAAACATCTCCAACTGGCTTAGATTGATCTGTCAGCATTTCCAGCCAGACAGAATTCCACTCCTTAGCACTGCATATCCAATAAGGTAGGCAGGCAGCAATCCTGTTCCCTCCAGCTCGAGAAATGCTCTGGGCTATTTTAGAAGCAATGGGATACTTTAAATGGCACAACGGGTAGCCAGCCGATACACCAGGGCAATGAAACCTTGCAGACTGCCACCAAGACTTCCACATTGAGAAGGGTCCTTTCACCTTAAGTTCCCTGCAGCTCCAGGTAGTTTCCACATTAGCTAGTACAGCATAAAAAGAGACCTATCCAGTAAAGGTTTTATCTAACACCTTGGAATCCAACCCAGCCCCTGGAAGCCCCAGGCCAAAGAGGCACAGAGCCATCTTCCTTTTTCAAACAGCATTCGCAGAACCACACCTTTAAGAAGTAATTGAACGAGCTGACAGAAGAGAGCAAGAGCATAATAACTCAGATCTTCCCTTGGGAGTGCCAGATAGCATCCCGAGTTTCAGCTGTACATGAAAGGAAGCGTTTGTGCTTGGATGATACCATGTTTATGTCAAGTTTGTGGAATCACTGGGGCCGACACTGTTTGCTGAAATATATGGTATCAGAGCTGATTGCTGCTCCTTTCCCTGCCTCTCCCCCTTTGGCAAACCCAACAAATCTATGAACAAAATCTACCGAAGCTATTATTTCCTCACCTACCACATTTTTTTTTGCTTTGCCTTACAAATAAGAAATACCTATTTACTCAGTCTATTCCCACAAGGTCTGCAACAGAAATCTGTCTTCAGCTGACTTATTGCAATGCTGTAAATGCATGCATGCTGCTTGAATACATCCTTGGGACATCAAAAAAAAAAAAGGTGTGTGGTACTAAAGGAAAATCTGCTTTCTTAGACACAAACCACAATATTCGAAGGAAATTTAAAGCACTGGGGTTTTTTTATAATTAGTTTTGAGAGATCTTTGCCCTCAATGTTTTGCTTGAAACAACTACAAGAAAAATCAATCTAGGAAATATGATTTTTGTTTTCATTTTGGCTTCTGAAAGCATTGAAGTTCACTGATTATGAGTCTTCTGGAGCTTAAGAACATATTTGGAATATCACATTAATTAGAGCAGGCAAATACCGAATCACATATTCAGTGAAAGCCTCATTAGTGACATTGTGCTGTTAAATTATGTTCATGAGAAACTGACTTCTTTAGAATTGAATGTGGACGGATCACAGAGCTTCTTGGCAACCTGGGGAAGAGGGCAGTGTTAATCCAGGTCCCTGCAGATGGGTGCCTACATCAAAAAGCCTCAACACTTCCAGAGCTGATGCTAATGAGAGCCCTGGTTGGCTATCTAAGCGGAGGAGACACATGGAAACTTTGGTGTGATCCTGCCGAAATGGGGTGAAGTCTATTGGGAGAGCAACATGGGACTCTGCACCAGCTCTCCCCGTGCTGTGCTGTCCTTGTTCTGGAGATAAATTAAGCATCTCAGGTCTCTCAATCTGGCATCTTTTCAATAGTGTCAAATTCACAGCTAAAATCTAGAGAAAATTCCTGTTGAGGGGGGGGAAAAAACGGAATGCTGCTTCTTTAGATAACATCGAGTCAGCCAGTCGGCTTCACGGCTGCAGTAAGCCACCAAGTCAAATACTCTATTGAAACCGTTGGCCTCACGAGCAGTGTTTTTCCCAGCATACTTTGCTACAACATGAACAATGTAAAGGGAGGCCTGTGCAAAGTCGCACTGCCTCCAAAGAAAGCATGGCTGCTACTACACTCTTTAGCGGCCTGAAGCGTACATTTCCTATCCAGGCCCTTCCAACCTCCCCGCCTCTTAGGGTGGTTGGCACTCAGAGACATGTTAGCAGACAGCAGCCCAGAACTTACTTCTTTGCCAGGTGTCTGGGTGGGGAAGGAGATTTCGTGCCACTTTGACAGACAACCGCAACGATTTGGCTCGATAGCGGCAAGAGGAGACCCCTTGCTATGAACAGGACTCTGAATATGGTTGAGGCTGCATAGTAATTAACTTTGCATTGGAACACACTCTGGAAGGCAACTCTCCCTTTCACAAAGCCGTTTGTAGAGTAGTTTAGAACAAGTCGGTCAGCAACAGGAAAACGACCCTTAAGGAAAAAGCCTACCATATCTAGTAGAGATGTAATAGCAGGGTTCTAGAGAAATCACTCCAAAAAACCTATAGAATTCAACAGAGAATGAGACTTTGTGCGGGTATTTTTTTCCACCACCTTGTAGAATATTGTAGCAGGGTGTGGTTATTATTTATATTTATTACCCTAGTTCCAAGGAGCCGTAGTCACAGACCGGGACCCCATTGTGCTAGATGCTGTACTAGCAGAGAGCTAAAGGACAGTCCCTGCCCCAAGTGACTTACAAACTAAGTATAAGACGAGAGATGGCAGTTAGATATGGACAGATGAGGGGATACAATGAAACCGTGAGATAATATTGGTCAACATGACAGGCAGAGGCCTCAGCGCGTCAGCAGCCTAACCATTGTCAAGTGTTTTGTAGGCGTCACACACAGGAAAATTTTCAGGAGTGATTTGAAGGTGTTTTGCGGATGTTTGCGGGGAGCATCTCTCACGTGTGACGGAAAGCACGAAGATTTTGGGCTCAAGATTTAACAAATGGGTAGTGGAGGACTTAACGTTTGATACCATGGAGAAGGGAGACCAGTGGTGGGATTCAAGGAGAGGGGTGACGTGGTCAAAGCAACGGGCCAGGAAAATGATCTTTGCAGCAGCATTCTGAATGGACAGGAGGCCAGGCAAGATTGCATTTCTCAAGGTCAGAGAAAGATGTTTTGTAAGGGTATAATTTTCTATTCCGTTCTACGGAATAGTTCACAAGGCAAAATAAAAGGGGTTGCTTTTTTCTATTCTCCTCTGTAGGGGTATTCCATCAGGCGCTTTCCATGCACACAACAAAATTGCAATTCAGCTTTCTTTCTTAGCAATAATTAATGTTACAACATCGTAAAGACCTGATCTTAACCTCAACAAGGTAAGGAGCCATTATACTCCAGTTTTATCTACCCCGTGGAAAGATCCTACACATTTAATACAGAATTATAACCTTCCTATGGAATGAGCCAATTTATACAATTCTATAGCAAGATTATAATTCTCTACATAAGGTTTAGAAATCCTAGAGAAAGTATTTGTTCTCGATTAAATTCTATAGATTTTTAGTGTGATTCCTGTAGAGTCCCATATAATTTCTGTGGAACTCAGTTGGTTTCATCCCTATTAAATTCTATTCCACAGGACTTTTTCACAAGAGTTAGTTCCAATGGGCTTCTGCATTGCAGCATATATTCTTCTCCAATACAGGATCTAACAGGTTATGTGAAACAATAATATTAGGTTAAGCAATTTGTATCAAGATTCTGATCTAAGTTACACTATAAATCTGGAGTAAATCATCTACAATCAGTTGAAGTATCCTAGATTTATACTAGCATAAGATCAGAATTTGGCCCACTGCATAGGAGACATTAAAAACTTTATGTTTTGGGGAGTTAAAACAACATTAGCATTATACTCACTTTGTTGAAGTTTATTTAAGTATGTTGATCTCTTCAGCTACTAGATAACAATGATCAGAAATTAAAATTCATGTTCATTCTTTGCAGGGTCATATCTCTGATTTGTATTTGCCTTTCATGGCAGCTCTATTAAAAATCTCAGATGCTTCACTCATAAAATGGCTGTAATCTGTCAAAAATGTACCTTGGACTGATCCTTAGCCATCAATTATTGAACATCTCTCTGCGCTGTCTGTCTAGTTCAGTGAAGCCGACATTCGCCTGATTTGCAGTTCTGAAGGGAATGCAGAACTCCCTGTAGTTATGTATCCTGTAGCTAGTGCTTCTTTTGGCATCCTCACCTTAAATTTACAAAGCATCCGATGTCACTTGATCTCTAGTGACAGCCATAACTTACACTGAGAAGATATAAATTAATGTTGAATTATGAAGCCCTAACTTCTCCAGCTAGCTAGCTGCGCTGCTTGTGTAAAGACTGCTCCTTGGAGAACTGTATCCTTGAGGGAATTCACTGATGCTACTATGAGAAGACAGGTTTTTTTCTTGTTAAGCATTCAGAGACTAGATGCTAAGTAAGTCAGCTTGGGTTTTTAAAGAAGGGAAACAGAGTTACCAAGCTTTCTGTGTCAGCTAAGTCAAGTCTCAAGCAAAATAAAAGCCAGTGTTCGTGTCACTCCTAGCTTACCCTCTGGGATTAAACACTGTCTGTCTGCTCTGGTTCTCCAATCTACTACATATGGATATGGTTGTCGGAGTCATTCATTCTAGCGTGTCAAGTCTGGTATTATTCTCTACACAGATGGAGAGAAAAGACAGACTTATAGATAAACGAAACAACTGAGATCTGGGTTCTATCCCTGGCCCTACCAATTGCTGACTGTCCTGGGGCATGTGACTTAACCTCTGTGTGCCTCAGTCTCCCCAATCATAAAATGGGACCATATTTATCTGCAGAGAATTGAGAGACTTATTTGTAAAGTGCTCTGGGATCTATGGATGGATGGCACAATACAAGCACACAAACGATCGGAGTTCTCACCACAGACTATAGGAAGCAAGCCCATAGATAAAGCATGCAAATCTCATTTTCATCCACAAACCCCTACACACAGGGGCAGAATGCTGGTAAACACATGAGCTGGGATTTTCAAAAGAAATTAAGACCTTCAATGGGATTTGGGTGACCAACTCCTGTAGGCGCCTCTGAAGATACCAGCCACTGTGCAGGATGCACATTTTCCTTTATTTCTTGACAAAGGAAATGAGCACTCCGATCCTTACACTGCTTTGTATGGGACTCGGGTTGTTTTAAACACTTACTATAGCATCTGTGGACAAGGAATTAAATAGATGGATTGTTGATGAGGAGCAGAATCTAGGTACTAGAAAAATCACACTAGTAAATAAACGCTATCGAAGTAACTAACATGGGAGACAGGCTAATTTTGGCACTAAGTGATTTGTGTATAGACTGAATTTTCTCCATCTGCTTTAAATCTCATTTATTGCTATTATGCAGCCTTTGCATCTCTGGTGGAGAAAGTGTTCCAAGAATCAGACACTCTTTAACTAGGGGAGGTATCGACATAAATAATATGCCTTGTTTCCATGGACTGAGGCTCTTACAGAGCAAGGTGCTTAGTGAAAGACAAATCAGGACATATAGGACTAAATCAACCACTTTGTCATTATTACTGGCAGTCTTATATCCCTTAAGGAGTGGCATTGCTACATCACAAATGAAATTCTTCCCCTTCGCATAATGCACGTTTTACATGGCAGACACATGGTTTAATTGTATCAAGTATAAATATTCGCCCTTCCCTTTTAAGGCACCGAGACATGTGCCAATGTATAATTAGCACTAATCACATCTGCATCAGATAAGTTTATGAATGGTTTGTGTATCACTGTGGGCCAGGGGTTGCCTGTAACTCCAGAGGGGAGGGTCACTACAGCTCCTCCAGGCACCAAATCACTTAGTTTGTAAACACCTCCAGAGAGGTGCCACTCTCTGGGTACTGGTTCAGACTAGGATTTTCAGAGACCAACAGATAAAGAAAGGGCTTTTGACATAAAAAGGCTGCATTTAAACTGAATGGGGACCTTCCTTCTGATCCTGCAAACAGACAAGACATTCTGCCCATGGGGGGGGCCCCCAACTGTTGCAGAAGAATTGGAAAGGCCCATAAATATGGTGGGTGACTTGGATAAGCTTTTAGCATACATACAGGAGCTTCTATTGTATTTTGTATGTTTTCTCTGTGATGCTTTTACCTTAAGAATAAACGTGCTTATTAGAAAAAGTGGTGTCGTAACTTGTAACTGCTGGGAATGCACAGCACAGGCACTGGCCTTTAGGCAGATTGGCCTGCTGGCGATATCACAGCATCAGAGCTCTGCAGCCTTAAAACTCTGGTCAGAAGTCTCCACCTAAGAGAGGTGATGGCTGGGGGCCAGAAACTTCAAGTGGATGCTTTCAAGGGACCACAGAGGGGGAATACAGGTGCAGTGACCCTAAAACTGTGACTTCACTTATTACAACAAAAGAATTAGTCCAGTTGTGCATCTCCATTTGTTCGTTTGGCCGCTGACCTGCTTGAGTAATTATAGATTATTAAAACATCACTCCACATTCGCCACAATTCAAATCAGTCCCCTACAGAAAAATGCCATCAGGCCTGATTTCTAGAGGTGCTGAGCACCTAGAGCTTTTATTGACCTCAGTCAATGTCATTGGTTCTCAGCTGGTGGAAACAGGCATCGCTCCACTGAAGTCAGTAACGTATACAAATTTACACTAGCTGAGGAGCAGCACCATAGTGTTTGACTCCAGGGGAAAAAATCTCTGTTCACTGCAGTACAGCTATTTTCTCCTGCAGGCAGGCAGACTACAAATATTATGCTGGATGGAGTGAAGTTGGACACAAATTTGATCTGTGAAGTCTATGGCATATGAATAACTAAACGTTTGCATTAAGCTACTGGGAGAGCACAGCACCATTGTCACTAAGCATTTGAGAAGTCATCAGGAAAAGTTGGGTCTTTGTTAACCCAAATAACATGCGAGAAGATTAATGATCGACACTGTTTCATCTCGGAGTTCGGAAAATGATTTCTGTACCTAGATGACTGTGAAGCCTATTCTAGCCTTGTGCCATAAATACCTATATAGAGAACCCAGTTCATTTTCTCCTTCAAATAGTATTTCTTCCATTCGATTTACTGGCTTGACTTCGCTATTGACTATGTACGTCTTGATGAGTTTAGCAGAGAGCTGCAAAATACAATATTGAGGGCCAAGGTTAGCGACACTGAATCAGAAACACATGGCTCACAATTCCACAACAGAACAGGCACCCAAAGAGAGGGGGCCATGAATGGAATGCAAGGTAAGAAAGTCTCACCTTGCAGAGAGAACACAAATTTGTATTCTTTCCTCTGATCAGATATTTCAAAACAGTACGAAAAATCAACTCATTTTACAGAGTCCTCCAATGGTAATGGCTTTCTGTCATTACTGACCTAGGTCAGATCCAAACGGGTCACCTAGGAGATGGTTATATTTTAGTGACCATATAGCCAAAATGTGTACCGATTACGACTGGCAGGTGTTGTCTCTCCTGGAGACACACACAGGGATCAACAACCACCACCCCCAGATACTCAGGATGAACCTGGCCATTGAAAGACCACATGAGCAATAAGAGAATCCCCCTGATGCAGGAACTGAGAAGAACAGCCACCGGCACATATAGCGCTGCAGAATCTGGGCAGCCTGGGAATGTGGTTTCCAGATCCCTTAGCCCCTCTTCCGCTAGGCTGCAAGTTCTGTGCTGTAGCACTTTAAGGCGCTGCACAGAATCTCATCTGCTCAGAATAAAGGGTTCCCAATCTGGCTTTTAGGAGTTAACGATTTCTACCCCTCCATGCCACATCTGTGTGCATTTCCCATCTCCTGTAAGCGCTGAGAACATCCTCGTGTACTTCACTTGTCACTGATTTCACTGGTCTTCAAGCCCTTTTCTGTAGAGTAGTGAGCGTCCTTGGAGAAGGGATGAGAACCCTCAGCATGTCTTCAAGCCCACAAGAACGGAGGGATTGACGCATCTCTCAGGAGGCGCTTCGCACTTTGCAGAACTGAGCACAAATCATTCAAACAGTCGGGCCCTGATTCAGGAAAGCACTGAGGCAAATGCTTAAGTTCTTTGACTTCAACCTGGTTTAAGTACTTGCTAAAGAGCTTTCTTGAATCAGGCTTTCAGTCATTGCTTCCAAGCCAATATCACAACTCACAACACTTGGCAGGATAGGTCACTCACTGATCTAACCCAGTTTCTACCTGCTGAAAGGCCATTTGTTTAGGTTTCTATAATAATATAATCACACACATATTTAACAGGGTCCCAATTCTCCTTCTGGAAGATTTACACCCCAAAGAGGAAGGAGAAAGCTTGGCATGGAATCCATTGTGTGGGAAAAAAAACATGTAACAACGCCGGGCCAGATCCTCAGCTGAAAAATCTGCACAGCTGTGTTGAGCTCAGTGGAGTAATGCGGATTTACACAAGCTGAAGATCTGGCTCATTAGCTTCCAAATGAACAGTACCCTGGGTTTTAACGTGCATCCACTGTTCACTAAAGGTCCGACTGATTAGGTGTGCCCAATTTTCTATCCTCGTCATGTTGTTTTCTATGTATGATACTGATTCCACACATGTTCTGACTCCTGCGGATCCACTGCGCATGCCTGTGGACATGTGCTACTTCACTGATCTGATCAATAAGAAGATATAAAAACGATGGCTCCTTTCTGACACACACTATCCCTGCAAATGAAGAATGCCAGGAACACTCAATAGGCCCCTGCCCTCTTTATGCCATGCGGCAATGCTGCGAGGAGGAAAATGAGGATTACCCTACAAATGTGCACATTGTTCTCTTCCAGTCAAATTGATCCAGGACAAAATTCTTCCTTTTTTTCCCTATGCGCACGTGCTGATCCCCCTCAATTCAACAGGAGTTGTGAGCTCATCACCAAAGGCCACCAATGGGTTATTTTCATTATAATAATGATTTTTGAAGAAGTGAATGAATTTCTGTGGGGGAAAACCCCAAGAGGCATCTTCCAGTTGCAGTGTGTATGGTCAAACATCAAGGGGCAATGAATGACCGTGTAAAAACACTGGAGTTTGATGTCACCTCCCCCACATGCTTGTGGGTGAAAGGGTTTGATAGCCAGATGCCACCGCTAATTATTTAGACAGACACTGCAAGAAGCAAACCAGGACATTTACTGCTACTGTGGGAGGGAGGAAAATGGGGTTCATGAGACAGCCATGTAGGATTTCAGCAGCTCTGAAGGAGCCCTCCTATTTCATCCTTCAAGATGGTGGTTGAACTCCTTGAAGACCCTGTCGCCAAGTGGGAAGAATCAAGGTGATCTAGGACATTGAGGGGGAGAGGGGGGTTGGCTGTGTGCCTGGTGGGAGTGCTGATAAAGCAACAGGTCCCACGTGCCTCAGCAATAGCACTCACACCACACAGCCCAGAGGATAGCACAGACTTCAGAACAGCATTGTCCTTTGCATGTAATTGCTTTACTCACAGAGATGCAATTTTTGAAAGAAAAGAGGGGCACCATTTTCAAGTGCCCGAGGGTACATCTGGAATCAAAGACTTGTCACATGACTGCAGCTGGCCTGGGTCAGCTGACAGGCTCGCCGGCCTTGGGCTGCAGGGCTAAATATTGCTATGTAGACATTTGGGCTTGGGTTGGATCCCAGGACTCTAGGCTCCAGCCCAAGCCTGAACGTCTACACCACAATTAAACAGCCCCACAAGCCTGAGTCAGGTGACATGAGCCAGCTGCGGGTCCTTAATTGCAGTGCAGACATAGACTCCAATATCACTTAGGGTAAGTCCCATTTTCAACAGCAACTTGGACATGTATGAGTCTAAATTCCATTGGCTTTCAGCGAGACTTAGCCAAAGGGACTTTTGTAAATGGAATTTTGACTCCTAAATCACTTAGGCACCTCTGAAAATTCTGCCCTAGATGTTTATCAGTGTGAACAAGTGAGAAGATGAGCACCCCCCAAAAAATTCCTGCTCCAAAGCAGGAAGCAAACAGTCTTCCATGACTGGTGGGCCAACCCTGTTATATACTTACAGTCTAACATGTCATTCGTTCTCCATTGTTCCTCTGCACTGGTTTCTCTACTTATTTTCATTCCTGCATAAGGAGCAAATTCAAATCTGGTGTTAGAGCGTCAATACCCCTGACTCAGCGTTGTTTACACCATGTCTGAATGTGGCCCAAAAGCTTGACTGGGATTGCTCATTTCCATCATTCTGCCTTTCCTTGTGCAGAATTGCAAACCTGAGTCAGGTTTGTCAATACACCAATCAGATCTCAAATTAACCCCAGTCCCACATTGTTGTGAGACAAAGGCAGGCTGAGAAGAAATGAAATCGGGTACAACTAGAGCTTTTCCTTACAATTAGAAAAATCGGACTAGGAAAACTGCCATGCCATTAATTTTTTTAAGGCTGCTTTCAGAGTCAACGCCTCTATGCGTGCCTTCTGGCAATCAACAGACTCTCTTCATGCTACCTGGGATGATGCTATTTCTTTATTTAATGCCCTTTTGTCATTGCAGGAGGATGGACTTTCCAAAAAAAAAGAACAGAGCCACAGTAATTACAATCAGATTCTTTTTATGCACATCCATCCTGACTCTGTGATAAACTCCGTGCAAGCCAAGGGAATACTTTTATGATAATGTGCTATTGAAGGAATGCAAGAGCGAGCAAACTGTGAAGACTTAACATATATTTGCTAATGCAAAGCTAGCCGAGCTCTTGAAAATGTATGTAAGCTCCTTGAGCCCTGATTGATTGTGCACCTACTTGCAATGCCACATTTATGAGAGTAGACCAGGGGTGGCCAACCTGAGCGGGAGAAGGAGCCAGAATTTACCAATGTACTTTGCCAAAGAGCCACAGTAATACGTCAGCAGCCCCCCATTAGCTCCCCCCTGCTCCCAGTGCCTCCCGCCTTGCAGCCCCACCAATCGGCACCTCCCCCTCCCTCCCAGTCAGCTGTTTCGTGGGGTGCAGGAGGCTCAGGGGTGGGGAGGAGCGAGGGCACGGCAGGCTGAGGGGATGGGGCGGGAAGGGGTGGAGTGGGGGCAGGGCCTGTGGCAGAGCCAGGGGTTGAGCAGCGAGCACCCCCCGGCACACTGGAAAGTTGGCGCCTGTAGCTCCAGCCCCGGAGTCGGGACCTGTACAAGGAGCCGCCTATTAACTTCTGAGGAGCCACACGTGGCTCCGGAGCCCCAGGTTGGCCACCCCTGGAGTAGACCCAACTCAAAGAACAGCGTCATTGACTTCAAAGGTGCTTCATATGGACTGTGAAGGGACAGTTCAGATAAACAGGGGCTACTCACATGAATAAGGATTTGCACCATCTTCCCCCATATCTATCACTGGGAGCTTGAGTAAGAACACTTCAGATTTACTTTGGTCTCTGCGGTAGTTCCCATATTTACACAATTTCCTGAGTTAAAAGGTCAGCAAATTTAACATATGTTTGGAAAGGATTCCGAGCTGGCTGGATCAATGTGATTATTTTAGTGCTGGCTTTAATTAATTCAATGCAGGTGTCTAAAAATGTGTATTATTTGTTAAAGGCCAATTATGTGCTTGGTGCTGTACAAGACACACGGGAAAATACAAAGACATGGGTTGAGATTTTCAAAGGGATTTAGATACAGCCCCTCCATTCATTTCAACCACAGTCTCTCTCCAGTGTAGCAAACACGACAGAAGATGAGCAAAGATCAAATGGAAACTCTGTAGGGGACCCCAAACCCAAGAACTCGATAGTGACTTGGTGTTACACAAGACAAAAGTTATTGGGAGCAGGTTGAATGCAGAGAGATTGGGCACACTGTGCCCTGGGGCAGAGACTGAAGGGAAATCTGCCAAATTAGATCACTTCACGTACAAAACGCTAATCTCTCCATAGGCCAAATTCAGGGCTGATGCAAGTTACATGTTGGTAAATGTGTGTGATCTAAAACAGTGTAACTTACACCATCTCAGACCAGAGGGGTGTAACATGAGAGTGTAAGAAGGTGTAAATTGAATTAGGCCACCTCACACTTCAATTTACACCTTCCTTCATCCCCATGACACGTACCACATCATATTAGACTTCCTTACAACCACTAACCAACACTGCACTTGCATCATCTCTGAACGTGTCCCTGTGCCTTAAAACCATGAAACCTGAACCTACTCTCCCATCCCAGCATCCCTCAGATGAAGGGAGAAAAATATCAACCCATGTGCCCCACAGATTGCTGCTGCTCTTCCCTTGCCATTTCAAGATCGCTTTGGCAGCATCATCATACACACACCTCCACAGGAAGAGTGATTCATCTCAACATTGGGTGCTAAATTGTCTCGCCAGTATGAAAGGGCCCCATACGACGCATTAATTGCAAAAATGTCACCACACATCATGTGTACATATGGCTGCAGAGATGCTTTTGGGATGGCTGTGAGCTGCAGCAGCTAGCGTCATCCGGAATGACTCTCTTTGTATGTCCCCCCTGTGTTCAAACTCAGAATTCAGGGCCTTGGTGTGCTCAGTTCTTGTCTGGCAAAATCATTCTGCAGACACACCATTTTCATAACCTTCTAGCTTTTTTTAATTTTAAAAGGCCCCCTTAATTACTTAATCCAAAGGGAACTCTTGCAGTCAAAATAAGGGTGAATGTCCTCTGAATTCTAAAGGTTATCAAAATCTCAGGGTTCGGACAAACAGGGCTGTTATTAAAGAGCAACACTATAAAAACAGTAAAGCAATTCCTTCAGAGAGAGAGGGAGAGGGAGATAAAGAATTTCTTCTTCCAATGGCAATAAATCAAAGGGCACCGTTTGGACAGTGCAAATTGATCCTCCCCCCACCTTCCCCCGCTTTGCATTTACATCTGGAGAATCTTTCCAGGGCCCCAGATGAACAGAGTCCTACTCAGCCAAATCAATGAGCCACTTGAGGAATATCATGAATGTTTTTCGCACTGACCCGATGATACAATTCTTCAGTGCAGGGGCCGTCAATTATTTTTTGCCAAGGTCCAAATTTCTTGGTCAAGGTATAGTCAAGATCCAGACTCCAGAGAAAATAATAAAAATAAACGAACAATAAGGATAATAATAAGTAAGTAAAGATTTTGAGGTCCATTCAGAAGTGGCTGGCAGTCCGGATTTGGCCCACGGTTGCCTATTCGCTATCTGTGCTTTACTGCAGCTGCCCTGGCTTTTCCTGAGTCTCTCTCATTTTGAGCCTTGCCTGCACTCTGCACTAGCCCCACCTCAGCCATCAGCGTAGCTGCACCAAAGCGTGGACAAGGGCAAGCGGAAGGTAGTACCGATTGCAGTTTAACTAGATTACCATGGGGGCGGGGAGGAGGCCAAGGGGTGGCAGCAGCAGCATGGCAAATACAACGGGGACGTAGCCTCCTTGCAGACCAAGTACCACCTAGATCCATCTCTAGCTAGGTCTGTCTGGATATTCAATTTATGTTCAGCACTGGCAATCTTATCGCGCCCCTGAAGCTTTTGGTGACCATGTGATCGGCACCTGTGCAGCGGCACTGCTTGGTAAACAAGCTTTGGAATTTATTGGTCTTCCACCCTCACAACATGGGTAAACACACCTTCATGACCTCAGGGCAAACACATGCATGTTCTCTAGGGGGCAGCAATGAGACAGCTACGCTGGTTGCTAGCCACCGATGACTGAATTCCAGTCTGGAGACAAGACCTACATCTAACACGTCACCTTCTTGCCAAAGTTAACGTCTGCAGTGGTGCTGCATGAAACCACTTCAGAAGGCTGAGCAACGCCTTTCAATTGGTATTCGTTCGTGCGCAGGGAGAAAGTCCTTTCATGTGCAAGTCAAAATGGAGTTTGTTTGGCTTTTTAGTTTCATCCCTTAGAAATAGCTTTTCATTCCCACCCCCCTTTTGTGCCAATATGCCTGGGCATCTCTCAAACATGTGACTTTCCGGCATAATGAACGGAGGTGGGCTTAAGCCACAACATTCAGATTTTAATGGAGGGTCTCAGCTCTGCAAACGTACCCGCCTGGGTGGATCCTTGCACCCAGGCAAAGAGACACTGACTTCAATGGAGCATGGGTGGGCACCTTGCAAGGACAGGTATTGTAAATCAGCATAGATCCTGAAGTCAGTGAAGCTGTGCTGATTGACACCAGCTCTGGCCCCTCCTGTGTGTGTCTAACGTTCTGTGGACATTCCTGAACCTTTGGAATCGCAGCTGTCCTGCAGTTTACCTCCTGCCTTACAGGATGAGTTCCACTGAACAACACTGAGTTCCTGTTAATACCCATCATCCCCCCCACTCCCGCCCCGGAAGAACTGGAGGGACTTTACATCTTACAAATAATAGCTGTTGCCACTCAAGAGAGATCTTGGAATCACTCTGGACAGTGCTCTGAAAACAGCCACTCAATGTGCAGCAGCAGTCAAAAAAGCTAACAATGCTGGGAATCATTAAGAAAGGGACAGATAATAAGACAGAAAATATCATATTGCCTCTATATAAATCCATGGTATGCCCACAACTTGAATACTGCGTGCAGATGTGGTCACCGCATCTCAAAAAAGATATATTGGAATCAGAAAAGGGCAACGAAAATTATTAGGGGTATGGAACGGCTGCCATATGAGGAGAGATTATTAAGACTGGGACAGTTCAGCTTGGAAAAGAGACGACCAAGCGGGGGTATGATAGAGGTTTATAAAATCATGACTGGTGTGGAGAAAGTAAATAAGGAAGTGTTGTTTACTCCTCATAACACAAGAGCTAGGGGTCACCGAATGAAATTAATAGGCAACAGATTTAAAACAAACACGAGGAAGTATTTTTTCACACAACGCACAGTCAACCTGTGGAACTCCTTGCCAGAGGATGCTGTGAAGGTCAAGACTATAACAAGGTTTAAAAAAGAACTAGATAAGTTCATGGAGGATAGGTCCATCAATGGCTATTAGCCGGGATGGACAAGGATAGTGTTCCTAGCCTCTGTTTGCCAGATGCTGGGTGACAGGGGATGGATCACTTGATGATTACCTGTTCTGTTCATTCCCTCTGGGGAACCTGCCATTGGCTACTGTCGGCAGACAGGATCCTGGGCTAGATGGACCTTTGGCCTGACCCAGTATGGCTGTTCTTATGTAATAATTAATAGTTTACCCAGCCGCATAACAGATCAATGGGTTACAATCTTCTCCTGTGCTGCAACCTAGCAATCCCTAATGTGACCCTGCTTTAATTAAAGGGTAAAAAAAAGACATTTCACAACAGGCTCCCTCAAGATGACAAACTGAAATCTTTTACTTCGCAGGGGCAGGAGGAGAAAGCATCGTTAATGCAGAAGCCCAGAGAAGCCGTTCATATGAAGAGAAGATCAATTCGTCTCCCCCTTGCCAAAAACTCTCTAGTAACAGTCATTCAAAGCCAATGATTCTCCACCCCCCGCTTTTTGTATTTAGCATATGCAGTCACAGAGGGAAAAACCACATGAGATTGATTTGGTTTCATTTAAAATCCTGATAATATCCCGAGGCTGCTTTATATAGAACTGGTGGCCTGATTTAACAGGTTATAACGTTCCATTGTTTTCTTACTATTGACTTTTACTGCAGTGTAAAATTTTTAATGAGAAATAAATTGATAGAGATACATTAGCATGAAGAAACCCTGGCCTGATCATTTGTGGGCCGTAAACTCAAGGATCACGTTTTTAAACCTAAAGAAAAAAATACCCCCCTTGTATTAAAGTTACTATTTAACTGCACTTGGCATTGGCAGTAAAACACTGGGGTCTGGGATCCAGCCTTTGCCCGCAAGAATCCCACAAAACACTTAAATCCCTTCACTCAAGTGATCAAACTAGTAAAAGCCAGCATACCAACAGCTTCCAGAGGCCAGCTCCCAGATCTGTCTGAACATGGAGCTCGGTTTAAGACTCCTCTTTTTCTCATTTCTCTTATCTAGTGTCTCCCTTCACCCTGGCTTTTCTTTACTGCTTTTAAAAATTCTAAACGGGAGCAAGGCTCAGAGTATCCAAGGCCTTGAAACAATTTCCGACTCTGTAACAGGACCTGGCTATACTTCAAACACAGCAGAGTCAGGGGAGGGAACATGGCTCTGTGGCTAGAAGTTAAGGTTCTATCTTCAGGTCTGCCACAGACATTCTGTGTGACCTAAGGCAAGTCACTTGATCTCTCTGTGCCTCGGTTCCCCACCTGTACAATGGGGACAACAGTATGTCCCTTTCTCACTGGATAAATTAATGATTGTTTGCAAGGTGCTCAGATGCAATAGTGATGAGGGCCATACAGACCAATAGCTAGATGCGCTGGTCATAAGATAGATGGGCTGGGTCCAACCTGATTCCTGACCACAGTCTGCCTGGGACCTTAACGATGGGAAGTGCCTAAAGAATAGGACACTTCCCACCTGCACCACAAACTGAAACTGAACAGTCATGCCCTATCCAAGCCCCTAACTCAGCTGTCCCTGCAATGAGGACAAGCCTTCAACCACAGCCTTGTAACATGCTCTGCGCTCTGTGTGCAGGGATCGAAACAGTCAGCTCTTCCAGTCCTCACGCTGAATCCCCATAGAGCCCCTGGAGGCAGATGAGATGGGCTTCAGCACAGCTCATCTCTCATTCATAATCTCACCACCCTGTACGGTGCACAGCATAACCGGATCCTGGACCAGGGCTGTGGCTCCAATGTACAACCACAATGCAAGTAATAAATAATGACTTTTTCTCCATCCAACGCCTCTCTCCTGAAACCTCATTTCTCCCATGAACTCCCCTCCACGCTAGTCTCTTTACCAGTGATCCCGCCACACGCCACTTGCCTACAGGTTGCAGTGTTGTATCTAGAGTGACCAGACAGCAAGTGTGAAAAATCGGGACGGGGGTGGGGGATAATAGGAGCCTATATAAGAAAAAGACCCAAAAATTGGGACTGTCCTTATAAAATTGGGGCATCTGGTCACCCTAGTTGTGTCTTATCTACGTGAGGTTAAAAGCTCTTTGGGAGAAGGACCCGTCTCTCATCCTGGGTATTGTGCAAATTTATCTTAATATAAAAATGCTCAACAGTCAGCAATTGCCAGGGCCTCCCCTAGTCTTAGATTGCTCTGAGATGGGCAATTTCAGCTCCTAGCTGTTGAAATGGATAGAGGAGCAGACTGCGTTGCTAATGTTACTCAGTAAAACTAGGCGTTGCCTGGTCACGTCTCTGGTGGAGCCCCAACCCAGATGTTTGAAAATGCCTTGAGATGGCATCAAAGGGTGAGGGGGAGGAACAGCAGATTAGCCACATGATGCTCAAACTTGTTTGTCCAACTGGAGGCAAACTAAGTAGCAGGGCAACCCAATGTTATAGGTTCCCACTGGATGTCTGGATCGGAGTGTGTGTGAAGGGAAGGGTTATACTGTGATACAATGTAGAAAGAACCCCCTCCCCCCCCCAGCCCATTGTCTCCTTCCTTAGAGGTTTTTAAGGTCAGGCTTGACAAAGCCCTGGCTGGGATGATTTAGTTGGGGATTGGTCCTGCTTTGAGCAGGGGGTTGGACTAGATACCTCCTGAGGTCTCTTCCAACCCTGAGATTCTATGATTCTATGATTTCTCCTCCTTCAATAGCCAGCAAGTCAGCACATGACAGATTAGAACTGAGGTGCAGCAGTACCATTCGGTCTCAGCAAATCCCAGAAGGCTTAGAACTGCTGATATTTAGCCAGACAAAGCCAGCAGAGGGTCCCCTAAAATATCACCTGCTTCAGGCCTGAAAAGGGGATAGAAAAAAAGAAAAAAAAACCAAAACACCTCACCAGGGGAGGGGAGAGAGGACATCAGGAAAGAGCCATGCAGAGGGGTGGCCCTCTCAGGCATTCCCTCTTCCTCCTCTCCATACCCTGCCTCCCTCTTTCCTCAGCACTCTTCTCCTGTCTCTCTCCATCTCTGCTCCATTCCCTTGTTCCACCCCCCTGTGAAGCCAGGGAGGAGCCAGGAGTCCCTGCTTTTTAATGAGGAGCCAATTTAAAGTGTGTGTGGGGGCCAAGAGGAAATGCAAAAAGGAGCAGGAAGGGGAGGGTTATTTTAGTAGCATAAAGAAAGGGAGTGGAGCTGAAGCAATACAAATAATAGGGCTGGAATGTACATGAAGAAGAGAATTCCGTGGGTCTCACATCACTTCAGAAATTCCCACCTCTGGTATGGACACATCAGGTCACTTTTGTACTGGAGGCAGGTTTACCCAGGACAAGCGTTACAACTTAGCAACACTTGGACAAACCTATTTTTGCAATTACAAACAGGAGGGTCATGAAGGTTTCTGATTAGAGCAGGGTACTGGGAGTCAGGATTAAAAGGAAAAAAAAAAACCACCATAGGATTGATCAGTGGCCCTCCACAAATTAACCCCTGCTGCAAACAAACAGCAGACTGTTCTCAGCAAGGGCTGGCATACAACAGGTTATGTCACGCCCAATGTTAGCCAAGGTTAACCCTACATGTGTTCTAAGCAGAGTCAGCCACTTATCTGCAGTTTAGGCAACCTGATCTGACAAAACCTGCAGATAAGAATATTCATTACAAAGTTCATTTAGCTACGCCTGACAACAGGCTTCCAGAATTGTGCTTCCCCTAGATCACAGATGGATGGCCTTTGACCCGAGACGCAGCTAGACGATGGCAGGCCGCCTTTACAGAGATTAGAGGGGAGGTGGTCTGAGGTTTTCTTCACTGCAACAGTAATTAACGAGTGCTGGAATGAATCAATCAGGCCGCCTTTTCCCGCAGACAGTTATGGAGCAGAGAAAATAGTTTAAATGGCTTTTCAAGGAGGATATGTTGATGTTCCACACACCAGGACACATTCTGCCCTAAGTTTCAGAATTACTGAGACTGCACTGGTGGTACTGAGAGCAAACTTCAGCCCATTGCGTTTCCCCACAGGAGGGGTGGATTACTTTAAATATGGAAAGATATTGTCTGGTATTCATTGTGCGTTTTTTTAACCAAGTACATGTCTTAACTCACTTCCAAGACATCATGGGTGCTTAATAACAGATACACAACTCCTATTGACGATAATGCACGTGAGTCCCAAAATTACTGTCAATGGAATAGTGATACCTTATACTACCAGAGTGACCTTTATTAATTAACAACCCAAGATAGCTGCATTAGTGCCCTGTTTATAAATGAGTAAAATGAGGCACATAGAGATTAATCAATTTGCTTCAGGTTACTCAATGGTAAAACATACAGAGGCCCAAGAGTCCTAATTCCCAGTCTCTTGCTTTTCAATCACTAGACATCACCTCCTCATTGGTCATTACAGTCAAAGCGGGAGAAGAGAGCAGACCCTACACAAGCTTCCAGGACTTTAACTCCCACTACAAGAATGCCCTGGTTATAAGAAGTGTTGTTGTAGATATGTTGGTCCCAGGATATTAAAGAGACAAGGTGGGTGAGTTAACATCTTTTTACTGGACCATCTTCTGTCAGGACCCAAAGAAAAGCTTGGTGTAAGCTCAAAAGCTTCTCTCTCTCACCAACAGAACCTGGTCCAATAAAAGATATTACCTCACCCACCTTGTGTCTCTGGTTCTAAGAGCACATTTTCAGGTCTCTGTTTCCAACCTGGAGCTCCCAGATGGATTTTCTGCTTCCCAAGAACACAATCTCCAATTATACAAAATACTTTGAAAATTAAGAGATCAATTTAGGGGGAAAAAAATCTTTATTGCTCCTTGCTCAGCTGCATCCTCATTTGTTTGCAGTCTTTTGTAGAAATTAGACACAGAATGAGAGAGAGAGATTAACATAGTCACAGAACAGATTCTAAAGTGACAGTCCAAAATGCTACATATCGCTACTGCCTCTGGGACCATTGCTGTAAACTATCATAATATACAAGGATGGGGATTTTCAAAGGATCCCAAGAGGTTTAGGCACCCAACCCTGATTTTTTTTTAAGCCAATGGCAGATGGGCTCCTAATCCCCCATACCCTTTTAAGAACATCAGTCTAAAAATTTTAAGGATGTCTCTGTAAATAATGCAATAACAACAATTCATTGCGCTTTTCTGCAGTCAGTGTACAGGGGGTTTTACATAATGCAGGTTTTCCTCCTTGGTATGAAGAATCCAGAGTCAGAGAGCACACCTTGGACTGGGTTGATTCAAAATAGCAATTGCTATAGGCCTTGTCCTTCTTACCGGTTTGGTTACACCATAAAAACATCCAGAAAAAAGGCTACTTTCCCCTGCCACTGAGGATGTTCTGACACGCAGTGCAGTTACTGCACAGTGTCGGTGGCATTTTAAAGATCTCCCTTTTAATACTTCAAATCAGTTTCATATCAGCGCTAGATGAAACATTTTGTTTTGGGAGAGGGAGGTTAGCACAAAGCCACTGTGAAGCAAGACTAATCATAACCACTTTCAAAGCCCATATTCCAAACATTTTCTCACCAATCCTCCAAGGAAACATCAGTAACATCCTGATCTAACAAGATTGCTTTAAACATCAGTAGGAAGAAAACACACACACACACACACACACACACACACACACCACAAAGCCTCTTCCTCACTACATTCTGAAGTGCCAATCTCGTCATTTGATTCAAGTTACAACGGTGTGTCCAGACAATTCTGGTCTCTTTGCCACACAAGAATAATGCTTTTGTGGTGTGCATCCCATGACACTCAGAGAAGTGGGCTGTAGCCCACAAAAGCTTATGCGCAAATAAATGTGTTAGTCTCTAAGGTGCTACAAGTACTCCTGTTCTTTTTGTGAATACAGACTAACACGGTTGCTACTCTGAAACCAGAGATTCCTCGCAATCCCTTTATCCCAGTGATTCCTGACAGAGGGGAAAATCCCCACTGAGATCCACACAGCTGACCACCACTCTCCTACTCTACTTGCCTTGCATGCAAGGAGCAGTGCCATTAGGGTGACCAGACAGCAAATGTGAAAAATTGGGACAGGGGATGGGGGGTAATAGGAGCCTATATAAGAAAAAGACCCAAAAATCAGGACTGTCCCTATAAAATCGGGATGTCTGGTCACCCTGAGTGCCATGTAGGAAGGGCAGAGCAGCTGGGCCGAGGTGCAGAGCTGAAAGTAGGGTTTCGTCCCTAACTGGCAAGTCCACTTTGAGTTGCTGACATTAGTCTGGAAAAGTTCACGTAACCCCCAGCAGCAACAGGGTCACTCGAGTGAAGCTACTGAAATATCGATGATATTTTTCATATAATGACTCGCATATTTATTTGCTACTCTCTCCCATCCTTAGTTTTCCAGACAAGCCAAAACAGTCCCCCTCGACCAAGTGCAGCTGGCACTTTAGCCAACAGCAACTAAACTTGAATTTCATGATACCATTAAAGAAAATGCAATAAATTTCTAAGACTCTTATGTACTGCAGTGATGGATGCCAACTCTAGACAAATAAATGGAAGCTGGGAAGATGCAAATAATAAATAATAATATCCAGCTCTTATATAGCTACCAGATCTCAAAGAGCTTTACAAAGAAGGTCAGTGTCATTATCCCCATTTTACAGATAGGGAAATCAAGGCACAGAGCAATGAAGTGACTTGTCCCAGGTCACCCAGCAGGCCAACGGTAGAGCTGGAAACAGAACCTTCTGAGTCTCAGACTGGTGCTCTATTCTCAGTGTCACTTTGCCTGACTATTAGAGGTCTCTGGTTCGACCCCTGATGCCAATGATCCACCCAGAAGAACAGTATTACAAGTAACTGACTTCAGCGGAAGTAGTGGAGGCAGAAATTGGACTGTTGTCTCTATGCCTTTTTTAGAATAAACGACGCATAGTATCAGAAATGGGACAGTTCCAAGAAGCAAGCACCATGTAGCTATGCTAAAGCCATGGAGTAGAGCATTAAAAAGGAGCTCTCATCTCATGCAGAGTTAATAATTAATACTCACCTCCTGTATATAGTATTTTACAACTTCAGAGCACTTAAAAATATGAACTCCTGTGAATTGTGCAGTAAGTACTCTCCCCAAGTCACAAATGCAGAAACTGAACCAGGCAAGCTAAGTGATTTAACCAAGACCACGGAGGGAATTAGTGTCAAAGACAAGACTAAAAACTCAGCTGCTCCCAATTTCTAACTCAGGCTCCACTGCCCTGTCTTTAATCCTCATTAAATAAATCATTTCTGTACTACAAAATGAAGGAGTAAAGCATTATGGTATATGGCAATATTACTACATAGCCTGGGCCCGCTCTCGAGAAAGCTTTTGGAGACAGAGACATTTTGGCCATGTTTGTACAGGACTTTGCAGAATGGGGTCCTGCACCAAGACTGGGGTTTCCGAGGCGTTACCACAACATAATAAACAACAGAGAATATGGTAGCATTTAAAAAAAAAGTGGTACATTGGTACCAAGGAATTGCAGGCCACAAGATTTTGTGCTTTGTTCTCACTGAGGCCAATGTTGTTATAAGCTCCTTTAGCAGAAAATAAACAGCTTATGGCAAACAACAGGCTTAGCCTGACATTATTTATACGGCCTGGCTACCGCTAACTCTGGACATCTAAGAACGATTTTCTTTCCCTTGTTAGGTGACATAGAGACTGTGCACACATTGACCCACATAAGGGAAGTCACTGAGCGGGATGTTGCTGAACCCATGGCATTCAGATAAGCCAGGAGATCATTCAGGACAGGGTTGTCCAGCCATTGGTCCCCAAGGGTCTACATTTTGACCCTCAAGGGTGACTGTTATCAAGACAGAAAATGCGTTTGATTATCAGCGGGAATGGAGCCACGTCCTGTGGGTTTTCAGCCTTTGACTCGGCCGCATCAGCACGAGGAGGAAGTCGAGGGCTCTGGCCCGCCAGCTACCCCTCACCACTTTCCCCTGCAGCCCCAGGCGCAGCTCTGGTGTGGTTGGGCAGAACTCTGAGCAGCTCCTGTCTCTTCCCTTATGAGCTGTTCAACAGCTCCCCCGCTGGCTGCCTGCCGCATTGCAGGGCAGGGAGGAGTGAGTAATTTGCTGCTCTGTTGCCTGCCCCACGAAGGGGACCTCAAGGAGAGCAGGACAGGGGCAAGTTCCGGTCCCCAGGGCAGCCCGGGAGAGTGGAAAAGAGAAGTTGAGAACCAACAGCCAGCCATGGCTCCGATTCTCTGTGCTAGACCCAGCACAAGCTAGAGCAGTCTCAGAAGAGCTAGACTCTCCAAGGGACGGGAGGCAGGTGAAACACAGCCACCCTCCAGTCCCACAGCCAACACACCCTCTGTGCCAGCTACACTGGCTCTTTGCCTGCCTGAGACTCCCCTACATGGGGGCACTTCCCAGCTGGGGACTTGCAGGTGATCTTAGCTCCCTCTGCACTGCATGAGCAGCCCCAAAGGAGTGCAGTGGGGAAGAGAATCTGACCCAAAGTATTGACTGTGGCTCTTTCACTTTTTGGAATGAATACATTCAACCCTCAGGCTGACCGCTACAAATGTAGGGCCTGATTCTGATTTACTTTACGTTGGTGTTACTCCATTGATTGAGGGGAGCGCCTGCTGATTTACACTGGCACACGTGAAAGCAGAAGACAGCCCTGAACTTTTAGATGAGCTCACAGTAATATAAGGGATACACCCACATAGCATTTTACGCTGTAGAGCCATGGTAAAGCAGAAAGCTAGTCAATTTCAACGGTGAGTTTAAAACAGAGTCATGTGCTACACCTGCCACCTAGGAGAAACTGACTACGCACTGCGAAAACACGGGTACTGACTATATACAAAGTGCTGTCAAATGCACAAAGCCCACCAGGGGGAAATGCACAAAGGAAATGTTGTTTTTCCTCCACCCTCTCTCAATTATAATGATCTTAGGTGTTTCTTGTAACAACAGAAGGCAAGAAAACTTCAGGCAGCCATGTTTTTTTAAATTGGCAATGATTTAACAAGTACTTTAGTGAAAATTTGTAATGCAAATAAATTAGGAAATCTGGACACATGAAAAGCTGAAAACGCCACGGATAACAAGTAAGTTACAACAGGAAATGCTGGGATATCGTGGAGAAAGGTGTAACAGACCAGACAGACTATTCAATAATTTAGTGCATCCTTTAGTGATGCAGGATTCTCTACTATAGTGCATTCCCCAGTGTTTGGTCTAGTCCAGTTTGAAATGACACAATCAACAGGGGTAGTCTTACAGATAATCAGGACCAAGGCATCAAATATATTTCTCCCCACCTCAAGAAGAAAATGAAATGATTTACAGCGTATTCCAACCCCTTTCCTTCCACCATGGAAAGCTGCACATTCGTTAATGAAATATCACTTTACTCTCCATGCTTCGTTTCTCTTTTTGGGTATATCTTTCCACTGCAATCCAAGGTGTGAACACAGCTCGGGTATGTATACCCACGAGTGCATGGCTAGAAACAGCAGAGCAGATGCGGTGAAGTGTGCCTCAGCACGGGCTAGCAACGCAAGTAAATACCAGGGTCCCCAGGTGGGCTTGTACAGCTCACGATGAAGACCGCGTCACCCTGTTAGCCCTGCTAGAGCAGGGAAAGCTAGTGCAGAGATGCCTACCCATGCTGCAATCACACCGCAGATTGCAATGAAGACATACCCTTCGCGAACAACAAGCAGCTCATGAAACTGATCACCCTGAAGCAAACTATAAAGCAATTTTCCCTACGATCACAAGCTGAACACGCAGGATTACAATTACCCAGACATTTTGTGCTTGCAGGCTGCCAGTTTTTAATAAAATAAAAACATCTCCTCTTGGGCTGCGTTCCAAACTTTAGGACAAATTCAGTGATCTTTAGCTCACAAGTGGTTACAGTTAAAAAAAAATCTCCTTTTTGGCACTTGTGAAAGGATAAACCTGCTGGCCTTTGCCATAAACTTGGCACAGAATGCACTCAAGTGTGTTTTGGGGGTGGGGGTGGGGGGGAAGAGGAGAAGTGTCTGAGCCAGAAGTAAAGACCAGTTAAGCTCGCCTTGGAAACGCCAGGACTAAAATAATTCTCATCTTTATCACTCACTTGGTTCCAGTTATTGTAGAAATGAGCCCAACCTGCAGAATTTGGTCACAGATTTCAAACCTGCCAAAGAACTCAGGGATTCAGGTCAAGATGCCAAAGTTCCTCAAAAATTCAGGAATGGTCAGAATCAGAATGTTGATGGGAGACCATGGCTATGGCTACACTTGCACTTCAAAGCGCTGCCGCGGCAGCGCTTTGAAGCGCTAAGTGTAGTCAAAGCGCCAGTGCTGGGAGAGAGCTCTCCTAGCGCTGTCCGTACTCCACCTCCCTGTGAGGAATATCGTACAGCGCTGGGAGCCGCGCTCCCAGTGCTGGGGCTTTGACCACACTGGCGCTTTGCAGCGCCGCAATTTGCAGCGCTGGAGAGGGTGTGAAAACACACCCTGCTGCAGCGCTGCAAATTTGCAAGTGTAGCCATGGCCTAAGTCTTGGTATTGAGAGGAAGAGATGTGATAAAACACATTTTGGTTAAGTAATTCTGATTAATCAATTCTCTCTATTAAATTTCTCACTCTTCTTTGGATTGCTATTCCTTAGCTAAAGTATGGACTAGAGACCTATTATAAAAGCTTCAGAAGCCAAAATAGAATTACAGAGAAAATAAGGTCTTACCAAAAGCAAACCAAAGATGGGTAGATTATAGTTTAGGGCAGTGGCTCTCAACTTTCCATACTGTACCCCTTGCAGGAATCGGATTTGTCTCGTGTGCCCTCAAGTTTCACCTCACTTAAAAACTACTTGCTTAGAAAATCAGACATAAAAATATAAAAGTGCCACGGCACACTCTTACGGAAAAATTGCTGACTTTCTCATTTTTACTATACAATTATAAAATAAATCAATTGGAATATAAATATTGTACTTATATTTCAGTGTACGGTATATAGAGCAGTATAAGCAAGTCACTGTCTGTATGAAATTTTAGTTTGTACTGATTTCAATAGTGCTTTTTATGTAGCCTGTTGTAAAACGAGGTAAATGTCTAGATGAGTTGATGTACCCCCCTGGAAGACCTTTGCATATCCCCAGGGGTCCGCATACCGCTGCTTGAGAACCGCTGGTTTAGAGAATTCATAAGAATTCAACATGGAATGTTACAATGTATCAAGAGTTATGCCAAAGATTTTGGCCTATATGTGAATATGTGCATTATTATTGTTAATACATTCCATATTTTCTGTGCTACATTCGCGTTTCCATGGCTTTGCAGTGAGAGACAGCTCAGCAATGTTCAAAGGCTCCAGACCCTATTATCAGCCCAGTACCTCAGGGCTTGGCTACACTTACAAATTTGCAGCGCTGCAGCAGGGTGTGAAAACATACCCTCTCCAGCGCTGCAAATTGCGGTGCTGCAAAGCGCCAGTGTGGTCAAAGCCCCAGTGCTGGGAGCGCGGCTCCCAGCGCTGTACGTTATTCCCCACAGGGAGGTGGAGTACAGACAGTGCTGGGAGAGCTCTCTCCCAGCACTGGCGCTTTGACTACACTTAGCGCTTCAAAGCGCTGCCGCGGCAGCGCTTTGAAGTGCTAAGTGTAGCCACAGCCTCAGTCCCGCCAAACATTAACGTTTGCAGGCCGTGTGTCTGCTAAGCAGCATGTCACAATCACAGAGCCTCTTGCCATTTGGTGAAGTCACTCAGAGGAAGCCTCCTTTTGGTTTTATGATGACTATTAGAAACCGTTAATTAGCGTTTTGGAAGAGCAGTGATAATTTTCCCATTTCTCAGAGAGATAATCACTCTTGGCTTTGCTACCACCAGCTCCCTAACAAATGCATTGTCCTGGGGGAAGTGCTGTTTACCATCTCACATTATCACCACTATCTATTTTAGGCTGTTTACCGTCAGAACTCTGATCAAATATGCCCTTTTAGTAAAAGCCCAACATGACTGCTCTCTTTCACCCCGCCCACTGTGAAAATCAAACACTGGCATCTTAACCACTGCATGGCACTGTAGGTTATGATGTTACATCTGTGAGTCAGCAGTTCTTCCAAAGTAATCAGTAGTGATTTCTAGCACACAGCTACACAAAAATGCACCCATCAGGCCTTTGGCTTCCCTTCGAGCACTTCTAAGTCATGCCACAAATCGTTATAGCCATCTTCCACTGATTTCCCTTACACGTAATAATGCATGAGGCCTTGAAGGCTACAGTTTGCCTATAATGGCTTAAAATTGCTGGGGGGAAAAATAAATCAGAAAGTCTCTGTTGCTTTTTCCTTTTAGCATCGCATCAGTGGTCAGACAAATGGCAGGATGATTGTTCTATTTGCTGCTAAACAGTGCACCCTTTTAATTCCACACATGCACACAGAGGTGCAAAGGGGGAGCGGTGGTTATTAGGCACCGACTCAGGTTCAAAAGTGACACAAAGTTGCATTTTATTTTGGTCTCTGGCACTTTCAGACTGAAATCCTGCCCAGGCACATCAACTGGATGAGAAACATCTGCCTTTATCAAGGCTCACTTTTGTCTACATCGAACCTTTCAATTGCTCTCAAAGGGCCATTGCGGAAAAGTCATGTTTTAAAGGGGGACATTAAGCAAGGTGCCAGTAACAATATCAGACTTGTTAATGGATCAAGAACCAAACCATTTAGCTGCTTCCTTTTCCCCTCTGAAACAGAATCACACAGATCAATTAAAAAAAAAAATCAAAAGGGGAAGACCTCTCAGCCTCGCTGATCAAACATTTGAATTTTGTGTGTCCCAAAATCTTAAATCTCATACTAATGAAATTATAGTTAATTGATTTACCAAAGGAATACTCCCACTCACGTGGTAAACCCTTCATTTGGCAAAAAAACCAAAGTCACAGAGGCTAAGAACCAGGAATTGCTTGGTGGGCTCAGACCTTACGTGTTAACCCACCAAAATCCACATGTAGGTCGCTATGTGTGGCAAAGAATGATAAAAAATATATATATCCATGTGGGAAACCTACATGTTGTGAAATTCCTTCCTTCAGTGTAAATATCTCCTATCTCATTCATCATTTTTTATCCTGGATGTAAATCATTAAACAATAGAAGCAGGGAAGGGACACTGAATTTGTGCGGAATGTAGGTGACTTTGGGACTCAAATTAGTGGCATATCTAGAAATAAGAAACATTAAAAAAGTATAGAGCAGAACCCCCGACCTGTGGAGCAACTCTCATCTGACTGGTGAGTGGGGGAGAGCTCTAGGTCCACACCTATGGGGCTGGGCAGTGCGTTTAAAGACTCATTCCAAGAGGACAGGACACGTGTGCTGAATGCAATGCTGATGTGGAGACAGCAAACCAGGGATGTGCTTCCTGGCATCTTCTGCTAGACCTCCCAGTGCAAGAAATATTTCAGACTGAAAGGAGGCCAGGTGACTCCTGTAGCGCGCATTCACCTGTCTACGCAGTGTTTATACACGGTAATGTTCTTCCCCTCTGATCCCATCCTCCTTATGCAGAAAACTTCCACTGAAAGCAATAGGGGTCCCTAAATTGCCTCTATTCTAATCAATACAAACAATGCTTTGTAATGCAAATTGCCAGAGGAAACTCGAGTCCTTAATGGCAGGAATTCTTCATTTTCTACTGTTTTCACTGCAGAATAAACTAGCTAATAGCGATGCTTTGGGTCACACTTTGCTCTGCAGGATATACAAAGTGCTCACCACATTAATTCAAATAGGGAGGACTATAAACCAACCACCAGTATATTATGAGGCACAGAAGATCTGTGGCCTATTTCTTTGTTACCCTACAGCCCCTTTATGGCATTCTGGCAGGAGAAATGGGTTGTAAGCTGGGTGGAAATGGCCTTGGGGAAATACTCCTGGCGTAAGGGGGTTCCCCAGACACCTTAAAGCTGTTGGAATGACTCAACACCAGACGCCCTTGCAGCTCCTAGCTTAGGGGGCAGGGCCAACCCATGCTGCACTGCGCTATTATTGGCTGGTGGACAACCTAGAGGGACCTGATGCAGCCTGAGGATAAATTGGAGCAGCTCTGGCACTTCTCTGACTTATGGTGGGAGCTGAGCAGTTCCCTGGAGGGCTCAAGAATATGAGAAATGCCAAGGTGGGATAAAGCTTTGTTTGTCTCCTCCCATCCCCACACTCCTATGCCAAGTGGAGGAATGGAGAATCTGAGCCCTGCTTTCTCCCCTCACTGTTTTCTCTTTGTGTTTTCTCTTTCAGTGTCATCATCTAGAAACTGCTTTTCAAGCAAGCAGGGGCTTAGGCAGGGTTCTAAGTTACATAACTGCCTTTGCTTTGGAAAGCCTTTCTAGCAGTCCTCCGCCTCCCGTCAGCCCTGTGCACCTCTCTCTAATCGGTTCCACTAAAGTCTTTTATATGAGAATCTAATAGGTTTCGTGAGTTATTGTCTTAAGTGTGTGGTCTATGAAATCAGAGTCCTTTCCTCACAATATCCTAGGAGATTAAAAAGAAAGCCCAGATTTATGGGAACTGGAGAATGAATATATTTATAACCTAATGAAAGGCTGTAGTAAAGTATCCATAAGCAGGTATTTATAACTCACAACTCTGCTTTAGCCCACAGATTACACACAACAATTTTTTTCTATCATCTGGCAGTAGTATTTGAACGTCTGGTTGGGAGGAAGGGAAAAAATACTGGGCCAGATTCTCTGCTGGTGTAAACAGGGACAGCTCCATTTACTTCATCAGTGTTTCACCCATTTTCACTGGTGAAGAATTTAGCATGATGTAAAATTAATTCTCATTCCATACTTCTAAATTGACTCCTGTCTGGAACCATCAGTCCAGTTACCCTAGGAATGTTGCTGTCTCTAGGGTTTGCCTTTTAGAAACTGATGTGTCTTCTAAATATATGTTTGCTAATAAGGGTTTATTACTTTTATTAGGATAGATAAATGTCCATGGATTCTTATCATTACCCCGGTCTTTCCGTTCACGTCCCAGCAAGCTGACATGCTAGTTAAAGCAGAGACCGGGCTGGTGTTCTGTTTACTTCTCCTTTTTGATGTATCACCACAGCCTAAATTAATTTCTTAACAGTTTCACTTTCAGTCCTGTTGAGTAAATGGGCCTCTGGAGGACCGCATCATTAGCATCGATAAACACTTCACAATGCAGTCATACACAAAGGAACCAACTAGGGACGAGAAAAGAACTGTTGTAAAGTAATTAAGAGTCTGTGATTTCATAGTTGTGGCTGAAAGACCTCATCAAGTTGCTCCTATTCTCTTACTCATCATGGTCCCTGTTATTGAAATGAAAACTCGAAGCCATAACTTACCCAAGCTTCAAGGGGATATTGTCATCTGGATGTGGACTAGAGATTCAGTGAGCACTGGATTTACTGGGGAGTAGAAATCAGTTATGAGAAGGCATTTCTGTTTTTCTTATACCAGGGCAAAGCACATGGCCAACAGCCCAAACTGAGCAATGCACGGTGGCACAGCAGGGAACTTCAAATATTCTCTCTCACGCAGTTCTCCATTTATTAACATAGATGACCTTATAATAAGATGAACAAACTCCATGAAGTTTAGACATACTGGGCCAGTATGTTCTCAGCTGTTGTAAATCAGCATAGATCTGTTGACTTCAGTGGAGCTATGCCAATATGAGCTGTGCCAGTTAAGTGTTGAATGCTGCCAGTAACCAGCCTGGGATGGTCATTCAGCAAGGTCTGGGCACCAAGGCCCCAATTCAGCAAACCACTTAAGCATGTGGTTAAATCCATTCTTGTGCAGCAAAGCACGTAGCCTGGGATTTTCAGAGGTCTGTGGGAGTTAAGAGCCCAGCTCACATTGCCGTTCAATGGAAGTTGAGGGCCTAAGTCCTTTTTAATCCTTTGACAATTAAGTACACGCTTAATTCCCATTGACTTCAAAGAGACTTAACGTCTGCTTTGCTGAATTGAGGCCTGGTCAGAATTTTGGTTTCCCTAGGTTCATCGGTATCAAAAAGCCTGTTGAGCCTCATGATCTTTTTCTACCAAGCAGCACCACAGACCAATCGTGAGATATCCCAACATCCTACGACAGCCATTTGGCAGCAGCAGCATGAATAGGGCAAACTACTTATCAGAGATAGTCTATCCTCATTAACACCTGTTCTGGATTTATACAGGCAACACACCACATAATAGCCACTTCTGTGCAGAAGAGAGAAACAGCAATCATTTTACAAAGCAGGCTCATTCCCTCGCCCACCGGTTTACAATCGTACAATGGATTTGCTTTGGACACACAACATGGTCCCTTACAGATATAGGGCAAGATTTAAAAAAATGCTTAAGAGACATCAGAGTGCAAATCCAATTCACTTTCAAAGGAGCATGTGCTCCCAAGTCCTGGTCTGCATACACATTTTGTATTGACAACTCTTTCAATTAGAGATGAGGGTGGTTTTTTGGGGTTTTTTTTTTAAACTGATATAGTTATATCGTTACATCTTGCAGTATGGATGCAGTTGTCCTGTTATATAGGTCGTTCAGTACAACAGCTGGAAGTTAAAGCTTGTTATCCTGCTTATGAACGGTTTTAAACTAAACACACACAAAAAAGCCTCTCTTATATTGGAATAAGTATGTCCACACCGGGGGCGGGGTTGGGGTGGTATACTGGCAGTATACTGGTGTAATTATACCTCAGGCAGACAAGGCCTAACTCAATTGGCTTCATGCAGTTACATATAGGATGAACGCGGCCCAGGGTTCAGATAAGCATCTAAACTATTGGATGCTTATGCAAACTGAGAAGCCAAACCATTTGAGATTCACCCACCTTTACTCTTTTCACTAGGCACAAACAGTTGATTGGATGCATTTTTTGAAAGCAAATGGACAAGAGTGCCCAGATTAAAAAAAACAACAAAAAAACCCAAAGATATGGATGATAGCCATATATGTACATCATCAAAACTGCACTGGCAACTAAAGTCCTGTAATTACTCACAACGCATTCTTTATAGCTGGTCCTATTTAGGAAAACCCTCATGTTTCTGTACTCAATAAAGGAATTTAAATGTAATTGCAGGGATGCTTTGTAGTTTCCTCAAGGGATAGTTTTGGAAGGTCCTGACACAGTAGAGGAATTTTACATCTATCATGTATAATCATGTATTCTGTATAAGGACACTCCATTCTTTTGGCTCTGCTAGGAAAGGAATTGGAGGAGCAGGAGAGGGCTCTTTATGAAGATAGGCCAGTGACTGCAGTGAGGTGAAGGACCCCTACATAGGTTCTGGCAAGGAAAGAATGGTAACCCCATACTGCCCAAATATAGGAGAGAGACAGAGGTAGCCCTGCTATTCCCTTTAAGTGAAGTCTGAAGGAAGCCTTGTCTGATACTCTGGAACTTGGCTGAACAAAGCTTTGCTTTGTATGCTTCATTTCAGCCTGTGGCTTGGGCCTTCACTACAGTTTTCTGGTTTCTGAGAAATGGCACTTCACAGCTGCTTACACTCAAGCAGGGCGGCTGCAGAAACAAACTATACCAATGGGCCAGTCCCAGGCAGCAACACAAGCTGCTCCAGGTCCCGTGACACATTTTCACTCTTTCAAAACTGATGTTTGAGAAGAATAAGCACAAAATAAATCTTATCATTTACTATTTACATTCTGTAGTGTCGAACTATCAGTGTCTCCACAGCTCTTCCTTCCATTTACCAGGCAGGCAGGCAATTCCTCTAGTTTTAGGCAAAACAGTTCTCTTTTTCTAATGGTTGTTGTCCGTCTCGTACTAAGACAAAGCCAGACGTGATTTTCTTTAGTATCATGGATGGAGAAAGCCATTTTGAAGAGTGAGGTCACACTAGTGGGGGCAGGGCGGCGTGCTCTTAAAAACGGCCTCCTCCGTGTAGTCACGCTGACAGGAGCGGGGTCACACGCTGTTCCAGAAAGTACCGGAATGTCCGGTATTGTGGGGATGTGTAGTCTTACTGAGTCTTCTGTATCCGGTGTTGGAGGGCATAACTATAGTACCTGCACGCCTTCATTCAAAAAGAGTAGGAGGAGGAAAGACCAAACAAAAATGTCTTATGCTTTACAAGAGACCATGCATTCCTGTTTTGGGAAGGACTCGATTAATCATTCGTGGATGACTGTGATTCTAAATAACCATGAAAATGCTGCCATATGTGTTCAGATTTATCTCTTGTGTTTCATAATGTGTACATCTGTTTTTTATAAATAGCTGTCCAAGCCAATGCATCTACCCACTTCCTCACTACCTTCCAAGGCACCTTTCCAATGAGTAATCATCAGTGGTTTTGCCAACACTGGATTTGTGTTGATTTCCTTAGTGGCCTCCACTAGGCTATCTTCAGGCTTGGCAGAATTTGATTTTTAGTTTTTAAATAATTTTGATGGATATCAGTTTATTTTTAAGCACTTTTTCTATCTTTATCTGTTTAAATCTCCACAGTTGTGGTTAATTATTGGGGAGGGAAGTGTCAGATAATTATTTAATGACAGTAGATGTTGAGATTCAAAACATTAAAGCTTTATAAAACTGTTAAAACACAAATTGACACGTCGAAATATACACATTAAATATCCTTAAGTCAAACTCTATTAAGTTCTTAAGCAGCATTTTTCTTACTTGGCCTATCTTTAAATTTCTGTGATTAATCAATGGAAATGTTCTTTCATTGTTTGTATGTAATGAGTGAAATTGATATTTACTGATAAAAAGCTAATCCTTCCAAGCCTACTTATCTTGAAGATCTAAAGAATTATCTACTACACCAAGAGAGGGTGTTTAGGGCATTAAAGTCTGAGCACAGTTTCCCATTCTAAGTTTTATTTAATTCCACATATCCCTTTGTACAGCCATTACCAGAATGTCTCTAACAGCATGGTAACGCCTCAACATTTACTGAAGACTTTCAGAGGAGATGAGAACATTACTCAAGACAAAAGGAGGAAGCAAAGATTGTAAAGAAATTGAGGGAAATAAAGAAGAATCTGAAAGAGTAGACAATGGGTCTAAGCCCATTGACAGCAGGAGCAATTACAGGTTAGATACTCAACTAGTGCTGAGTACTGATTTCACTGAACACTGATTTCTCTGAAGTTACACAGGCCCCCAGGGGGAAGTTAGAATCAGAAGATGATCAAACAAATCAGACTATCAGATAGGAAAGAGGAACTCAGTGGGAAGAAAAGATGATGGCAAAAATCCAATAAATACATGATGAATAAATTTGAGTGGAATACCTGAGTTACATATTGTACGTTCCATTTGTCTGGGTAAAAGATGGAAGAAGGAAAAAAGGAATGGAGCTAATATTGCAATACCTGTGAAGATGATGGATCCAAAGGTGGATAATTACCCAAGAAACTAAATTCTAAACTAAAAAATTGGTTTTTTTTAAAAAAAAGATTCAATAATTTATTTTTTCTTTAAAAAATGCCATCAATTAAGCTATTGTTGGAAGAAAGTGAGAGAAAATATGTTAGGTAAAATCAAATACACTTACCTACTTAAGAATTTACAAGAAAGCTGTCAATTTAGAATCTAATTACTGAGATAAATGGGCTAAAATAATAGAAAAGAAAGCTTTAGTGGGAAAACAGAAAGTGCTTAGAGAGAAATTCCTGTTCTGAAAGTTAAACATTGGTAGTGTAGAGAGTGTACAAATGTATGTTCCTATTTCCAACATTCATCTGCCATAAACGATGGGGAATGGGGCCTAATAGGGAAGAGGTTTGGGATTCAGGCCTCCTTGGTCCCATTCCTCTCTCTGCCACTGACTCACAGCATGGCCTTGGCAAGTCATTTAACCTCCTGTGTCTGGAAAATGTGTATGAAAGTGATGGCCAACATCACAGGCTTCATTAACTAACATTTGCAAAGGCCTTTGAGATGCTTAGATCTGATACACCAGGTCAGTGCAAAGTGAAAGCACTGGAGTGAGATGGATGATTTTATATCACATCCCTTTGCTTTTTCTCTTTTCAGGCTCTGGGATGTTGTTGGAGACTAAGTGTTTCACCCAAGAGGAAATTCCCTAGTAAAACAGTTTAAAAATAAATGAATATGCCCAAGAGTTAATTGTGCCCTCTAGCCTTAGAAGCATTCGGCACTAGGTGTATACTGTATCAAGAACTGCTATATATGAATAAGAAAGAATCAAAAACCGTCCCTCTAGGGTTAAGGGGAAAAAAACAACCTATCAAACATATGTAGACATAAATGGAAAGATTATAGCCGAGTGTATAAAAATGATAAGAGCAAAGACGGAGATGGAAAAGAAGATTGCAGAAGCTGTTAAGGTAAAAAAGTTCCAAGCACATAAGGAATAAAAGGTCAGCGAAAGGAGACGGTGATGTTTCAAAGAAATTGCAGACGTAATTTACTGACAGAAGTATTGACTGAAGAGCAAGATATGTAAAATTAATTCCACTCCTGGCCTCCGTGTTCATAGAGGACATAGGGGACAGAAGGCAGAAAGAGACAAGATCTCCTGCAACAGGGGGAAGAAAACGCTGAAGGAAATCAGGATATTTGAACAGGAAATCATGGGAAAGGAATCATGATACCATCTGGGGGCAGATGAAATGCATCTAACCATGACTCCTCTTGTCTTACTGATTTGGAATGAGCTTCAGGCAGCTATTTTTTTGTCCCAGTCAACCAGACATTGTACTGAAACCCAGGGAACTGATGCTGTTTAATTCTACTATCCTCTGCTAATGTAAAACTGAAGTTCAATAGAGCTACACTGATTTACACCAGCTGTAGATTGCATCCACTGTGTCATCATTTATATAAATAAAAAAAAATTAAAAATAAAATAAGAAACCAACTGTGAAAACTGGAGTCTCTGCTGATAAATTCTTACCTTTCCTCCCCTCACAGTCCCTGGGCTGATGGGTTTGAACCGACATGGAAAAAAGAAAAAGCCCGAGAACAAGCCCACTTTTCTTCGTAAAACAAGCAGGGAGGAGAAAACAAAACCCTTCAGCTTTTTTATTTACTAGCCACATGTTGATTAAAGACCAATGGGTGGCTTTGCCTTTATCCAATTGCTCTAAGCACACGTCAGATTTTGGCCCGAGCGTCCCCCTTAGTTGTTAATATTTTAAGAAAGCCACACATTGTAAAGCAATGAGTGACAGTTGCATGAGCCAATGCTTCTGTTCCTTGGAGAGGTTTTAATTGCGATAACATTCTGCTTGTCTAAAGAGGCCCATTAAAAATGTACTTGACCAGGAAAAAAAATAAATAAAGGAAGAGATCCAGGATCTCAAATGCGTTTAGTATAATCACAGCAATGTACTGTAACAGACTTAACCTTAACAGCACAGCTTATAGAGGACAGGCAAAACATCAAGCTGAATTAAGCCTTAAATGATGTTATGGTCCTTGGAGAAAAATGAGCTAGTTTGATGCATGTTTTCTTTTATGCTCATGTTTTACAGCAATACAGAGGGGGAAAAAAACACCGTGGCAGAAGCTTTCCATCGTGCATTTCACAGTAGGTTTTCACCAGCATCCTCTCAAACTCCCCCCCTTCTAAATTTCGGTAACCACTGACAGTACTGCTGTGAGGAAGCACTGCTATTTTATTCCAGACTACAGTGCTCTGTGGCAGGTAGAGATAAAATTAAAGCCTGGTTTGATAACAAAGGTCGTTTGATAGGAAAAAGGCCAATTAATGATTTCTCATCCCAACCCTCCCCATAAACCCATTCTCGTTACTTTAAAAATGTCTCGTGTTTTTCCGCAGGCCTTTATCCTCTTCCCCAATTAATCATTATTGATCACACCTCAAAATTTCAAATTCTCTTATTGTGTATCAAAGTAAGTGCCCGTGACTGCTTCTCCCAGCATCTCCTCTGGCCAGTCTGAAAGAGAAAAGTTTCCTAAGCATCACCTCAACATAGGGATTATTTTCTCCATAATGCTGGAAGCGGAAGGAAGCCTAGCAAGCATGGTCCCAGGGTAGCTCCTGGGCCATGATTTGACAAAATACTTAATGCTTAAATCCAAAGCATTAAAGCACACGCTTAGCTGAACTGGGTTGCTGTTAAGCAACCACTTAAGTACTTTGCGGAACTGGTGAACATATTTCCGATATACAAAACCATCACCTCAACTGATGTAACTGCCCCACGTTTGAAGCCGCAGCAAAGAAGCCGAGAGCAATGGAGACTGAATGTTGCCTCTCCAGAACAGTGTAGGAGCACTTCGGTGGGGGTAGATTTGCAGGAACCTAGCATTGCCTATGCATGTCTTGGATTGTCGGGGCTGTTAATTCAGCCCTTTACAAGCAATGTGCAGACGGGTAGGCCAAGGGTCATTTTCCCAAGCAGGAAATTCACTGTCGGTGCGTTAATTAAGACCATTCCTTCCATTGCAAACGTCCCCGTTCAGCTTCACAGGCACTTTCGGAACATTTGGGCCCTGAGAGGAAGCCTGAACTCAGACCTTTGGAAGGTGCACAGCTCTCTCGCGCTCCTTCCCCCTACCCTACCCGGAAGAATGGATACATTAAAACACAGGCGAGAACAAAAAGTAGCAGAGGACTGATTAAGCACGTCATGCTTCTGTCAAGAGGAAGGGGAGCTATGCACATCTGTGACTGACAGGCCTTTAAGGTGGTGGACTTAACCTAGCTCGTTCCATTAGATGGGAGAACAGGGCACACGGGACAACAGTCGTTTTAAATACATACATGGAAAAGTCTTTCTTCCTGCCAAACCTCATAGGCAAAGAGCTGATATCCTCAGAGACTTCTCCCTGGCCCGTGTGCAGTACCTAGATCCCAGACTTGCAACCTGACACAGCCTCAATGGTGTTTGACTCAAAATGCCGCTTGAGTCAATCTTCTCTCCTCTGCGTTCACTTCCACTTCTAACCTGTAGACTTTTGCAATCCACGACTCCGTAGCCCAGTGAGGGGGATGTGTGGCAACAAGCACTTGGTTCTGCCTGTGCTAGCACTGCTGCTTAAGTGCCACCTGACAATTCCCATGAAATGGTGCCTCTCTCAGCCAACTGTCTCCTTGTGCCATAGCATTCCTGTTGTCCTGCCAGCCTGCAGAACACCCCCTGCCCTCCAGCTTAGTTCACCGTACGAGACTAGCAATACACCCTACTCAGCTGCTCCAACCCCAGGACTTAGTCCTGAAATATTACTATATAGATGACACCACTGGTGGATAGTGCTTTACAGATACCCAAGAGGAGAAACAGTCTTGCTCAACATCGCATGTGATCCACACCGGTTTCCAATTAACTACACTATCTACTTGTGTATTTCCTCTTTACTGGCATGATGTGCCTGTGCCACAACTACATGAACCAATGACAGACAGAGTGGGACCAAGAGTTCAGCTTCTTAGCATCAGAAGACTATTAAAAGCAAAAGTGTCTCTTGCTTTGCTCATCGAGTTCTCAGCTTGCCAGAGGTCAGAGGGCTTCTTGAGAAACCTTGGCTAGCATAAAAATTGTTGTGGTAAATTGATGTTGATATTAAGAGGGTCGGACTGGATCATTTACTTGAAGTTGAACTGCAAAATAAAAGAGGGAAACTGACTCTGAGCTCAACCCAGATTTATGGCCCGACTCTAGCAAAGCACTTAAAACACACATAACTTTAAGCATGAGTAGTTCTACCAAAGCCGATGGAATGATCCTCATGCACGTATGTAAGTGCTTTGCGGGATCAGGGACTAAGAGCAGAATGATCCAGAGAGAGAGAGAGAGTGTGTGTGTGCGCGCGCGCGTGTGTGCGTGGGCGGGGGGGAGGAGTAATTGGGGGATGTATTCAGCACAGAAATCAGTTCAGTTAACCTTCTAGATAAGGAACACACGCTCCCCTGGGAAATCGTCTTGGTACGTAAAGGTTCTCGGCGGATAAACCCAGAATGCATCATTCTGCAACACTGCCAGTGCGCACCGAGTTCTGCAATATCACAGAAGGACGCCTTCTTGTGGATCTACAGTAGGATCTTAACCAGGAAGTACTAAGGCCATAAGACCATTTCAGCTGGTGGACAAGGAGGACTTTAAAAAGTTTAGTTGAAAGCTGATTTTGGTGTCTCATTCCTCCCACAGACCAGGAAGGGAGGCTGTTCAGCAGTGGCGCCGGAACATGTTTAGTAGTGGGGGTGCTGAAAGCCAGCACCCTTACCCCGTCTTCTTTTTCCCTCCCCCGAGCTGAGGCTGGGAGCAGGACTGTGTCTCCGGGAAGTGGAGACCCGGACAGGGGTAAGGGGGCCGAGGTACCAGCTTGGGGCATGTGTGGGGGCAGGAGCTGGCAGCTGGGACCCCATGTGGGGGGTCAAGAGCAGAGCCCTGGCCGTGGGGCTGGGTGTGGGGCCCTGGGAGCAGAGCCCTGGGAGTGGGGGGTGGGGGGGAGGGGCAGGCGCAGGGCCCAGGGAGCGAAGGCCTGAGAGTGGGGGGTGGGACCAGACACGGGGCCCTGGGCTAGTGCCTGGGGAGCAGGGCCAGTATCTGGGGCCCCAGAAGCAGAGCACTGGGCCGGGAGTGGGGCCCTGGGCACGGGCCCCAGGCACAGGGCCAGCGGCCGGGACTCGAGCCCCAGGTGAGGGGTTGGGGAGCGGAGTGCAGGCAGAGGGCCGGGCGCAGGGCATAGGCATAGGAAGCACCCCCAGGTTTTGTGTGTGGAGCCAGCAGCTGGGGAGCGGGGCCGGCCCTTGGGACCCAAGCCGGGGAGCGTGGCCCTGGGCATGGTGCCAGCAGCCCTGCATAAAACCTGGGAGTGCTGCACCACCCCCGGCACCCCTGCATCCCACGGCTCTGCCTGCGGAAACCTGGGCATAACTCAACTTTCACTTTTACTCCGTTTGCCTTTCAACAGGTTGGACAAGACGACTCCATTCTGGTTTACGTCAGTTACGTGCTGTCATCCCGATGCAAATCCGTGCTAGCGAGGGCATCGTCGGAAACACTGACTGCCCTCTTTGAGGGGACCCCCACTGGGACGCAGCAGGTCTTACTGGCCCAGGGACTTGCGGCTGGTATTTCTCTGGGCCAACGAGTTTGAATCTAGCCTGTCACATCTAAATTGTTGCTTCCACAAAGCTTGGACAGATTTAGACACAATGGACCAAACGCCTACTGCTGCCACCTCTCTCATTGTAAACATTTATCGTCTGCATTATGGGAGCGCCAAAGGCCTCAGTCTGGATGGGGGCACAGATCACGTGACCAGGTTCCTGCTCAGAGTTTACAGTCTAAAACAGGGGTGGGCAAACTTTTGGGCCGAGGGTATGGAAATTATAGGTGGGCCATGAATACTCACAAAATTGGGGGTTGGTGTGTGGGATCCGGCTGGGGGTGCAGGCTCTGGGGTGGGGCCAGAAATGAGGAGTTCAGAGTCCAGGAGAGGGCTCCGGGCTGGGGCACAGGGGTTTGAAGGGTGGGAGGGGGAACAGGGCTCAGGCAGGGCATGAGCGGGAGTCAGGGGTGCGGACTCTGAGTAGCGCTTACTTCAGGCAGCTCCCAGAAGCAGCAGCATGTTCCCCCTCCGGCTCTTAAGCAGAGGGAACCAGGATATGCCAGATGAGTACATGAATATGGTCATTAGGCTCATTCATTAGTAATGCCACAATGTTCTGCAGATTGTCTCCCCAGCCCCCTGTAGTGCAATCATTTTGGAGGCACTATATGAAGAGACAGAGGAAAGTGGCATTAAGTCTGACCACAGTTTCTACCCCAAATGACAGTGACGAAAATGAAAGCCCAGTCCATCAAGCAGAGATACCGCTGTACATTCATCTTTCAGTACAGTGAGCCACCACAGTGCTTAAGGGAAAGGGTTTTTAATGAGCCTTGTCGACTTATATGAACAATTGGAGGGGAAAAAATACTGAGGAGACATCCAAGTCCACCTCCCCTCAATGGCGGATGATTGAAGCTGTCAGTGTAGCTAGTCCCTATGACTGTCAACTGCTTTTCGGGGTTACTTCAAAACACGTCACAATCCCTGATTAAAGAACCTGTCTGTGTTCAGAAATTACCCAAAGTGAGGGAAAAAATTATGCCAGGCAAGTGTCTGACAAAAAATTCTGCTGCCACTTTAAACTACACTAATGGTTGTTATTCAGCCGGAATACGCAGTACTTAAATGCACACATCTGTGTAATGTCACTAGAACGGCAACGCTCCTGGAGTTTCGCATCAGACCCCTCAGCGACAAGCGCTCTGCAAAGGCAGGCAGCTTAGCTGGGAGTAGACAGACAGACATGCAAAGTGAGCTCTGGCAACGCAAGGCTTTTTCGACCCATGATGTCTGCATGTTTGGCTCCACCTTGGGAAAGCGTGCCAGGATTCATCGTTATCTTGAGCCGGGCCCTGTTGAAAAACTGACACTCTGAATTTAAACCAAATACTATTGCAATTCCCTCTGTCACTGCTAGTACATCACTACTTGCTAACAAGCTTTGGGGGTACAGGGGCAGAGAGCTGGGTTTAGCACCCCTCTCCCCGCCCCCATCACTCCAGGAAGAATAAGCACATCACTCATCTTACCATCTTTATTTATTTCTCTGTCCATCTTCAAATCCAAAACAAAATTGTCCTGGTTTCCCAAAATTCTCTTTGGACTTGCCTCCCTCCTATTCTACTGTCCAAACAGTCTATTCTGTGGGTGAAATCCTGGCCCCAGTGAAATCACTGCGAGTTTTGCCATTGACTTCAATGAAGCCAAGATTTTGCCCTTAATTTTGACTTTCTTTCTTTCCCCACCCATGATGCACGGTGAGAGAGAGAGAGAGAGTGTGTATCTGTCACTCACACTCCAAATGTCTCACTCAGTGTCTGTTGTACAACCTGTGCCTGGACACATCGGTGTGTAACGTAGTCAAGTGTTTTCTAAAAGTCAGACCAGGAGAATGAAAGTCTGAACTTCTGTTCTCTGCTCTGCCTCTGACTTGCTGAAATGACTTAAAAAATGGGTCGTTTAACCTCTGCACACTAAATTCAGTCTGGGAATCAGCTGGCACGACTGGCATCAGCTGACACCAGGGCTGAATTTGGCTCTGACTGCCAAACTGGAACACCTGTAAAATAGGGATCATAATTAGCTACGCCTCACAAAACCCCTGAGAAGTAGGTAGCAAGGCTTGCAGGGCGCTTTAAGATCTTCAACGGAAAGGTGCTATGCAAGTGCAAAATATCATTAGTAGTGGTCACAAGCGGTTCTTTTGATGAAAAAACATACATGTTAATGTAACATTATTTCAATGGGAACAACCGATGCTTCAACCAACACACTGAGTGTTACCTTCAGAGAAGTAAAGAGAAAAACAATATTGTGTGTGTGTAGAAGCTCATAGAAGATACAGCCAGAGAAATACAGGGTAAGACATCAGGACTCCAGGAAGGGAGGATGGTCCTCTGTTTAACTAGGAGTCAGGAGATCTGGGTTCAAATTTTGATTCTATCACAGATTCCCTGTGTAACCTCCCTTAATCTCTCTGTGCCTCTGTTTTCTCATATGTAAAGTGGGGATAACAACACACCCCCACTGACAGGAGTGCTGTGACCTTAAATCCATTACTGTTTGTGAGGCGCTCGGATGCTATGGTGACAGAAAGAAGACAGGTATGAGAGAGAGAGAGAGAGAGAGAGAGAGAGAGAGAACTTCAGAATTCAAGACAAGGTTGCACATCTCAAACATTGTGTGTCTCCACAGACCACCGCTACATGCTGTCTCTAAATAACTAGCCCCAGGAAGCATCCCACTGCTATTTACTGTGTTTGTAGGTTTATTCACTCTCCAACTCCTAGCGGTTTGCTGACAGCTATTGATTTCACCCAAGGGAATGGTTTTGCCCTCAAATCGTTAGGCTCTTCCTTCCCCCAAATTTCAGACTTTTCTCTTTGCTTCGCTCATTGAGGCACAGCTTTGTTCTTTCTGAAATAACAGATGATTTAGCGACTGCCATGTTCCGGGGCTGAAGAGATTTGAGGGCAACCTTTGTTAAATCAAGTGCGCTTCCACCAAGCACCGCAGGCGGATTCCACAGGTCTAGCAGAGAAACCAGATGACTGCAAAATTCGCCAGCTTTCTTTTTAATGGCAAAAAGCCTTGCCTAGCTACAGACTCATTTGTATCATTCTGGGTAGCATCTCCCATGACTCTGCTTAAACAGTCTTTGAGGAATTTCCCCCACTCCCACCCCAGCCCCACCTCTTCCAACCCCAACCTCTCTTGCCTAACAGTAAAAACCTCACCTATTGGCAAAACAGTGCCGGGGGGGGGGCGGGGGAGGGAACAACTTCAGGATTGCAACAGGCCGATGATGTGGGTTAGCCTGGCAACGTGATGGAGCTGTGCTAAAATTCTGACCGGTCAGAGGGAGCACTCCCCTTGTAAGGCAGAAAACATCCCCGTCACACAAGCACACCGACCAAGCAGCAGCAGGCAGCTGGGAAAGAAATTCCTTATCTATTTTCTTAACCAGAGATGGGTCCAAGTCTCAAGATCTGGATTCTGACCCCCTTCCCCAGCCAGAGAGTACGTAGATCCAGGCTCCTGATCTGGGGCATGTTTGAGAAATGCAACAAGTGCACAATTCAGCCAGTGTTCAGCTGCCACACCCCCGCCCGAACTCCATTGCTGTTTGGAGCGGGGGGGGGGGTGTTTGTCCTGGGCTCATCTCATTTCCATACAGACACAAAACGCTGCTGCGGCCATAGCTGCTCCCAGGCCCTCACGGTTGCCTTAATAAACGAGCTGCTCGCTGGCAGTTTGCTGACACATCCGCCCTCTCCGGCAGTCTGGAAGCTGGGCCTAAGCTCGTTCAAAAGGTTTTTCAGCCATTCAACACATCCACACCGATATCTGGATTCCAAACAAAACCAAGCTACATGGGAACCCTAACATGCCACATGCAGCCTTGCACTCCACATGAGCCCGTGCAGTGGATACTACCCCCTGCACGCCATAGACACTACACTGCCCTCTATACAATCACTGACTACACAGAGTATTCAAAGTACCTGAATCTGCGAAATGCTTCACTAAAAGGCTACAGAACAAACAAAACAACAACCATGAATGAACACTGGAGGGGGGGGGAAGGGGGGAAGAGACACCTTTTTAAATCATCAAAATTAACTGCCAGTCTAATGCTCCTTAGGTGCACGGAGATACTACAGTGCATGAATTGTGTTATATTGATTCCAGCGTGTTAGTCATAAGGCTGAAGGCCAAGTCCCATCAATGAAATGAGGCATGAATTGATTTATTACCTTTCTTGCATTGGAACTGCAATTCCTAGCAGCGATGATAAAAAATATTTAGTCACGGGTGGGGTTTTTCCTCCCTCCTGAATTGACTGCCCTGTTCATACCCCTTTGCTTTATCCCTGCAGCTCAGTCTTTTTCAGACCTCTCCACTGCATTTTCTTTTTTAAAGCTAGTAAATCCAAACCACATGCATTTAATGACAATCGGCATCCAAACTGACACTGAAATTAGAAGGGAACAAAAGAGCAAACCTTGCTCCTCCATCGCTGGTTCACAGCCTTGCACTTTAGAGGTTGATGATAAATAGTGCAGACAATGGACCCATCTGTTCACGGAGAAGAATCAAGCGACAATGAAGATCGGCTTGAACATGTAAAGCAGTGGGGAAGAGGGTCCTTGCTCTCCAGGGGGTAGGCTAATATGCATCTCATTGGTTACCTGTCAGCCTTCCCGGGCAGTTATAAAGTGCACACTCTGCTAGGCAGAGAGAGGAGGAGATATACGGAGCTGGGGGTGTGGGGGAAGAGGAGGGGAAGGGAAGGAAATACAGTACCAACCCTTAGACTCCACAGTGACAGGGACCTTAGAAATCCCATGCATCGGAAAGATCAGGTTTGCTAGATAGAGGCTGCAAGCAGCGATGAAGGAACTAAAGAATTTTCTTCTTCGTGTCTTGATTTATTGAAGATGCACTAGGTCAAAATTTGCAGAAGGACACACGAATTACAGGTGTCTCAGTTTCGGGTGCTCAACAGGACCCTCCTCCAGTCTGCTTTTCAAAGATGCTAAGAACCTGCAGCACCCACAGTCTTCTGACAATCAGCCCCGGGTGTCTCCGATTGGACACTCAAAGACCTACAGCACCAAAGCCAGTGGCCGCTTCTGAAAAAAAACCCCAAACGTTGACTAATGTCTTGCCCAAACCTCTCTTCTCGCTTTAAGTTTATTGCTTCCTACTCTCAATCTCTGCTCTTGGCTTATCCATGATATTTTGTGCCCTCTGGTGTGTTAGGGAAACCAAGTAAAAACGACATCACTGACAAAGGAGAATTGACCCGGGGGGGGGGGGCGGCGGAACGGGACTGAGGCCCAGAGAGGCTAATTGACTCACCCAAGATCAGACAAGAAGCCTGCAGCAGAGCTGGGAACTGCACCTGGGTCTCCCAAGTCCCCAACTACCCCATAACAAAGGAACCATCCAAGGAACCTTTTCATGACTTCATCACTGCTGTTTTCTCCTCTACTCTTTCCTCCCTGTATCCAAACTAACAAAGGACTCTATGGAGTAACATCACACCTGGGATGTCTGTGGAGCATAAGCCTTCACCAAAAACTGTTGCTTGGATTATGGGTTTCTTGTATTTGATTTGGATATGCAATGCAGCCAAGAGAGACTTTTTGTATTCGGCTCCAATGGCATCTAGCAAATTGATCAAAGGTGTGTAGGCAAAATTACTACTTCAATATTTTTTCTGCTAAAATATTTATGCTGCCCCCCCCAAAACGAAACAAATTCCTGATCATCACCCAGACGCTAAATTAGAGTGAAATTATGTTGAGTGGGTAAGGACAGCTCCAGTGCACCAGGAAACATTCCAGTGCACCACTCCATGATGTAATACATGGATAGACAATAGGGGGACCATGCGTCAAATCCAGACCACCAGACGCTTTTGAATGGACCGTGAAATCTTAATGTTTTCTCTGAATACTGTGTGGGTGCCTCAGTTTCCCCTATGCATTTCTCAAGGATCTACATGGTGGGATAAGGGGGTGTGATTGTTGTAGAGCCCTAGAGTGCCAGTGTGATGCCGTCTGCACAGAGAATGGCCAAAACCTTGTCTCCGGGCACCTGATGGCCTGGGCTGCTCTCCTGCAAGGTGCCAACTGAAGACGTTGGAGAACAAAGATCAGGTGGCCTCCTAATGCCTGGAAAAGAGACAAAGGCCAGAGGAAAGAGTGTCAGTGCCTGTGCGGACTTCCGGGAAGCACATGGTGTGGAAGGGGATGCTGGGATGCTCTGGAGCTACTCCATACAAAGCCAGTCAGGACTCTGGGGGAGCCTCCTCTCTCAGAGCGTACTGTCTCCAGGGCAAGAAGCTTACACCTTCCTGGGTCTGACCTCGGAGCATTCAGCATGCCCTTCCACACCATGCGCTTTCCGCAGCGAGTGTGCCCAGGCAGGTCCTGGGGCAACCAGAGGTCCCTGCACCCCAACTCCACAGTCAGACGTGACTCTCAGCCAGCCGGTAAAACAGAAGGTTTATTAGACGACAGGATCACAGTCTAAAACAGAGCTTGTAGGTACAGAAAACAAGACCCCTCAGTCAGGCCCATCTTGGAGGATGGGGAGCCTAGACCCAAGTTCTGGGCCTCTCCCCATTTCCCCAGCCAGCTCCAAACTGACACTCCCTCCTCTGGCCTTTGTGTCTCTTCCGGACAAGGAGGCCACCTGATCTCTTTGTCCCCAACACCTTCAGTTGGCACCTTGCAGGGGAAACTGAGGCACCCACACAGTATTCAGAGAAAATATTAAGAACATTCCCACTTTGTCACAACAGGTGCAACAAAATAGAATACCGTATATTGAAGCAGGCAAGTGCTGCTTCTGACTTTCCACTTTTAATTGACCCTTGTAATCTTGTGGTGCCGACGCGTTGTAGCTTCATTTTATATCGGCTTACAGGGCGGGAGCGGGGGGGCACCACCATTTTGGGCACCACCAAAAATTATACAAACCTGCCGCCTATGTCCCTGGGGAAAGGGTGGGTGAGGAGGGCTGGTTTTGATGCGCTGCGAGAACCTCCTCCCAGAAGCTGCAGAAATGTGAGGAAGGAGGATGGGGACTTAGGTTTGGAAGGTAAAGAGCTGGGTATGTATAATGAGAGGCCCTGGCCATTCTGAGCCCCCCACCACAAGGATTCCCCCACACACAGGAAGCCCAAGCAGACTGAGGTGGTCCAGGGGACGGTGCCACTAGGACCAGGGAGGAAGGGCCCTGCCCCACGTCCCCAATCTAGAATGGCAGCAGAGCCACACTCCATAACTACTGCTGCCTCTCCAGGACTGTATTCACCCCTGCTGCTACTACACAGTCACTCAGGGAGACAACAGCCCGTGATCCGTGCAGCAGTAGCTCCATCCACTCTGCTCCTGCGCCCTGCCCACAAACCCTGCTGCTATACATGCTGTGGGGCTAGAGGCACCAATCCATTTTGTGGGCTTCTGAAATCCTGCTCCTCCATGGAGCTGCACCAGATAGGGCCTTCCACAGCCCCGGTGTAAGCACTTCTGGACAGAGACTGTCTTCTTATACACACAGACCCCCTAGCACAATAAAGCCCCGATCTCAGTTGAAGCTTCCAGGCACTATATTGATCCAAACAATGAAGGAGGAGGTGGAAGGGACATGATTTTCCCCTTGTGCAGGAGAGACTGTGTGAGCAAGATGAGTGGAGGAGAACAATGCCTCGGAAATTCAGACAGGAAGAAATAAGACCCCTGGGTAATAAAATACAAGCCAGCGATATAAACTGCCATAGCCCCACTGAATAGAACCTCACCGACTTTGTCTTTCTCTAGCTCCACTGAAGTCATCTACACCCACAGAGGATCTGGCCCTCTTTTTAAAATGGTCAAGTGACCCCCTTTCTCCACATGCTCCCCGAGCCTCCCAAAGTCCTGCAGACTTCGTTAGGGGCCCAAATTGTACCTTCTACATTTTACTGACTCTCCCTGCGAAGACTGACATGAAAAGGTCATTGATTTGTCAGAGCAGCTCCATTTACTGTGTCTTTATTACTGCAGCGCGCACACCGAGCACGAGCCAAGATTGATTAGGGTTATCTCGGGCAGATCATATAATCAGCGCGGGTTTGTCATTGTTTTATAGTCTCATCAACAGCAAATCCTCAAATTCTCACCCACGAGGAGAGGGAGGCACGCTGCATTTCAGACTGCAGTGCCAAGACTGGGAACGGCACCTTTTGGGAGTGCTCTGTATTGGAAACCACACGTATGCCGTCTTCCACTGTCTGATGAGCTGGACTTTTGATTAACCTCAGATAATAAGCTACAGGACAGTGAAAGCACGAGGTCTAACTCAGAATACAAAGAATCTATGGAAATAGAATGCCCAGGTTTGGCTACACAAAATATTTACCATTGTGTTTTCTTATGTTCCTTTGTCCTATATTGATAGCTGAAAGTGGATACAAGCGGGGTAGAGGTGAGTGGTGGGTGGGTTAATGAATGCGCTAACCTATGACCTCCAGAGAGCTAATTTGATCTCCGTCACTGCGAAGTATTAGAAACCAGGGACTGGTTGGAGGGTAGGGTGAGTCAGTTGCTGGCTGTGTTTCTTATGTCTCAGTCAAACGGGGGTGGGGGGAGCAGGAGCCTTCCCTGGTAAAATAGGAATGTCATCTGGGCTACTTTATCCAGAACAAAAACATCCCAAATCCAAACCTATCATTGTGATTGGCTACAAATAATTCATAGAGCACCAACTGTCACAGCTGAACAAGGAACAAGAGAGTATCAGAGGGGTAGCCGTGTTAGTCTGGATCTGTAAAAGCAGCAAAGAATCCTGTGGCACCTTATAGACTAACAGACGTTTTGCAGCATGGAGCTTTCGTGTGTGAATACCCACTTCGTCGGAACAAGAGAAGTATTCTGCACCGAACAGCTTATAGAGCAGGGCCCAATTCTATACGCAGAGGTTGCACTTTCTATGATGAGCTGGTCCATTGCCTCTAAGTAGCTGCAGGATTGGAACTTAAATTGGACAAGAGATACAAACTCAAGAGACAGAGCGTCGGGATTGGCTGATGATGGGCAGAAGGGAGGAACGACAGCTGAGCAGTGTGTTCTTTAAGGAGGAATTTGGAGGAAGAGAGGGGATACTTGGAGGACAAGACCCAGGGAGCTTGCGCTTGCAATATTACTTAATTCTCATATAGCACAGCACAGACACTGCATGTCTCCAAGTGCTTCATAAATGCAGGAAGAACTGCCCCCATTTGACAGGTGGTCAAACTGAGGAACGGAAAAGTTAAGTGGCACATTCCCCTGCTCACACAAGTCAGTGGCAGAACCAGGAGCATAACCTGGCCTTTTGATGTCTCGTCTAGCGTTCTACCCCTGGGCCATGCTGCCTTATTTCCTTAATACTTTCAATCTAGTCCCCCGCAGTGATTTGGCCACACTGTGAAGCCATAAAAACATCTGGCAGGACTAGAAGTCTGTGCTCAAGCGAAGGAGGCGGCTCTGCAAATCAGAATTGTAAATGGGATGGCAAGACGTGGGACCTCATCCAGCAAAACAGCCACACGCATTTCTAGTTTTAAGTCTGAGAGTTATCCCATTCAAATCAATGGCATTACTCCCATGCCTAAAATTACGCACACGTTTAAGACCCCAATTTAGGGTAGCACTCCTCTTCAAGAAAGCACGTAAGCAGGCTAGCAGAGTACTTTATAGCAGCGGTTCTCAACGGGGGTCCACAAACCCTTTCAGGAGGGCCACGGGGCTCCGTGCCTAAAACCCAGAGCCCGAGCCCCAGCACCTCCCATGGGACTGAAGCCAGGAGCCACAGGGTTGAAGCTCCAATCCCCAGTGCCCCCTGCGGGGCTGAAGCTGGGAGCAGCAGGGCTGAATTCTGGAGCCCTGAGCCCCGGTGCTCCCCATGGGGCAGAAGCCCTGAGCCCATGGGCAGAGTTTGGGGGACATGGGGGTATTTCCCCCCCAAAAAAACTACAGTGCAAGGGCAGGGCAGTCCCAGGGCAGCTCCACACCCCACCCCACCTCCTTCTCACCCCACCACCTGGCCAAGTTGGAGGCGGGAAGGCGGAGCCGGACCCGGGCAGTGCGGGACAGTTGCTGCTCTGGTGGGTGCCATGGAGCAGGCAGCCGCAGCGTTCCCTCGTCTGCTGCTTGTGCCTGGGGTTGAAGCTGCTCCTCAGCTCCCAACCCCCTTTACTCACGCAGCTGGTAAGAGTGGCCTGTGTGGGGGTCCCGGCTCTGTGGCTGGCAGAGCCCTTGGGGAACAGGGACCACTGGCAGAGCCCACCCAGCACACAGCCCCTAGCTACTCCTCTCCCTGCACCCTGACCTATGCCCCTGCCTGCACACAGCCCCTAGCTATCCCCTCTCTGCACACAGCCCCTAGCTACTCCTCTCCCTGCACCCTGACCTATGCCCCTGCCTGCACACCACCCCCAGCTACCCCATCTCTGCACACAGCCCCTAGCTTCCCCCTCCCTGCACCCTGAGCTACCCCCCTGCCTGCACACAGCCCAGAGCTACCCCCTGCCTGGACCCAGAGCTGTTATCAAACTTTGAGCTGAGCCCCCCACCTTTGAGTTATAATTTATGGTTGCGCCCCCCCACACACACACACAACCCGGACAGGCAGGCGGCCTGCCTGCCGAGGTGAGTCAGGGGGTCTAGGTGGCGCTCCCTCCCCAGACCCTGCCGTGCAGAGCTGGCTCGAGGCCTGCTAGTCCCTGCTCACCCAAAATAAACTCAAACTACATCTCTGCCCGAACTTCCGCCCCCCAGCCCGAGTCTCCCCCCCCCTCCCGCTGGGCTGTGGCATCTTCCAATATCTAAGGCCTCGTCTACACTACAGGGGAAAGTCAATCCAAGATACACAATTTGAGTTACGTGAATAGCGTGACTCAAAATCGACACCGCTTAGATCTACTTACCGCGGGGTCAACACTATGAGATGTCAACAGGAGGCGGGAGGAAGGTTGAGAACCCCTGCTTTATAGCACTGTACCTGGCTCTAGCCAACTCGAGCCATTTCTTACTTCCATGAACGTTGTAAGTTCTACCCCCTTCTCACTTTCTTCTCAAAAATACACCTTATAGACGGGGTGTGTGTGGGGAGGAATCTCCAGACTCATGTCCATTGCCACTGCTGTCACTTGGCACGCCTCCATCGCCGGACAAGAGCCGAGACTTGACTTGCTCCCATATGTTCAGTACGTTGCTTAGTCTGTTGAGGGCAGGGCGGAAAGCAACGACGACAGAGGCAATAAGATTTATGTAGTAAATTAGAAAGTAAAACAACATTTCTAGGCTCAGCCTAGTTATTTCAGTCTGAAACCCATAAACAATGGCCAAATAGCTTAATAGGATTGAAATATGATGGTATTCAAGGGAATGTCAAAAGCATTAGTAGCCTGTCTCCTCCTAGCTCTATGCTAAAGCCATATTATGGCCCAGAGTGAAAGCCATGCTTAGCCTGTGTGCCCCATTTTAAATCTCCACCAGTAAGTGCAAGCCCCCAGCATCTCAGACTCTCGCAGCTTCGGCGCATGTTAGTGCATTTCTCCCGTTCTGCCTTTGAACGGCCATGATGCCGTGCAGCAGCGACGCTCAATGTGCTGAACCCAAAAGAAAATAGATTATGACCCCGCTGTTCCTGAGCCTGCCTCCGCAAACCCAGGAGATGCTGTGTGCCTCTGATCGCGACGCTGCAATTACAGGCTTTGCTGAACAGCAAGCTGTTCAGAACGCGGACAACTACTTATTTGTGTTACCTACTATTCCCCCCGCCAAAAAGACGACACATTTTTAAGCTTCTCTAATGACTGTAGATAGAAACAAAAACCAAACCTGCAAGGACTACAATTTTGCTCTTGCTTATAGACTCATAGACTTTAAGGTCAGAAGGGACCATTATGATCATCTAGTCTGACCTCCTGCACAACGCAGGCCACAGAATCCCACCCATCCACTTCTATAACAAACCTCTAGCCTATATCTGAGTTATCGAAGTCCCCAAATTGCGGTTTGAAGACCTCAAGCTGCAGAGAATCCTCCAGCAAGTGACCCGTGCCCCATGCTGCAGAGGAAGGCGAAAAACCTCCAGGGCCTCTGCCAATCTGCCCTGGAGGAAAATTCTTTCCCGACCCCAAATATGGCGATCAGTTAAACCCTGAGCATGTGGGCAAGACTCACCAGCCAGCACCCAGGAAAGAATTCTCTGTAGTAACTCAGATCCCAATCCATCTAACATCCCATCACAGACCACTGGGCATACTTACCTGCTGATAATCAAAGATCAATTGCCAAATTAATTGCCAAAATTAGGCTATCCCATCATACCATCCCCTCCATAAATTTATCAAGCTTAGTCTTAAAGCCAGATATGTCTTTTGCCCCCACTACATAACTTCTCCATTGCATTTCTATGGCTATGTTGTGGATAATTTCCTTCCTTGCATCTGCCATGTCCTAAGGTGGGGCCATATAGTTCACTTAGCTGTGCACAGGATCCAAAGCCCACTGAAGTCAATAGGAGTCTTTCCAGCAACTTCAGCAGATTTTGGATGAGGCCAATAATGGAGGTGAGCGCTTTACTGGAGCATCTCCTAGGGACTCAATCTAGTGAATGACTTAACAGTGACTGCTGCTTAAATGGGAACTCTTATTAATGGAGATGTGTTTGGCTAGTGCCAAGGAATTAAGTGATGCTAACTAAATGTTAAAGGTAAAATTCTAATATTAGGCATCTTAATATCAAAGTGGTCAAATAAATATTAAAATAAGAAAAAATAAAGATCAGAAATGAAATGCAGTAAACATAATTCCCCCCCCCCGATTTACTATTCAGGAGAGAACATTATATGACATTTTAAGGTGTTTCATGCTGTTTGTGGTCCATGCTTAAGCTTAAATGGGCCTGCATTAAACAGTGGAAGCACCAATTTTATGCACCATGCAAGGACTAGCAAGATCATAGCCTGGGTAAAGATTTGGCCCCATGAATGTTATTTTTACAACTGGTCAAAACTTTCCAAATTTCAAAAATTGGATGAAATTTCACAATTAAAAAAAAATCATAACAAATTTCAATGTCATTTTCATGGTATATTTCCTGTTTTTTCAGCTAGTTAGGAACTGGTTGAAAATTTTCAAAAGTTTGAATAAAAAAAAGCAGAGTGTTTTAAAAAATTTGTTAAAGTTTCCCCCTTTATTTCAGACCAGTGCTGATTATTTGTATTAATTTACATAATACATTTATCAACTTATATGCAGCTCCATGCAACAACAAAACAATCAGCTTTCAAAGGATGCATTTTTAAAGAACATTACATTCCAAAGGCACTAAAATATTGACAGAAGTTCTAACGTTTTACTATATTCATCAACTTATGTGTGTACACAACCAAAGATATGTCTGCTTTTTAAGACAGCCATATCCTCCTTATGTAATTGTAAGTGACTCAATATTACTGATAGGTGAACTTCAAATATTTTGACTGATCTTCTTTGATGTGGAAATTAGACCAATGTTCACATAAGCAGAGGCTCTTCTATGGAATTTCCAACACTCATTGGTTTATGCTTAAACAGAAATACCCTGTATATCATTCCAAACTTGACATTCACCATTTCACATATCTACAGCAACAGTGACATCTTCCAATATCTAAGGCCTCGTCTACACTACAGGGGAAAGTCAATCCAAGATACACAATTTGAGTTACGTGAATAGCGTGACTCAAAATCGACACCGCTTAGATCTACTTACCGCGGGGTCAACACTATGGGATGTCAACAGGAGACGCTCTCCCGTCAACTCCCCCTACGCTTTTCGATCCGGTGGAGTACAGGAGTCGACGGGAGAGTGATCTGCGGTCGATTTAGCGGGTCCTCACTAAATCAACTGCTGATACATCGATCGTTGCTCGTCGATCCCCCGGTAAGCCCTAAGTATGGGGGAGAGTAGTGCCACACTTGCAGTAACAAATGGCAAGTCTTTAAAGGCATCAAGAAACCGATTCACTAAAGGACGTAGGTGTCGGAAATTGAGCTGTGGATAGCCAGGCCTAGTAGTTGGAGCAGTGGCAATCAGGATGGGAACCGGAACCAACAGTCAGTGCTGGAATCAGGAGTCAAGAGCAGGTTCAGAACAAGGGAAGCACAGGGTGGGGAGCTAAGCGAAGGCCCGTGAAGTCATCACCTCTCTCAGACACCTCTCCCTTAGCCTGAGCCCCACGTGCCCAAGTCAGCCAGCATGTGCCAGCCACAGGTTTTTCATTGCAGTGTACACATACCCTGAGAAGGGTGGGGCTTCGGACACACCCTTCTTATCGGCATCTACTATTGGCTAGTTTAGGCAACTCTCCACCTAGCATGCTGCCTCCTATGGATCCCGTTCTTAGGTCTCTCTCTCTCCCACCGTAGGGAGCCCAGGTGCCTAACTTGGGCTTTGGGGAGTCCAGTGACTGTCTAGACACCTACAAGCCAGCTGTTACATTGAAGTGCCTTTGGGGATCCAGGCCCAGTTGTTCTACAAGAAAGAGTTTCTGGGGGAAGCTAGGAAGTGCACATTTTAAAAATAAATTCAGAGCATTTTTTACCTCAGATTCAGATTAGGAGGTTAAGGCAAAGGGTTGAGAGTTGGTTCTGACTGCATCTGAACTGGATTTCCCATCCCTATTTATAACTAATATGTTGCAGGGTTACCTTTGTTACCCGCACTAGCCCTATGCACCTGATACTGCAAATGGAAATTCAATATGAGCTCTTTGTTTTTTTAATTACCTTCTCCATCGAAAGACTGTGCAAAATTAGTAATAAATAATAATAATAATAAATCAGGATTAGGAAATAAGCCAGGATCAAAACACCCTCATAAATCATCCTGCACTCCCTGCACATGCATGAGTGTGCTTGTTTTAAAAAAAATCAGGTAAACATTGTTTAGGCCAGCAAAACTGCATTGGGGGAGGAGGGGGGGAAGCCCTGGATGAATTGTGGATATTAGTTATAGAAGTTATTAAGAGGCTTTTCAGGGTGAGTGTTCCATGGATGGCATAAATTTAAGTTTTCTGCATTGATGGGAAAGTTAAAAAGGTAATGTTTCCGTTCCACTAATGGCCTTTGTATAAGATGAAGTGTCCCCAGGATGGCTAATTAGTATAAAGGGAGTGCAATCACTTCAGGATTGCTTCTGCAGGGCTGCAGAAAGAAAGGAAAATATTTTTACTCCGAAACACAGCAATCTATCCCCCAAAATAAAGACCCCCAAGTCTGTATGGTGCATTTGATTTGGATCGAGACAGAACTTTCCCACTGAAGAAAGTAGGTCCAAAATCAGATTACTGCTTGCTACGGTAGGTCTCAGTGAAAAGTACTAGTGGTTCACCCCATTATATCACAGTGAGCTCATTTCAGAGGTGGCGAGGACGAATTCTTGGTGATAATCTTTGGCATGAAAATGAAAATCTATTCTGAAGCACAGAAATATTTTTACCTGACATCTTTTGACTGGGAAGGAGGCCGTGTGTACGCGCAAGTGTCCATAAAAACAAACACCTCATCGGTTTTAGATAAATATTTGAGAAGTCTTTACATTTATACATAGGCAGGAATAGAATTTCTTTTAAGGACTGAAGTTAGGGCGTGCAAAATACATCCTGAAGCTCATATTTATCACCCTCCTCCCCCCCCCCCCCCGCCTTCTTGCTACGATTCAAGTTATTCACAAGATTCTACTTAATCACACTGGAAGCCAACAGCATATATTTATACGTATTGTAAAGAGTGACACTGTATAATTTCAACCCAGTAAAATAAAAACTGGGTAGGAAACGTCATTCTATTTACAAACGAATGGTTCAAATCAAAGCAGGTTAGATTGGAAGAGCAATCATTTTGTTCGAAGGGTAAGGGACTGATCCAAGCCCTTTGAAATCAATGGAAAGACTCCCACTGACTGCAGTGGGATTAGAATCTGGCTCCAGATAGCTCTGTGGCAGATTTTTCCCTGATAAACTATTATAACCCGGTGAGAGAAAAAAATTCCCCACTAGGTGACCCGTGAAACCATTTTTGCATCTAACACGGTGTTTCTCGCTCCGGTGTGTGTTTCTCGCTCCGGCTGTGTATACTTGGAAGCTCCAGCTGCCTGTTGGTCCCACTGTGCCCTCTGCCCTCCGACAAGCTGAACACTGTGACGTTAAGCTTCAGGACACTGGTGCCAGTTTCTAAGCGTCCCCAAAGGAACACGCTTCACTCTGCACGCCAGTGCTTACCATCTGGTTCATCAGGACACGTATTATGTTCAGAGCTCTGGACAGTGAGCCGGGACGTGCACCGGTTTCTTTCTGTACGTTGTTTCAGCTCTGTGCTGCGAGCATAATTCCCTCTTCACCCAGGAACGTCAGAAGGGCCCCGCCAAACGGTGATCTCGGGAGAGCCGTCCTCCTGCATTCATCTGATCGACACTTGAATGAAATCCCCAGCTGGCTCCAATCCAGCAAGTTCTGACAGCAAACGGTTGCTGTAGAGGAGGATTCTCGGAGTTTAAGAACATAAGAACATAAGAACGGCCGTACCACGTCAGACCAAAGTTCCATCTAGCCCAGTATCTGTCTACCGACAGTGGGTTTGAAATATCAAACCCGTTGGATGGGTTTTAGGGCTTTTTTTGTGGTTTTTCTTTTTTATTTTCCCCAAATGCATAACAAGTCTGTGTTGTCATCAACACTGCAGGGGAGAGATGGCGTTGAGATAAAGGTGCTAGCATGGACACACAGGAGATAGGGAGTCAATGCCTGGCTCTGTCACAAGCTCCCTTTGGGTATGTCTACACTACAGACTAAGCCCAGGCTCTGACTCAGGTTAGAGCCCAAGCCCCCTTCTGTCCACACACAAATCAGTCTGACTCGGGTCAGCAAACGCACTCACAGAACCTAGGACTCTGCTAGGAGGATGGATCAGTGCCAGAGTCCTGCTGAGGCTCATGTCCAAGCCTGTCATTCTGCAGTGTAGACACAACTCAAGCCACAGACCCAAGTCAGAAGGTCTGTATGATCCAGCAATTGTAAGCCCAGGTGTGACACACTGTGCCCCAAAGCAACACCCTGGCACCTCCATATTCACCATTGTCATATCATGACGACATGTTTTGTGCAAAGCATGACTTGTGAGGTATCAATCTAAAAGTCTTGATCTGTTGAACATTAATATCCTGTTGGATTGTATGTGCTCGCATTGTGTGTGAAGTTATGTCGTTTTTGCTATGTGCATGTTACTGAACTATGTTGTGAGGCTGGAAACACCCACAACCAGCCTTTCAGGTACAACAATGAAGAAGCTAAACAGTGTTAATGGCCCCATTAAAGGGAATCCACACGCCCAGGGCCTCTCTCAGGAATTGTTTACAATGGAGGCTCTCCAGAGGGAGCGCACAGACAATGGAGGATGCTTGATGAGGCGGTGAGGGTGGACCCCCACATCATGAGCAAAGTTCTTTCCAGCAAGCTGGAAGAAGCTATTAATATGGGGAAGTGACATCATCACTTGGCCTCATTTCCCCTACAAGACACCACCTGAAAACACCTTAGGAACAAAGACTGAACTGGGGAAGGGAGTCCCAGTGGGAAAGAAGGAAGCCCTGCCTGTGTCTGGAAGACTGGGGGGACTGTTTGTACCATCCGGGTGAGACACTGCTTAATTCAAATCATGGCTAGTGTATAGAACCTAGATTGCAGTTTTGTTTATTTCTTAGGTAACCAACTTTGATCTGTACGCTACTACTTATAATCATTTAAAATCTATCTTTCTGTAGTTAATAGGTTTTCTATTTTTTATTTAAAATGGTGTGCTGCTTGAAGTGCATGGGAAATCTACTCAGTGAACAAAAACTGGTGCATGTCCTCTCCACACTGACAGAGGGGCAGACTAGGTTTTAATCTTATACCTGTCAGGCTTTTGACCAGTGCAGGATGGTACAGTCCAGGGGTGCAAGACTAGGAAGTTGTGGGGAACTGACTGAAGGAGCCTCTCTATCATTAGTTCATGAGTGGCTGAGGAAAAGCATTCATGTAACTGCAGCTGGGTGTGTCCCTGCCTGTGTAAATGTTTGTGTGAGTGCAGGACCGGGAGCAGTCTGCAGTTTGTCACAGTCTCACAGTGCGAGTTGGGGCTTGGATTGGTATGCTGGAGGGCTCAGCCGTACCCCAGGTCCAGGTTGCACCCCGGGGAAGCCCATCACACCAGGTTCACAATTAATGTGGATGCACAAGCATAGGCTTGAAAACACCAAGTCGACAGATTTGGGCTGACGATGCAGTGCAGACGTACTCTTTCTGACCTTGGTCAAATCCCTTACTCTATCTGTGCTTCTACTCCTCTTCTGTAATTTGGGGATAAGAAACGTTACTCTCTCCCACCATTTGTCTGTCTTGCCTTTTATAGCGTAAGAGCCACAGGACAAGGAGTGTCTTTTACTACATGGATGTATAGCACAGAGCACCTGGATTATCTGGCTCTTGACTGGGGTCTCTAGGTAAGGCAAATACCAATTAAATAAAGCAAGGAACTAAATGCAAGTCGGGGAACGAGGTAGAGGTTTAACCTCTTACTGTAATAATATTATTAGAGGGGATGTTTACTTGCCTGGACCAACATCCCAATTGTTTCATTCATAAATATTTTACCAGCAGAGAATCAGCTTGGCCAATCTTTACAATTGAGCTTTGATGAGACAGGGCGGGGGGGGGGGGGGGGAGGAAGGGAAGGATTTCCATTAGTGCTTTTGACGTTCTTTGCAGATAGAATAATGAACATGAAGGATTCAACTTTTCTCCCTCCTCTGTCCCCCTCGCTTTATTCTTTTATCTCACAGAGCCATGCACAGTCTCAGGGGTCCTGAGGAAATTCGGGGTTGCACTGGAAAGCGGAATATGCTGTACTTACTGTGCCGCGATGGAACTCTTTCATCCGGACATCTCGCCTCCTTTCCATACCACAGCATCGCTAATGGGGGGTGGGGTGGGGGGTTGGGAAGGCTTTCGTAACCATGCTGGCTGCTAGTCCAAAGGACTAAATCCTGCTTGTTTTACTCTCTGGAGTAGTCTTGCGGAAACCGTAAATGGCTAATGCCCTGAGTTGCACCAGTATACCCACACAGTGCTAAATCCTGCTGCCTGAAACGTATCCTCCTTCAAACTTCCTCCTGGAGAATTCCTCTGCAAAGCCCTCCACTTGCCAGTGGCTAGGCTGCCTGTAAGCCAGGACCGCCTGCTTACTGTGTGAGTTTGCTGATGTTACTATGACCTCATTCTCCTTTTCTTCTCAGCCTGCTGTACCTTACCATAACCTGGGCTGTGAGCTCATTGGGACTGTCTTTACTGTGAACTCGTTGTGGCTTGGATCAGTATCCCACTGCTATTGCAATATAAGTAATAATCACATTGAATTGCATCTTGGGCAACACCGCAGGATTAATTTTTAATTCAGGATAATTCTACTCTCCTGGACTTCCATAGAGAGTCAAGGACGACGCCTAGCAGGAGGTGCCCACATCTCCTAGAATCAGGCCCTTTTGCATTAGCACAAACACCATTAGTACTGTAGCCTTTCCCTATTCCAATGGTGCCAAATTAGAGGAATGTATTGCAATGCAGTGTGTGCTTGCTCTATGGATGGTGTTTAGCTGCTTTCTGAGAGTTAGTCACACCCAGATAATACCTAGTATACCATCAGTAAACCTCCAAGGACAGTATCATTACTCCAATTTTACAGAAGGGGAAACTGAGGCACGGAGAGGCCAAGTGACTTGCCCAAGATCACACCCCGAACCAGAGCCAGGAATTGAATCCCGATCACCCGAGTCCCAGTCCAGTGCTCTGGCCACACAGCATGTATGTAGTGGGGAAAAAAAATACTTTGCACAGAGCTAGAACAATTAAATTGTTATTCAGATGTGCTAACAGAGAGTAGCTAAAAGTCAGGTGAATTTGCCACAGTCACACAGCAAGACAGCGACAGGTTCAAAATGCAGGACTTTAATAGACAGCTCCCAGGCATGTGATCAGGATGATGTTAAAATGGGCTGGCTAAACAAACCTAGTGTTGGTAGATACTTTATTCGGATTAAATGTAAGTGTCAATGCGAGCTGCCATTAAAAGGAAGCAAAAAGGTCACACTAATGGTTCTGCAGATCACTAGCGGTCTAAAGAGCCCATCAGCAAAATTAAACTATGAGAACTAAGCAGGAAAGGAAACTGGGGGGTAGTAGAAAGGGAGAAGGGTCCATTACAGGAGCTCTCTCTTCTGCCTTTGGGGGAACCAGTGTTCTATTGTACTTTAAAGTAACGCTGAGGTTCAGACAGAAGACAGAACAACCTGAACTCAATCTCAATGCACTGCAGCATTCTCTCAGGGGCTCTCACAAGAGGCAGGGGATCCTACACACAGCATCACTGAAGATGCAGGGAGGCGCAGTGACCTTCACACAGGCTTTCCCTGTTTTACAGATCTGAACGCGTTCCTCCTGGCACGCCAGTGCCAATATTTTCAAAGCCTGAACTGCCAAGCTTTAAATTGCATCTTTTATTGTCTGTGTTGTAACACTGCTGGTGCACCCAGGCAATTATAGCCAACCTATTTCCCCTGCACTCATTCCTAAAGTGGAGCTTTCATGTATGAGGCACAGATTATGGTTTCAGACTGGTTTTCGATTCACGTCCCCTTTCCATCAAGGACTCAGCCGCAGTCATCTCTTCTTTCGCAAGTGAAACTTGCCATACTTGTTTTGATTTGATAAATGCAATTTAAAGTAGTGGGGAACGTAAACAGAGTCCTGTGTCTTACAGAATTTTTGTATGAAGAGGCCTGAAAATACAGATAGCATTTTAAGGGACTTACTGGGAACCGAATTCAAATGAGAGTGGCTGGGATGCTAATGTTTGCAGGAGAATTACCACTGCTCATTATTCATCCCCTCCTTTTGTCTTAAGAATGATTATGAAATCCAGCACGTGCCAAGTGATGACTTTGCTCCAGAGTTCCGCTGGGTAGGAAGAACTGAGCCTGTTAACATAACAGAATGCTCCCCATGCGAGTTGGCGGAATTTTTATAAAACAGTTCTTGCCCCAATTTATTTTGCTTTAAAAAAAAAACAAAAACGAAAACAACACCTCATCCTCTGCCCCAGCCAAAACCTGCTGAAAAGCAAAGCAGAGGGCAGCAGCTAGGAGGATATGAAGGGGGGTGGCCACCACATGTCCCCCTCTCCATAGAGGGGATGCACCAGTGGGACAACTGCTCTTCCACAGCGTCATCACCTTCAATTCTGTAGACAGCCCAGAGCAAATTAATGCCGCCTCCGCGTATAGAACTGGCTTGCTTGGGTTCTCATGCCACTGAGTGAAGCTTCCTCTAAGGACGGAGCAGTAGTAGGGAGAACACACTCATCACACTACCAGACTGGTTGGGAGGCAATGTGGAGGTGAGGATCTGTTTTGTAGATGATCCTGGCCTCCACAGCCACTTGAGTATGGGGTATGTCTACAAAATTCGGGGCCCACCCCTTGCATGTGGCATGGGAGGGGTGATCTCAGTCTATTTCCCAGGAGGCACGTTCACAACACACCCTGCCACCATAACCGGCCCCTTACTGGCAACTGCAGCAGAAAGGCTAAGGATCGGGCCATGGAAACAGAACTACCTCTTCAGCCATGGATGGGTTCACTGCAGGAAAAGGTTGGGGTGCTGGCAGGAGGGGAAGAAAGGCGGTTTGCACTGTGTCTGCCAATGATGTCCTGACTTCACCAGTAAATAGAGTGCTCCCGTCTTCAGGATTGTCAGTCTGGTACTTTTCATAAGTATGGACGTTGCCACATTACTTGACCCTTAAAGTCTTCATGCAACAAATAAAAAAAGGTATGCGCCTGCTGAAGCACTTTCCAAACTACTGATGATATGAAGCTTCTCACTGTTCTCTCTGTTTTGCAGGCTCATTCTCTTAGCCTTCATTTTTGTTTTCCAAATTCTCCATATTGCGTTACCATACTGTATCCTTTGAGCTGGTATCCTCTTCTGCTAACATAGCATCATGAGCAAGTTCCCTCCTGACCCAGTGAGTAGAAAGCATTCCACTTCAGCTGGCTATGAAACATACTAACGAGCTTCATGCTTCCTTTCGACAAGCTTCTCCTTGGAGGTAGCACAGACAGAGGAGCTGCACGATGGTGCAGTTGATGGAAAAGTGATGGCGGTGGACTCAACCTTTATTTCAGGATGGGAAGAAAAGTGTGGCCAAAACAGAGATGAGGAAACTGTAGGATGCACAGGATCAGATTCTTCACAAAATCTTTAGAAAATGAGGGTGAGAATCCCAGTGTTGCTGGCATCAATTAATGTGGCTGTTACCATAGTGGCTAGAGGTCCTAGCAGAAACTGGGCCCACTCGCCTGGGTAACGTACAGACACATACTAAAAGACAGTCCTTGCCCCAAAGAGCTTCCGGTCCAAGATAAAGGTGGGATGCGAAACAAAGGCACAGAGAGGGGAAGTTACTTGTCACACAGCAGTCACTGGCCGAGCTTGGAAGTCTCCTGACTCCCAGTCAATGCCTTATCCATGGACCACACTGCTTCGCACAATTCTCATATTTGCACGTGCAGATGGGGGGCCTACAAACAACAGGCCAGACAGGTTTGTGCAAAAAGGAGATCCTCCCCCATGCTCAAGTCCAGGGGTGAGGGAGAAATGCTGTGCCTCATACTCCACTGGGTGGTAACCTGCCAAGAGAGATTGGGAGGAAGCAGAGCCAGGACACAACCACACCTAACCTGAGCAGAAAGGAGACTGCAGCGTGCTCTCCCCTCTGCGTGCGTGTGCTCACACACTTTCTGGGAAATTTAAGCTTTTATTTTAATATCACTTTCTCCTGAAAAACAGACCCTTCTGGAAGGCGCTGCTAGGGACATGGCAGGGGAACCAAGCCTTTTAAAACCATTCATCATGCAAACAGCTCACTTAGTACTGCTGAGCTGAAAGCTAGATTTCCAGGCATGCAAATAAAGATAACTGAGGGAGGAACAGCAAGTAAATGTGCATCCAAGTCTGGCTAATGAAGAACTCAGGTGATAAGTGCCCCAGATCCAGTGGACAGAAATGAAAAAGCGTCACAATGGGAGAGACTGCAGCTGATGGGTGCCTGCCCTTCCTTACATTCACCAGCTGACAGAAGTTCTTGCTCACAGGTTCCATAGGGCCTTACTCAAAGACAGTGGGTCTCCAACTTTTTTACTGGTGACCCCTTTCACACAGCAAGACTCTGAGTGTGACCCGCCTATAAAATTAAAAACACTTTTAAATATATTTAACACCATTATAAATGCTGGAGGCAAGCGGGGTTTGGGGTGGAGGTTGACAGCTCACAACCCCCCATGTAATAACCTCGCGACCCCCTGAGAGGTCCCGACCCCCAGTTTGAGAACCCCTGCTCTAAGAGGATCTCAAAGCACTTTAAAACATTGGGATTGAATTCGTCCCAATGCAGAGGATCTGCACAAAGCCTTATCTATCATATAACCCTGTAAGATAAGGCTTAAATGCAGCACAGAGCTATGCATGGGAACTCGGCGCTGTGATGCACTGTGTCATTCGTTCGGCCTCACAACAACTCCATTTTACAAATGGGGAAACTGAGGCACAGCGTGGTTATATAATTACTGAAGGTCATACAGGTCATTGGCAGAGCAAGACATGGAATCTTGACATTGCCTTGATCTCCTGACTCCCAACCCTGGATTTTAGCCACCAAACCATAACAACCTTGCCATGACCTACTGTAAATTTCACCAGTAAAAATTAAATCTCTGGGGATGAGCTACTGTGATGGAACTTTCTTATATGTCCTTTAAATATTCCAGAGGGGTTGCTAATGCTGGATAAACTTCAGAAGATACAGAGTCTGATCGGGAAAGGAGACAACACTTCGGATGCTTATCAGAACTATCCACAACTCTAGAGTCATCAATATCTGGCTAGAAATATCACCAAGAACAGTCTGTCCAGTGGTGTTTCAGCACTTTTTTCCTAGATGCAGAACTGCAGAGTTGCATGGGTAATCCATGCTGGCAGAGTCTGAGTCTTTGCCCTCTAGAGTATAGACCAGTCTGCTATCGCCTCCAAGCTATTAAATCTGTGTCAGAGATTCAGTAGTCTCAGGTTTGATCCCTGCAGATGACCCAGATGGTGGTGTCGTTACACATGAAAAATAACTGGAAATTAACAACAATGAACTGAATGTTACAAAACCTTCAAAGTTCAATTCTAGAAACAAAACAGTGGTTCAGTGTAGTATTTTCCCCAATGCCAGCATTCAAGGTCAAATGGAAAAATATATATCTTTGTAGTTTTGCATTTAAGTCTATTGTTAGCATTGTTATGTTAATATCATCAACAGAATCACTATGTTAATGCTGGTTTTTAAACACTGCCATAGCTGTCAAAGAATAATTTTAATGCACCGGAAAAATAAAATCAGTTCACACCTTGATCTGTAATTAATGCCCTTCAGGAAATATCTATGTAAGGAGGTCCCTTGGCTTTTTTTGCATGTAATGGCAAGCTGAATGCAAGAGATCCCATTTGGAAGGCATACTTAGCTTCCAAGTGTTGAGTGCTTATAGGATTGGCTCATTTTTATATGCCTTTACATAAAATCAATAACGTGTTAGTACAAAATGTGATAAAAAAAAGTTATAGGGGAATTTTGGTTGCTGAGTATGTTCGGTTTCCAATCCTGCATGTGTAACCCACACACCTCCTGGGTGTGGTGTTCTGTCCCATGTAGTAGCACTGAGACTGCTTAGAGAAAGAGATTAATGAATCAGCTCTACAGCCTTAGCGAAGGGCCATATGGCTTTTAGCTCATGCAATAGAGACTCCTGCACTAAACTCCCGAGGGCCTAGGTTCGATCCTACCCGCTGACGACTGGGGTCTGTCGGCGTTACACACGGTCAGTGAGGCTACTCCTGTGAGCAAGGGACTGCAGGATCAGGCCTTTGAAGAGTATATTGCAAATTAAGCTTTCAAAAACGAAGACGATGGTTACATATAAGAAAAATCATGGCACGCGACTGGCTGACAACTGACACGTTATTATGTTTCTGTCACTCACTTCCAGGGAGTGGAACAATACTTGGGTCTGAAGCAATGTCAACCAATCAGATTGCATGCGGAGATAAGTGCTTCCTGCCAGGCTGCGGCTGAATTCAGCGAGCTTAGACGTGGGGAGCGGAGAGCACAAGTTTAGCAGGGCCTCTAACTTCACACACTGGCATACAGTGAAAAATGGTGACACTTTTTATATTCATGGCCACAGTGGAGAGACTATCGCATACTTCAAAGGAGAAGATTCACAACACTGTACATGGAACAATACACTGATCGACTTCATGCGTCAGTGAACATTGAGATGCACTGCCCTTCGTCTGTCTCGAAGGGCAACCACTCCAAATCGAGTGGTCCCACTGAGTAAAGCTACTCAGGCGTATGTGTGTATGCAAGACTGGGCCACACATTTGTTCTCCATCTCAGCCGAAGTGAATATCTGCGGCTTCTCATTGTGATGTCATGCAGCTGCCTAATTCTTGGGGAATGCTTATTATGATGCCTAGCTTTCATACAGCACTTTGCCTCTACAGATCTCAAAGCCCTTTAACAAAAGAGTAAGTATCTTTGTCATCATTTCACAGGTTGGGAAAATAAGCAACTTGTCCAAGGTCACACACACAGCATGCCAGTGGCAGGGCTGGGAACAGAATCCAGGTCTCCTGTGTCCCAGTTTACTGCCAATAACCAACCTTGGGGCAAAAAACCCCCACCAAAATCTGCTCCATGGAAAATACTGTAGCATATGGACAAGTTAACGGGTTATTGGAAGTCAAACACAGTAGGAGAAAGCCCTAATGCATTCATCTCAGATGTACATCTCTAGAGAAGAAAATAAATGGGATGTTACTGTAGGACCTGATCCCTTATTCACAAGGAGTGCTCCCTACTCATTTGAGTAGTTCTGTTAGCTCTGAAGACTGCTACCGACAGTAAGAACTGCCGAATTAGGGCCATCAGTTGTAGTGTTAGAGGAATGAAACATACATCAAAACACGAATAACCACCACCCAGAGTATTACATGCTCTCTGAAATATATGTCAGCACACCTTGCAGAAGATCTAACTGCACTGGAGGGACCATCATTCATGGCAAGCAGATGATACCAGAATAGCTGAAAAGAGCTGGGAAGACAGATACCCCATACTTCCAGTGGAGAGACGGTGAGATTTGTTTTTCACAGAATAAGGAAAATTTGTTGTTACTGAAGAAAACGAGCACTGGCATGGTTTATCATCGCTGATGGGGCTGCTCATTGTAATATGACCACCCATGGAGCGCACAAGCAAACAGCCGCACTCATCACATGCTGTAGAAATGAACTGAGATGCTTGGGCTTTTTTATCACAGGAAATAATCTTCAGTCCAGCAATCAACAAGTCAATATAGCAATATTATGGCGCCAATATGAAAGACGCTCAAACCTCATGGTTTAAGGTTCAGTTTGACTCTAGGGTTGGAGTGTTTAGAAGGGCTCAGCGGCCACAAAATGAGGCCAGATTTGAAGAAGAAGAAGAAGAAGGGGGTGGGAGCTCACAACCCAGCATTTCCCATTGAGGAAAAACAGGAGTTCAGTTCTTGTAAAAATCTGGCCACTTCATGTAGGTACCAACATGCGGAGCTCAACTCTTTGGAAAATCCAACCCCAACTTGTGGTTTCTAAAAATTCTGGCCCCCCTTGATCCAAAATGTAAAACGAGTATCTTTAGCAAATAAAACAAGCAATGATACTGACCTACCTCACAGGGGGTTGTCAGACTAGTTAGCGTTTGCAAAGCATGTTGAGGTCCTTGCATGACTAGGGGAAGGCGTCGGCTTGAGCCTCTTCCAGCAGAAGTTAGGGGCAAAGCTCACATTGACCACAGTAAAATGGAGTCAGGCTCCAAGGCCTTGAGGAACAGCTTCCGCTGGAATAGTGAGGCTCTCTGGAAGTGAGAAAAGGCACCCCTGGCATGTGTGGCTGGGGTACTGGGAACAGTCCAAGGTCAGATAGTGCAGTCCAGCCTTGAGGACAGAAATACAAACTCAGTAATGGCAACAGGATGTCAAGAATGAAGTGCTCTGTAGGCCTGTGTGAATCATACAGATACTTGTCTTTCCTATCATCTGTTTTGTGCCCAGTGCTGCATTTAAGATACTCGAGATCCACGCCTCAGTAATTACGGAGAACCCACCCCAGGCAAGGCTACAGCAGATAATTCCAAACCTGAGGACTGATTCATTATAAAACTGGGTTGCAATTACAAACTGATGTCAAGTTCCGTGCTTTGCTTCCGGGTTTGTCCCACTACCCTGCATCTATTGTATTATTTATCAAAACACAACCAGCAGTGCACTACTGAGACATGCAGTAAAACAAGGCCTGATCACATTTACGGCTGAATTCTTGCTACATCTTCTTCCTGAATCTAAACACAGTAGCAATTGTAAGAGATTTTCTATAGGGGAATGAATTGTCAAATGAGTGACAGTCTAGTTCAGTCTCTCTCTCTCTCTCTTCACTGCCCATATCCTTCCAATCTGGGGAAAGAGGAGTACGAACACTACACATTTTTACGAAGTGTAAATTAGAGGCACTCAGCATGAGTCTGGATCTGACCCTTAATATTTACAGAGCCCCGGCGTTCAGAGTACCAGACTTGCCTATGCATCTGCTTTTCTAGTCAGTGCACCCACCATTGTAGCATCTGGGCACCATATTCAAAATGAAAGGTCACCATTACATCTATCCTCCCCCATGTTCAGCTGCCTTCTCCAGTGAGATTAGTCTTGGTGACTGTAACCCAAGGAGAAACAATGCAGGGATGTTCCGCTGCTCTCTTATCAGGGAAAGGCCTGTTACAGAGCTGGCTCCACTTGTATGTGCAGAGAAGCTCCTGATTATTGTTTAAATGGCAGACTATAGAGACTAAAATTAAGAACAATCAACTCAGGTCTTACTAAGCTTCAGGAGGCTTCTCGTGAGGGAGATGCAAATGAAAAAAGAATCTGTTCAGCCAGTTGCCACGTCCCATAAGAGCCCATTTCGCTGATGGTCTCCGTCCAGGGTCTAAAAGACAGACAGTCACATCGCTAAGAAACCCACCACCACCACCGTCGTCACCAATTAGCTCCCTCGTTGGCAATCTCCGCAGAGGCGCCAAGGACAAAGTGGACAAGGCTGGGATTTCCACGGGGGCCTAAGGGAGTGAAGTACCCGACTCTCTTTTAATCGAATGTAATTTCAATGGGTGCCTTATTCCCTTAGACCCCATGTGAAATTCCAGCCTAAACTACTCTTCAACATCACAGAGATGGGGCCCTTCAGAACAGGGCTGAGGTCCCGTGGTGGGGAAACTTATATTGCCAATGCCCTTCAGTGCCTGGTCTGTGGGTAGTAATAATAATAGCTAGTACTTCACAAAAGAGGTCAGTATCGCTATCCCCATTTTACAGATGGAGAAACTAAGGCACAGAAGAGATTTGCCCAAGATCAGCAAATGAGTGACAGAGCTGCAGAAAGAGCCCACGTCTCCTGACTCCCAGTCCAGTGCTCTGTCCATCAGGCCACACTAAAGAGCTCTATGAAAACTAAACTATCCAAAATAAATAATCGCTCCCGAGTATCTGGGCCAAAATCATTTGTGGAGAAGTACTGTGCACTGGAACAGAAAGCCTCACATGCGAAGCTTCCACAAAGCTCTCCCCTCTCAGAAGTGTTTTACGACGTCATTTATCTGGGCGAAAGAACAGGCTTTAATCAGCCAGCAGAACCGCAAAGAAATAGAGTATTTATAGGTAGCTGCGGCCAGTTACCAAACAAGATGAAATCCTCATAGGAGGCTATTAAGGAGATTGCTGGATTTTCTCTCCGCCAGGCAAACAAGATTATCTGTAACAAGCTTATCGACTTGGAAAAAAAAATAATCAGAGCAATGATGAGATAGTTTTGAAAGATAATTAATGATAGATGTGGGGGTGCAGGCGACGGGAATAACAGTTGCGTAACAATTGGAAAGGGACTCCATAAACATAAGTCTTCATGTGTGATGAGACACAAGGATATTACGTGACCCATTATATCGTCAGGGAAGGAAACAGTATGTAAAGATGCTTACAGTGCTTCGTTGCTGCGACTTCCCAAAAACAGAACTGCCTTTATCACCTTTAAAATTCAAAGAAGGAAAAATCCCTTGCAAGTAGGTTTGGTAACCATTAGCTTTAACTGATCTGGATCAAAACAAGATTCCACCAGCATCAATTAAACTTTCCATATAGCGTAACAGCGTTGCCTTTTTACATAGCTACCGTGATGTTTGCCAGCAGGAGGGCTATTCTTGCGAAAGGTATGCTCCAGGGCCAGTTGAAGTCAATGGCAAAACTCCCACAGACGTCAGTGGATACAGAAGCAGACCTAAGAAGGATGGTCCTGTGGTTAAAGCACTGGACTGGGACTCAGGGAATCTGGGTTCAAGTCCCAGAGCTCCGTGTGTGACCCTCGTCCAATCACGCTACCTCAGCATCCCATTTGTAAAATGGGAACAATGTTTCATTTCTCCAACTTTTATTCCGCCTTGAGGATTTGGATTGTAAGCGCCTCGGGGCAGGGACTGGTGCTCACTAGGTGTTTATATGGTGCCTAGCATTATGGGGACCCAATTCTGAGGGAGGCCTCTAAGCAACACCATAACACAAATAACAATCTGCTTCCCCAAGATGCTGAGCACTATCAGCTACAATATCTCATAGGATCCGGATCCTTAGGAATTAATGCTCAGCACCACCCAAGGATGCAATCAGAAACTCTCAGGACGCAGTCAGTGCCAGAGTTTGACAAGAAAAGAGTGGAAAGTAGAAAGGGATTTTAAAAGTTCTACAGATACTGTTACTAAACTGGCGAGGTTTCTCTCTCCCAGAATGATTCTCAATACTTTCTCACCTGGAATTAAAAAAAGCATCTCTCACAATGCAGATAAAATAGAAAAGCTCAACCAGAGATTGTTGTTGAACTGATTGGTTTAAGGACATGGCATTTTTGAAGATTTCCACTGGGAAATCTTCCATAACGGATGTGCTCTCTCTGCCAGGACTTTCCCCAGCATTTTGTCTGTTTGTTTCGGAATAATTATAATCTGCCTCGGGTCAAATTCAAATGTTTGATACAGTGAAAATACATTCTCTTTCACTGGGGAAGCACAGCTTAATCAGCGTTCTGATATCTGTGGCGTAACTGATGCCTTTCAGACCATAATCAAGGTGACATCGGGAAATATTTCAGTTCATTCTGTCACCTCACTGGATTCTAATGCCCCAGGGACCCATGAATACATGGGCCGAACTACTCTCCTTCCAGGATGGGAGTTGATGATACAATCTCCCTTTCTCCACTGCCTCCACCTGTCTCCAAATTCAAGTCAGACCTGGCTCACTGCGTCTAACTTCTCTGGTCCCATCCACTCTCCTGTCCACCTAAGTCAGTTCCATGTCTCTCCCTCTTGGTACCCGTATAGTTCCCGTCTGAGCACCTCACTCTTTGTTTGTTTTATGGCAACGGCTTGGAGCCCTAGTCAAGGATTAGGACCCCACTGTACTCGGTGCTGCGCAAACACAGCAAAAAGATGGTCACTGACAATATAAAAATAATGAATTTAACCTCACAACACCCTATTACAGCTGGGAAGCTGGGACACAGGGAAATAATGGACTGATCTACTTAAGGTCACGCTGGGAGTCAGTGGTAGAATGAGGAATGGAACCCAGATCTGGGAACTGAGATCTAGTCTAATGCCTACCATAAGGCCATCAGTGCTGGCCTCTTCTGTCCTGTCCCAGAGACCCCTGAGAGTTGGGGTTCCACTTCCACTCATGGTGCATCATCCAGCCATCTGGACTTTTCTACCCCTCCAACCTGCTAACTTCCTTCTCCACTCTTTAAACCTTGTCTTCTGGTATTCTCTCCCCACCCCTTCACTGCCAGTTGGAAGGGGTCCAGACCACAAACACTGAGCTCCGTGTTGACAGTCTCAGCAGAAGGGGGCAAGGAAGGCGAGGGAGGGGGAAGAGTCTCACACTGCTCACAAATGGCATCTGAGTGACGCGAAGGGGCTCCAGAATGAATGCCTTCTGGCCATTCGAATCCCAAAAGGACAAATCACACTGAGACGGGGCCTTCACAAAGGGTGCAGAGAGGACCCCGCTGCACAAAAAGAAAGGAAGAAAGAATCTCCTCTAGTGTTTTATCACGTGTCACATGCAAGCTGATCGGGAGACGCATCATCTGAATCTGATCTCTAATGCAAGGCACTAGGCACTTTTGGGTGCAGTAAAATAAAAAGTAACAATAGAATCATAGAAATGTCGGGCTGGCAGGACCTCAAGAGATCATCAGTCCAGCCCCCTATGCTGAAGCAAGATTAAGTATATCTAGACCATCCCTGAGAGGTGTTTGTCTAACCAGTTTTTAAAAACCTCCAATGATGGGGATTCCACAGCTCCCTAGATAAGTGCTTAACTATCCTTAGAATTAGGAAGTTTCTCCTAATATCCAGTCTAAGCCAATGACTTCTTGTCCTACTCTCAGTGGAAATGGAGAACAACTGATCATCATCTGTGGGGTTGCATCATCCCTATGCTGCCTTGGTGGAAAGTTACAGCAGCAGCACATCAAGAATAGAGGGGTTAGATAAAGTTGTTATGAGAAAGTTGGGAGCTAGCCCGTGGGAGGCAGACGCCAGGTGGCCTGGCTGGGATCGGTTTCAAGGTGATAAACAAGACCATAATCAGATGGATTGCATGGGAAATGGGAAACCAGTAAGCAAAGGGCCATGTATGTGAAAAAGCGTGTGTATCGGACAAAGAACCAATCAGCAGCAATGTGATGTTGGTGTGTCTGACGTTTGCTAATATGGAGAAGCCTATATAATATGATGCATTGTACTCAATAAATGATTCAGCTTGCAATCATATTGGTTGTTGTGCTTTATCCGTCCCGCATGAGAACGCAACAATCATCCTCTTTATACCAACCTTTTACATATGTGAAGACTGTTACTGTGTCCCTGCGTGGTAATCCTCCCCATGGTCTTCATGCACTGAGGCCCTGATGGGTTAGAAAAACCTGAGCTACATCAGCAAGTTGGATAGATCACCTAGAATAACCAGAACCGGCCCTTCATGCTTTATTAAGAAAAACGTGATGGCTTTATTTCTCATGCTTTAACCATCACCCAGGGCTATGCAAGTTGCAAAGCTGCACTTTTGACAACAAATATGAATGTAGAGCACTTAAATAATTTATCTGGATGGTAGAGAAACAGTTACATAACTTATTCATCCATCTCCTTATCAACAGAACAGATAAAATGTCACTTATTTGAGGCTCAGAGTACCAGGAAGTCTGGAAACATGGGCACTGGTGAAAAGGTTGCATAGTGAAAAACAATGACATTTTTTAAAATGCAGTTAAGAAAAAGCAATTGTCCAGCACATTTGCTGATAACCTAATAGACAGAAAATAGATACAATTACTTCTGTCCATTAAAATTATTTTGCTATCATCTCGGTCCTTTCACTTCGCTCTGTCTCATTGCAACTGGTTACGCTGATACCAAATGTGCCAAGTGCCTAGAATCTTAAACAACTCTAACGGCTGCTTGCAGGAAGTCCAAAGATACAAATCCACATTTTTCCCAGTTTTCTATTGTTACCTTCACATTTTCCTAGACAGTTCACTGCTAGCCTCCGTCTGTCTCAGTAGATGAGGAAGTATTGCCTGTCTAATGGCTAGGACAGGGGACTGATCCCAACTTTTGGCTGCTATTATCAGCGTCTGCCATAGACTCTGTTTATGACCGTGGGCAAATCACTTAACCTGTCCATGCCTCAGTTTAATCCCGTCAGGAGCTAGAGCCAAGATCAGGGAAGTGGACATCTTTCCATTGATTTCAATGGTCTTTGGATCAAGCTCCTGAACAATGTACCTCCCAAAGCTAGTGTGAAGCTTAATTCATTAGCATTTGTGAAGTGCTTTGAGATCCTTGAATGAACTATGCCAAAGGGCAATGTGGTATTATTAATGCCAACAGAATGAGACATACATGCTTAATGCTTCAGTCTGAAGCATGTGTAGTAAGGGCTTGTGAATGAGGATACTCAAACATCCCTAAAAGAACATCGCTCAAGACTTTTACAAAATCATAATTCAATCCATTTTTAAAAAATGCCCATCCAGCAATGTGGAAGAGGGACAATACAAAGCCCTTTGAAGCCAGTGAAGAAGTTCCCATTCATCTTAATGGGTTTTGGATCTGCCTGGGTATGTCTGGGGTGGTGGGGGGAGGGAAGAGACCAGAAATTGTAACATTCAAGTTTGAAGCTGATGAGGAAGGAGACAACAAAAGTGATTTTCTGCTGCATCACAGCGGTACAAGAGCAGAGTTTTCTGTTGCTGGTAACCAGTGCAGAATAGCACCGTCTGCATCCTTCTCTCAGCCAGCCAGCCCCAATCATGCAAACAGTAATCACATTATCCAGATTATCGCACTATACTCCACAATGAGCCTGCACTGGGACTTGGATTTACTATAACAGGGGTGCGGCCGGAGGGAGGTTAAGCAAAACACTTTGGGGGAGAAAAAGGCTCATTTTCCCCTCAACTGGGAAAACAGTGGCCAGAACACAGTTGCGAGAGCTTTCTGAAAGAGCGGCAATTCAAATCCAATTAAAAAAACAACAAAGATTTTCAGTCTCACTAACCCTAGGAGGAATCCAGATTAAAAACGAAGGCAGACAGGCAAAGCCCTAGAAGAAGATAAATGAACAATAAGTTAGCGTGTTAAGGAGATGCCCGGTCACTCAGCCACCCTGGATGCGATACTGAGACAGCACTCAGTATCACAGCACAGTATTAATTCCACCAGGGTTTGACCATAGGGCAGCTATTCAGCAAAGAATCCCTCCTGGAATCGCTGACAATGGAAAATGAAGTTTTAGTTAATACACGTTTCGTCCCGGCACCATGTTGAAATGAAGTAAATCTTTAAATAAAAGGAAACGCCATGAACGACGAGTCTGAGTCTGTTCTATGCGTCTGAGACTTTCCATTCATTACAGATGTTCATCGGCGTCTCCTCTCAAGTGGAGGTTCTCTTTTATGTCCATACAACAGCAGCAGCAACGGTCAGTTTCCTCTCCCACACCATCCCCCGTGGGAGAGGCGTTCAACTTTCAAGGACCATTCGATTCCTGGGCCTGCCTCCTGTGACTACCACAAAAGGTACCAACTAATTTTGATCTGGGCACCAGCCCACCGAGAACTGGATTGTTCCAAACCACTTATTTCACAGAGGCTCCTGTGAAGCCTCTGAAGGTAACAGTTTGCCCCCTACAATTATACCCTGATTTTAGTGCGGAGAACAGTCCTTAAGAGGGAAATCACTAGGGCTGAGATTTTCACAGCCACTCAGGGGCTTTAATGGGAAGTGAGCAACCAAATCTCTTGGGCCTTCTCTGAAAATCTCTAATCTCAGCGCCAGGTACGGAGGGCCTGATTCTGTTCTCACATGGGTAGAGGCCCGGAGTAACTCCACTGAATTTGATGGACCAATGTAAAAGCAGTAGGAGAACAGAATCAGGCCTGAAGTGCATGGGAAGACTGGAGTAGCCAACGATTGCCTTACGGACGTCAGGATTTTTCCTTGGGAAATAATTCTGGATCTGTAGAAACGCTGGCCGCAGCCTACGCGCAGTCACAGGAAGATGCAGTGTTCTCCACTATTTCTTCTCTGGTGCAATAGGTTTCGACTTCATCCTGTTTCCTTTGGCCTCAGATCAAGCAGGCTTCTCACAGGAATTTTCCATGATCCTGTGGCAAACTCCCCAGAACAATCCAGTCCCTTAACTGACTTGCCCTCTGACCTCCTCTGTAGAAGAATCGAGACACGAAACACAAGCTTCCTTCAGTGAAACTTAATGTTCCAAAAATTGAAAAAGTTCAGGCAACAACGGGCAATATTATAAAGCTACATGGGAGGTGATGCATGTCACCAGGCTCAACTGCTCTCTCTGCTCATCATGGTGATTTTTTTTGGATTGGTGATCTCTTGCAACTTCTAGAGTCAACCCTCCCTACCCCCACCATGATCATCAGTGACGAGGCTCCTGAGCAGTCCTCCTCGGAGACTCCTGAGGGCCTCAAATGACATCCCTCTACTGTTTTTTTTCCCCAGCACACTCCAATAACTTTCCCCATGCAGCCTCTGCTGTGATATTAGGGACAGTACTTTTAAGGGCTGAGCTTCCAGGCGAAAGGCTATGAAGCTCTTGTTATGCTCAGGCAGTTGGAATCAGACACAGTATAAAGCAGAGTTCTTGCAAGCACCTTGAATACCGAGTGACCACTGAACATCACATCTGCAACCATCCCACAATCTCTCCTACGGAGCGAATCTTTGATGTCACCTGACTATTGCCTTGCTTGGATTGGAGCTCCACGAAGCACCACATAAATTAGGATATGAACAGGACTTGATCCACAGTCCACTTACGTCAACGGGAGTCTGTCCACTGACTTCAGTGGACTCTGGATCAGTTCCTTAATCAGGAAACACATTTATTCAGAAGGAGTCCTAGGAAGCAGATTTGAACCCCAGGACACTTAACTGCAAAGATGGCTGATTAATGAGGATATCTTCAAATGACCGGTGATTAAAAGGTCTTTTGTATCTGTCGCAGTCTGATTCTGCCTATTTGCTTATAGCATAGCTCCAAGTCTGTCCACAGCTCTGATACAGGCTTAAAAGCCTATTGTGCCACCACTGTCTCTTCTCAGATGATACTTAGCATCGTTCCATGCCAACTACATTTGCTGTATCCACAAGCCAGGCACCTCCCAGGTGTTCTTGTTCAATCCCTACCCCAGTGCAGATACTGCCTCCTCTGATCACCAGAGATATTTCCAGCAACACTGGGCTCTGGCATTACCGAGACACATGCATTTCTATTAGAGTGGTGTCTTCTGTTGAAGCAAGGATTGCTTTTCATGAGGTCGAAAGACGTCTGCCAATAAAAACAAGCCAATTAAGAGGAATGTACCATATCTGGTGGGAATGATGCAATATTTGTATTTTATTTCCAGTAGTCAGGGGTTGAATAATGAAAGACAGCTCAGCTATAGCTACAGAGTTAAATTCCTTTTTATCGCATGGACCATAACTAAAAAAAAGCATCTTCTCCAAAAAAGTATGTTCTTCCCACATGCTTAAGCAAGTCACGGTGTAGAAATAATTCTACTAGTCTGGGCCATATTGGGCTATTACACGGCAACACCAATACATCTCAGCTCTTTGATATTTATATTTGATTCGTAATGTACTGAGAGTTTTTCCCTCCCGCTGACGCAGATCAAATCAAATAACTCAAGCTGAAGAGGTGAGAATGTGACCATAATTATATATCCTGGAGACACAAAAAATTCTGCATCCAAGGTGATGTGTGGCTATATTATGTGTGCTGAATGCAGGTAAGAGCAAAAAAATTCTCCTAGGGACATGGAGCTCTCAGTGCACAAAGCACACATTGTCCAGCAGTGCGATTCGGTGCTGGGTAATTAACTCTGGGAAAAGTGACAGCTCTTTATTTTGTGCAGGAGGAGAGTCAGTCTATGATAACTGAGAAAGCTACCTTGGGGTTTGTCCATTCTGATCCAGTTCGTGTTCTTATCCCCCTGAGCTCTCCGGCTTTCACTGCCACGCTCCACCCTGGGGTGTAGGGGCATGAGAGTACAGCAGCAAAGAGCCTCAAAAGATCAGGCCTGACTACCAAGCTACTTTCTGGAGATTTTTTTTTTAAGATGTATGCATCTGAAATAAGGAATGGTGAAAGAAAATAAGCCCCCTGACTTTGGAAAGCAGGGTGCATTATAGTAAGGAGCATCAGACCCTAAATCTCTGTATGACAGAGCAACAGAGGAGGGTAAAGATCATAGGAGAAAGAAGAGAAACCATGAATTCCACCATTCGGTTTCAAGGAGAGAGAAAGGATATTGCACAAATGTCATGTAACAACAGTGCCTCAAAGAGCGCTCTTATCCGGGCTACCCATGCACCTCGGGCAAGTGCTGAGGCAAGCGTGCGACAGCGGAGTGCCTTGAGCAACCTGAGTAGAGCAGGGATCCAGTGTAAACGCGTCGCCTTATTTACTCTCTGATTTTATAAAAACATGGGCATCAAGGTGGTCTCTGGGCACACACAGGCTGAGATTTTCTATTAATTCTGATGGGAATTGGCCCTCCCAAATCTCTTTGGGCTTCCTCCTGCAAGGAGCTCATCACTCTGGCCCCAGTCCAGCACAGCACTTAAGCACGTGCTTAATTTAAAGCATGAGTGGTCCAGTTTACTTCAACAGGATTTACTCACATGCTTAATTTTAAACATGTGTTGAAAGTGCTTTGCTGGGTCCCAGCCAGATGCTCAGCGCACTGCAGGATCAAGTCCTTTGGCAGCTTTTAAAAATCTCAGCCTCAAGAATTTAATTAAAAAAAATATATATGTAATCGATCAATGGTCAATGTAAACAAACAGACCCTGCTTCAAAATAATTGAGATTAAATAATCTCCTGAGTCCAAATCCACAGCTCTAACCAATGAATCATGGTCAAAGCGTTGCCAGTTCTTGTGATTTGATCACAAGTCTCATGATGTAGAGTATGTTTATTTAAAACCCCAGCCCCTGGACTCATGAGAATTGTAAAATAAATAGTAAAGAAAAAAAAGTTTCTAGCCCTCATAGTTTTGAAGGAAGTTTGAAAACATGACCCAAGTGCCCCCTAAAGGTTCAAAAGGTAAAGAAAAATAAACCAACTTTTTTTTTTTTTTTAAAAATCTCAAGATATTTACGCTAATCTACTGCTTTTGGGGGAGCAAGACTCCTGTTTTTTGAAGTCAGGGGACTGGCAGCCCTGCACTCAGTCAGATATACCTGAATAGCTCAGCACTGGTTTACAGCCTCTTTTGGCCACTCTTACTTATCTTTACATTAAATTCCACCTTCAGAACCAACCACACACACACACAAAGCAAGAACAAGCTGCTTTGGACCCAGTTAACCTCCCATGTAACTCCTGACAATGGAGTGACACCAGGGGATGGATTTGGAGGATTTGAAGAAACACATCGGCAGCCAGCACTTAAGAAACACCTCTATGGATTGCATTATATCTAGACATGCACATATATTCCATAGAAACCTGAGGGCCTGATTCTCGGATTCTTTGTTGTCCTACCATATGGCACTCATAAGCCACAGTCATAAAGAAGAGACGAGAGATCAGTGCAACAGGGATTTTTATCGTTATGATTATTTTACTGTATTTGTATAAACGGTAGTACCTAGGGATGCCAACGGAGGCCGGGGGCCATTGTGTTAGGTGCTGTATGAAGAGAGAGAGAGATGGCCACTGCCTCAAAGAGCTTATTCCCTAAATAGACGGGACAGAGTCTGATTATTAGTGTTCTGCGCACACTTGACACTGTCTAGAGCAACGGATAATCAGGTCATCAATCTTTTCAAACATTTTTATTTGTTTCTCTGTTTAAAACTATTTCAATGCCCTCAATCTTTCTGTCAGGAGCAGAACATTCAGTAATTCAAGGAGGTGGGCGGAGGGGGAAGAGTCACATCACCTGAACCACTCTATTGGAAATCAAAGTACTGAGGGATCCGACCACATATTAATCTGTGCTTACAAACTAATCAGCACAGACACAAGAACTCGTCTAATTATCAGACCACAGTCATTTAAATAATGAATTATATGGCCTATTAAAAAGTATGATAATAGATTGGAGGTTGGAACATTTGAAATTAAGAAAAGAAAAAGTATGAGCTGAATTTGAGAAACTAATCTTACAAAACAACAGCCGATCTTTCCAAAGACACATCAAATGGGACGCACCTTCAAAGATTAATTATGACTCAACAAATGCAATTTGCCTGAAAAAAAGGACATATTTCTCTTAAGTTCTTGCTTTCACGGCTCAGCGTGCTCTCTCTCTTACACGCACACGCACGCCTTTTCACATCTATAAGTGAATAAACCTCAGTCTGTCTTGTTTTTTTAAACTTCAACATGTCAATTCATTTGGGGGCCTGCTTCGGTGTTCATGGCCCTGGCTCCATAGGGGAGGAAGGATGGCCAGTACAGGTGTAACTACGACAAATGATGATCATTTACTGTCTTCTTCCTGGCAGGGAACCGCAGCAGACAGGCTGTGTCCCAGCTGGCCTTCTGTGACCCTGCCACAGAGCAAAGACAGTTTCCTTCTCCCCACCACGCTTCCCACTTTCCCCAGGGGGTAGCTCAGGGGATGGAGTCCACGTGTCTGCAGGGCAAGCTTCAGCAGCAGAACGAATGGGAGGAGAGGGAAGACCTGTCACACAGTAGTGTGTTGCTTGCAAGGGGGGAGACTCCTGATAAAAGCAACGGCAGAAGATGCACACGAGCCCTTGACTTTCTTCTGTAGACCACACTGGGTTCATCTGCTAGCAGGGTGCTGGCACTGTCCCACTGCCGAAGGCTGCATCTTTTCATGCCCCCTCTCCTTCCCAGGAGACCAGACCCACCTAAACCTCTGTGTATTGTACAAACGTGGCATTTTTCAGAATTTCACAGCGCTTCATGACCACTAGTGAATTAAGCCTCACAACAGCTCTCAGAGGTAGAGGAGAATTGTTACACAGAGAGAAACCGCTGTTCTTACCCTTCCCTTCAACTCTGCAGCCTGAGCCACCGTTTTCCTGTGTAACCTGCACTGGACCAGCAAGATTAACTTCCCAAAGAAAGCACGTCAGTAAATATTCTTCTCTGCATAGAACCGGTTTGTTAAATGAAACAGGAAGAGGGAAATAATGCTGCTACTGGCAAGTTTTATGGGAACCAAGGGGGCCTTTGAACACTCAATATTTGCCACTCTGCAGTGTTTGCAGTCCTGTGGCATCTCCATTTTTACGTCAGAACACCACTGTGCTACGCACTGTGCATACACAGAATAAAAGATGGTTCCTGCCCCAAAGAGCATCCAATTTAAATAGACAAGACAAGGGGTAAGACGGGAAACTGAGGCACAGAGCAGTGAACTGAGTTGCCCAAGGCCACAGAGCCAGTCCGTAGCAGAGCCAGGAACAGAACTGCGTCTCCTGCCTTCCAGTGCAGTGGTCTGTCCACAATGTCACTTACTGCAAGTATTTGGATGGAGAATGATAAGTTTTCACTGTAGCACATCTTTAAATGGCTGCCTCGCTCCTCTTCTCACCTTTCACACGTCTCTTACACACACACACAAGGATCCACATTTTGAGTTCAAAGGCCATCACAGTGCAAAATTAGAGGTTTCCAGCATCAATAAACTGCAGAGATGTGCATCCAGCCAGGTTTGCAGCACACCTGATTTTGTATTCTATACATTGCATTATCATGCATGATTTTAAGAAAAACATTTGTTAAATCCACATGCAAAGTCCTCTTTCCCCCATCTGTTCTACTACAGGCTTGTATTTCCTCTGTTTACGGTTGAGCCGTTATTACAACCCCCAATAGGCCAATGGTAAGAACTTAATAGAATTTTAAACATTTGCTGAAATGTCATAATTCACAAAAACTGAATTTTCCTTGTGGTATCCCAATGCTTCTGGCTACAGTCTGCCTATTAACCTCTCAGCTACTACAAGTACAGTAACTCTGCAAGGAACATTTTACCTGGACCAGTTTATGTGAACTTACAAAATCCAACATGTTTAAGGGAAGGAGGCTTCAAAGACCCCCAACGCTCTGACAACTCTCCAGTGGAAATAGGATAAGTGGAATTTGACTCCTTCTGATATCCTGTTCAGTCCGTCACACAGTACCATGCCTGCTCCATCCTGGATGGGCAGTGGAATAGGCACCTCAGGGATACTAAAATCCATACACCACTGCTGTAGTAACTGGGAACCATTGCAATCTAGCTTAGGCTTGCAATGCATACTCTGTGGGCGTGGAGGTCATTCTACTGTCTGTACAACACCTAGCACAGTGAGGCCTTAAATTCTTGAGTGGTGCCCCAGACACTCCTGGAATTCAAATGGCAAACAGCAATAACACCTCAATATTTGCATTATTCCTTATGTGTCAAGGGCTTGTCTACACTTAAAACGTGACAGCAGCAAGGTATGTTGCTGTAGCACTTCCGTGTAGATACGACCTTTGCCGATGGGTTTTCCCATCGGCGCAGGTAATCTGCCTCCGACAGGCGGTAGCTAGATCAATGGAAGAATAATTCTGTCAACCAAGCGTTGTTTAAACATAGACTTAGGTTGGCTTATGTACGCTGCTCAGGGATGTGGATTTTTCACACCCCTGAGCAATATATATATGCCAACCTAATTTTCTAGCACAGCCCACGCCATAGGTAACGTCATCTAGCTATGCAGTGTGATCACTGCAACTCCCCTTGCTGACTCAGCTGGTTGCTCCCAGGACATGACAGAGGGGACCGGTGAACAGCGTAGTGCTCTCTGCCAGACCGCAGGGCACTGATCTACAGTTAAGGATGGGTACACCCAGTTTGGAGGTCAGCTCTGGTTCAGACACTCAGCTAAAACCCTCTAACACTTAAGAGGCTAAACATAATTCACAAGCACTTTAAGGCCCCTTTACACTGCTGGAGTAATGCAAAGTGGCCTTGGCATAAATGAGAATAAAATCTTGTCCACACACATGCACACACACTGCACTAGGCGAAATTAAGGTGAGACTGTCAATCCACTGAGTTAAACCAGTTCTAAAGACTGGGTGGACATTCCTAAATCAATATAAACCCGGCCAATGTGCTTATAACTTAAGGTGATGAGGAAAAGGTTTTAGCTAAACTAAAATAAGGGTCTCCACCACACAGCTGAACTAAATTGAAGCAAACTTGTGTGTAGACAAAGCCTAAGGAACCTGGAGTCTATAAAACCGCACTGTATACCACGAGAACAAGCTCTCTTTCTCTTGTGACAGCCTCAGCCCGAGAATCTCATGAGAGACACTCCAGATTTGTTTGGAAATACACTAAGCACAGCCCGTCTTGCTATTGCAGAACTTCCAGTTAAAACCGGAAGAGAAAAGCCCCTCCCCTACTACAAAGCTATAAAGACACTCTGGTTCAAGTTCAGATCAGAAGCATCCACCTGATCTATTTCAGTATAGGTTCTTAAACCATACTCATCACCGTAGTATCTAAGCACCTTGCAGTCGTGAACTAAACAACATGAGTACCCATCTGTTCCACTGTTGGTTCCCCATCCTCTTTCAATGGAAAGGTGTTGCAGAAGAGTTCTTTGTTTGGAATTTTTATTTTTACACACAAACTATTGCATGTATCAGAACAAGCCAAAGCAATGTACTTTGTACTTGGTGTGGAAGGTGGTGAGAACTGTGTAATCCAAAGGGGTTTGGCCAAGCCTGGTTCTTTCCCTTAGTAATCTTCAAGATTTCTCAGCCTCAAAATCCCTCTTTCAGCTGTTGGAACTGTGCATCAAGGAGAGGATAAATCACCGGTCTGTTGCTGTTTTCAAGCCTCCATTTTTAGTTGTATCCTGAGCAATATTTTCCCTTGGAAGACTTTAATGCCCGCTGAAGTCCTTGAACTATTTAAATGCAGAATGGGATCACATTCAGAAAAGCATATCCCAGAGTACAGTATTTTCTGCACCATGAAAAAAAAATATGGAGAAGACAGATGACAACTGATTGTAAAATTAAGTAAAAAAATAAACGAACAATAATGAAAAGGTTTTAAACTAAAATAAGAGTTTCCACACAATTTAAACCGAACAAATGTGTGTATAGACAAAGCCTAAGGAATCTGGAGTCTATGAAACCACACTGTATACCACATGAGAAGAAGCTCTCTTTCTCTTGTGACAGCCCAGTCTTCAGAACTGGTTTAACTCAATGGATTGAAAATCATTCCTTAATTTCACCTAGTGAAGTGCATGCGCATGTGTGTGGACAAGAATAATGAAATCCAAAACAGTGTGTGTCTTCAAGATCAGAGAACAGAACCTTAACAGCAGGAATAGATATTTAAATTAACACACTTCTCCTGGCCTAAGATAAGAAGCTGGTGTAATTCTTCTTCATTTTAAAAAGGGGTTTTAATAATACGAGCGCTGTACATGAGGATTGGGCCAGGATAGGGTCAGACAAGGTCAAATTAATTTACACAGCCATATCAAGGCATTCAAGTGCTCTTTGAGTTCCCTCTGGAGTCCTTGATCCTGCAAACAGACCCATGTAGTCAGAACCCCACAGTCACACACAGCCCATGTGTTTCAAGTGATTTACCAAGTGTTGCAGGACTAGCTCATACCGTAGCTCTAGTCAAGACAATTTAGATAGTTCATAAACCAACAGTTAAATGCCATTTTATAAAGTTATGATTTAATTTTGATCCGTTTCATTGGCACTCATCCCCAAAGCATCTAAGCACCTCACCGATGCTTCAGTTTCAACACCTTTGTTACGTAGGGAAGTATTATTCCCACTTTTACAGATGGCTAAACCGAGCCCTCGGGAGACTGCAACCTGGATTTTCAAAAATCACCCACAATTGGGTCCGGATTTGAAGAAGAGCTCACCACACAGACTGTAAGCGCTTTGGGGCAGGGACCATCTGTTTTTATTCTGCGTTTGTCCGGTGCCTAGCACAGTGGTCCATGACTGCACTTGCTAGGCATTGGGGTAATACTAGGATGCTGAGAGCTCTTGTGAAAAATCTAGCTGGAAGTCAGCAATGGGAGCTGCTGAATACTGAGCCCGTTTGAAAAACAGGGTCCTTGGTGGCTCTCTCAAGATCAGCAAGTGTGTTGTGAGAACATAACCCTGATCACCTGTCCCGCTGTGCCTTCATCACACAGGCCAGATCCGCAGTAATGTAAATCAGCATCGCTCAATAGATATTAATGGAGCGACACCAATTTATAATGACATGATCTTTTTTGCTTTGTGTTTGTATTACTCAGCTATAAATAAAAGAAGGCAATCAAGCTATATATCTAGCGATAGATATATGACAAAGGCAGTTAGAGCTCTGGAGAGGAGACTATTTTATATAGAGATAGTATAAATCCAAATAAATATTCTGAACTTTATATATCCTGTAACATTAAAAAAAAACTCTCCATAAATCTACATTTTAAAACATGTCACTGCAGGAAAGCTATTTTAAAAAATATTCTTAAAGCCCAATAAACTTTTCAGTGTCCCTTTAGTAAGAGCAATCCCTAGATCCCCAAGCTGTGCCTCTGGCTGGCTAGTTCTGCTTCATCTTGACGATGCTTAGATACTGTAAACATTACACAAGCAAGGCTGCTGCCAAAGCTATTCTCCAATCACTGCATGCCCCTTCTTCGCAGGAGCAGGGCACTGATTTACGGGGTGGCTAGGGTGCAGGAACTCCCCATGGAAAGAAATCCACAGAAAGAAAGGGGTGGAAAATTCTCAGCACTATATAGGGGAGTTTGGCCTAGGTCAGCACAATGCAGAAGGTCGTCATCTTAAAGTGTCCTCTGTCACAAAGCTTAAAGGACTCCCTTTAATTGGTGGCATTAACTTTACCTCATATGCATCAATGTTTCATGAAGGACTCCTGTTAAAGCTCCTACAAAAGGCTCAGGATCGATTCCTATTCCCTGGCTTCACAAGCTCTTCTTGCTCCAAAACATTAGGGGTCTCCTGTAGCATCAGAACGCCTTGAATGTAACACTTTTGCTTTTCTTATTGTATAAGCCAGAAACTAAGCAGCTACTGCAGGTTTAAATCACTGTGCGACTTAGCCATCTGCTGTTCTCTATAATCAGGAGTGATGCTAAAGTTTCCTTCTTGTGCTGTTACATGAACTAGCTTTATTGCTCTTCTGAACTCAAGGGCCTGAGCATTTTCCTTGATCTCCTTTGCATGCACTGATTTAGCCCTGTCGAAGTCGATGCAGCTTTGTGCTCAACAGAACATCCTTGATGCAGATTTGAAAATAAAACAATGTATTTCAAGCCTAGGTAGTAGAGGGGGGTAACATTTATCTACTCGATGTTTCAAAAATATACACAGATTTTATTTCTTACAAAAATATTTTTCATACAAGCTCACGTTGGACATAATTTCAGCCTGATGCAATTAGAAATGGCAGGGATGTTAACACACAAAAATTAGGGGAGGTTACCAAACGTTACACACATTGGCATGGATTGGTAGTTTGTCTTAGCGCACAATCCTGAAAATACTTACACATATGCTTAAAGTTAAGCATAGAACAAGTCCCAAAGAAGTCAATGAGACTGTTCAGGCACGTAAAGTTAGCTACATGGACATTTCCAGAACCAGATCCTTAAAGTCAACTTTGACCTAAGACTTATATGTACATGCGCATACACACAGACACACACACACAAATCTGGCATATACATTGTGATAGAAACAGTTTTTCCTTCAAATAATTCCCTTTCGAACATTCCCCTGCCATTGTTCGAAAGCCAAACACTTAAGATTGTGCTAGTGCATGAGAATTAAAAGGAGTAACCAGCTAGAAATTCTGTACAGAATAACCAACCAACAGTGGAACTGACTAGACTGTTTTCATCCTTAAACTCCACAGAAATGCAAGAAGTGAAACCAACAAAAGTCCGTGAAAAATAAATCAGATTTTAAAAATTCTTTTGACATTATTCTTGCACTATTATAATACACCGGTGTAAATCTGGCCTCACTTCAATGGCATCTCAATAGGATGATGGCAGATTTACACAGGCATAATGGCACGGAATATGACATTCTGAGTTTAAAGAATCTAAGGTGGTATCTGTAGCACAGATAATTTTAACCTGATGTTATCCCATATTTCAGGCCAGTTTTTCAAAGTGGATGCATAAACTCTAGCCACATAACCATGCACTTGCTGCAACCACAAATCCTGCCTTTGTGCATGTAAATAAGCATTTACTTGTGGAAATCAGATCAAGGTGCTTCTCAGTGGGTATTAAACAGCCCAATCTGCCTGCACATGCAAATGTGCGATCTGTGGCTGGACGCATCAGATGTGCATGCAAAATCTGCAACTGCAAGTTAGCTGCCCTCCTGCGATGAAAAGTTAGCCCCCTAAGTAGCTACTTCAGGCCTCTTGGAATAGTGTTTGTTTCCTGAAATATGCTAAAAAACAACGCATTTCACATAATAGAGGATTTCAGGTTCTGAAGCCAACAAACGTGGCTGAGTTATGATTCCTTGGAAAGAAAGAGACAGACAAGAAGTGGGCTGGATAGATTTACAGCAAGAAGTTGCAGGACTGCTGTGACAGTTTGGTCATGTTGCCACTTCTGATGCCTCCTGCTTCCACAGACTCTGCCTGCAAGGGTCAGGGTGGCAATGCTCTGGCCTCTCTCATGCTGATTTGGAGAAAATCTATTTCAGTCCCCGAATAGACAAGAGACAGACTGAGTCTGAACCCTGCTCTTTGAAAGTGGAATCCTGCCTTCCCAAATGTACAATGCTAGAGTGTGCCTGTGATTCCTTTGATATTACTGGATAATTAAAACAAGAAATCTCCTCTTCAGACTCCAGCTCTTCCCATTGATCATATGACAATCCTAGTGTCCAGGGCTTGCAATATCCTATGATGCCACAATGCCTTTTTTTGGGGGGAGGGGGGGGTACCAGTGTGCAAGCCAATACACTGCCTGCTGTCCCCATCGGGTCTTCTCAGCATTACTGCATTTCCAAGCAGTTCCCTCCTATTGACTATGTGAGTTTCAGATTATTCTCCATCACAACCACATGGATGGACATACACTTGACTATTTGCTGTGCTCTGCCCATATTTCTGACCTCTCTGTGCTCAGCTTCCATGCTCACTGGTGTTTGCAGCACCTTCCAATTTAATTATCATTTACTAATTTAATTAACATTCTGCTTATTCCTTCCTCCAGATCACTAAAGAAGTTGATAAATCAAACATGCACTCAGGAAACATTATTTGGATTTGTGACGCTCCCTGGAGGACTTGGGTCTATAAGCCAATGAATAAAATACAATGAGACATAAATACAGCATTTTCATCTGCGACAGTCAGATAGAATCAATCATTCTCCAATGCCGTGTGAGTTAGGCAAAGGAAAACTGTACTCCTTTCCCTCCAAAGAGCATAGGAAATTCCCCATGAAGTCCACCAACATACAAATAGACTGAAAACTGAAGATGGCAATTCATGTGATAAATCACTCACCATACTATCAGGTGCTTTTGCTTCAAGAAAATGCAAGAACGAAACCAAAAGAGAAATTGTTTATTCTAAATGCAAGGTGGAGGCACGGAACGCTGTGCTATGTGTCATGTGTGTCAGATCCATGAGGTTTAGAGGGGCAGGGCTGGCTGTTATGACTGAATCACAGGTTGTTCCACACCACAAAGTATCAGCGTCATGGAAGTACCTAGGCATCTCATCACTGCTGAAACAGCAGCTTGGTAGCATTCCTTTCCCTCCTCTGGAATTTAATGACATATATCAGGAATTGCAGCAGCCCTTACTACATAAAGTTGCAACGTATAACAGTCAGGTGTTGTTATATTGCTGAAGGAGTACTACACTGTTATATGGACAAAATCATTTTGCCTTCCTCAGATACAATACGTACAGTGTCATATAGGCTAGATAATACTTATAGATAAATATAGGAATCCAATTCCCCAGGCAGCAAATTCACTTTAAAGAAAACAAAAGACCATATAAATGGATGTTGGACAAACAATTTGAAAATGGTGCTGAATACTGAAAGCCAAAGGGAGAGCTTAAAGATGTTTATGTAGATAATATCTTTACGTATTTTTACACCATTACCTCCAAAAAGAAAAGAAAAGAGAAACACAGAACCTTTAACCTCAATATCAACTGCAGAGATACTGCCTAGATAGCAGCTTTCGCTGGAAAGAGAAGGCTTATATACTACTTTGCACGTCAGTGGTGATAGGCGGTAACTAGATTGACCTCCTGTCTCCTATTTTAAGGGACATCTCCTTTATTCAGTGCTTAATGTCCTGCAGCCAGCGGCCAGTAAGGACCTATTAAGAGGCATCTGTTTGATAAAAGACTGTTTTCCAGAAACAATCATGCAAAAGATGCTGCACTATTTCAGACAGTCGTCCCTTTGTCCCTTGAAACACAGCAGGGACAAATGAAAAACTCCATTTGCAATCATGAAGTTTTGCTTTATTTATGGATTTGTGCTTACAAGCTCATCTGGCTTGATGGAGGACTTCCAATCTCCAAGAGTACCCGTAGTTTGGAAAATTCCTACAGCGCCCAGGAGACAGGTTATTTAAATGCTAATGAGAGGTGGTGAGACAGAAAAATTAAGAGATGCCGCAGGGTTGCCAAGGTGTATTCACCCAACACTGCTAGAAGGTTTGAAGTTGAAACAAACCTCATAGGAAGGGTTTGAATGATCAATCAAGAAGTGCAGAAGAGTTAACATTCCCTTCCCCCACCTCTCTTTTATATCACTGAACAGAGGAACCAGTCACAGAGACAGATGGAGACCTTCTCCAAGGGAGGAGGTTGAGAAGTGGAAAAGTCCCTCTTGGATAGCCTGAAAGGTATGTGGAGTTTCAATAGAATGATATGTGCAGCTCACCCTACCTAGAATGACTGAGGAGTGTTTTCCCCAAACAGTGTGAGAAAAGCTTATAGAAACAGCTCTCAAAAGCCGAAGTTGAGGAGACACCAGTCCGAAAACACCCCCACGAGAGATAGAGACTAGTCCTAGAGCTTCATGGACAAATGACCTGAGGTAAGAAGGGCCCTGGTCTTTACCAAGTGTAATTCCAAGCTAAGATTCCGTAGGGCCTTCAGCAAGAATGTAGTTAGAGTAAGAAACATACCAAGGCTACTATGCTTTGCAATTAACCCTAAAAATCTCTAAGGTTTTCTTTATCATAATCTCTAAATAACTACCAGGAGGGGCTCATACCAGGAGGGGCTCATGAAGTCAGGCCTTCATTTCCCCCAAGTTCAGATCCACAGGCTTGGTTTTGGGCCCAACTCTGATAAATACCACTTTGCTTTCTATCTGTCCATGAGTCCCACTGTAGTAACTGTGGATAACAGATTCCTATACTGGGACCAGTGCAGTTATGTGGCTTTGTTTGCCTAACCGGCTAAGAGAGAGAAAGGTAAGAACTGCTGGTTAAAACAGAACTGGACAGTGGGTTTAAAGCCCCAGCCCACAGGAATAACTCTGGCAAAGCACAAGAGTAGCACTGAAAAAAAGCACAGACCAACTCCTACCACAGTTAAACCACGAGTCAGTGACTTCTACACTTGTCAGCATTTTTTGACCCATACGAATGCAAAAAAAAAAAATGTTCATTCAATCATCAAAAAGTACCTACTCTTCCCTGCTATTCATCATTTATGAAAGGCAAAATAACTAACAAAGCAAGTTCATACTTGCCTGCATAAACGGGCAGGAAGGAAATTGCCTGCCATAGGCAGATTGTAACATGTGAAAGTCACACAGTATGTAATCAGAAAGTTTCCCCCATGCACAAGATTCCTCTTTTGTGATTATACTTGTCACAGAGACAGTTACTGTAAACATGTTTATTGAGTTCACCACCAGACCAGGAACCTGTTATTGCCGGTCACCATATTTTTAACAACATTCACAATCATTTGCCTACGAATAATACAATTTCCTTTTATATTGCTGCAGATAGCATCTTTTTTCTGTGATTATGAAATGGGAATGTCTGCTGCATCAACAAAAAGAGGGGGGATGCCCACAGCATTTTGTGCTCTAAGATACTCCATTGGGCAAAGCATGGGGTAAAATTTTGCAAGCAGATGATGCATAGTGCCAGGGACAATATTTATCTCTCCAGAATTCCTTAAGTATGCATATTGTGATAAATACGGTGTGTTGTGCACCATATTGCTATCTACAGGATAGCAGGTTTGAGCAGGGGGTTGGACTAGATGACCTCCTGAGGTCCCTTCCAACCCTGATATTCTATGATCTCTTTTGCTCTGGACACACTCCTATAACTCCCATTGACATTAATGGGAGCTATGCATACACATACAGACAGAAATAGACTCCTCTATGTAACATATATATTAAGATGGACTTCAGTCCAATACAATAGAACACCTCAATAGAGAAGTCTATGGGGGGGGACTGCAAGATCTAGGCAATGAGGCAGTTGAGTTATGGGTTGCAGAGCTGAGAATATTCTTGATTTAGCGCATTTAAGTCAGAAGTGCAGCATCTGTGCTTTTCTATTTTTTGCCCTGTTGTGATCATTTTTTATCATGCTGCAACGAAGAACAGCATAACTAATGAGATGGCTGCAGGCCTCTCATGCCAACCCAAAGAGGACAGCATCAGAGAAAGGTCTTAGCCACTGGTATTACAAGAGAGCTCTACAACGGTAACCATCTGCTGCATTCTGCTTAAGGTGAGTTCCTTCATCATCAATTGTCCATATCTACCTACCCCATTACAGGAGAGGAAGGAGAAGAGGGCAGTGCCTCCCAAGGTTGAGAAATGTCAAAAAGAAAAAAAGAAAAAAAAAAGGTCATCTGGGCTATAATTTCGATGGGAAGCCCAAGACAAACTGAAGAATCCAGTGGGAAGTTCATCCTCATAAGGATTTTATTTTAATCACTCACAGGTTTCCAGAATAACTAGATTGGGGCCATTCTGACCTTACATGTGATAAGTAGCGTCCAAAGTGTGGTTAATCTTTTTTCTTCAAAAACAAAATTGCATCATGCATCACACATCTGGGAGAATTTGCCCCATAGCAAGTTAGATCCTAAGAGGCAGCAAGCATTTGCAATTCATATTTTTAGGGGCACAATTCTGCAAGGTGCCAAGTGTCCTCAATTCCCCTCTGAAAGGTCAACAGAATCAAAGAACCAGAGAACTAACAAAAATTGCATTAGAGAACTAAATTTTTGAGTATGTAAAATCTCAACTATTTTATTATTAGAAATAACATTTTTAGCTCTCCTAAATTTCCCAAATGCAAATCTTCCAGTCGCTAGTTACAAACCCAACTGAAATCTACACTATCTTCATGGCTTTATCATGTGCATTATTGTTTTAAGCTTTTGGTGGGTTTTTTCATTGCTTTAACATTTTTATACCCATTTTTTATTGAAGGAATAATGAAAATTCTTTTGCAATTTTAATTATGAATTTCATACTGCTATCCTAGGGACATATACAGAGACTCAGGATGAGATGAGAGCAGCTCTGCTAATCAGGGATAAATCTAGTATACTACAGAGGGATATACCTTTTATTAGTCTTTCATGTTGGTCTAATTAATGGTATTGCCCTCTGAACTACGTAGACACGCTTACAGAAACTCAAGACACACAGAAAACACGCCCAAGGGGAACCAGAGAATGTTTAATAAATTTCCACCAATTATCCTGGACACTGACTCTACCTCCATCTATAACACCTGTTTGTAATGGATTATACCAACTCAACCTCCCATTTAAGCCATTTTGTTTGCAAATGTCTTTGACTGCTGATAGCAAAAGATAGGAATAAACCTGTCTTGAGAGCATCAATCCAAGTTCTCTCTTTCTCCCCACCAAGCTCCCATTAGGGAGACATCATCACTCATTTGTTTTTCCTTATTAAAGCATTGTTGAGGCCAGGAGAAATGTGCAGAATTACATTGCCGAGGGGTGGGGTGGGGGAGCTAATATTTGCTTCTCCACTAATGACCCAAAATAAATTAACAAATGAGAGCACTTTCTCCGTAGTTTTATTTAAGCAAAAATATTCCCTGTTTGGATTCTTTAATCACCAGCTGCAAGGAAAACGGGCCAGCAGGAAACTCAGAAAATTCTCAATGCGCTAAGCCAATTTTCCCTTTAAGAGTTAAACACAGAAGCAAAACTGTCCCCAGCCAATGCTACAAGGAATCAGTTTTGAGTATCCAGAGACTGATCCTGACATTTTCAGGAGTACAGTATCCACTGATTCAGCATGAGACCCAACTTGAGATGCCTTGGGCCTGATTTTCAGACGCGGGAATCTAATAACCCAAAATCAGAGGCCGCTTTTGAAAGTTTTGAGGTCAGTCTATAAGCGCTAACCTCTCCCCAGCCCTTCTCCTCCTACCTGCTAATTAAAGCTAGTACAAAGGGCAATTCACACAAACCCATGCAGATCCAGTAAGAACCCAGTTACCTAGTCTGATATAAGTGTGGCACTGAGATATGGAAAAAGTCTGTTTAGTTAAGAGAAACAAAACGTAGAAGCAACACCAAAACCGACATGGCTAGAGACAGCTGATCTTGCTTTATGCCTAAACGAAAAAACAAAACAACCCCCCTCCCCACTGTAAATGTAAACCCCACTGTAAAATGTAACAGTTAGTACACTAGGAAAATCTGTCAACTAAAGTTATTAAATGGGGAACTGGAAAGCTCAGTTGTCTGATACTGAAAGCCTTTCACTTTTAGATCATGAATATGAACCCAGGTGAGGCTAATAATGACTTACAGTCATTATCCTCTGATGGCTGCTCAGTGGCATGTGTGGTATAAATTGGTGGATTTCAGTACAGTTCTCAGTGGACAGGTGTCCATCTCACAAAAACCACCACCACAACTGACTATACTTGGTGCCTTTGCTGGAATTCTCAGGAGAGAGTCCAATGAATGAAGGGACCATGCAGACTGATCTACCTTCCAAAGCAGCATCTCCTGGTTCGACTCAAGGTATGCTGGTTGAGCAGACCTCACTAACCAACGTCTTCAATTGCCAGTGCTAGCCAATGCCGATCATTGGAAAAGAAATGACATTCACTGTCAATTAAAACTTCTATAACTGTGACATCAATACATGACTCATTTTCTACCTATATTTGGTATTTCTAAGTCACCCATTACTATGAAATCTAAGGACCCTGTAACAGGGTGGCACCCGCCTCTCACAAGTGTCCCCTTCTGGTTGGTTGTGTCTGCTGTCTTTCAGTTTATGGTGATCCCTTCGCTGGTTTCTCAGGTGGCTTTTCAGTGAGTCAGCCCTCTGGCTGAGTCACACGCACAGTCTGTTTGTGAAACAGAACAAACCCCTTCCGGGGTATACACTCTTTAACTTGTCCTGGCCCTGGTATGGGACCATATGCCCAATGTTTCCTCCCTGGAGACACTGTTTTACTGCAGCCCTCTCTGTGCTCAGTCCTTACTCAATCCCAGCTGCCATCCAGGAGCTCTCTCTTGCTCCCGCGCATCCCCTCCAGCACTGAGCTGTCCGTGGTCCTGCAACTCTTTCAGCCAGCCAGAAACACAATCCTCTCTCCTCCAGCACCAGGCAACAACTGAGTGACTCTGGCCCTGCAGCTCATTTTATGTGAGCCTGCTGGGCCCTGATTGGCTGCTTCCCTGCAACCCTTCTAGGCTGCTTGGAGAACTTCTCTTCTGCTCCTCTCTGGGATGGGGTGTGTAGGACCCTGAGGCCTCCAGCAGGGGGCCTCTGAGCCTAGTCCACCCCACCACAGACCCAATCCTCCAAACCTTTAGTCACACAAGTAGTTCACTTGAAGTCAAAGGGATTATTCATGTGAGTAAGGACTGTTCACACAAGCAAAGATATGCCAGATCAATCCCCTATTACTATGGTGTTTAATGTAGCCTTCACCCATAAGAACAGCCATACTGGGTCAGACCAATGGTCCATCTAGCCCAGTATCCTGTCTTCTGACAGTGGCCAAGGCCAGGTGCTTCAGAATGAATAGAAGAGAGCAATTATCAAGTGATCCATCCCCTGTCGCCCATTCCCAGCTTCTGGAAAACAGAGGCGAGGGACACTCAGAGCATGGTGTTGCATCCCTGCCAATCCTGGCTAATAGCCATCGATGGACCTATCCTCCAGGAACTTATCTAGTTCTTTTTTAAATCTTGTTATAGTTTTGGCCTTCACAACATCCCCTGGCAATAAGTTCCACAGGTTGACTGTGTGTTGTGTGAAGAAGTACTTCCTTTTGTTTGTTTTAAACCTGCCACCTATTAATTTCATTGGTGACCCCTGGTTCTTGTGTTATGTGAAGGAGCAAATAATTCCTTATTCACTTTCTCCACACAAGTCAAGATTTTATAGACCTCTATCATATCCCCTCTCTTAGTCGTCTCTTTTCCAAGCTGAAAAGTCCCAGTCTTTTTAATCTCTCCTCAGATGGAATCTGTTCTGTAACCCTAATCATTTTTGTTGTCCTTCTCTGTGCCTTTTCCAATACCACTACATCTTTTTTTGAAATGGGGCGACCAGATCTGCACACAGTATTCACAATGTGGGCATATCATGGAAAAAAAGAGAGACTCTTTCAGGGTATGTTTACATTGGAGTGTAAATCCAGTTAATGAGACACAAGTCAGTTGACCCTGGGTTAGAGAACCCAGGGCTTGAGTGTTTACACTGACTTTTAACCCTACACTAAGAATTTTCTAATCCAGGCTTGAACCCGTGGTTCTGGTATCCACACTGCAGCACACAGACCCGAGTCAAACCAACCACATCCCAGAGTCCCTAGAACAGCAGTTTCCAAACTTTTTGCTAGCACAGCCACAGCATGGAGGACACCATTTTGTAGAGCAATATGGTATCTTCCACAAAGCGCGACCTTGCTCGCACGGTATACGTGAGGTCACACCACATGGGGGATGCCATTTTGCTCTACAAAATAGCGTCTTCTGCACAGAGTGACCTTGTACATATGGCATATGCGAGGTCACACTGCAGATAAAAATCACATCCTCCACGACCCCACCTGCTGATGACGCAACCCCACTTCAGGTCATGACCCACAGTTTGGGAACCACTGACTAGCACACTCCTGAAATGTGACTGCTCTAGCCCTTTGAGCATGGTGCACTGTGGGAAAACTTGATTTTCCAGGCTGCCCGTTACAGGAAATTCAAACAGCCCATCAACACATCTTGGCGAGCAGTCATTTTGGTCGGTGCACTCCCAGCTACTGCAGCCAGCAACTGGGAGGAGGCGCTGTTTGGAGAACTCCTCTTAAGAACAAAAGAGCACAAGAATGGCCATACTGGGTGAGAGCAAAGGTCCATCCAGCCCAGTATCCGGTCTGCCGACAGTGGCCAATGCCAGGTGCCCCAGAGGGAGTGAAGCTAACAGGCAATGATCAAGGAATCTCTCTCCTGCCATCCTTCTCCATCCTCTGACAAACAGAGGCTAGGGACACCATTCTTACCCATCCTAGCTAATAGCCATTAATGGACTTAACCTCCACGAATTTATCTAGTTCTCTTTTAAACCCTGTTATAGTCCTAGCCTTCACAACCTCCTCAGGCAAGGAGTTCCACAGATTGACTGTGCGCTGTGTGAAGAAGAACTTCCTTTTATTTGTTTTAAATCTGCTGCCCATTAATTTTATTTGGTGGACCCTAGTTCTTATATTATGGGAACAAGTAAATAACTTTTCCTTATTCACTTTCTCCACACCACTCATGATTTTATATACCTCTATCATATCCCCCCTTAGTCTCCTCTTTTCCAAGCTGAAAAGTCCTAGCCTCTTTAATCTTTCCTCGTATGGGACCCGTTCCAAACCCCTAATCATTTTAGTTGCCCTTCTCTGAACATTTTCTAATGCCAGTATATCTTTTTTGAGATGAGGAGACCACATCTGTACACAGTATTCAAGATGTGGGCATACCATCGATTTATATAAGGGTAATAAGATATTCTCTGTCTTATTCTCTATCCCTTTTTGAATGATTCCTAACATCCTGTTTGCTTTTTTGACTGCCACTGCACACTGCATGGATGTCTTCAGAGAACTATCCACGATGACTCCAAGATCTCTTTCCTGATTAGTTGTAGCTAAATTAGCCCCCATCATATTGTATGTATAGTTGGGATTATTTTTCCCAATGTGCATTACTTTACATTTATCCACATGAAATTTCATTTGCCATTTGTTGCCAATCACTTAGTTTTGTGAGATCTTTTTGAAGTTCTTCACAGTCTGCTTTGGTCTTTAACTATCTTGAGCAGTTTAGTATCATCTGCAAACTTTGCCACCTCAGTTTACCCCTTTCTCCAGATCATTTATGAATAAGTTGAATAGGATTGGTCCTAAGACTGGCTCTTGGGGAACACCACTAGTTACCCCTCTCCATTCTGAAAATTTACCATTTATTCCTACCCTTTGTTCCCTGTCTTTTAACCAGTTCTCAATCCATGAAAGGATCTTCCCTCTTATCCCATGACAACTTAATTTACGTAAGAGCCTTTGGTGAGGGACTTTGTCAAAGGCTTTCTGGAAATCTAAGTACACTGGATCCCCCTTGTCCACATGTTTGTTGACCTCTTCAAAGAACTCTAATAGATTAGTAAGACACGATTTCCCTTTACAGAAACCATGTTGACTTTTGCCCAGCAATTTATGTTCTTCTATGTGTCTGACAATTTTATTCTTTACTATTGTTTCTACTAATTTGCCCGGTACTGACATTAGACTTACCGGTCTGTAATTGCCGGGATCACCTCTAGAGCCCTTTTTAAATATTGGCGTTACATTAGCTATCTTCCAGTCGTTGGGTACAGAAACTGATTTAAAGGACAGGTTACAAACCATAGTTAATAGTTCTGCAATTTCACGTTTGAGTTCTTTCAGAACTCTTGGGTGAATGCCATCTGGTCCCGGTGACTTGTTACTGTTAAGTTTATCAATTAATTCTAAAACCTTCTCTAATGACACTTCAATCTGTGACAATTCTGGGTCAGGTTTGGAAATCTCCCTAACATCCTCAGCCGTGAAGATTGAAGCAAAGACTCTTGCTGGTGCTTTCACTCCTGTGTCAGGAAATGGGCAGGGATTCCATGAGACATTGGTAGACATTCCAGCAGCATTTTCTGAACCACCAAAGGCTCCTGACAGAGCTTATGATGGAGCAGGTGGAAGAGGAGGACAACGACACAGACATTGCAGACTCAAAATGGCTGATGCTGCTCACGATGCTCGGTACAGTCAGTCACTGATGCCCCCTATATACACCGGCGCTTCTGGAGCAGGGCCGCAAGCACAGGCGGGCGGGATCACATCATCATGCACACCTAGAATGACCAGCAATGGGTCCAGAACTTTCTCATGAAGAAAGCTACATTTCGGGAGCTTTATGAGCAGCTTGCCTCAGCCCTCCAGCCTTAAGACACTCGAGAGAGAGGCCTTACCAGTCCAGAAGCAGGGTGACCCCATGCTGCTACAGGTCTGTTGCCAATCAGTTTAATATTAGAAAGTCGACGGTGAGTAAAATGGTGGCGGAGTTTTCTGAGGCGATCAGGGGTGTTGTTGACTCCAACGTGGAGGGCATAAAAGATATTCCTGAAGTAATTGCTGGTTTTAGACTCATAGACTTTAAGGTCAGAAGGGACCATTATGATCTTCTAGTCTGACCTCCTGCACAACGCAGGCCACAGAATCTCACCCACCCACACCTGTAACAAACCCCTGACGTATGTCTGAGCTACTGAAGTCTTCAATTTGTGGTTTAAAGACTTCAAGGTGCAGAGAATCCTCCAGCAAGAGGATGGGGTTTCCAGACTGCGCCTGGGCCATTGAAGAGACTTGTGTTCCCATACTTTGCCCTCCTCAAGAATGACATGAGAACATAAACAGCAGGTCACTAGTCCATTGCTATGCAGGCCCTCATGGACCACAGAAGATGATCTATGAATGTCAACATGGGTTGCACTGGAAAAGTTCATGTTGCCAGGGATTTTTTGCTGATCAGGAGTCTACATTCATGGGCAGACTGGGGCACTATTCCCACCGAATGATATTATCATAAACAGAGTTACTGTCCCTACCATTAATCTGAGAGACCTCGCACCTCTCTTTTGCCTTGGCTTATGAAACCACACCCTGATTTCAGAGGCCCTGGCAAAAGACAGTTTCATTACACTCGCAAGTGGTGTAGAATGGTTACTGAACCTGCATTTGGCAGACTGAAATCCCGTTGGAGAGGTCTACAGACCCATTTGGATTCCAGTAACATCAGTGCTGTCCACATCATTGTGGCTTGTGCTCGTCACAGTCTTTGTGAAGCCAGAGGTGAGCCATTTCCCCGAACAGGACTATGGCAGCGAGGGGCCGCTGGCCCATTCCACTCAGCCAGAAAGGGCACCTGTCCCTACTGCAACTGGATGCACCCAGGCAACAGATGCTTTGGGGTGCTTTGTGCTCCCACCTTATGGAATTGCATGGGCCAATGGAAGAGGGAGAATAGTATCTGTATGAATGTACTTCTGGGGCCATGGGGGGTGGGGGGAGATGATTGCCATGCAATGTATTTATTAATGACATGACCACTTATCAATGGGGGAGGGGGTTGATTCACAGTATGGACTGATGTAGATAAATGTTCTGAGGAATAGTGTTTGCATATTAATTCCTACTTGTCCCTGCTCATGTGTTTATATTTATTATTTTAAATACACATTGTATAATGTGATGCAGTGACAACAATAAACTTTCTTATTAAAATAAAAAGCTTTATTTACAAACATGTATTAGAAAAAGTACAATATTAACCCACTGCCAAGCAGGTCAGCTGCCAGTACCACACCAAAACACCCATAACAGAACCTTACCAAAAAAAAAAAAAGTGCATGAACAATGTAAACAGTGAAACCATGTACAAGGCAGAAACCCCCTCCTGTTTCATGTCCCCTGCCCCCCCGTTCTCCTTTCCCTTCCTTCCCTGTTTGCCACACACTCTTAGTACAGCCTCATAATATGCTGCTACTGTTCCTGCTGCAAAGCCTCCTCTGGGACCGTTTTCAGCAACGAATCTCTCCACTGTCCTCACTCAGCACCTGCTGCTGGCTCCCATTAGTTCTCATGCTGGATTCTGGGGCCAGCAGAGCACCATACCAGCTACGCAGGTCCCCATGAACCACTGTTGGCTCCGTGCTGGGCGCAGTCCCCAGCATCCCGTCAAACTCATCATAAAATCATCTCGTGAGTTGCCCTTGATATGGTTCTGGTCCCTGGTGTTCCTGTATTTAGTCTTGGCCGCTTAATTTGCTCCCTGAATTGGTCACAGGTCCAGTAAATTTGCAGTGCCACCAGCTCCTTCACTATATGCTGCTATGCATGATCATTCCTGGTACTTTTACTAGTATCCACTGTTTTGCTGGCCTTGCACCAGAGATTTACCAAAACCCAGCGGTGTGCCCATGACCATGAAGCAGTGTATTTTGCAATGGAGACTGACCAGAAGAAGTCTTTCACAAACACAGAAGGGTCTCTGATGGGGTGTCTTCAGCTCAGTGTTCAGAAGACAATGGAAGGGTTAACGCTGACTTACCGAGCTGTTGCACTTCACCAAGGGGTTTGCTTCCATTCCCCTGGAGTCGACAGGAGATTCTTGGGACAGAGAAGAAAAAGGAAGTTGGCCCATGGGATTGTGGGATACTTTTGGCGAACTCTCTGGACCCGAGTTGGGAGAGCTGCATCTACACTGCAAAGCAACAGGGCTCAAACCCTCCATCCCTGCTGAGCAGGAGCCTGAGAGTAACTGCAATGTCGTCTTCTGGCCTTGGGCTCTAGGACCCTGTGAGATGGGAGGGTTCTTAAGCCCGGGCTCCAGTCCAAGCCCCAAAATCTACACTGCAATGAAACAGCCCCGGAGGCCAAGCCCCAGGATCCTGAGTCACTGGCACAGGCCAGCTGGGGGAGGGGGGAGGCGGTATTTGCAATGTAGACATGGCCTGTGAGATTTGTGTGTAGACAGAAGAGGAGTTTGAGCTCAAGCCTAAGTCTGAACCTGGGCTCACACTGCAGTGCGGACATGGTCTAAGAAACAGACAAGGGATTCAAACCTATTTAGGAAAGTACTTCCCATTAATCCTGCAATAGGTATAATCCTGATTCAAAGATGTGTTTTGCCATTGCAGAATAAACGCGACTAGAGCTACATGAGGGATGAAACCAGTCCCTAATGAATGAACCCAAACCACACTGAAGAGCACGGCGTAGCCAGATGTATTAGATTAGACCGTTGACTGAACTATCCCAGAAACGAGGCATGTCCAAGGAGAAATAGCACATAAAATGGTTCCCTATAAAAGGGACTGAAGTGCAAAGTGGCTTTTACTGCCTTCACTTTGCTTGAAAGCAAAAATAAATTTTATTCCACTCCGTGTTGAGAGGTGTTCACAACTGCTGACAGTCTATAAGGAGTTTTGCTTTTGACATGCCTGGTTTGCTGCCTGTAATTACACAGTTAGGATGCTCCTTTATGCATCTTGGACAGAGTTTTCCAAAGCATCTAAATGATTCAGAAGCCCAGATCTATAAAGGGACTTAGGTGCCTAAGTCTGCAGTTTAAGTGCTTAAGCCCCGGTTTTAGGTACCACTGTGATCCACAAAACCCCTGCTCGGCTGATAACTTGGAGCCTAAATTTTTGCTGTGAAAGTTCCCTAGGTGCCTCTGGGCATGTGTCACTAGGCATCTGGGTGCCCATCGCACATCTAAGCCCCAGTGCAATCAACAAACCAGAGGAAGAGAGGCAAAGGGGACCCAATCTGCCCACATCAGAATATCCCTTAGTACAGTGGGCAGAGCACTCTCTGGAAAGATGGGAGACCTCTGCTCAGATTTGTACTGTTGTCATCCTAAGGAATGGAGCACAGTTGATAATGATCATCCGCAACATTTTGATTATATGATCGAAACGTAATCAAATACATACACTGTGTAGCATGGAAGTGCTTCCTCTTCAAACTTTCAAGCCATCACCTCAGGAAGCCAAAAATACACTGGCAAATCAGGACAAAAGCCATTCAGACACTCTGGGTACATTAATAAAGATGGAAAAATTCAAGAAACGAATGAGGATTCTTCAGGTGAATAAAATGAGAGTTTGTTTTTCCATAGCAGATAAGGCATAATTGCCAAAGATAAAAGCAAATCATTGGGCATGTTAAGGTTACTAAAGTTTATTAAAAAATAAATAATGCAGAAAAGAAAGGTGCACGGGAGGGGACCCTTTTATGATCACAGGATGAAGGATCTGCCTTCTGTACAGGCTGCTGTCAAATTAAACCACAAAAATACAGCATTCAAATAGCATGGTCTACTGCAAGCCAGGAAATTCAGAGCCCGATTCTCCTCCTTACCCGAATGTAAATCAGGAGTTGCTCCATTAAGTGAATGGCAATGCACATGTGTAAGGGGTGTGAATTCACCCCACTGACAATGCTCCTATAGCAAACTTCACCCTGCAGAGTCATACAGGCCCCCCAAAATACAGCTTTTTACTGGAAGTGCAAAGACAGCTCAGTTGGGGGTGAAGTTGTAAGCAGAATCGTTACATAAATGCAGCCCTCTCCAATATGTCTCTGAAGAGGCCAAGAATGATCAGCAAGAGCAGAAGGAAGTGGATGTTTTAGGGCCTTTTTTATTGTTAAGGAGGCAGTGGAATGAGTAACTAGTCATGGTTAAATCATTATGGCCAAAACCTAGGGATGGCCTGTTCTCGCTGTTCAGCTCCTGGCCAATGTAGACCACTTTTCATCCCAAGTTATTTAGACGCAGTTAGTTCTATGGAAATGAGGATGGGCAATTTGCTTAAAGGTGATGGATTGACACTTGGCTTAATGAGATCCTACAAACAGTCATCTGTCATAAGCAGCACATTTGCGTTGTGTGTATCTATTTGCCTAGGAAAACTACTGGAAAGTCCTACCCATTGCCGGCCAAGAGGCTTGTAGCTCAAGTCTACGTTACGATAACCTTAACTAGCAGGCGGGGGTGCTGGAACAGTTTGTATAGTGGGGGTGCTGAGAGCCACTGACCCAAACTGTAAACCTTGCCTATAATGGAAACTATTCAAGCCAGAGGGTGCGGCAGCACCCCTAGCCCCCATCATTCCTGCACCTATTCTAGCTGCGTGGGCAAATCTTGGTGCCGCTGTGGAAGTACAACACTCATGGTCTGGGAAATGTGTTTAATAACACCTCTGGGTGTTATTCCTGAGGCGCATCGGAGCCACACTGCAGCAGTTTTGGAAGAAGTTCCCACTTCTTTGGGCAAGTGCTCAAAGGGATAGATTGAAGGGGTAGGCTGGGAACTGGGTGCATATGGGTGCAAAGTGTTGCCTGTGGCCTAGACAAAGAGCTGAAGAAACAGTAAACCCCTTTGAACCAGGCTCATACCCTAAGGCCATACAGTGGCACCATAAACTGGAGGCTTTCAGCAAAAGACAATAATTCTTGCTATGGCCAAGACCACACACTTTTCGATCCCTATGAGAGCACAAGCCAAGTGGCGTCACGTTGGCTTTTTACAATTAGGAAAACAAACATATGTTGATTTCTGCAAACGCCATGTTTTTGCAAGAATTAAAAGGCAAGTAAAGATTGTGACTCAAGTCTCAGAGACTCTCCCATTACCCATCCCAGGCACAGCCATTACCGGCCCTACTCGGCACCAACGGACGCACAAATCTTGTTTTACTGTCACAGGAAAAAAGCTATTTATACACTTGCAAGTGTCAGCTCTCCTGGTTTGGACGACTACTTCCAGGAAAAATGGAGAAACCCTACCTTGGAAAGAGATAAAACACACGTGTTCCTACTTTCCGTAGGGCCCTCACAGAACCCAGGAAATCGTATTCCCACCAAATACATGCTTTTAAACGTACACTATTGTCAACATTATAAAAGGTTCACCCTCCCTCTCTCCAGTGGAGGAAACAAAGGCAAGCTCTTGGATCCTTGAACCAGCAATCATACGAGGAGAGAGACAGCTGAATAATAGAGGGAACATGGTGGAAACAGGGATTTCAAAGGTGGAGGTCTTGGGAGGTTCCAGTTCTAATTTGCAGCATGCGCCTCACAGAGGAGGAGCATGAGATTTCAGTTTAGAGGGGGAACTGCCTCCGGGGTGAAGTAATAGGGAGGAATGGCGCCGCCAAAAAGAGAGAGAGAGAGAAAAGCCGGCAGCAAAGTCACATCCTCAAGGGACAGTACTTATAATAAGGAAGTTAACATAAGCAGAAAGGGAAACAGAGAACTCTCCAAGCTTCAGGTTCAATGCAGTCCTAGGTCCCTGCATGTTGAGCCTGCCCTACCCAAAGCCACGTTTCCCACCTCTGTCTCCCAAATAATCCATTTATGGTCTATCTGTGCAAGGAAGCTGCAGGTCTTAATTGCCCCCATCCCCACCCTGGCAGCAAGGTCCTTCAGGTCTCAAATTAGCCAGGCTCCAAAGGCCTTCCACAATGTTCCTGCCATCTCTTGGTGGGCAGGGAAAATCTGTCCCTCCTCAACCCCTCTAAGGCAGGGCTTGTATTTTAAATGTCATGGATGTTTGATCACAGGCTCGTACACGGCGAAAAAGGCTTTCACGTTTCTTTTGCTTTAAATATAGACCCAGCTGTCCCAGCACTTACATCCCAAGTCGATGGTAATCAATAAGATACAATTTCTTTACAATCAGTTCTGTAAAAGGCTCATGGGGAATCACAAGACAGGTGTTGGGAGCATAGACCAGAACGTCTAATGATAGAAATCCATTCCTCACTTGGTCTTCTCGTGTTGGAATGCGGCACCCTCTTTTGGCTCCTCTTCTGCACTTGAAAGCGCGGGTTTTAGTTCCCCGTTCTATGTCAGAGTGAGGAATAGAGAGCAGCAATTTAGCTTTCAAACATAGACCTGCCAGCTAATCAGGCATGGTGAGAAGGGAAAGCTACCCCCCAAAAGCCACCTCACCAAGCAGCCTCACACAGAGATTTGCAACTGCGAGTGACAGGACTCTGCGCTAACGATAATCACCGAGGTATCTTTCTCCAACCGCTCCATCAGTGTGGGCGCTCGTTGAGGGGATCGGAGAAAGGGAAAGACTAACAAGATCAGAGGAGTAAGTAATTGATCAGATTACTTAACTCATACAACAAGAGCCTGGCTGGTTTGCGCTGAAGCATCATGACATCTTTGGTATTTATAGCCTCCAGCCGGTGCCACATTGCATCCTGATAAATAACGCTGCAAAGTTATCCTTACTCTAGCTATAGAGCCAGGGAATATCGTCCCTCTTACAGCCTCCACTGTCCTAGGTCCTCTTGGTTCACAGTCTCTTATCACCATTGCTTAGTCTACAACAACAGCTCTCAGGCTCTTTTGTACCGTGACCCCATGTCCCAGAATTATCCGTTGGTTCCTGGTTCCCACAGCCCCACAGTAATTAGCACAGCGATCTACGGGGCAGTCCTAACACCCCAGGACTGGTAACTAACCAAAGTGACTTCAGCACAATGGGAGCGCAGGGAACTCAGAATGCCAGCAAGCATCTCCAGACAATTGCTGGATTGTCTTTCCTTGGAGAGCAGACCCACAGGCCTAGACACCTGCGGGTTTCCCCAGCAGCCTGCTAGGTGGTGACTTCACTGGAAGAAGCAAACACAGCTAAGACCCTGCACACAATAATGAAAATCTCAGGGCAAGCCCAGGTTACGCAGAGAGTCTGACCCACAGGACACATTTAATCTCAAACCACTTCTGTGGCTTCCTGGTGCAGCATCCTTCCTGATTTTAGGCCCCTATTTCCCTAACTCTTTGTTTTGCTCGCTCTCTCATGGCCTCAAAAGCTCACTGCAGACTGCGTAATAATACTTTGCATTAATACAGCAACTTTCACCCCAGCATCTTCTAGAACTTTGCAACCGTAGGTGAGAATTCATCCCTACTGTGCAGACAGATGGACGGACACAGAATGAGGGTTAAGCCAACGGTTTCTTCCACCTGGTTTTTCAGCAATGCCGAGCGCCCACCTTTCCCTTTGACTTCAACGTGCATCTCCGAAAATCAGGGACAGCCATTTCCCCAGACTGAGCTCCTACAAACTGAAGCATCGAAATATCAATGGTCACTTTTGAAAACTTTGACCTGAGTGACTTGCCCATAATTATGTAGCAAGATGGCAGCGAAACTGATACTAGAAACCAGATCTCCTAACTCCTGGTAACTTGAGCTAGCTGCTAGTAAACAATGAAGCCCCTGTTCTCCAAAACTCTTAAGGCCTAGGGAATCTTGCCCCAAATTATCTTCAGTCTCTTCCGCTGCTCTTTGTAATTCTTGCTTCTCTCTGTGACATTACCTAGAAGTGAAAGGCTCTCTAGCCCATTCCCAATGCACTGAGCCCTTCAGTCTCCCTCAAGTGAACATGAATTCTTCAGATATTTGGAAAACGATGCCTCTGGTCAACTGAGTCATCAGGGTATCAAATATAAATATAATTGCTGCTCAGCTACAAACACACATCATCAGTCATATTACAAATATACCGAATTTGCAAGCTGCTGTGTCAGTATCAAATTCTCTTATCTCATGCACGGCTGTCAACAAGAAATTATGAGAATTGAATTTTAATACGCTGGAGACTAAAGCACTATCATACATCATGCCACCGCTGAATTTTTGTGCATGAATTAAAACAAATAAATAAGGACTGTTTGATGGTTAAATAAAAAAGTATAAGCTAATCAAGGAATGGGAATTGCATCATTTGACAGAGATCAGGGAATATGTCTTGTCAATGTATTGCTTATGCAAGTGTGAACAAGCTAGCAAATTGCCAACGCCTATGGAAATTTTTTTAAAATAACAACCTTAAATTCCAAGTCTACATATTTTGGTGTCATTTCAGTTTTTAAATCCATTGCTCTCTTCAGCCATCCCTTGTTGCAGTTTCACATCATGCATATTCCCTGACTGTGTATGATGGGCAAGTAACTTTCCAGCGTTAACACCAATGCTATTCTCAGGTGAACTGGCAGGAATTCAGGGTTCGTATCTGCTGCCTTTATGGTAAGTAGTGAATGGGACTAACTTGAAAGGGGAAGTACAACTAAGTATGAGTGAAGGTGGCAGAAACAGGCTGCACGTTTGTAAAGTGCCCAGATACTATGGTGGCGGACATGCTCCAAGAATGCAGGCAGATCTGACCAGACGGATATAATCCTTCTTGATCTTTCTGAGATGGGGCTGAGTACCCCACCCTTCACATCCAGGAATCCATGAGTGACTGTGGCCCAGGAGTTAGAGAACAGGCCCTGGGACTCAGTTTACTATCAGTTATATCGGAAAAGGGGATATTATTAAAGCCAAGCCATCTCCTAGTGCAGCTTAATTCACGTATGTTTGTAAAGCACTTGGAGAGCCTTAGAGGAAAGAAGCTCTGAGTGTTGTTATAAATATTATCCTACTAGTTCTAAAGGAAATTACCTGATTAGGCAAAATTTGGAAAAAGTTGTAAGAGGGATATTTTTAATTAAAAACACTAAAAACTGAAGTGTAACGGGGAGCTAAAGTGCGGTCTGCAAACTGATATGCTGAGCCTGGGAAAAAAATTCATTTGAACATAATTGTGCGCGGCTGCATTTTCCAGTGTATTTAATCGTTCTGCAAATGCGCAACTCACTTCGCCCTCCCAGCTGGACAGGGAGTCAAAGGAAAACAAAGTGGGAGATAGATACGTTGACAAATAACATAATGATCTTTAATCATTAAGGCCCCAATCATGCAATGAACTCTGTGCAAGAGGACCTCTGTGCCCAACTGGCTTTGAGTGCCTGATGTCTGTAGGCTCCTTTCAATATCCCAGCCTTAAAGCTTTGGAAGAACAAAAAGAAGACTACATTGCTAGGAAAATGAACACTGTAGATTTAGAACAACTCTTGCTGATTATTCACAAAGTCGCAATAGCACAGATTGCGGAGGTAACTGATTGCCTACTGGGCTAAAGGCAAAGTCTTCCAGCTATAGCAATGAAAGTATAAGATCATTAAAGGGAAAAAGAGAAAACTCTGTGCGGAATGTCAGGATGATAAAGGTCCCTGGCCCTTTGGCATCGCTGAGCACCATAGATGCTACTGAATTTCTCCTAGTACTGAATATGCTGCAGACTGTAGTGGAATAAGGATAATGGGAAATCCCCTAGTAGATCAGTAGGGTGTTAACCCTGCTGTCTTTAAAGAAAAAACACAGTGGACCTTATTCTCAGAAGTGCAGACATGACAACTGTCATCCAGACCATAACTGGGTACTGAACCACAGATCTCCAAAGCTAAGAGCATAAGCCTCTACAGCAAGGGTTCCCACACTGGGGGTCGGGACTTCAGCTAGCAGCAAAATACTAGGCTAAATGGACCTGTTCAAGAATTGTAGTTTCTTGTGGCCCAATCACCAGCTTTCCCATCGATTGTGCAGCAGCTCCTTCTGATGGCGGAGTCCGTAGCCGCAGATTCCACAAAGCACTTCAGCAGAAGTCAATGAAACTAAAATGCAGGTTTAAATGCTTTGCCGAACCGGGGCCGAAGGTGGTACTAAAACCACCATAATATGGGGCCATCGGTTATGGAGCAACCCATGCAGAGTTTGCCTCAAAAATCCAACTAGTTTTCTTTTGCAAATCCGTCTGGAACTCCAAAGGTCTAAGCCCAGATGGTGAAATTCACTCCTGTGCAAAAGGACAGCACAATGCCTGCGTACCACTTAAATCAGAGGGCTCAAGTAGGATCTAAGTGGTACATGGACGCCCTGTGCACAGGGGTGAATTTCACCTCGAACGAATTGCTTAACTGATGCAACAAGAACTCAGAAGATATGGGGACTAAATGAGACCAGGCGTCTTGTGCTCTTAAAAATGCAGCTAGGTGCCTAAAATACCCAGAAAAATTTGGCTTTAAGTGAGTGCAATTCCATCGGTATCACTAGTGGCTGCTAAAATTGCTGCACTAAGAGCTAAGGACACTGAGTGTTAATTTCACCTCCAGTCTGTCCTCACTCTCATGGTGAGGCCAAAGTCACTACGATATTTTCTCCGGTAAGCTTAACACTTTGTGGGATGGGGAGGCTGTCAAGGTTGCTAGGCTGAAATCCTGACTGACCATGTGCGTTCAGGCCTGTGGGAGCGAACAAACGTTGATCACGTCGCCCCCCCACACACACACCTCCCTCCCCAGCTGTCCTGAGATGCTCCATCCTTGCCATGCAGTAAGTAAAATTATATAAGAGAAAGAAAAGGGATCCTTGAAAAGTATCTCTCTGCTGTTTGCATACAAGAGAAAAATCCTGACAGCAAATCAGAGAAGAGCCTCATCATGCTCACGGGTTTGTTATTGTGGGGTCCCAATCAGTACAATGGTTTTAAAAATAACATTTGCAACAAGTTACGCTGAGTTAACAGCCTTGAAGGACAAAGCCCTTTATTTATCCCCAGAACAGCTCCTCAGGTTGTCTAGTTTCAGAGCAGCAGCCGTGTTAGTCTGTATCTGCAAAAAGAACAGGAGGACTTGTGGCACCTTAGAGACTAACCAATTTATTTGAGCATAAGGTTTCATGGGCTACAGCCCACTTCATCGGACGCATAGAATGGAACACATAGTGAGGAGATATAGATACATACAGAGAACATGAAAAGGTGGGAGCTGCCCAACCAACTCTAAGAGGCTAATTAATTAAGATGAACTGTTGTCAGCAGGAGAAAGGCAGGACAGAGCAGGCTTTCCACATGCACTTCCCCATATCCAATGTACATTAAACATGACCTGGAGTGTGTACCTGTATGACCAAGAGAGTTTGGTCAGTCCTCAAGCTCTCTTCTCACACCACCACCCAAGGAGCCTGCGGCATTAGTGGAGATTTTGTAATGTTCTTGTCCATTCGGAACTGGTCCACCAACCAGTTTCACGTAGTCTATCAATCCACTATCAGATGGTAAGAACTTTCAGTTACTACCAACAAGGGCTGCATTTGAACCTGTGACTTATGGGTGAAAGGCTTTCTATCCTGTAAGCCATCCCCTGATCTCAGTCCCATTGCTTTCCCAAAGTTTATTTACTTAAATCAATGAGCTTGGCAGCCCGGCTATTTGAAACCCACCACAATTAAGTTATTCAAAGGACACAGAGACAGATCTTTACAGGGGGGCTGGAACAATTTGTATAGTGGGGGTGCTGAAGGCCATTAAACCAAACTGTAAACCCTGTATATAATGGAAATCACTTCAAGCCAGGGGGTGCAGCAGCACCCCTAGTTTCAGCACCTATGGATATTTATTTTCAATATCATCCTCCAGAGTGTCCTTTTAAAATTCTTGGGAGAAAACCCAAAGCTTAATACCAGTCTATAGAGCTGACCTATAAAAGAAAACACAGAATGATCTAAAAAGGTTATTTGCCACAACACATAGTACGACAAATTAGGAAGAAGATACAAAACAGACAGGGAATCTAATCAGCGTTTTGATGAGACAAAGTCTTCTTCCCATAAGAATGGCAAATGCAATTCACTTCAAATGTAATTTTACACTTAACTGATTGGCTTCTGTTATAAGACTAGCAGTACATGGTTGTAGTCGCATTTAAAATAATAGCCTCCTCTTTAACACAGGCAAAAAATAAAATAGAAGTGTTGGCTACACCGCCACAGACTCTCACTTCGGCAGGAAAACACCCTCTGTCATCACTCCTACACAGAGACACCCTGGGCCAAATTTGACTCTTAGGGCCCAATCCTGAGAACTGCCTTGTGCTCTCCACTCCCACTAACCCACTCAGTGGCAGCAGGCCTCCAGTGAGAGTTAAGGGTGGTGCAGAAGCCGGCACCGAGCTACCTGAGTGTAACTTCCTTTCACCAACTTTACAGCTGATCCACTGTATATTGATGGTTGATTTTCATTGGTTGCTCCTCACCTCTCATCATTGGGTCCCAAACTCTTTAGATAACAGAAAGATCCCATTGACATGAAATTTGTATTTTGTATTCATGCATGTAATTATAAATATTAAACAGAAATTAGGCTCTCTGCTGGGCACAAATGAACACTTTGATAAACGGCATTTTTTTTTAATAAGCTACAACAAATCTATTGTTTTCAATTTATGCTGAGAGTAACATCAAACTGAATAAGCTCTTTTCAGTCACTCATCAAATTACAAACTACTCAGAACAAACAGCCCTTTCAAAGCATCCTTTTAGAAAATACAAACACACACACACACACACCTGGGTGTTACACAAACAAATCAACTTTTCTGCTGCAAAAAGAGGACAAAAACCAAACAAGTACTTAAGGCTAAAACATTTTGCAAGGGGGAGGGGGGAAATGTAAGAAAGGGATCATAAAAACAACAGCCTATGGGATCTGACATGCTTTGCTAGCCAAAAGGCTACATTTTCAACCTGAGAATCTAAGCTGATGCCCTCTACCGTACATCAACATTCCTATTATCAATCATTCAACTCGAGAAGAAAGATGAAGGGAGGTTCTTCTTCACAGGGTCTTTTGACAGAGATATTCCAAAAGAGAGTGCTTTGGCTAAATTGCCACTAAATTTCAGGGGTAATTTATTTTTAGGCTCAGTTCCTTTAAGGTCGACAAGGATTCAGTGAGATTAAAAGGGTAGATAAAACACTTTTTTATTTTAAAGTAACTGACAGGTCCCCACACACAGATGATATGAACACATTAGAAAATATGAACTTCCATCTAGGCTGATATCAGAATAGGGGCCCAATCCTGAAAATGCTTAAGCACAGGTGGTACCTTTTCTTGTGTGACTGGAAGGGGCTACTCACACGAGCAAAATTAAGCATTAGCAGGATTGGTCGCTCCGTTTGCTTGGACAAATTCCTGATTGTACAATAAACCTATCTGATGGTGGATTAAGTTTGTTTAATAGCTACAATTCCCTGTGCAGCATAAATGGCAAAATAAGACAAGTTTGATGGAACAAATCCACCAATTACTCTCTCTAAATCAATTTGTGCTAATACTTTAATAATGCAACACCAATGATGTAAAGGAATAGCAGTCTTATGAGAACAGCTACACTGCATTTTAGAAGAGCGACTACATTTAAAAAGCTACAGGTAACATACCAAAAATACAGCTATTAAAATAACGTATAAACATCATACCAAGAGACCCTTGCAGTAAATATGTAATAAGTAAATAATATCTGCTGACATTTTTATCACACAGGTGCAAATTCAAATCAATTATCGCTCTCTCAAGGCAGGGAAAGGTTCGCACTATTTCTGATCAGATAAACACTGTTCTGAGTGTGAATTATCTTGCAATTCAGTATTTACCTGTTCAGTATTTTTTATTTAAATGTTTCTAGAGTAATTGTGACCCAAACACTATTTTCATTAGTATAACATAGCATATTTCAGCCAGACAAGAAAAAAGACAAACCCTACAATCTTAAGAGCTGTCCATCAACAATTTCACACTCATTCTGTAACCCTCGTGCAAAATTAAGACCATATGTCATTCACGACATTACATATATCAACCTGTTTTATATGCCCAGTCTTTGCTACTGAATCTAGCAGACTTGTTGGTAAAGTCCACCTAACTTTAGTGAGGGGGGCGTGCAAGGGTTAATTGTTGGAAAAACATATGGATTCTTTTCTACTTTTTAAACTCAGGGTCTTTATTCTTAGCAAAATTCATTTCTCTGCCATTTGCTCATTAGGAGACAGCTCTCTCCTGATTCATAAAATCCCCAATACCTTGCATTCTGCAAATACAACACTCCTGTACTTTTTGCTAAGGTGAGGTAATCAAAATGCCTTCCTCCTTCCCTCCCCAACAGGTTATGCCATTTGCCAAATTCCATGCTAGAAAACTATGCATTAAACAGCAGGACTGAAACACATTAATCACAATTATAACATGGCTGCTTTGTTACCAAATTACTGATCTGATTCTTAGACCTTCATCAAACTCTAGGCACCAGAGAGTGAATTTAGACTGGAATTCAACCTGAACAATGCTAATTTGCAGGTTAAACAATTCACAATTGCCAAAAAAAAATATTAATTTTTAACCTAAAGACATTTAAATTGAACCCATCATTTAAAATAAATGAATTTCAAAATGATCACCACCTATTAATTTAAAAAAAAGAGAAAATGTGAGATCTAATAGCTACACATTTGGTGTCGTAACCATTCCATTCAATTGCTCTGTTTTAACTCGTCTGGGATTTCTGCAGCCTAAATTGTAATAAATTGAATTTGCGGAGAACATATGATATTAAAGTCAAAAGCTGATTAGCAGAGAATGTCAGATGCATTTGCCATTTGACTTCACCTAAGAGGGAAACAATGCATTTTTAGGACCACCTCATCCAATGTTAATCCTTGAAGGATTACCAACAGCTGCCATGGTTGACAGTGTCAACATAAACTGGCAACCTATTTCTACCATCTCAGCTACACAAGGAATCAGCTCAAGATCAGATTGTATCTATCCCACTATCATCAGGAGAGATTAATCCACATCTTAGCCAGATTTGGGAAGACGTCCACCAAAAACTAACCAAACCAAAAACAAAATCCCATAGATGTACTTGTTTTCATAACACCCCAGATATTTAAACTCCATGCAGTGCACCATCCCACTGTCTTATTTATTTTACTGACTGGACACAGGGCAAAAAGGGCTGGGGGGAGATAAAGCTGCAACACAGGTATGAAAAATATCTCAGTGTCAGATAAAAGCAAAAGTGAACGTGTCAACACGCTGCCGTTTAAAACAAAACCTTGTTTTGGCTGCAACATCTGGAGCCTTCCCCCCCGAGGAAAATCTGCAACCAGAGTAAAAAATCATTTAGGAAGGTGGGTCTTAAAACGTTGCACTTAACACCTCACAGGAACTGAAAACCCCAACCTGCAATTAAAAGTTTACACACGGAACCGGTTCACAGTGGGTGGGGGGTGCGAAGGGGGTTACAGGGATCGCTTGGCGGAGACCCTCCCCTATTCCACCCCCTTCCCCAACACATACAGCTCCGGCTGAGGGGGCACCTCCTCCCCCCAGCATCCTTGACTCAAACCGCCCCCCAAAAGCAATAGGGAGAAAGGGTTAAAAGTTGCACAACCCAGCCGGGAGTCCCCGAGCAGCAGCAGCAGCCTGGGCTCTGCATCCCGAGCCCCGGGGCTGCAGCAGAGGCGCTGGGGTGAGCGCTACAGGCGGGGGCCCCTCACCTTGCGCGTTGTGCTGGTTGTTCTCCATGACCGAGGGGCTCGCGGAGCTGCTGCCCAGCTCGGCCAGTCTCCTGTTGGTGGCGGTCAGCTCGGCGCGCAGGTTAGTCATCTCCTGGCTGGCGGACTGGATAGCTCCATCGATCCGGAGGGCCAGCTGCTTATTGTCTTCCATCATGGTCAGGATTTTGGCCTGGGGAGGAGAGAGGTGAGAGAGAGGCGCATGATGCACCAGCCGGGGGTGGGGGGAGTGGAAGGGGGGTGGCTGCCTCTCTCTCTGTCTCTCTCCTCCCCCCGCTACCTGTTGGCTCCCCTCGCCGCTGCCTCCCTCTCCCCAGCGCGGGGAAGCGGCTCCGGCAGGGGACCCGAGCGCGCTCCGCCGCTTTGCAAAGGACATCGGCGGGGAGAGAGCGGGGCGAGCACTCTTTAAATGGAGCCTACCATCTGCGGCGGGGGAGGCGGGGAGCCCGGCCAGCTCCGCCGCAGCCCCGGGCTTCGCCGGGCGCCGTCCCCGCCCCGGCCGCCGCCGCGATGCAACCAGGCAGCCGAAGGGCGCCGCCCGGGGCAAAGGGCGGTGGTGGGGGGGCTCGCCGGCCTGGAGGCTGCACCGCGGGCTTCCCTCCCCTGCCCCGGCGCCGCTGCGCGAAGCGCTGCCGCTCCGGCCGCGGCCCCCGAGCGCACGGCCCCGCGCGGGGCTCCGGCTGCCTGCGCTAGGGCGCCCGCCGCGGCGCGCTGCCGGCTGGGGGCGCCGGAGGGGGGCGCGGCGGGGAAAGGGGGTGCAAGCGGGGGGCAGGGCCGGGAGGTGGAGGGGGGGGCAGGCGCAGCGGCGGGCAGCCCCGGGGCGGGCCGGGAGTTTGGTTTGCAGGGAGCGGAGCCGGGGGGAGGAGGCTGCCCGCCCGCCCACGAAGGGCCAAACTTAAAGCGGGGAGCCGGGTCCCCGCCGCCGGGCCTGGGGCGTGGCGCGCGGGGAGCTGGGGCCGGGCGGAGGAAAGGCCAAGGCAGAAGGCGTCCGTCCCTTCCATCCCGGCCGGGGGGCGCGGCAGCGGCGCAGGCCCGGCTGGCTTCGGATCGGGTTGCAGCCCGGCCGGTGGGAGCCGGGTGACACCCCCTGCTCCGCCAGCCCCGGAGGGGGATGGGTCCGGGAAAGCAGCGCTTGGCTGGAGCGAGCAGTCGCCATGCTCGGGGGAAAGGGGCTCCTTTGTCTGCCCGAGGGGAGAGGGCTGGGGTATGAATCCCTCTCCCCCCAGCGCCGCTAATGGCACAAGGGGGCGACTCGTGCAAAGCGCTGCCCCCCTCCACCTTTGCACCCCGAAGCGGCTCCAGCCCTGCTTGCGCCCCTGTTGGCGTTCGCTTGGCACGAGGATTGGAGCGGCTGCAAGCGGAAGGGGCCCCAGGCTTTAAAGCAAGTGCTGGGGAAGGAGCAGCAAACGTGCCATTCAGAGCCAGGGGTATTCAGGCCGGGAACCTGATTCTAGAGGCCAGGAACAGAGCCCAAAGACCGACCTACCCCACCAGCCGGAGGGATGGAGCCTTGCAACACGCCGGTGTAGTAGCAGTTTCTCGTACTACACCGGCTCACCCCAAGAAATCCTACAGCAAATCACTGTGAGTGCAGAAAATCCCAGAAACTCACCAGCCACCTGGTGACAATTCGCAAACAGAGAGGGAGGCAGAATTCCTGGAATGCCCGGTAGTTCTAGCTACTGTTCCCTTTAGGTAAGAATAGTTTCTCTCTCTGCCACTTTTATAATTAGAGCATGTTCTAGTGGTGATGGGAAGTCAGGACTCCTGGTTTTTGTTTTGTTCCCAGCTCTACCACTCAACTCAATACATACCCTTGAGCCCATCAGTTCTCTCTGTGTAGGTACCTGTACGATGGACATAGTCCTGGTGCCTGGCTTACAAAACTTCAATAAACATTTGCAAGATCAAGTGCAATAGCTACTTTCTCCACTTTTGCCATGACTATGGATGATAGCAAATGTCATAATTCTCCTTGTAACTGGGTCAGCTCAGCACCACGGACAAACACAGTGCTGTCCCTAAGCAAACGAGGCAAACAGAACTTTGCAAGGCTGGTTAAATCCTGCCAGGTTAAATTAATTGGCTAAAGGACTCGAGAGCTTTTGATGAAAGATGCAATGGGAGTTCAGTCCCCTCCTCTCTTTGTCTCTTCCTTACACTGGGCTTTGCGCAGAAGTCTGCTGCATGTCAGTGCCCAAAGAGGAGTAAAATGGACCAAAAATCTCCTGTAAGAGGATGGGGGTCAGGAGGGAGAGGCAAGGGCTTCCCTGGTATTACTGCATAAGCCACATCCGCCCAGTGGGTGCTGCAAGCTCAGTGGGTGCTGGCAAGCTCAATGTGGCATGTACCCATTGAAGCAATAGAGGATTATTTGGCATCATAAATTACTGCTTCTAGAAGGAGCAATAGCATGTTGCAGTGTCTTTTCAACACACTGCAGGTGATCTGCTTGCATGAGGACTGTGGGACTTTGATTGCACCAGGCAGCAAAGCTGTAGACCTGAATTCATGACCAAACAACCCATGTGTTAGGGGTTAGACTAGATGATCCTTGCAGTCCCTTCTAACCCTATGATTCTCTGGAAGCTGGTTTCTGCCAGCTGGAAGCCCAGGGAACCTGCCCAGCTTGCTCTGAAGAGCCAGACCATCATTCCCAGTTTTCAAGAGGGAACGATGCAGTGGAGAACAGCAGTTCAGGAGACACAATTTTATCCCCAGGCACCCTTTAAGGCATGAAAGGGAGGACTGGTCCTGAAGTGAGCCAGAGCTCCCTGGGAACTGAGCTGGTGCAGTCTACTTCTCTTCACGTACAAAACATGGCTCTTACCCTATTGTTTGAATAAGGGAAAATATGATGCAAAAGATTAAAATAAACGTTTTGGGGAAATAGGGGAAGATTGAGCAGTTGCTGCAGTGCGGTCTCAGGTCTGCCTCATGCTTTTGGCTCCACAGCTAGGCCTTGAGAGTGCTCTGAGGACTTGCAAATGCAAGGAAGTTTCCAAAATCTAAGCACTTTCAGTGGCATAGGCATCACAGGGACCTTGAAACAAACTACAGCAGGAGAGGGACAGAATGCTGGGTTCTGTCCCAGCTGGCTTAGACGATGGAGACGTATTATTTTCTGATTTAGAAAAAACAGAATTGATGTCAGCTTTGTCTTTCCTTTGGCAGCGTAAACACCATGTGATGGTGGGGTTGAGCTGACGGGAAATCATGTCAGTGTCCACTTGCAGACTGGCTCGTGCCAGCTGTTCTCTTCTCCGTCCAGACTTGCACCATGGCAGTACAAGAGTGACCCCTTCGATGAGCACAGAGAATGTCCTCAGTGGCCCCAGGAGCAGCTCTGGTGTAAAATCACCACTCAGCGTCTGAAGGAGGAAATGGTTTAACAAACCAATGGGCCGATAGTTTCTGCTGCTCACTCACAGGAAGTGAAATGAGGTAAAGCAAAAGTGTGTTGTTCTTCAGCAAGACAACGATCCTACTGGGAGCCGTGGAACAAGGTACCGTAAAGCTGCGAGTCTCACTGAGCTGGAGGGGTTTGGCGAGCAATGAGCCTCCAGGCAACTTTCAGGAATAAAAATAAGATGAATGTGTGTTCACATGCTGTCAGTCTGCTGTAGATTGCTTTCCGATAGTGCTATGCTCCCTGAGAGGTCATGTCTGAGCCTGCCTGTACTTATGCCCATTCTGCACTGTCATAACGTCCACCAACTTCCACAGGGTCACTTGGAGCACACTGGACTAAGCAAGAGGCCCACCAAGTCTGCTGGGAATAGACGGTGCTCTGCCATTCCCAGGATTGAACCTGTAGGTACTCAAGGGCAACATGTCACTCAGGGTTTGTCTACACAGTGGGGGAACGTATTCTGTGGGGGAGTGATTTCTAAAGCACACTCATGTCTTGTGCATTAGTTGGTCCATGTAGATAGAGTTGTACATTAAAGCACACTAGGGAACCTTTAGAGCACACCAGCAGGGTCTACACAGACCAATTAATATGCAACACATAAGTGCGCTTTAGAAATCACACCCTTGTAGAGCACATTACCTTATGGTTTAAACAAATGCTAAATTATGGAAAGTTTGGAAACAGTATCTCAACAGACACAAATAGTGCCAAACCTTTTACTGATCTAATCTCAGATTAAGATGGCCACAGCATTTATGGGGTGAAGCTGCAGCTCATGGAAACTCCTAATGAGGCTGTTACTTGAGGAATTTGCACTGTGTCCCACCTAGGGACAAGGGATTGGCCATTATGTGGGGTACTGAAAATTAATCCCCTTCAGTTTTCAAAGTATGAATTCTTAAGTCAGTCAATAGACAGGGTAAAATTCTGTTCTCTGTACATTGGAACTATATGCTGATATTCTGGTCTCTCTGCAAAGGTGGATCTCCCAGTGATATTGATGGGTCTCCCATATACACACTGTGTGGAGAGACTATTGGGCTGAAGTCCTCGCTAAGGGCTTAGCTACTAGGGGACATCCAGGAAAAGAAATTCAAATTAACTAAAGGTGTGAATTAGTTAAACTGCATTAAACCCTGTGTGAACACAATCATTCAGAATTAATGTGGCCTTGCTTCAGGAAGGCTGCTTAATCCTGAATGAGGGTGTTCACACAGGAGTTTAATGTAGTTTAACTAATCAATTTCAAATTCACACCTTTAGTTAATTTGGATTTTTGTTCCTGGCTGACCTTGTGTAGAGAAATGCTTAAGACTTTGTCTACACTACAAAGTGAACGAGTTTGTTTTTTGTATAGCACAGGTAGGCTTACCATCGCTATCTTAAATCTAGCTAGCCACAGGTCCCAGTAGTAGTGAAGACAGGTGGTATGGGCTAGCAACCTCAGTACAAGCCTGCCAGAGACTCTGGGTACATACTCTGGTTGCTAGTCTGTGATGTATCCCATGCGGCTATGTCTTTGCTAGTATTGTTACCCACACTAGATAGATGAAAACCAGGCATACACTGTAACACCATCATCTGGAGAACTTCCTGGTCTGGGTATATTACCTTGAAACAGGATCTACCTCAATAATAATCTTATTAAACTAACTACAGGCTCAATAAATGTTTCTAGACACTAAATATCTCAGCTGTTTCAACTCCTTTTTATAATATCAAAAGAACATGGCTCATTTTAAAGCTACAGTCAAGCAGATGAAATCTACATTTTGTGATTACTGTGTTTAAAAAAAAAATAAGATGAAAGAATCTAATTAATAGCAAGTATTTAATGATTATTTTTAAAGGAAAAATGATTTTTGACTGACAATTCCCAGCAGTGTCTGCAGCCCAAACATTGCAACACTAGGGCTAGTATATGAAAACCACAAAGTGACTAGAAACAGACATGGAAGTGAAGGTGTCTATTTTCATTAGTGATGTTTATTCAGGGTGGATAAACGGCATAAATGAAGAATGACTTTGAATTTTGAAATTCTGTCTTCATCATTTAGGTTGTTATGAGTGACAGAGGCAAGGACACTTATGTGAGGTTTGATTTCTGAACAATGTAAATGCTTGGGTGCATGTCTGACTTGTATGCACATTTAATGCAACTCTGTATGCAAACTAGGAAATTACATATGCATCTCGATGATTGAATGTGCAGTTGCAATAGCATATATGTAAAACCGTGATCAGGCAACAACTTACATTCTATACTGGAATAAAATACAAGCTTGTGTACAATCAGGGCTTAAATTATACTCAACTTCTTTAAACCCCAGGCCCATTATTTTTAGCCTACCATTTTTCTTTTAAATTAAACCTGATGTGAGCCTTCCAGCAAAGCATCCAGCATCTAAGGCAAAGCCTAGATTACACTTTTAGTCAGTGTAACTTCAATAATAGACTAGTCAAGGTATTATATTGGTAGCATTCAAACCTTTTTAAATTGGAGGTGTGAAAGTGTAGAAATTCTATTTTAAAAATTGTTTTAAAATCTTGAACGTTACCATAGCCTCATCCATAAATTAATAACCCAGTCTTAGAAATCTTCCTTATTACTTTAAACCCCTCTGAGATTCTCCTAAAGATATCCTATGAGATTTTCTCCTTCCCCGCACCCAGCAATAGGGAACAGCTGGGTCTATTTAAAATTGATTTTGATCTCTCCAAGCAGGATTTGATTTCTCCACACACTGAGCTTTTGCCTGAAGAGAGTGCACAGTATAGCAGAAATTCTGAGATGTCAGCCGGCAGCTGGCGTGGCGAGAGTCGCAGAGAAAATGAGCAGCTCACTATGTGCCCACAGGCATAAGCATGAGACAGCGACATGGGCAAAGTGATTTTCAATGTGACAGTGTTGTAGTTTGCTGGCCGCATACAATTAAAACAGAATAAAACCCTCTTCTTGCTGAGCTCCAGATCACAGATGGTCCCCAATGGGGTGCAGCAGCAGCATAAGAAACACTCATGCAAAGTAAGCTGCCTTTCCATTAATTCCTGTTAATTGGGTGTTTCAAGGGCTTCAGGCACTGTGAAAGGGCCAGGGCATCGTAAAAGGACAAGAGGTGCTCATCGTTTAAAACCAGACAATGCTGCTCTCTGAACAGGCTGAATGGTGCAATGGCTGAATGCTCTGTGATGAAGAAATCCTAGGATCCTCTTGGTTCAGATGGAAGTTAACCCCTCCACAGTGATCTCAATTCTCTCTCATTCACACACGCACTTTGCCAAAAGCCAAATCAACCTCCCCGAGATAATGGTCCCAATCCTGAAATCGTGCCTCCATGGAACTCTGGTCACTTCAACAGGGCTCCACACAGGTCTGATTGCCAGAGTGGGGCCATCTCTAGACATTTTGCAGTGAACTAGACAAAGTATTCGGGATAGATGAGGCCCTTCATTTCTGTAGACCTAGGGTAAATTCATTGCTGGTGTAAGCAGGTGCAAGTGCATTGACTTCACCAGAGTTATGCCGGCTGCTGTCAACATTCATATGTATGATCCTTGGTCTCAGTCTAGTCCCTGCTGAGTCTGGTTGTACATCACAAAACCACTACTTATTTTGGGTTGACTGGCAAGTTTTCCTTAGGAACTGTATGGGAATGGCAGGCCAGGATTGGGAGCATTGGAACAGCCCAGGGTCTGCCCAAAAAAACAGTGGGTCAACTTTTGTGAGCACTTGGGATTCATCATTTGACGCAAAGTTTTACAATTACTTTACTTTTTAGAAGACACACACAGAAATTAAACAGGGGAAGGAAGAATGGTTTAGTATGAAGCCATTTCACAGGGCAAATGTTTTTTTTTAAGAGACTATAACAGAAAATTATGCAGCTTGAGTCCCCTTGATTGGTCTGAGCCAAACGCTATCCAAGCTACATGAGAGAGAATAAAAACACACTCCTGTGAATTTCATACCCTTCTACTGGTGGTGTGATGATATACAAATTACATGTTGAAATTCCTCAGCAGTTCAGGGTCTGATCATTGCTGCAACAGCAAAATTGAGCTCAAGGGGAACTGAATTGAGCCCAGGACCAAGATGTGTGGTAAATATAGAATACCTGAGAGATTATTATGTGTGAGATTAATTCCTGTGCAGAGGGCCAAGTATCACTTAAATCCTCAAAATAGGGATTAAATTAGACTTTAGTGGTGCAGAGGCTTTGCTCTGCATAGGGGTGAATTTCACCTGCCATCTAGCATATGATTTTCTGACAACAGCGTTAAATGCTTTTCTATTAAGTGAGCACGAGCGAAGGGAGGAGAACAGTGGAAAATCTTGATTCACGTGCCTGTTCCATAAATGAACCCAAAATAAAAATTCAAGCATAGAAAGCATATGACACTGATTGATACCCAATCAGATGATGCAGCTGCAGCTCTCTTTGAAGCAGCCAGATCAAGACTATTTTTAGTTAAATGATGTCCACATTTTTAAAAAAAGCATTTATGGGATGATTTATGGTTTAAGGGTGAATTTTTCCAAAAACGCCTAAGGGATTTAGGAGCACACATGCTATTGAAAAATCAATGGAACGTCTGTTCTTAAATCTCTTAAGTGCTTTTGAAAGCCTTATACATTGTTTACTGCATCTAGCATTTCCCCAGCTATCACATATAACAATCAAAAGACAAGGAGAATCAAATCCATGTTTTCCCCCAGATTATTGGAATGTTCTGGGTGTTTGTTGTTGTTGATCTTTTTTAAATTTTGAGTTTCAATCAAACAACTTAACATACACAGGATCAGCTCCATTGTGCCTGGTAATGCTGAGTAGTCTTTGTACTCTCCCCATATGTGGTAGATAAAAGGAGATTGACAACAGAAAAGACAACTAGCTAATTCAAAAGACAACATCAAATAAAGCTTTGAAGATTCATGGAGGCAACAACACATTTGACTTTTACGGAGCCTGAGGTCTATTGCCCTTTTCTGTCCATGCATGGAGCCTTTGGAAGGGAGAACATGCCACTAATGTGAGTAGAAAAGAGGGGACTCGTTGTTCCAAAGAACCGTTCCACCCACCCCTTTCTAACATCGCTTGCTGTGGGCCGGGACCTCAGAAAGGGCAAGTGCCTTCAATGCCCATTGACTTCGACAAGAGTTGTTGTTATTTATATGACAGTAGGGCTCAGTGGACCCAACATGTACTTTACAAACAGAATAAGAAACAGTATCTCTCCTGAAGAGCCTACCAGCTGAAAAGACACAGCCGAGAAAGAGTGCGAGGAAGGATAGGTATTGGGGTTCTGTTTTTCAGGGTTTATTCATTTCATTTTTCTGGGTTTATTTGAGCAACTTTTGAGTTTTATGTAGATGTCCAAAAATCAGGGACATCATTGTATATATGGAATGAATAATGTACACTGTAATGAGTAATCTCTTGGTAATGTTCCCTAGTGGCTTTAACGAAGTGGCGTTTCAAACAGCACTACATTCAAGCACACTAGAGAACTTTTAGTGTGTACCAGCTGGGTCTGCACAGACCAATTCATGTGTGACACGTTAGTGTGCTTTAGACATCACTCTCCAATAGTCCTCATTCCTGCTCCTTTTCCATGTAGACAAACCCTTACATGTAAGTAACCAGTTCTGATGTTTTTCCAGTATTTATTGGATAAACACCAATTTCTCTCTCTCTCTCTTTTTTGATTTGGTACTGTGGGTGTTTTACTGGCTAAAACTGAAAATCAGAAACTCTAATTATTGCTCCATTTTACAGATGGGGAAACTGAAGCACAGAGTGATTACATGACTTGCCCAAGGTCACACAAGAAGTCTGGAGTGACACCAAATCATCCAAGCCCCAGTTCAGTGCCTTATCTCCACTGACACCCTATTATTCTAGGTGTTCAGTAACTTGTAGAATCAAACACAAGCTTAACACCAGTATTCTTAAATATCTGAAAAGTTAAATATTGAGCAACAAGTTTCAGAAGAAATGGACCTTGAGAAGACCATATTCTCCACGATGTTATAAAAGATGGGTGGGTGGAGGGGATCCAAGTAATATTTGGAAATATTAAAATACAGTCTATATTGTTTGGTATTGCTTTAGATGTCTGAGTTTTTTCAGGCCAGGGAATGGGAGGGAAGTCGGAAATGAAAGGGGTGGGGAGTAGGAAAGAGGTACCATTAAGAGTTCTGGCCAACCTCTAATTTGCCATTCAGTTTACCATCCTGTACTTTATTATGTATGATATGTGAAGGAACCTGTTTAGCCAAAAGGGAAATGTCTTTTGTGTTAAGAGTGACCGTAATCTAATATGGCCTTTTGACTTGACTCAATTAAATCCTTTCTGTTTTGGTTAAATAATCAGCCACAATTTAATAAAATGAATTTCAGTGTGTCGTCTCCCAGTCTGATGACTTTAGAGATCATGAAGCCTTATGTAAATTCTGTGAATTACTTTTTATTTGCTTGTGTCACTTCCACACAAAAATGCTCTCTGTTAGTGTATTAAAATTCCTTCCCCATCTTCTCATTGCATCACTGTTTACAATAATGATTCCCAGCTGAAAAGGCTTGAAATATCACGAGTTTCTTTTACATCTGCCAACAAAATTGGCCCTTTTTGATTGGAAAAAGGGCCATGAAGTGTAGATAAATTTCCAGTGGGGTCTTCTCTGTTCCTGTTTCATTGTGAACTTGAATTCTATGCTGCGAATTGCAATATCTTGGCCTATTCTGAATTTTAGTTGAGGCATCCACTGAGCAATTTGATAGCAAAGCAAGTCCCCCTCCCCCAAATCTAATCAAACAGACGAGCAAACTTACAAATGGGCCACTAGTTAAAGCTTAGCCTACCTCTAGTTATTATATAAAATAAATAGGAGTGTTGCAGCATGTATCCTGCAGACATCTGTTCCCAGTTCTTCAGCCTGGGAACTAGGTGACTGTGGTTCTATTACTTGTAGAATTTTTTCCCTCTAAAGAGCAGATTTTTTATTTTGTATATTCATAACGGCATCTGACCCTCCTTCTCACTCTTAGAATATTGAGCAGTGATTCAAAGGACAGTGAATCTTTTCTTCCCAATCTGAGAACAGGTCAATGCTCTAATACAAAGGGTGACCTTGCTGGATGCATTACTGCTATAACATAAATCACATTTTAGTGTTTTGCTCTTGTTTTAAGGAAGTATAAATTGCACAAATTAACGAGATGCTGGAATGCAGTCAAGTGGTTGGAGCAGAAGACTGGGAGGTCAGAAATCCTGGGTCATACTCTCAGCTGGCTCACTGCTTCACTGTCATAACTTGTGCGACTTCTCTGGGTCTCAGTTTCACGATATATGAAATGAGCTCAATGGCACTTGCCCACGCTACCTTCCTGGGGATTGTGAAGATAAATTGTTTAATGTTTGTAATGTGCCTTGAAACTGCTGAATCAAAGGAACTACATCACAACTAAGGAATATGGAGCAAATGTATTAGACCAAAGTACTAGCCTGGATTCAAACACTGCAAACTCATAGAACCTGGTATAATCTAGAGTAACTCCATTAAGAAGGTATAACTGAGAGCAAAATGTGATCGAAGAGATTTTCCCTGATAACTCCCTTTGGCATTAATGGGAATCAGACATCTAGACCCCTGAAAACAAATGACTCCATAGCATATTTCACAGCTGAGTGCATCTATGGCACAAGTTTCAATATCCAGTTCTATTAAATCCAGCATTTGTTTAATGAATTACAGCAATCCAATGAGTCTGTATATCGGCGGCTGGTATTTGACTTTTATGTGGTAGATTCCAGCAGCCAGCTTTAAAAAAGGAATCAATATTTGTGAAAAAATTTCAATACAATTTATTCTGAACTCCCCCCCCCCCCCGCCCGTTGACATATAAGGATGCTTGATATATTTCACAGGGGTTGATGAAATGGCCTTTATCAAAACCAATTAGGGAAATGCTTGGCAAACCCAAATGAAATATTGCAACATTTTCCTCATTTATTAGTTACAGTTCTATTCAGTTCCAAATTTCAATCGACATCACTAGTAGCTGTCTCCTCAGTCACCAAAGGGAGATCTTATTTTTCAGGATTAGCTTTTTAAATTAATTAGATAAAATATGCTTAATGGAGCCACTGTGAATATTTGATTTCTTAACGAATGGGTGTAGTGTAATAAAGAGCCTAGGAGGAGCAGTGGACATTTCTCCATAGAGGCTTAGGACCAATATTGCCATTTAAGGCCTAGTCCACATACAGGTTTGGTACAAGTATAACTATATTAGAGATGTGATTATTTTTTTAACCAAAATACCTGCAAAACCCCAAATGTAGACACAGTTACACAGGCGTAAAGGTGCCTTGTACTGTTAATATTATTTATTTGTATTACTGTAGTGCCTTGGGACCCTAGTCAGAAACTAAGACCCCATTGTCAGTTAAAGTTCATTCTCCTTCGTGTACAGGAAAAAGCGATATTGGTATAAGCACTTTGATACCATTATAACTGTGTCCACACTACTGGGGTGGTATGACTTTCACCAGACTGGTGTAGTTAAAGAGTGTGTAGACAAGGTCCAATACATTTGGAAAGGTGTTAAAAACCCTGTCAACAGTACGTGCTAAGTGGTTTTTAAAAAAAACCCAAAACATATGAGCTAACATGTTTGTTTTTAACACCACCCTCCCTGTCAAAGTCTAGACAGGGCCTTAGAGACTAGATCTGGAGGGAGAGACTGTGAAAGCCAGGGCTGTTTTGACAGAGAAGGCTTTAAAAAGAAGTGTGAAATATTCCTTCACTTTCCTCCATCCTTGGAACAGTTGCCACTTAAAAGCCCTTGTTCTCCTGTTCTCATTGCCAGCCATTTGAATCACATCCCCTCTACAGTGTGACATAAGCAGAACGTACGGCACATTGCAAATATTAAGTCCCAGACAGGGGGGCAGCCAGCAATTTGAATCTGCAACATATATGGAAAGATTTTCCAGAGAGCAGCTCCCACGGAGATCAAGGGAGAATTGCTTCCCTCTCCCTCCCGAAAACAGAGAGAACAACGCGAGCTGCCGGGTGTGGAGCTCTTCAGAAAGTCTCACCCATTGTGGCCAACTCATCACCTCCCCATGCCCCAGATGGAACTATAATTACATGCAATCTAGCAACAGGCGCAGTTAGGGAGCCCTAGCTGTGTGAAGATAAACAGATTCACCCACCAGACACCACAACAAATTCCGGACCAAGGAAGTTGAAAGTTGTACACATCCAAATACCTGGCCTACTCCCGCCTGCACCCACTGTCCCAGAATACCCTTTGGTAAGACATTAAAATAAATGGTAACATCATGTCTGTATGTAAAGCATCACAGTTTAGTGAACTCCCTTTGAAGCACCTGGCATTGGCTACTGTTGGAAGACAGGATACTGGGCTGGATGGACCATTGGTCTGACCCAGTGTGGATGTTCTTTTGTTAACTAGCAAATGAATTATGCATTGACGTACATTGTTGTGACGGGTTGGATCACAGAAACCCCCTTGGGAGCTGCCACCCAATGTGCCAAGACTACTTCTACCCCTGCCTTCCCTGCCAGTTCAAGACCCCAGCACCCTGTCTTGCTGAGCCAGACACTCCCGTCTGCTCCAACAAAGACCCAGGGTCTGAATTACTTGCCCCAAAGCTGCAGTAACGTACATACACAACTTGTTTTCCTGCAGTATCTTTCAAGCACAATGTCACAGAATGGTTTGCAGCTAGACAGACAGGTAGGAAGGGAACACCCAACAGCATTGATAATAGCCACTCCCCCTACAGGCAGAAAGGAGGAGGGTAAATATGGACAGGACGTAAAAAAAATGGAACATGAATAGCAAAGAGGCAGTAAGTATTTCTGCAGCCTTATTGCAGTGAGCAGAGAATGGCAGGGTGCAGTAAGTAGTAGAAGGATCCAATGGTTTTGCTCCGTAAGTAGGTGACTGAAGACTATACGATATCGCCATTACTAGGTATAAATCAAGAGTAATTGTGTTGGTTTTTTCAACTGAGAAGAGTAACTCAGCTGAAATCAATAAAGGTATTCTAGGTTGACACCTGAGAGCAGAATTTGATCCTGATTCTGGAGTCAGTATTTCAAGTGTGTAGTGTGCACTATGATCAGCACTGATTTTCCTTGCATAACTGGAGCTTTAAAAAATAAAAATAACTTGAGAGTCCATTGCCCACAGCTGCTCTTAATGTTCAGTTTTTATCATCCAGAATAAATTGGGCTTCTGCAATTTTTTCTATCAAGACAAATAAACAATCCTTGCGGTAAATAAGGAGCTTTTTCTTTGCATTGACAGTTTTCATATGCGGCCTAGTTAATGTCAGTTACTATTAGCTTTTCAATTAGCTGAGGGCAGATGTCCCTTAACAGCTCTCTATGCCAGATAGTGGTCTCAGTGAAGTCAGTGGCAGTTTTGCCATTGAATTTAGGCATTAAGGTTTGTCCATCTTGCCAAAATGCTCCAGGGACCCAATTCTCATTACTGCTGAGATTCTGCAAAGCACACTGAAGTCAGGAGGAGGCCTCAACCCAGCAAATGTGCTTTCCATAGCTTATTTATTGTGAGGTCCTTATTCCACAATATCTATAGAACCCGGGCTCCAGCCTGAGCACAAATGTCTACACTGCAATTTTATAGCCCCATAGCCCGAATCAGCTGACTGGGGCCAACCAGGGATCTTCCGTTGCAGTTTAGACACACCCAAAGTGTCCAATCAAATCTGCGAGTAATGAGTTGTGAATACTCATTGAGACTATTCAGTGAACAGTCCATGTAGTGCACAAACTATTTGTCAAATAATTATGAATAAGGGAGAAATTCATAAAAATTGCAGAACAGAAATTCATCAAATAATTTATTCAATGCAAATAGTTTGTCAAGGTCCAACACAATCAATGGGCAAGATTCTTTGTTAAGATTTAACCTAATTCTGAATCAAAAGATGCATTAACATGACATCACAAGAGGCTGTAGACCAGGGATCGGCAACCTTTGGCATGCAGCTCGCAAGGGTAAGCACTCTGGAGGGCTGGGCCGGTTCGTTTACCTGCCGCGTCCTCAGGTTCGGCCGATCACGGCTCCCACTGGCCGAGGTTTGCTGCTCCAGGCCAATGGGGGCGGCGGGAAGTGGCACAGGACGAGGGATTTGCTGGTCAGTGGGAGCCATGATCGCCCAAATCTGCGGACGCGGCAGGTAAAAAAAACAGCCCGGCCCGCCAAGGGGCTTAGCATGAAGATCCGCGTGCCAATGGCTGCCGATCCCTGTCTTAGACCATCCATCTTTTATGAATTGTTCTGCATACAATTTTAAATCCATTTCATTGTGACCACGTTTAAAAAAAGAGCATTGGGATTTTTGTGTGTGTGTGTGTGTGTGTGTGTGTGCAGATTCCTGGCCACACTTTGTATTAAGGGTCGATTCATAAATAGTTAATAAAGGGTTAATAAATGATTAATTGCTGTTTTAATAACAGGTTAATCGATTGGTATAAACTGTTTGTGACGGGGCTACTCATCTCATGGGAGCACCCCTGTTGGCTGGGTGTGTCTGCACCTGCACTCCCTCTGCGTTTCACTGCTTGCCGTGACCCCTGCTGGCAGGTAAACTCCTTAGGAAGATTTAAGTGACTCAGCCCTCTGGCTGAACCACACACTGCCCACGTGTGCACAAAGCAAATAGATCCCTTCCAGCGTACAGCTCCAACTGGCCTGTCTGAATGCCCTCAGTTGGTCTTGTCTGGCAGCCCGCCCTGAGCAATCTCTCTCTGATTGTCCCTACTCTGGTATGGAGCAGCGCCCCACCGGGATTTCCTCCCTGGAGACTTTTCCTCCATTGCCCCAGCTGAGTCACTCTTTACAGTTCATTGACCCCTTCCGGGCTAGTATCAAAAGTCTCACAAATGCTGACCCTCTTTCTGGGTCTTCAGCCCCTACCCTGGGCCAGTTTCATTTCCCCTTCTTTGGGCCCTAAAGGGAAGAACTGAGAGTGGGACTGGTGGAGATTCCCAACTCCTATGTGTGATTAAACAGACAAAGGGGAACGAGGGGTGATCGGTTACATCCGATGCAGGCATGGGCAGAGCGGAGTGAGAGCATTTTGCTGGAAGGAATTTAATGGTCAGTTTTTAGGTGTTTGTTTTTAAAACGACTGCACTCATGCTTCCCAGCTGGGTTTGGCTTTCATGTCTTCTTCGGTAGAGTTCGTTTTTGTCTCTGACCTTTTAGTTTTTGCCAACTGGCAGATTCCATTTGTGGTTTGAAATTATCCAAAGATATTTCCCTCCCCATCGTAGAGGAAGGTGTTTATTGTGGGTTGCAGGACTTCAACCTGCCTCTTTGCTCAGCTTCAAAGCCATCTTTTCTAGGCCTCTGCTTTGTGTGTGGGCGTTTGTTGTTTAACAGCAGCTAAGCAAAGTACTCAAGAAAGCCTAGGACCTTTCAGAGCAGTGCGTGGGTGGAATGCAGCTGAGTCAGTGACATCCCCAAATGCAGCCGGAGTCAAACACTCATATCTGGGCCTACAAGACAGACCAATACACGTGCAATGGCGGCGCAAGCCCTGCATTTACACAGGCAGGTGTGTACACAGATAGGTCTTTGCATGCACGAGTACCTATTTCCATGCTATTCATGTGAAAATTGCATAGAGTTGAAAGGTTTGCAAAACCTCTCAAACTATTTTTTGCCTTTGCAAAGCTAATTTGAATTTCTCAACCTCTCCCAACAAAATTCAGACCCATTCTAACTACCCTCTGCTCAGGGCCGGCTTTAGGACGTGCGGGGCCTGATTCGAAAGAGCTGCCGCCGAAATGCAGCGATTGAGCTGCCACCGAAGATAGCAGCGGCAATTAGACGGTGGCTCAATCGGTTGCCGCTGTTTCCGGCGGCACTTCGGTGGAGGGTCCTTCCTTGGCAGCAGTTGTCTTCTGGATGCTGCGGGGCCCGATTCACGGGAATTGGAGGAATCGTCCTAAAGCCGGCCCTGCCTCTGCTTCCCCTTCCACACATGCAAATGAAAAATATATATATTCATGTGATTTAAAAAAAAACACCTAAGTGATTTAGGAGCACAAGGGCTATTGATTTTTAATGGGGCATACACTCCTAAGTTACTTAGGTGCTTTTGAAAATCGCATCCTATATTTCTAATTAAAAGGAAGCCTTTGCTACCTCTTAGCACCTGTTCCCATCCCCGAAAGACACACACACCAACCAGACTGGCACGAGGGGTAAAATACAACTTTACCTTATCTTCTAAAAACAGAGGGATAGCATCTAAAATGCTTAGATACTATAGTGATAGAGCTATGGAAAATCCTACGATCGACTGATGGGCAGACATAGCGTTAAGGTAGGTTTCAGAGGAGAGAAAGTAAAGAAGGTGATAAGAGGTTCTTGCTTTTTTTCCCCCCTTTGAACTGTTGTATTTCCTTGGGAACAATGATGACATATTGAGGTGGGTAAATCTTGGTGACATCCATACATGCAGAATAAAGTTAATTTATTCTCTGGTTGGTAAAACATCATGGTTTATGTGACAGTTAATCTGTGCTATGAAATCAATTGATATAAAGTTTGACATCTACCCTAGAATTTGTGAAACACAGCAGCCCGTTTGATGGTTTTCATGACCACATACAGTATAAACACACTGATTTTTTTTCCCTTTCACTGTCTGTCTCTTCCGTAATATCTTTACTTCCAATTTCCCGCCCGACATTACTGATTGGTATGTGTTGGTTGTAATTATCTATTTAATATAACATTTCACTTTCTACTAAATTAGGAATCAAGAGCTTTGGGGTAAAATTTTGAAAAAGGGCCTTAATGATTTAGGAGCTTACATCTCAAGGACTTTCAGCAGGATTTAGGCTCCTAAATCCCTTCAGACTTTTTTGCAGATTTTACCCCATGCTCTATTTCTTGGCTATGGCATGGACTTTATAATTATATGACCTTGGACAAGTCATTTGAACAGTACAAAATATAGTCAAAATTTTCTAAAGGCCCTACTGTTTACAGGGGCCCGATCTGAGATCTCCTAAAGGGGCCTGCTTTTCAGAGGGCGGATGCTCAGCACTTTCTGAAAATCAGGCCCCTCTAAGCGATCTCATGTTGGCTATCCAAATATCAAGTCACCCAAAATCATTAATACCTTTTGAAAATTTGGCTTCTGTGCTTCAGTTTTCTTACCCGTACAATGAACATTTTGGACTTCTGTGAAGTGCTTTGTGATCTTTGGATATAAAGTGTTATATTAGCCCTATAACTATGACTATAACAGATACAGATCTTCTTTGTGGATTCATAGTGGAAGCTTGCATAGAATCCTCAGTTCAAAAGGAAAAAAACCCATCATTATTTCTAGAACAGTAGAGCTAAATCTGGAAGATTTAAGACAAGAGCTCTATGACCTAAAATTTGCATTTAGGTGGAAATATGCCTTTGCTTTTCAGCTTAAAAAAACCTACTTGCGTTTTGGTGGAAACTAACATCTGAATCTCAACAGGAATTTTTTTTCCTCACTCAAAACAAAACATTTATTAGTAGAAGCAGTGAGGTTTTTGTAGCACTTTTGTAGCACTTCGAAAAAATAAGAGATTGCTACTAATATTTAGCATTGCTTAAGTACAGATAGAGAATCCTGTAAACAGAAGGCTTTTAAAATAATAGCAACTGTACTCTAGCTAATATAAGGGGGGATTATTGTACCTGTACATGAAAGCAAATATACCAGGATCTTACAAAAGCCTCAAGTGGTAGATGAATATCTGCAAAATGCTTATCTCTGAAACTGCTTAGACTAGCTTCAGATATAATCTCTTATGCCAATGAGAGAGGAAAGGAAGTAATAGACAGGACACCTAATAAAAAGAGATGGAATGTAACTTGTACAATAGGTAGTGAAGATCACACACACATTTTGAGTGGATTTGTCTTGCAAGGTTTTCCTTTCAGTTTAGGGAGGGAAAAATATGGCTTTTCTCTCTGCCTATCCAGGGCCTTATAACACCACAGTATCGGAGCAGTTCACCAATATTTAGGAATTTGTCCTCACAACACCCTTGAGAGGTAGGGTGAGGTATTTGACCTGCTAACATGTGAAAACGCCAATCTCCCTTATCTTCACTAGCATCTCAGATTAGTTACCTCATGTTAGCTAACATGAGGTAAAATCACCTTTTATTCCATAGTGAAGACAAGGCTCAACTGTTCAAAAACAGTGGGTCAAAGTCCAATAATCATGGCATTGTCTTAAAAACTATGAGGATTTTTAAAAAAGTAATACATTTTGGGCACTTTTTGTTTGTTTTCACATCTTTAGGTTTCACTTGGGCCCCATTTTCAAGTTTCTCTCCACAACCATGACGGCTAGAAATGTACTTTTTTATTTCAGTGTCAGCTGAGATTCTCACCTAACACATGACTCCAGGAGCCAGAGCTGTAAGCAAAACACCAAATATCATGAGGCTATCAAAAAAAAATCATGAAAGTTGGCAACCCTGCTATTGACAAAGTGATGTACTACTCAGTGTGATTAAAGGTAACAGAATCTGACCCACAGTTAGAACATGGATTCTATGACTCCTAAAAGCCACCTGCCAACCAATGTTCACACTATAGTCAACACAGTTCTCTCTAAGGTGTTTTGTTTTCTTTGTCTGTATAAAGAAACATAACCGACTACCAGCAAAACTTAATATATAAGCAAGATTCTGCTCTCCAAACCAACTACATTCCTTCCAGTTCCTATGGGGAAGGAAATTCAACTCTTCTCTAAATTGTTTACTTCCTTTATTTCTCAATAGCATCATCAATGATGTCACTACCATTCTTGGCTTTTTGTTGTTGTTATCATAGAATCACAGAATGTCAGGGTTGGAAGGGACCTCAGGAGGTATCTAGTCCAATCCCCTGCTCAAAGCAGGACCAATCCCCAACTAAATCATCCCAACCAGGGCTTTGTCAAGCCTGACCTCAAAAATCTCTAAGGAAGGAGATTCTAACACCTCCCTACGTAACCCATTCCAGTGCTTCACCACCCTCCTAGTGAAAAAGTTTTTCCTAATATCCAACCTAAACCTCCCCCTCTGCAACTTGAGACCATTACTCCTTTTTCTCTCATCTGCTACCACTGAGAACAGTCTAGATCCATCCTCTTTGGAACCCTCTTTCAGGTAGTTGAAAGCAGGTATCAAATCCCCCCTCATTCTTCTCTTCTGCAGACTAAACAATCCCAGTTCCCTCAGCCTCTCCTCATAAGTCATGTGCTCCAGCCCCCTAATCATTTTTGTTGCCCTCCACTGAACTGTTTCCAATTTTTCCACATCCTTCTTGTAGTGTGGGGCCCAAAACTGGACACAGTACTCCAGATGAGGCCTCACCAATGTTGAATAGAGGGGAATGATCACGTCCCTCAATGTGCTGGCAATGCCCCTACTTATACAGCCCAAAATGCCATTAGCTTTCTTGGCAACAAGGGCACACTGTTGACTCATATCCAGCTTCTCATCCACTGTAACCCTTAGGTCCTTTTCTGCAGAACTGCTGCCTAGCCACTCGGTCCCTAGTCTGTAGCAGTGCATGGGATTCTTCTGTCTTAAGTGCAGGACTCTGCACTTGTCCTGATGAACCTCAGCAGATTTCTTTTGGCCCAATCCTCTAATTTGTCTAGGTCCCTCTCTATCCTATCCCTACCCTCCAGCGTATCTACCACTCCTCCCAGCTTAATGTCATCTGCAAACTTGCTGAGGATGCAATCAATGCCATCCTCCAGATCATTAATGAAAATATTGAACAAAACCGGCTGTAGGACCAACCCTTGGGGCACTCAGCTTGATACCGGCTGCCAACTAGACATGAAGCCACTGATCACTACCCGTTGAGCCCGACGATCTAGCCAGCTTTCTATCCACCTTATAGTCCATTCATCCAGCCCATACTTCTTTAACTTGCAGGCAAGAATACTGTGGGAGACCGTATCAAAAGCTTTGCTAAAGTCAAGGAATGACACATCCACTGCTTTCCCCTCATCTACAGAGCCAGTTATCTCATCATAGAAGGCAATTAGGTTAGTCAGGCATCATCTTGTGCTCCCTCTGCTGGTGAACTGGCTGCTTCTGCAGCAGATGAGCAAAACTGCTGAATGGGTGGCATGAACTATGTCTATTTTAAAAAAATCATCAGCATCAGAGAGGTTGGTGTGTGTGTATCTTAACAGATAAAGATTCCCAGAAAATTCTGTAGTGCATCTCTCATTAAATTATAAAAGTTTTAAAGTGTCATTTAGATAGTACTTTAATAAAGATAATCTGTTGAATGAGAAAAAAATTGCTATTTCTCAAGAATAGTAATAATACTAATTTCCACCTATACTCTCAAAACAGTTTACAAACATTTAATTAAGCTGTGAGGTAGGAAAATATTATTGAACCCATTTTACAGCAGGGTAAACTGAGGTACAGAGAGGTTAAATCACTTTCCTAAGGTTGCGCAAGGAGTCAGCGGTAGAATTGGAAATAGTTCTGAGTCCCTGCTCTGTATGCTGTAACCACACAACACACTTCCAGCATGCTGTAGTCATGAAAGCTGTGCAAATAACAGCAATACTGACACAAATTTGCTAATTTTTTTGCCGTCACCACATCTGTGTTTTTCATTGAAAAGTTAAAGCTGAATTTCACCTGGCTATAGTAATCACTCAATATTGCAGTGTATTTGTTAATCTTAACAGGTTTCAGTACATATTTTTTATGTTTTCAGGAAAGAATATACACATATATACAGCCCCGGAATTCTGGCTGTTTAAACAACATGAATTTTTGCCATCCAATATCACTAACGGTGTCAGTATCAAGATGCAAACTTAACAGCAACATCTATTTCCTGAGCAAATGCAAGAACCCCCCCCCCATCATCCCCAGAGGACTCACCATCTATAACCCTCTGACCACTACATACAGCTCCAAATCACCTTGAATGGTCTCTTGCAACATGTGTTAACTCCTTTTGCTCAACAGTCTGTTCCATCTTGTTTTTAGCTGTGACACTCTGATTACCTTTCCCAAACCTGAAGAAGAGCTCTATGTAAGCTCAAAAGAATGTCAATTTCACCAACACAAGTTGGTCAATGAAACATATGACCTCACCCACCTTGTCTGAGTAAATGAAAGGCTAATAAAAAAGATGAAGGTAAGAGGGATCAAAAAGAAAAATCAATAGGAACTCAGAGGAATATGTTTGACCACAACATGATCAAATAATAACCAAGCACAGAAACACCACAAATGCATAACCGAGTTTGACAAAAAGCCAAGCACTGGACTGGGACTCAGGAGATAAAGGCTCAATTGCTGGCTTTGCCGCAGAATTCCTGCTAGGATGATGGAGACATTTTTAATAGCTCCGTGCCTCAGTTTCCCATCTGTAAAATGGGGATCATAATATTTCCCTTCTCTTACCCTCAGTTTGTCTTATTTATGTATATTATAAGCCCACAAGACAGGGAGTGTCTATTATTTTTTATTATTATTACTATTTATTAATATTTGTATTGCAATAGCACCTTGGATTCCTCAGTCATTGACCAGGACCCCCTGGTGCTAGGTGCTGTACAAATACAGAACAAAAAGATGCCCCCACCCCAAACAGCTTACAAACAAAGTATAAGACATGAGGCAAAAGGTGACTAGACAGACAGGCGGGGGAATACAAGGAAACAATAAGACAATATTGATCAGTGTGATGGGCAGTGGTGTCAGAACCCCGCCTTTGGTGTCCTACAATATGTTTGTATAATGCCTAGCACAATGGAGTCTCAGGCAAGTCCTTCAAGGTACCAGTCTAATACAAATAAATGATCATGATTTCTGTCGCCCAGGTTTCTGATCTCTGTATTGTAGACCTCCTGGCTGGGATTTTCAAAGGAGTTCATGGGAATTAGATCCAGATTTTAAAAAACATTCAGGTGGTGCCATTCAGCACCTAAGTGACTTAGGACCCTAAGTCTCATTTTCCAAAATGACTAAGGCACTTAGGGCTCAGATCCTCAAAGGTATTTCACAACTCCTTGTGAAAAGTATTTCAATGGAAGTTAGGAGCCCAAATACCTTTGAAGAACTGGGCTTTAGGAGCCTGACACTCAATGAAAGCCAATATGACTTATGCTCTTCAGTCAGTTAAGCGTTGCAGAGTTAAGTGGAGCAACGCCCAAACACCTTTAACAATCTAGTCTTATCCATATGCCACTTGTTTGCAGTGATGTTGTAGCTGTGTTGGTCCCAAGGTACTAGAAGAGCTCTTTGTAGCTTGAAAGCTGGTCTCTTTCGCCAGCAGAAGATGGCCCAATAAAAGATATGAACTCACCCATATGCCACTGAAATTAAGTGGCAGTTGGGTGCCTAATTCCCTTAGGCTCCTTGGAAAAGCCCATACTCTTGTAAAACTTCAGCAAACTTTGCTATGCCTGAGGACAGGTTGGGTAACGGTCAGTTTCCCCATCAATCTCAAACTGCAGCAACGTTGAGTCATGTCTTTTCTCACACAGTGTTGCTCCCAGGAGAAGTCCTAATTAAAACAGGTTGATAAACTTGAGTGACACTTTTGAGGCTGCATGTTTTTGAATAGACCATGACTTGATTCAACAATATGAGACAAAAAGCTCTAAATGCACTTTTCATCAGAGATATTTTTCCCTCCTTGTGCTGCAGCTGACAGAACTCTTTTGGCTTTATTCATAGCAGGCAAGTAGTCTATGGGTTTTAAGTAATGGTTTTTTAAATTTTAGGTCAGTGACAAAAGTGCAAAAATGGCCTTCTGTGTCTCAAGGAAGAGATCATCTGCCCTTGCTAAGGGCATCGAAAATGGAATAGGTATGAGTCAGAGGCAGTCAGTTGCCTACACGTGACGCAGTAGATCATAAAAGAGGGGGGAGAAATGAAAGCCAAAAATAGTTTTATGGAAAGAGGAAAAACTGCACTGGAAAGAAATTGTTAAAAAAAGAAGGTTGTGAAGTCAGGGCCAGATTATTGTTATTATTTATAATAGAGAAACAGTTAATCACCCAAATTAAGATTGGAGCAGCACTGTACCAACATGTAATTGGAGACAGTGCCTGCCCCAAGTAGCTTACAGACAAGGGGCATCAGAGGCACAGAGAGAGATTAAGGGATTTACCCAAAGTCACACAATGGGTCAGGGGCTGAACCAGGAATAGAACCTACAGCAGCTTCTGACGCAATGCCTGACCTGGCTACAGAACCATGCTCCAGGTCTGGGGCTGCATTCCTTGCACACCCAAATCCTCTATGACTTCAGTGGGAGTTTTGCTTGACTAGCCAACTTGGGCAGGAGGACATTTTGGTTAAGACACTGGACCGGGACTGAGGAGACCTGAGTTCAATTCACAGCTCTGCCACGGACTCCTGATGTAACCCTGGAAAAGTCACTTAATCTCTCTGGGCCTCATTTCCCTGTAATAATGCTGCTTTACCTTGAGGTGCTCAGAATCTACAGTGTTGGGGGCTCTGTATGTACGTTTAGTTGGAGAGCATAATTAGACTCAAAGAAGGCAAAGACTATTTTAAGAGGAGTTTTAGGGTTACAGTTACCTTGACTGGGACAAACTAGCGCAGCAGATTTCTGAGCTTGTTGCTGTATTTAGAAGAGAAACACAAGTTTTAAAGCATTTTGCTAACCACTAGGTCACAACTAAACAGGTGCTTCTTCTAACAAAAAAGAGATCTGCTGGGAGTTGATTTGCCGAAACGGATAAATGTAGCAGCTCGCCATAGAAGGGTAGGGGGGATGATTTTTCCTAATAAAACCTATTCAGTCCTGACACAGATTACATTCCTTTTTAAAGTAACAAGAGTGATAAAGTATCTTAGTATAAAATCAATAGCAAGCAGTTTAGCACTCTCTGAAGTATTACGGCAGGGTTTCTCCTTTGAGTCTCCACACTGCCGAGATCAAATGAGGTGCTACCAGCTCACAGGGGGGTTTCACTCTCTTCCTGACACAGACTAGTTAAAAATTCATCTAAAACTGTCTTCCTACCCCTGCTCACGCCCCAAGCACACTCAAAGTACCTAGGAACTACCACCCCGTATCTGACTGTTAGTCCATCTAGCCCACTATTCAGTTTCCCCGCACAGAGGTTAGTTCTAGCGGCTTCAGAAGAAGAGGCAAGAGATCCTGCTGTGGACTGTTTTAGAATAACCTGTCCACAGCTTCTTCCTAAGCCCCTCAGGTAGAGTTTGACATGCCCTGAAGCATGAGGCTCTCTCTTCTAAAATGCAGTGTGTACTTACCCATGCACATGTGTAAGCTTTCCCCATCCCTTCTAATATGCCCCAAAATAAAAACAAGATGACATCACTGAACTCTCCCCCATGGTCCCATCCACCCACCTTAAAAAGTCTCCTGCATAGTTCAGAAAGCTGTTCTATTCAGCAAGAAACTCTGAGCTGTCAACACTTTCTTATCAATCCCTGCACCGCTGGGGAAAGCTCAAGATAAATCCGACCAGCTGTGAGCTGCCAGAGCACGGCCTAGACTCAAAAGTGTGATTCCCTGGCTGCCGGTACAAATAATCTACCGTCCTTAATTGATAGTGCTGACCATCAGCTGGGACATCTCCACAGTGAAGCTCCAGCCTCTATTAAAAGAAAAGGACCTGGACTGCAATCTAGCTCCTCAGCTAACTCAGGTGAAAGAAAATAAGTTACTTTCGAAGGAAGCTGGAAGATGCTGAGAATCCAGGAGGAAATTTTAGTATGAGCAGCAGGGCTCACGTCTGGGAGGGGTGAAAGTGTCAATTAGATGGTTATATTGCTAGTGAATTTCTTCTTCCCGGTTATCTGAAGGTCTGACAATCCCACTGCATTGGGTCATGGGGGAAATGCCTGCCAATGAAAACCAGTGGGGCCCAAGCCAGCTGATACTCTGGCATCACAAAGATCTTTGATCCGAGAGGCAACGTTACATGTGATAGTGTAGGAGGCAAAGAAGGTGTCTGAGATTGTCTGCAAGGGCAAGGACCATACAAAGAGGCAAATAGTTTTATATACATCCACATATGCAGCCTCTGATCCCCCGGCAGTGGGTCTTTGCCAAAGCAGGAGCAGAGATGGCAAAGGACGTCTGATCCTGCCAGGATGGGGGATCTGGAATGATGGGTGTATGTTAATAATGCTGCTTTACTACTATCACAGCTTTCATTCAGGGGTCTCTAAGAACTGCACAGCCATTCACGAACGAAGGCTCACACCATCCCAGCGGGATTGGCAAGTGTCGTCCTCCCCACTGTACAGGCAGGTATTGGTAAAGGGAGGCGTATAGTGGGTAAATGCCTTTTTGTGGTCATGTGTTGAGTCAGTGGCAAAGCCAGGAATAGATGGAGAGAATCTGAATCCTCGTCCCCTGCTCTAACCACCAGGTAAAAACGACACCATCAAGCTCTCCCTCCGGTCCACACTCTTGTCCAGCAGACACAAAGAAGTGGAATTGGCTCTGGTTTTCAGAACTCTCAGGCACTTCAGCCTTCAGAAAACGAGAGTAACAGTTCCGTGGAGCTCCTGAGCTCCATGGAAATGACTCTCAGCTCTCCAGGAGTGAAGCTGCAGCAGAGGCACCTTTGCTGCAGAGCAGAGGAGTCACCAGAGATCAGGAGTTCTTCTGGCTTCAGCCCCACTGTTTCCCTTCTATGGAGGTTAGGAGCATTGTGGAGTCAGTGTAAGTCTGAGGGATGCTTCAGTTAGGTTGGAATTTCAGTTAAACCCGAGTTTATAAGAGTCTGTAGTTACCAGGAGTCTCTTACAATCCATCATGCTTAAAGAGGATCATTTCCAATGCTACATCACTTGAACTCACACAGTGTTCTAGGCAGGCGCACCATGTGCTGATGCTTTCCTGGGACAGGCTTGTGGGCAGAGATGCGGACTGAAATTAATACCCGTGGGATCTCTCTTGGACCTAATCATGAGTCGCATAGAAACCTGGAAGCCAATTATTTCAGGGCTTGTATTCAAAGCTCTAATTGGCCCTGGTCCACTTTGGAAAGTACTATATAGTAGTTCCAAAGTTCTGTGTGTATTTGTGTGTGTGTTCGCACACGCTCCCTTCAAAAACCCTATGGAAAGAGAAAGTTAGTTTCCTCTTAGTCTCTTTATAAATCAACTGATTAAGGAAATGAAAGAAAGACATTTAAAACACCATATCTTATGCACTATATATTACATTCCCAGATAAGTGGTGGGTATTTTAATATGGTAGCTACAGCTTCTAGCAGATATCCTGACAAGAAAAAAAATGAGTCACTGCTATGGGTAAAGTTCAAGCATTAAAGTGTTTGCAGCTTAGACTATGCAAATCTATTAAACAGTTCTTCAGCATGATAGGAGGAAAGAAAACGATTCCCTATCTCCTCTCCACCCTGTGCTTAGTAGAGGATCATCAGCCTCTAGTAGTGGATCTGAGTATAGATACATATAGGCCATCTGCTCGGCAATCTGCAGTTTACCTGGAGATCAATATTAGTAGGCAGGAAGCTAAACAGAAGAACACTGCAGCTTGGGCAAAGGATTTTACAGCACATCAGGCTGCTTTGTGGTTTTTCCTAATTTCCTCTTCCTTCAGCCCACTTCAGCGACTTGCACTGGCGGTGGAGAATTCTGCTTCCTAGGAGAGTACTGCTCCCCAGCAGTGTCTCTGCTGTCCCACAGCTACAGCTTGTGCTGAGTAGCATTTCTGCTACCTTCCTTTCTTCTGAGAATTGCACAGGCTTAGAATCAGATGTGATATATGTGGGAACAGAAGAAGTATTGTAAGTTATACCTCGGTATGTAGGTGTTGAGAACGTGGGAGAGATCAGTATTATTTCCTATTACTATTATATGTACCTCAGTTTATCTTTTTGATATTATTTTGACTACATGGAGTTAAATCAAAAGCAGCTGTTCAGAAGAACAAAGAGGAAATAAAACAATGGCCAGAGAATAAGACACCTCTGGGTTAGCAACTTCAAGGGAGTTAAGAGAACAATGGCTTGGTCATTAATTGTGGGAGCTGCTATTCCCATCACTATCACCATGGCAAATTCCAAAGGGATGTGGCCTCCTTGCAGATTGAGCTCCATCCTGATCAATCTCTGGGTGGCCTGGCTGGAGGCCATTCAGCAGGCTCTAAGGGGACTTTGTGACATGAAGCTTACCCTGAAGCTGCACATTTATAGAACCATGACTCTACTAATTCTATTGTACAGCGGTGAAACATGGGCACTAAGAAGGTTTGAAAACACCAAACTGATGTTTTCAATTCTCATTGTCAGGTGCTCCATATTAAGTGGCAGGACAAGATCAGAAATGAGGATATTCAAAGCCAAACCCAGCAACCACCTCCATCAGCAGCTCGGTTTTGCTACCTTGCTTGGCACGGACATGTTATCAGAATGGGAGATGCTATTTCCAGGCGTCAGCCTAAGTTACACAGTTAATTTGCCAAGGCTGCGGGCCTAAAATCTAAAGGACACTAAACAGGTAAAAAAACTTTCTCTTTACAGAAGCAGGGGGCTGTTCACAGGCAGCCGGCCAATTGAGATGCAGGCCCTGAGGGATGGGTCTGAGGCAGCTAGGCTTGGGGAAAATGAAATGCATGGTTAACACGGTTTGAACACAGAGCTCCAGTCTAAGAGTGGTCGAACCTTGGAGTTCCACCTTTGGGAGAGGAGAAGGTGCGCTTGAGAAGGATTGCAAAAGGGTCTCAGACATCGCTCGCCCTGTAACCATAACAGGTATTCAAGGGCAGTACAAGCTTCACCCAATACGGCTCCTACTGTCTGCCTCTACTATGGAGAGAAACACAAGGGGCAACAGGGGAGTCCAGCTTCCTTGGCCCATACAGTCCTTGGCTTCCCTGCTGAATACCAGTGAGGCTGCCAGTTCTGATGTGGTTTCTGTGATGGGAATGCCTGTCAACTGGACTGAAACCACTGACTTGTGAGATGGTTTTGGCCCTAGTCTCTTACTGGTGTGGACAGGATTTGAACCAGTAACAGAGGCTTTCCTGCTGTGCATTATTTGCTGCTCTTTCCTCTGCGCTCATGTCACAAGCAAGGAGGTAAAGCCGGGAAAAGCCTGAGCATCAGATAGCAGCAGCCATGGAATAAATGAATTGAACTATGCTCACACTGAGAAATGGGGAAATTCTCAGGAATCCATGAATCTGGCAACAGATCCTCTAAGCTTGCAGGTTTGCTTAGTAGAAAAGATTTCTTCTCTTCTACTGCAAAGCATGGAATAAAATATGCATCCCTTGTTTCCTGCAAACTGATAGACATGTCCCTTTGATTTTAAAAATTATTTGCATAATGAAAATATTCGGGGAAAGCTTTATTCTCCCTTAGAGTTGCTTAATTCACCTTGGGCTGCCAATGTCCCAGAACCAATTCTGGAAATAGCACCTTTTCCCCTTGGATACCTAGTCCCTGGGGCCAGGGAATCCACAATCATGGCCTCTATGCACAAAATGGTAAAAGTGACTGTTACAGATTCAGTAGCTGCTTGGTTATTTGTCTTTATTTTGAATAATTACTGCTTCATAAGTCACAATTAATCCATCTATCTCAAAGATTGTGATTTATGGTTCAGGCACTAACAATGCCAAAGCAGTGTGATCGATGGTCTCCGTGCTAACAGCCTAAAGTCTCCCACGCTGACATAAGTGAGAATAAGGTCAGGCAGCCGGCTACAAAATGCAGAGGAACCAACATGATGTACAATGCAGACCAAAGCAACAACATCCTATTCTCCATTCCAGCACAAATAGAATAATCTAATTTTCCTCATTGCAATTGTAGCTGTGTCTTTCTGTAGAATCTTAAAGCATTTTAGGACCTATTGATAAACCTCACAACGTCCCTCAGGGAGACACCACCACCAGATTGATAAACTGAGGCTCAGTGAGGTTAAGGGTCTGATTCTCATTTCACAAAGGCCCATTGACATGAGTCTGGCAGGGTAATGCAGCCTCACAGTAGCTGTGAAGCAGTTTTAGTGTAATTGAGCATCAGGCTCTGGGTCACTGACCTAGAGAAATGTAAATGGAGCCAGGAATAGAATTCTAGAATCCCGACACTTTGTCCACTCACCTACCCAACTAGATGATCCATCCTCACAGAGCTGGGGAGAGAACTCAGGAATAGAGGTGGGCAAAAAGCAGATTCTTCGGTTCACTGGCCATTTTAAAATGTCAAAAAGAATTGTTTTGGATCAGACAAAATGTTTCATATCAATGTTGACCATTTTAAAATGTTTTTGAATGTTTAAGAATAAAATTAAAGGCATTTTTTAAAGGAAAAGTCATCTGAGACCAGAAAATCAAAACATCTTGATCTCTAAATGTCCAAAGACAATGTTTCCTTTTTTTGCAAATTGCTGTTGTTTCCGAAATGAACAATTCAATGAAATCAACATCTTTGCAAAATGTTTTTGGTGTTGCCAAATGTGCATTTTTCACTGAAAAGGAGTTTTGGCCAAAAAATTCACCCAGGTCTACTCAGGAATCATGATTCCTAGTCCCCTGATCTAAATACTAAGGTGGATAAGAAGCTGTCTAGATTGTCAGGCTCAACGGGTAGTGATCAACAGCTCGATGTCTAGTTGGCAGCTGGTATCAAGCAGAGTGCCTCAGGCGTTGGTCCTGGGGCCGGTTTCATTCAACATCTTTATCAATGATCTGGAAGCTGGGATTAATTGTACCCTCAGCAAGTTCGTGGATGACACTAAATTGGGAGGGAGAGGTAGATACGCTGGAGGGTAGGGAAAGGGTCCAGAGTGACCTAGACAAATAGGAGGATTGGGCCAAAAGAAATCTGACGAGGTTCAACAAGGACAAGTACAGAGTCCTGCATTTAGGAAGGAAGAATCCCATGCATCGCTACAGGCTGGGGACCGAGTGGCTAGGCAGCAGTTCTGCAGAAAAGGACCTGGGGATTACAGTGGACGAGAAGCTGGATACGAGTGAGTGTGCCCACGTTGCCAAGAAGGCCAACAGCATATTGGGCTGCATTAGTAGGAGCATTGCCAGCAGATTGAGGGAAGTGATTATTCACCTCTATTCAGCACTGGTGAGGCCACACCTGGAGTATTACATCCAGTTTTGGTCCCCGCACTACAAGAAGGATGTGGACAAATTGGAGAGAGTCCAGCTGAGTTATTTAGTCTGCAGAAGAGAGGAACGAGGGGGGATTTGATAGCAGCCTTCAACTACCTGAAAGGGGTTCCAAAGAGGATGGAGCTCGGCTGTTCTCAGTGGTGTCAGACGACAGAACAAGGAGCAATGGTCTCAAGTTGCAGTGGGGGAGGTCTAGGTTGGATATTAGGAAACATTATTTCACGAGGAGGGTGGTAAAGCACCGGAATGGTTTACCTAGGGAGGTGGTGGAATCTCCATCCTTAGAGGTTTTTAAGGCCTGGCTTGACAAAGCCCTGGCTGGGATGATTTAGTTGTTGTTGGTCCTGCTTTGAGCAGGGGATTGGACTAGATACCTCCTGAGGTGTCTTCCAACCCTAAGATTCTATGACTCTATACTAGACTATGCTTTCCCTTCCTCTCATAACTAGCCTCCTAATTTATAAATGATGTTTTTCAAAAGTAAATATTGAAAAAATATACACAAGTAAAAATATAACAAACCCCCAAACCCCTATGATTGATCCTTTTAGTGACATGAACCTGAAACAACACAGCTGGATGAATTCCTTTAGAAGAATATAAATAGATTATTAAACTTTAGTACATACAAGCAGCTCTTTGAGTAACAACACAATAATAAATAACAAAAGGTCCTCCAGGCAGGACTCAAGGAAGCTTGGAAGGGTTATTGGGATTTCAAGGAAGTACTCCTTATAAAATCTACCAAGAGCCAATAAACAGGGCAGGATCATTGCCAAGGGATGGTTGTTTGCTTCGACACCCGCAGATTAGCTCTCAGTCAGCTGAAATATGAATGAGTTTTGCCAGTTGCTTTTTAAAAATTTAAAGCTATTTAAATGTATTTAATGTTTCCTGTCCCACTATCTTATGGCGCGTACTGGGGTATTGTGTTTATTCCACAGATGTTAATGACTTCATAACGCAGTGCTCAGTGCTTTAGGGCAATTTTTGTATTATTAAGGTTTCCTCAGATGCATAAAATGTAAAGGCTCAAAAGGTAACAGTTGCACAATTAAAAAAATATTTTTTTTCACTTCCAGAGAAAGGGAAATGTAGAGGGGGTTTAAAGAGAGAAACCTGTAGGTTTATAACTGAGGGTGATTAGGAGGGGGTTGTGATCAGTGTACATACCATGCCATACCCCATTAAAAAAAAATCAAGACATCAAGATGGAATTCAGATGGGAATTTAATTTTATGTTCCTCTGAGTTGTCTTAACCCTTTGTGGGTGTTTATGTTATTAATAACAGGCAGTTCAGAGATAGACAATGAGAATGACAAGAGGCATGCAGAGACTCCCCATATGAAAAGATTCAGACAATTTACTTCGTACAAGAGAAAAATAAGAGGGGATTTAACAGAGGTATAGAAAATAAATTGTCTGAAGCAAGCGGCTCAGGCCCTTCTGTTCATTCTTTACCACAGTACAAGGATAAGGAGACGTGAAATGAAACTTTTGGTTTTGCTTTGGTTCATGTGGATTCATAGCCCCTAAATTTTACATTAAGGTTTGGGGTTAAGAAAGTGAAACAGTCAAAACTTCAGAGCCACGTGTGACTTTGGATTGAATTCATGAAAAACCAGAGAGTTTTGCATGGCTTGTATCTGCAACCATAAATCAGTTAGATTTGCCTGACGCAACACAAACAAAATTGATTACAAACAGATCACAACCAAACGGATCACAAACCTGGTCGGAGTACTGCATTTTCCCCAATATTTCATAATTTTCTCTTCTAAATAAATTTGTGCTGAGCTGTTGTAAAGATCAGCAATGTACATGACTTCCTGATGAACTAGGATAATGAACAATCTGTTTGCTGTATGTAACAAGTGAAAGTGCTGATTTCACCTTGTTTACAGGTATCCAACAATATCTGCTAGTGCTTACAAAATCTGTATCCAGCGGTAGTTTTGTAACCAGGTGCTTATAAGCAACCTGAATCCAAATGAGTTCAAGTGTAATTGGGCTTGCACAAATCATGCTTTGTGCCAATGGAGGATGTGAATATCAGAGAGAATTTTTACTGCTGACTATGTGTCTTGTCTCAGATGCTTGGCTATCATAGGTTTAGAAAGCATCATTCATTTAATTAAAGTGTTTTGTAATAAATGTAATAATGGGAGATATACCAATCTCCTAGAACTGGAAGGGACCTCAAAAGGTCATCAAGTCCAGCCCCCTGCCTTCACTAGCAGGACCAAGTACTGATTTTTGCCCCAGATCCCTACGTGGCCCCCTCAAGCATTGAGCTCTCAACCCTGGGTTTAGCAGGCCAATAGCTCAAACCACTGAGCTATCTCTCCCCCCATTTTACAGAATGGATGTAAGTGCTGGTGAAAGGTGTCTGGTTGGCAGGCCTAGAGAATATGCCCTCAAGTTCCCCATGGAACAGGTACAGCCCAACTGCTCGAAAACCTACCCAGCTCCTTCCCCCATGTTGACTCGGAGGGAGCAGCACTAAGATGGGACGATAGTTCTGTGGCTCAGTCAGTCTTGGCTTAGTACCATAGTCAGGCAGCGATTGTCAGCAACTGGGACATGGACACTAAAGCTCTGTCTACACTACACAACTTTTAGCAACATGGCTGCGTTGCCACAGCTGTGCTGCTACAAGTCATGCTGTGAAGCCACTGGTTGTCGGCTCTCCTGCCAACAAAAAATTCTACCCCTAACGAGCAGCGTTCGCGTTGTCGACAGGAGAGCGCTCCTGCCAGCAACGTGTTGTTCACACTGGCACTTCTCGCGGCAAAGCTTTTGTCTTTTGGGGGTGGGGTTTAACACCGCTGAAAAACAAAAGTTTTGTCAGTGTAGACATGGCCTAAGAGTGGGACTCGGGGCCTGTAAGTTGTCAGAGGCCTATATAGTTTCAAGAGTGATTAGTAAGTGCCTCTGTTTGGTGCTCAGCTACAGACTCCTGAAAAGGGGCCTGATTCTCCGACACACTGAGGTGCAGATTTTTGACTGTCTGTGGGATTTGGGCTCCTAAGTGCCTAAATCTCTTCTGAGAATGAAACTTCAGACTCCCAAATCAATTAGCTGTTGCAATGCTGGGCACAGCGAAGCCTAAATACCTTTAGAAATCTGGGCCTGAGCGCCCGTCCCCTGGACCATTTAAGGTGCTTCAAGCTGGGCATTCCAAAATTGAGGCATCTCAAATCACATGGACTCTTTTCCCTCTTATGTCTGCTTTCTCTGTGCTGGGACAGAGCCTGGTGATTTGCCTCCTCCCATATCTTCAGGGAGAGACAGCTGTGTCCTGGACACTTTAGGAGAGATCTGCTGGGGCCATTTCCAGCAGTGACCTGCTGGCCAACTCTCTTCAATCATTAGTCTGAGGGACAGCAAGCTGAGGCTTCCAAATACCTGGAGTATAACCAGGGAACTGAGTCCTAGGCTAGAGCATTATGGGGCGTTATACACGCTGCATGCCCAGTGCTATACGAAGGGCCAACACGAGCATGGAGCCTGACGTAAGACCTCAGAACAGTTGGCTGAAGTTCATTCAGTGAAGACACATGGTTAATCCTAATGATTAATAAGCCGCACGAGTCCAATTTAAGATTAAAATTTGCCTTCATTTGCAATGACCTAATTAGCAGTTACCCTAATTTCACATGTACCAAGTTGCATTTTTTTTAAATAAACGTGATATCTTCTGAGAAAAAATAGCATGAATTTACTTTAGGGTATTGTATATAAAAATTCTTTATTATCCTGTTGCTAGAATGTATGTCTAGATACTTTTAATGAAAATTTTCATTTTTGCTCATTTGCAATTTCTTTTAATTCTAGGGCAGAAATCAAACCAGAAGCAGGCCTCAAAACAGCACGTTCCACTATCTGGGAGGGAAAAGGACATAACCCCCAAACCCTTCAATATATAGGCTTGGTTTTGAATAAAGAAAGAGCCTCTGAAGTGTCAGATCCTCCTATCACTCTAATAATTAAGGCCACCATGACATTAAAGACAAGCAGGGAAATTGATGCAAATCACAGATTGTAATCTGAATCCAAACCCTGCAGCTTTAAAGAGAGAAAGAAAAAAGAGCAGCTCTTCAGCAACCACCAGAAATCTTATGCAAATCCACCTCAGATGATTTGTTCTTGTAAAGATGTGAAACCCGACTGAATTTTGAAAGTTACTGTATGTAGCAGGTTGGTGGAATAGACTTTCACATCCAGGCAATTCACTAGGGAAAGCCTACAGGAGATGAACCGGAGGGTATGTGACAGTTGTGGATATAGAAGGAATAAATAAATATTCCTTCTATACACACACTGCCATACTCAAAGCAGGTGCAAGCAAGGAGGAACAGTGGGGGGAAATCCTGGCCTCGCTGAAGTCAATGGGGTTTTTGCCACTGATGTCAATGGGACCAGGAGCTCACTCTGTGAGTTTAAGGTTGGGATTTTCAAAGGGAGTTAAGCACCTAACTCCATTATGCATTTTTAAAAGATCACAGCCTTAAATCTTCTATATGTGCTGGAATGTGGCTGTGAATGGATGTGATGATGTCACTTTTTGGGGTAGAAGGGACTGTTTCCCAAGATAAAGTGTATTTAAAACAATGTTCCTTATCTGCTGTTAACAGATTTAGATTAATACAAGGGAAAGATCTGTATAATTTTGAAACTTGCACCTTGTTAAGCTTGAACTAAACTGATATGTTTATAGCAAAGCTGAATAAATACTGCCAAAAAAAAGTCTGACTATTCATTAGAACTCATAAGGAAATTTGCCCTCGTCATATTTACATCTCTCTTGTGTTCGTTTCCTGTGCAAAGGAGTTTTACATGAACATTCACAGAAAGTGAATTTGAAGCTTGAAGACTCACGGGAAATGAATTTTTAATTCACTCTCTGTGTGCGTTCACCCAGGAAAGCTGATTACAATTATTTATTACACTTAAACGTTTATTTGCAGTAGCACCTATAGCCAACAAGGCTGACGTTCCCCTGGGATGGACACTGTACACACCTTGCAAACGCCAGCCTCAAAGAGTTTACAAGAGGTACGCTACTCCACTAGGAAGAGATGCAACAACCATGTGACGCAGGCAACCAATTTCAACTAAGCAACACAGCTTGAATGGGAGATTTCAAACACTGAGCTGCAGAGTTAACAACACTGGGGAGAACATTTTCCAAATAATTGTGCATAATGAATCAATCAGAGAACGTCAGAATCTGTTCACGGACATTCTGTGAGGGGAGACAAAGGCAACAGTTTTCAACCTGATTGGTTCAGAATGATTTGCTCGGGTTGCTGTGTAGAATGACTCAGTTCTTGGTTGTCATGCACTAGTGTAGAGCTTCGGCATTTGGGGTGCAAATACTCTCGTGTGTGCCCGTGAGATGTTTAAATTAAAACGATCAGTTTTCGGTGATGACAAAAATCACCAAAACTTTTTTCTTTTATTATTAATATTGTGCCAAATGCCACAGTCCTCACTCAGGCGAAACGCCCAGTGAAGCCACTAAAGCTTTTGCCTGAGTAAGGCTGAATCAGAATTGACTAAGGGCTCCAGGGTGTTGGAGCACCAGATTGCACAAGATGATTTTATATTTTCTCCTCCCCTTTCATTCTCCCTATTTGTATCTATAAGTGCTGCATAAGCACAAACACTGCCAAACACAACAGCAGTCACTCCTACAGCAGATTGCGGATGGGACACCGATGACCCTACAGCACAAAGCGTGTATGGGACACGACGGAGTCAATATTGCCCCGTGTACTAAAGGCTTTGGCATGAGCAGATTATGAAAAGGCAGCGCTGGTCATCCATTAACCCCAGTAATTCCTATGCCCCTCCCATTGCAGAAAGGCTGTCTCTTGCTGGTGAAAATGGTGAATATTCAGACATGGGATGTATCCTTGTGGTCTGAAAGGAAATCCTTATCCTTCCCTTTCTGCATTTACTGGCTAGAAGCTGCTTCCATTCCCCTCCCTGTTTCCCATCACAGCCCCAAGTTCTGCAACTCTACCAGGCAGGTTGGCTCAAATCATCTGCATTTGAGGGAGTTCAAAGCAAGGGCTGGTACTGTTTAAAATAGGAGACTTAACAGGCAGTTTTGCAGAAAGAGCTCTGATGAGGCTTTTCTCGTACCCTTTTCCATTTCACGCTATCCATCACAACCCTTTCCAAGCTTCTAGTGTAAAACAAGTGCAGTTGCCACAGCCACATTCCGGCTTTTCTGCCGAGTGCTGTGACTCAGAAATCAGCCTCTCCATTCACTCAGTTATTCTTGAAACAAACACATGTTGTTGCCCTGACAACTGTCATAGCCCAGCACCTGAGCTGTGTCGGAGATCCAGGAGCATTTCCGTACAAAAATATGAAAACATCAATACTATGCTTTCAACATCTTCACTGGAAAGAGGTTCTACTGGGAGCATGTTTTTCACCCAATCTTAATAATAAACCGAGCCACTGGATTTTTTTTCTTTCCTTTGTCTCCCTGCCTGGCTCAGCACAGCATGCAATTGGGGAGCAGGTTTTTCATAATTAGGGAGAAATAGATGATCATTCAAATCCCTGTTGGAAGTGGCTGGTGAACACAAAGAACTGAAACTGTGACTTAGAAGAGGATAACAGGTGTTCAGGAAGGATGCAACAGGCACATACACTTGCATTAGCTCATTTACTTAGGTCATTTCCTTATATCATATGCTCTCCTTGGGCCAATTTCACACCGGACACAAGGGGATGCAGTTCCACCAATTGGAATTTCACCTGTTTATTGCCAGGTCTGAATTCGACCTAGTCCCTGATGTGCATGAATGTGGGAGCTATAGAGAGGAAGCAATATCTTATATTTAACACACAAAAATGGGGGTCTGGAAAACTGGTTTCTATTCTTGGCTCTTCCACAGGCTTCTTGCAGGACCTTAAGCAAGTAATTTAGCCTCTCTATGGCTCAGTTTCCCTATCTGTTAAATGGGGAGCTGAACTGAGCTTCATAAAGTGCTTCAAGATCCATGGATGGCAGATGCTAGGATTATTTGAAATAATTCACCTGGTTTTCCAAAGTCTGTCTTGTATTCCTCCTCATGGTTTTAACTTTTATCTTTTGGTTTATTTCTGTCTTAATATGAGAGTTTTATTGGGTTGTATAAATGGCTGTAACTTCAAATTACCATTGTTTCACTCATGTTACAATTATGTCAATATGGCATTTCCAACACAGCAGGTTACAATGATTCCAGTATTCCTCCATATAAATACTAGGCATTATTGACAGGAGAATCACATACCATGATTAATTAAAGACGACTGTAAGTTGTACGAATGATGTTAGTAACAAAATCAGATACAATATTTCATGGCTGGTGGGTCTTGTCAACATTCTCAGAGTCCAACTGATTGCCATATTTGGGGTCAGAAAGGAATTTTCCCCCAGATTAGATAGACAGAGACCCTGGGTTTCTTTTTTTGCCTTTTTCTGCAGCATGGGCCATGGGTCACTTGCAGGTTTAAACTGGAGTAAATGGTGGAGTCTCTGTAACTTGAAGTCTTTAACTCATGATTTGAAGACTTCAGTAACTCAGCCAGAGGTTAGGGGTCTATTACAGGACTGGATGGGTGAGGTTCTCTCAGGAGGTCAGACTAGATGATTATGACGGTCCCTCCTAGTCTTAACGTCTATGAGACCTCCTCAGACTGTAAACCGTGAAGGTGATGTTGGCATCACAAGTGAAAACAATAGCCATTATATATAATGGACAGAAGAGTCAGGAGCTGGTCAGTGAGTAAGGAGCTGGCCTGGGACCTACAAAAGAGGGGCCCATTTCCCACCAGCTTCCCACTCCATCTCTTTTTGCCCACAGTGGCAGAAGGCATTATTGTGGCATGAGAATGAATATAGGGAAAGGCTCAGAAGGTCATAAACTCACTACACAATGGATCTCCAGGGTGGTTACCATAGGGAAATGAAAGCACAAAATTGGCAGAAAATGTTTATTCCAGGACAATATGTTGTAGCTTCCGAGACCAGAAGCTTCCATGGGAAGCCAAACTTTTCTTTTATGGCTTGAACTGGTTCAACACATGGCTTCTATGCATGAGAAAATGAAAGACACTAAACTGCACAACAACAACAAAAAATTAAAGTCAGCCCAAAGAATGTTCTCCTAATTGTACCAACCTGCTACATATAAACCCTGAGATTCTATGATTCTATGATCTGCATGGCACAGTATGTCATTTTTCTTAAGGCATATGTAAAACATCTGTAGAGAGAAAAGGTGGGTGAGGTAATATCTTTAACTCGACCAACTTCTGTTGGTGAAAGAGACAAGCTTTTGAGCTACACTGAGCTCTTCTTCAGCTCTGTGTAAGCTTGAAAGCGTGTCTCATAGACTCATAGACTTTTAGGTCAGAAGGGATCATTATGATCATCTAGTCTGACCTCCAGGCAATGGAGGCCACAGAATCTCACCCACCCACTCCTATAACAAACCCCTAACCTATATCTGAGTTATTGAAGTCCTCAAATCGTGGTTTAAAGACTTCAAGGTGCAGAGAATCCTCCAGCAAGTGACCCGTGCCCCACGCTGCAGAGGAAGGCGAAAAACCTCCAGGGCCTCTGCCAATCTGCCCTGGAGGAAAATTCCTTCCCGACCCCAAATATGGCGATCAGCTAAACCCTGGTCTCTTTCACTAACAAAAGTTGGCCTGATAAAAGGTATTACCTCCCCCATCTTGTCTCTCAAATATCCTGGGACCGACATGGCTATGATAATGCTGCATGAAACTCCTGTAGATAGTGTCTTGTACTCCCTTCTAGTGACTAGTCCCACTACTGCTCTCAGCTAAGTGAGTTGCTTCTTTAACTCAAGCAGTGGAGGTCTGTGCTGCAGCATTATAGGTCCTGATGACCCATGTGAGGGGCTGTTATTAAGCTGGGAGCTGATCAGCTACAGGGCCAGAATTTAAATGAGTGTTGTTCTAGGATGGGTACAGCCAGGCAGCAAAGAGAGGGGAGACAACTGCCATTAATTTCAGGAGGAAATAGAACTGATCAACGTGCCTGAGGATTTGGTCCAATGAGTCTCAGTAATGGCACAGCTGGAGTGTGGGGATCTGGCATTTTGGACCCTGTCAAGGGATTTCCTCCAACCCTGATTCAATCCAATACAAAAAATAGAAAAGCATTTTCTGTCTCTCTCGCTGTCTGTCTTTTCCACCTCTGCAAAAATTGGACATAGCACAAAAACAGCATAAGGAGGCATTAACCGCATTTCCCAAGCAGAATAACCGAGTCGTTGTTATAAGATGAAAATAAATTCGTATCATGTGCCCTTTTGTACCACACTCCTTGTGGGCTGGAGAGAGATGTCTGATACTAACTGAACCCCTAGGATTCTCTTGAACAGATTAAAAAGCCATTTTTGTTAGAAATGATTTAGTGAAGCAGTCTACTGTCCAGCATGGATCCTGAGCATTTCAAAAAAGACTTCAGATTAGACTCACGCTAGCTAGAAAGGCTTGGAACTTAGCCTATCAAACAACAACAGAATATCACACCTTTCAACTGCAGGAAGGTTCTCAGGACTCACGGAGTAGCCAAGTGAGCATGACATATCACAGACGTGATCTCATGAGTGCTTTCTAATGACCTGATCCAGCAGAGAACAGCCCCCACTCTTAATTCCCATTACCTTCAATGGCACTTAAGCTCATACTTAAAGTCAGGCAAATGCTTCAGCACTTTGCTGAATAGGGATGGAGTCTATGGGACCAACCTGGGTCCCACTGAAGTCACTGGAAAGAATTTCGCCTACTCTAAGGTTTCATGCACATTCCTCCTGACACTTTTGTTACTGGCCACCAATTAGATGGACCAGTGCTCTGATCCAGCCTGGTGATTCCTACCATCCTCTGTTCCATGTAAGTTAGATTGGGTTCTATGTTGGAGACTGACTGTCACAGAGGAAAGAAAAAAAATCAGTATTGTCATCTTGCATGATTTTATTGCAAGTCTTATGCTATTTGGTGTTTACTTAAAGCCCCAGCTCCTGGGTGATGTGGAAATGTGAGAATCATCACGTTTATTAAAAATACAAACAAACAAGCTTCCCGCCCTGAGGACTGCAGAGAAAAGCTTGGCAAGATGAACCTTAGTGGCTAAAAAAAACCCAGCAGAGGGTAAATAAAAAGGAACCACCATTGATTAATTTTTAAATTCTCATGATTTTTCATCTCATGATCTTCTCGGGGCCTGACCTGATATTTTCAACATCTCAGGTGAATGGAAAAAGAGTTAAGGGGGAATTCCCCAGTCCTGGAAAGACTAAATTCTCAGTGGGTCCCCACCCCACTGGTACCCTTACTCACTGGCCAGTTCACATGATCTCCCAACCAGTGGGGATAAAGAGGACTCACTGAAGCCTTGAGAATTCCAACGTTACAGCGAAAGCATTTATTTATGCAAGAGGCATCTCAACCCACTAGCACATTATGAATCGCTCCTTAGAAGGGCTGAATGGCATCAGCCTCCCTCACTCTCGCTCTTTAATACATGACTGTGGAATCAGCTGGCTTTTGCTGCCAATGCTAACAAGGCCCAACTTTGTGGGATTATTTAATATTTATTCAAAATATTTGCTGCAGATATAATGACACAATCACTCAATCCAATAGCCTGACATGGTTACATAAGCATGCTTTCAAAAACAACAACAAAATCTACAGTGAGGGGAAAAAATATGTTGACAGCTAGAATAATTTATTCTATTGTGTACAGAGCCTGCCAATGCAGTTCAGACAAGCTTAGGGTAGATTTGCTAAGAGAATCTAGGTTGGAATTTACAAAGGAACCTAAGGGAATTAGATGCTCAGATTCCACTGAAATTCAGTGGGAGCTGGGCTCTTGAAAATCTCATCCTTACTTCTTTCACTTTCAGGTTTGTAACACTGTAAATCAACATATAGCAAAATAATATTTTTTCACGGAACCTTTTTTAAATGAAAACTGATCTTTTGAACATGATTATTATTTGTATTATTTATCATTTATTTATCTGAGCTGTGCTAGGTGCTGTACAAAACACAGAACAAAAAGACAGTCCCTGCCCCAAAGAGCTCACAATTTAAGTATAAGACAAGAGACAACAGATGGACAAAGAGAGATGGGAGAGGACAGGGAAACAATCTGACAATATTGATGGACGTGATGGGTTGTGATCTTGGCATACCAGCTGCCTAACTGTTGTCAAGTTGGAAAATTTAAGTTTCCATGAACACTTTTGTTACAGTTATTATTTTCTTTTTTTTTATGACAATGAATTTTCAGCTTGGATTATTCCATAAAAAAAAAATTAAAAAGTTTCATGAGAAATTTTGGAAAAATTAACTTTTTTGAAAATTCCAACAAAAATAATTGGCATTTTCTAACAAGCTCCACAAAATAACCTGTTGGCTTATACTTGGTTCCATTAACCAAAATCCTGCCTCAGACTCTCCAATTACTGCCAGCTGTACTGACACATATTGCTGAGGTGAACTGCATTCAGCCAATATGTTTGTCTCAGCTTCAGAGTATGCCTCTACTGCTTATGCCAATGGAATTTCATTAACTGACACTTCTCTGCTGGGGCAAAAGCTGCGAGAGTGCAACTCTTACGAAATCTCCTCTCACAACACAGCTGTGGCTTCAAAAGAAGAATGCAGCCTAGATTTTTCCTGTTTGCTTTCCACTGCACAAAACTGTACAAGTTATGCTTCTGTTACCAGTAATTTTAATTTCTTTTATAACTAGTTATAATTAAAGGGCCTTTTTAAAAATGATTTCTTTTGTGAAAACCTTTTGATTTTCTAAACTTTCTTTTTTCCTGTGGAGCATTTTCATTTGTTTGGTTTTGTTTTCAGTTTTTGGTCTTTTCTCTCTTTCCAATTGCCAGTTCATGTTGGTCGGCTCAAAATGTTTTACAAAATGTATGATTTTCAGTGTTGAAATAGAAATGTTTCGTTTCAGCAAATATACAGAGAAAGAGGGAAAAATGTCAATTAAAACTTTCCACAGAAGATCTGGAAAAATAAAAAAAATGTGGTGGATTTGAAAACAAGTAGAATGAAACCACGTTTGAAATGGTAATGATTTAAAACATTTGGGACAGTTCTACTATTAAAGGTTTATAGAAGTTGTACTAATTATAATAGTGCAATAGTAAATTTCAGGCAATTCTAGTATTTAGTAAATTATTATAATCGTTGATATTTTCCAAGCAGTGCAAGGGGGCCAGCCATATGATTCCTTTTCATGTTGATGGGGGTTGTGTGGTTAAACCTCATACAAATATATCACTGCAGCAACCTGCGCTGATACTTTCAGCCATGCATCTCAAAGTGCTCTACAAACTGTAACACAATAAGAATTTCAGCACCTCTGTTACACAGATTTTATGCCCATTGCACAGATGGAAAAACTGAAGGCCAAGGGTTAAGCAACTTATCCAAGGTCACACAGCCAGTCTGTGGCAGAGCCAGGAATCCAATTTAGACCACTTGACTGCCAGCCATCAGAGCAAAACCTCTGTACGTGCGGAATAAAAAATAATAATCCCAAGTAGTAAAACAAAAGAAAAGTAAATTGGAAGAGCTATTATTATACAAACATAGTGATATATAAAGATGGGATACCTAGAACAGCAATGTTAGAAAAGGATGAGTTTTTCAGCATCTCAGCTTCCAAAGCACTGAGCCCCTGCAGTTCTCACTGATTTCATTCGCGTTGCTCAACAGGCTTTCATTGTGAATAGTCAAGTTAAACAATGTAACAGCTAATCCCCCTTCCCTGGATTCATATACGCTGTTTTATTCCAATTAGTATAGCACACAGAGGCCCGTCATGCTGGCTGTTGTAGAAACACAGACAGCCCTTGCAAAAAGACCTTACTGCTGAAGAAGCTCCACTCACAGGAGCTGTGAACCGGGGAGGAAGGACTGTGATAACCTTCAGCTTGAAATGTCCTCAATTTTTCAACAGTTAAAAGTCATTTCAGGCTTTCACGCCTGAATCTTCCTGCCCATTTTTGTGGTTCTTACATGTTCCTCTCTTTTAAAATATTTTTCTTTCCCCTGATGCTGTGTGAAACAGCCCCACAAGCTCCCAGAGAAATAGCAGAATGTGCACAAAGTGCTGTCAGATGCTCAAAGTCAACCAAATTAAAACAGTGAGAAATTTTTCCCCACTAATCTTCCTTCCCTCATCTTCCCACTGCCATGATAATGGTCTCCAAAATAGTAGGTATAGAATTTTCAGACAGAAGTGTGATTTTGAAGTTGGTGGAGTGTCTCCTGTAATAATACCTGGCTCTTGTAAAGAACTTTTCATCTGTGAATCTCAATAGAGATCAGTATCCCCATTTACAGAAGGGGAAACCGAGGCACAGAGCGGTGCAGTGACTTGCCCAAAGTCACAGAGCTAGTGTGGAAGTTGGGAAAAGAGCAGACATCTTAGTCTTCCAGGAAGAGCAAGAGTCAGGCTAACTCTAACAGCTAATAACGCGAGACTTCCAAGCAGGGCCTGGATGAGTGGAAACGAAGAGATCCACGTTACACAGATTATGAGAGCACTGTAAGAGATGCTGTTTTTCGACCTTGTGTTAGATCAGAATAGAATGCAGACTGTAGCAGAAATTGCTGGGAAAAGTAAGATATTAGAAAGGAATTAGAAAGTTGTTGACCATCACTGTATGTCACAAGAGGTATAAATGCTTGCCTTAATTGTTTATCTAGCAGAGACCTACCTCGGGAGGGGAAACTCTGCCTGTGTGAACTCTCCTGACTAACTGCAGTTGCTCGAAATAAACTGCCTCTGGCTCGTTGCTTTAACCCTGGAGAGTGATAACTCATTTTTCTCCCACACTAGCCAGTGGCAGAGCTGGGGATAGCCGCTGTATCTTCTGAGTCCCAGTCCAGTTCCCTATCCATTGAACCACTATAAATACCGCCTCTTTGAGAGCCCAATCCAAAGCCTACTGACATTAATGGTTTCAATAGGCTTTGGTGTAGGACTTGACTCTTTCATCGTGCAAGATGCAAGGCACCCTCCCATGCCTACTGAAGTGAGCACAGAACTCCCTTTTGAGGGGTTAATCACCTCCTCTGCTAACAGGGCTGATTCTCCAAATATCTGTTGGTGATAGGGCTGTCTCTTTTCTAACTTGGGTTTTTGAACAGGCAAGACTTTGTAGATTCGACTTCATCTCTTCTTAGCATGGATTGAGTGTCAGGAATAAGGAAAATAGCATCAGCAAATGAAGGGAAATATACAAGCTCTAACATCAACCATGAGAAAGCCCATGTGGTTCCACGAGTGCAGTGGAGACATTTAGCCAGGCAAAGGCAGAGAGAAATTAAAATCTGCTACAGAATTTGAAGTGCAAATGTGTGTGCGCTGTGAACACGAGCAGTTCAAACTCAGTAGCAGGCAATTTTTTTTTGCCTTTGCCAGTGCAAATGGCAAAACGAGTTCTGGGACACAAAACATCCTGATGCAATATGCAAACAGCTCTGGATACTGCCGATGTACACATTTTCACAGATGGAGGACAGTGGTCCTTGTACAAAATAACACATGCATTTGTGCCAGCAGCTATCATAATTGCATGCCATAAGTCTATGCAGAAGCTAATCAGACACCTTATGGCTTTTTGTACGTGAATTTAATGTACTTGGCTTGTGCATACAGTAAAGGTATACACAGCTATGATGCATGTATGTATACTTTTTTCACACGTGGCAGGCTTATCTGTGCTAAGAAAGGCAGCATTTCTGGGTAGACCACTGATCTGAGCACCAGGAGACCTGGGTTTTAATCCCACCTTTGCCACACTGTCTCAGTTTGTGGCCTGTTTCTCAGTCTGTTAAATGAAGATAATGAGGCTTACCCAGCTTTGTAAAACACCTTTGAGATCTCCAGGTGAAAGATGCTATGCAAATATGAAATGTCATTAAACCTTTGAAAATCTGGTCCACACTCTTATTCTTGTCCTCTTAAGCATTCGTGCAGCTGATAATACAACCTTGAACTACACACTCAGCCTTTCTGGGTAAGCCTACACTGCCACAAAAGACCGGTTGCATGGCCGCATCTGTCCTGGGTCAGCTGACTCGGGCTTGTGGGGCTTGGGCTGTGGGGCTAAAAATCAGGGTGTAAGACATTCAGGCTGGAGCCTGGGCTCTGAGAGGGTGGGGTCTCAGGGCCCAGGCTGCAGCCCACGCCTGAATGTATACACGGCTATTTTTAGTCCTGCACCCCGAACCAATTGGCTCTGAGGCTCAGTGATGCGAGATTTTGATTGCAGGGTAGACTTAGTATAAATGCCTCAGCTGTGCTCCCTGTCTGTAAAATAGGGAGGAGATGTCTCTACCTCCCAGAGGTGTTTTGAGGCTGAATTCACTGCAGCTTGTGAAGCACTCAGCGACCACAGCGATGGGCGCCATAGAAAAGCCTATAACAAGTACTGCCTCTTTTGATTGTACTGTGTTGTGAAGTACCTTAGGATGTGCTGTGTGTAAAGCGCTTGGCAGCTGCGCTTCTGCCCGGCTGACCTCAGGAACAATAGTACAAAGCGGCAGCAGGGAAGGTGGCCTTTTTAATGGACTGAATAATGAGATCAGAATAGATAGGCAAACGCCGGAGCAGATGTTAGGATAATTAGCAGTGATTTCCCTGTTTTGCCTGAGATAACTAAACACACAGAGCCAAATGCATCCCTGGTGTAAACCACTGGCCTCAAGGGGAGCAACAGAAGGAGGAAAGGGACTCAACCCCGAGATCATAGTAACTTTGCTGAGTTTGCCTATATGAGCTCCCAGCTACCTAGGCATGGCATCGCCCTCCTCCATGCTACCTTCTAACCCTACTCCTCTTTTCTTGAATACCAGGGCTTTTCCTTTTGCCCTTAGGTCCTACATGGGGTCTACCCCCGGAGTCCTGCCTCAGAGCCCCAACTCTTTCCATTGATCTGAGTATAATAAGCAGGGGGTGAGGCCTTTCCTGATAGATGAAGGATGGGGCCTGTGCAACCACGTCACAATAGTTCCAAGGCAAATGCTGTTATATTGCAACAAAGCTGAGGAGCAATTAGAGTTATCACAGCGGCTCAGAAGTGCACGGTGACCAGCTGGATACTACTCAGATCCTGCGGCTCCAAAAGCAGCAGCATCCACCACTTGAGTTAAAGACTATCCTTTCACTGTGAGCCACGTAGGGCCTATTATAGCAGTTATGAGTCCATACTGTAGAGGTCAGGAGTATCCACCGGTCCATTTCAGTACAGCATTGAAAAACTCCCTAGCAACAATATGGAGACAATTGAAACTGTTGGTGTAACCCCTGGTGAGCATGTCTCACAGATGAGCCACAGAGGATATGAGCTGCTACAGTCGCCAGCTACAGACATGTTGCTTTTTTTAGCTCAAGTTGCAGCCGCTCATGTGTTTAGCTCTGGAGGTTCCCCGTTCAATCCCTAGTGTATTGGCCAAGTGGGCAGTTGTCACATTGGCATAATGCACTGCAGATCTTCCGGAGATGCTACAATGTAATTGCACAGACACGTGCATCCCTTTTCAAAGGGAAACCTTTGCTTTTTAAAAAACCTCTTTACTGAACTGAATGCTTTTACATTGAAAAATTGATGGGAGAAAACAGAACAATTTAGCTTTGGCCCCATCACCAGCCTGCAGTACAGAAGGGATGGGAAGCAGCCTGTGCTTCAACTGTTGCAAGGCATGTCTCCCCACACTCCTGCAAGCATCATGAGAGTTACATGTTGCTGCTTGAAAGCACTTTATTGGCTACATACACTGTATCACAGAGGTTGCAGTTGCTATGGTGACTCATGGTGTAGATTTTCTTAAACTACTATAAGCAAGGAGGAGGGAGAAAGCCCAAGGACCCTGAGTAGCTGCAGTTCCTTTGCAGAGGGTTTATAGTGCCACAAATGTTGGGAGATGCTTGTCAGGGCACCTGGTTCCCTTAAATACTAGCCAGAAAGTTGGCATTGTCTCAGGCTGACTCAGTGAGCTGTTGCTTCCAAGAGGTTCATGTTTGCAGCTCATTGGCTACTTCTGTGCTGTGGTCATCGCCATTCATTAGCACTTTGTTAGCTTGTCTTCAGTGAATTCAGCACTTATGAGCAGTGCCAGATTGTGCCAGACCAGCTCTGTTCACAAGGCAGGTACTGTAGGGACCCATTCTTCACTGGCAGGGAGATGGATCACCTGGATCTAATGGATTTTCCTCACACTAGCTATCAGGGGCCTGATCCTGAAACTTGTTCCATGTAAATGGATCTGTTCCCTGCTATAAAACTCCACTGACTTCAGTGAGGGTGTTTCCCATGTTGAACTATAGCAAGATCAGGGCCTAGGATTCTGCAACAGATAGAGGCAGCAGGAGGACAAACTCTTGGTTCTCTGCCCTGCTCAAGCCTAAACTGAAAGGTCCATTGCTGGGGAGTTCCACCCTCTTCAGTCAGTCCTGAGTATCTGTCAAGACAGCCAGTGAATGATGGTAACTATTGGGATGTGTAAACCCACCCACCAGGAATTGGTCTGAGAGTGAGACCACTGGCTCCTTTTATCCAAGCCATCAGCAATCACCCATTGATAATGACTTTGAGTCACCACTAACCTGATCAGGGTTAGAGGCAAAAGCTTGTATGTCCCATTAAAAGCCCCCAGCGTGATCCAGTTCCCTTCTTCCCCCCAAGTCAAGGCTCATTATTTTTCAGCAATTCTGATGGGAAGTCAACATATTTCTCCACACAGGCTAATTTTGTGCGGACGTAAATGCAGCTGAATTGGCAGCCCCGAGGAGTTGCTTAGGCTATGGGCAGTGGCAGCACAAACTTCCTCCATGCTCCCCCTTCCAGGGGGTCTCAACCTAAAGGTAGCATACCTAGGGCCATGGGGTTAGAGGCCAGTCTCCAAACCTTGTCAATCCCAAGACTCAGCTGAAAGGTGGCTGGATGTGGCGATGACTTTTGCAATGTGAATGTGAACCTTTGTCCGGTGGGAAATTGACTAAGACCCCCAACTCTTTTCAGACAGGCCACCAAACAGCTGTCATATGGTAAGGGGTTTCAGGCACTACCAATCTGGGTCCAGTTTGAACCAGTGGCCTAGACAAAAAAGCCTCTGTATTCTTTTACCAATCCCCTAAAATACCCAATCCCCTCAAAAGTAACCAGTTCCTAAATTACACTTTGTCCTGGGCCTTAAATAAAAATACTTCAAGGGCAAGAGTGTCAGCTGGTAGAAATCAGTAAATTCTAATGGCTGATTTTCACCAGCTAAGGACCTGGCCCAGAATTCCAGTTTGTGTCAGTTTTTTAATGATTTGTATACATGCTAGTCGAGCAGGGGTAGGCAACCTATGGCACGTGTGCCGAAGGTGGCACTTGAGCTGATTTTCAGTAGCAATCACACTGCCCAGGTCCTGACCACTGGTCATGGGTGGCTCTGCATTTTAATTTAATGTTAAATGAAGCTTCTTAAATGCTTTTAAAACCTTATTTACTTTACATACAACACTAGTTTAGTTATATATTATAGACTTCTAGAAAGAGACCTAAAAATGTTAAAATGTATTACTGGCATGCGAAACCTTAAATGAGAGTGAATAAATGAAGACTCGGCACATCACTTCTGAAAGGTTGCTGACCCCTGTAGTAGAGCTTTTTAAAGATGAATTCAGTTGAATTAACTGGCAAAATCCCTTGTGAATTCTTAGTTGGTATATGAATCCTGGCATATAAACTCACACATTTTCAAGCCCTCTCTCGGTAACTTTTGTTTCCATAGTAACTACTGTTTGTATTTATATCTATTCAGAATGTTTTTATCAGATTTTACTTCTCAGAACAGTTGTTACAAGTCATTTCACCAAGACAGATGAACCTGATAAGGAACATAGTTTTCATTCTACACAAATGCACATTTTGTTCAATAAACTCGAACGAATCAAACCCGGAAAGAACTGTGCTTTTAAAACCTGCCTATCAGTGCAGCAGTATGATGTAAAGAGACCACAGAATGGCTAATGCAAAATAAGAGATGAGATACAGGCCTGATTAAAAAAATAAAACAAAATAAAAACCACATACAATTCTGAAAACACTAGTGTCCTTATTAAATTAGGTCCTGATCTTTATAGATTAGGGTTTTATTCACGTGTTATGCCTAGAAATGATTTCTTTGGTCATTTGCTCCATACATTTGCATTGCTATAACTGTTTTAGCTCTGTCCCTAGTTTAATCTAATCATACAATCCAGACGTATTTAAAAATCACATGGAAGTAGTAGGAGGTGCACAAAGAATGTAGAATTGGGCTTGGTCTAACTGGCTCATGTGTTTTACTGACCAATGCTTTTCCAGTGTCCCACTACTGTGGAATTTAGACACCATGTCCATAACTAACCACACTTTTCACGCCAACCTTGTTTAACACGTCTTTCTTAAATGGGGTTATTCCTGAGCAATATTGCTGAGACAGCCTTCGGACTTCTTAATGGAGAAAACTAGGCCCAAGGATCACTAAAGTCAACAGGAGCCTTTCTATTGACTTCACTGGGTTTCGGACCAGGCCTCTATAGACCTACTGCAGGATCCATGACACTTCTTGAACTAATCTTGCCTTAGATAACTCTAAGACAGGTGACACCTCAGGGTCCCTGAACAGTTTATCATTATTTAATTATCCTTACAGTTAATCTTGGTTCCCCGGCCCCCTTTATTTAGCCTACACTTTGCTTGGTTTAACTTCTACCTGAAGCCATTACCATGGAAAATCCCTTTTTTTCCTTTTTGCAGCTTTCTCGGATTTACAGTCATCGCATTCCCCGCTTCAGTCCTTTTTAATCTCTAGACTGTACATATCCAGCTTGCATTAACCTTTCCTCTCAAGCCACTTTCTAAACCTTTCATCCACCCCTCACCCCCACCTCCCTTCAGAGTATATCCGGTTGATTGATTTTTTTCCTATGGGAAGCTCAGAGGTTAGGCCCGGAGCTCTATGAATTTCAATTTGTAGGCCTTCATATAGTATGGTAATTAGGGTCAGTGAATAGATGAATGATATGGATACACCTCTCTGTAACTGATGCTTGCATAGTATGGCTCTCTGACATCCTCTAGTGCAGGGACCACAAGGATTTATGACTTGGCTATAGCCTTTGAGCTAACAGACCCAAGTGTTTTAGCTCCAGTAGTAGGGACTCATGCTGTTAGATACAGGTCTGAGCTCTGCTGAGACAACCCACCCAAGAGTGCTGTGGTAGATTGTCATTTCAATTTAAACGCATCATTTGTGCCCCAAGTTTCCTTTTGAGTCTTATACTGGAAAGAGCTCTGAAACATGAAGTGAAACTCAGACCAAACAGCCAAGTTCCACATTGTTTCAAATGGAAACCACTGACTTTTTAAGGGTTTCCGCCCGAACCACAGGTCAGCACAGGGGTGCTGAAAGGGTCATGAACTAGACCATGAATGAGACTAGGTTTTTAGATTTGTAACTGACCAGGCAGGATGGGTAAAAATCTACATCAATCAAAGAGAGAACGTTATTGTAGCAGGATGTTGTCAAAGGATCAATAACTCTTTCCTTGAAAGCAAGTGTCTCACTTCTGTCTCAGCAGTTACATGGCGGCAAAGCTTTGGCAAGCCAGACTCTAGTCCTAGGCAAAGGCCCAAGCTGAGACACCCAGCCACTCAGAAAGACTAGAGAAAGGAGTTTAAAAGGAGAAGCAATTCATTTAAAAGCCCTAAAGTTACCTGTTAACCCAGATCCATGATTCAGCCTTCCTCTGACAGTACAGGCTTCCTCGTGCTACTGGTACGCTCCCTCTTGAGGTGAGAGGGGATTTCAGGCTCCATGGCCCATTCATTCCTTGGCCTCTGAGCTGAGATGGTCCATAAAGGGGGACCAATTAGTATTCCTGTATTGTGGGGTGCCCTTCCCACCAGGAACTGGGGCCACCACCCCATCCCATACAGACCAGCAGCCGTCGGGCAAGAAGATGATAAATCAAAACAGAATAATTTTAGTAACAACTTTGGGTGGCCCGGGTGGGGTTTGAAATGGTCCCTTGAATATGAAAGGTTTGGAGTGAAATGCACCCCTGTGCAGACGGCCAACACCATATAATGGCTGGTGAGCTATGCCTGAGGATGGATTTCACACTTTTAGGCAAAAGCCCCAACCCAGCAACTGGGTGCCCCCCCGCCCCATGCTTGCATGGATCTGCACTGAAGTCAGTGGGGCTCAGCAGGGGTACAAGGATCCACCTGTGCAATGCAAGTAGCAGAATTGGGGCCCGAGGCATTAGCCATCCCCAGGCCTTAGACCAAGCCATTCATCTTATCCTCCACTTATTTGTTACCATAAATAGCTGAAGTGCCTTGGGACCGGCAAGAGGTGTTAAATTGCTTATTATTTTAATCAATTCTAAATCCTGGCTCATCACACTGCAGAACTTGATACCTAAGGAAATTGTCATTGTGAGTCTCCTTTCTTAATTTGAAAAACTTCCTGAAAGTAATTGAAATTCCTGCTCTGTGAAAGCAAAATGTTATCTGCTGCTTTGCTTAGTCAAATTAAGAAACATGGGTCTTGACTCCAGTTTACGTTTGCTCAATATTATTTTCCGCTTTCGGAAGCGTTTATAACATTTTGCCATTCTCCCTCCTGTCTGCAGCAAAACACTGCACTGGTTTAATCAGAAACGAGGATTATGTCAAAAAGTGAACTGTCACAGGCTATCTGATCCCTGCAAAGCTTTCCTCACTGAAGTTCAGGCTCTGCTCTCCTGTCTTTTCTGTATCAACCAATCTCTGAAAATAAAGGCATGGAGCCAAAATTATTCTGTCATCAGTGTCTAAAAGTGTTCTAGTTAAGCATCTGTCAGCGCTTCCATTATTAATCTTGATAGCCAAGGTTCCCTCTCTCAGCTATTTCATATTGCACCAGGTTGAAACTTGGCATGCACAGTAAAGATGACACTCACAGTTTGCTTAACAGCAGTCTTTTAATATACTTGGAACCAAAACAACACAGGGAGGATGCTATTTTTTTTAAATCTATCAGGACCTGTGTTTCAAAGGTCCTGAGCATCTGCAGCTCCCATTGACTGCAGCTTGAGCACCTCTGGAAACCAGGCCTAATAGTCACCTTCATTTTGTCCAACCTCCAACCCCCTTTTGAAATACGACGACAGAGAGCGGATTCTGCTTTCACTCCAGATTCACGAGGCGGAACTGAAAGCAGGATACGGCGCAGGGTGCAAGTGTAAGGTTTGATTTGTAATTTTACGCCCTCCTGATAACAGGTTTCAGCAAAATCTCCCTTCCTCACACACACAAATGCTCTTTTACACCTCTCTTTCCTCCCTGTCTTACACCTGAGCACACAGGGGACCAGATTCTCTCTCCCCACAAGCGATTCCGACCCCAATGCTGTGCTCAGGCAATGCAATGCAGTAAATTCTGGCCTTTACAGGCTAGCTGGGAATTTACTCAGAGTGGGGGGTGGGGTTCTCAGAGGACACAAAATGGCACAAGCTGGCTTCTATGGCTCCTGCCTCCCTGCACCTTAGTGGGGTGGGGGGTGTCTGTGCTCTGCCAATTCTCAGCTGTGGTCTGGGTTCCAGAGCGACCACAGCCAGCTGGTGAAAGTTAAAGAAGCCTGTAGGTCACTCTAACTTGTGCCAGTAGGCTGGGGCTGATAAAGTTGAGACTCAGGGAGTCTCTGATCCCCACCCCTTGTGGATCCTGGTGCAGGAAAGAATCTGGGCAATACGTCACAAATCTTTGCTGCGTGTCTCAGCTTGGAGAAAGCAGTGGGTGCAAACAGGATGAAAAGCACTTGGAAATTTCCCAGAGATTTTTCTTTCATTTCATCCTGAGGAAATCCTTGGGCTACAGAGAGAATATTGCCATTCTCTTTGTCACAGCTCTAAAGCATCATTTCCAGCCCCGTACTTCATACGTCGATCAGAGAATTCTTCCTCGGCAACAAAATCATTAATAATTAAAACCCTTCAAATAGTTGTTCCAGCCCCATGGGAGAACACTCTTATTTGATTTTTCCTTTAGGAAAATAGGAATATTTAAAGACTAGTCTAGCAGGGACTATATATAACCCTATGTAATCTACCCTATTAGAGTTCTATTCTTATAAATTTAGGACTATCAATTTATACACAATAGGTTATATGATCCACAAAAATCTATGACTCTGTTTTTGTCTGTAGCTGGATACAAGGAGATGTGGTTCAAAGCAATTTTCCTTTTTAGATTCACAGCAGGCCTTTTTTTTTTCTTACATTGATGAATATGGGAGAGTAGTATGGGGGAATTGGCAATCACAGCACCTGTAAAGCCTAATTTATCAGAATTCACATCGTAACAAAGATCTTTCATCCTGCTGCTCCTGGGCAATAGCACTAACACAAAAGTTCCCACACAAAGCGTGGTCGGGGGCTGCGTTGCCTGTATGGGGAACATTCGCCTACAGAAAGCCAGCCAGCGATCTGGGTCTGGTCCTCCTCTTCATCTCCAGCTGAGAGAAACGGAGTAGATTACGTGTGTGCCTGTAGCTGTGTGAGCAAACGAAGGCAGCGGGTGACATTTGCAAAAGCGCCTACACCATTTAAGAGTTTGAGTCTCATGTTCAAGAGTGATTTATTGTCAATGAGAGTCAATGGGACATAGTAACAAAGAGTCCTGTGGCACCTTATAGACTAACAGATGTATTGGAGCATGAGCTTTCGTGGGTGAATACCCACTTCGTCAGGCACATGTGTCAGACGAACGGGACATAGGTGCCTAAGCCACTGTTGACAAGGAGATTTTAGCCAGATTTGGAAATTTTACCCAGTGTGATTAACATTTTCAAAAATGTCAAGACATTTACTGCACTGGAGACAGCTAAATACACACAAATGCTTCCCTAATATCATTTCTCCACAGAGATATAAGTCAATGTCAAATGGCAGGGGATGTGTCCACAAGAAAGTCCCTTTATTAAGGTGAGGTCCACACTATGAAAATGTTTGAGAACCTCTGCAGTAAAGCTACTGAAAGACATTACTGTGGCAGCCACTTGTAGAGAGTTGTTTCCCCATAATGAATCAACTTTCACTTGTTAACTACAGATGGGGCAAACACTGGAGCAATTTAGCTAAATTTCCATCTTGGAGGTTTGGATGAAATGCCTCCAGGATATGAATCAACTCAGATTTTGGTTAAAAATCTAAATCCATATTTTGCAAGTCAGGCCTATCTTTACTGCTGAATGCCCCCAGCCCCTGTGAAGCTGAGCAGTTTCAAAAAAGTGCTCACAGCTCCTCATCGTGTTGAGACCCAGAATTAAAGCTGAGCCCAGCCTGCAAAATTAGGATTCAGATTTCAATCCCCCAAAAGTTCTGGGGCATTTGGGGTTTTGCTTCAGCCTTTCATAGAAGAGCGGTGGATCAGCTGTGAACTGAAGACATGGATCCATTTTGCGATCCCTATCCCTAGAAAAAGTTCTGGCTGTTCCAAATTGGGGCCATTTTAAAAACCAGTCCTACCACATATTCAGCCCATGTCCAGTTGCATTCCTAAGGCTTCATGCACCATAGAGGAAGGATGATACTGAAGTCAGGTACTGCCCTGGGGGCTCAGAAACTCTGGGTTCAGTTCCCAGATATGCTACAGACTCCATGCATGACCTTGGTCAAGCACTTATTCCCTCTTCCTGCCTTGGTTTCCCACCTTTAAAATGGAGATAATAATGCTTCCTTCCTCCCACTCTTTTTTTCTGTCTTCTCTGTTTAGATTGCAAGCTCCTTGAGGCTGGGACTGTATATTTTTATAGCACACATCACATGGGGGTGGGGGAGATGATCTCACCTGATGCCTCTAGGTTCTATTGTGATATGAATAGTAATAAATGATTCTGCTCTCACTTACCCTGGTGGAGGTTAACATGTGTGTAAAACTTGGGAGAAGCGCAGAACCAGACCCTGTGTTTCAAAATAAAGATGTTTAATTTATGGATGAATTATTAAGACAGCAAAACACCTATTACTTCACAGATGTCACTATTCCCACCTGTCTTTCTTAAGTCTTTGAATGGGTATGCAAGTGCTCAGGGCGATCTCATTTTCTAGAAAACCTGTTTTACTGCCTAATATTCTAACCAAGTCTATGGCAGATCACTTAAATAGACTTTTTTACAGGCAACATAGGCTGTGCTTCTAATTTCCTACTGATTCCCTGAAGCAGACTCTGTGTGGGTGTGTGGGTGGGGAGAGAGAGAAATTACAGTGAACATAATATAATCCTTTTCTGTCAAATTAAAATTCTGATTCATTCCAATTTACTACTCTTCGCTGAGAATCCTTTACAAAAAAAAAAAAATCTCCTCAAGAAGAGCATGAATTCACCAGCAAAGCTGTAGTAGGGATCTTCCCATGCTGTATGGTTAGCAGTGTTCAGACCAGTGATGGAGTATGCCCACTCTGCCCTTCCTAAATTGCTAAATTGGATGGGGCTCCAGGGGTAATCCCAGTATGGAAAAGATTGAGAACCACTGGTCTATTTATTTACAATACTCAGCAACTCTGCTAAGAGGGTAACTATATACTTCACCTGTAAACCTCAAGAAGTTCAGAGATCTCCCACATCTGAATGCTGATCCCAGCCACAGGCAGTATCCCCTGTTCCCTTTCTCTCCTCTTTGATACATTCCTTCTTATGTCTTGTTGTCCCATTCCCTTTCTACCAGTTCTTCATCAGTTCCTCCCTCAACCACCGGCTTTCTCCATTCTTTGAAAGCCAGTTTCCTTTCCCCTGTTCTCAACATTGATTCATTGCTACCTCTCTCCTTCCAAAAAAGGCCCCCTTTGCTCCCCGCTCCTTTTCCATGACAGAAACAGCTCCTAGAACTCACCAGCCCTCTTCTAGTAAGAGCCACAGGGAGCCATTTGCAGTTCTCATTGTGAGCCATACAATGAACTGTACAGTTTTTGGAGGCAGCCCAGAAAGCTTTGTTTCCTCAGCAAGTTGTGAGATTTGCTGACAATAGGCAGCACAATAGAGATGGCCAGACCTACTGGGAGACACTCCCTGAGGAAGATTTTGGCACAGGCCAGGTATTTATTCAAACTCTAAATCGATAGGTTTAAAGTTCAGCTTAAAAGTTTGAGCTGGTTCTGACTTTTGCTAGATTGGTTAGACTCTCCCCACCAAATTTATTTAATTTTTCTAATTAATGACTTTTAGTGCAGGTGAAAGGTGCCAAATTCTTTAACCACAGAACAGGTAGTGGTCATTCAAGCTTCCCTTGATAATGCCCTGACCTGAAGGAACTAATCCCACCTTAAACTGGAGGAATCACCTTTATGAGGATGAAAGTAGCTTCTCTCTGCTGAGGCTGTTAACACAGGCACCAAGTAACACTTGTTGTAGTGAACCATTTTATAGCGGGGTCAACGCGGTTTAGTGGTTAGCATGCAGGGCTCTAGTTAAGAAACCTAGGTTCTAGCTCTGCCACTAACTTACTGTGTAACCTTGGGCAAGTCCGTTCACCTCTCTGGCCTTGTTTTCAACTCTGGGAGCTGTAGGGGGAAATGATGTTTTGATCAGTGTTAGGGCTTGTCCACATGGTGGGGTAATGTAACGGGGGGGGATTTCTAAAGTGCAGTAAGATGTTGTACATCAATTGGTCCACATAGACCCTGTGTGCTTTAATATGGTGCTGTCTGAAACAATGCTATATTGATGCGCACTAGGGAACGTTTAGTGCACACCAGCAGGATCTACATGGATCCCAATTAATGTGCAACATGTTCCTGCACTTTAGAAATCATACCCCTATATCACGCATTACCCCACTGTGTAGACAAGCCCCAAGACAACACATGGTTAAAAATACTTGAACCCTCTCCAAGAGCTTCTGCCATGGCTACAACCAGTGGAGTTACACCAATAGGTGTCGGTGAATTATGGAGCCCATTTTTGCCACTGTAAACTTACAATTTCTGCTTCAGCTTCGCAATCTTACCCACTTTTAAAAGATATTCTAAAATCCTAAGATTAAGGACAAATTGACGTGAGCGAATTTTGAGGAGGCAAAGTACATTGCAGGATAAGGTCATTTCATTATATAGACACTTCTCCAGTAGGAACTGAGATAGCTTCCTCTACTTAAAATACCACTGGCAACACTGCAAAGTCTTTTAGAGCCTTAAGAAGCCAGATGGACCTTACAGAGAGATGTTCTGAACATTTCAATATTTAATCAATAATTTGCCACATGTGCAGTGCTGAAGAAATGATAAAACCTTTGATTTATCCCTACCATCCTCAGATGCCTTCAGCAAAGCACACTCTAGTGATTGTACACATTGATTTATTGCAGCATATCTAATCTGTATGTACAGGCACATAAAGGAAAAAAGTTGATCCTCAGACATTTAACCAGTATATTGATTTCTCTATTTAACTTTGCTACCCACTACACAGCATACACACCCATACGCTGCTGTTGCTGCTGAGGATGGGGAAGCAGAAACAGTATATTTAAGGCCTGATCCTGCTTTAACTGAAGTGAATAACCCTTAATCTTAATTTAAAGACCTCACGCCGTTTAAATTTATCAAAAAGAAGATGGAGAGGCAACTTGATTGTAGTGTGTAAGTACTTTCATGGGGAGAAAATAGTGGGTAATAAAGGGCTCTTTAATCGAATGGAGAAAGGCAGAACAAAAGCAATCACTGGAAGCTGAAGTCAGACACATTCAAATTAGAAAATAAGTGCAAATTTGAACAGTGCAGGTGATTATCCGCTAGAACAAACTACGAAGGGAAGGAATGATTTGAAGACATCAGGAGATGGCGAATCCTTTGTGGAAACCAACTATAAGTTATTTGGCTAACTCTGGGAGTACCTGGGTGAAATTTAAGGGCCTGTGACACACAAGAGATCAGATTAGATCAGAGGTTCTGAAACTAGGGGGCACAGAATGTATTCTGCGGGCGTCTGAGAAGCTTTAGGGGAAAAAAAAACGTACTTCCCCCTTTTTTACTCCCAACAATGAATAACTAGCAAAGCGGATTCCTCCAGACACATCAGGTCCTCAGATGGCACCGTGCATTTGACTCTAGGTGGTGCTGTGCATTTGACAGATTTCTGTTATGCTTGCCTAGCATTAGACAAAGTCGTTGCTGTCTGTACATTAATCCGTTTGCTATGACGCAATATGCACATTTAATTGTAAGTATTGACCACAATTGCGGTTTTTCTTTTCCTCTTATTACAATAGAAAAAAACCCTCAAGTGAAAAACAAAGAAGCCAAAACTGACTCAAGTGAAGCACCCCTGCCATATATATCGGTATATGTACATGTGTCGCCAAGGGTTGGGGGGTGGAACGGGTAAACTACTACAGACTATTACATAGAAGGGGGCGCGTGATCAAATAGGTTTGAGAACCAATGGACGAGATGATCTAGTGGCCCCTTGTAGCTTGAAACTGTATGAATCTATAATCCTGCCAATAGTCCCCGTGAAGTCAATGTGAGGAAAGATTACGCAGATGACTAAGGATTTGCAGGATCTGACTGTAATACTGTAGGAACATAAAAGCCAAGCAGACTGCTGGCCCATGAAGTCAGGCATTCTGCTATGGCAGTGGTCAGTACCAAATACTTTAGAGAATGACAACTCCTTCTAACCCAATAACTCATTTGGTTCAATACTTTGGATAGGGGAGTTCCTTATTAAGCCTTTCAGTAAATGTATCATCATGCACACTGAAGCATGAGAGGTTGATTACCCCTGTTATCTTAGCCTACATAATGACCATTGTTATTATTGGTCATAAACTTATCTAAGGCCATTTAAAAACAGCGCCCGAATTTGAACATATGACAGTCTGTAGCGAGGAGTCACACAGGTTTGCTATATGCTCTATGAAGCAGTACATTGCTTAACGTACTGAAAATGTATCAGCCATTCATTTCATAAAGTGGCTTCTTTTCATCATAATATGGGACAAAGTGAACAGGACCAAGAGTATCATTCCATATACTCTACAGAGACAACGTGTCTTGTAAGGACATAATGTGACCAGGTTTCTATAGAACATGTCTACATTCATTTCCCTGAAAACCACAATTAATGCCTAGCCCAGCCAAAGCTTCGTGTGAGACAATGTGCTCAGGGATGAGGGTAAGCCTTGCTTTCAAAGAGGAAGCCCCAAAATACCACAGGAAAAAAGTGTTCTTGGGTTTAGCCCCAGCCAGCAGCAAGAAGGAACACAAATCTCACGGGAGGAGAATACTAGTCCAATTTTGCCAACTCCAGAACTTCAGGTAGTTTGGAAAAGTTTCCGATAAGCACGTCAATCTTTATGTTCATCCTTGTTGTTCTTGAACTCAGCTTTTGGAACATTACCCATCATTAGCTCCAACTTCTGCCCTTGTTGGTGTGAGTGCCACCTGCTTTCTAAAAGATCCTTCCTCCTTTATGGCTTCTGTGACCTGCTTGCATTTTCCAATCCATGTGAAGAAATCATTTTTGACAGACATGGATTCCCATGTAAGTTCTAGCAAGACTCATGTTGCTTCATGCATCTGTGGAAGTTCCATGAAATTAGAACGTACAGGGGAGTACAATGCATATTGTTTCTTCCTCCCCTCCACAAAACCTGGGAGTTAGGGCCTGATCCTGCTGTGCTGAAGACAATGGTATTGTAGTCTACGGGAACAGGATAGAGCTGGGCGAGAAATGATTTTCCTAGCCCTTGAAAATATTCAAGATTTGAAAAACTTTCCCATCCTGATTTGGGACAAAAAGTCAAAAATCTTTAAAATGTTCACAAAACAAAAATCTGAAAATAACTTTGAAACATTTCTGTTTAGTTTTGCTAATTTTGAAACATTTTGTTTCGATTTTGACTTTTAACTCTTTTTTTAAACAATAAATTAACTAAACTTTCAAAACAAGAAGTCATTTCAAACTGAAAAAAACCCAAGACTCCCTTTCTCCGGAAAGTAAGTCATCATAGTTGAAAAACACACTCACATCTAGTTACTCAGCTTTCACTCTTGATTCATGGGATGTCATCATTTCACTGGATCACCACTTATCAGCATAGAATCTTTCAGCCTAGACAGGCCTTGAATTTCTAATGTTTTTTTTAAAAAGGAGAGCAGGACCTTTATAATAAGCATTAACCTTTGCAACACTAACCCAGGGCAGGTGAATGAACCAGGAAATGAAGTTCAGTTGTCTTATATCAGAATTCCTGTTTGTCACATCTATTACAGAATTCTATGTAATCAAGAATCAAATAACGGGCACGAGTCCAATTTTTTCCCCATTGCACTAATGCCTTGTTTATTTCTGTTAATTGACAGCCAAGAAATGAGGAGGTTTATTTCAGAATAATAGAGATCATTGGGTGGGAGGAGGGAGCCCACGGGAGGGAGGGCAGATTTGAAGATCCGAGAACCAGCCAATTGGTAACAAAAGATAAGTCTGCAAAAGTAGAGTTGTGCTGGCTATGAAAATAAACAGATGCAAAGTAAAAGAAGCAGTGAGAGGCAAAAAGGCATCCTTTAAAAAGTGGAAGTTAAATCTTACTGAGGAAAACAGAAAAGCATATAAACTGGCAAGTGAAGTGTAAAAATATAATTAGGAAGGCCAAAAAAGAATTTGAAAAACAGCTAGTCAAAGACTCAAAAAGTAATAGCAATTTTTATTTTTAAGTACATCAGAAGCAGGAAACCTGCTAAACAACCACTGGGGCCATTGGACGATCAAGATGCTAAAGGAGCACTCAAGGATGATAAGGCCATTACGCAGAAACTAAACAAATTCTTTGCATTGGTCTTCACAGCTGAGGATGTGAAGGAGATTCCCAAACCTGAGCCATTCTTTTTAGGTGACACATCTGAGGAACTGTCCCAGACTGAGGTGTCATTAAAGGAGGTTTTGGAACAAACTGATGAACTAAACAGTAATAAGTCACCAGGATCAGATGGCATTCACCCAAGAGTTCTGAAGGAATTCGAATGTGAAATTGCAGAACAACTAACTGTGGTATGTAACCTATCATTTAATCAGCTTGACTGGAGGATAGTTAATGTGCCACCAATTTTTAAAAAGGCAATCCCGGCAATTACAGGCCAGTAAGCCTAACTTCAGTACCGGGCAAACTGGTTGAAAGTATACTAAAGAACAGAACTATCAGACGCATAGAGGAACATGAGTTGTTGGGGAAAAGTCAACATGTAAAGGGAAATCATGCCTCACCAATCTACTAGAATTCTTGGGGGGGTCAACAAGCATGTGGACAAGGGTAAGCCAGTGACTATAGCAGGGGTCGGCAACCTTTCAGAAGTGGTGTGCCGAGTCTTCATTTATTCACTCTGATTTAAGTTTTCGCGTGCCAGTAAAACATCTTAATGTTTTTAGGTCTCTTTCTATAAGTCTATAATATATAACTAAACTATTGTTGTATGTAAAGTAAATAAGGTTTTTAAAATGTTTAAGAAGCATCATTTAAAATTAAATTAAAATGCAGAGCCCCTCAGACTGGTGGCCAGGACCCGGGCAGTGTGAGTGCCACTGAAAATCAGCTTGTGTGCTGCCTTCGGCACGCGTGCCATAGGTTGCCTACCCCTGGACTATAGTGTACTTAGATTTTCAGAAAGCCTTTGACAAGGTCCTCACCAAAGGCTCTTAAGCAAAGTAAGTTGTCATGGGATAAAAGGGAAGGTCCTCTCATGGATTGGTAATTGGTTAAAAGATAGGAAAAGGGTAGAAATAAATGGTCAGTTTTCAGAATGGAGAGAGGTAAATACTGTATCCCCAGCGGTCTGTACTGGGACCAGTACTGTTCAACATATTCATAAATGATCTGGAAAAAGGGGTAAATAGTGAGTTATCATCTGCAAATTTTGTCACAAAACTACTCAAGATAGTTAAGTCCAAAGCAGACTGTGAAGAGTTAGTTACAAAGGGATCTCACAAAACTGGGTGACTAGGCAACAAAATGGCAGATGAAATTCAGTGTTAAATGCAAAGTAATGCACATTGGAAAACATAATCCCAACTATACATATAAAATGATGGGATCTAAATCAGCTCGTACCACTCAAGAAAGAGATCTTGGAGTCTTGTTCTCTGAAAACATCAACTCAAGGTGCAGCAGCAGTCAAAAAAGCTAATGGAATGTTAGAAACCATTAGGAAAGGGGTAGATCTTATAACAGAAAATATCATATTGCCTCTATATAAATCCGTGGTATGTCCACATCTTGAATATTGCATGCACATCTGGTCGCCCCATCTCAAAAAATATGTATTGGAATTGGAAAAGGTACAGAAAAGGGCAACAAAAATGATTAGGGTTATGGAACAGCTTGGAAAAGAGATGACTAAGGGATGGTATGATAGAGGTCTCCATGACTGGCATGGAGAAAGTAAATAAGGAAGTGTTATTTACTTCTCATAACACAAGAACTAGGGATCACCAAATCAAATTAATAGGCAGCAGGTTTAAAACAATCAAAAGGAAGTATTTCTCCAAACAATGCACAGTCAACCTGTGGAACTCTTTGCCAAAGGATGTTGTGAAGGCCAACAGTATAACAGGGTTAAAAAAAAGAACTAGATAAATTCATGGAGGATAGGTCCATCAATGGCTATTAGCCTCTGTTTGCCAGAAGCTGAGAATGAGCAACAGGGGATGGATCACTTGATGATTCCCTGTTCTGTTCATTTCCTCTGGGACATCTGGCACTGGCCACAGTTAGAAGACAGGATACTGGACTAAATGGACCCTTGGTCTGACCCAGTATGGCCGTTCCAATGTTCTTAAATAGTCCATTTTGCAGTCACCTGAATCTTCTGATTATGAGAATATGGCCCAAGAGAAGACTGAGCTCTGGAAGTGTGTTTAATTTAATAACGGTTCCCCTGAAATGTTTTCAATCCTACAACATGACATTTACTAAATCATCCATTATTACACAAAGAACAAAGCTGTGCCTCAATAAGCAACAAAATGATGAAAGTTAGTCTCAAGATTGGGAAGAAATTGGAAAACTATTGGAGGGCGAGGGCATTTCCATGAATAAATCAACAGTTGTCAGCAACTCAGGGGGTCGGAGAAAAATAGACATAGTAAACAACATTGCAAAGTGGCTGGGTGCCAGTCCCTTGAGAATTCAAGGAATAATTATGGTAAAAGAGGAGAAAACTAGCGCAAAAATTTCTCAACTAATAATCAGGCTAATCTACCTATCCCTCTGTGTTGTGAGTAGTGTACTACCAAAGTGGGTGGTTTCAGTCTGCTTTGAGCCAGGTAAATGGTTGGCAGCTGGGTTCAGTGCACGCTGTATCTGTAAAAATGACGATAACACTTTCTTTCCTTTATTGTGCTAGGTGCAAAACAAAAAGCCCCACAAATCTGACAATCTAAGTGTAAGACAAGGGATAACAGATGGACACAGACAGACGGGAAGTAAAAGGAAACAGGGAGAAGATGCTGGCCAGCGTGATAGGCCAGCGGCCTAACCATTGTCAAGTTTTTTTATGTAAGTATCACAAAAAAGGAGTGTTTTGAGGAGGTATTTGGAGGAGGACAAGGGGGTGGCTTTATGGATGTTTCCAGGGAGATTATCCCAAGTGTGACGAGCAGAACAGGAGAAAACACGAAGGTGCTTGTCTGAAAACACAACAAGTGGGTGATGGAGGCTTCATCCGGCTCTCCAGAGCCGGGACTCTCTCTTACAACATGGTTATATGACTTTGCCAAAGTGCCATCAAAAGACTAGACAATAGTTAGGTAACTGATTTCCTTGTACTCACCTGTCTGTTGTCTCTTCTCCTATGCTTAGATTATCTCCTATGCTTAGATGGCACGGCCCATGTGTTTGTACAGCACCTTGCACAGTTGGGGCCTGGCCTATGACTAGAGGTCCCAGGTTGCTACAATAATACAAATCAATAACAACAAATAATAATAATACTGCAGCTAGCTCAATGAGGCCCTGATCTCAGCTGGAGCTTCAAGGTAGTACTGTAATACAAACAAATGATCAACAATACTATATGAAGCCATTAATGTTGTTTTAATAATTTTCTGTATGAATTTCTTTGTTTTCTTTAAAAAAAAAATCCTTCTTGAAAGCATGGGTGTGACTCCCTCCCTGCTACAGCTGGGCAAAAGTTTTTGGGTGAATAGCTTGTTCACGGAAAAATGCAGTTTTGACTCATCCAAAACTATGAGCAAATTTGGTTTAAATTCACCAAATTCTTTCAGACAAAAACTTTTTTTTCCCAGGGCTGGTCCACACTATCTCTTTAAATCGAATTTAGCAGCGTTAAATCGAATTAAGCGTGCACCCGTCCACACCAGGAAGCCATTTAATTCGACATAGAGGGCTCCTTAGTTCGACTTCGGTACTCCACCTCGACAAGGGGAGTAGCGCTAAATTCGACATGGCTATGTCGAATTAGGCTAGGTGTGGATGCTAATCGATCTTCGTAGCTCCGGGAGCTATCCCACAGTGCAACACTCTGTTGACGCTCTGGACGCCAGTCGGAGCTTGGATGCTCTGACCAGCCACACAGGAAATGCCCCGGGAAAATTTGAATTCCTTTTCCTGTCTGGACAGTTTGAATCCCATTTCCTGGTTGCTCATCGGGGCGAGCTCAGCAGCACCGGCAACGATGCAGAGCTCTCCAGCAGAGGAGTCCAGGCAATCTCAGACTAGAAAGAGGTCCCCAGCATGGACTGACCGGGAAGTCTCAGATCTGATTGCTGTGTGGGGCGATGTGTCTGTGCTGTCGGAGCTGCGCTCCAGCAAACGGAATGCAAAGACCTTCGAGAAGGTCTCCAAAGCCATGAGAGACAGAGGATACAGCCGGGATACAACGCAGTGCCGCGTGAAAGTCAAGGAGCTGAGACAAGGCTACCAGAAACTCAGAGCAGCAAACGGACGCTCCGGAGCCCAGCCCCAGACATGCCGCTTCTACGAGGCACTGCATGCCATTCTCGGTGGGTCTGCCACCACTGCCCCACCAGTGTGCGTGGACTCTGAGGATGGGATAGTGTCGACGGACTGTTCCTCGGAGATGTTCGCGGACGGGGAAGATGAGGAGGACGAGGCAGTCGACGGCGCTTTCCCCGACAGCCAGGATCTCTTCCTCACCCTCTCTGAGATCCCCTACCAACCCTCCCCCGCCGTTACCACGGACCCTGAATCGGGAGAAGGATCAGTCCGTAAGTGCTTTAAACAAGTTAACATTTATTTATTAAAAGCAGCTAAGACCAACGAGTTAACATTTTTTAAGTAATTAAACAGGGAGAGACATTAGGAGAACAGAAGGTCTACATACAGGGGGATGGAACTTTTATCTTCATAAGATATCTCCAGGAAACTCTCCTGGAGGTAATCTAAAAGTCTATGCAGAAGGTTCCTTGGCAGAGCTAGCTTATCGTGTGCCCCGAGGTAGCACACTTTGCCTTTCCATGCTACAAGGGACCATTGCCCTCACGAGCATGGCAGAGTAGGCCCCTGGGTGGTGGTGGCTTTCTTCCAGCATGCACGCTCTCTCTGCCCGTGAGACTCTCCTCAGGGTGATCTCTCTCGCACACTCCTGCATGAAATTAGAGTAATTGGGGTACTATTAGTAATGGGAGCGCTTAACTGTTCCTTTGCATAACAAGAAGCCTCACTTAACAGCCACGTGCTGCAGTCTACAGAGTGGCAGCATACAGGGATCTTTCCCAGTGAACAGCCGCGAGGAGGTGCAACAGGGGCCGAGTTTATGCTTTCAGGATTGCCTGCATCAAGAGGACAGAGCTGTACATTCACTTCTATGAATCCAAAAGTGTTTGGCTTACCATGCCTTGCTGCTACACGAATTCTTCTTTCCTGCAAAGGTTCTCTGATCTGCAGCCCAATACCCCAGGCAATGAAAGCGCATTCAGAGAAATCGAACTTTCCATTAGTGAGTGCGCATGAGACAGGTGCTGTGCATACTCTTGTTCACAGACACCGAGTAGACTATGTTTCTTTGTTTAAAAAATGTATCATTGTAAGAAATTCACTACCTTTTTGACATCACACAGGTGCAACTGTATCACGACCTGATGCACCATGCCCCTCACAGATGATGGCGCAAACTAGAAGGCGTAAGAAAAAGACAAGGGACGAGATGTTTGCTGAACTTATGGGCTGCTCCAGAGCCGAGGCGGACCAGCAGAGCCAGTGGAGGGAGAACCTCAGTCAGCAGCACCGCTCACTCTGCGAACGGGAGGACAGGTGGCGTCAGGAGGACCAGCAGGCGACTCAAACGCTGCATGGACTAATGAGGGAGCAAACGGACACGCTCAGGTGCCTTGTCGATGTTCTGCAGGACCGCAGGCAGGAAGACAGAGCCCCCCTGCACTGTATCTGCAACTGCCCACCCCCGCCTCAAACTCCAATCCCCCCCTCATCAAAAATAACAAGAAGGAGGGTCACCAGGGGCCGTGAAAACTGTCACTGCACCACAGGACAGTGTTAAATTACCCAAAAGCTATCAGTTACTACATTTTGAAAAGTCCTTCCCTTACTGTGTTCTTGATTATTAAAAGTAGTTTTCTGTTACTTACTTTTTCCGTCATGGTTTTTTACACAATGCTGTGTTAGATGTCTTGGGTGGGTCGTTGGGTGGTTGAGGGGGTAGTGTAATGCATAGGACAGTCACCTTTAGCAGGGTACAGAGACGGGAGCTGGATCAGCAGCATGTCACACACACAGTGCAGTCAGTAGGTGGTTAGCTGGTATGGGAGGTGGTTTGCAGGTTTTCTGTCGTTGGGGGTGGTACGTGCATTTGTAGCGGGGGAGGGGGGTTACAGATGTCATGCAACGGTCCCTGTAATGGACCGCAGAGCCACGCAGCAGAGGAATCTGTATCCGTCCTCCCCCGCAACAAGGCCACATAGCCCCTGCACACAGAGTCCAAAAAAGGAGGGATGGCAGGATCCGTTGAAACAACCAGTCCGGCACTGCTGACCGGTCTGGGAGCGGGAGCATGTCAAACCTCAACTTTAGAGGCGGTCTTTACATGACCACACACCCTACCCAGCACAGTGTGCGTCCCAGTTTCAACCCTTTAACGCAAAGTCATCAATAAAGACACCGTTGTAAAGCTACAGTGGAGCACGTACTTTAATTTTTAAATGTGTGTTAGAAGTTGGGGAAGCGGGGTGGACGGGGTATGTAACTGCAGAGGCTAGTCAACAGTAACTTGGTAAAGAAACAGGGGCAGGTTCAGCTTCTCTGTGAAGAAACTGAACAGTCACAGTTCACGCTGCTCGCTGCTCGCTGGTACCTGAAGAGTTCCTTGTCGCTGTGCAAGGTGCTTGCATAGGGCGTGACAAGCCAGGGCATTAGCGGGTACGCTGGGTCCCCTAAGATCAGTATGGGCATCTGCACTTCCCAAGCGTTATTTTGTGGTCCGGGAAGAAACTACCTTCCTGCAGGCGTCTAAGCAGACCAGAGTTCCTGAAAACACGCGCGTCATGAACTTTGCCTGGCCACCCGACGTTGATGTTGGTAAAACGTCCCCCATGGTCCACCACTGCTCGCAGCACCATTGAAAATTAGCCAAATTTCTCAGCAGCTGACTGCGGAAGAGGTGGACGATAAGTTGCGAGGAGCTGACAGCGGCCACAACTGCAGCGGGATCCGTGCTCGCAGTGCTGTGGCGCCCGCGCTGTCACTGAGAAGAAAAGTGCATGAACAGATTGCCAGCTGGCGCTTTCAGGGAGGGATGCTGGGCGTGATTGACGGTTCAATGATGACAGTTACCCAAAACCACCCTCCACACAATTTCCCCCCCCAGCATGCATTGGTGGGAAATCCCAGCATTCCAATGGGCGGCGGGGAGTGCGGGAACTGTGGGATAGCTTCCCACAGTGCACCACTTCCAAAGTCGACGCTTCACCCGTTACTGTGGACTCACACAGTCGAATTAGTGTATTTATTGTGGATACACAACTTCGACTTCATTAGGTCGATTCCAGAAATTCGAATTAAGATGAATCGAAATAGTCTTGTAGTGTAGACGTACCCCCAGGCTAGATTCATAAGAGGACTTAAGTGCCATTAAGAAAATAACTAGAGAAGGTGATTGTGCTTGTGACCCGTGGTTAGGACACTTACATAAAATGTGGGCAATGCATGTTTGAATCCCTGTTCCTGAGCACAGACTTGAATGCAGGATCTTCCCCACACCCCTGCGTGAGTACCCCAACCACCAGGGAATTGTGGGGTGGGGCTCTCAATTGCTGCTGATGCTTTTTGACTTATCATTAAAAATTGGAGCAGGGACTGGTATCGAGGTCTCAAGCAACCCAGCCGGGTGCCCTGAGCAGCAGGCTATATAGTCATTTTCATTTGCTTGCTGGGCCAATGAATAGTTAAGTATTTATACAAAGTGGAACAGCTTCAACAAAAGCAATGGGAAAAATATAGACTAGGGGTTAGGGTACCCAGCCAACTAAGATGGGTAAGACTTTGGGTTCAAATCCCTACTCTGGAGTGGTCTAAATTACTGGGATATGGGGGGGATACCATCATGCCACCTGTTTTGTGAATCTAAGCTTTCCTTTCTGTGTACTTTTAATTTAAAAAAATGCCCAAAACAAAACCAAGAACAAATCTGACCCAGAACAATTTTTTTGGTCAATTTTTGATTCACTGAAAATTAATAAGAATTTTGGTTTTTGTTTAAGGGTGAACTGCCAGTGAACAAAAAATCAGTTCTTCACCCAGCTCTAGTCCATACTTAGAAACTTTCAGATATATCTTACTGGGCAAGTATAGACTATATATGGAAACATAGCATTGTACAGATTATTTACCTGGTAGAACATAAAGACCCCAGGGTTAAGATATATCATGTAAATGTATAGGAACATTTTTCTAATGCTCCATTTCACCCCATTAGACTGAATCTGTTACGGTCCATTGAATCAATAGGTACTTAGAGTCTATTAAGTTAAAGTGGTTGTACATAGCATGGGAGATTCTTTCAAAGCACCATTAAAGACTAAAGGCCTGAGAAAGTTTCATTACAAAGCAATTCTGAGCTACAGGAGCCTTCTGACTTGCTTGAAACCAGTGATTTTTGTACCTGAACTTTGCTTTACTAATTTTATTTTTTTTAAATATAATCCCAATGGGGCTGAGATTTTGAGAAAAAAATGAACACTGGTTTCACTAGGTGCAACTTATGAGTGAAAGTATGAACCAGTTACCATTTCTTGAATTTAAATAGCATCTAGAGGCCCCACGAATGCTAGGTGCTGTACATACACATAACTAAAGATAGAGTTTTATAGTCTAAATAGATATGTAAAGCATGGGAGAAAGGTAGCATTAGTATCCCCACTTTACTGATAGAGCACTGAGGAACAGAAAAACCAAGTGCATTGCTCAAAGTTATCCTTGAGGTAGAGGTGGGAATTGAACCCACAACTCTCATCCTGTGCTTCAGCCTTAAGACCGTCTTCTCTTGATTGGTTATGGTGGGAAATTTGTAGGAATTTCTATATTTTAAGGTCAGAGTTTCAGAGGTGCTGGGTTCTTGCAGCTGTAAATGAGATCTAGTAGTTTTGACAATCAGGTCTTCGGTAACTATATGTTGGTCGTAATATCGCTTTTGATGTTACCCCAGACAAACTACTTCAGGGGATTTCTGCTTTTGCACATTGGCCACCTTTTGAAAGGTTAAAGAGTTTCTCTTTCCCTTTAGAAGTTAGTGTAAAAGGTGAAACATACATTATTGGAGGGAAAACAAAAATACCCTAGCCATCAGTCACTGTATGGCATTCAGTGGTAAAAAGGGAAGAAAAGGAAAAAGAAACCCCCCAAAATCTGAACACTCAAAATTTATGAATTTTAAGTTTGGCTGAAAAACAGAAAATGTCACACACCTGAATGCTTTTAGCAAAAGATTTTGGTTTTGAAAAAAAGGACATTTAATTTAAAATGTTTTAAATTAAATGTTTTGACCATATCCACTACTTTGAATAGGCTGAAAAATAGACTGACTAGACCCCCAAGATTGGTTGGCTCACTCTGATGTGCTGAGAGTTAAAATGGGGTCCTCTCACTATGTATTTAAGAACAGAAGTAATTTATTACATGCACTTTTCACTGCTTCACTTTAGAGTCTCTTTATTCCACCACAATTCAGGGCAACCAGAAGAGCAAAGCAAATATGAGGTATTTGCTGCCGCCACTACAGCTTCTGAAATATGCATGTAGTCCTGCAGCCATTTTCTATCCATCACCTGTTTAAATGAATGCAACATCAATTTGTGCCAGGTATATTGGGCAGTTCTGTAGACTGACCTTCAGAGAATAAACCCAGCTCTTGCTTTGCAGTGGAAGTGCTTAGATACTATGGTGATGTGTATTCTAGAATTACGCTAGGTGCTTGTTAAAAGTCAGTGTCACAAGCCTGATCCTAAAAGTTCCTTTTTCCAGGCAAACACCGACTGACTAATGTGTCTGCTGGAAAATGGACCACAGGATCTGGACCTAAAAGAGCTGTCAATATGCAGTCCATTCCAGGAGGCTTCAAATTCCATTTTTTCTGCCATTTCCTGATTTCTAGAATTAGATCCCTACAAGGGGAGGTTAAAGGCCTGATCCTCTGCTACATTATTCCTTGTAGCTTGCTCTGCTGGAAGAAATTGTTTGTTTGTTTGCTTTTTTTAAATAACAAGGACAAATTGGCTTCACTCTGCAGGGTAAGAAATTCCCCGCAGGAGAGCCTGAAGGTTAAGGGCCATGCATAATATGCTATTGAGTTATTCAATTGCTCGAGTTACATTCCTCTACTACTCAAAACTCAAACAGCACTACAATGGAGACTGAAGAAAATACTACTACATGTTAGCTTCTCCCTAGCTTCCCCTGATATATTGTACCACGCTCCAGTTTATCTCCACTTCCGACTGCCCCTCCAGGTTAATCTGATTAGAGAGAGAGAGGAGGATCTGGCAGCCTTCTGCATTGTTTTGCCTTGTTCACACTGCCTATTTCACATTAATCAAACTGATGGCTTCAATGTTCACAGTGCAGCTGATATAGCGCAAGGGCAAACAAAGGATTAGACAGAATGCATAACGCCTTCAACGAGCACGTCCGTAAAAACATCTTTGCTCTCTGCTCAAAACCCGTGCTGATGGAACACTTTGGATTCAGTAGCCAGTAAATATGAAAATACATGGGGAATCAGAAGCATAGGTGCTGACTCCATGGGTGCTCCGGGGCTGGAGCACCCATGGGGAAAAATTGGTGGGTGTCCCCTCCCTGTCCCCCGGCCCCAGCCTCATCTCCGCCTCCACCTCCTCCCCTGAGTGCGCCGCGTCCCCGCTTCTCCGCCTTCCTCCCAGCGCTTGCCGCCGCAAAAAAGTTGTTTCGTGGCCTAACAAGGTCAGGGAGGGAGGGGGGAGGAGGGGAAGATGCGGGGCCGGGGATTTGGGGAAGGGGTTGGAATGGGGGCAGGGCAGGGGCAGGAGGGCGGGGCTGGAGGCAGCGGCGGGTCAAGCACCAGCAGAAGTCGCCACCTATGATCAGAAGCTTCCAGCTTCTTCCTGGAAAATATGCTTTCCCATGCTTCCTGTGGTCTGAATCCAGGTGAGCATCTGACTGTATATTGGCCTCCACAGACTTCTTTTTTGTTTTTACATGCAGCTTGTCTCAATTATCGATGATGAATTTCTCTCCTCTCTGTTTTACATCATGTACGTTGCACAATAAAAGTGAGTAGAAGCATGATCAGTTATGGCTTCCTTCCCCACCTGCTTTAAATTCCATCCACACTTTCATCCGAAGGAAAAGATTCAACCGGAGTTGCTTTTCCTGCACTCTGAAATCTCCCAAGTCAAACCTTGGCCTCTAATAAATATGACTGATCAGAGGGTTCACCCACTTCGGAAGGCAGAGCTCAGCTGTTGGACGGTTGCTAATGGACTACAGTTGTCTGATTTAAATGTGCCGTTGAAGCAAGGCCCTCTTGCCTGATAAGAGCATGATGTTGTGAGCCATTTAGGTCAGAGAAGAGTAGAGAAAAGCTGCATAGTTAGATGCCACAACTGCTCTTGTGTAGATAAGGGGACACCCAGAATAATGCTTTACAAATCATTATAATGTGGCAACTGCCTATTAGAAAATAGGTGCAATTGGCTTGCCAGAAAATTAGGTGTTTAAAGGAAATTACCCCCAGTGGGATCCTCCTAAAGTCATTCTCTATTACCCGCTCCCCTCCCAGTAGAATAACTTCACTGTACTCGGAGCTTCTCTGTAATGAGAACTGCACACAGCCATGTTCTGAAGCAATGAAGGACTCAGCACTACGGGGATAGGTGCTATGGAAACACCTTAAAAGAGAGACACTTTCTTTCTGTCTCACTGCAACCAGAGGTTCAGTAAGTCCCAGTTCATCTCTGTGAATATGCTGCATTGTAGCCCGCACATTCACTAAGAAAACAAAACATTCCATTTCATGTCACCTCTGTAAATTATTATGAATTATGTTTATTGCAGTGCTGCCTGGGAGCTCCATTGTGCAGGCATTGCACGGACACAACATAGCAGACAGTCCCTGCTTTACAGAGCTGACAATCTAATAGACAAGGCACAAACAGGATAGAGGAAAGGGATCTAACACATGGAGCGAACAACGCAATGGCTGAAGATGTAAAGGCATTGATGCATTGTACCTCCAAAAATAGGCAAGGATTGAAGGCTCACTGGGTACAACTGGTGGTTGGAGTAGCAATGTTTCCAATACCTAAATTTTCCAGAACCACAAGTTCAAATCTTAGGGAGGCCAAATCAACCCCTTGTCCTTCCTAAGGCGATTCATTGAGTTCCCTGCCACTTTGGCACAGGAAAAAAGTGAGAAAGCACATAGGTCTTCCTAGCTGATTCCCTTAGTGTCATTTATAAGGCTTTCCATCACTCTGGCAATGTAGGGGCCTTAAAGCTTTTACAGGGTTTTTATGCTCCTGGGGGAATTGACTGAGAATGGGAACAGTTAACTAACAATAGAATAATTAATAATTTACTATGCAGACAGGTTGCTACATTTCTGCCTCAGAGAATGAGATCAAATAACCATCAACAGCAACATTAACAAAATATGAGAAATATGCGGGCCATATGAATTCTGAGTCCCCCGCATGGGCGCAGAATTCTGTCAGGAGTAACTTACCTTTAAGCATGAGTTGTCCCACTGACTTTGACAAGACTACTCATCCTGGGTCCAAAGTCCATTGAAATCAACAGGAGACTTTCCATTGAATTCAGTGAGCTTTGGATTATACCCCATGTGTTTAGAGCTTAGCATGTGTTTAAATGCTTTGCTAGATCCAGCCTAAGTAAGGCAGATACTACATAGAACTGGGTGTCTTTCTCTAACTTTTCAGAAGTTTAGGGCAGAAGTACAGCATGTACGATCAGACTATTGCCATCGTGTAGAGACTTATCTGAGTAAACGATGCACCTTTAAAAATGCCAAGTCAGTAGCTTTGTTGCAAATATTAGCGGGAATGAGTCATTTTGGGGATTAGAGTCTGGAATGGAGGAACACAAGATACCTTTATATGGTAATCACATCCTGCTGTATCTTTCAGAGCCAGTTAATTCTGTAATCACTCATAATCAGTGCACTGGAGAATACTGCAAGCCATTCAGCTTTAGGATCAATTTAAACACATCCAAAGTCGTTATCCCTCAGCCACCATCAGAATTAGGAGCAGACAATTTCCATTCCAAATCAGGTGATACCTGATTTCAAATCAAACAAACCTTTCTGCACTACCTCAACATGCTCCATGCTAATTTGTTATCTTAAAAGAGATTCTTAACCCAGAGAAACAGATTACTGGCCAGAACTTAATTAGGAAGCATTTGAAGATGCAGGGGCCACTTTGGCATCTAGCCATGTTATCTTGAAGCCCAGAATTTCCCCCAGGAAATATTTGTCCTCAGTATCAGTGGCCCAGCCTGCAGAGGGATGAAATTTATTGCTCATCTGTTTACCATTAACAATCTTTGCTCTTTTCACGCATTGCAGAGGAATTCAGCGTCCCTCATGCAGAAGTCTTCTGTACTTGTAAGCAGACTCTCTCTTCAACAGAGTTAGACTATTTAGCAGATTCATATCTGTCCCAAGCTTCTTCCTGAACAAAATTGGGGAGGACAGGGCTTTTCTCTGAGAAAAAGGAAATATTAGACATTGTCAGGAGACACAAGAAGTTAGAGAAAAAATGCCTGTTTCCTCCAAGTAATCTAGTCCTCAAAGGTTTCCCCCATAAGGAGCAGTATATAAAAACCTTGGGTTTAGTATTGGATTTTTTTTAAAGCAATGCCCAAACAAGAAGATGCTGATGTTGTTTGCACCAGCCATCAGCTCTGTATCATTGCATTAAGGGTGTCAACAGTATTGACAGACAAGCTGAGTTTACACGCAGATGGGCAAGTCAGATTTCATTCAGAAGCAGGACGACTACGTCAGTGCAATGCAGCAAGGCTGTATAAACCAAATGCTTCCCATTCAGCCCAGTGGTTATTATGCTTCTTCGGAAGTCATATTTGCTGGCTACATTGTGCCAGAGCATAGATCAGATCCAATTGCCTTTGCTTTGTGTCACCCGTGGAAGACACGAATGGGCCACGGCAGAAGTCAGGAGAAGCTGGGGGCGGGGGCAGGAATGCTGCTGTGAATTGATCTGGCTGCAAAACCAGGGCAATTATTTGCACAGTCCGTTGTTTCTGATTGTAAGGAGAGGTGTGAGGAAGGGAGGAGGCATAGGCTTCAGTGCTCTTGGGGTCCCAGACAGGACACCATTTCGCCCGAGAGCTGAAAACTGCTCGCTAGTCTCAAATGACAGTTTTAAGAGAAAACCACAAACTTTCAACATTCACATTTTGCCAGCTTTGTTTCTGAAAATCATTGTCATCATGGCAGCTACGCCTGAGCCTCAGGAGCAGAGGAAATCGAATCACAGCAGGAGCTGGGCTGCATGGAATCGTATGGAAGGGGAGGTAAGTGGGAGGCAGGTCCCCGCCCCCCCCAATAGCTGCAGTCATTCTTGTTTCACCAGCGGGCCTGGGCAACGGCTAGAAAAGACCCACTGTTTTCTGACGTGTTTCATGACTAAACTAACCCTGTGCAGGATGGAAAGTGGCTGCAGTGGAAACAGAAATGCATGGGGATGATTTGTTGTCATTGTTTCTAATAGCTGTTGCTACAAATACCAATTTGCTATAAACAGGAATAGGCTTCTGTTTCAGGTAGGGTGACCTGACGTCCCGATAAAATCGGGACTGTCCCGATTTTGAGGAGTTTGTCCTGCGTCCTGACCAGAGTACGGTCGGGACGCCATTTGTCCTGATATTTTGTTTCCTGGTCTTTGGCAGCAATTCGGCGGAGAGTCCTTCAGTTGCGGACGGTCTTCGGCGGTATTTCTGCGGTGGGTGCTTCCGTCTTTGGCAGCAAGGTTTATTATCCACCACCAAAATACCGCCGAAGACCGTCCGTGACTGAAGGGCTCTCTGCTGAATTGCTGCCGAACTCCTGGACGGGTGAGTGTAAAAAAAAAACAAAAAAACCCAAACACCCGCCCTGCGGTGGTCCCAATATTTTCCCCTTAACATCTGGTCACCCTAATTTCAGGAACCACAGATTCCATAACTGATTGTTTTTAAAACAGGCCAGGCAGGCAACTCTGCTATCTGTAGCGCTTATCACCACAATATCTGAGAGCCTCACGGCTACCAACTAGTCTAAAACCTCCTTGTGAAGTCAGCCATTCTTCCCCATTTTACTTGTGATGACTGGAGCATAGGGAGCTTAAGTGATTGCCTAGGGAGGTTGTGGAATCTCCATCATTGGGGATTTTTAAGAGCAGGTTAGACAAACACCTGTCAGGAATGGTCTAGATAATATTTAGTCCTGCCAGGAGTGCAGGGGACTGGACTAGATGACCTCTCGAAATCCTTTCCAGTCCTATGATTCGCCCAAGTTCACACCCCCCAGAGATTGGCAGAACCAGGCATAGAACCCAGATGGCCTGACACCTGTCCCATGTCCTAACTTCAGGATGATCCTTCCTATGGCCAGGAGTGTGTTTATGGAGTGCTACCTAAGTAGCTCTGTGCCTCAGTTTCCTCATCTGTAAAATGGGGATAATGATACCGATGTCCTTTGTAAAGTGCTCTGACATCTGATAAAAAGTGCTATATAAGAGGTAAGTATTATTATTATAACCACATGAGCTTATCCCTCTAACCCTCCTGCTCCCTTCCACCATTCTTCCCTCCCCCTCCATTTATTGTTGTTGTTTTCTCCTCACATTCACAGTGCATCCAAACTTAGATTGTAAGCACCCTAGGGCAGAGACTGGCATGCAATAGCTACACAACATCATGCATACTTCTGGTGCTGTATGAACCACAACGGTGACTGGGGAATCTAGTCAGTGATTAGGTTTCTCGAAGTCAGAAGGATTCTGCAGCAAAACTCAAAATCTGGACAACCAGCAAAAACAGAGAAATTACCGGATCAGACCAGAGCACCAGACACCGGCCACTACTGATCGGCTTCAGGAAAAGGTGCAAGAAGCCGTGCACTGGGCCAAGCACTTTGAAAATGACAAATGAAGAGCCCTGGACTCTGCAGAAAACCAATCAATCATGGTGCAGCCCTTTGTGACTGCCCTAATTATCCATATATTTATATCCAATGCTTTCTCCTGGTATCACTAGAGAATTCTACAGGCCCACAGTGGGAAATGTGCCCCATTTTATGCATTCTAGTCCACAGACAATGCTGCCTGGGTGCAGAACAACTCCACTTAATGCAAAGCAATTTAAGAGAGCCTTCACACGGAGCTGCTCTCCATTTCATGGAGGATTTGTGGCTTTTGGTCTCTCCTCAGAGAAGCTGATAGCATAGGGGAAAAAAGGAACAGAAACGTGCCCTCTTGCAGACCAGTCTTCAGCAAAACAAAAAGTTAATGAAATGTGCAATTTTCTATGGGATGTGTGCCTCCTCCGCCTGATTAAATCTATATCCTCGGCAACTCACAAAAGGTCTCTAACGAATCAATCCCTATTACCTGAAGAGCCACGTTCCTCCTAAAATTAGTGCTAGAAAAAGTGTAAATTTCCTACTGAGTGACATAATGTGGTAGATATTACCTCCAGGAGAGTCTCTAAACACTATTACTAGCTCCGAGGAGAGTGGAAATCATTATCTATGTGGCCTTATGTGCTTAATCCCATTACAAAGGCCTGCAGCATGAAAGTCTACCACTCAGTAGCGGGGTGGTTACCCTGCTCCTGCCCTGAAGGGCTTAAAACAGCCCTGGGAGAAGGCTGTGGCAGGGAAAGCTGGGCTGATTGGGAAACAGCCTCAGCTGTGGCCACGCCCCAAACAGACCCAGCTGGCCCTATAAAGGCCAGGGAAGCCAGGAGCAGAGACAGTCTCTCTCTGCTTTCACAGAGAGAGGGGCCTGGCTGCTGGGAAGCTCAGGGTACCTAGAGCAGGGATAGGCAACCTATGGCATGTGTGCCAAAGGTGGCACACAAAACTGATTTTTAGTGGCACTCACACTGCCTGGGTCCTGGCCACTGGTCTGGTGGGCTCTGCATTTTAATTTAATTTTAAATGAAGCTTCTTAAAATTTTTAAAAACCTTATATACTTTATATACAACAAAAGTTGAGTTATGTATTATAGACTTATAGAAAGAGACCTTCTAAAAAGGTTAAAATGTATTACTGGCACACGAACCTTAAATGCGAGTGAATAAATGAAGACTCAGCACACCCCTTCTGAAAGGTTGCTGACCCCTGACCCAGAGTAAGGCAGGGCTGGGGAAAGGCCAGAGGAGCTGGGGAGCTCCAGGCTGGCAACTCCCCAGGCTGCAGGGCCTTGTCCAAGGCCTCCTACAGGTCCTGGGTTGCACAGAAAGGCAGCAGGTCCAAAACCCCCTTGCCTGTGATGAGTGGCTTATACTGCAGTCTGCCCCAGGGAGCAGGGGCTAGTTGGTGACTGGCAGTAGCCTGTGAGGTGGGGATACGGGGTGGGGGTTCCCTGGGGAGGGGAGACCCCGAGACTGAGGGGTGTACGGCCGCTACCTAGCAACCCAGGGATAATTTGTGACTGCACCTGAATCTGTTTGGGAGAGTTAATTCTAGTAACTGACGCCAGCTGTCGGGGGAAGTGAGGAAAGGCTTTATGAGCGAGGGTGAGGAGACAGAAAAGAGGAGGCCCAGTAGTTTGAGGCTAGCTGTGAAGGAGCATCAAGCCGCAGGGGAGCAGAGCTAACTCCAGTGATGGGCCCATGGAGTTAGGCAGGGAGGCAGTCCTGCGGCCAGAAGCTGCCTGAGTCCCCAGGGATGGGACGTGGTGGAGAAACCTGTTGAGAGGAGGCAGGAGAGGAGAAGCGCTGCAGGGGCCAGAAGAAGTAGCCAAGAACCAGAAGACTTCAGTGGGGGCACAAGAGGGGCTCAGGCTCCAGAGCTGAAAAATCATTGTGTAGATGCTCGGACTCAGGCTGGAGCCCCAGGTCTGAGACCCTGCGGGGGTGGAGAACCCTAGAGCTTGGGCTGGAGGCTGAACCTGAACGTCTACATGGGGATTTTTAGCCCCAAAGCCTGAGGCCCTGTGAACCAGAGTCAGCTGACCCGGCCATGCAGCGGGTCTTTTATCCCTGTGTAGCGGTACCCTTAGACTGTAAACTTTGCAGGGCAGGGGCTGTGTTTTACTGTGTGTGTGTATCGGCTGGAGCCTCCAGGTGCTCCTATAATGCCACTAGTGCCATCAACCACCACCGCCAGCTGAACTTGCTTCTGCTCCCAGGCTGGCTGGTTCTTGCAGCCATTTCCCCCGCCACGGGCAGCTTTTCCCATTCACGTAATCTTACCATTGTTGGTGCACATTGTTCAGCTCACATCTGCAAATGCCATTGCTAATATCTCCCAGCCTCATGTAGTTAACATTGAAGTCTGTGGCCATCGCGTTTTAACTCAAAAGGCAAGATCCTCAGCTGGCATAAATTGGCTATACCCATATACAGTCAACGGCGCTACACTGATTTACAGCAGCTGTCTGTCCATCCCAAAGAGCGTTGGCTTACAGTATATATAAAAAATGCTGTCCATAACAAATAAACAATAACAAAGTTGTATTGTGCTGTATCACTGTTGCTGTGAGACAGGTGAGTGTTCTTCTACCCATTTTACAGATGGATGAAGCATGGCCCAGAGAGGTCACATAACTTGTCAAAGGACACAGCCTTTCACTTGCAGAGTCAGGAATAGACTCCAGGAGTTCCGTACTGCCAGTCTCTGACTCTAACTACTAGAATCCAGTTAAAAGGAGCTCCCTTAACAGCTTATTCAATGGAAATCTCATTATGGAGGAGCTCTGCCAACTGTTTATTCGAAAGAAATCCATTGTGAGGAGCTCTGCCAGTAGTTCATCAAAAGGAAATCCGTCATGAGTTCAGCCAGTATTTTATCCCAATGGGAACCCAGCAAAAGATGAGCTCTGCCACTAGGATAAAAGAAAATTCACCGCGGGCCAGTCTGCCAGTGATGGAATAAGAGTGCTCAGTTAAGCAGGACATTAAACACAGTCCCACTCTGGTCCAAGCACTCAGACCTTGAGCAGGATCCCCCGAGAAAGTTACTGGATAGGACAAGAAGCAATGGGCTTAAATTATAGCAAGGGTGGTTTGAGGTGGTCATTAAGAAAAAAAATTCCTAACCATCAGGGTAGTAAAGCACTGGAATAAATTGCCTAGGGAGATTGTGGATTCTCCATCATTGGAGATTTTTAAGATCAGGTTGGACAAACACCTGTCAGGGATGGTCTAGATAATACTCAGTCCTGCCATGAGTGCAGAGGACTGGACTAGATGACCTCTCGAGGTCCCTTCCTGTCCTATGATTCTGTGAGTCTATGTGATCTATTTGCTTGACATACAGGAGTGGGTGGGTGAGTTTCTGTGGCCTGAAGTGCGTAGGACGTCAGAAGGGACCATCATGATCTGACCTTAAAGTCTGAGTCTCTGAGTCTCTGACTCAAAACAGTCCAAGCTTTCATGCAAAGCATGGGCCACAGTCTACTCAGTGCTGTCCCTTGCAGGGGCTCCTACATGCTGCTTGGCTCTTTTTATGAGGTCTCTGACATTGTTTTCCCACCTGATTCTGGAAGCTCAGTTGCATTAATTCACAGCTTTTCCTTCTCTCCCTTCCCCCATCACTTTTGGTTTTCTGCCAAGATTAGATCTTTCGATTTGACCTTTAAAAGCATTATACTACGACGAGCAGAAGCTAAAGAACAATAAAGAAAAATGATGATATCCAACAGAAAGGACATTATTTCATTAATAACTTCCACAGGTTACTCCAGCAACTTGTCCGTAGGAAGCGCCATTAGGATTGCCTTCATTTGCTGATTCTCTGAAACATCTTCCTCTCTCCATGGAAGCTGAGGATTGCTGAGGCCATCCAAGTCAAGTCCCTTGTTGATAATTGGTGTGGACCATTTGGGATCCTGGGGATCCTGAATGTTCCACCCCAAACACAAAGACCAAGGAAGCTCGGATTTGCTTTTGCAAAACCTCGTTGGCTTTAGTTTTGGTTTTGCACAATTTTTGGTGGGTCTGATCTGAATTCAGCTTTAACTAAACTCTCCATGTCTGCAGGGTTTGGAGAAAGGTTTGGCTCTGGTCCCATGTTGTGATAGATAAATCCAAGGTGGTTTTGGTTTTGAAAAAAAAAACATATCAGTCAGAGAGGTTTTTGGTTTTTGCAGAACTAAAAAACCCAAGGTTGGTTTAGATCGAAGATTCATTTGCTTTGAACCACCTACACTCAGGTGCTATGGGGAGGTTCTGATAATTGCCCATCGCTAAAACCATCCTGGCTCATTTGGTATTTGTATTTTTTGTTATTGTTTTAGCGAGTGGGTTAAGGTATCAAAAATGCCAAACCTGCTCTTTTTACTCGATTACCACCTCCCAGGAACCGAAGTACTGAAAGCAGAGAAGATTTCACTCTATTTCAGGCACATAAATGGCTGTTGAGGCCCGTGCAAAACATCCCAAATATTGGAACACAAATACAAATACTAGAACCTGTTCATACTTCTGGTCACAATGTCTCTTGTGAGGGCATTCGGAGCCTACAAGCACCGGCACCCAGTAGCCCGGGATTTTTAAGTAAAGGCACTATCCAGCTGACAAGGAAAACTGCCCCCCAGTTTGCTTAATCCCACAATTTGCAAATACGCTGCATATGACATAGTTTGAACCAGCATTGTTGGGAGACAGCACTGGGAAGTGGAAACCAGCTCCCAGCCCACTTTCCTAAGCATGGTCTAAGCCAGGGGTGGGCAAACATTTTGGCCTGAGGGCCACATTGGGGTTCTGAAACTGTGTGGAGAGCTGGTAGGGAAGGCTGTGCCTCCCCAAACAGCCTGGCCCCCGTCCCCTATCTGCCCCCTCCCACTTCCTGACCCAGGACTGCCCCCCTCAGAACCGCCGACCCATCCAACCCTCCCTGCTCCTTATCCCCTGACCACCCCTTCCTGGGACCCCAGGCCTATCCAACTGCCCCCTGCTCCCTGTCCCCTGACTGCCCCCCGGGACTCGCTGCCCCTTATCCAACCCCCCCGCTCCCAGCTCCCTTACCATGCCACTCAGAGCACCAGGACTGGCAGCCGCACCGCCCGGCTGGAGCCAGCCACGCCGTGGCACAGTCTAGAGCACCGGGGCAGGCTGGCGGCTCTCGCAGCTGCGCTGCCCGACAGCAGCTTGCAGTCCTGCCGCCCAGAGCGCTGGCAGCATGGCGAGCTGAGGCTGCAGGGGAGGGTGGACAACAGGGGAGGGGTCAGGGGCTGGGCTCCCCGGCCAGGAGCTCAAGGGCCAGGCAGGACAGTCCCACGGGCCGAAGGTGGCCCATGGGTCATAGGTTGCCCACCTCTGATAATCACTAAAGTTCTGCTAACAAGCCTAGGAGGCAGGGGGCTGGGTTCTGTTCTAGTGCATTGATACAGTGTGGCACTTTGGCCAAGACAACAAAGCCAATATTTTTCAAACTTGGGTGGCGAAAGGTGCCTGATTTTCAGAAGTGCTGAACACCCACAAAATCCTGTTTTTGTCATGGGGGCAGCAGGGGCACAGCATTTCTAAAAAATCCAGTCAGGGTGCGGTGCCTAATTTGGGGTGAGTTGGGTGCTTCACCTTCTTTGACAGCCCAGCCTGGAAGCTCCTCAAGTTTGAAGATTTAATCTCTTCTGTTTCCCAGTCTCCCCATGCATAAAAGGAGCCTATTCATACTTGTCTACCTTGCAGGGGTGTTTATCATGGAAGCTTGCAAAGCACTTTGAAATTCCTAGCTGGAATGGATTCTAGAAGTGAACGAGATAAAAATGAAATTTTTATTAATGCTGCGTGGTGTCAATGATTATTAAATCGCAATTAAAACCAATTTGAAACATGTTTGCCACTTCGGACAGCACACTGCTGGTTCCACAAATAGCACCTCTTCTCAGTAAGAGGCTGACCTTCTCCCACAAGGTTCAGGCGATGAAAGAAACCTTTCCTTCTTGCAACAGACGTTTGTGCCACCTTTTCTTGCCCTGCAAACTCTCAGGCTGTTGGGCTGAGCAGAGTGGTTCCAGATTCCTTTTAAAAATCCCTCCCTCTCTCCCCCATATCATTTCCTCATGTGAAACTATCTAATCATAAAGGGTTTGGGAGAGCAGTAAAAACCTACAGTGAGATGTCAATGAATATTCATAACAAAGGCTTTTCCTTGAGGAAAACCCAGCCAACTTTCAGTGTCAGGGACGTAGCTGTGAGCTAAAATTCAAAGCAGAAGTGAAACTGGGATTCTGTGCAAAGAAGGGACTAGGAGTTCTGAGCAGCCAACAGAGGCATAGCCGTAGGGATCGTATTTCCTGCTCTAGTCTGGTTCTTACATTGCACCCATCATCATGGTCTCGTGCTTTTTGCACTGCTGTACTGTAGCGCCTCTCACCCAGGGACACTGGTTCTCAATCTGGAAGCCACAAACGAGCATCCAGGGTGGGGTTAGCATATTACTAACTGAGGAGTAGGTCTCAGGGGGGGTCCTGCTTTGGAAGAGACTGAAAAACTCCTGGCATGTAGGAGCCTCACCTGCTGAGGTGCTTTTGAAAATCCTACTAGGCATCTAAATATCTTTGAAAATCTGGCCCAAAGCCATTGACAAGCACTAATTGACTAGGTTTCACATTAAAACTGTTAAGCTCACCACACCTATTTTTCAGATGAGTAAATTGAAGCCCAGAGAGGCTGGTGCAGCATCACACAGAGAGACAGTGAGGAAGAGAACCCAAGAATCCTGACACCTATTCTGTTGCTCCAACCACTATACAAGGGCTCCTTAGCTGTGGCACCTGGCTAGTGGTCTATAGAAAGCTGGCAGGTCACACGGTGTGGTTGCTCCTCCCTGAATCACATTCCAAGGCAGCTAGAAATGCATTAAATGCTCCCCTAATGTTACTTTCCATGTCAGCACTTGCTTTGGTTGCCACAGACCTGGTAGATGATTACAAACAGGGAGGGAAGAGGCCCCCACTAAAGGGTGAGGAGATATCCACAAGGCAGGCAATCGCTGTAGTCAGATGTATTCCATACTGTGAAAACCACTGAGAAACCCTGGGTTAGACAACACTTATTAGTCACTTCAGTTCTGCAAGGCAGGTCAATTAGCAAAACTGCATCAGACGTGTTCTCGTGTGCCAGCAGCTCCTGCTCTGAGGTTCAGTTCCAGCTCCCTAAATGAGATGCACTAAATGTTGTTGCTAGAATGTAAAGGCAGGAATGCCTGCTCTGTCCCACCCAGCAGCAGCAAACCAATCCCCTTTGGCTGTGGTGATTGGTTTTGCTGCAGTATCTTTCAGGAGCAGAGGGAGCTCTCCTTTGTCAAACTGACTTATATTTTCTCATTACAATCTCCTTTTGCATATCTCTCTTCCTGGTCAGGGAAAAACCAAAGAATTTAGGATGATTTATGGCTGTTATAAAGAGCTTTATGCTAAACCAAAACATATTTGTCGGGCCAGTGGTTTTGCTAACTGCAGCTCTGTGCAGTAGGGATTTAGGAGCACACATTGGGCCCCCTTGTTCTCCACCAATGGAGCTTAGGCACATGTGCTTGAGGTCTGGATGGAAGAGGGTGGGAGTGGAAGTTTATGGGTCGCTCGTTCTTCAATTGCTTCTTGCGGGCTGGTACACAGCGAGATCCTTTGGGCTGCTGTATAGGTGTCTCACAAGGGCGGGTAGAAACCTCACTGCTTGAGCATATACAACTAGACTGAAGCATTGGGGGATACGACGTCGCCCTGTATGAGAGAGAGAGATGGGGATGGACAAAACTGACCTGATACAGCTTTTCCTACGCTAGCCTCTACGAGGAGGGTGGCTCACCCCACTGTGAGTGATAGACAATCTTGATGGCCGTCACTCAGTCACTTCAAGGGCAGAAAGCTGCAGCCCTCCTGTCTACCTATATACCTTCCGAGTCGTGTCTGAGGCAGGGATGAATGAGCCTTATTTTACAGATGGGAAATTAAGGCACTGAGAGTATACATTTTGACTTAAGTTGCCTTTGGAGCCCAGTCCGAGTCAAGAACTGATCCCAGGTTTCCCCAGTACCTTCACCACAAGACCATCCTCTCCTCCTGCACCAGTCACCACAGACAAACTTTGGCTTAGTGACAGCTGATGCTGCAGCAGGCCACTCCACAAAGGCACAGAATTCCAAAGTTAAGGGGAAAATCTCCAGCATTCATTCATTGCCACCTTTTCATTGCCTGCAATGCTCTCGACAACACACTGCGATACTCCATGAGGCACCGCTTACACTGCCAACAGATACCGAAAAGTGACAGGCCCCGCAACTGCACCCAACTTAGACTCCAGTGCCAAACCTGAACTCTGATTTCACATTCTCCTGTATCCTGTATCAAGGTACATCTGACTGACACACAGTCTACACATGGGTAAGTTTGTTCTCTCTTCACACTGCAGAAGTTGCCTCACCATCATGTCATAGTGTTAAGTGGAGGAGAAGTGAAGAGCAACTTCTTTAATTGAAATGAAGCTGGAGTTTTAGGACTAGTAACAGCCGCTTTAAAAGTTTTTTTTAAAAATAACGACAATGTTATCAAAATTACTGACAGATAAATTGTCACTTGTCTCTTCCAAGCTCTGCATCATGGGCTGCACAATAGAGCGCTGTGAATGATTGACGTGAGCATTGTGTACCACCCACCTCCTAACTGTTTGCAATTCAGTGAACTTCACACAGATGAAGTTAATTGCAAAGAATTTTTCTGTTAGATGTTCACAGAACCTAAGAGAAAAATAGAGCCTTAAGACAGGCTTTTCTTCTTGCGTAGATGGAAGGATTCAGGGGGGAAGACGAACAAATTATTTGAACTTAAACCAAAGACCTACAAGCACCACCAGAAATACTATGAAGAACCTAGATACTGAGGTGATGGGCACTCTAGGCTGCAGTCTCATGTGACATCACAATTCAGCATCTCTAAGTCTTGTCCATGGGCCTCCATCAAACAAACAAACCTCCTCATGTTTCAGATGAATCAAGAAAGCAGGGGTAAAAACAAGTTAAAAAAAAACCAGAGACACTGTTTATTCATCACAGTGGAGCCATACAGAGCAAAAATAATTCACGGAAAGGATGCTGCCTTGAGAACTTTCTTCACAACTCATGTTAAATGCCTCCAGTAGTAACTTAAAAAGCAATAGGGAACTGGAATCACGCTGTAGATTCATGTGCCAGTACAATGCCATATGTTTAACACATAAAACATAGCAAGGAGTTTAAAGCAGATACTGAATGAAGCCAGACCAATTGTGGAATTTTGGATATCCAGTACCCTGAGATCATAGATCATTGCTTCCAATCCCGCTGAGATCAGTAGATACTGAAAGCTGTTGCCATCTGACTGCTGTTTGAGATGTGGGAGACGAGTCACTGATCTTGTTTCAGTTCCTAATGCATAACTGTCCACATCACGTAAGCAGAGGATATCAAAGACTAAATGGCGTTTGAGCCACTGCTTCTACCTCCCACTGCAGGTGGCCTCTGTAGGTACATTGGCAGGTCATTATGCAAAAGCATACAGGGCTGCTACTGTATGACCAAAAAAAGCATCATTTTTAAGAGCTGTTATTAATCCGGTCGCTTTCATGAGCGCTCAGGACAGAGCTCTTGATTGGATAAAATAGAACAAGATGCTGACAAGTGTATTATAGGAAGAACTTGGCACCATGGGAAAAGCAGCCCTGTGTTCCCTCTTGCTCTTGAGGGATGCTGCTCCACAGTATGACAAAATGCATAGCCGTAATCGAGCACACTCTAAAACAGTCAATCTAGTACAAGCTGTGTTTTGGGGTCAGAGTGCCCAATTCAGAAGCAGTTTGAAAGCCAGAGGGAAATAACCACTTCTGCAAGCAAGATGCCTTTATGCCCCTTTAAGATGGAAAAATGCTGAAATCACTCTATCCATACGGTACATTCAAATTAGGTGTGACCTGCTCAGTACTGTTCCATTCCTAATGAACGCATCCAAGGCAACACCAAGATGGAACCTATTGCCCTCTGAATACATTAACAGAGCTGTTGACTTTGAGCATATGCTGTTTAACCGAGTAAGCATTAGCTACCTTCAGAAGATCCTTACCTGGGACTTATTTGAATAGACGTAAACTGTAGCTAAACCTGAAAGAAACAGGGAATGTAGTGGAGTGAAACAGACCTGGATCACAGGAAGAAACTGCTACCTACAAGCTGCTGAAAATATGATACCACCACAATGATGGGTTGATTGTTCAGTGTTCTCATAAGGGGCAGTATGGTTTAGTGGACTAGTCAGGAGACCTAGGTCCTGATATAAATCTGCTGGATGCTCTTGGCAAGTCACTTCACCCCTCTGTTGCCCTCATCCCATTCTTCATCTGTCCAGTCTTTTTAGACTATAAGCTGCTTGGGAGCAGAGACTGTCTTTTAATCTATGTAGAGCATACAGCACAATGGGCCCTGGTCTTAGACTCCTGGCGCTGAATCTCCTGGTCTTTGCATGTATCACTGGCTCGACAGTGCCTATTGCCTACACTTCAGATCTTCTCCTATCTATTCCTTTCAGGATTTCAGGTATCTCAGCAAGCAATGGGCGAAGCTCAAGATTCAGACAGTCAATCTGACGAACCAGCCAGAAATTCAGGTGTTTACCTGAAGTGGCCAACCAAACTAGATAAACCTCTCAGGCCCATAAAATTGGTCAGGAAATCTCAAGAGAGAATGGGTTTCTTACAAGAGTTCCAGTACTATTACTGTCCAGCTAGAAACAGTGTGAGAACAGCCTTTATTGCAGTATTTCAACACAAGTCATGTCAGAACCCAGAAGCATCCATCCACATGAAAATGAAGAATCCCGATGGAGGTAGATAACTAAAATTTTAGGACTTTTGGTTTATGTTCAGTGCAAGTTTCTGATGAAGTATCAAGAGTGTTCACCCATCTCTAAGCCTTCCTGCCCTCCTGGGGCCCAGTCCTGAAGTTTTCAGGGACATAAAACTCCTGTTGGCTTCAGCTGGGAGACTGGCATCAGTAAGCTTTGTATCTGCATGATGATTGGAGGATCAGAGCCTATATCTGCTAAAGAAAAGAGTTAGCCATCCAAATCATATTGAAATTCAATGGAAGTTTGGCATGTAAGGCTTTTCTGAAAATTTCTTCCATAAACCTTCTTCTCTGGCCTTACCAAGACACTCCTGTCCTTGGATCATTATTACTATTGCTGTCAGTCATGCCTTGTCCCCTTCTATGGAGAGGCTTACTTGACTTTGGAGAAATTAAGGCTTCTCTGAACAGTGAAGTAGTCATCTGGCCATGGACAGGTATTTTATATTACCACTTGGGCAGCACTTAGCTCTGCTAAGAGCTGGCCAGGGAGTTCTGCCAGGAAGTTTGTAATATTTTGCTACTCTTCCCAACCAGCACTGGCGGAATTTACACATGAATACACCTTTAAAACTAGCTCAGAGCCTACTCATTGCATCACTGCTGACCTGGCTTTGTTGGGAGTTTGTAGTTTCTTTCTGCTATGGAACAGACAACAGAGCTGGTTTGGAAATGGTTTTCCCACCCCCTCAGAGTTTTTGAGATTTAGAATCTTTGTCCATGTCCCAAAACAGGATGAAAAGTCAAAATCTCAAAAATGTTCCCCAGCAACATATCCAGACCAGGCCAACCAAAATATTTTGATAATATCAAAATGTTTCATCTTCATCTAGACCTTTTAAAAATGTTTTAACCTTCATTAGTATAAATGAACTAAAATTTCAAAATGAAGTCATTTTGATTCTAAAAACAAACCTTCACATTTTGAAAAATATCAAAACTGGATCTTGTGACAATTTCAAATTTTTTGTTCCCCTCCCACCCAAAAATTTTTTGGTGAATCAGGAGATTCATCAAACCTTACCCCTTTCTTGTGAACAGTTTTGGTTTTGATGAATCAACATTTTCAGATGAAGAAATGTTTAATCAGAAAATTCCAAACCAGTTGTAATAGACAACAACGGCATGGCCCAGTGAATAGGGTGCCGGACTGGGAATCAAGAGATTTGAATTCTACCCTGGCTCTGCCAATGACCTGGAGTAAGTTGTGTCACCTTCTCTTTTGCCTCAATTTCCCCGTACATAAAATGAAGATAATGTTACTTGCCCTTCTTTGTAAAGTGCTTTGAGTGCTTTTCTCAGTGGATGAAAAGCATTACATGGGAGGAAAGTATTATCCATGTTGTCAAGTATGAAATCACTAGACAGAAATCTATTAAAGGAGAAGAAGAAGAAATAAATATATCAATTCAGGGGCTCACTTTCCTTGTTTGGCTTTGTGAGCTTTCATATCTACACCTGACTTAACTATCACTGGCTTATATTACAAGGTCAAGCACGTTATGACAGTGGCTGGACTTGCAACAATATTGAACGCCAAGAATTATTGATATAATGCTCAGAGGCCTGAGATTCAGACAGACGTGCTCAATAATCTCTTCTCTGACAGTGGCTGAAGACTTTTAGTGCCCCAACTGGACTATGTTTTAAACCATACTTAAGTGCCTTCATTTGCAGTTTAAATCGATTTTTTACCAAAAAAAATCCCGGGTTTTACAAAAAGTATTATTCATTTTTTTTCTAATTTTCACCCTACTTTAGTATCATTCAAATATATAACAAATAACTTGTTTTAGTAGGAAAATACAATACATTGCATGATATATATATATTATGCCCCATGCAAAAAGCACTCGCTACCAGGAATTTTAAGTGGCCACAAAGATCCATAGATGGGCTGTAACTTTCTTCTTTGAAAGAAGAATTTTCTGGCACCCCCAAACAGCAGTGGGACGGACTCAATGGTACCCTGGGGCTTTTCTACCTCTTACTGCTACTGTGTCACTTAACCCTATGAGGGTCAGGTCACGTCCCGAGCTGCAGAAGCACTGTCTCTTTTCTCTGACCACATCTAGACTAGCGGAACAGCTCTATCCTTTTAACTCAGGTTGGCTAACATCTGTTAACATCCTAGTGCAGTTAATTAAGGCAGCTGCAATGTTGACCCAAGTTACCCAGTAGGCGTAAACCCTAAAGGGAAGCCTAGGGTTTACTTTGACCTGTTAACATTTAAAACTTGTCTTTCCTAGGATTTTAACACATTAGTTAACATGTTAAAAATACACTTTTTTCCTAAGGAAGACAAGACCCCATGGTGAAATTCCTGATTGTGCAGAGGACCAGCATGTCATACGAACCGCTGAAGCTCTCAAAATAGGGCTAGTGCTATTCTTCTGAAAGGGGTGATTTCACCCTGTGTGTGTAAATTTATGACGGGGTCAAAGCTTGTTGAAAAAGCGGTTTACTATGTAAATTCATTTTGGCTACCCCTCAGCTCCTAGCTTGCCAGGTGTTCCCCATATCTGTGGCTGAGAAGACCAACTTACACATCTGTGTCAGTGATGATATAACTGGCAAACACAGCTTTAAACATGTTTCATTTGTTAACAGAGCGAATACAAATAAAAAAAATTACGATATTTGCATGTGTGTGTTCATACACACACGTTAACTAATGTCTGTTAATGATAAAAATGGTCAAAACGATCTTGACAAAGCAAAGAATTGGTCTGAAATCAACAAGATGAAATTCAAGAAAAAAAAAGGGCAAGGTACTACATTTAGGAATGAAAAATCAAATGCACAGTTAGAAAATGGGGAAAAACTGGCCAGGTAGTAGTACTGCTGAAAAGGATCTCTGGGCTGTAGTGGATCACAAATTGAATGCAAGTCCACAGCACGATGCAGTTGCAAAAACGGGCTAACATCATTCTGGGGTGTATTAACAAGAATGTCATATGTAAGACAAGGGAAGTAATTGTCCCACTCTGTTCAGAACTGATGAGGCCTCAGCTGCAGTACTGTGTCTAATTCTGGGTGCCACACCTTTGGAAAGATGTGGATAAACTGGAGAGTTCAGAGAAGAGCAACATGAATGATTAAAGATTTAGAAAACCTCACCTATGAGGAAAGAATAAAAAACTGTCATGTTTAGTCTTGAGAATAAGGTACTAGGGAGGGGGATCTGATAGTCTTCAAATATGTTGTTATATATAGAATTATTCTCCATGTCCACTGAAGGTAGGACAAAAAGTAATGGGGTTAATCTGCAGCAAGGGAGATTTAGGTTAGATATTAGGAAAAACTTTCTAGCTATAGGGGTAGTTAAGTCTGGAATAGGCTTCCAAGGGTGGTTGTAGAATCCTCATCATTGGAAGTTTTTAAGAACAGTTGGACAAACACCTGTCAGGGATGGTCAGTTTACTTGGTCCTGCCTCAGAGAGGGGTGCTGGACTTAGGGTGACCAGATGTCCCGATTTTATAGGGACAGTCCTGATTTTTGAGTCTTTTTCTTATATAGGCTCCTATTATCCCTCACCCCCTGTCCTGATTTTTCACACTTGCTGTCTGGTCATCCTAGCTGGACTAGATGACTTCTCAAGGTCCTTTCCAGCCCTACATTTCTATGATCCTATAGACTCACATACACACACAGGCATATAAATATTTATTATGGGCCAGCTCCTCAGCTGGTGTAAATCAGTGTCACTCCATTGAAGTCAACAGAATGATGCCGATTTACTATGTTACGACTGTTTTAAGAGCACACGCATCACCAAGTGAAATTGACTGGGATAGAGCAAGAGAGGAAAAAGGCAGGGGAGAGAGTAAAATGGAAAACACTCTAAGAAAAATGAATGCATGCCCTGAAGGTTATGAATACCATCTAGCGATAAATGGACTATGAGGACAAAAAAGGCCAATGTGGATGAACTAGGAAGTTCAAAAGTAATCAATGGTAAGAAAGAGGCATATGAGAGCTATAAACCATCAGGTGCAGAGGCAAAAAAGAATGTCGATTGGAGTGGAGAGAAGGAAAAAAGTGATAAGAGAAAGCAAAGGGAAATTGCACTGGGGAGGTTAAGATACATACAAAGTGTTTTTCCCCCTCCCAGGTGTGGAAGACAGTCAAGGTCACTGAAGGGGAGAGTAGGGGAAGATAGCAAGAGCAATTTGTTGACAGTCGAAATAGATGTTGCTGAAATACAAAGAAGAAAAGCATGTGGATGCGTTGCCTTGGCGTTTGGCAAGAAAGAGGGGTGAGATGCGCTTGAAACAGCTCCGTGATTCCCAAGAGGAGGGAGGAGAATGAACCCCATTGTGACAGATGGATAAAATGTGCAATAAAATTTAGCATCTGAAGCCTGCTTTGCTCTTCCAAAGCCTCTTTTTTTGTCAAAAGATCAAAAAAGTTTACACATTAATGAATTTATTCTCCTGTAAGGCAAGTCAGTGACATTATCCCCATCTGACAGAGCGGGAAACTGAGCGATGAAGTGTTGCAAAGATGCTGAAATTAATAACAACAGACCCGGTTTTCTACTGTTGACTGATGTATTGAGGAGTGATTCTGAATGCTGTTTAAATATCTGCTTATGGCTGCAGCTGTCTTATTTGTAGTGTTCAGATGAATCTATTTCTTAATTTGAGACATGGCAGCCTCTCCTTTAAAAAGAGGGTGGGGCCCTTGGCGGGTGCTCTTGCAGGTGTCTGTGAAAAGGGTGTGTGTGTGTTGAGAAATCTGCAGGCAGCCTGAGAGTGGAGAAGATGCATCCTGTAGGAAGCTCCCTAAGAAAAGATCACAGCTCAGGGCATAACGACGTTAACCCCTTCAAAGAACTAGTCTCATGTATCATTGAAGGTGTAACCATGGCTTGCCCAAGATAACACCAATTTGGATCACAGTAACAATGCGATTCAGGGTCTGGAGACGTGCCTGTATCATATTGCTTGGCAATAGAAAAAAAATTGCTTGGAGGGGCTTAACAAGAGACCTGACCAGCTGGGCAAAGGCAAGGCAGACCAAGTTTGGGGAAGCAATGGCCCCATTCTGCAGATGGGGAATTGAGGCACAGAGAGATCAAACAACTTGCCCAACATCACACTGGCTGGGGGCTGTGGCTGAGCCAGGAACTGAACCTGGATCTGCTGAGGATCAGCCAACTGGCCCTAATCACAAGCCACCCAACCGCTCACTACCCATGCAGCCTTGAAAGAGGTTCAGAGAAGCTATCCAAAACCGAAGCTGGTTATCTCAACCCAGCAGAACCCTCTGCTGCTTTGGAGATCACCCCATCACTAGAATTTATTGGAGTGGTGGCTGGTTTGTTTCTTGTTTAACAGCTGTTCATATAGGCGATGGTGGCAGTACAGACGTCTGAAAATGTTTGCTGCCTGCGTGCAAGTGTCATTGTGCGCGCCTGTTGCGTGGTCCAGCCCACCGCAAACAAATCTGATCACCACATTTTTCAGCAGCAGAAGATTCACTTTTAGGACTCTTGGCCCAGAGGATTATTTATACGACGCAGGACAAGCCTTGTCCGTGTTGCCAGGTGGAGCATTTTCATATTGTTTGTTATTAATAATTCCTAGAATCAAAGTTACTATATTTTAATGAAGCAAACTTTTAACAGTGAAGGTACTCTGGGAAAAAAGACAATGTTGGAGTGAAACATCGATGGAGTGAGGCAGGAAGAGGAAATGAAGATATTTTTTAAATAAACCTGTTCCAAAGCTCAGGAAATGAGCTGGCTGATCTGAAAAATAAATACAAGAAGAGAGTTAAGACAGATATGGAGGACAAAGGAAATCAGAAAACCTATAAAGAAAATAAGGAGGTTTCTGACAGGTGGATCATTGTGAAATGTCACCAAAGAGTGTGGACAAAACTGAAAGGGTATGAAAAACAGATTAAAATTTACAGTCAGAGCAGGATTGTCCATTGGGTACAAGTACAAATATTGGAAGGGCAAGGACAGTCTTATGGCTAAGACACTAAACTGGGACTCAGGAGATCTGAGTTTGATTCATATCTCTGCCACAGATTTATGCGATCTTGAGTAAGTCAACGGATCTTCCTGTGGAAGATTTCTCCATCTGTAAAATAGGGACAATGATCCTTTTTGTTTAATACCCTTTGTCTGTCCTGTTTATTTAAATAGTAAGCTCTTCAGGCAGGGAGTGTATGGCCAGCGCCTGGCACAATTAGCTGGAGTCTCTAGGTGCTACTGTAGTACAAATAAAGAATAACTTTATGATTAGTATTAACGCAATCAACAAAGGAAGGCATTAGACCCAGGCATAAAGTAGGAAATAACACAGGAAGAGGATATAACTAAAAAGCAAATACTTTGCATAAATGTTTCTATTTTCATCCTAGGTTCTCAAAGCCTTCTACAAACATGAATGAAGAAAGCTTCCCAACACAGCCGTGTGGTAGGTTTGATATGGTCATGCTGATTTTACAGATAGATAAACTGAGGAAGAAAGAGGTTAACTGACTTGTCCAAGGTCTCACAATAAGTGAATGGCAGAGCAGGGGGGAGAATGCAGGAGTTCTGACACTGCTGCCCCCGCTCAAATGCAGTAGACTATATACCTGACCATTTATTTTACTCTGAAATCTCAAAGGAAAACAGATGCCAGAAACGAACACCCTTCTCCCCCAAGATATCTACAAAGCACTGTTCAGAACTCCCATGGAAATCTGTGGGAACTGAGTGGGAATTAAGTGGGTGAGCTGCATGCAGATCATTAAGAACAAACACAACCCGTTGGGTCGAAAGGCACCTTTTCAATCTCTAGTTCTCTTGGCTTCCTTGTCTACCTAACATAGCTGTCCTGGCTTTTCGTTATCCGTATTTAAGCTGGTGCTTGCAGTGGGTTTAACTCATCAAGCAACTGAACACACACAAAACTAAAGCAAAGTGACTGTTCACCAAGTGAAAATGCTATTTACATAAACAAGGAGACAAAAATCCAGTTCAGTCCCCGTTACTAACTGGGTGTGGAAGTCTCCTCCAAGTAGGGTGACCAGACAGAAAGTATGAAAAACTGGGACTGGGGTGGGGGGTAATAGGCGCCTATATAAGACAAAGCTCCAAATATCGGGACTGTCCCTATAAAATCAGGACATCTGGTCACCCTACTTCCAAGACAGCTTTCTCCTCTCAATGCAACAGAGGGCCTCAAGCCCTCACCCCAGCTCCATTACTCTGTGCTGGTCACCTGGGGGAAATCAAAGCACGGAGTCTGCTTCCTGCTCTTGGGCTGGGGCCGATGCCCCTTGTTGCACATTGGGTGTGACAGCCAGGGTAGCCATCTCCTGAGTTCCCCTCAGCGCCTGGCTCTGTCTCCCCTCTTCGGAGCCCCCGAATAACTCCACATTGTCTATCTCATCAACAGTCCTTCTTGGGCTCTGATTTTATTATCACACAGCTCCAGAAAACAAGCACCAAAACTTTTCTACCAAGCCTTAAGATGGGCACAGCCCCTCCGCCCTGAGAGTCTGTCCCTTCCTGCTTTCTGAGCACCTAGGGAAGATGTCTTCTTTCCAAAAGGAAACTTTCAGCTGGGTCTTTTTACCCAGCCCCATCTCCCTTCCTCGGGGATGACTGCAGAAGCCCATCTCTCCCTGCAGCTTCACTCTGCAGTTCTGCTGCTCCGGCTTCCTACAGCACACATGTAGGTGCTTGCTTGCACGCTCATTCTCTCGCTCTCAGCCAGTTCTGTTCCCGTCTAGCTCTGATCTCACAGAAATGTCCTCTGACCCTTGATAGGCCAGGGGAAGCCCTGCTCCCTTACTGGGCACACCTGCTCTGGCACAGGGACGCTGGACCTCCTTTGACCACAGGGCCAGCCACCCTCTGACAGTGGGACTGAATATGAAAGAGATGGGAAAAAACTCAAGCTTTCTACAGTCAGTTTTTTACGTTTCATAACATCAAGTATTGGTATTATCCTGCCACCTGGATAAAGCAATGGGGCAGATCCGGATAGCAGGTTCACCAGTGCAAATAAACAGTCACTCCAGATTTAAACCAGTGTAATTAAGAGCCAATGTTAGCCCACTGTTCCTCTACTGGGAACATATTTTATTGTTTTTAGCAGTAAATACTAGCTAGGGGAAAGCTGTTCTTTCCTCTACAGCATTTCATGCCAGAAACATAATGCAAGAGCATTTCTGGTGCTTACAATAATCAGGTTACAGTGAAAATTATTATATTACAGGACAAATGCACACAAATATCACACAGCTCACCAGTGTGGTGAGTCTGAAGTAGCAAGGAAATGCACAGGGGTCTTTTTTTCCCTTAAAATGTAAAGAAACGGGAAGATATAATCGTTTAACACACAGGCTGTACCATGTAGGTTTTCAAATTCACCATTAAATCCTTCTTTGGGGAGATTGGACATTTATTTGATGCTGTATCAAGGAGTAGCTCTCCAGTGACTTCAACAGAATTTTGTATCAAAGCGGAATCCATCACAGCACAATCCAGCTTTGCAAACGTGCTGGGAATGTCAATGTAAGTAAATTACATTACTGTGGGATTATAGATAGGATAATGCATAAACAAGTGGCGATTATGATGCTATAATGCCATCAAGGGGAATCTGATAATGCACCATCAAAATCCTGAGATGGAACTGTAGCTGTATAATAATCACCACTCTTCTTCCAAGCCTTGTTGTTTAATATTTTGCATACTGCTATTACAAGAGGGGACTGAAGCATTTGCTATGGTAACTGCTGCTGTTCCCTGAGTCAAGTTCAACACCAAAACTCTGAGACAGGTGGGGATTGACTCCGGGAAGAGGAGAGAGCCTGTTGAGGAAGGGAGATTGTGATGGTTTAGAAAAGAGAGCTTTGTCCACCCCAGGAGGAAAGGCCATCTATGCAAAGCAGAATAACTGGGTGGGCAGATTTCACAGAGTTTCAAACTGTGTCTCACACCCTCTCCAAAGGCTAGTCTGCACAAAGGAGAAGAGCCTACTACTGCTGTCAGCTATCAGAGTCGAGCTGTTAGATCAGAAGCTGGAGATTTCTTTTTGGCCCTGAAGATCCAAGGTTCAAACTCTGCTAATTGCTCGGATTGTTACTCGTACATTTTGCGTTGTGTAAATGCTTCCTCATAATGCTCTCTGCTCCGCACTGAGACTATGGCACTTTTGAAAGAGCTAGGATGACAGGGAGACCCACAGTTTGGAGTGTCGTCCTACAAAGCTAAGTTGGGGAAATACATCCTGCTGTTTAGGCTTCCTGTGCTAGGCTATTTTCAAAACCATGGCTTTAGAATTGCTGAAAGACTCAAAGTTACGGTGCCATCTGCTGTGATGCAGGAAACATTGGAGGTGTTCATTCTTCTGTGCCCTCTCCAAGTGTCATTGGTGGGGGAGGTCCCTTAAGAGGATCCAAGGAGCTCTCTTGGGAGGCATACGCTCCCTGGTTTTGTGTGGTGACTTGAAAGACAATGACAGCAAGAACTGGCCATAGGAGCAAAGCAGTTGGCGGTAGCTCCAGGAGCTTTTTGGTGCAGAGTCCCAACATTCTTCATAGATTTCAGCATCACCATGTGAACATTCCAGCCCACAAAACATAGTGAGCCAAACTCCAATGTATTTGCAGGTGCAATTCCATTGACATCAGCAGAACCACACCTGCTTGCCCAGATGTGAATGTGGCCATTCATTTGCTGGATTTCCTTCATTTTCTGAATCCTGACCAGAGCAGCTCTCTTGTTTGTTTGCAGCAGCATCGCCTTCAGTATGGTTCCTGCTACTTCCCTTTGGCTTTTGCCCTTTGTTGACCCCATACGTCATTCAACTCAACATTCATTAATACTGACTGACAGGCGGACACAGGAGAGCTCTAAGCTGATCTTGAAAGGTGAAGGTTCTGTGTGCATAAGGTTCCACAAATCTAGCCACTTATCTGAACCTCCATCGCAACATTTCTGGCCCCTGCTGCCTCCAGGCAGGGCGGGAATACCAGAAGGCCATCCTCTTTCAGGGTATTCTGGCATTTCCTGTTCCAGTCCGGTCCTCGACATAAACTGGAAGCACAGAGGCTCATGGGAATGAAGAATTCTGGAGAACAATTAACCTGCCAAATGGCTCCGCAGAGGATGCATGAAGCATTGCATGAGACAGGCCCAGCTCCCTGCATGGGGTGAGATTCATGCGGCAGATCCTCACACTTTTTTTCCTTTAAAGAAAATACTGCCTTGATCTTTTTCTTTCCTCCCATTTCCCCTCCCCCTGTTCCTTTTTCACTGGCTCCTCTCTTGTTTCTTTCCCTTGATTAGTTTCTAGGATTTGTTTTTCTCACTCTTCACTTCTCCAGTTCCCCACCCACTGGTTCTTTCCCCTCCCACGCAAACAAAAATAACTACTCCAGTTAATATACTGCATTCAGCCACTCAAATGCAATGTCCTGATAAGATCCCTTTGGCATTCTATGCTAGAGTAATGCCACAGAACTCCTTGAAGTTACTCTGCATTCACAGTGGTGTAACTTGAGAGCACAATCTGAACCCAGGATTTAGACACTGCCCTCACCCACCCCACCCCCAGGTAATGTCTTGTATTTTACATAAGACTCAATGAAAGTTGGAACACGAAACCTGCAGAATTTGCAAACACAGATATATTGAATTAAATAAAACTGCTAGTTCTTACCATTTAGGCCTTGTCTAGACTGGGATTTGTATACTGGGCTATAGCCCTCATGTAGACATACTGCCATAGTGTATAATAGTGGTGACTTACTGGAGTAAGTGCCGTTTTACACTGTTACAGCACATCTACATAAGGACTTTGCATTGGGGTAGCTGTAACTGGTTCAGATTTCCCTAGGTAGACCCTTAATCTTAGGACCAAATTCTGTTCTCCATTACACCAGTAAAATCCAGAGTGATTCCAGTGAGTTCACTCACATTATTCCAGATTTACACAGATCTATGAGAGCAGACAGGGCCGGCTTTAGGCCAATTCCACCAATTCCCCCGAATCGGGCCCCGCGCCTAAGAGAATCTCTTCCCTGGTTAGAGATGCCTTTTAATTTTTACTCACCCTGGTGGCGCTCTGGGTCTTCGGCAGCACTTCGGGGGTGGGTCCTTCGCTTGCTCTGGGTCTCCGGCAGCACTTCGGGGGTGGGTCCTTCACTTGCTCTGGGTCTCCGGCAGCACTTCGGTGGCGGGTCCTTCAGTGAAGACCTGGAGCGAGTGAAGGACCCGCCCCTGAAGTGCCACTGAAGACTCGGAGCGCCGCCCAGTGAGTACAAGCCCCACGTGTTTTTTTACGTTTTTTTTTGTCATCCCTGCCGGGGCCCCATCGAAACTGTTCAAATTGGGCCCTGCACTTCCTAAAGCCGGCCCTGAGAGCAGAATGCAGCCTCTGGACGTTAAAGATGCTCAGAGGTTTTAGGCACGATCCACAGTACAAGGAAGGGAACTACAAGAAGTACAAAGACTTTGCATTTATTGTAAAATGTTTCTAGTTTAAAGATAGGCCTGAACCAGAATTTCAGATATCCTCATAGATTCATAGGCTACAAGGCCAGAAGAGAGCATTGTGCTCATCTAGTCTGACCTCCTGTACAACACAGGTCATAGAACTTCCCCTCAAAAATTCCTAGAGCAGTTCGTTTAGAAAACCATCCAATCTTGATTTAAAAATTGCCCATGATGGAGAATCTACCATGCAGGGCCGGCTCTACCATTTTTGCCGCCCCAAGCACAAAAAAAAGCGGCTCAGACTGCCGCGTCTGAACTGCCAAAGCAGAAAAAACCGGAAACTCAGGCCTGGAGAAGGAAGTGATGTGACCAAGGTCACACATCAGATCAGTGGCAGAAGCAGGTCTTCTAATTCCCAGTCTGGTATCCTATCCACTAGACCATGCCCCCTCCCCCTCTATGTGGTGGACTCTATCTTTATAATGGGCCAACCCCAAACCATGGATTCCAAACATGACATGAGCTTTGGGGAAGTTCAGAGTTGGATCTAAAACTTTGCAAACTCTGTATTCCACTATTATTCTTTGGAACTTCATATGATCCATCTACTCTGTCCATGCTCCCTAGTCTGATAGAGAGCTCTGATAATCATAATTTTTTTGGGAAGCTCTCAGATTCCCAACAAGTGACACAGTAAGTTATCAGCATCATTAGATATATATATTCGGCCCACATTGTTTTAGGCACGGTGCAAACATATGGCGAGAGACCATCCCTGCCCCTAAGAGCTTAGAGTCTAAACAGAGGGGAAACTGAGGCACAGAGCGGGGAAGTGCCCAAGGTCACACATATAGCAGATTAATTGCAGAGCTGGGAATAGAATCCAGGTCTCCTGAGTCCCAGTCCAGTACTCTATCCACTTCCCAAGTGTTCTTAGTTTTGACCATTACATCCACATTCACTATGCCAGTGAATGCCTCCAAGTATAGCAGTGAATCTGAGGGAATAATTAGGCTCCTGGGTTAGAGAAAGTGAATAGCAGATTTTCCCCAGTGAAAGCTACCGGTACTTAAAAATACTATGGGTGAGTTGATTAAACTACCCCAGGGAGAAAAACATGTTTTGAGGTGAGTAATAAAGAAACCACTATTTCCACTTGTTTCATCTCAAAGTCCCATAGTTTTAGCCTGGCTCTTGTTGCAGTAAAAAAATAATGGTGCTTGTCTTTTATTTCAGCAATTCAAAGGTTAGTGCAGCTGTGTCCCCAGCCTTACACGCTGAAAAGAAATGGCTGGATAGACATCCCTGTAAACATATATAATTCTTGGTTTAGATGCTTCATAAATCATATTCTTTATCCCGGGGCATTCTACCAAATTCTATTATTGCATTCTCATTCTAATAGGCCCCATCTCCATACAGCAAATCACACATTTTCCACAGCTTTCCATCGCAAAATAAAGAGTCAAGATGAAGAATCTGCATTTCAAATCACTGTTTGTTGTTATGACAACATGGTGTGAATTTGTTCTGGGCTGAAGCTCTTGCAGTCTTGGACTCCAAAGCATTTTTTGAAGCCTTTATTCATAGAGTGGTTGTGAAAGACATTTTTATATATTTATCTCTTAGAAAGCCAACAACCTTCCTAGGTTAGCTCAGTGTGGTATAAACTATCCGGGGGAAAAAATCAGGGCACGTAATTCCAGACGACAGGGTCTGAACAGGCTATGTGGTAACTTTTCCTTCTCACAAACTTTACATAAAAATACAATCCACTGACCATGTCAAATGCTCAGTGAAACCTTGCTACCCGTGTTTAAGGGCTAAAGGGTGTTATCTCAATGCGGGAGCAGTTTCTGGCCCCCTTACTCATGCTGGATAGCACTTTCCTTCACAAGTGGACTTTGCTGGGAGTATTTGCGGAGTAAGGAAATATTCAGTCTGGGTCAAGGTCTCAGGGAGGCTGATCTACACAGCAAGTTACCGCATGGCAAACCAGGGTGTCAATCTACAGAGCACTGACTTGCCGTGGAGTAATATCCTGCGTGGACACGGCGAGAGCGCAGTGAAAGTCGCAGAGTGCAGCTTTGTGTACTGCACTTTGAAGTAGTAGGACACTAAGCTCCATTCCAGGACTTTCACGTGGATACAGCTACAGCGCAGGGAGAGGTTATTGCATGACAAGCTGGTGTGCCGGAGAGTCACGCCTTCTCTTGCCACGCAGTAACTTGCTGTGAAGACAAGCCCTCAGCATCTGCCTCGTGGAGAACATGGACACAGAAAATTGTAGGAGAAATATCTGACTGGGGCCACTATGCCCAATAATCATAAAATAACCCCCCCCACACACACACTCATTAATATTAACCATAGACTTTAAGGCCACTTTGGATCATTCTGACTATTTAGCCTGACTTCCTGCATAACAAAGACAAGGCCTAGATTCCAATGATTTCTGCATCTAACCCAACAATGTGTGGTTGAACTAAAGTATATATCTTAGAAAGGTATCCAGTTTTGATTTAAAGAAGCCAAATGATGGAGAATTTACTGCAGCCTTTTGATAAGATGGTTCAATGAATAATTACCCTCTCTGTGGAAAAAGTTCATCTTTTTTCTAATACAAGCGTCATTGACTTCAACTTCTAGTCAATAACAACCATCTCTACCTGCACCATCAAAGGCTTTTGCATGGATATTAAATGAGCCCCAGAAGGGTAATATCTTATTTTGAATATGCGAATTACCTCACCCGTGTTATTATTTAGGCCTTAAATTATTCAATTTGGAAGAGATTCAGAAAGCTAATTTACCCTTCGACCTCTTGTTTATCTTCTGAACTTCATTCACTTTGGACAATGAAAATAGGTTAGTGAACTCTGTTTCTAGCCAGCTTCCCTTTCGCCTGTTGTGCACTGACTAACAAAGTGCTGCAATATCTGGGCTGGAAACATTTGCAGGGAAATCTCCAGATCCAAATAACTCAATTTCTTATATTTCATGAAAATAATGGTATTTAATGTGAGATTAAAAAATAAGATTTGGGACCTAAACTGCCTCACAATATCTGTAACCTGAGAATGTAGAAGCCTAATGTAGAATAATTATTATGTATATTACTGTAGCCTCTAAAGGCTCCAGTTGCATGTCCATCCCCTTAACTAGTCAAGACAAACATTAGGAGGGTTGAATAGAAGCAGGGAAGTGACTTGTCTGTGATCACACAGAAAGTCAGTGGCAGAGCCAGGATCAGAACCCTAGCCAGGCATCCACAGAGCTATGCTGGGTAACATATTGAGCAGTCCCACATGCAGCCTGTGCTATAGGACAATGAGCTCTCCAGCCAAGCTCACGTCAAGGCACTTTACAACAACCCTGAAATTAAGAGTCAATCCATCTGCAGTTAATTACTAACTAAAACACTTTAAAGCCAGCAAAGACAGATGTATCCCAATGTTAGAGGCTCACAGAGCTGGTAGGAATATTCTTGATGTTATCCTTGTGAATGAATTCCAAAGGCATCATGTCTTACATTTTAGTACCACCATGTTTCATCCCTATTATTACATATGGATCCCGTAAAGACAGGAGGAAGGATCAAAGCTCCTTTCAAAAGCATTGATTTTGATTGAAGGCCACCCAAAAGTGTTTGAAAGGGGTCTTGACACACATATATCATTTCATCCGTCAGCTTTTCCACTCTGGGCTGGATGAAAATTGAAACATAAAAACCTGCTCTGCTTAAACTTCAGAAAATCCTTGGAGAACCTCGAAGCTCTGACCACAAAAAAGGAGCATAAGGGCCACATGGAAGGACTTGGCATGGCAACATACGCTTTGTGGCCAGGATTTTCAAAAAAGCCTACAGGAGTTAGTCATTGGGACTTAAGTGCCCAACTCTCTTCGGTCTGTTTGTAACTCCCAACCTATATGCACATGCTACTGCCATTTGCGATCCACATCTATAACGTGTCACCATTGCATCTGGTTTCTTTCCCTAAGTTGGCAAAGGAAAATATTGCATTGATACAGTGCAAACATCACCAGCAGACTCCCTTTTTGCAGTTAATATAATTAATTGCTTCAGCAAGTGGCCAGAAACAGCCTTTCATTCCATCAACAGTAATCAAATACTTGTTAACAATTTTCAGGTCATGAAGGACCAAGATAACGAGTTTCTGAGAATGGGACTTTGCTTCATAGCTGTTGAATCTGAAGCGATGATGAAGGGGAGAAATATTAAACACAGATGTGCATCCAATTATTCTCCCCAGACCAATGGGGAAACAGAATATTTCAGCTGAGTTTTAAAGAATGGCTGCAAACCGAGGAGCTACAGAGAAGCCCTGAAAATCATTTAGGAGCGATTTCTTATGGCAACCCAAGATGCAACAATCCAGATGTCTCCAGCAGAACTACTGCATGGGGCAAGTTTGCAGTCCAGGTTATACATTAAAGTCTTCCCAAAGCCCTAGATCTTGTTTGCAATGGAAATTTGTCCCAATTTCAGAATCAATGACCAGCCATTGATGTATCTAATCCAGTGTAAGAGAGAAGTTCCACTGGTACAAATCTCAGCTTTCCTTGGGTATGGCTACACTTGCAGCCGTACAGTGCTGCTGCGGGAGCGCTTTGAAGTGTGAGTGTGGTCGCGGCGCCAGTGCTCGGAGAGAGCTCTCCCAGCGCTGCACGTACTCCACCTCCCCGTGGGGATTAGCTTACAGCGCTAGGAGCCGCGCTCCCAGTGCTGGGGCAGTGTTTACACTGGCGCTTTGCAGCGCTGTAACTTGCAGCGCTCAGGGGGGTGTTTTTTCACACCCCTGAGCGAGAAAGTTGCAGCGCTGTAAAGCACCAGTGTAGCCAAGGCCCTTGTGTGCAACTTGGAGTTTGCACTGATGCAGCTGGCGTCTGATTGCTGAAATCAGGACAGGTTTCCACTGTGGACAAGGCCTAAGCCTGATGAAAAGGTACAAAACAATTCAGCACAGGAGAAAGGCATTGTTCAGCTGAACAGTACAGAACAAACACCATAGTAAAATTTCATTGCTCCATTCACTCCAGTGACTGCCTTGATTTTCACTCGAATTCAGCCATTCCAGCAGAGATTTGGCCCTTCAATGACAAGCCTCCAAAATTTCAGTGTGGTCCCTTTTAGAGAAGGGCTTCGTCTGACCCTCCAGATTTAATCATCCCCAAACTATTCTATTGTAGAGTCAGTGTCTGTGGGGCTTAGTTGATAGTGGTTTGACTAGGGCTGACTAGAAAACAACAGTTTTGTTTCACATAAAAAAAATCAAGGTTTCCCTCAATCTCTCCTGTTGGAGCTGGTTCACTTGGTATAAATAATTAAATGGTTTACAGACAGAGATTGACTCACTCTATAGCCTGTTGGGCAGGGCTCTCACCTGAGATGAGTGAGACCCACATTCAAGTCCCTGTTCCATAGCTGGTAGAGTAGGGATTTGAACCAACATCTCCCACATTTTAGTTGAGCTTCTTAATCACCAGACTATCTGGCTAATCTGGGGTGGGGCTGTCTCTCCTTTTCAGATCCATTGTTGCGATGAAATGACATTTTTGATGGGAAAACGTCCAGCTCTAGGTCTGATCTCCAGTCTAGATTATCAAAAGCTCAAGTCCTACTTGGGCTCTTCGGGGCCATGCATACAGCTTTAATAAAGCCTGCGAGCCTGATCATTGCAAGAAGAGGTGGGACCAAGCACTGAGTTGGAGTTGTGATCACAGGAGCACTCCCTGCATTGCCCAGTAGATGTGTACACCATCTGCACAGCTCAGTACATTCAGGACAACATGGAGAGACATAACACGGACCAGCAGTTTGGGAGCTGCCAGAAGTATTTTCCCCAGAGAGAGAGGCAAGAAAGGAACTGCCAAGATCCCATTCTCCCTTCAGGCCACCAGTAGAGAGCGACATGAAGGTGGAGTGGTGCAGGGAGAAGAGACATTGTCTTCTCTTTGAGCAACCGGGGAAACTGAGAGGGGATTGATGATCTACTATCTCTCCTAGCAGCCAGGAGATGAGAGAAAGGAGGATCACAGCCTGTAATCTCTCTTTTCACTGACCTAGCACAACTCCCTTAACTCCCATAGAGTTAATTTGCTTTACCATGAGCAAGAGGACCCAGTGTGTTGGGTGGACGTTCCCAAGTCACAAGAACCAGCATGCTCCAGTGAAGTCAACATCACCTTACCTTGATGCACTAAGATAAGCTGCAACAAGGCTGTGTCATTGCAGACTGATGCATTATTGCAATACATTCCAGGGGTCAGGGCTGGCTTAGTTTTACAGCGCTGATCAGGTACAAAAGGTCTCCAGGCTCCCCAGGGGTAACTGACCCTAGACATCAGTGAACAGAACAGAGAAGCAGCTATTCCCCACCCTCTGCAAATAAATGGCTATTTGGCCAACATTTAGGTATTTTAAATAATGGTGCCAGGCTGGGTCTGTGGATTCCCTTCATCTGCAGTTGCTGCAGCAGCTCATTTGGAAGTGAGAGGCGCTCAATTATTTTTCATTGCATTCCTTTGAACACACAGTGCATCTCTGCCTTTATCTCCAAGTGACATTCACAACAGGAGGAAGGCAAATATTAAACCAAGAAATACAAATACATAAAAATACTGGCCCACCCATGCACATCCCTGGCCAGAAAGCAAGGGTTAGCGTGTGCATGGGAGAGGGTTTTGTTCTGTTGCCTACGGTATGGTGGTGATAGGAACATCAGAAAGCACAAGGCAGGTCGTCAGTATACGAACATAACCACAGCACTTTTTTGATCATTAAAATCCACACAACAAAGCCCCAGCTCTCATGACGCTGATCAAGTAAATTTTAAACATTTGTATTTTCCCCTTCTTCTCTACATTCATATAGCTGGGAATCTGTGCCTACCATCCGCTGGATTGCCTGGTTTGTAATCAGAAGTCACTTACTGACTCGAGTCGAAGACATGGCACAGTGTCCTGTGGCATTGTTTGTCAGTGCAAATACCTCGTTGCCACAATTCTTGCACCTCAATGCAACGTGGCAAATAGACAAACTGATTCCAAATACAAAAGTTCCCACATGCAGTTCATGTGATTCTTTGTGAGCAACACAACCACAGCAGGCTTAACCTTCTGCGGTAGAGACATCGCAAGGTCCCTTGGGGTACGGGACAGTAGTGACAAGGCTTCAAACGCAAAACTTCCCAAATGAACTTGAAGGTGTTGAACTGATTGTTAACAAAAGCTGCTCTTTCTGATTCACGGGACCCATGTGGACAGAAACTAGCTGGGTTTTGCTCAGTGCAACAATTAGCCTGAATTGTGATACCACCTTCCCACTCTCTGCCTGCAAAGCTAGAGGAAGGCTGGAGGCCACATTCATAGAGATGGGGCCATTATGAAAAGTTTGGAGCCAGATCCACAAACTCCCTGCGAATGGCTCAGGAGTAGGGTCTGATGCCATCCCGTCTGTTCCACTTTCAGAAGACAGGGCTGGAGAGTGGCAGGATTTTTCTCATGAGTATTACCTGGCTGCATGTCTTGAAACAGATGTTAGCTTCTGAGAACCTCTGTCTAAAGCAGATGCTGTAAAGCTTACAGGAAAGTTAGCCGCAGCTTGTCTGCATGATGAGTTCAGTGTTGTGTCAGCTGTATTGCCAGCCATAACTATTGCCAGTGGCCTGTCACATTGTGAAGAATGGAATGCGAGGAGACTGGGACTCTGGGAAATTGAAGCGGGGAGGTCACTCTTTGGTAAAACCAATATTTCATGCACTCTGTTCCTGCAAGCAATGTCTCCATTGAACGAATTTTCTCTTTGATAAAACTGAGCTGGACTGAGACTTGCAGCAGTAGTAATGTGAAATCGTCCTTATCAAAGACAAATTCCAGATTCAGCCTGACCTCCAGACTCTCTCGAGTTTCCTTAAAGTGATTTTGACAGACAAAGGACTTTCAGAATCCGCGGCCTGAGTATTAAAATACCCATTATGTTAGGGAAAAGGCCAGTACAAAAATAATAATAATAAAGCACTGATTGAAATCTTGTCTTATTTATTTTCATATAAATTATTAAGCAGAAATGCTGCAGGGATTCTCTGTGGGATTTTTTCTATGCAGTAATTCTCAAACTTTTCAGACAATTTTAATCAACTAACAGACTAAAATCTCTGCTGTACCAGGCAGTGACTTTCTCATTCCCTTGCCCTGAAATTAGAAAGCACCTTGTCTTCTGTCCCGTACCTCCAGCAACCTCGTCCCAATTCCAGAGTCTTCCTATCAAAATCTTTTTGTTGGCAGATAAATAAGGCCTAATTTTCAGAGATACTGAGCACCCAGGTGCTCAGTCCCTCTGAAAAATCAGGCCCTAAATAAATACGAGGAGAGACTTAACATGTTAAAAATAACAAATCTTATTTAAAAGACAAAACCTCGCCGAGTTTCAACATGGCTAAAGGAGCGCAGATGTCTCTGAGATCCTTCCACAGACAGAGCACTTTCCTCAATCTGACAATCACACAGGAGGTCACGGAAAAGCTCCCTGATGGCAACAATTTTTGGACTCTGTCAACTTGGATCAATAGCACGGTGTTTGCTGTTTACAAAAAGCTGGTAGAAACACAATGGATGTGCTGCTGGCACCGAGGGCAGCCTGACTAGAGCACTTGCGGTATCTCTTCTTTAGCGTGGTTTGCGACGCATCGTGCAATGTGTGGAGAGCGCGCCAACACGCAGGGGAGTGCAAGGTGGATCCACACACCTCCAGAACCTCCTCTGTGCCCTTTGTTAAGTCTCTTAGGCATGGCCTAAGTGTTCAGCTGCTGAAATATCTTCCCAGTGATTAGCAAGAAAAAATACATCTAAATGCCTCTTGGATGTTCAGCTGCACAGAGGCTTGAGTGGATGATTAGTGAGCAGTCAATTACAGCCCACACATTTAATTTCTCTTCAGTTTGCATGATATACACCTGCCACTTGCCTGGAACGTGCTTGGTTGCAGAGAGGGGAAAATTGGTTTCTTGCAGATTTAAATCTAGCTTTGATTCACCATAAGTTCTCTGAACACTTACTTCAGGAGCATCTCTTGTATTGTGCCTCCATGTAAGTGTGCACACCCAAAAAATGCAGGAATGAGTGGAGAGATGCTGATGGGTCAGTTAGCCTGGCAGGGACCCTGCAGGTTTGTGATAATTCACCTTTTTCTGCAACACCAGGCAGGGATCGTCTGTTAGAAACATCTAGATTATCCCATGCTACCAATTCCGTGCCATTGCAAAAGCAGTGGTGCATCACAGTCCTTGCCATCTTCTTTGGTACTGCTTGTCTCTTCAAGACCCCAATCAGTAAGCATCCCTTACGAGGCGCTATGCACTCACAACTCCTACTAAAATCAAAGGGACGTTAAAGGTGCTGACAGCCTGACAGGATCGTGCCCACACATAATAAAAAGTCAGTGCGGCGCAAAGGGAGTTCTATAAATTGGCCTGACAGAGGCAGGTTCTTCACAAGGAAGACAGCTTAGCTTTGCATTCTGCAACAGGAAGAAGGCATTCTAAAGAAATAAGCTGCAGTTGGTGGCAAGTGACCGAGCTGCAGGAAAATTAAGCTTTGGTAGCTCATTAAAGTGAGTACGGCAGAGAAGCCTGTAATGCCTTTACTGCATTCTAAAAAAAAAGTGCTGGAGTTAATCCATTGCCATCTGTCTTTATTTTGCTAACGTACTTAATGGGAAGCCACACATTGATGGAAATTTATAAATAGTTTAAGAGCTCTATTACAGGTTAGAAGGACTATCTTTGCTCTCTCTTCCTTCTCTCATTCATTCTAGATGGAGGATTTTACTGGAGCAGGATTCAAATATCCAACATCCAACCTAAATTGTATTCATTCACTAGGCAAATATAGTTATCCAACTACCTATGTTTATGTCAGTTCTCATCCATCTCTTTCCATCTCCCACTCAACTGAGTTACCTAGTGTAGTCAATTTCCATCACACAATCTATTTCCCATTTAAGAAATACCTGAGAATGGATCTTAATCCTTACAGGTGATGTCTATAAACCTGTTCTCTTTGCATCTTCTCACTGCTCATAATTTTTATGGTCAGATAGTATTATGGAGAGATGCGTTGGTCTGGCTAAAATCAGAAAGTTTGCATCATCACTACAGCTTCCCGATTCCATAGAGAGACAGAAGCTGAATTACCTAGCCAACCACATTGTAGTAGAAAACCCCAGAAATCCCATAAAGGAACCTGTTCATAGGAGATTTCCGAAAAGTCAGTTATGCAAGTGGTTCCAACTATTTCAGATATGGGGCAGTTTATCTAAGCCTGAACTTTGAACCTTTGGCAGTTCATCTATCAGCAAGCAGCATGTCACAAAGGTGTGTTGCAGCTTGAAAAGGCTGACTTCAGTGAGTCTAAGGTGTGCCAATCATTCACGTTCAAGTCGCCCTTGTTAATTTCACTGTTGATCACTCTCCTGCTACCACATTCCCTGCCTGCTAGTTATTTGAAGGTTGTGCAACAAATCATTAACGTTTTCCCTTTTCTGACATGCCTGGATGCTTTGTGTTGCAGTAAACCACCGCTAGTCCACCTATGTAAATAGGTAATAGCATTATTCTTGGCACTAAGTACACCTTAGCCCAGTGTTTGATGGTGTACTTTTGATGGATTGTCTTTTAAGGGAAAGGGTTATGGAGGGAGTAAATAAATGTCTCAAAAGCGCATTGAGGAAGCCATGCAGAGGAGAGGAAAGACCCTTTCATTATTTTCTATTTCATACTCCCCACACATTATGTACCATGGCAATACCGTGAATCAAGGTCTGCCCTCTTTGTAGAGCCCTACCACCTGTCACCCTGTGACAGACATCAATGCCCGCAACGGTGATAATGTGTCAACGGCATAATTGCCATGAAATAACCCTAATTATTTGGCCGCAACTACAAGGTACAGTAATTACACAGGAAACAATATTAATTAAGTGGTAACTCAGATTCAAACAACCATGTTGTCTCCTTAAAAGCATTCAGCGAAAGCTGTGCCTGCATTAGCAATGTAGCTTTGCAAGAGGAAAATCAAGGCAATGTTTGGCCTTCTAGCATGGACATGAATATCAGCGAGTCCAAGGATGCCATTTTCAGAAGCGTCTAAGGCTTTGTCTTCACTGCTAACAAAGGTGCATGTTTTACTAGTCTAGACACGATAAATTGACCCCCAAGTGCTCTCCCATTGACTCCTGTACTCCAGCGCTGCGAGGGGCACAAGCAGAGTCGACGGGGGAGCAGCAGCAGTCGACTCACTGCGGTGAGGACACTGCGGTAAATCGATCTAAGTATGTCGACTTCAGTTATTCACGTAGCTGAAGTTGGGTAACTTAGATTGATTCTCCCTCAAGTGTAGACCAGGCCTTAGGGATGAACAATGACCATGAGCTTTCCTTAGGTAAGAAGCATAGCGAGAACAAGGCACTTCAGTTCTACAACAAGTTTGTGTGGAGTGTAGGTGCCAAGGGAAGCTGATAACTGGGCAGGGAGGGGGGGCTGATTTCATGTCTTTGGGGGTGACGAACCAGAGGGAACTGTACTTAAGAACTCAGGGGCATAGGTGCCAGATCCATGGGTGCTCCGGGGCTGGAGCACCCACCAGCAGCCCCCTACCAGAACCTCCCCATTCCTGCCAGCGGGCCCCGTCAATCAATGCCTTCCCATCCCTCCCAGTGCCTACCGCGGATCAGATGTTTCGCGGCATCAGGAGGCGCTGGGGGGGGGGGGAGAGGGGAGGAGCGAGGGCCCAGTGTGCTCAGGGGAAGGGGTGGAACTGGGTGGGGAAAAGGTGGGGCAGGGGTGGGAAGAGGCATGGTGGGGGTGGAGCTGGTTTGGGAAGAATTAGGGTGGGAGTGGGGTCTTGGGGGAAGGGGTGGAGTGGGGGCAGGGCCTGGGCAGAGCCAGGGAGGGAGCACCCCCCGTCAGATTAGAAACTCGGCGCCTATGCTCAGGGGAACGGATTTGGGAGACTCAGGACTGGAAGGGCTGTTGGTGTCCCCCTGCAAGGAGTAATGAGGCTGGTGGAAGTCAGGGTGCTTGTGAGCAGGGTACTGGTAACGGGGCTCTGAGCCACAGCTGAACCCCAATAAGACACCACAAGGTTACAGGGCAGGTGGTGACAGAACCTCTTCTTGATTTGGGTGATCCCCAAAATGTCACACCCAGAAAATGAAATGGCAAATGATGCCCCTGCTATAGAATTGCATAAAATGCATGGGGGAAACCATAGGAAATAAACCAGTCTCTATTAAACACTACAGGCTTCCCAGAGTAATTTCTATAGAATCCCATTCTGTAGGGGCAGTAAGAGCCTAATGGAGAGGGAAGGGGACTGGGAGTCATGAGACTTGCGTTATATTCCTGGCTCTGCCACTGATGTGCTAGGTGACTTTGGGCAAGTCACTTCACCTCCTGGTGCCTCGGTTTCTCCTCCCATCCTTTGTCTGCCTAGAGTCTATATGATTGTAAACTTTCAGGTATAGGGACTGTGTCACAAGGTGTTTGTATAGCGTCTCGCACAGTGGGGCACAGAGCTCAGCTGGGGCATCTAGGCGCTATTATAACACTAAGCCCGTTTTTATAGAACCCCTATTAGGTTCCATAGGACTCTTCCATAAAGCTTGTCTTTCTTCATGATACTTGTGTATGAAGGTTAAATAGACTCTTTCTCTCCCTTAACCTCGCTGTACCTGTGCTCCTTGCCCTGTCGTGCCCATGAAGGTGTTGTAAATACTCTGCAAGGATGCAACCATGGATTCATGCTGAAATAGACAATGATCAGAAACTCCTCTTTGCTCTCTCCCCTTCTCTTACTGCCGCTCTGTGCATAGAGCTCTCCCTGTCTATTACCACAGCTGCTTTATGAATCTCTTATAGTCAATTTTAGGTTTCTTATTATGACTGAGCCCTTGGCAATAAATTCCTCCCTCTGCTGTCTGCTTTCCCACAATGGCAGCCTGCATCACCCTTTACAGGTAAATATGATAATGAAAGTATTTTGATATTGCTAAAGTTAACTACGCCATGCTTACCGAGGAAATTAAAGAGCATCCAATACATTTCTGACACTTCTGCAGGCCTTCCACAAGCAGCAGCTTGGCTATTAAATAGAAAATCGCATAATCCCCGCATCCTTCTAGTAACTGATCTCCACTTGGCATCCTCTTTGTGCCTTTGTACCATCTCTCGTGTAGTGCTGTGAAATTTGACTCCCCTGCTGTATCTCTTGCCCGCCCTTTTGGATTTGCTGACGGTTATTGCGTGAAAAGGACATTTTACTGCAAAACACCTTTCAGTTGTGAGAATTACTGGGGAAAGATAAGAAGAGACGGTTTGAAAGAGCACGAGCCAAAGTGGGAATAGAGTGGAACTGGCTTGAGAAAAGCACGGAGGGACTGATTTAGTGTGCAACTAGAAACAATGCTGCAACCATCCCTCTGCTTGGAAATCTTTCCAATCCTCTCACTCACTATACATTCTTTAAGGAAGAAGGGGGTGGCTCTGATCTGTGTACAATTTGCCCAGATGCCCCTGCCTAGAAATGAAATGTGGATGCTTATTTCTTTTTTTTCCCTTTGTAGCAGTTTGCTTCAGTACCCAGGGAAAGGAGAAGATGCTGTCAATTATAGAACATGGAGCCAGATGCCTTCCCCAGATGGATAAGAGACAGCATATCACCAGAACAGTCAGCTAAAACACCTTTAAATATTAATGGCAGGTTAGACTCCTATTGCCCCAGCAAGACTAGTTTGCTTGACAATTTTCTAAGCCCTCTTGTTAATAATGGATATGCTTTGCTCATTGAAGTGTGTTGCTTTTTTTCCTTCTTAGACTTCATGTACCTTAATTTTGTTACAGTAGAGTTTTTGCTGGTACAGTGCATCCTGTGAATTTAGGCTCAGGGGGAAATTATCCAATGCAAAGTGTAGTTGATATCCATATACAGTTTATTAGCTCATACACTTCTCTTGGTTACAGGGTTGCCAACTTTGGTTGGACGTATTCCTGGAGGTGTCATCACATGTCATAATCTTTAATTAAAGATTAATCTTTAATTCCTGGAGACTCCAGGACAATTCTTAGTTATATGTAATTTCAGAATCAAGCTTCATGCTGCATGTCTTGTACAGGATGGTATTTTCCTCTCCTTACAATTTTTAAGTGAATTTAGTGTTTGTGACAGGTATTAGATCTAAAACCAGAGAGACTGATTTCTTAGGGATGGAAAAGAACCACTAGAATCGAGAGACTAAAATCATCCACTCTATCTTCCTGGCAATGTAGGCTATTGGAGCATGGATCTGATATTAAATTGATAGCACACCAATGTGATTCAAATCCTGCTCCGCAGGAAGCAGTTAGGACAATAGCAATCGCCAGACTGGGTCAGACCCATGGTCTGTCTAGTCCAGAGACCAGAACCAGATGCTTCAGAGGATGCTGCAGTAGCAATATGTGGAATAATCTGACAGTCACATAGGTCTCTGAGAGTATGGCTACCCAGCAAAAAAGAGACATGTAGCAGTGAGTCTCAGAGCTTGGGTCAACTGACTTGGGCTTGCATGCATAGACAGTCGGGCTCACGTTGTGGAGACATATCCTTATAGTTAGAGATTGGCTAAAGCCTTGAGGAATAAGGTTTAATATCCCTTCCAAAAATTTTATTGTCACTGATAGGGTTGGGTGAAATGATTAATGACTATGAATAGCCACCATGAATGACAATGAATAGTCATTGGGCCAGAGAAAGAACACACGCTTCTATCATATCTGTGGCCTGATGGTTAGGCCACTCAGCTAGGATGGGGGAAACCCAAGTTCAAGCCATGCAGGAATTATTAAATCATAAATGGGAAGCATAACATACTGAGTATTTTAGCTTTCATCTGGGTACTTGAGATTTCCATTCCATCAGATTTATGAAATGTCAAACAGAAGTGGCTCTATGAGATTTTGCATATATCCATCTAATGAAAAATATTTCATATGAAAGATCATAAAAAAAGAAGAAGGAACTTTGTAAATTTGCTGTGATTTTGTGGAAGTTTCATGCACACAAAAATAAGCACACTTTGGAGAAGAAAGCATTCACAATGGTTATTTCACCCAATCTACCAGTGGATCTTGATTAGGAACACGCAGCTACGTGCTCCGTTCTCATTAGCATGATGAATTTCACATCCATCACACCTAGTCATTTTCCAACCTACCCTAACATCTGTGATTGCATATTAGTAGAGTCCACCACCTCCAAATGATCCAACCAAAATACTGGCCCTCATGTTTGAGCTGTTCATCAAAAAGGCAGAAAAGAAGTTGCAACATGGAAAAGGCAAACTAATGCTGTCTGGGGGGAAATAAACTGAAACAGAGAGATTCAGTGGGGGAACCAGCCATGCTAGAAGAGAGTTACTGGGATGAGACAGTGGAAAGCAAATTGGATATGAGTTTGTAATGTGATATGGTTACATAAAGGACCAGTGCAATTTGAGCTGCATAATGAAAAGAACCTATTACAGATCAAGGAGGAAACAGTGTCTTTCTTAGGTGGCTCTGAAGCAACTCCACATGCAATTTTGTGGAGCACCCTATTACACGGAAGATACTGACAATGTGAAGGGAGTTCAGAGAAGAGCAACCAAAATGAGCTGTAGCTGGGGGCTTGATTTACAAGCAAAGTTAAAAGAACTACATGGAGATACCATAACAAAGTGACACCTACAGAGGGACATAAGACTAAACGTATTGGAAGGATGTCAACACCAAACAGGCAGAGGAATTATTTAAAGTGCTGAAGGGGGGTGGGTATAACTAGGAATAATGGGGCAAAAAGGGGAAATTTAGGTAGAATATCAGGAAAATCTTCCCGGTAGTGATATGTATTAGATTCCAGAATAATAACCCAAGGGAAGTGGTGGAAACTCCATCTCTTTAGACTTTTCAAATATAAACTGGGACTAGAAAATGCATTGTAGGGAACAATCCTAGATTTCCAGGGAGCTGGACCGAATGCTCTATCATGTATTTTCCATCATTTCTGTAATCCCAAGTTATGAAGGATACGGTGGGGGATGGTAGCTCTCAGAATGAGCCATCTTCTCTTACATCCTTTCATAAATAGCTCCTCTTTTCTCATAATATGGACACTGGGAATAAGCCTCCACACCATCTCCCCTCCATTGCTATATAAATAGTTGCATGCTTTTTTGGAAAATGTAAATGGCAATGATCTTAAATCATTTCTGGTCGAAGTGCAAATTCTTATTTGCCTCATGCTCCTTATGAAATGCTGAAGATTTTAGAATCCCTGATTGCGTCTGTTTCATGTACTGGGAGCTGGGTAACAACATGAGAGGACTCCACGTTTCTAAAAACTAAGCTGGCTTTTTACTAACGGCACTATTTCCTGAAATGCTGCAAGTTACAGCTAGTATTCCAGCCATGTGCACACAGACTGTCTTCCTAGTGCCTCCTCCAAACTCTTCCTCTCACAAAACAGATTCTCTGCCTCCCTGTGCTCACATCACTCCAAGCCCTGCTCCTGCTTTGCTCCAGCCTAGATCTGCCCTGCACCCAGTCTTGTTTCAGTCCCATCCCAGCCTGCTCCTGCCTTCCCTCTCTCCAGGTAATCCGGTTCTGGCCCTCAGCTCTGATTCCCGGCTCTGATTCTATCTTGACTCTTGGCTCTGGCATTCAGACTCTGACTTTGGCTCTGATCTCCAGCTCTGAGTCTGCTTTGACCTTGGGCTCTGGCTTTTGGACTCTGACCACTAGGCCTGACAGTCTACACTTGGTCTCCTGACAAGGTGCCTGTCCAATGTTCTGCTTGCAATAACATTAAGACCTCAAACAACTGTATCACAGTTCTCAGGCGGCTTTCACTGCAGGAAGGTAAGTTCTGGGTTTTAATATCAATACATGTAATCATTATCTTGCTGAAGTCCACTGTTTGGGACCCTGAAATTACTAGTAATCTCTGCAAGATACTTTGTAGCAACTACTGAGTTTTTCCTGGATGCACAAAGAGAAAATTCTTCAAACAACTGAAGACTGATTGTAAACCTTTTCTTGTTTCGCCCCTCACAGAAAAATGTACTGAACACCTATAAAAAGAAGAAACTAAGCATAAGAACCTGAACAGCCCATTGGCATATACTGTGCTTATCCTCAGTCCTTGATATTGTTTAATAGAAACTATCCCTGTGTGGAGGAAGAAAACTAAATGCAGATTCAGTATTACTTTTGCATGTAGCAAGCCTCTGCCATTCTCTCCAAGCTTCTAAATCATTGGATGGAAGAGATGCAAATAGCAGCAAATAATGAAAAGGACCAATAAAAAGTCAAGCCCAAATCCCAATCCCATTGAAGTCAATGGAAAAACTCCCATTAATTTCTTTAAAACCAGGATTTGCCTCAGTGGATCAGACACCTGGATTGATAAGTCCATAGCTGCCCAGTACTTTAATGACAACATATTATATTAATATCAATCCCACACACTTCTAGAAAATCTATACTAACAGGCCACTGAGCTGCAGCCACCCTTCTCTGCTGCCTTTCACCAACGACTTTTAAAACTCTTTTGCAAATCTTCATGAAGCCTCACAACATGCTTGGGAAGCGGGTAAGCATTGCTGGTTCCATTTTACAGATGGGGGCACTGAGGCCCAGAGTGACTTGCCCAAGATCATGTGAGGAAATGATACCATGTCCATTGTGCATCATGCAATTTAAAACTCAAAATAAATCTACTGTTTTATTTCAAAGGAGATAAATACCTGTGAGTAGTGGATATTTTGTTGGTATGCCAAGTATGGACACTTGGGGAGGTAGTCCACTGCTGACTGGAATACCTCTAAAAATAATCATTCTGAATTGCCTAGGATTTCTTCAAGATACGAGGTAAGTTTTACTTATTTGGAGGGGACTGTTTTATTGTTGGTATATAACCAAGTTGTAGCTTAAAATGTAGATCACCTCCAAAATAAATGAGATTTTGTGACATCATAATAAAAAAGATAATGACTTTTTCCTGAAATATACATCTGTTCACTAAACTGTCTGCTAGACCGTTGCAGCTGTTCACATTTAAAACTAAACATTTCCACATAATATTTTACAATGGAAAGTTAATAACAAAACATAACGCAAATAAACATCTTCATCAAAGTGTTTTGGCAATAAATATGCTCTATGAAATATAAGACTTTAAATATCCTATTAAGAAATCAAATATGGAAAATTCTGTCTGAATTACCAAGGGATGATTTTACTTTTGGTGGCCTATAAAAGGATTTGTGGGCTTACTTAAAGAATGGATGGAATAATTTGTTACAGATATTTATGAAACAAATTTTGCCTCTTTTTCTGTTTGCAAATAGTCCCCAAACCTAGTGTGATTTTCTATTATGTGTTTCTTCATAATAATAATTTTGGGCCTATAGATTTTTCATGAACAAGTTCATTAGGAGTGTTCTATATTGGGAATTTGGGCTGGTTTGATTTGAATTAACTGACTCAGTTCTAGCCCATGCTACCTCTTGACTGGATGAGCATAACCGCAACGCAGATTTCTGGTGTGAATACTCATGATTAAAGCTGGTTGAGATTTTTCAAATTTTAAATGTTTGTCATTTAAATAAAATTACAAAGGCGGTCCCCCACAAAATCCTACCTCTCTACCTACCTCAGCGTTGGTGTGGGGGTGAATGGGGTTCGGCAGCGAAGTACAGCAGAGTGTATGTTCTGGCTATGGTGACCAGATGTTGCAATTTTATAGGGACAGTCCTGATATTCAGGGTTTTGACATATAGGCGCCTATTACCCCCCACCTCCTGTCCTGATTTTTCACACTTGCTGTCTCATCACTCTAGCTCTGGCAGGTCTTACCAAGCCGAGCAGGTGTCAAGCAAGCGGCCAGGATAGTAGGGAGGCTGACCGTACCTCTATGACTCTAGGGCAACCTAGCCAAAGTGGAGGGAGTATTGCAGCTACAGGGCACAAGGGCTGGCACCCCGAATGCGCTGCTGCAAAATTCTCCTGCCAAACAAGCCACACAAAGCAGAATAAACCAGGAAACTGAGCACAGACTCATGCATCAGCCTGACCAACGCTCACAACCCAGGGTAACACAGGACGAAAAACAGAAAATGGCTAAAAGAATAGTCCAACTATTTGTTGCAAGTCACAACACAAGAACACTATCATCTGATCCGTACATCGATACTTACACCGAAGTCAGAAAATCAATAAAAGCGGATGTCATCGGCATATGCAAAACAAGAACAAAAGACCTCATTGCACAATGGCAAAGCAGAGAGCAAGTATTCCTAGGAAGATCATTCGACAATAGAGCAAGGATTGGAGGCGTTGGATTCATTGTTAGGGAAGAAACAGTTCCAAGGATAGTCAGCTGCAACATCATATCATCCCGGATAGCAGTTCTCACGCTTCAGATAAAAGGAAGAAGAATGATTAATATTATTCAGGTGTATGCTCCCACGCAGCAAGCGGAAGACGAAGAAATGGAACATTTCTATGAAGAGCTGGAGGAGGTAATGCAGAAAAGATCCACCTATACAATTATCCAAGGAGACTTCAATGCAATAGTAAGTGGAAAGGAGAGTGAGAAAGAAAAGTACATGGGAAAATTCGGCAAAGGAGTAAGAAATGATCGCGGAGCACGTCTGGTTGCATTCACAAAGGCAAACCATCTCTACATAATGAACACGATATTTCAAAAAGAACAGAATTGGTAGTGGACATGGAAAAGCCCGGATGGAGTCACACAATCAGATTGTAATGACGGATACCAAACATGGTGTTTGCAGGGAGATGGTAGTAGGAAGGGACAATGCCCACCCTCCAGAAACTCAGCCTCAGAGTGTGATGAAGGGGATAGTGCTATTCTACCACCATCACCATCATCATCATAAAGGAGCATGGGCTTGAAATCACCTATTTCTGTGCTTGTTAGTTTAAAAAAATATACACTGGAGAGCTGTTAAAAGAACAAAATGCTCATGGCTAATCCTGTTTGCCACTGTATTACAAAGCCTCACCAAATTAATACAAACTCACTTGTAATTTGAATTAGAGATATTTGGATCTGGGGTTTTGATCTGATCCACTGTAGTGCTGGCTGCAGAGTTTCTATCCAGGTCAAAATGTCTTCAAAAGTAAGGGCACTGATAATCCAACATCCTGATTCCAGTTAGAATATTTTCAGAGATTTCCATGAGACAAAACTAACCTCCCTCCTTTGAAAGAAAATAGTGAGACACCAAGTTGGAGCTGTGGTTTCCAGATGTCTGGAATTTACAACCTCCATCTCTCCTGGCATGTGTTACAGGATCTAGGAGTCACTGAAAATGATTGTTTCATTGCAGGCTTTCTGAAAAATTATCTGACTTGTGCAAGGAATCAACTGCTAAATGAAAAGATGTCAGATGTGCACTAGGAGCTTGTGTGCACCTTCCCAAACAGCAATTTCCACTTTCTTGCTTTGCTAGTTACACAAAATTCTTATGCCTTGCTCCGTAGTGCTGATCTGCAAAATCTGATTTCTAGCAAGTGAGAGGGAAATATCGAGCAGTAGAAAACACTTTGCAAGTCAAAGTAATTGTTTTTCCTTTCCACACAATCTCGGTAAAACTTGATTATTCTTAAGGTAACCAAATCCTTTCCCATCAAGAGTTTAAAATATAATAAACTGAAAGGAAGAAAGGAAGAAGAAAAGGGTAGCTGACAGAGTTAGTATGAGAATGTAGTACTCCTGAGAATTACCAGGCAACCTTGGAGAGAGATCATCCATAAACTCCCAGAATAGGGACAGGATCAACAGTGACAGTGCAAACGTCTTTCCCCAACACTGATCTGCCTCAACATTGATCTGGGGGGACCTCCTCTTGGGAGAAGAGGGGAACTCAGTCTCAATGACCCATTCAATGTTTCTCTGCTGTGACTGTCAACAAGGGGATAGTGCCATCTGTAGCAATAGTTTTTTTGGGACGTGGATACCAGTCTATAAGACACTTCAGAGAAACCACCAACTCATTTCATACTAAGGATCCATCAGCTGGTAACAAGATAATTTCTGGCCACTAGCAACCTGAACTGGGTTGGAATTGCTGACCTAGGACATGAAAGTTGTCAAATCTTATTAGCAGTCTCCTGTGTTATTCACCCTGCCTTGAATGGAATTGTTCAGAATGCAAAATGCAGGAAAGATTTATTTCACTATCTCAAAGGGATTCAAAGTGGTGGCCCAAAGGTTAAAATATCAAAAATTCAGTTTGATCTTCATGGGCATAAAAATCAATTTTAAGACAGGGATAGAAGAACTTTCTGGTTCAGGGCATAAACTCACTGCTAACTGCCTGGAGTTAAAAAGACACTTCCTGCGGGGCAGGTTATTCCACTGATTGATTATATGATTTCTTGCACCTTCATCTGAAACCGATCACTGTCAGAGACGTTGAATACTGGACTAGGTGGGCGACTGGTCTAACTTTACATGGCAATTCCTGTGTTACTATGGAACTGCTGTTTATTCAGATTCTGAACAGGGTGCGGCTTTTTGTTGTTAACCCACATACTGGGATTTAGGAGTCTGCCTTTGTGATAACAGCGCTGGTTCTTTAGCCCTGGTATAGTACCAAATGCTTTTAGACTCACAAGTGCTTGGTTCAAATCCCACCGATGACATGGCCAGTGGTGGTATCATACTAGGTTCCAGCTCCTTCCCATACTGAGCTACCTCTTCTGTCCCAGGAGGACTTCCTCTCAGTCGTGTGCACTCCAGACATTCCCTCTGATGACTAGCCAGCAGCCACAGGGGCAGTTCAACTCCCCATAGTTTCCTCATTTGTAAAATGGAGATGATTCTGACCTCCTTCGTGAAGTGCTTTGAGGTCTCCGGATAATAAGCATTATATACGAGCAAGGTATTATTATTAAAGAGCCAGCTCACCTTTCTGAAATCACAGAGAGAAATTTAGGTGAGTTCAGATTGGGAAGTAGCATCAGAAGAAGGGAAAAAAACTGTTCAGGAAAAAAAAACATTCTGATTTTGGGCCATTGTCCTTGGTGATGAAAATAAAAAAGGGATGAGACTTGCATTAAATATATATGATGCATAAAGAAAATGGGTTTGAAATGACATGCTTTGTAGCATTTTCAGAGAGCCGTCCATCAGTCCTTAAAGCCTCAGGCGAGTGGCAGTCTTTGGAAAAGTTCATTAAGGCAACGTCTTCAAGATGTTAGTGTATATTTTATGTATGGAAATGTAACTATGGTGCACCAAGCACTGGCATGGAATGTTTATTAACAAGAAATCTGTTCCCTTTAATAAGTCATAGTCACTGATTTTGGAATCTGTGATTAACAGAAACAATATATAGCTCTGCCTCTTGCCATTTACCATTCCTGGCATCTAGCAAAGACTGAAGAAAAACTGCCCAGGAATCAATGGTCATTTGAAGTGAATGCAGCTTTTATAGCTCACAGCATTCATTTTCTGATCAAGTAGATGCAAATAACTACCGCAGCACAGCTGGATGAGGCTGGATCAGGAACTCAGCAAGCATGTAAACAAACTTATTGGTGAAGTCCAGTTTCAGGTTAAATACTCGGGGCCGGAGCCTCCGCTGGTGGAAATCTTCATCTCAGAAGGAGCAATCAATTGAACTATGCGGAGAACGTCTAGATGGGTCTGTAGGTGAGCGCATGCAGACAGTATATGTTACATAATGTATGCTGTATGTGCGTGCAGTCAGGGCCTTACACAAAGCTCACTGAAGTCAATTAGAGTCCTTCTATTGCCTTGAATGAGCTTTGGATCAGGCTGTAAATGACTGCCATTTAGCACCTCTATAATTAAGAGTATGTCAGCATCCCATTAGTTTCTAACACAACCATTTTAATTTGTATCAAGCTGAGATTTGGCATATAGGTTCCCAGCCTAGATGAAAGCAAGAAAGAAATGTGTGTGTGTATAATTCTGCTCAGATCAGTGTGATCACCTAAGATTTAAATATATGCAAAAATCTCAGGCTCTAAAATGCTACATTAGTGAACAAGTGTCCAAGCAATAAAGCCAGACAATTTTTCGAATCACCTTTTGTATTTACGTAGTGAGTCTTCTGAGTGGTCTACTCACTTGGGTTGGCTTTAAATACAAAGAAATGGAGGTGATGGGCAAAATTAATTTAGAGTTCTGTTTGATTTCACCACGCACCAGGATTCATACTACTGATCAAATTCTGCCTTCTGCTGGAGGTGTCCACAAATAGGTTGCATAGAAACTGCAAAAGCAGAGTTATTGAATGTCCATAATGCTAGCTAAGAATATGTCCTCCTAACCAATGGAAATATTTCCATTTATTTCAGCAGGCATTAGATCAGGGCCTTAAACCTAAAAAAAGTATTAAAAAAAATATACAATCAGGAGATGAATGAGTGTAGTGAGCCATGCATTGTTCCCTATGGCCTTGATCCTGCCAAAATTTATGCATGTAAATAACTTTATGCCCATGGCATGTCCTTTTAATCCTGATGGAATTATTCACGGGTACAAAGTTGCTCACATAAATGTTTACAGAATTGGGTCTGTGCGTCCAACCAGTGATTGGTCCTGTGATGCTGTAATATTTTGTAACACGCAACTCTCAGCTTATAGAATTTCCTTTGATTTAAAATGCCGATATCATTGACCAGGTAAAATTCAACAGCTCTTGCTCTAAGAGAAACAAAACGTCCAATCTTATTTTCTTTTTTTAATAATGCTTCTTGTTTCTCTTGTTTACTTTAGCTGACTCACTCGGGGCATGCAAGCAAGTGCTTTGTTTGGCTGGTGCTTGAGTTGCCTGAGGTGGTGAATAGCAGCATAGCCTGGGATTTGTCTCTCAACTATCTCACTGAATTTCATTTTTTACCAGAGAACTATATTTGCCTGTGTCTGGTCTGTCTCTCCGGGACAGGAATGGATGGGTGGGTACATTTCCAGTGTGGTGGGCAGGAGTGGGGAAGAGATTAACTGCAGAATTCTCCCTGTTAAAGTTGTCTAGTTGTGCAGTCATGATCTCTCAGTCTCATGAGATTTGCCAAGTCCCAAGGGCTGGGGAAATACGTGGTCATGAAACAGCCTCTTGGGGATTCCAAAAGAAGTCATCTCAGGCGGGAACTGTATTTACTTTTACTAAGTATGTGGGCGGTTTTTCCTCCAAATTTAATAACATTCCACAAGATGCAAATAAAAAAGTGAGTCTGCACAGATCAACAAGGTCTCAGGCTACTTCCTTCAATATTGTAAGTGTGGCTCCTGGCCAATGTTAAGCTGATGTCTGATCTCTGACAGCATATCAAGAGTGTTGGGTTTGATGCAAGATTTCATCTACGCTACAAGAGAGCTTGACTTGGAAACAGCTAGGGAGAACTGTGTGCCTGGTCCATTACTTAAAGCTCCCAAATGTAGAGCACACATCCTGTGACAGGACCTTGTCCAAGACCATTCGTGAAAATCAGCCTGTCTTTAATAACATGTACCTCAGTATTATTTATTCACATTCTATATAATATGAAGTGGCGTATTGGATAATGTGAATATTGGTAATGATTCTAAAGGATGTTTTTGGGGAGAAGGATTTAGAAATATACAGTTTTGATGGCAGGCACAACACCAAACTTAAGCAACACAGTCACATGGCAGGGCCGGTGCCAGGCACCAGCTTATCAAGCAGGGGCTTGGGGCGGCAACTCCGGAGCGGGGCGGCACTTTCAGGTATTCGGCGGCAATTCAGTGGAGGGTCCCTCACTCCCGCTGGGAGCGAAGGACCTCCTGCTGAATTGCCGCAGATCACGATCATGGCTTTTATTTATTTATTTATTTTTGGCTGCTTGGGGCGGCAAAACCCCTGGAGCCGGCCCTGCACATGGGTGGACCCCTTCATCTGCACAGAGCCCTACTGAAGACTCTGATAGGCCTGCATGACTCTCTCTACTGGATTAAGGCTTTAAACTATCTTTCCCTCATCATGGAAGAGAGCTGGTGGCTCAGGGGATTGATCATTGTCCAGGAATTCATTCACCTCTGAATTACAGGGTCAAAGCCAGTCCATCTCTGTGGTGACAGGCTTCTTACTATTTGATAGCAGCTCGATTGTCTGGATGAAAGGAGCTTTGATGGTTTCGCTAGACAGGTGCACACATTGCAAAAGCACCATCACACCAGGAACTAATTTGTTGGCAGCCTCAGTAGAGTCCCTCAATGCAGAGAATGAGCTAACCTGTCATCTCCATGAAGTAGTTCCTTTAGGACAGGGTTGAGACTAGAGTTATTGTTTTTTTTGTTTTGTTTTGTTTTTTAAAGTGAATGGAAATGTTAGTAAATTCCAACACATGTTAAATTCCATTATGTTTTGTAACAGTCAGGGATTTTTTTTAATTCCCTGAATTTCCCTCTGAATTTCAGGACATTTTTGAAAATTTCTCATATCCAAGAAGACTCATCTTATGATTATGCTGGCCAATCACAAGTTACAGAATGGCACTACAAAAAGCAACCAAATAAATAAAAACCCACCCCAAACCATTCAGATGTTTAATGTACAAGGAGCGAAGACATATGCTGCTTTGATTATCCAGTTTCTACTCTCATTAGTTTCCAGGCCATATTTCACTTTCCTGCTCTTAGCCTCATGTACTGTATATGCTCAACACATTCCCCCAGTTGGATGTACTCTTTGTTACTGCTAGCTGTTTCATGTTGCAAATGAATGTATTATTTAATCAAGGGGAAAGTGTAGATAACAGTGAGCTTTGAGCCTACATTAGCTAACTGAAGAATCCGTTGAATAATACAATATGATTCAAGTTTTCACAAAAATCCCAGAGTGCCTTGCCAAAATCAGAAAGAGCAAATACATCAAAACACTGTGCTAATCAAAGCAGGCTTAACATGTAAGTCTTCAGTTTAGGTCTTTAAAAAAAAAAACACCAGCAGAAGTTTCCAACCTAACACATCCAGATAAAAAACTCCAAAAGCAAAAGGCATACTGTAACATCTAAAATACCCAACATCTAACATTTTGCTCTGGGTGCTAACAGATTATATGCCAAGGGCAGAAGAAATCCTAAGGAATCTATGTTACAATCATATTTGTAGGGTATGGTGCAGGAAAACTGAAACATGCCCTTAATGTAAACAGTTTCTCCTGATGTTTCACTGGAAACCAGGTGCCAAGTCTTCTGTCTTGCTGATGCAGCTCCCTGGTCCCAGTGGAGTTTAAAGCAATTTAAGGGCTGCTCTAAACATCTGACCCCCACTACCACCCCCCAGGACTTTATGCCAGTTGGGATTGATGGAGCAAAGTGCATTCCTACCACGCACTTTTCCATACCCCTACACTGGGGCCAAGAGAGGGAATGGCACAGAACCCAGCTACATGGCTTTATGCCAGCTGAGAGCTCCCTCAACTGGCCAGATATGAATAGATTTCAGCCCCTTTGGAGAAAATCTGTTCCCAGGATACTTAGAATCCTGGCAGCACCTTTTTGTCTTAGTGGTAATTATCTGTTTTTTCTTCTCTACCATATTTGTAATGTGCCCATCACTATAGTATTTAGGCACCAACTAGAGAGGGTCTTGAACTGGAACTTTCAATCAAAAATTCCCATGATTTTTTTTTCTTTTTTTGGGAGGAAAATGGGGAGAAAACTTTCTGCATTTAAGTCCTTGGATTTGAACCAACCCATGCAGTTTTTGTTTCAGGCTTATTCAAATCAGTTAAAATGCAGCCAAAGATACAGGGGAAAAAATCATGAGAAACAACTAATCTCTCAATATTCCCAACGTTTTGGGCCAGAATCTTGTAAGAACAGCTCGTGAGATTTCATCTATGCTGAAACTGAACCGAAACTCTAGCTCAGGGCTGTCCTTGAATCTGAACTCCAGTCACCACCCTAAACCTAATCCAGAGCTGAACGTTTTCCCTTGGTCCACGTCTAGATGTAATCAATATACAAAATGTTCCATTTGGGAAGACCTCTGAGAAGAAAACAGAAGAACGGTACCCAAAACACCAAAAAAGCATGGCTCCATGATTTGCTATCTTCCTGGGAAAGGTAGCATCATGCTGTCCTTGTAATGCTCTTATCAGCATGCCGATTTCAGATGACTGAGTATAATGATCACTGAAATCTACAGTCATTCCTCTTCCCTCTCGTGTTATTTCTCGCCGGTGAAGGACCTAGCATTGTGTCACAAATGAAAAACAGAAGAGAGGGAAATATAACAAGCCTATTATCAAGCAAAGTTCAGTTTCATCATTACTGAGGCCCTTGCTGTTTATGTTACATCCAAGCTTTGATTTCATTAAAGCACAGCACAGCAATCTGCTTGGCTGGAATTCTTGGGAGAAGGCCCATAAATTAAATATCATCCTCAATTCCACATGCTCTAAGGATGAACATTGTGATGGCAGCAGTTCTCATACACTGGAACATATATACTCAAGATAATAAAGACCCTAATATGGAAGATGAACATAAAGTGTTTTTTTTTTAAAAACTAAGGAAATTCCTATGTAAAAAACCCACAACTCTTTGTTAATCTGAAGTTAAGCTTTAAAAAATCCTTTCACAGACCTAGTGGAGCAATATGATCGCCTCAATAATTAATTAAATAGAGTAGCACTGAGTCTGCCCCAGGGAATGGGGGCTAGTTGGTGACTGGCAGTAGCCTTACACTGAGGAAAGGTGGGGATAGAGGGTGGGGGTTCCCCTGGGTGGGGAGACCCCGAGACTGAGGGGTTACTGCCAGAGGAGCAGCACCCCGGAGAAAGGGGTACCGGGGTCCTGGGAGGGACACGGGAGCCAGCGGTAAGGCGGATCACCGGCCTGCAGAGGGCACTCCGGAAGCTAGATGAGCTAATTCCCGGCAGAGACCAGCAGGAGGCACCGCACGAGTGAGTCCCACGTCATTACAGGTCTCAGATGAGACCAACTGAGCCCCACTCTGCTATGTATTCACACAGTGAGAGAGAGAGCCCCAGCCCAAAAGAACCTGGAGTCCAAACAGACAAAATAAAAGTTGGACGGAGAAACCGGGCACGTAAGTGTGAACTGACTTGTCCAAGGTCGTAGTCAGAACCATGGCTAGAGCTCAGGGTTCCTGATCCCTGGGCCAGTGCTTTATCCACTATTAAATACTTCCAACTGTGAATTTTACTGATTAAAAGAATTGTGTTAAGTGTTAAACATGTAAAATAGTCTGGGCTAGTATTCACTCTGCAAAGAGTGAAATTTACCCCTGTGTGTAAGGCCAAGCATGTGCCTCTAAGCACAGGTCTCGGTACTGGTTCTTGGGGTGAATTTCATCCAATGTGAAGATAACATTTGTCTTCAAACACCTTTATGTTGGCTTTATGTATAATCCTCTAGATCTTCAGCCTGCTGTTTGATGACATTACCACAGTATTTGCTGCGTAGCCTCATGCTGTAATATTCTTCCTTTTATTTTGAACCATCCCCATTTTCACCCTTACAAACCCAATCTGTCTCTGCCTCAGTTTTTGCTGCCAACTGGAGAAAGAGACGAGTTTCTGCTACAGCTTCCTGATTTCTTTATTGTCTGGGGGCCTTTCATCTTTCCCTTCCTGGTGGGTGAAGTCTGGGCTCCCGGCCTCCTCCCATGAAGCCTTATCAGCTGCGTTTGGCTGGGTGTTGGTGACAAGTACTTTAAACAACAAAAGTCTGTTATCTCTTATTCACTGTCTTATGTGACTAATTTGTAGGGAAGGAGGCTTAAAGGAGCAGCTCTTGGTATAATTCAATATAAATGGGCCATTGCTTGGCGAGGGTTTGACTGAAACATCTCCTTGCCACGCTAAATGAAAGGGTAGTTTAATTCACAGTCGACTCTTGGCTATTCATCGCCCTTAGTTCTCCGCTCCAATTATGTGGTAGGCATCGAGCTTTATTTGCAGGCTGTGTTTTGGGTGTTTACCAAGTCAATCAGGACTGTTTCTATATTTTCGCAGCCTAATGCAAATTTTTTGTTGAGGGCATGTTGCATATTTTGGGCATGTTTCCCTTTCTTTGTTGACAGACTTGTATGAAAGATCAGCCCTTGATTCCTGCCAGAAAACCTCTAGTCCACCCCATCAGAGTACAGGGCAACTGCACCCATATTTGCACTCCATAGCTCACCAAGGGTGCCTGCTCTCAGGATTGCAGCTCCTCGGACGGTGCCTTTCTGGTTCAAGACCCCCTGTCTCTCTTCCTTCTCACTAGGATATTTCCAGGCTTCATAGTTCCCTGCCTTCACTGTGTCATTCCCAGCACAGATGGGTTGCCCAAGGACACCTGCTTGCTTTCTCTTCCGAGACCGTTAACCGGTGTAATTGCTACAGTTATAAGGTACCACACAGCACTACCTATGCAAGGCTACTTCATTCTTAAGGTAAAAGAGCAATACAGAGAAAACATATTAAAAACAATAAAAGAACCGTCACACTAATAAATATACCAGAGCTCTTCCCAACCCTAACATGGATTCTGGCAGAATCAGCCCTGATCACGTGTGTTTCATTCTAGAAGTGGTCACACCATACTCTAGCATCCATTCACGTGGGATGTATGGGGATTTTTATTTACCTACCGAACGATTCAGCCTTTTTTTTTTTAAAGCACATCCCCACTCGCATTTTATTCCCTTACTAAATGTTAGTCTGTGAACTAAACATAATCCACACAGTAGTTAAATAAAAGGCAATGAAATTCAGTCAGTGCCAAGAGCTATGCTGAAAGAATATTAAGGCTGGGAATAAAAATGAAAGCTGGGAAAGTCGTAATTAAACAGGGAAAGCAGAACTTCCTACAATGCCCATCAAAAGTGGGGGCCTCCTGTTTTGACCACTTAGCTCCATTTCTATTCCAGCAGCTACACCACATTGTCCTCTAGTCTCATTAGATCTCACGCGTTGATCAGGTCAGGTGTGGGTCTGGGTCAGTACTTGGTTAGGAGATGTCAGGGGGGAACTGCTCTGTTGCCATAGGTGGCCCTTGCCAAGTCAGTTGTGCTGAACCAGTAACCCGGCAGGGGGCTAGAGGCACTGTCTTTCTTACGAGTAAAAGTTTTTTCCCTTTGTGCTCATTGAAAATCCCACAGCACTTTTTGCTTTTGGATGGGTGGGGGGTGAAGGAGATAGCGGGGCAAAATCATGTTTTTTGCCCCAGTGTCCTGCCAAAATTTCAGTCAGGGTAATACAGTTACATATCCTAGGCATATGTCCATTGGCTGGAATTGGAAACAGTGTTTTTCCTTGCTTTGTGCCCCTAAACTTTGGGGTAATGTTGCTGTTGTGGTTATAATGGCTGCCATGTTCCACCCAGAGGCAGCTGCATTTCAGTGATGGGTGTCATGACACCAACAAGGGCAGAGGCTGCAATTCCATAGCGCTTTCCGAGGCTGGCGAAAAGCATCATACATCTGGGTAGAGTTAAGAAAATATTTAGTGGTGTGATTTATCCAGGCATTGGGAAAACACGGACCATTTCATTCTAACATCCTTACATTTCTGTCCTTTTTAAGGGACTGGCCTGGCCCCTCCGATTATGTGACTGGAGGGGACTACGCAGATAGAATCACCCTCTCATACCATTTTCCCTGGAACTTGTGAGATTGCTGGGTCTGGGAGAGGGAGGAAGAGGGGCCCAACCATTCTCTGCAGCACTAGAGCCTGTACAGCCCAGGGATTAATAGTGCAGCAGTGCAGAGATCAGTGCTTGTTGCTGAGCAGCAACCATGACTTTGAGCAATGGCAAAATATGGCTCTTATGGGAGGCCTAGGGCCACAGAAGAAGGGCCACCACCAGTGCAAGCAAAGAGACAACTGGAGGCTCCAAAATGCTGCAGGCTGCAACATGCACACACAAATGCTACTTATGAACAGCACACAAAGCTGTAATCAAAGCAGCTGGTCACGCTAAAGGGAGTAGACAGCCAGAGCTGGGACACTAGAGAAAAATGCACAAGTACGATGCCACCTTTTCCCTTTCATCCATCAGCACGGACGTGCGGGAGACATGAGAAACGACACTTGGCATACGGAGAGGAAAAGGAGAAAGAGAAGAAGGGGAAAGGCAACTCAGACATTCATCAGCTAACTAGCTCCTGCAGCACTCTCCTCACACACACACACCACACAGGAGAAGCTGCAGAAATCCACACCAGTACAAGGAGCTTCATGAAAGTTTAATGCCTAAGGGGATGCCTTGGACAAAGTCCATGTTTTGAATTCCATACAGCAGCCCTATAAATATCTAGAACGGATCATTCTCTGCTTATGCTGTGGCCCCATGTGCTGCTGTAACCCACTGGTGAGGGTGTGTTAGAGGTCCCCCTCTCTGCCTCATCACAAAGGATATCAGTCTGTCACAGCCTCTGCTAAGGAGCCTGGGATCTTTATCTCATGCGGTAGCAGTTCTGGTTCAATGTCCTGTGTGTGCATCAAGCTGGCAGCTACCAAACTACCCTGGAAGAGCATCTTCCCCATCTATTATATTGCTTGCCTGGTTCACCTTCACTGCGTTTCTCAATCAAGTCCAGTGCTCTGCTGGGCTGGCGTAGCCTGATTTAGCATCAATCTAACTAGATCAAAGCTAGCTTCATTATGTCTACACATGCAGCAGTCACCTCCTGACTGCAGTGTAGTCCGACCTCCGGGGATGAAACGTGCTTAAACTCATTTGCTCATTAAGGATTAGGCCCCCGTCTCTTCATTAAATGTCCTTTATTTCATGTTTGGAGTAGAATCTTACCACTGAGACCCAGCACAAGGCACCATCATTGGTGTCCAGTGAAGTCAGGACAGGAGAGCTATTTCTGGCTCTGCTACTGACCTGCTTCATGACCTTGGCCAAATCACTTCTCTGCGCCTAAGGTTCTCTGCCTGTAAAATGGGGATAATGATACTAACCTTTGTGGACTATTGTGAAATATCTTGAGGGGAAGTTCGATAGCAGTAGTACTACTGGTGAGCACTTTGCATGAACCTTTCAACCATGCATTTCAAAAAGTGCTATACAAGCAGGCACTAAATGTTACCATCAATTTACAGGTGCATGCTCTAGATCAGAAAGGTGAAGTGACTATTCCAAATCACACAGGTAGGCAGAAGCAAAGCAAGGTATAGTAGACACACCACTCCCTCCCAAGTCTGTAAAATCAACAAAAATGTCAATTGTATTCACTTCTCTGCAAGGTTAGCTTGGCACTGCTATATGCAGGAGGGGCACTGTCCTAACCCTTTCCAGGAAAATGTGTGGAATAAGTCTTCTCACTCTCGACCTCCAGTGAGAATGGAATTCCATGGACCTCATATGGCCCAAAGATGGGTTGGCCTCTTATGCTGAAATTGCCAGTTCCTGATCAATTGTCTGCCTTGGCTTTTCATCTGCAGTATTACCAACCTCAGGCATTCACACATCTGTCCATCTGCTACACGGCTACACCGCGACAGTTAGACACCTGAAATCATGGAAAAGCTTCCTAGCTGCAATGCAATCACTTAAAAATCACCAACAGCGACACAACTGGGAAGGTGGTGCACAGGGCTCAAAATACTCAATGAGGATGTCAAAATGCACATTCAAGGGACACCATCATAGGACCTAATAACATCAGCCACACCATCAGAGGCTCATTCACCTGCACATCTACCAATGTGATATATGCCATCATGTGCCAGCAATGCCCCTCTGCCATGTACATTGGCCAAACTGGACAGTCTCTATGCAAAAGAATAAATGGACACAAATCAGACATCAAGAATTATAACATTCAAAAACCAGTCAGAGAGCACTTCAACCTCCCTGGTCACTCAATTACAGACCTAAAAGTCGCAATACTCCAACAAAAAAACTTCAAAAACAGACTCCAATGAGAAACTGCTGAATTGGAATTAATTTGCAAACTGGACACCATTAAATTAGGCTTGAATAAAGACTGGGAGTGGATGGGTCATTACACAAAGTAAAACTATTTCCCCATGCTAATTTTCCCCCTATTGTTGCTCACACCTTCTTGTCAACTGTCGGAAATGGGCCATCCTGATTATCACTACTAAAGTTTTTTTTTCCTGCTGATAATAGCTCATCTTAATTAGCCTCTTAGAGTTGGTAGGGCAACTTCCACCTTTTCATGTTCTCTGTGTATATACATCTTCCTACTGCATTTTCCACTGCATGCATCTGAAGAAGTGGGTTTTAGCCCAGGAAAGCTTATGCCCAAATACATTTGTTAGTCTCCAAGGTGCCACAAGGACTCCTTGTTCTTTTTGCTGATACAGACTAACATGGCTACCACTGAAACCTGTCAAAATGCACATTGACATTGCCAAATGCCTCCCCACAGGCACAGAGAAGGATTGGTCAACCTGGAGTTGTTTAAATTTTCTCTTGCAGGTCACAAGTCAGCATGAGGAAGTGGGGCTATTCCAATGACCTAGACACATGTGTCTGTGGTAAAGAACACAATAGAACATCTGTTGATCTGCCAGCTCCTGAAGGAACCATGCACCATGGAAGATTTCGCCAGGGCTACAGACCAGGCTATATCATGTGCCCAACCTCAAAAAACCTGTGATTGCGATGAAGGACAAAAGAAGAGGAAGGTTTTAAAAATCTTGAGTCAGCCGCCTCAAAATCATGAGATTATCTTTAAAATCATGAGATTTTAAAAATAATCAATTCTGTTGGTTTTTTTTTATTTGCTGTCTGGTTTTTCAGCTGTTTGGGTCAGATTTCCAAGCTTTTCTCTGCAACCATGAGGATTAGAAACATATTTTTACAAAGGAAAGCTGAAATTCTCATTTGACAGGAGCTGGGGCTTTAAGAGAATCATAGTGAAATTACAAGAGCTGGCAACATTGCAGCTAGGAGTAGCTGAAATATGACGCTTTCAAGAGTTTGCCATAGATATTAGATCCAAGTCAATATGTTAGAGGAATCAGCTCCCAGTGAGCCTGATTTTCGGAGGTGCTGAGCATATGCAGTTCCCCATAGATTTTAACCAGAGCTGTGGGTGTTCAACACCTCTGAAAAATCAGGCATAGTGTATCTAGCTTCATCTGTAAAAATGAGAACCTTGGAATCCATCATCGAATTGAACCAAATCCGTAAACTGTGAAATCAGATGCACTGCCAAATTTCAGCAGAGACATATTACAAGACCATTCACAACCACGTTTGTGTGCAAAACTGGCAGGGTGCTAATTAAAGTCTCCCTCAATGATCTGTCCACAAAAATATTCCACTCGGGGCAGAGAAGTGAACCATTTTCTCCTAGCTTTAGGAACAGATGCTGCCTGAGGAGACTTCTTCCAAGTATTGCTCCTCATCAAGTTCATCATTCAAATGAGCTTTTAGAGGAATATCTGAAACTGACACACTTTTTTTTTTTTTGGCAAAGCTGCATTTGCAGGGCTCTGTTTGTTATAATGCAGCTGAGAATGATTGATGCCAAGATGATTAGTGTATGCAGCAGTAGGCAATGGTGTTTTACCAAGGACAGATTTAGCATGAGATTAAGAATGAGGTAGGTGGCTTTTCTTACACCGAGTTAACTGATTGCCAGTTAATTCAAGGTAGTTAACACATTTGTCGAGGTTAATGTGAACACTTGCCAAATGTTTTTTCTTTACCCAAAATTTGACAAATCAGTTCACTCAAGGTAAAATGTTGATAAATGCAAAGTAATGCACTCTGGAAAACATAATCCCAAATGATGGGGTCTAAATTAGCGGTTACCCCTCAAGAATGAGAATTTGGAGTCATCTCTGAAAACAACTGCTCAACGGGCAGAGGCAGTCAAAAAAGCTAACAGCATGTTAGGAACCATTAGGTAAGGAATAGACAGTAAGACAGAAACTATCATCATGCCACTATACAAATCCATGGTATGCTCACATCTTGAATGCTGTGTGCAGTTCTGGTTGCCACATTACAAAAAAGATATAGTAGAATTGGAAAAGGTGGAGAGAAGGGCAACAAAAATGATTAGGGTATGGAACAGCTTCCATCTGAGGAGAGATTAAAAAGACGGGGACTGTTCAGTTTAGAAAAGAGACAACTGAGGGGGCATATGATAGAGATCTATAAAATCATGAACGGTGTGGAGAAAAAGTGGTATTTCCCCCTTTATAAAACACAAGAACTAAGGATCACTGTAGTGATGCTGACTCACCCCTGCGGTGCCTCCTGCTGGTTGTCTCTGGGAATTAGCTCGTCCAGCTCCAGAGCTCCTTTTGCAAGCCGGTGTCCTGCTGCCGCTTGGCCCCCCATGTCCCTCCCGGACCCAGTGCCCTGTTATCTGGGGTGCTGCCCCCTGGCCGTACACCCCTCAGTCTCTCTGGGTCTCCACACTCAGGGGAACCCCCACCTCACCTCAGTCGTAGGCTACTGCCAGTCACCAACTCACCCCCGTGCCCTGGGGCAGACTGCAGTGTAAGCCACTCATCATAGGCAAGGTTGGGTCTGGACCTGCTGCCTCTACCTATTGCTGGGCTGCCCCTTTGCAACCCCAGTACTTGCCTTAGGCCCTCTGCTAGGCCCACAGCCTGGGGGTTTTCCAGGCTGGAGCTCCCCAGCTCCTCTAGCCTTCCCCCAGCCCTGCTCCACTCCCAGTACCCTGCTCAGCTCCCTAGCAGCCACACCCTTCTCTCTCTACCAGCAGAGAGAGACTGGGCATCTGGCTCGCAGCCTCTTATAGGGACTAGCTGGGCCTGATTGGGGCGTGGCCCAATTGTGGCTACTTCCCCAATCAGCCCAGGTTTTCCCCTACCACAGCCCTCTCCCAGGGCTGTTTTAAGCCCTTCAGGGCAGGAGTGGGGTAACCACCCCACTACAGTCACACACTGAAATTAATAGGCCGCAGATTTAAAACAAACATAAGGAAGTACTTCTTCATACAACGCAGTGAACCTGTGGAACTCATTGCCAAGGAATATTGTGACGGCTGAAAGTATAACCGGGTTCAAAAAATAATTAGATACGTTCATGGAGGATAGGTTCATCAATGGCTATTAGTCAAGATATTCAGGGATGCAACCCCATGCTCTTGGTGTCCCTAACCCCCTGACTGCCCGAAGCCGGGAGGGGATGGATCACTCAATAATTGCCCTGTTCTGTTCATTCCCTCTGAAGCATCTGGCACTGGCCACTGTTGGAAGACAGGATACTGGGCTAGAAAGACCATTGGTGTGGCCCAGTCTGGCCGTTCTTATTTTCTTAAAATGTCTAGTGTTGACATACTCTTGGACTGGCAAGTATAAGTCAGATGGTCTCTGTCACAGTTCAGGCAACTGCATCCATATTTCACCTCTGTGGTCCATCAAGGGCCCGCACTTTACACTTCTGGCTCTCATGGGTGGAGACCCGTGACTCTCTGCCTCCTGACTGGAGATTTCAGGGCTTGCTGATATCCCCAGCAAGCCAATCTGCCTAAAAGGCCAGAACCTGTGTTTTGCCTTGTCTTCAAGGGCTGTGACCAGCGTATTGCCCACAGTTATAAGTTACTACATAGCTGAGAAAAACAAGCACCTTTATTCTTAAGGTAAAAGCATTACAGAGAAAACATATTAAAACAATAAAAGAACCGCTACACATGCTAGAATGCTTACCAGAGATCACCACGGCTCTGCTAGGTTTTAGTGCTTCAAAACTCACAACTGGGTTTTCCCATGGTTGCATGTTCATCCATCTTAGATCCAGAACCAGAACCAAGACTGGGCAGATCAGCCATTTCTTTATATAGCTTTGGCCTTTGATCATTGCCTCCTATAACAGGTAATCAGCAGGCAGTGACCCTCTCCCTATGGTGTAGCTTCAAAAAACTACATTTTTGCATAACTGGAGTTGGGGAATTGACATGAACTTCTCCTGAGGAATTCTCCAGGAACTCCAGTAACACATATTGTCCCACAAGTCTATCCTTGTCTGGCACATTTTCAATATAGTCTTTTGAACTCCCAGGTCTCACATCTTCCTCCCTCCCCCGAGATGTTATATACAATCCTGGCTCACAATAATGCATACACTTAATACAATAACGTCTTCCAAGAATATTGCAGGAAATCGCCATATCTGTCAGTCTCAAAATTTAGGTGGTTCGCTAAGCCCTACTGACTTGGATGAGTTTTTCCAAAGCCCTGGCACTTACTACTTGCTCTCAGCTGGCTGAGCTGCTAATGTGAGAAATGACTCAGCAGATCTGTAATGGGAAATAAAGCCTTTTAGCTCCAGGTCACCAGTTTAGTTCTGTGACTGAATATCATTATAATCTAATGCTGGTCAGGAATTTTTGACACAACATTTTTTCATCAAAACTGATTTGTTGAAATGTAACTTTTCACAGGAAAGGGTCAGTTTCAAATTTCCTGTGTCCATTTTTTGTGAAGTTGTTGAAATGGCCATTTTTGACATTTTCAAAGTGAAATGAACTTGTAGTTCAAAATAATTTCAAAATGTAAATTAATTTATAGTAATAAATAATAATAATAATAATTACAGTTCAAACTAAATCTTTTGGAATTATTGAAATGAAGCATTTCAATTGACTGGAAAAAAAATTTGGTGTGTAAAAAAACATTTTGTCCTGATTTGAGATGGGGAAATTTTATCAAAGTCTCAAAAATATTCACAGAACGGGAAAACTACTTTCCACCCAGTTCTTCTATAATCTGTGGAGTGGCTGGTGTGAAATGAGCTGGTGGTCTTAAGCATCCATGTCACAAACCCCACTATCACAAAGATCAGTAATTGGCAATCCTGCGATGGTCTCCAGAGAGCAACCAACCATTGAAGAGGGCACTGAATGGCAGAACTATCCATTTCTCCAGGCCAGACCTCACACAGCATGGAGAATCTTGCCCTGACTCTGTCCATCAGTACCTGCTTTGTGGACAGAACACTTCACGCTGACAGACTGTGTGTGTGGTGCTCTCTGCAGCTATGGGGCTTTTCCCCTTGTTCATTCAGTTGTCTGTACAGAGTTCCTATGGGTGGCATCCTCTGACACCCTGGACTCCTTGTTGGAGCAGTGACTCAGTGTAGGGTTTTCTGTGCAGGATCCCTTGTTCTGACCCTGCACCCCGACCCTATATTTTTCAATTTTGTCTCTCAATCTGTGGATTACTAGGCTCTATAGCCCCCTTCCTCACCTCAGAGGGGGGGCCTTTTCTTGCTTTTCTGAGCTCTGCCCACCAATCTCAGTTATCAAATAGGATGGCACCTTCCACTTGCACTGAATTTAAATGGGTGGGGTTGGTGGGATACAAATGTATGTCTAGCTCTGAATAATTAGATTCAGAAAACATTGTATCTTGAAACATTGTGCAGTGCATCTACAGAGTACCTCTGTTCAACTTTGTTCAGACTTAAGTTCTATATTAAATGTTACTTTAAAAAAATAATTAGTAGCTGTAACTACCAACTGGAAAGAAACAAGCTACTAATCCTTATACTTTAAAAGTCGTGGGCAGGCACTTATTCAATTCAGTTTAGTTGTACTGATGTACACCCCAAGCATAGAGGTAAACCCTGAACACTACTTAGAAATGTAACATTTAGGTGGAATAAAGAGCATTTCCCACCGGAAAATATAATAGAGACAAATTATTATAATAAAAACATTTCTATAGTGATGGACATTGACATGGTGCTATAAAGTGTATAGATCAGATATACCCCCTGTCCCAAAGAACTTACGATCTAAACACAACAAGACAAACCCAAGAATTCCATTTCATCATCTGCCCCTGATTCTTTGGCCCAAATGACTTGCTCATGTCCCTTTAAGCCCAGAGGAGAGGGTGCCATCTATGCTTTCCCCACAAAGACATGTTGCTAGATTTATTATTTTCCATACTAAAGGGCTATAGAGTAGAACTTTGGCAATTCAGTGTCTTACTGCAGGCAAGAATGTTATTTTACAATCTGCCCTAGGATCACCCAGACAGAACGAGACTGAGGAAGCCACAGTCTGCTCTGCCTGGGTTCTTCGAATGTGCTCGTCAATGTAGTATCTGAATGCCTTCCAGTAATGCACTGAGCAGTGTGACTAACATCTGTTACATATTTATTCTCTCATCTTCTCTGCAGGGGGAGAAGTGTCTATATATGAGCAAAACTGGCAACGTGCTAATTGTTATGTTAGAGCAGGCAGGTTAAAGAAACACGCCTTGGACTTGGAGCTAAGGGGAGGTGGTTTGGGATGGTCCTTAGTTCCTGCGGGAGTTCATTCCACAGTCTCAGGCCAGCCCCTGAGGAAGCTTTGTCTCCTGGTATTCCCCTATTCTGGAGATGTCATAACTATAAAGGGAAGGGTAACAACCCTCCTGTGTACAATACTATAAAATCTCTCCTGGCCAGAGGCACTAAAATCCTTTTACCTGTAAAGGGTTAAGAAGCTCAGGTAACCTGGCTGACACCTGACCCAAAGGACCAATAAGGGGACAAGATACTTTCAAATCTGAGGGGGGGGGTGTTGTTTGTGCTCTTTGTTTTGGTGGTGTTCGCTCTTGGGACTAAGAGGGACCGGACATCAATCCATGTGCTCCAAATCTTTCTGAACAAGTCTCTCATATTTCAAACTTGTACGTAACAGCCAGACAAGGTGTATTAGTTTATCTTTGTTTTCTCAACTTGTGAATTTTACCTTTGCTAGAGAGAGGTATCCCTTTTTGTTGTAACTTTGAAACTAAGGCTGGAGGGGGTTCCTCTGGGCTCTCTGAATCTGATTACCCTGTAAAGTTATTTTCCATCCTGATTTTACAGAGATGATTTTTACATTTTCTTTTTAATAAAACCCTTCTTTTAAGAACCTGATTGATTTTTCCAATGTCCAAAGACCCAGGGGTTTGGGTCTTTGATCGCTTTGTAACCTATTGGTTAGAATATTATTCTCAAGCCTCCCCAAGAAAAGGGGTGTAAGGGCTTGAGGGGATATTTTGGGGGAAGAGGAACTGCAAGTAGTCCTTTCTCTGTTTCTTGTAAATCACTTGGTGGTGGCAGTGTACCAGGTTTTAACCTAAGCTGGTAGAAATAAGCTTAGGGGGCTTTCATGCAGCTCCCCACATCTGTACCCTAGAGTTCAGAGTGGTGAAGGAACCCTGACAGGAGGGGACGTACACAACACGAGCGCTATGTCTGGCTCAGGATACACTAGCCAGCACATTGCAGGGATAAGGAGGTGATGCTCTGCCTATTCCCTGGCCCATCTCCATCTACATGCATGAGGTGTAGGGGACGCAGCGGCCCTGTGAGGAGGCTGCTCCTCTCCAGGCGGCTGCCTGTGATATAGATACTCGGCCCAGGGAAGTAAGAGTATGCTGTGTGCCTTCTTACTCCTCTATGGGGACATACAGGATGGCTCACCTCCTGATCCTGCAGCACTGCCAGAAATTGTGGGGCAGATCCTCTGCTGGTGTCACTTCAAAGGAGCGCTGCTGATTTGCACCAGTGAAGGAGCTGACCTTCTGTTTGTCCCTTTTTAACTCAGAAACCTCTTGCTGCTCTTCCGCTCTGCTCCAAGAATGAAGTACAGATTGCGCGGCTAATCCCATTTCTGGCCCGTTGCCGATACAGAACCTCTCAGAGAATTATAGCAGTCATGGCCTGCTGGGTGAATCCCCCTCCTAGCTTTTGACATTAGTGTCTTTGGGTATGTCTATACAGCAAAACCCCGAGGGCAGCAAGGTTCAGAGTCTGGGTCTGCTGGCTTCGTCTTACAGTGCAGGACTTAAAAATAACAGTGTCGATGTTTGGGCTCAGGCTGGAGCCAGGTTCTGAGATTCCTCCTCCCCGATGGGTTTCAGAGCCCTGGCTCCAATCTGAGCCTGATTGTCTACACAGTTATTTTTACCCCACAAACCCCAGTCAGTTGACCCAGCCTATGAAACTTGCTGCCATGAGTCTTTTACCGCTGTGTATACATACACATACCAATGTTAATCCTCACTGAACATTCCAGTAACTGCCCCCGCCCCCAAATACAGCAGGTGTCTGTTGATATCTGCCAGCTTCCGGGAATGCGCACCACCTGGGGGCAGCCATGTGGCAAGGGCATGCTGGCAGAACCCTGGTTTAAGAGAAGCTATTTGGAGAATGAAGAACAGGTTCCCTGCCTACTACTGCACCTGAGTCCCAGTAACCAAAGGCACCAGTATACTGAGACTTTGTTTCATACGGTAAAAACCGCTCCAAGCAGCTGACATGAATTTTCATAAATATTTCCCTTTCTTTGTGTCTAGTTTTGCTTCAGTGTGCCTCAACGCCTGAAAGGAATTAAACAGATATTTAATGAGCATCAGCAGCAGAAACCTGTGGAGTTAGAACGGTGTCCCAATAAACTAGCCAGACAAGAACCTTTGAAAGTGATCATGCAGTTGTGTTCATTGTAGCTAGCTTTTCATTTCCCAGGAAGTGATGTGTAAAGAGAAGATGGTTCAATGCTTTTATCAGACTTTACACTATAGCCTGCAGGTATTTCAGTGGTATCTACCCCCAGATATGATCCTTCCACAGAACAGGTATGCACTGATGACACAGAATACTGGTTAGACTAGAGTTATAGCTAAAAGAAAAGAAAACCTCCCTTATCCTGGGCAGCAGGGGCCTTTGATATCATTTTATAGAAAACTCAGACATAAAACAAAATCCAGCAGCTTCTCTCATAATGAGAAAATAACCAATCAGAGCTAACAATTCAATCCCAACCACAGTGGAATGCGAATACGCTTGGAAATCTGCTTGTGGGCGGTGTGTAATTTCTCTGGATTGAGGAAGAAGGTGCTTCGTTTCTGTACATCCCCAATGGGAGACCTGGAGACTGCCTCATCTTCATTTTAATTCCCTCCTGTCCTTGATATCCTGCAGTGTAGTCATCCTCCTTCTCGGCCACAATTGTCTGCAGGATCAGGTTCTTTGGAAACCAGGCTGCCCAGTCAGAGTGGGATTGATGCAGAGCAGAGGCAGAGCTGCAGGCAGCAGCACAACACATGGCTGGCTACAGTGTAGAAGGGATGACGGGCTGGGAAGGAAGAATCTGTCTGCAGGAGCCTCACAGCTTTTGGGGTGGTACTGGACCTGCTTTTAGCCCTATCCCATTTGACCTGGGACAGCCATACCACAATCTGGATTTTAAAGTCTGATTTATATAGGATATCATGAGACATTTCCATTGGTAGAACTCCATCCTCTTGTTCTGTAATGCGAGCCTGAGGCATTCGCTTAGATTTGAAATAATGCCAGAGGATGGCAGCTCTGGGATCGACACCACACTGGGCTGGAAAGTTGCTTCTAAGTCAGAAGGCTGCAATGTAGAAAGCAACCCCCCTCCCAGCTTCTGCTGATAAAGATATGTGTACGTTTGTATTGCCTTTGTCCTTCACATGCTGTAGAGAAGCAGGGAGGGGGCGGAGACATCAAGGGTTTTAGGATTATTGAAAAAGCTCAACAGCAGCTCTATCAGTTTAACACACTGCCTAGAGTAGGAAGCAGCCCCAAGCAGAGTAAGATGAAGGGAGTTGTTCTCTCTCAACTATTAAAAATAATCATTTACATTCAGCACTTGGAACTGGATTTCAAAAGTGGAGTTTGGGGTGTTTGGATCTGGAGTTTCACTTTGGCCCATTATAAAAGAAAAAGGCCATTTAAATAATAATTAACACTGAGCAGCTATACAGTGCTCTTCATCGACAGAGGATGGTGATAGTTCCTAGTTCTTATATAGCACCTTTCATTAGTAGATTGCAAAGCACGTTTCAAAGGAGGTCATTATTATCACCTCTATTTTATAGACACACAGGAAGGTGAAATGACTTTTGCATAAGGTCACAGAGAGGAAACCATGGCAGAGCTGAGACCAGAACCCAGATCTTCTTACTCCCTCCCTTGGGATCTGGCTGCTGGGTGATACAGCTGTAAGCTGGCACTAAGACCCTTTTGATCCTCCCATGACAACATTAAGTCCTTTGAGTATCATCTCATTTCACTCTGCGATGGCATTATTCCACACCTGACTTTGTGCCACTAGGCTCCCTCCCGGCACTGCCCTCTGTTACTCCTCACACATTATGACCATGCTCTTTCAGCCAAGAGGGTGCAAAGTAACCCGTCCATTATCCTGTCTCTTTGAGAAAGGGCTGCCATTTCTATCGCAACGACGAATATCTGACAAACCTGTTCAGGCTCACAGCTTGTTGTTTAACAAGATTACGGAAGAATAATCTTTTTCTAAAGCTGCCCCTAGCTTAATGATGGTGGCCAACTATTCTGATTCTAGTGAACAAAACCCTTCAGGTTCAATGGGCAAAGCTTCCAGTGCCTTTTTATTCAGGGTCTTTGTTCACAGGCTAGGAAAACACATTCGCTACACCACTTTAACATAGCACAGACCTGCTTCAGGCTATGAAAGCTGAAACAAGCAGGTCTTGTGGTTAAGGCACTGGGTTGGTGATCAGGGGTCGCTCCCCAGTTTTCCTGTGTGACCTTGGGCAAGCCTCTTAATCTCTGTGCCTCAGTTCTCCGGCTATAAAACAGAGATAATACTCCCTTTCTGCCACCTTGCATTTTATCCCTGTAGATTGTAAAGCTCTTCAGGGCAGGGACTGTCTCTTATTATGAATTTGCACAGAACCTAGCACAGTGGGGCTTAGATCTCGATTGGACCCCTACGTGCTACAGTAATACTCATAGACTTTAAGATGAGAAAGGACCATCACGATCATCCAGTCTGACCTCCTGCACACTGCAGGCCACAGAACCTCACCCACCCACTCCTGTAATAGACCCCAACCTCTGGCTGAGTTACTGAAGTCCTCAGATCATGATGTAAGGATTTCAAGTTACAGAGAATCCACCATTTACACTAGTTTAAACCTGAAAGTGACCCGTGCCCCATGCTGCGGAGGAAGGTGAAAAACAAAAGAGCACGGTTCACATGGCCAAGTGGTTGTTAGTGGTTCAACACTTGGGACACTTCAGTACTTTCTTGTGTTCCCCTCCTAATTCCAATAAAATGCAGGAGAGACCTTTTCCCAGCTTTGAGTTTTTCTATTTGAAAAATTACAGGAGTTACTTTTTAAAATTAAGGTAGCAACCCCCACTGATAAATTAAACAAGGCAGCCACTCTCCAAACACTGCAAACTGCACCACCAGCCTTAATTAGATCTTGAAGCCTGGCTGTGAAAATTAGGGCCTTTAATTTGTAAGTTACAGCAACTTTCTAGCATTTATTAACTAGCAGCTTCAAATTCTAGGTTTCATACCACTGTATATCATCATTCAGGCTTTTAGTGGCGAGCCCTACAGATTTGGTAGTTTCCAGAAGTTTTTCCACCCTCAGGGAGAAATGAGAAACAGCTAATTATATCTGACTGCCCCAAATGGATATAGTCAGTTCTTTCCAAGATTAGCTGATGTATAACGTCTAGTGATTGGGCCCCCAATACAAACAAGCATGTTAGTCCTATTGACTTCAACAGAACTCCTCACATCCTTAAAATTACGCACATGCTTCAGTGTCTTGCTATGGCCTAAATCAGTTTGGCCCCTCCAAGTGAGAGTCAAGATCAGACCTAAAGCTGGTCAGGAAAATGCCAGTTCAAACCTGAAATGTTTGGTGGAATTGTTTTGGGTTCAATGAACTTTTGTCCAATCACAGTTTCCTAGTTTCCTGGCAGGCTGTTGGGCAGCTGCGGCTTTCAGATTCTGGGGCAGCTCTGTCATGCAGACTGCCTTGAAGCTGGGGACTCCAGGCCTCCCAGGCTCAGCTGTCTAGCTTCAGAGCAGCAAGCCCAGGGAGCCAGCTGGCCCAGATGTTTGGAAGCCCTGGAGTCCTCAGCCCCAGGGCAGTCGGCATGGTGGGGCTGCCCCAGACCCTGGGAAGGGTGCGTTGTGGCAGTCAGGCATGATGAGTGGGGTACAACTTGACTCTGGGGAAGGAGCAGAGGAGTAGGAAAGCAGATCTGTTATCAGAAGGAGGAAAAGAGGCTAAGGTAGTGAAGTACCTTCAGTGTTCTAATAATCTAGTGTCCAGTTCTGTTACTGGGCCGGGTATCTGTGTCTCTGTCCATCCCAAGTTATCCTATTGCCTGCTATGTTTCTGGTGGCCCTTCATTCTCATCAGAATGCTAGGATCCTGATTCAGTTCCTTTGGTTTTTTTTATTAACCAAGACTAGAGTCTCCATAGCCGTAAAAGACCCAGTTGTATTTATGAAGAAAGAGACTGCATTATCTTCAGCTTAATGGAATGTTTTATGCTGGACAAAACCCACCTTTAAGCGCCCTCTTAAAAACTACAAATTCTCTGTGTGCTTTGGCACTGTGAACTCCATAATTATCCAAGAGTTTCCTACAAGCTAAACATAAAGGAAAAATGCAATAATGATCTTAAATGCTAATTTTCAAAGGCGTTCAGGCTCAGACTCATAGATCATTCCCCTCCTCCCCAATTCAAACAGAACAGTGGTTGCTCAGTGTTTAAATTGGAGTAACAAACTCAGTGAGACAATATACATACAGCTTGGTAGATTAATCCAGAGACCACAACAGTGGGAAATGGTTCTCAGTCATAATGTTAAAATAGTATGTTAATGTCACTACAGTGAAACAGATTGGCTGTTGGGGTAAACATAATTCTGATGTTAGAAGCTGCCTGGTGCAACTAATTTGCAAGTAACTGAAAGCAGACAGTATGAAGGGGTCAGTATGGAGGCATTTGCAGATATGTTAGGTATTGTCATCACACCTGTCTAGGGGGTTGAGTAGTGCCGATTATGTTTTGTAGTCAACCCCACTAGACCCAGCTGTCTGGGCTTAAACATACCCAGACACACACAAGGAATAGTGTACTCTACCTTCGCTCTTCAATAGTTTAAGGCTCCTATTCAGCCTTAAATTGTTAAAACTTAAATCATTTTGAAAATTATTTCTCCCCTCTATTATATTGTTTATTTGTATTTTCCTCCTAGCTCCAGCTGGGCTAATGGACAACAAACCACACTAATCAGTTTCTGCTCAATTTCACATTCAAATGCCCAAGCACAAGGGTGCGACTTCTAGGTTGCAAATACTGCAGGAAGTGAGTTGTTATTGTTAATAAATCACTATTTCTGTTCCATAAAGGGAGAAAAATTAGGACAGCATTTGCTTTAGATTTTATAAAAGCTGGTGGTTCTTAAACAAGACTTAAATTTGGGGCTAAATTTAACTTGATTCCACCTCTTTAATTGTATTCAGTCAGATCTTGAAAATGTGAAGGTTAAAATTGCATACAACTCTGAAGAGATTACCAATTTACAAGTCACTCAGAGGAAAAACACAATGCAAGCAAACAGTTGTAGCCTGGAAGTCCAGTGTTAACTTAGTAGCCCCTCTCATAGACCAGTCAGTTCTTCCCTTTCAATAGCTAGCTGACCATGGGACCAGAGAAACACAGCAATCCAAATTAGTGGCCCAATTTCTCTCTCTTTCCCACTGCTTAAGGCCCTTCCCAAGTCATCCACATGACTTTGATAATCTTTCATAGAATATGTGTCCATTTCCAGGGAACAGTATTGTCCAGGGATCTAGAGTACAGGACTCGGTCCAGAATCAGGAAACCTAGTTTCTATTCCTGACTTTGCTGTTGACTTGTGTGATCTTGGGCAAGTCACCTAACCTCTCTGGACTTCAGTTTTCCCATCTGTAAGATGAGGAAATTAATATGTATCCACCTTTGTAGAGCACATGGAGATAGTACGATGAAAACTGCTATGTAAGTGCCAGTATAATTATTTCCCCTCAAGGCTTTCTATAATTTGTGGGTTGCAATAAGAAATCACACGTGGCTCATATTTATAATTGTTTTCATCGTTTCAATTCTTTAACCTGCTTTGTATAATATGAAAAGCAACACAAACCTAAGATGCAGTCTCAGTTCAGAGCTGAGCCTGAGGCATGCAGAGACGGGTCCAGAATCAGAACCCCTTGAGATCAGAGCTCCTTTGAGTTTTGTTCTAAATCCGGATTCAGATCAGAGTTTTGCAGCTTGGGCCCATCTTCAGTGATGCTGCACAGTTATCAAAGCAAATGAAATTAGGCTAACGTTTTTCAGCCATCAGTGAAAGCTTAGTTTACTCAATTATCTTGTCTAATTGCATTATAAATTGACAGATGAATGCATGACCCCTTGACATTTCAGTTTGCCACCTATAAATCTGTGAAACAGACCCCACGCTTATTTACTTCATTTGACTTGGATCTCCTTTTGAGTCACGACAATAATTGATTTTTTTAAAAATTAACTAATTATGTCAAACCAAATGTATCTTCTCAGCGGCAAGGAAAAAAAATAAAAAAGGTTGGCACCTGGCAATTCTGAAAGAGACAGAGCAAGACAACATAACAGATCTTCTTCCATTTAATGATACATTATAAGGCAATGGGCTATATATACTGAAATCAATACGTGCCATAGAATAGAAATTCCAGGACCATTCTGAGAAGAACCAATGTAAGCAATGTAGTAACAATGACCTCTTTAGTATGAAGTAGATAGAAAAAGCAACACAAGTGAAATGAATTTAAACAGGGAATTATATAGACAACTGACCCTCTAGCACATCTTTCACCCAAGGATCCCAAAATGCTTCACAGTCACTAACTAAGACTCTCATAACCCACCTGTCAGTATCTGAGTGCCTCACCAATATGAATTAACTAATTCTCCTTTGAGGTCTGAAGTTTTATTATCCCCATTTTACAGATGTGGGATGAAGGCACAGACAGAACAAGAAACCTGCCCCAGGTCACACCAGAAGCCTGTGGCTAGGCCCAGAACTGAATCTACATCTCCTGAGTTCCAGTCCAGTGCCTTAACCACGGAAGCTATCCTTCCACTATAATCATCCCCATTGTATCAATGGGCAAGCCCAGATGCAGAGAGGTTCAGTAACTGGTCAAACAACTGGTCAATAGTAAAACCAGAAATAGTAAAACCAGGAGTTCTGACTTCCAGAATGATCCCATTTCTAACCACTCCCGAGGAATGGGAGAAAGCATATGGCCCTGTGTTTTTTAAACATGGCATAGGAAAGTCAAACTTCAAAAATACCAATGAATGACAACTGAATGAATGAATTAAAAGGGGGAGTTGGAAAATGAGTCCCACATTTCTTTTAAAAGGTCCGTACACCTGAAAAACTGAGATAGTTTATACTTTTTATGAGCAAGCACTTATCTACCCCAAAGAGAGAGAAAGCATTCTCTCAGCTAGCTATCACATTACCTAGACACAATATGGCTGCCGGGGGTCATTCAAAGTCAAATATTATAAGGAAACAATTAGGCTGCAGAGGGCTATTGAAACACTGCAAGGCAAAGAGAATTCACCAGGACTCTTTACAAGAAGTTCCCCAGATCTCTGCCTCCATTATTTTCTCATCTTAATACTAATTTATTAATTAGTGCACAAAGAATATTAATGCAGTAGGAACTAAAGCTTGGGGTTATTCAATAGTCTTGCTGCTGCTTTTATCTGTTTGGCAACCCACAGCATGTTGCAGAAGGTGCAGGAGGTCTAGATAGTTTCTGAATGCAGGGCATCTCTGAATACTGTTATGGACCCCGAAAGGTCAACGGGTGGGTTCCAAGAATGCAAGGGCTTATTCCATTACTACAAAGATACAGCAAGTGGCTCTGAAGATATATATGCTGAACCAAGTGAAACACAAGCATTGACAAGAACACAACAACATCAGGGGAACGATCAGCAACATTATAAAGACTCTTTTACAACATTTGGGTTGATGCGCTATCATCTGCAGAACATTGCCTTGTAACAAGTATGTAGACCCACCTGCTAATGGTCACGATGATGGCCAACGTTGCTTCTTTAAGCAGAATACCTACCATAGGTACCTGTCTTCACTGCAGATATTACCTTGTTATTGCAATGAGAAGAATATGCCTTGGGTTCAGCTAGTGCAAATTATCAGCAAAACTAAACTTTTGAGACACTATTATGGAAAAGTTATATAATTTAATAGAGATTAAATCAGTAGGGTTCTGTAGAAATTATTCCAAAACCCACAGATTAATGGAGAATGGGATACTTCCTATAGGGTTATGACACGCCCAACAGAATTCAATAGCAGGGTTACAATCTTGTCTTAAATTCTACAGGATGGTTAAAAAACGCTATAGAAAAGTTATCATTTTCTGTCCAACACTGTCAGACTTTTTCATAAGGCTTGTTTGATTTGGCAGCCAGTCCCTGCACCTCAGCTAAGACTGATGTTAAAAAGAATTTTTGCCTTAATTCATTTGAACCCCAAATCCCTGAATTGTTTCTCATTCACCCAAAGCCTTGACTCAGCTGGCCTGTCATTAAACAATCGTGCCTTCTTGGAATCCCTCTTGTTCATTACATTTGACCCCTTGGGTCACTGCACCTCGGTCTAGACTCAGAATTTTTTTTAATGTCTCTTTTGCTCCTGGAGATACTGTAAAACAAAGCCGACATCTCAGGAAGACAAATTACCATCCTAAAGTAGGAGGTGAAGCTCATACTGAAATCCCTGAAGCATATCACAGCACCCAAAGCCTTGCTGAGCATCTCATTTTAATCTGCCTGAATGGCCTCAGTCAGATGATCATATATACAATTCCAAGAAGACAAAGCACTCACAGCCTCTCAAATGCTCATTTCTTACAAGGTACTTACAGCTTTAGGAATACATCCTGCTGCAGATCTGCTCATGGAACTCCCAAGGCTGTCAAAACACTTTCACTGCTAATGGAAGGCTGGAAACGATTCTTTAAGCGCTGTTTTAGGGCTCTCCTCTATCACTGCAGAAGCTTTTAGTTTAGAAAATCACACTGACCTGCCGGCTGGACCCCTGCCCACATCTCCCATTTTCTGTGTGCATTGCCGGGACATCTCGGTGCTAAAGCTCTTTTGCTGTTGCATGGCAGGAGGCCCTAGCCGTGCTGTTATAGAATTCGCCCTGCTTTGTCTCAGAACAAACACAAAGATGCCCCGAAATATGAGACGCGCCCTTTCCTTTCCACCGTTCTTCCCCATCTCTTTTCTGCTCATTGTCCTAGAGGATTATTGAAAATGCTTTTAGATTCCTAGTCCAACCATTCCCATTGCCTTCTTTCCCCCCTTTTGACCTCAGAGATGCTGTTATGGAAGTTTAGACAGCAGCTAAAGGTAAAGCACTAGCTTTCAATGCTCAGGGCATCTGATCTCCTTTCTATGCACATTCATCACTGTAACCTTAGTTTCATTCACCTACGTTAGAAAATAAATCCCAGTTCAGAGTGATTTGGGGGTAAATCTTGCTCGCCTTACTCATGCAAGTAGCCCCACTGAAGTCGAGTTAGGTGAATAGGGTCTGGTCATTAGCCTGGTCTGAGATGTTAAGTTTAAGAAACTCATGGGCACTTATGACTAGAGATGAGAAACATATTTCCTGTCCAGAGAAAAATTTTGAGATTTCAAAAAATTTTCCCATCTCAAATCAGGACAAAAAGAGTCAAAATATTGAAAGATTTTTGCAAAGGAAAAGTCCAAAGAAAAATGTTGGTGTTGATCAATTGACATGCTTCATTTAGGTATTTTGGAAATGTTTTGTTTTGATTTTTATCTTCGATTATTTTTTTTTAAATGACAAATAGCTTAAATGTCAAGTAAAGAATTATCTTGAACTGAAAAAGAAAACAAAGTGGAATTTTTCAGTTAGAAAAGGTCAAAATGGGATGTTTCAACAATTTCCAGTCTTTTCCCCCCTAATTGTTTGAACTGAGAAATTCATCGAAATGTATTTTCCAACAAAAAAAAGTTTTATTGAAAAATTCATGACCAGCCTGAAAAGTTCCAGTTCCCTGCAGATTTAGTAGCAGCAAATGCTCATCTTTCCTTCACATTCACTTCATCCAGAGCATAACAGTCAGAGTCTGGCAGGAGAATAGGCCTGCTGAGTGGATGCCAGCAAACTTTGGAGGGACTGGTTGGCCTGAACTCAAGAGCAGGGCAAACTCTTTGATTCAACTCAACTATTCCAATGCAAATGTAGAAACAGATGCTGGCCAACTTCAACTGACCTTTTGTAGCTCCCTCTATAAATTCCCCAGAGAAGACAATCCAAAAATCTCCAGCATAGGGAGAAAGGCAAAGCTTCTCATCAGCACAGTTAGTGTGTTCAGTATAACAAAGTATATCCATTTATTCGATAAGGATCTGTTCATTACCCTGATCCAGCTAAAAGAAAAAAAATACATAATTGAAACCCAGTCATGGTCTGTGACTAATATCAGAATGAAACTTTATTTTTCTAATTAGCGAACCAATGGCTTTTTTTTAAGTGTTTGAGGCGGCAGATCAGATACAGAGGATGTTCAACTCTGCTCTGTAAGACATGTCTGGTTTTAAATCATGGTGTAATTAACCCATCATAATATAATATAGGGACAGAGTGAAGGTGACGGCTTGCCACATGAGGGCCTAATTCTCCTCTAACTTATGCCAGCTGTAGATTAGTGTAGCTCCATTGATCGCAGTGACCTATTCACAGCAGTGAGAAGAGAGAGAGATCAAGTCCACACACTTTACTCACAGTTCAGTTCTCCACCACGTTCCCGTCAGCTCTCTTTGCACAAAGCCGCTACCCAAAAGTGAGCCTGAGATTCCTCCCTCTGCCACACACCTCTCACAGACTATAGCTAGTAAAGAAGTTGTCATCTGTTTCCCTATGAGCCCCTCAATGCCAAGTGGCAAAGGGTTCACTACTCTGTGGCAGCAACTCCAATCAAGATGAACAAACTCACTACTTTTAACACATTACTACCATCATATCATAAAGAGTGCCATGTAAGATCTTAAATGAAAGCCAGGATCATACTTGTCATTAATGTCATTGTGAAATGTATGGACTGATAACATTTTAAAAGGTTATGTCTCTATACTGAAAGTATGTCCTTATCGTTTGTATCAAGGTGTTACTCTCCAACAGAGGCAAGAAACTTGTTTTCTGCCTGACCAAAGATGTTTATGCATCTATCTATTGAAATGTCCATTGTTTCATTCACAATGCAGACTCAACAGGAAGGACAGAGCAGCAGGAGGGAAAGAGCTTTGTTGGGTTTGTACTTCAAAGGTTAATTTGGACAAGGACAACTCCCTATCATTCTGCACATTAAATTCGTAACAATGGGATCCCAACCTGTCCTGGTTGGAAATGCTGCAAGGAAGCTTTAGGTGAGAAAACACATTAGACATGGGTTTTAGCCTGTTTAGACTCTACGAAGCATGTTATACCTTTTCGTTTTTGATGTGGTCATTTCTGTTTCCATTCTCCTTACTCAGTATCTCTTAAAGTCTTAACCTTTGACGTAACAGGGTGCCTTACCCCAGGGGCTGGAGAGTCTGGGGTTAAACCAGCCCTAATTACTGGAAGAGCCCCACCTGAGAGGGAACAGGAAATTCCCTATAAAGAGCAGCAGGTGGCTACAGTAAATTGGGGGAGGCTCAGGAGACAGAGCCTTGAGAAGCTGCTGCTGGCTGGAAGAAGCAGCAGTTGCAGACAGCAAGACTAGCTCTTGCAAAGACTTTGAACTTTGTCCAGCTCTCAGAAGAGGGATGAGAACCCCCCAACTAAGGGGAGAGGGACATTAAACTGGGATTGGGGCCTGGAGTATGCGGAGTGTTAACTTGCTAGGCAACGTAAGGGCTGCCGGAGCCCTGAGGAAATTGTTTGCGTGGCTAACACTGGGGATGTCAGGGAGCAGACATCCAGTTTATTTAACACCAGCGAGTCTCTCTCTCTTGCTAAGGCAGGAGGATGACATGGTGACTCTCAGTCCTGGGTACCCTGAAAAAGTGTCACCTCATCTTCTAAACCAATCCTCTCCTATTAATGACCTCCAGTAAAGGAGGGGCATTACAACATAATGACATGCAGTCTGGAAGTATTTGTATACATTCTGTACTTTAACTAATCATGCTGATCTGACGCTATTTCAGGCAATGGGAATAGGATGTACTATCCTGAGCCTTTTACTATTTTTCCCACTTTTCAACTTGTCCCTTATGCTTATGTTTTCAGAGCTGGCTGCTCATAGAGTCTGGCCCTGCAGGACCTTCTGTTCCTCCATCTAGCTCTCCCTTGTCTTGAGAAAGAGAGAATAGGGTTACCAACCCTCCAGGATTGGCCTGGTGTCTCCAGGAATTAAAGATTAATCTTTAATTAAATCTTATGTCATGTGATGAAATCTCCAGGAATACATCCAACTAAAACTGGGGCAACCCTAAGAGAGAATCCCAACCTTTCACACTCCTGAGATGGAACTAATGAGACCCATGTGGTCTAGCTGCCAATGTGAATCAGCAACATAACTACATGAGCTAGAACTGACTTGCAGCTACTGTGGATTTTAGAAACTTGCAAAGTAAGTAAGTATTGGTATTTGTCTCGATACGGTTCAGGGAATGAAGCAACAGAACCTTGTAGCTTTTACTTGCTCCATTAACAGCTTGCTAAATGTATTATCTTTGTCCCACTTAATAACTAATTTTAAAAAAATCTTTTACAAAAAATGTTTTTAAGATAAAAAAAGACCCTTGAGTAAAAATTTCTAAAGCACCCAAGTGACTTAGGAGCTTAACTCAGTCAATGGGACTTGGGTTCCCAAGTCACTGCTGAAAATGCTGCTACTTATCTAGTTTCCCACCTTGATTGAAGGCCTTGGGATATCATGAGGCAGCCTGAAGTCTTTTATAAGAGAACATCTTTGCTCCACAAAATATTTTAATGGTGTAGCCAGGAGAAATCCTTATTTGTGAAAAGACAGAGACCCGCAGGGACAGAAATCATTCTAGTTTTTCTGAAGCAAAAAAATGTTGCCAACTTTTAAAAAAAATGTCTTTGCCATCTGAAGTGCCCGCCCATCGGATGAAGCAATATACCCCCTAGAACGGGAAAACCATTTTAAACATACCTAGAACTGCTGAAATCCACCTTTCTTAGTATTTACTGGAATAAAATAGTCCTGGATCTACCAGTCTGTTCTGCAGCGTCTACCAGCACTGCATCTAGGCAATAGAATCACTTGTTAATTTAGGCTGGGATCTCCAAAAGCACCCAGAGGAGTTAGGTGCTTAAACCCCATTTAAATTAGATTTGATTAGACAGATGAGCATTTTTAGTAATCTTTACTTTCTGCATCAAGTTAAGGTGATGTTAAATAACAGAATAATCAGAGTAGCCCTTTACATCTCCAAAGTGCTGTATAAACGAACCATCACAACAGTGCTATGTGGTAAATGAGGATTATTATCTCTCATTTTACAGATGGGAAAACAGATGGTGTGGGGTTAAGTTGTTTGTCCAAGGCTGTTCTGTGAGACAGTGGCAGAGCCGGGATGAGACCTCAAGAGATCCTAGCTGCCTCTTTCAGCCTCAGTTCACTAGATTATGTTTCGTCAAGGTGGATGTGCATGTAAACCCCACAATCAGGTAAAAGGGGGAAGATCACAGCCCCATTGGTGCTATAGATGCAGGCGTAGGCCCTCAAGCATCCCAGTACTCAGGGCATGTGTGCAGGCTACCCAGGCCAGATGATGCTGCCTGTTCCCCGCTCACTGGAGAAGGGAGGGTTGGATTTATTTGCATAATTCCTCCCTATCCCCTTTGGAGCAACATGTGTCCTCCAGGACGCACAACAGAAACTTTCCCTGCACTGCAATGACTACAGCCAGCCTTTTTGCAGATCATCCAAGGAAGGGAAGGAGCCTTTTTGAGACCCTCCACCCATGCAATGCAGTGGAGTGCACCAATTCAGAGATAGTACTAGGAGCTCTGTCTGTAAAGCAAAGGGAGAGGAAATGTCCTTTGCATAGCAGCTGGCCCAAGGAACTCCCAGGGAAATCATACATGTGTGACTAACAGAATGACAGCACCCCCTGTGGTTTCCCTACCTACAAATCTCCCCCCCCCCACCCCCAACCCAGAGGAGAAAGGTTTGTGAGAGGACCTCCTCTCTGAGAAGTTCAAAGTCATTCTAGACTCCAACATTCTGCTCTCCATACAGGCACGGGGCTCAAGCGCACAGGGAGAGCAGAGCATCAGAGACGAGGTCTTGCCTTGAGATCCGAAAAGCCTCCAGTCAAAGTCAGAATCTGGATTCTGAAGCCTACTGTGTAAAACTTGTATTTGTTCCCTCCAACTTATGCTCTGCTATTCAAACAGGTTTTAACAGACCCCCAATTACAACCCAACTATATATATATATGTATATATTAGATAAACATGGTTTGTGAGCAGAAAGATATTGTGGCTGACGTTGCTTTTAAACTAATCGTATTTGTAGCTTGCACAGGCTAGGAAAGAGCCAACTGCTGTGATGAAGAGATGGAAGAAGCTGCATGAGCCAATGCACTGCAGGGCTTGCTGTATTATAGCATTAGAATAAAAATAATGCACTAGAAAGTACTGTCTTACTGACTGGGTGGCATAGAGTTTTCCTGGCATGTCACCATATCAAAGCTGGAGACAGTTGCATGATTTATTCAAAACCAATGTGACATTTTTGTTAAAAAATATCTGAATCACAAGCTCATTACACTGCAAGGAAGACATGTAGCCATTTTTTTTAAAGATTAAATACATTTGTGCAAGCCACCTGCACATGCATGTTCATCTGGATTTGCAAATGACTGCACCAGTTTTGATCAAATGTGAAAAACTGTAGTATTTGTATGCCTCATGGCATACATGATTGACAATCCTTAAGTGCTTGTTTGGCTTTCATAGCAGATATGATCAACAGCTCTTACCCAGATAGAATGGGCAGCCCAGCTTATGTATATTGTCCTGTCCACATTTGAGATACATGGAACAAATAAAGAAGGTAATTTCTCTGTACATTCATAATAGACACCAAATTCTTTTAAAATTATATCCAGGGGTCTGATGTCTGGTGAAAAGGCCCTCAAACTCTACCTTTATACTGTCAGCATTTAAATTCACATTAAAAATGTTCCTTTTATTTAGAAAACCAGATTCCCTACATTATGTGTTTTTAAAATGGCTAGACGTATGATCTCCAGCTTTGATTTTGTCAGATTTCCTCACAACTTGGGGGTTGCCAACAGGTATCAATCTGTGACTGTACTGCCCTTCCCATATTGCTAAATGGAAACAGGATCCTGGTTCATGGCAGAGCTTTCTTCCATTGGATAAAAATCACAGCCCTTTTGATGTGAAAGTTCTTGTGATTACATGACTCCGTTCATCTCAGTGGATTTTAAAGTGCTTTACAGGCTAGACTGATTCTGTTAAAAATCTGGGTCTGCTCCTGCCTTCTTTTCATTTGGGGTGCAAATGTGGGAATCACATTGCATTCAATCAGAAATCACCAGTGGGGCAAAACTTGGCAAAAGAACACACAGTAATATTGCACAACTCTTTAGAGCAGAAAGTGAAGAATGTTATATCCAACTTAAGGGTACTTATGTAGACACCAGAGTTAATGCCTCTTGTATGTACAGTTGAGGGGATTTCGGTCTTGTCTGAGGAATGGTGATAACAATGTGTCTTAACACCTTACTGGGGCATTGGTGCAATATTACAGCTGCTGACATAACTTAAATACTCAATCATGAGGAAAAATACTGATTTCTGTGCATTGCTTGTGTACACAAGTATTAGCCGTCAGGTATTTGTGAAAATGTCCACAAATCCTGAAAGTTTCATGAATTTCAGCATTCATCCGTACATTTTATAACAGACGTTTGTCATCCAGTCAGGGAATGAGAAAATATCCTGTGACTTGGGTAACCAAATAACACACTGCACATAGCAAATATGAATAGTTTGGCTGAATTTTTTTGCATAATAGGTTGCTTGCAAACTATTCAGTGGGTGCTTGCCAGAGATGAGGGACATTTGCAGAAATCAGTATTAGTTTGCAAACCATTCACAAGCCGAAAGAATGACTAAATTCATTATAAATATTCTCCAGAGTGAATAATTCCCCAGCTCTATTCAAAACAGACACCTAGGGAAGAGTGTCCCCTACTTATATGAGTCACTATGACCTCTTCTGGCCACATTTGAGCTTTTCCCTTGAGATGTCTCCAATGGCCCCAACACTCCTTAGCTTAGGGAGGTGGTTCTGATACTTCTATGTACTAGGATCCTGCTTCCATTTAGCAATATGGGAAGGGCAGTACAGTCACAGATTGATACCCCAACAGATTTTGAGTTGTTTATGCCAGCCTTAATGACTGTAATAGGTGGTAGACCGGGGTCTGTGCACATCTCTACGTAAATAATAGGACTGTGGATAATATTTATATAAAAACTGCAATATCTAAATACTATTACCACTCAAACTCACACCATCTAACAACCATATCTTTTCAAAACTATTATCATTGCAAGAAGCACTTACAGACTTTCATAAACACATTTGTAATGCAGATATGGATTGTTAAAACAAAACACTTGAGATGCCAACACCAAAATGCATTTCTATTATACATTTGTTTGTAAAAAAGCTGCAGAGAAAGAGCTTAGGTTTGCTGCAATTTAATTAAATAGCAACAAACTACACTTTTCATTGTTGTTTTTAGGAGTGGGATTGGCAGAGAAGTATTTTGTGCATCCCAAAAGAGAGGTCGTAACAATATCTTTATCCAACAAATGTAACTAATTAAAAGATACACTGTTAAATTCACTTGCAGAAAATTTGATTTTTCTTTCTAGGATATTTCTATAACTGGCCCAAAAGTCTTTATACTGTTTCATATGGGGAACCAGCCATACGTAGAAAGCATGAGTGGAAGTCACATGACTAAGATCTCACATACCAGTTTTCTTTCCCTTGCCAAAATCAACGACAACATTGGAGATTTCTTGCTAATGAAGTAGAAACAACTAATATTTTATACATTTGTTTTTAAAAATAGCTGATCAAAAGAAGGGGGGAAATTGCAACATTTTTTTGATTTTTTTAAATGTTCTCTATTTTATTTTTTAATTGAATTTCAAAATTTTGATCAGGGCTATAGTTATTGAAAAATATGTAATCAAAATTGATGAAAATTAAATCAAAGTTTTTCTCACTTTTTTCTTTTGTGGAATGGGAGCAAGTGTTATTTTATCTGAAGTAGTTTGCCCCTCTTTCTTATATACTTAATAGAAAATCAAAGGTACCACCAATGCCACTATAGTGTGCATCAAATTGGACTGCAAATGCAATTTCACAGAGTTTAAGCCCAGAAGGGACTACCAGATCATCTAGTCTGTCCTCCCGTATATCCTGGGCCACCAATAGCAAGCACCCACCCAGTAAATCCAACAACCAAAATTAGATCAAACTATTACAGTCCTGCGGTGACTAAACTATTATGTGACGCAGGCAGAGAATAGGAGGGAGTAGGGACCAAGGCCCATGCAATGGCAGGGAATTGATTACGTCAGATATAACCAGATGATCCTGGCAGCAACCCACGGCTCATGTTGCAGAGGAAGACAAAGAACCCCCAAAGTCATTGCCAAATTCCTTCCCAACCCCACATATGGCAATCAGTTAGACCCTGAGCAGTGAGCAACAACCAGCCAGCCAAGCACATTCAATTCCTACTGTTGGTGTTTTACCCAATCAAGGGCTTCGGATGGTCAAAAATTTTCCTATAAACTATTCTTCCCCATAAGAAAATGCTGATCAAACAGAATTGAAACATTCCACAGGAACATGTCGATTCCATCAAACCTGTTGATGTAAATCAGGCTGACCGGTCTGCCCGTCTGGTGTGCCAGCTACCAAAATGGATTGTTCCATTTCACAGGATATTCTGCAATGACAATATTTTGCTCCAACGAGGGACAAAATGTCAAAAGCCAGGGATTTTCTGCAAAATGGAAATTCCCTTTTCTAGGCAACTCTGATTTCTATATCAAAGCAATATTGGACCACTAGTCATTTTGTACCACTACATTTTGTCCTGGCAAATACAAGCGACTGTGCTCCAGACAGGCACGCAGAACAACTAACTGTGTGTACTAAACAATTTCAGGTCCTTTAGTGCTTTTTCTAACTACCGCCCACACCCTTCAGGTAACTAATGCATAAGAGCTCCATTTCCTCAGAACAGGGCTGCTTACTGAAGGACATAATTTGCACGGGTGAGACGCACAAGACTCTTTTTATGTACTTGAAAAACAGGATATAACAAACCTGATTAATGTCACCGCAGTACATAGGCAATGCCATACAGCCCAAACATCAGATAAATTCCACAGTAGCTCCAGCTCTGGCATTTCACCCTCACAGTTAAAAACAGGGCTCCAAATGACCCCAAAATATCTTCCAGCAAAGTTTATTTTTCCTTCTATTTTTTCTGCTCACAGTGTATGAAGATTAACTTTCACATCCAATTTAGCGCTCACTTGGCCATTCTTCACAGATTGCGCAGTCCTACAAAGGAGTCAAATACCTAGGATTCTTACTCCCCAAGGAGTGCTTCTCAGTCCTGTTGGTGCTCTGCGGATCTCCCCGTTTTCTCTGTGGTAAAGCCGCTGAGGCCGTGCATTGTGTCTAAGACAGGCTGACTGGTAATCACTTCATAAGCCCCATCAATGTCCTTCCTTACTCATTCCGACAGACTGCTGCTGAGCAATGTAAACAGTCTTCCTTCAAAGGATAAGCACAAGGCCCCTGCAGCCTTCCCAACACTTGCTGGCTGAGAGTCTGTTACTTCCAACATTCTGCCTATAAAGACCATCTGGTTCACAGCCAGGAAAATGCACATACAGCTCTGATTCAGTGGAGCGAGAGTAACATCCAGAGGCAGCTAGGGCACGCCTACAGTTGCCTTCTTGCAACTTCGCCTGCCTGGCCTGGCTTCCGGCTAGCTGCTGCCTCTATTTCCCCTAACTCAGGTTTGGTTTCCCGACCTTCCCAAGAAGGACTCGCTGCCAGACCCAAGTCTCTTTTTGGGCACAGTTTTATTCTTCAAATATAGAAGTTAGGCAAAAAGAGCAAACACAAAAAGCAGCTAATCTGCCCCCACCCTACCCCGAGTGACAGTCTTTTGTGGCTTTTCCCCTTGCCTCTGTTAGGATGCGTCTACATGTGAGCTGGGAGGTGTGATTCCCAGCTCAAGCTAGCCCCTAAAATAGCATTGTGTCTGTGGCAGCACAGGCAGCCACTTGGGCTAGCCGCTTTGAGTACGATCCCACCCGACCCCCTGGGTACGCACTTGGTGGCTAGCCCAAGTCACCGCCTATGCCACTGCAGACACTCTACTATTTTTGGGCACTAGCTTGGGTACATTGACACAAGCTGGGAATCTCACCTCCTAGCTCAAATGCAGATGCACCCTCAGGGCTGAAAGGAAGACGTACCCTTCCCTTGAATCCCCTTGCTCCAGGGACTTCTGCGGAAGCCCCTCTCTCTCCTGCAGCTCCTCTCATGGCTGTCTGCCCTCTTTCTCCTGCCGCTTCTTCAGCAGAGCTCTCTCAGCCCTTTAGAGTCACCACCTCATCCCTCCCCTAGCGGGGTCTGATAACAGAACTGGGCTGGCTGTACCGAGGCCACACCTATTTCCTACTGATGGTCCATAGATTACTGCACAGGACTTAGCTTCTGCTGTTTAGTTCCTTATATCCCATACTGATATCCCACAGACTCTCATTCAGGACCTATAATTTTCTACTGCTTTGTTCCCTCCAGCACATAGACTACCGCATCTGAGCTACCAGCTTCTTCTGTTTAGTTGCCGATATCCCATATAGTCTATCATGCAGGACTTATCAGCCTTCTCCGATCTTTAGTTCCCGTAGTGCAAATTTATTATTGGGCATTTTTGAATTTTTTTTTTGTAATACATCTGCCACTACTGCTTTGTGAGGCTCAATTCATTGCGGAACAGGCAGCTGACTGTTAGTCTTATCACTTGCTTTGTCTGTTTCAAAAATTAGCCAAACTTTAAAATCAAAACTACACCAAGGTAGTGCGTAACACATCAGTGTCTTCTCTGAAAACAACCAATATCCTTCTAATTGGAGTGTATAGCAAAGGAAACATGGATTTATCAAATATTTGCCTCTTCAGGATTTGTGAATGAAATTCAGTGTTGATAAATGCAAAGTAATGCACATTGGAAAACATAATCCCTACTATACATATAAAATGATGGGGTTAGATTTAGATTAGCTGTTACCACTCAAGAAAGAGATCTTGGAGTCATTGTGGATGCTTCTCTGAAAACATCCACTCAATGTGCAGAGGCAGTCAAAAAAGCTAACAATGTTGGAAATCATTAAGAAAGGGACAAATAGTAAGACAGAAAATATCATATTGCCTCTACATAAATTCATGGTACAGCCCACATCTTGAATACTGCGTGCAAATGTGGTCGCCCCATCTCAAAAATGATATATTGGAATTGGAAAAGGTTCAGAAAAGGGCAACAAAAATTATTAGGGGTATGGAATGGCTTTCATGTGAGGAGCGATTAATAAGACTGGGACCTTTCAGCTTGGAAAAGAGACGACTAAGGGGGGATATGATAGAGGTCTATAAAATCATGACTGGCGTGGAGAAAGTAAATAAGGAAATGTTATTTACTCTTTCTCATAACACAAGAACTAGGGTCACCAAATGAAATTAATAGGCGGCAGGTTTAAAACAAACAAAAGGAAGTATTTTTTCACAGAGTGCACAGTCAACCTGTGGAACTCCCTGTCAGAGGATGTTGTGAAGGCCAAGACTATAACAGGGTTCCAAAAAGAACTAGATAAGTTCATGGAGGATAGGTCCATCGATGGTTGTTAGCCAGGATGGGCAGGGATGGTGTCCCTAGCCTCTGTTTGCCAGAAGCTGGGAATGGGTGACAGGGGATGGATCACTTGATGATTACCTGTTCTGTTCCTTCCCTCTGGGGTACCTGGCATTGGCCACTTTTCAAAGACAGGATACTGGGATACATGGACCTTAGGCTGTTCTTATGTTAACAGACTATCTTGTTCATTCGGAGTCTGTACAGATGTTCTATGGGGACTGAAGAACTGCCATTTGACACCACTTCCTGTACATTTGCCAGTGGATTACCTCTGAATAGTCATTCTTGGGAGGGAATCTGTGCTCTATCAAGCTTTATTCTCCACAAGTGTAATGTAATATGCAACAGTTCCACAGAACGGGAGAGTCGGGACCCTGGAATGGTACTTGCTGAATGAATTTACAGCTGCCAACATATCTGGAACTTGAGGAGGCTTTAATTATCTGACTGTCAGTGAATCAATGAAACTTCCTCTGATAATATTTCTGTTCACATGTTGGTGAACAACATCTCTGGAAAAAATATCTCCAATTTCCTGTCGAGAGTTTTTCATAGTCTTCACTGGGAGTAAGAACAGGCCCTCGTTTGCTTTTTGTGCAGCTATCTGTGTGTGGTAAACAATTCCTGGGGGTATATGGGAGGTGATATAGATTGTATTGATGTTTATATTCTTCAGGGGCTTTTGAATACCTCAAGGCAGCATTTATGAGGCTGGAACAACAAAAAATATAGCCGCCTCATCTCACAGTATTACGGGCCCATAAATGATTCCCGGAGGCAAAAAAAACCCAAACAAAAAAACCAACCAAACAAAAAAATTATGAAGAACAAACGTCAAAAAAAAAAAAAGAGAACATAAAACTTTACACCACTTTTCTGCAGAACCTAGTGCATCTTAGTTATTTCTAAGGTGACCTGTCACCAAGTTATCCACATTCCACCATGCAGCCGCAGAATTCTTAACATTTGCTGGTGGCAGACCATCTGGTGGTAATTCCCACTCAAAAGCATTCATGGACATATCTAGTGGTATTGGCAGCACTCTCAAAGTTGGTAAATAGCTTCCTGTTGCCTTTGACACCACTTTTCTAATTCTGGATGGAAGTGTGCTTTGTAGCAAATGTCTTGGTTACATACTTGCTTATCAAGCCAAAAGATGGAGCTGTTTTCTTCATAAGCCTCACAAAATGTCTACAGGGACTCCTTTGGGCTTTTGTCTGTCAGGCTTTGTCTATTTTGGGTTCTCAGGAATCAATGGCTAGCAGCCAGGGTAGCCACCATTTGTTTTAGTTGAACATCCTGCTTGAAACAGAAATAAGTGCTGGACACCAATGGCTGAATCAGGGCAAATGCCAATTATAGACGAGGGGTAAAATTTTCAGAAGTGCTTAAGTTTCATCTTCAAAAGTCTCCTAAGTCCCTTTAGAAAATAATAATTAAATGCCCAAGTCACACAGGCATTTTTGAAACATTTACCTAAGTCCTTACTTTGCTCTCTACCATCAACAGAATTCACAATGCCCGTTGTTACAATATCCCTTAGTAAAAGGAAGCCAGTAAATCCACCTTCCCGGCCTCATTCATCAGCTCCTTAGCAACGCCAGTATGGGTGAATCCAATGCAAAGCATGAGCATTGCATTGTGAAGAATCCAACTCTCATATTTATTAGCGTTTGCAATATCCGCTTCCTTAATAAAGCTAAAGCAGCTCAGGATGCCTGATGTTTTATCATTTCTTCTCTGTGACCTTCATCTAACTTCTGCTTTCATACACAGGGTGGGAATGAGTTATTTTGATTAATAATGATTGCTTCCTTGTAAGACCCAGTAAATCAACTCAAATAAGAATCTCGCACCTTGACAGATTTAAAGAGAGTACTGCCAGGTGTTTTTATATGGACTTTATTCACTCTCCATTGTGCACACTACTCTCAAACGTGCCGCAATAAAATTCCTTGTCCTATCAATTCCCCCCACCCCTTTCGCAAACATTACATTTTTCCTATGCTTTCAGTGGAGTTGATATATTAATATAGCTGTTGATTTGATTTATTTCCTTGTTTGTGCAGAGTCACCACTGATTATGTGAGTGATGTGTGTGTAGCAATAAGAACATCCTTAACTAACGCCTTTGGATTTAGTGGGAGGTTTGGGCTAATGGTGACAAGGACGTATTTGAGGAGTAGGTAATTATGCTATGCGGCTACTGTTTTTTTATTAAAAGTGAGAATAAAGACTTTTAAAAACAATGTCTTTTTTTAGGGCCTGGTTTTGTTCCCATTTCACTTGTGAGTTAAGTTTCCAATCTAGAGGGGGGTTTTGTTGTAACACCTGAACTACAGTAACCACTAAGTGCAGCGGACAGTGGAAGTAGCAAGGAGGGGAATGGTGGTCTAGTGCTTAGGGCACTAGATTGAGACTTAAAGATAGGGTTGCCAACCTTCCATGATTGTCCTGGAGTCTCCAGTAATTAAAGATTAATCTTTAATTAAGGATTATGTCATGTGGTTAAACCTCCAGAAATACATTCAAGCAAAACTGGCAACCCTACTTAGAGACCCATGTTAAGTTTGCTGCTTTGTCACAGAATCCCTGTGTGATCTTGAGCAAGTCACTTAGGGCCAGATTTTTAAAGGTATTTGGGTGCATACACCCCGCTAAAATCAGTAGAAGCTAGGCACCTAAACACCTTTGAAAATACGGACCCTAGTCTCTTTGTGACTCAATTCTTTGTCTGTACAATAGGGTCGGAATAGAGGCCTACATTGGGCCTGGGTGAACTATGGTTGTAAATTGAGTCTGGATGTTAGGAAGAGGAATAGGCCCAAAGCATGTGACCAAAAAGAATGAAATCATGAAAAAGACGGGTTGTTTGTGTTAAATCTGTAGTGGTCCTTGAAATACCAGCATTCTCTTATTTAAGGCTGGGGCTGAGGTAACTAAAATGAAGAACACATGGTGAATTGAGTACCTGGTATGGTAATCAATTGGTTATATAGATTTGTTTAATTTATTATAAAGATGTGCTTGGGTTAGTAGTTATATAGCAAATACAGCAAATAAGACAAAAAGAAAACTTTGAAGAGAGGAACCCAGCCATTAACCTTGCCTCAGCTGGGCCAAAGAACAGGGCTGTGCTCTAAATCGCCTCATCTGGCTTTAGCTAAGGTCTGATAACCAGCAATGACCTCACTTCTTATTGTGTAGTTGGTACGGTAGCTGGTCCTTACCCTTCTGGAGTTGTGCCATGTTGGGATGGTATCTCCCAAGCCTGATCCTATTGTGAGTATTCGGCTGATGCTTATAACTCTGTTGCTAGGATATAGAGTCTGAGTGTGCATACACTGGTTTTTTTAGTTTGGATGTAATCAAAACCAAGTGGCCTTTGAAGTAATAAAGGCCACTTGTGCGGAAGCTGAGTTGTGATAAATCTTTGTAAATGTATTAGGGAAATTATTTCCACAAATGGAGATAATAGCACTGCCCTGCCGCACAGGGATGTTGTGAGGATAAACACATTAAAGACTGTGAGGTGCTCAGATACTATGTTAATGGAAACCATATGGATAAATGCACAGCAGAGCCTTACTGTCAGGGACCAGGGGTCTCAAACCCCAGTCCACAAGGCTCTTCGGAACTAGTAAAGTTCTAAGCTACCATCTAGTGACCTACTAACCATTGCCAAAACTAGAAGCTCCACTGCAACAGAGGACTGAGTCCTGGAATCTGACTGGTGGAACTTTGTGGGTCCTATTGTTACCCTGCTTCTATTGAAACCAAGCACAGGAATAGGAAGTTGCCAGGCAACTGGGTTTCCCCTGCTTCAGGCTGCTTCCCGTGCTGTACCTGCTTCCTTACTCTGCTGCCTGATTCTGATCTCCTGGTAACCTAACCCCTGCCTGTTTCCTGACACATGACTCTTGGTTTGCCCTCTGGCCTGTCTCATACTCTGATCTACTGATATCTGATTTGGCCTTGCTCCCGACTCCTGCTCCGACCGCTAGGAGCAGGAGTCACCTACTAGTGACATCTCCTAGTGGATAATGCTATAATACTTTGGCTGCAATGATATTTTCTAAATAACTGTACTAATACTAATATGCTTCAGAGCTTCATGTGTCTTTACTAATTTCAAACTGTGCAAACCAGGAAGGATCTGGCTACTGTTACAGTAACAGCTATGCTTGGATGAAGCCTGTAATTCTACCCCGTAGAGACAATCCTGACAAGGAATAGAAATGAATAATACAGGATGACAATCATTTTGATTTAATTCTCTTGAACACATACTGACCTGATCAACTGGTGTACAATATATATATATTATTGGAAGGGTTTTCTAGAGGGCTTTGTCATTCCAAATATAAATGAAATGGATTCTAATACTTCCAGTGCATGGAGCACAACACCAGGTGTTCTGCAGCCAGCATAATCTTCAGACCAATTTACTCCAAATTGTGAGAGTCCCTTGAAAGCACCAACTGACTCACTGACTAAAGGCACAGAACAATTCTCTTTAAACCCATGATTCATAAAAACAAGCACGTCCATCGCTCAAGCCTCTGGACTTATTCACGCCTATAACAACTCAAACACACTGTCACAAATTGGCAGCAAACAGACAAATCTGTAAATCCAGTTTTTTTCACCAGCACTGGACAGACCTCAGAGCTCCATTTAGGTGCCAAGTTTCATTTATGGGTATGCAATGGTGTATGAACACACAGAGTTGCACTTTAAAAAAAAATCACCATTGTTTGTTCATTTGCACTTACATGCCCCAAATCCTCCTGTAGCTGAATGCAATAATGCTAAAACACCATGCTGCATGCACTCACAAGAAGCTGGGTTTGGTCCAAGGTATCTCTGAATGGGAAGTTAGCCTAAATTATTTTTAAGTTAAATATCTATTCCCATGACATCAATGGGCCTCAAACATCTATTCTGAGACACTTGTTTCCTCTTCTAACGGAGACACTTTTTGATCTCTTCATAGACCATCAAAAATGTTACCTGTTGCAAGGAATAGGGAATATTGACATACAGTGTCTTAGTGGTGATGATGCTTTCACAGTGCTGCACATCCATTAACAGCATCAAGGAATCATTCACTGTCAATTCGTCAGGAAATGTACAGGTGGAATACAAGGAAAAAATGATACATCTTTGACACAAGTGATTCAAGAAATCTCAGCACCACAGGCCACTCCACATTTCTTAGAATTTCACAAATAGAAAGGAATCAAAACCTTCCGAGCTTGCTGGTGAAATAGCAGAAAATAATCTCTATGCTCATTCTTCCCAAACCCAACTGCATTTAAAAATAGGGAATTACCCAGCCAGAGGTTCACCCAGAGGGTCACCCAGAGGTTCTACAGGTCCAAATGGAACCTTGACATGGGTGAGGGGAGCATGGGCAAGGAAAGATAGGAAGAACAGTAAGAGGACAATACAGCTCCATCAGGAGCTCTTTAATGACCTGAAAATTAAAAAGGAATCTTACAGAAAGTGGAAACATGGACAAATTGCTAAGGAGGAGTATAAAACATTAGCATAAGCACGTAGGGACAAAAGCAAAAAAGCTAAGGCACGAAATGAGTTACATGTAGCAAAGGGACATAAAAGACAATAAGAAGAAGTTCTTTATATACATTAGGAGAAAGAGAAAAATGATGAAAAGTATCAATCCTCTGCGAAGTAGGGAGGGAGAGCGAATAACTGATGACATCAAGAAGGCTGAGGTGTTTAATGCTTGTTTCACTTGACTCATCACTAAAAAGGTTCACAGTGACCAGATATTTAACACAATGAATATTAACAACACGGGGAGAGGAATGCAAGCCAAGATAGGGAAAGAACAGGTTAAAGAATATTTAGATAAATTAGGCTTGGTGGAGACTACGAGCTAGAAGCATGATTCCCCTGGCTGTATACACATACTCACGGTAGCTTGATGAGAGCTAGTGAGAGTATGAATAGTAGGGTAGCTACAGAAGTTTGGGCAGCAGCAGTGGAGGTACGGCTGAGCCATACCGAGTACGTACCCACCATTTTCTGGCTGGTTTGCACTCAGCACAGCTCAGCCATGCTTCTGCTGCCTGTGCTATCGTGGCTACCTTGCTATTTATAACTCTCACTAGCTATCAAGCTACCATGGGTATGTGTACCTGAGCAGGGGACACACACTCCTAGCTCATAGTGTGGACACAGTCTTAGATGTATTCAAGTCAACAGGGCCTGATGAAATGTATCCTAAGGAACTAGCTGAAGCAATCTTGGAACTGTTGGCAATTATCTTCGAGAACTCACGGAGAACAGAGGACTGGAGAAGGATAAATACAGCACCCATCTGAAACAAAGGGGAACAAAGAGGACCTGGTGAATTACAGACCAGTCAGCCTAATGTTGATACCTGGAAAAATACTGGAACAAATGATTAAATAATGAATTTGCAAGCACCTAGAGAATAATAGGATGATAAGGAATAGGCAACATGGGTTTGGCAAGAAAAAATCATACCAAACCAACTTAATTTCCTTTTTTGACAGGGTTACTGGCCTAGTAGATAGGGGGAAGCAGTAGACGTGATATATCTTGATTTTAGTAAGGCTTTTGACACAGTCTTACATGACATTTTCATAAGCAAGCTTGGGAAAGGTGGTCTAGATGAAATTACTAAAAGGTGGGTGCAAAACTGGTTTAAAGACCATACTCAAAAAGTAGTTATAAATGGTTTTCTGTCAAACTGGCATATCTAGTGGGGCCTACACGGGTCAGACCTGGGTCTGGTACTAGTCAATATTTTCATTAATGACTTGTATAATGGAGTGAAGAGTACGCTTATAAAATTTGCAGCTGAACCAAGCTGGGAAGGGTTGCAAGTACTTTGGACAGAGGATAGGATTAGAAATCAAAATGTTTTTGACAAGCTACAGCATTGGTCTTAAACGCAAAGTACTGCACTTAGGAAGGAATACTCAAACGCACAACTACAAAAGGGGGAATATCTGGCTAGGTAACAGTACTGCTGAAAAGGATATGGGTTACAGGGGACCACAAATTACATATGAGTCAACAACATGATGCAGTTGCAGAAAAGGCTTATATCACTCTGGATTGTATTAACAGGAGTGTCATAGGTAAGACATGGGAGGCAACTGTCCAACTCTACTCGGCACTGGTGATGCCTCAACTGGAGTTCTGGGTCCAGTTCTGGACATCACACTTTAGCAAATACGTGGACAGATTAAGGAGAGTCCCGAGGGGAGCAACAAAAGTGATAAAAAGTTTAGAAAACCTGAAAAGGTTAAAAAAACAACAACTGGGCATGTTTCTTGACAAGTCTTCAAATATGTTAAGGGCTGTTTTAAAGAGACTAGTGAGCAACGGTTCTCTATGTCCACTGAAGGTAGGACAAGAAGTAATGGACTTGATCTGCAGCAAGGGAGATTTAGGTTTGATATTTAGGAAAAACCAATTATAAGCGTAATTAAATTATGGAATAGGCTTCCCCGGATGGTTGTGGAATCCCCTCATTGGAGGTTTTTAAGAACAGATTGGACAAACACCTGTCAGGGATGGTCTAGGGTTTACCTATTCCTGCCTCCATGCAGGGGGTTGGACTTGATGACCTCCTGAGGTCCCTTCCAACCCTACATTTCTATGACTCTATCATGCGGGAAAGAAGATGAAAAACTCACTCATTATTTGAGAATTATACTGTCACTGAGAAGGAAGTTTTCTTCCATTGCTCATGATGTTTATTCAGGTCAATAAGTGGTGAACGAGAAAATTATTTTGTACAACAATCACTGGTTTGGAATCTAAAAGGACTTGAATTGAACTTCAGGCCTTCATAACCATAGGCATTCAACTCAGAGGAGAGCACAGAGGAATCTGATGTCTTTTCAAAGGGGGCAGCTAAAAAGGATTTAAGCCACCATGTTTTATAAGGGTGATATGAAATATTCAAGGACTTTCACATCTATAATCATGGTGGCTTTTATCAATGTAAAACAGGCATCAACCATGGATTTTCATTAGGGATATCTTATTGATACATTCAGCAAACATTCTACAGCCTAATTAACTATGGCCTAATTATTAACAATGAAAGGAGTGTAGCACCAAGGTAGCAAATGAAGCTAAAGAATTTTTTTCTATGCTATAAGACAAAACCAGACAGGAAAAAAAATTCCTTCTTTTCAGCAATGCCCCGAAGGAAGATAAAAATGAGAGCAAAGGAAATGCATTCTAGAAAAACAGAGTCATTCCTCTTCCAATCTCAAGAATAGTGGAGACTAACACCATTTGGAAGAGAAAAAGTGACGACAGGGAACATTATATGGTGCATGTTCAGCACCGTGTTTCTGAATTCTAAGGTGTTAAAGGATAGAGAAGGACAAGATATTTTAACAACCTTTCAGGCCCATGCACTTAACACACATGAACAAATGGAAGAGATTTAAAATAGATGTTCAATTTACAGCTTTTTTATTCTTATTTTTAAAATATGGGTGACAAAACTCTTGAACAGGTAACAGCAGCTATTTAAAAACAACCTTGTGCCAATGGCAAAATTGTCTTCAATGTCATTTGATGGGGCAATGGTTACAATGGATTGAAACAGAAAAGGGAGCTCTCAAAAGGAGGAGGGGGAGCCATTGGGAGAAATTGCTATCCCAGGAGGGAGAGCACTGAGATCTTTCCTTTTGCCTTAGCAGAGGAGGGGAAGCTGTCCAGGTCCAGATGTACAGATTTTATGGTCAAGAACTGAAGCTAACTATAAATTTTTCCAAATTCATCCACCCCTACAGATCAGCATGCCCAGCTGCCAGCCTTTTGCAAGATCTATAACAATGTCCTAGAGCTGGTGCCCTTTTAACAATCTGCAGGAAAGAATACAGATTTGAAACTTAATTTAAAAAATAAAATCTTACTTTCCCAGCTTTTCATAACTGCACGTACTGTCTGTTACCCTAAAGCAAAGTCTCTTGATGGTTTCTGAGGTGAATTTCTGGTGTGGAACTTAGCATTACTCATTAACTCAAAGATGGTAAAAAGCATTTCCTTAAAAAGAAATGAGAAAGGTGGCGACTGGGCCTCAGTAGATCACAAACCCTTTGCAAAGAAAGGGACTGTGATTCCTTTTTGCATATTAGGAAATCACACTAATGAATCCTTCTAACTGCCTGTACAGCAATCAACCTCCCTCTTTCCATTCAAATCCCTCCTTTTAACTCTCTTCCCCGCTCTAAGCCTTTGAAACAATAATGCAACAATTAGGTAATAATATTAAAACCAAAAGTGTCAGCACTGACCAATTTAGCCCTCCAACTGTGTGTCCTTTGTCTCTTGTTATCTGTGCTTGATTGCACAGTAAACTCTCTCAAGAAAGAGAACATTCTATATTTGAACAATACCAGACATTAATCTGTGGCACTAATGGTACAATTTTTGGAGGCACCTAAGTCACGTAGGCGCCTAAGTCCTATTTTCAGAAATGACTTAGGAACCTAAGGCTCACTGACAGTCAATGGAAGTCACTTTTGAAAATGGGACTTGGGTGCTTTTGAAAATTTTACCCTAAATAATTAGACTCCAGTACCCATGTCTGATGTCACACTAGGGACCTGATTTCAATTCCCACATCTGTAGCTCATCTCAAATTTATTGGGCTTCTTAAAATGCCACCACAATATGCACCATGTTGGCCAACTCCTAAGCCAATTCCAAGCCAAACTCTGAGATTCATTACTTAGTTTTCACACTGCCTTTTTTTACTTAGGCAAAATCCTATTGACACCAGTTTCACCAACATTTAACCCTTTCTGGACATGTACCATTGTTATCACTGAGGGATAGCCAATATACATGACAGGTTAGGCATTCTGTTCTTCAGTATGAGGGAAACCCCCCATTCAGGATAGTACCTGCTGTTTAGTTCATAAAATTTTGATTTCAGTGTCTACAAAGCAAATTAACCGATTTTTCGTCATTGATATCCACCGCATGGTCTCATAGCAGGAGATTAAGCTACCTCTTGTACAGAAGTTGAACTAGTACATTTGGAGTACTCTGTCCAGTTTTGGGCCCCACACTACAAGAAGGATGTGGATAAATTGGAGAGAGTCCAGCGGAGGGCAACAAAAATGATTAGGGGGCTGGAGCACATGACTTACGAGGAGAGGCTGAGGGAACTGAGATTGTTTAGCCTGCAGAAGAGAAGAATGAGGGGGATTTGATAGCTGCTTTCAACTACCTGAAAGGGGGTTCCAAAGAGGACGGATCTAGACTGTTCTCAGTGGTAGAAGATGACAGAACAAGGAGTAATGGTCTCAAGATGCAGAGGGGGAGTTTAGGTTGGACATTAGGAAAAACTTTTTCACTAGGAGGGTGGTGAAGCACTGGAATGGGTTACCTAGGGAGGTGGTGGAATCTCCTTCCTTAGAGGTTTTTAAGGTCAGGCTTGACAAAGCCCTGGCTGGGATGATTTAGTTGGGTTTGGTCCTGCTTTGAGCAGGGGGTTGGACTAGATGACCTCCTGAGGTCCCTTCCAACCCTGAGATTCTATGATTCTAGTCCAAAAATATCAAAATGTCCATTAAATCTTTCACTGAAATGTTGAATTTCACAAACAAAGAGGATGAGTTTTTTGTTAAAATCTTCATGAAAATGTTGACTCTCCATACAGAAGCTGTGGCTAATCCCACTTATTTTAGTGTTAACCAACTAAACTCATGTGGCTACATTTTTAACTCTGTCACTGAACAGTAAGATCACACCAGGTGTTTATATTGCACAGCAAACATCATGTAGCCCTTGGGGCCCAATTCTGCTGCCCTTATGTCTGGTCAGTAGCTCCTCGCTGTGCAGTTCACATACCAGGGGCCTACGCAGTGTAAAGGTGTGTGACAGAACTTGATCTGAAGCAAGTGTCTTTTTTATAACTAGGGAAAGAGCGGGAGATTCAGAACTTTGTGTGGCTCACCTGGGGCTTATCTAGAGCCTGACCCAACATAGCTAAAGTCCCTGGGGAGTTTTGCCAGAGATTCAAAGGGAACAGGATCAGGGCTATAAAAGGTGAATCATGACTGCTGGTTAACTGGACCCAGTCCATGCTCATGCCTAATTTTAACAGAACATCCATTCTGATGTATGGACCAAAGAGATGTAAGTGATGATATTGATGTATACAGAACATTGTTCAGAAGCATCACGGTACAGTAGTACATTATTGTTCACAACTCTATTTTCTAAAGCAACTTTCACTTAAGGCTCTCCAAGCACTTCATCTCTGTGAAGTATCATCATAGACTATCATAAAATATCAGGGTTGGAAGGGACCTCAAGAGGTCATCAAGTAGGTAGCTAATACCTCAATCTGGAAATAGCTAAACTGAGGGAGGGGGAAATTAAATGGATTTGTCCAAGGTTGCACAGAAAATCAGTGACAGTCAATAACAACTCACACATCTTGGATCCCTGACAATAGTCCCAACCTCCCCACCCCTGGTACCACTTTCTCCCCACCAAAAAGCATAGTGAAGGGGTTCAGACTTTTGGCATCAGCAAAAAAGTCTTTAGTTGCGATTTTAAACTGGGGTTGGTGTTTTATAACCACCAAACTGATCTCTTTGAGAGAGAGAATTCTAGTCCAGAAGGGAGAAGCAGCACGTTTGCCAAAGCTCTGTGCAAATGAAAGGGAGAGGGGGACATGCACGTTTATACTTGGGAAGCAATTTTCCGTCAGAGTAGTTTAGCTTACAGAACTGAAAGAGTAAAAATACAGCAGATAGCTAACTGGCAGAATATTTTAACATATCTTTCAAGTACTGGGAGCAGACAGGTGTTTTCTTTCAATCTCAGCTCTTCCAGTAGCGTTTGCCTCCAAAATTGTAATAGCATTTTTCTGCAAAATTACTCTAACACCCTACCTATGCACATAACCAGCACCTAAGGCATATGCTATGAGAGGTAACTTCTAGTGAGAGCTGATGCAAAGGGAAAGAATGCAAATGATTTCTCATATTGGCTAGGAGCTCCTGAAACCAAAGGGATAAAAGGGTGGACCCTCTTCTATCACATAGATCCATTAAATATTTATTATTTATTATTATTATGGTATGGATAAACTGTTGCTTGCAAGTCCCAGTGACGCCTACACATGTGCTGAACTTTGAAGACCTTTATGAAGAGGAAGCTAGCTGTTTTGAGCCGAGCATTAGTGGTTGCTTAGTGGTCTAGGCATTCTGTTCATTGATTACATAGTAAGAGGTTTCCATACACACTGAGCAAACTAGTTTCAGTCTAAAAACAACAAGAAAAAGAAAGGATAAAAGTAAATCTTCATGTGAGAGCACAGTGTGTGTCTGTCCTCTCTGACAGGCTGCAGCAACTCTGAGAACAACATGGCTGCTGCCTCCACAGACGGGCAGAATTCTTGGGTGCCAAGCCTTTGTGTTTCTCTGTTGTGCACCTTTCAAGGAACAAGGGGTCTTGTGACGAAGACTGTGCACTGGGATTCAGGTGATCTAGGCTCTAGCCATGGCTGTGCCCTAGTCCTGTGTGGACTTGGGTAAGTCACTTAATCTCTCTGCGCCTCATTTCCACAACAGTAAAATGAAGGTTGTACTTCATTTACCTCGCGGGGGTATTGGAAGGGTAAATGGAACAGTTTATTATATTGGTAGCACTCATGTGATAGGTGCTGTATAAACACAGAGGAAACCACTGCCCTTGCCTCAGAGAGAAGTGCCTGGGGGTAAAGAAAGGTCGGATGGCACCGGTGTTTATGCAAGTATCTGGAAGTTGGGGGAACTCACTGGGAGCATGGCCTGAAGAGCTAGCCAGCTCCTGCCATGGAGAAGATTTGTGTAGAAGCCTGGCCTGGTGGTTAGGGTGCTGACCTGGGACCCAAGATTGCTGAGCTCAATTGCCTGCTCTACCTCAGACTTCCTGTGTAACCTTGGGTGAATCGTCTGGCATCTCTGTGCCTCGGTTCCCCATGAGGATAATGGGGATAACAGCCCTGTGCTCCCTTACCAGGGTATTGTGAGGATAAATACATTAAAAGATTGTGAGGTGCTTAAATACTATGGTGACAGGAGCCAGATAAATATATTTGCGAGCTAGTCACTTACACATCTTGATTGGAAGGAATCTCTTCACGCTTCTCCACTTAGCACCTCTGGATACCAAGCCTTGCACAGGCTACACTATTATATAAACAGCTTTCCAGAATTGGTTATCGACACACGGTGCAGCCTGAATTTTTGCAACTTCTGTTTTAAATGGGTTCCGTCAAGGCGTCATACGTTTCAGAGGAGATAAGCAGGACAATGTCTTATCGCTCCCTGCCGTGTCACTCTTATCTCCACAGTTATAGAGAGTTTTCATACCAAAGTACCACGCCGCATTTGGAGAGAATAAAATAACTTCTCCTGAGCTTTCATTTCCTAGACTCGTTTGGAAAGTGCTTTTGGAATACAGAGTGGGAGGGATGGAAGCAAGCGGGATTTTATAGTTCAGTTATCTGCTGCACAGTTACGGTTTTCTCTTCTTAAATGAAAATCTGCATTGCTGATAAACGGCAATGATAACAGATACACTCCAGTTTCCCCTAATAACTCCTTCCTCATCTAGGAAGAAACTTCTCATTTATCTCTCAAATGCCAATTAAGCCTTGTCGAGATTTCTTCTTCCTCTATGAATAAATATAATTTTTCTCAGTAGTTGCATGTAAATGACACAACACTGCCCTGATCTTTTCTTTAATTTTGAACAGAATTGAGCTGGGTGAAAGAACTTGACTGATGGCACCGGAGAACAAAGCCCTCTATAGGTAACAAGTGGGTCATGTTTTCAGGTTTTTCTGCACTACCAGGAGGGCTAGAAACACGCTTTTTTTGTATAATGAAAGCAGAGATCCTCAGGTAACCACATAACCGCAAGAGAGTCCTGGCCAGGAAACATGAATTCCATTTTGCAAAAAATGTTGAGATTTTGAAATTTGTTTTCATTCTGATGTGGAACAAAACTGAGACCTTACAATATTTTTGCATGGGAAAAAATATGAGAGATCAACCCCACAATAGATAGGTAGATAGGGCATCTACCTGGGATGTAAGAGATGCTGGTTGAAGGCTCTGCTCTGCAAGAACTTGAACCTAAGTCTATCACATTGTCCAAAGTAGAACAGCTCCAACAGGAGAGATTGAGAGTCTGACCTATAGCCTGGGGGTGAGGGCACCTACCAAGGAAGTGGGAGAATCAGGCAGAGCAGAATGTGAGTCTTGAACATCCTCGCCAAATGCTCTACCCACGGGGCTATTGGCTATGCCAGACTGCTGTGTTGTCTCTCTCACCAGAAATTTCATCCTGGGCCTGAGAAAGCTCAACACAAATTTCACGGAAACCAATAGGTGTCCGCAAAATGTATCCATTTGAAAAAACTGGCATTTTCTGACGAAAACATATTTCACTGAAAAAGTCCCAGTCACTCCAACCCAAGATCTTAGGCTTAAAGAAAACCACCAAATATCATGAACCTGGTGATAAAAGTGGTAGTGGTAGTAACACTGCGTGGAGCAGGTTACACTCCCTTTGTTCCTGACCGCATACCCCAGCTGGTAAGTGGGAAGGAGCAGGTGAGCACCAGGGCTCCTCCCATTTCCGGCTCCTCTCCCCACCCACTTGCTTGGAGCTGGTTTACACTAGAAAGTTATGTCAACCCTGAGTAATGTAGTTAAGTTGGCCTAAGCCCTGGTGTAGACAGTACTAGTCAATGGAAGAATTCTTTCATTGACTTTGCTACCACCTCTCAGAGAAGCAGATTTACTACCGTGATATAACCACCTCTTCCCTCGCCGTAGTAAGCATTTACACTACAAATATACTGGGGTGCAGCTGCAGTATGGACGTTTCTAGTATGGACATAGCCTTCGTGGGTTAGTAGCCTATGCTATCCTGTCTATGGCCGGGATCACAATACAATGTGGACTGAGCAGGAGAGTAAGGCACACTCCAGTGAAAGGGAGCTGCCTGTCGCTCTATTGTCTTTTTTAGAACACCTTCTGTGGTGTCAAATGCAAGACTTAGTGTGTCACCTTCCAACTGCTCCTCCAATCTATTCCCACTCTCCTTCTCCCAGCACGGACCACATAGCGTATGTCTACAGAGTGAGTGGCAACCTGCAGCAGTGAGTCTCAGAGCCCACGTCAACAGACATAGGCTATGGTACTAAAAATAGCTGAGTAGATGTTGCGACTTGGGCTGGAGCATGGGTGCTGAAGACTTGAGGGGCGGTGGAAGTCCCAGAGCCCATAGTCTAGCCGAAGCCACAAAGTCTACACAGTTTTTTTAGCACCACAGTGCAAGCCTGATTCTCTTGGCCTGGGCTTTGAGATTCATTGCTGTGTAAACGAACCCACAGAGAGCTCTCTGCAGGGCCTGGGGATGACAGTGCTATGGAAGCATAACAGACCCCACTTCTTCACAGAAGAGTTCAGCATGCAGAAGACCCAGCCTGATGCACATGTAAGGGAATATAATACAGCCCTTAGGTAGGAGGGAGTCTGGGACATATGGATAGGGAATCTCACCCATTAGAAATTTCTTTTATGATGAGCCAAACAAAATGCTTCATAGTGTTTAGTGATTCTGCAGGTGAAGAGGGAAGAGTCTGTAGAGTTCACCCTGACCTTGCTTATTGCACTTTGTGAGTGAGCTTTCCCAAACATTCACGCAATCAAATTTTACCATCATGAACATTTCTGGGAACCCAATTTTAAATTTACAGGTACATTTATTTGTGTAGGAAATGATGGTGCACTCATACAACCAGGAACCAAAATAGCATTGTGTGACTTAACGAACCACTCAACACTAATGCCCCTCACCTGGTTTTACTGGGTAGGACACTTGATTGGATCCATGCTGGACGGCTTTAGAGTGGAAGGGGAGAGTCAACAGAGGCAGGGTCCTCCTTCCCCTGGATGCTCCCTGCTGCCCATTGGCCAGCCAGATGGAAGCCAACTGGCTTCTTACTCCCAGCAATTGTTAATTTAAACCTTTTCCCATGGTTCCTCAAGCCTCTTGTCCCATTTTAGCTCATCCAAGCAGGGAATAGAAACACCACTGTGTGACTTAGCTAACCAACCAACACCAAATGCCACCTGACCAGCAAATTCCAGAATACTCACTGACAGCCAGTTACCATCGATACAAAGGTTTTAAAAGGCACAAAAAATGTGTTGAAAATTTTCAAACGAGAAGTAAAAATGGGGGCAGTTGAAAGAAGCTAAATTCATGGGGTATGTCATTTGTTGCCATTTATTCACTAGGCTGTAGTTCTAGTTAGTTGAGTTAGGCTCATTCTTTGGCTCTCTGGAGCTTGCACAAAGCACACCAGCCTGATCCATTCCCATACAGTGTCAAAACCAAACTCTAATTCCAATTAAAGCATTGAATTCAACGTTCTCTAGAGCCCAAAGAAAAAGGCACAAGCTTCCCATAAGCCCCTGGACCCCTCCTTTCCTTGCCACCAGCTGTTCATAGGTGCTCATTATATAATGTATCAAAGCAAAATGTCTTTCAGGAATGAGGAGATCACAGAGTTCAGCAATGAACGGAGCTGCTGTATTCATACTGATACAAAAGGAAGGTCAGGTACAGAGAAGGATGGTCCAGTGGCCAGGGTGGTAGCTTGGGGCCTTAGAAGACCAGTGTTCAGTCTTACAGACTTCTTGTGTGACCATGGGCAAGTCACTTAATCTCTTTGTGCTTCACTTACCCATCTGTACAATGGGAATACTAGTACTTCCCTATCTCACAGGGGTGTTGTGAGGATAAAAACATTACACAGTTGTGAGACACTCAGACTAAGGTAATGGGGGACATGTAAGTACCTAAGATTGGTCGACAGAAGAAAAACTAGGGATATGAAAGAGACTTAGGCCTGGTCTACACTAAGGGCGGGGGTCGAACTAAGGTATGCAAGCGTAGCTGAACTCGAAGTACCCTAGTTCGAACTACTCACCCGTCCAGACGCCACGGGATCGACGTCCGCGGCTCCAAGGTCGACTCCGCCACCGCCGTTCGCAGTGGTGGAGTACCAGAGTTGACCAGAGCGCATGGGGAGTTCGAACTATCGCGTCTTGATTAGACACGATAGTTTGAACTCCGAGAAGTCGAACTCTCCGCGTCGACCCACACGGTAAGTATAGACCTACCCTTAGATGTTATTAGCAACTGTAACATGGACTATAAATTAAAGGAAAACTAAACTCTGTTTACTGAAAGTCACTACTTTAAATAAAATGGGGAAAGGAAAATGTAACCATAAATAACTTAATAAATAGTAGCTATAAAGTCTTTGTAAGAGACACAATGAGTGAAAGTCCTAGGACATTTTGCCATTAATTTCATTGGGGCCAGGATTTCATCCATGGATTTTGTTAGTACAGAGTCAAGAACAAGCAGCCCTCAATTCCTTGTCTTTGCAACCATTCTAACCAACAAGTTGCCTGGCCAGAACTTTTGCAGAAAAAGGCTAATTTTATGCAACGGTGGTGAATATTTGCAGATAATTAATTTTGAATCTGTAACTCACAAGCATTCTCAGTGGAAACCTGATTCTAACATTCATCCTTATGCTGTCAGAAGATACCACGGACCCAATTTTCCAATGCTCTGTATCCTGACTGTGCTCCCGTTCTGAGATAGTCGTGTCCACTTCGTACTAGGGTAAATAACTGGTAAAAGAAAAGCAAGCCCCCCCGCACACGGCCAATCAAAACAGCTGGAGTTTTATTTTCAAATGTTTGCAACCAACTCCTTGTGACTGGGCTACAGACCAAGCAATATGCAAAGAAATTGCTTTGCAAATAATATTGATTAATGAATGCAACCTGCTCATGCTCCATTTGCAAATGTAAAAAGAGGTGAAATTTACTGAAAAATTATTCCCTACAAATCATTCACTCAGCTTTGCTTAACACAACCCTGAGGCATAAATTCAGTACTGATTCCGAAGGCTTGCTTTGTGTTCTTGTGAATGAATCTAGACTCAATGGGGGAATAAAATGGTTGCACATACATTTATTTTACAAAGCTTCCGTTTCAAAGCAACCCAACTCCCACATCCAACCTGTGCCAGACAAGCCATGAGGTCCGAAAAAATATTAATTCTTTCCTTATCAGGTGAGATCTGGCAGCAGCCTATAATCAGTTTCGCTCAGAAGCTGATGACAAAACAATTATTTTTAGGGCCAAATTAGGTTAATCTTTGCGCTGATACAGACTGCTGAGTTCCCTCTTGTTCAGTAGGAAGAGCTTCCCTTTTAAAAATGAGGCAGAGCATGAGAGTTTTTGTGAGACAGGGTGGGATAAATCTGGGATGCAAAAACAGTTTCTCCTCAGACTAACTAGATGCAAGCATTTCTATTACTCCACTCAATGACTGTGCATTACTTTGATTGTAGTTCTGTGGGAAAGGAATTGTCCCTTTATACATGTTTGTATAGTGTCTAACTCAGTGGGGCCCTGATCTCAGTTTTGGGGGCCTCTGGGTGCTGCCACAAAACAAATAGTAATAATGATATCATACTGCAAAAATATGTCTACTCCCGCCCCCCACAAGAACGATATGGTAGCCACTTTGCTGCATACTCAGACAGATTCCAAGTGCCACCATGAAGCATCATCTATCTAGACATTTCTTCCATATCTGTCACCATGGCAATGGATGGAATTCAGATCCTCCTGCTCTGAAAATGTTGTTCCCTTCCACTTCAGCTGAAGGAGAATCTCAGCTGTTTGCAGTATAGGACCTGTGACACACAGATGAGTCATTCTGATTCCATCCATTATAGGACAGTGGCACACAGTACACCCGCTATAGTATTTTAAATACATTTCCCATTCTTGTTTGCAGCCTTAATACTCTTACTATCCTATTCTACAGGGATGAAATGTTTCTGGAAACCAAGAATACTTGAGGATGATGGAGCCCACAAACCCAAATATTCATTGAAATGAGGCGATACTGGCTCCTCTACTCCATGACATTTCCTGTCGAATGTCGTCAACCAGATGGTACTTAGAAACCCCGCACACACCTTGTTTTCTTAGTTGCCAGGCTCTTAATGCTCTTTTTGAAAAAATCTTCTTTCTTCCCGTGATGCAGTGCTGGAATGGTACACAATATTCTACTCTTACCTTTCCTCCCCCCTATGCCATCCTTCTTGCTGAGCCCCCTTGCTTCTAGGGACATAAAAATGCCTTTATACATCGCGAAGTCAAAGGCAGAGCTGGGAACGGCATCTAGATGATCTGAGTCCTGCGCTCTCTTACCACTAGCAAACACTCCTCTGTTTGGTTTTCCTTCTCTTCTCAGCCACCATTGTGTCATGGCCCTCTTAACCAAGAGGCATTACAACTAACTCAGAAAGAGGAGCAACTGCATCGCTGCATCAAAGAAGAACAAATTAAGAAAAAAAAAGCAGGTGACAAAGAATAAAAGCAAGAACAAACTGATGTCACTTTGTTGACATGTCTTCAACTTAATACATCACTACCACTTTTCTAGGAACAACTGGCATGGTGGCTGGATATAATTCTGCTCTCTTCCAAGGCCTTTTCTCTGGCTCTTAGTGTTAGCAGCTAAGAAAATCCAGTGTTTACATTGATGTAGTGCTCAAAATGGATAGGACGCTGTCAGGAGCTGAGTTCCTGCATTTCTACCCCCTGTGGAAGCTCTGTCACAACTTATCCCAGATTTTTAAAAGAAAAGTTTCTGCCTGTTTCACTTGGGCAAGAAAATCAAAGCCAGACAGACACAAACAGAGAGAAAACAGTTTACTGCAGGGTCTGGCAGAACCTTGTTTGCATTGTTCATTCTTCTCCTTGCCATCTTCACAGCAGCAATGCATTATTCTCCCCTGTCCACCCCTCCAATTTCCTATACTCTGTGCCATGCTCCATAGCCCAAAATCTGACCTGTGTTGCAGCATTCCAGGAGTCCCCTGTTGTGTGACAGGAGTTTCCCCATATCCTTCTATATGACACGCCCTCTAGCATAGACCACATCATGGGTCATGCCCCATTTTCCCCACCTTCCCTTATAATCTGCTGTCTTCCAGAAGCTCAGCCCTGCCCTCGTGAATTACAGTACAAGACTTCCCCACACTCCTCTACGTTGGTACACGTCTCTTTCCATGGAGCACGGTGTGGATCTGCAACAGTGGCACGAGCCATATTAAAAATAGTAACACGTACTATACGGCGTAGGCAAGAAACAAATTGAGACATAGAGTGATGAAGAGACGGCTAGTTCCTTAGTGACAAAATGCATCCTTGTGTTATAAGCCAGCTGAATTTAGATTCTCTTGGTGACACAGACAGTACTGTTTTGTATGGATAAGCATTCAACAAATCCAGAATGTCTCTCTCTCTCTTGCAAGTCTCAAGGGAAGGGCTGAGTCGAGGCTGGCTACCATACAGTACTGCTACAGCTGTAGTTAAATGACCACTGTGACCCTCAGATGACAATCCTGCCAAGGAATAACAATGAGAAATGTACAAAGACACCCATTCTTACTGCGCTCTCTTGGTTGGAGCTAATCAGATGAGTTGGTGTCAAAAGGAATAAAATGTTGGATGAACTTTGTAGACAGCTCTGTCTGCGCTGGATAAATTACAAGAGCTCCTTTCATGTACCGTAGCCACTCTGGGGTTGGAATTAGGGTGGGTAAAGAGTGGCTGGCAGGACTAAGAGGGACTCCTAACATTACAATAGGACAGCGGTTCTCAAACTGTGGGTTGAGACCCCAAAGTGGGTTGCAACCCTGTTTTAATGGGGTCACCAGGGTTGACATTAGACTTGCTGGGGCCCAGGGCTCAGGTTATAGGCACCGCTTGGGGCTGAAGCCCTGGGGTTTCAGCTTTGGTCCCCACCTCGCCCAGGGCGGTGGGGCGCAGGCTTTGACTTTGGCCCCCCTGCCCGGGGCGGCAGCGCCTGGGGAGGCTCAGGCTTCAGTCCCCGCTCCTGGGGTCATGTAGTAATTTTTGCTACCAGAGGGGCGTCATGGTGCAATGAAGTTTGAGAATTGCTGCAATAGGATAAAGTTGTGGCTGAATATGCCATTTCATCTTATTTTAGAATTTGGTCTAGCGACCTTGGAGCTTATTCATGTTAAGTCTCAGAGATCTGTATGCGTCTGGCCACAAATTAAAGCTGTTTTCCCTCGAGGGAGGATGCCCAAGGGGAGATTTCAACAGGTGGAAAAAGCACCCCCTTGAATCTGTAGATGTGAATCAAGCCGCTCAGCACTTAAAGGGAAACTTTGGATCTTAGGCCTTAGGCAGTTCAGGGTAAACTACAGCTAAAGCAATTCTGTGCATGGCCAGTGATCCAAACTGTTTTAGCTTTAGTCCTATAAAAAGCCAGAAAGAGTTTCTAGCTGGGGATTTGCAACATTGAGTATGAGGGTTAGCCACACAACTCCCATTAACTATGTGACTAAACCCCACCATGGCTTTGAAAAGCTCAACCTGAACATGCACATGCAAAAGATCCAGATTTAAACACTCAGAGAAGTACTGACTTGTCTTCAAACCCGGATTGTTTTCCTTCATCGAAGACGACAATTTAAGCCAACTGGGTTTGAGCTTTCTAGGCTTCGGACATGACTGTTGTGTGGAAAGAATGAGTTATGCAAACCCTCAATTTTTCCATTTGGACCATGTGGGGCAAGTGACAGCTTTTCCAGTCTCACCTAACTCAAGAACTGATTCCATTCAAACTTTTTAGAAAACTTTACACTCAGACTGAGGATGAAGCATGGAAAATGGCAATCTATAAAGAATGAATCTGATTAATTTCCAAGCAGCTAGCCAAGAAACAGGAGCTAGAACCCAATTTTAACTATAGCATTTCAAACCGAAAATGATACTTCAGCTCTTTTAAAAGTTATAAAGTGCTTTGGGATCTTTGGATGAAAAGAACTGTATGTGTTGCCAAGTATCACCATTTGTGGGTAGCAAATAATACGTATTCCCTAGATAGTACTGTATATACTCCAGCACGCAACTGGTTTTTTAATAGAGGACTTTGATCATCATTTATTATCCAGGACATCATTCTGCAAATAAATTGGACTAGCAGAGGAAGACCACGATCAATTTCTTCTCTCCCAGCTCAAGAAAAGAAGCAGGGGCTGGCAGATGCACTGTTAGGGGAATGGTTTGCAAACCTTGCTCCGATAACACATACTAATGATGCCATTAAGTACAGCATGGTCATTGATGAAACTTGCTGGACTTTGCGTTTTATCCTTTGTGCGTGTCAAACAGATGAGATGTTCTTTTGGGCTCTGTTTCAGACGGGGCCTAATAGGGATCATTAGTATCTGAACTGCTGCCTTGAAAGTGGCTTAGAATATTTCTTCTTATGAAATGAGATGACAAGAATCTCATTTAAAAAATGCAAGCTTATTTTTCAAGTTTACTTCCAAATATGTAATCATTTTGTCTTCATAGAAACAAAGATGTCTGTTGTCGGAGAAAAACATAGTTCTCACGCTCTGGTTGGGTGCAGCAAAGTCAGATACTTTATTCTCAAGCAATTGCATAGAGGGAGGGAGTGCACTAGGACACAGGGTTTCCCCTCCTAGGCAGGTCTTTCTTCAGGTAAACAATTACAGCATTTATACCTTTTGTTACATACAATAATAAGCAACAGCTGCATTTTGTTTATATATAGGTCATCTTGATATCTTATTTTTCTCACTTATTTAGACTCTAGTCTACATTCCATATTTATCTACACAAGGTTGCAACAACTTCTCACACAGTTCTTTCCCATTCGCCTCACACAATCCTCACTTCTACAAATCTTGCGTTATTAGGGTTACAGCTGGCCTGACTCTTGCTAACAGAGACTGTCATGCATTGAAATCCACTTCAAATCCCGTCAATTCTTTCTCTACTTCCACACTGTATTACTACACGTATGTATGGATACATAAATACAATTGTATGTAAAATATGGAGTGGCACCACGGGCAATAGTAGTCAAATACTGCCCGAGCTGGGGAAAGGTAGTTCCTAAGACTGTGGCAATATTGTCCAAAACTATGCTCAAGGGAATTATTTTGATGATTTCCATTGCCCTCAGAGACCTTCCATGTGCAGCCTATTCCCTCTCTCTCTCTCTCCCCGCCCCCCATTATAGACAGCTGGTCAAAATGTCGAGGTTTTGAAATGGTCAGAATTCCGTTTTTCATGGGGAAAAATATGTGGTGAATTTTTCCCTGTGTTCTCGATTCACTACAGAGCAGGCCAACATTCATACTCAAAATAGTGCTTAAAAGTCAAAATGTTGAAAAAAAGAGGGGGGAAATTAAAACTTTCTTTGTGAAATTTCCCCCTCTTTTTTTTTTGATACAGTTCAATATTTAAAGCTGCCTTGAGCCCCTTCCCCACTCCAATAGTGTCCTTCTTAGAGAAAGGCTGTAAAGCAATCAACCGGAGAATAGTCCTAGCAGGGCTACATTTTGATATCGCTGCCTCCAACCCCAGCAAGGGTAACCTTCCCTGGGGCGGACACATGGTCTCACCACCACTTTCTCACCCTGACATTCTCTACAGGAATTCCTGAGAACAACATTCCACTGCCACAGTGGAGTCTGGGTTGTGCAGTGGTTCCCTTCTGGCCTAGGGACCTATGAATCTGGGAGCAGTATGGACAAACCTACTGTGCACCACAGCAGGTGAAAACACATCAGGTGAAATGGAGGCCGAGCACTGAGTACCTCTCAGCCACAGTTGGCCTACAGTCTCCCAGATCCATAGTGTAGCAGGTGGCCATTGTCCCAAAGCCAGTGCTGAGGGATTGAGAGGCCAAGCACACGGGAGCTATTAGTGAGACTGTAGTCACATTAGGTGTCACTAGAAATACCTCTTTGCTTATTGTAGACTAAAGCCATACACGCTCTGAGCTCAACTTTGCAGCAAGAACACAGTATTTTATATCACGTGATTCTTTTTAACCAATTTTGAGTCAGGACAAAACAAAGGGTATTTATAAATTATCTAGCTAATCTTTCTGTCTGCCTTTCTAAAGCACTATCGCTGCAGGATCAAGGCATCTAATACATAAATTAGGATACATCAAAGGGACCAAAACTCTATGACTTTCATTATAAGTCATTTTCCAAATTAAATCCGCCTATTCTCCCTCCCCCATCCCAGTTTAAAAATGCATTTTCAAAATACTCAGCATCAGGGAATCAGTATTCTATCTGTATCTGTGTGGGTTTTTTTAAAAGCACTTTAGTGGGGGCAGGGGATATTTTTGGTACGCAGGCACTGTAAGTTTGTTGACTAGAGGTCAAATTCTACCCACACTTTTAGTCCCATGGATATAAATATGACTCACTCCCACAAAGAGGTCATCACAGTTTGTTCCTCAAACTATACGCTCGAAGACTGAAGAGCAGATGGTAGCAAGCATTTAACTGCTGAACAAAATCTTAGAACATTCCTTTGTAAAAAAAAAAAAAGAATTATTTTGCAAAAGGTGAGTTGATGAAATAGCTCTGCAACCAGTTATGTAACAGCTGTATCAGTCATGAAAAAGCAGTAGGTGGGATCCTGATCAGCTAAAAGTAAGGCAGGACCGATGGAGTTTTTCTGTCACTAAAACTGAAGGGCTTTTTCTCCCTTTTTAAGAGATCATACTTAACGTGTGATATTGATAACATACTGGCATCTGACTTAAGATGCACTCTTGGTGAAGCAAATAGAAATAGTTAATTTATATCAACTGAGGCTGGATCCTCAGTTGATATAAATCAGTGCGCTCTGGAGAAGTCAAAGGAGCTGTGCTGATTTGCACCAGCTGAAGAGTGAAGACCTGGCTCATTATTTAATGCAAGATGGAGCAGCGCCATGTTGGAAGGCTACTATACACTTGGGGAAAGAGTATCAAAAGAGATCAGCTCCCATTTAAGCACTGAAATGAAAAGGCCAGATTTCCAAAAGTGCTCCCCACCCAGCAGATCCCATTGACGACAATGGATAATTCCTACTATGGATAATTCACACACACACACACACACACACACACACACACACACACACACACACACACTTACCTCCACTGAGAATAATGGGAGGGGCTAGTTGATGACCATGGACCCATCAGCATGCACTACTGTCATTGCTTTGTATTTGAATATGAAGAACATACCAATTGTCTAGCCTAGAGGTGAGAGAAGCACAGATAGCTGCAGCACCGTCTGCATCCATTCATGTTCATAACACTGTTCTGAGATCTATTGATGGAAGGCGATAGAGAAGGGCCTGGTAGAGAAGCTGGTATTTTTACCTCAAATTGTTTCCTAAGCCCTGCAGCTGCCAAGCACAGGAGTAAAATGTGAACCCTTTTTTGCTTTTCTCCTGTTGCTTTTGTGCTATATCTGCATTATTTTGTTCACAGAAGTCTTACCCTGGAAACAAGGCTGGACCTGTTTTCTTTTCTTACTTGGGAGTGAAATTCACCCCCGTGCAGGTCAACACAAGCTCGATGCATCACTCAAGCCCTCAAGTTGCACATAAGCTTTCTGCTGACCCTGGGCAGGAGAATGAATTTCACCCTTGAATCTTTGCATTTCCTGAACCTGCACAAGCTTTGCTCAGGCAGGCAGTCCCTACTTACAGAAGTAGCCTGGGAGTGAGTAAACAGTGAGACTCCAATTACACTTTACCCACGTACTCCATAAGGTTACTCAAACCATTATTATTATTTATTATTTTTATCACCAGAGTGGCTAGGAGCTCTAGTCACTGCCTGGGTCCCCATCTGAGCTAGGCACTGTACAACAATCCAGAACTAAAAGACAGTTCCTATTACTGTTCCTGTTTATTATAGTAGCACATACAGGGCTCCAGTCAAGAACATAATTATAGGCCATACTGGGACCAATGGTCCATCCAGGCCAGTATCCTGTTTTCCAGCAGTGGCCAATGCCAGGTGCTTCAGAGGGAATGAACAGAACAGGGAATCATCAAGTGATCCGTCCCCTGTCGCCCATTCCCAGCTTCTGGCAGAATCAGGACACCATTGTGCTGGGCACTATGCTGACAGAGTAAAAAAACCCCAAACAATTCTTGCCCCAAAGAGCTTATAGCCAACTACAATCCATTAAACTCTTTACAAGGTGGTTAGAGGCTCAGGACTTAAGCAAAGTTTGGAATTTAAAGGTCAGGCATCTGGGAGTAAAACCTTTTGTTGTACATGCACACCTTCATAGGAAAGAAAATATTAACCTACCTCTAGTCTACTTCCATGAGCTTGGATGCACATTTTCAACTCATCAGAAAAATCGCTTTGGTAAACTGCTAGGGTGGCTCTGATCCATATGACTCAGCCTGTAGACCTTCTGTACCTTCTGTTCCACACTACTTAAGGCCCTTCCAATATCACTTAACAGAAAAGAGTCTAGTAAAAATAATAGTTTTGGCAAAGCTGGCAGCTGGTTTAAAGTTTTACTGGGGAATAAATTCAAGTCACACCTGTCTTAGAAGCAATAAATCCTGCTTAGGAAAACGTCAGAGCAAAAAACACTGCCAGACTATGATATTCCACCTCGGAGGATTATAAAACAACATACGCAGAGCAAACATGCCTTCCAAACATAATAGGGATGCCAGAAGTGATTGACAACCATGACAATCTATCATAGAAGGTCATATCTGTGAGATAACATCTTGCATTGGGTAGTCTAGCAGCTATGAACTTGTTTATTCATTCCCATACTATATGGAGGATGGGATGTGTCATACAGGCAAGATGCATCTTTTTAATCTGTTTTTATGCACCAGCACTGTGTGAGTGCATTATATTGAAGCTTTTAGTTCATATTTACACTATTTCAATCTCCTGTTGGCTCCTTAAGGTCCACTAGCTAAAGTGATTTCTTAAGAATTGTTTAAGAGAACTTTAAGTGCCAGGCTGACCTGTCAGTGTGGGCTGCTGAAGTCCTCTATTTATCTGCAAAAAAAGGTACTCAGTATAGGCAGCCAGAAAGCCACGCTGACCTGAAGAAAGGGGTGAGATGGTAGCTGACTTCCGAAAGCCCATTGACTTCTCTGCTGAGGCTGCCAGCTAAAGTGCCAGGTCAGCGAGTGGCTGTATTTAATGGAAGTCTTTGTGGTGGGGAAATCCTGGCTGGTGGGATATGGATGGAGACCACCAGGGTCGAGAGACAGCCCCGCGGACTGTAATGACTTCAATTTAGTCACTACCTACCCTAGGCTGAATTTGAGTCGACACTCCGCATACAGGGCATTCCCTGGAACATTGCTTAACACTGTTGGCAGAGCAGACTTGGGAGTTCAGGCTTATCAATGTACTGAGCAGCCAAGAGACTCCTGGCCAGCCTGCACTGTTCCCATTGCCTCTTCTGCACTTGTGTAGTAAGTGCAACTTCAGTTGACATCAGTGAAACGTACGGAGGCAGGATGAGGGTGGAATATGCAAGGGAGAGCCCCATCCTGCGTGGGAGAGATCCTCGCTGCAGATGGGAGAGTGGATTCCACTTTAACCCCATCTCTGTGTTCTGCATTTACACAGAGGTGACCTCCAAAAGTGCAAGCTTTTTCTGTGAGATCTTCCCTCTTGCTGCAGGAAACATTGAGCAGAAAAGCAAAGCAGAGCGTCCTTCTCTTCCCTTCCCCGCTGCCACTTGGCATTGCGAGCATCTCCTCTTGTATTTAGCATGCTTTCTTATTCTTGATGGTTTGGCCCTAATTTTGATTCATTAAGCTCTAAGGTCCCCTTGGAGTCCCTCTCAACACAGTGCAATTTGGGGAATGTTTGTGCAAAGCTTAACGCTGCAGCTCACAATGCACCAGGTAGGTGGGGATGAGGTTGTGCTGGGGTGAAGTGGGGGCAATGGACAAATTATGAAGAGACCAATCCCAGTGCGACAATCCAGCTAGATGAGTTGCCTGCAGGGATTGAACCTGGAACTCTTGATCTAAAAGCAGGAGCCTGTACTCCTGAGCTGAAAAATCAAGTGAGAGAATTTACAAACCTAAAGGGCAGTGAGGGTGTGACTTCACTGTACAATTCACCTGGGCTTGTACTTGGATGTCGTCCCTAGCCCCCTCTCCCATCCACACACATAAGCCTCTGATCCAAGTTTGGTGCTTTCAAACAGATGCTAGCTAGCCCAGCTGGAGCTCTAGGCTAAAGTCTTAGTGGGGTTTTCACATGGGCTGGTGAGCCACTCACTTTGCAGTGAGGATTCAGGCTAAATCACTCAAGTGCTGATAATCCTCCACTGCCTTCCTACAATTCTCCCCATGTACTCAGAAGGACAGACAAGTTCACCCACAATTCACTGGGATGCAATCAGAGCGGCTCAACTTACTACAGCACAAAGAACCAGGGGATGGTCTCCCAGATGTCCTAGCGACCCTCGCACGGGTGACAGCTACACTAGTGAGGACACAGTAACTCAGGTAGAGCTTTGCAGTGCAGCTGCTCACACCTGGGTGAGGCTAACCTGGATGCCGATCGTCCACATTAAGTCTCCTCAGCAGAGTTACTTGTCGGTGCCTACGTCGCCAGCCTGAGTACGTTCCAGCTGCTGCTGCTCAGTGGTACCCATTGTTAGATTCTCCTTCCTGTCGCCTGAATGAGGAATGAGCAAAGAGGCACTGCATTTTGAGGAGGTTGGTTTCTCCATGCTAACAGAATGAGGCAGAATCTCCTTTGATGCACTGTGGCTATTGTGCATTTCCCTTTATGAAGATTGATAACTGCTTCCCATTATTTCCTGTAAGCCTAATTAAACAAAGTGCCAGGTGGATTTTTGTCTTTTGTACCCAGCCTTCATCTGACTGCAATTTCTCAAGCCCAAGGAGCCTTCCCCACAATGCTTGACTGAGCCAGGCTTAGCTTTAGGAGACCCAAGAGCTGATTGGATACTATGTTCCAGCTACAGCCAACCATGTTTTTGGGGCCGTTGACTTACTTATGAATCTGGAATATGGGAGGTATTTATTCATTTATATTGTATATATAAAGAAAATTTGAGATGATGTGTACATTAGAAGTAACAATATGATAACAACAGAATACCAGCAGTAGCCTAGTCCCTTATGTTGAAATCACCTTCCATACAGCCTTGGAATGGCCCACACAAATTAATATATTACCACAGGACAGAGGATACTTAGACTCAGGGAGATAGGGGCTGATTCAAAACCCACTGAGATAAATGGAGATATTCCTATTGACTTCAGTGGGCTTTGAATCAGGCCTCCAGAGAACAGCTGAATTGCAGAGGTCCACAAGGCAGTCACACCTCTACATCCAGAATTACACAATTGCAGTGAAGAAGGGTCTGCTTTGGTCCTTGGCCCAGCAGCTTCTTGCTGGGAGGATGGAAGGAAGGGAAGTAGAGTGTGTCTGATCTCTTCCGCTCATGGTTGCTCCATGGGATTGATGGGGATTTCCATTCTTATCACAGAGGCTTGTAAACATGCCTCTCTGGGTGTTTGGTAGTGGCACCAGAATACAACCCTTTTCACCTGTCGGTCATTGGTTCTAATCCCATTAAATCAATAGCCATTGCCATCTGGTCTCATTCCAGTTTTTAGTGGATTAATAAAACCCGTCCTATCAACTGGCCCATGGCAGGAAGACTCAACAGAGAGGACAAGGATGCAGACTTAGAATAAATTATCCTTTCACCTCAAGAGATGGGGCTTTTCAAACAGGGTTAAGGATAGACCTGGGCAAACAACTAAATTTTCAGTTCATTGTCAGTTTCCAAAGTTCAAAAAAAAATTGTTTGGGGTCAGGCTGAAAATGAAATTTTCCAGCAAATCAAAAAGAGAAAATAATTTGCTTCAGAATATAATATGTCTTTCAACCGGATATGAAGTGTTTCATTTTAATTTCAAGTATTTTAAAACTTATTTTAGTTTTAAGAAGTAAAATTAAAAGAAACTTTGAAACATAAAGTTGTTTCAAACTGAAAAACTGAAGCATTTTGTTCTGAAAATGTCAATACGAAACAGATTTTTTTCTTAAATAAGTAATTCAGCAAAACATGAATTTGCAAAACTTTTCAAAGTAGAAAAATCTGCATGTTTCACTGAAAAAAAGTTTGTTTGAAAATTTTTGCCAAGCTCTATTAATGCACATTAGTCTGAGGAAGCAAGCAATGCTTTGGCCTATGTTGAATCTCCTCTTCTTTGGATGACTAGGGGACTCCACCTCCAGTGCTATTGATCTGGTATATTTCACAAGCACTATGTTCACCTTTGTCATAAACAGGTAGTTAAGGGCTAAGGTTTCTTTTACCTGTAAAGGGTTAACAAGCTCAGTGGACCTGGCTAACACCTGACCAGAGGACCAATCAGGGGACGCTTGGCCGGATATTACAGGCGATTTGTACCACACTACAGCCAAATCGCTGCTCCACTAACTGACCTAACCAAAAAGACCCAGCCGAATGCAGTTAAGTGGACTGATGAGTGTCAAAAAGCCTTTACCCAGCTTAAGGTGACGCTCATGTCTGACCCTGTGCTATGGGCCCTGGACTTTGACAAACCCTTCCTAGTAACCACCGATGCATCTGAGCGGGGTGTAGAAGCAGTTCTAATGCAGGAAGGACCGGATCACAACTTCCATCCTGTCGTGTTTCTCAGCAAGAAACTGTCTGAGAGGGAAAGCCACTGATCAGTGAAAAGGAATGCTACGCCATTGTGTACGCCCTGGAAAAGCTACGCCCATACGTTTGGGGACGGCGGTTCCAGCTACAAACCGACCATGCTGAGCTAAAATGGCTCCATACTGCCAAGGGAAACAACAAAAAACTGCTTCCATGGAGTTTAGCTCTCCAAGATTTTGATTTTAAAATTCAACACATTTCAGGAGCTTCCAACAAAGTAGCTGATGCACTCTCTCGTGAAAGTTTCCCAGAATCAAATGGTTAAAAAGTGTTCTTGAAATGTAAAAAATCTTGTAGTTTACATAATTAGTAGTATATGTAACGGTGCATGTGTTTTATTAATCTGTTTATTTTAAAGTTCTAGTAAGAAATCACCGCCAGTGTGGTTCCCCCACTGTCTGCAATTTGGGGGGCGTGTCATAAACAGATAGTTAAGGGCTAAGGTCTCTTTTACCTGTAAAGGGTTAACAAGCTCAGTGGACCTGGCTAACACCTGACCAGAGGACCAATCAGGGGACAAGATACTTTCAAACCTTGGTGGAGGGAAGCCTTTGTTTGGGTTCTTTGTTTTGGGGGGGTGTTCTCTCTTTGGATCTAAGAGGGGCCAGACGTATATCCAGGCTCTCCAAGCTTCCTGAAATATTCTCTTCTATTCAGTATAGTGAGTATTAGAAAGGCGGATTAGTCTTTTGATTAATTTCTGTATTTGCAAATGTGTGTTTGCTGGAACAATATTTTACCTCTTTGCTGTATTTGTACTGATGCTAGCTCTTTAGTTTCATAAGCTGTACCCTGTAAACTTCCATCCGGATTTTACAGAGGTAAATTTTACCTTTTCTTTTTTTTCTTTAATTAAAAGCTTTTCTTTTTAAGAAACTGTTTGATTTTTCCCTTGTTTGAGACCCCAGGGGATTAGTCTGACTCACCAGGGATAGGTGGGGGGAAGAAAGGAAGGGGGAAGGTGAATCCCTCTTTGTTTTAGATTCAAGGAGTTTGAATCAAGGTAGTCTTCCCTGACGACCAAGGGAGGGAAAGTCTGGGAGGGGGGAATGGTTTATTTCTCTTTGTGTTAAGATCCCAGGAGTTTGGATCTGTGTTCCCCACAGGGCCGCCCAGAGGATTCCGGGGGCCCGGGGTCTTCGGCGGCGGGGGGCCCTTCCGTTCCGGGACCCGCCGCCAAAGTGCCCCGAAGACCCGCGGCAGGAGCCCCCCATCGCCGAATTACCGCCGAAGCGGGACCGGCCGCCGAAGCGCATCCCGGTCTTCGGTGGTAATTCGGTGGCGGGGGGGGGTCCCCGCCGCGGGTTTTCGGGGCACTTCTGTGGCGGGTCCCGGAACAGAAGGGCCCCCCCCGCCGCCGAAGACCGGGCTGCGCTGCGGCGGCGGCGGGTCCCGCGTCCCCCCCCCGGCCTCGGCCCCGGGTCCCGCTTCCCCCCCCCGGCCTCGGCCCCGGGTCCCGCTTCCCCCCCCTGGCCTCTTACCCCCGGCCCCGGGTCCCGCTTCCCCCCCCCAGCCCCTTACCCCCGGCCCCGGGTCCCGCTTCCCCCCCCCCGGCCTCTTACCCCCGGCCCCGGGTCCCGCTTCCCCCCCCCCGGCCTCTTACCCCCGGCCCCGGGTCCCGCTCCCCCCCCCGGCCTCTTACCCCCGGCCCCGGGTCCCGCTTCCCCCCCCCCGGCCTCTTACCCCCGGCCCTGGGTCCCGCTCCCCCCCCCGCCTCTTACCCGAGCGCGTCTCCGGCGGGGCCTGAGCTCCGTCCCACTCAGAGCCGCGTGGTGAGGGGGCGGGGCTGTGAGCTCCACGCCAAGCGGAGGCAGCTGCCCCGCCCCCTCCCCACGCCGCTCTGAGCGGGGCGGGGCTCAGGCCCCGTTGGAGCTCCCAGCCCCGCCCCCTCACCACGCGGCTCGGATCGGGGCGGGGCTCAGGGGCTCGGCCGGAGACTCAGCGCTTGATGCGCTGAGGCTCCAGCAGAGGGGCGGAGGCGGGAGCCTCCGCTCTTCTCTTGGGGGCCGCTGCGGAGCCCGGGGCCCGGGGCAAATTGCCCCCTTTGCCCCCCCCTCTGGGCGGCCCTGGTTCCCCAGGGAAAGGTTTGGGGGGACAGGGAGTGTGCCAAAACACTATATTTTTTGGCTGGTGGCAGTGTTACCAGATCTAAGCTAGAATTTAAGCTTAGAAGGATCCATGCAGGTCCCCATCTTTTGGACGCTAAAGTTCAAAGTGGGGAACAAACCTATGACAACCTTACATTTTAAGGAGAAGAAAGAAAAATTGTCAACATTCTGTAAGATAAGATATTAGAAGGGAAAGAAAGTATGCAAGCAAGAAAGCAAGCAAGCCACAATTTGTGAATGATTCTATTTTCCCTCTGCTATTGCCACTAAGCCAGATAAAGGAGTGCAAGTTAATCAGCAAATTCTAGTCTTGCAGCAATGCGGACACGGTAACTAATACAATGATGCAAGGAAGGAAAGTAAGCAAGTATTATTTGCTTATACTCCAATATTGCAAAGACTGGGGCTGTAAAATCAGTGATGGTTAAATGTAAATGTATAAAATTGGCAGGGAAAGAAACAGTATTTTTCAGAGCCTCCTGCAGGAAATAAAAGATGGTCTTGTGGGGAAGCCACAGGACTGCGACTCAGGGTTCAATTACTAGCTCTGACACTAGGCAGGTCACTTAGGTGCTTTGAAAATGTTAAGCTCCTAAATCTCTCAGGCTAAGTCCCATTGAGTCCTAGATGCGTAAGTGACTTTTGAAAATCAGACTTAGCTTTTGAAAATGTTATCCTTAGAGCTAGTCTACACTGGCAACGCCGCGGCAGCACTTTAACGTGGCTTGCGTAGTCACGGCAGAGCGCTGGGAGAGCGCTCTCCCAGCACGCTAAAAAACCCACCTCCACGAGGGGTGTAGCTACCAGCGCTGGGAGCGCGGCTCCCCGGGCTGGTGCATTGTCTACACTGATACTTTACAGCGCTGAAACTTGCTGCGCTCGGGGGGGGGGGTGTTTTTTCACACCCCTGAGCGAGAGAGTTGCAGCGCTGTAAAGTGCCAGTGTAGACAAGCCCCCAGTCTCTGTGCCTCTCTAGCTATGTATGCAGTGTTGTTGTAGCCATGTCGGTTCCAAGATATTAGAGACAGAAGGTGGGTGAGGTAATTATCTTTTATTGGAGTAACTTCTGTTGGTGCGAGGCTTAGGGCTTGTCTACACTGGCACTTTACAGCGCTGCAACTTTCTCGCTCAGGGATGTGAAGAAACACCCCCCTGAGCGCAGCAAGTTACAGCGCTGTAAAGCACCAGTGTAGACAGTGCACCAGCGCCGGGAGCCGTGCTGGTGGAGATGTCTTTTTTCGAGCGCTGGGAGAGAGCTCTCTTTAACGTGGCCAGTGTAGACTAGCCCACAATCTTTCGAGCTTTCAAGGAGCTCTTCTTCAGGTCTGGGAAATCTATTCAGAGTGTCACAGCTAAATACAAGGTGGAACAGATTGTTTGGCATAAGATGTTAACACATATTTCAAGAAACCATCCAAGGTAAGCTGGTCCATTAACACTTCTCCAGTCATAAGGGGAAGGGAGAAAAAGAAGCTGTGGGAAGCAGTTAATGGGTTATAGATTGTTGTAATAAACCCTAAATCCAGCCTCTCAATTCAGTCCATCATTTTTAGTGTCTTGCAAAGTTATGAATTTAAGCTCCCAGGCTCATCTTTGGAAAATGTTGTACAGGGTTCCTTTGAGAATGAAAGGTCAGATATAGAGGGATTGCTTTGTGAAAAGTGTTCCCTCACAGACCATGTGGTGTTTTTGTCTTTTATTGTTTGCATGTGTGAGTTCATTCCAGAGTGTAGCCCCATTTTACCCACACAGCTGTTAGTGGAGCATGGATATTACTTACATTGCCCCCATTACCATCATACCTGAGCATCTCACAATCTTGAATGTATTTATCCTAGTGAGGACAGCACTGTCATCTCTATTTTACTAGCAGGGAACTGAGGCACAGAGAGACTAAGTGACCAGCCCAAGGTTACAGAGGAAGTCTGTGCTGGAGCAGGGATTTGAACCCAGGTCTCAAGTCCCAGGTTCATGCCCAAGCTGCTGCCTCTCATCCTGGCTCTGTTTTCCATCTCGACAGTAGGGATGAAAATATTTACTTTCCCCACCCTTTTATTTGTCTGTTTACATGGTGGGCTCTTCAGGGTAGAGGCTGGCTCTTACTATTTGTGCAGTGCCTAGCACAATGGGCCTCTGGGGCTTCCCAGCCCCATGATAGTATAAAGAAATAATACCAATACGGAAGGAAAAGGAGATCTCATAAAAGAAATGAAAATAATTACATTGGTGATTTTTTCCCCCTACCGGGTAATGAGGACTACAGGGCGCCCTGCAATTGTGTTTACTACATACTTGATATGCACATACTGGAGGTGATGTTCCTATTTATGTAGTTCACTGCCAACATCATGATTTTTGATTCCCCACAGGGTGGTTGTTGGTTTTTAAGTATTTCAAGTTGTCACCTCGCCTGTTCCATCCTTTTAATCATCATTACCGCCTCCGATTTTGTCATCCTTCCAACTTTCAAATCCAAGGCAAACAATGACCAGTGCTGCCTGGGAAGTGTTCCAGATGCATTATGAGGACACAGACGCTCTTGACATTTTCCCCATTGTTATTAGTGTTTCCTTAATCAGGCACAGTATCATAGGCAGCATTAATATGCATTCAGGGCAAACGATAGGCAATAAACCCATTCTCAGATGCTAAAAAGAAGTTTCTATAAAAGTAGCTTATCAGCAGGTCCTTTTTTTTTTTGGTGTCTATATTTATTTTATCTGCAATATGCAGATGTCATGAGAGTTCTATCTGTTCTTGGATGTGCATACCTGGCTCCCACTGAAGCTACTTTTAACTGCAATGGGAGCTGCATTTGTGCAACTGATGGCAAAATTTCACCCTTTGTGTCTTTCATTTCTCTTGCCCCCTAGTTTGGCTTCTAAGTGATATTTGCATAAGTTAAGTTAAGGAGTCCGAGGCATAAGTGGAAGGGCCTTTGCCAAAGGTGTGCAGTGTTGCATTTGAGTACTGAACCCTCAAGAAAAAGAGTCCCAAATACAGCTTCATCCCTTGTTAACATACTGAGATCAGTAAGCGACCTTCTCCTAGCAAAAGGTGCAGTTTCCCAGTCCCGCATGGCATTCTGGGAGCTGCAGTTCTGCTGGTGCCTCATTAACAATCATGAACAATCGCAGCTGTGAAACAAAATCTATCTTTGAAGGAATAAAATGAAGGCATGTAACTTGTTCACTGATCTCTACATGCTTTATGTTAGGACTCCTGGAATGGAGTCCTCCACTGTGTGTCTGGTTCTGTACAAAAGTTCCTTGCAGTTCCAATGCCTAGTAAAGTTTGTCCTCTCCTCCACAACACTGCCTCGGTCACAGAAATAGAGCCACAGGCACATTTTGTGGAGTCCTGAGCAAAGTTAGATGTGAAGGCCCTCAGGCAGATCATCCACAGCTGGGAGGGATTGGATCCTGGCTGAGTTGAGGATGCTTGTTGGATGGTAAAGGAGGATTTTTGCAGCTGGGGAATGGTTCTTTCTGATTTTTTAGCCATTCGCTCCTCCCTTTACTCCAAGGACGGAGCATACTAAAGCCATAGGGGCATATGTGGCATACACTTGAATGCGTAGGCCTGACACTACATAGAAATGTATTCAGCACTAAAATAAGTGCATTATGGCTACCAGAGATTTCCAGCCCATCCTTTCTGTATAATGAAAGCTCAATTAGCTAAACTAATTAAGACCAAAGGGCTTTAGCAGAAAGAGAGATGTGTTTGCTCAGATAACCACCAGGTTCCAAGTGAGAGGCTATGGGAGTAATACATGAAAGGAGTAGTTTTTCTATTTAAATTTCCCATTTAAGTACTTGTAAAAGCAAGTCACAGGAAACGGGTCCACAGAGTGAACTGAAGTAAGTGAACAGTTTGGTTAACTGAGGTTTGGGTAATCATGTTTGTACACTATCTGCAGCAATCCACGTAGGTATTCCTACAGGCAATACAGGGTTAGCCATGGAATAATGATGAGGAAAAACCCCGGCTGAGAGGATTTTGCACATAATGCAGCTAATCCGTGCCAGAATAATTTCCTCCTCTTTTATTTTGCAAATGGTTCTATGTTTCCTTTTCTTGTTAGGGCCAGAATACTCCCTTTCATTTCTGTTACTGGCAGACACTGATTGGCACAGCTGAGCAGAGTTACCCATTGTCAGTCTGAAGAGAGGATGTGGTGAACAGGAATGAAAGGATTGGCATAACTTGGGGTGCCTGCATCGCCCACGCCATATAAATTCTGAGTATCCTGTACACATCAAAGGTGAAGATAAAATGCACAAATGTTATGAACAATCAGAGGCCTTCTTGGTAGCAGACCCAGAATTTAGGACTTAGACAAAAAGGAAGGGAGTCTGTTGTGTTTTCAAACAGCCATCCAACATAGGATGCCTTTTTCATTTGAAGATATATTTGTAAAGCTTAAAAGGGAGTTTAAAAATGTATTGAATATTTTCAGAAGTTTCTTATATTTAGAGAGAATTACCCTGGGATACATTTACTGCGTACAGACTTTCTGAGAAATTCTTATGTCCTAAGGTGAAAAGTCGCAATGAAACACCTGAAAAGTCATGAGTTCATGTGCAGGTCATAGTTTGGAGCATAGCTAAACCAAGCAATTATGTTATGTGCCTGCCACCCTTAAACTGGCATTCAGCACAGATGTTCAGTAGCAAACTGATTTTCACTTTCATGGAAGAAATGCTAGATTACCATTGACAGGTAGATTACTCCATTTTCTTCTGTGACTTTAAAGTAATTTCCTATCCTAAATCCAACATGTTGGCCCATTACAATCCCAATAGTCTCTGAACCGAGATGTCCTTTCCATGGCTGTGAATTTCAGCCGTCTAAGTCAGTGTCAAACAAACGTAGCGGGCTGACATTTTTTTCACAGCTTAAACCTGCCATAAAAGTGAAGCACCGTCTTTGGATCTGTGCAATGTGCATTCCCGGGTGTCTTAACAGATACAAGCTTATTGATTTCATACCTGTGCATCCATTAAGAGGTGTCTCATCAGCATCATGGAATTTTTCAGAGACTCTTTTTCACTGGGCAAGAAAGCATCTTTGTCCTCATCCAGCATTTTTGACTTGTTCACGATAAAATGCGAGAGCTGGTCATTCAGGGTATGCATAGACTGCACGGCTATGGACAGAGAGAAAGAAAACAAAGAACACTGAAATCATACAGGAGGATTGGCTGGAATCACTGGAAACATTTGAAATTTCCAAAGGATGGCAGATGCTACCATATTCTGGACTGGCTAATTAACCAAGGGTTAAAGCATACATATTAGCAGCTGAGACAATAGCATGAGACGTTAGATGAAATAATTGACTAAAGGAAGCAGAGCCACCTACACCATGACTGTATTTAGAGTCTATGAGTGAGTCACTAGCAATACCATTGCATGTGCAATAGATGCTGTTACTCAATTCCATATGCTACAATGTACTGTTACATAATAAGGCTACTAAAGGCTAATTTAGCATTTCATTTCCATGCAAAAGCCCTGGAATAGTGCTATGATGAGAAGCTAGACAGAAACTCATGTGAATGCACCAGACTGTTCACTTTTCTTCCTGAAGATTTCCTTACTTACACATTGTGCTGTATTTGACCTTCCTTTCTGATGGAGCTATACCAAACACAGCTATAATAGTTAGAGCTCCTTATGGAGACAGAATTTCATGGGGATTTAGAAGGTTGGCAGAAGCCCATATAGTCTCCCCCTTCTTCTACTGGCAGTGACTATACAGGTACCATACTAGCAGTGGCTACACTTCTGAAGCTGAGACATGCCTAAATCAAAATGCCAGATCCAAATGTCTGCTAACTTTGGGAGTTCTGACCTGGATCCCAATGATGGGACTTGGAACCATCTCCACTCTAAAAGTTGAGACATTTGGTTCAATCAAGCAACCAAATAACTATTCCTTAAAATCTTTCTAGTCTGCAATGTCTGGCTTGATGTTTCACAACAGGCATTTTTCTTGGTAGATTCCTAGAACTTCTGACTTCTCCTCATGCCAGGAGGGCTTCATTAATGATGATGATGATGGTATAGATTCAGTTACCACCCAAAATGTGCAAGATCTGTTTCTCAACAGAGAGAGAGAGAGAGAGAATCACTTTCCCCAAAGAGCATGCAATCTAAAACCAGAACCCCAGATTCTTAAAAACATAAGAATGGTCATGCTGAGTCAGACCAATGGTCCACCTAGCCCAGTATCCTGTCTTCTAACCATGGCCAGTGCCATATCATTCAGATGGAGTGAAGAGAACAGGACAATTTATCAAGTGATCTATCCCCCTGTCATCCAGTTCCAGCTTTGGCAGTTAGAGGTTTAGAGGTACCCAAAGCATGGGGTTGTGTCCCTGACCATCTTGGCTAATAGCCATTGATGGACATATCCTCCATGAACTTCTCTAATTCTTTTTTGAACCCACTTATACTTTTGGCCTTCACAACATTCCCTCTGGCAACGATTTCCCTAGATTGATTGTTCGTTGTGTGAAGAAGTACTTCCTTATGTTTGTTTTAAACCTGTGACCTATTAATTTCATTGGGTGATCCCAAGTTCTTGTGTGAGGGAAGAGATAAATAACACTTCCTTATTCACTTTCTCCACAACATTCAGGATTTTATAGACCTCTAACATATCTCCCCTTAGTCATCTCTTTCCTAAGATGAACAGTCCAGTCTTTTTAATCTTGTCTCATATAGAAGTTGTTCCATACCCCTAATCATTTTTGTTGCCCTTCTCTGTACTTTTTCCAGTTCTAATATACCTTATTTGAGATGGGGCGACCAGAACTGCACACAGTATTCAAGGTGTAGGCGTACCATGGATTTATATAGTAGCATTATGATATTTTCTGTCTTCTTATCTATCCCTTTCCTAATGGTTGCTAACATTCTGTGAACTTTTTTGACTGCTGCTGCACAGTGAGCAGATGTTTTCAGAGAACTATCCACAGTGACGCCAAGATCTCTTTCTTGAACAGTAGAAGCTAATTTAGACCCCATCACTTTGTATGCATAGTTGGGATTATATTTTCCAATGTGTGTTACTTTGTCTAACACCACCTTCCTCCTCTGTATGTCAGCACTTCCTCTTTTAACCTCCAGCTGAAAACAGAAAGTGAGGTTAATGGAATATGGACAAATATGGCACATGGCTTGTATTCCACAGCAAGGCCCTATACTGTTTTAGAAGCCTGTTCATTTTTAATGAGAGTTATGGGGTAATTTCAGGGCTTGTGCTAACTGCTGCATTGATAGCCCAGGAGAAGGAAGTCTTCTTCATCACAGAATAGCTACAGCGTGGGAAGCAGCAGTGGAAGATTTCCTCCTCCTGCCCTGCCATTATGCCTCAATCCCAATTCTTTGACTTCTCTGCTGAGAGTGCAGATAAAAGATGTGAAACACAATGGTGGCTTTAGTGATTGAGAACTGGACTCCACCTGGCAATCTAGAGGTGAAAATCTCCTTATCCCATTACCAAGCATAGGCAGTCCAGTTCCCTATATGAACAGCCTCTTACACAGATACTTTCACAGCACCAAAAGTTCATTCTCTTAAGATTAAGAGCATGACACCACAGGCATATGGATAATAAAACAGTAGGGTTATTATCTATGTATGTTTAATTATTACCAGAATGAGTATTTAGGGCTTTACATCACAGAGTAGACAGCACAATTCATAGGTTAGGAATGCTCAGTTGTAAGGTTCAACATTTTGTTACAAAATAATATTTTTGACTAATGTATTATACTAGCACCTAGAGGCCCCAACTGAATCCAAAGTGTCTTTGTGCTGAGCACTGTGAATATACATAATAGAAAATCTCAGCCCCAAAGTGCTTACAAATCTAAACTAACTAAACAGACAGAGGGCAGGAAGGAAAACAGAGGCACACTATAGGGGTGAAGTGAGCGACTGGAACAAGGTCATACAGCAGGACAGCGTCAGCACTGTGATTAGAACCCACGTCTCCTGACTCCAAGTTTGGTGACCTATTCACTAGACCAGGCTGCACAACAGCATGATAAAGAGAGACAGAGATGGGGAAAAAGAGAGAGTGTATGAGTTGCAGGCAGCAGAACTAGAGAGAGAAAACCAATAAAACTCTACAAAATTGTGCCTCAGTTTGTTATGCTGAATAACAGGACATGAAATATTAATCTACCCTTAGCAATCTAGGGCCAAACCCAGATGTAGTATGTGGGGGAATTCTGCCTCTGCTCCTTTTTCATGTAAAAATGCATCAGATGCAACATGTTCGTGGCTCACTGAGGTCCCCAAGCAAATGCACTTTATTATATTGTAATGTATATGAACAATAATGATATGAACTAATGATCAAATTTATTTCTGCATAATAAAAACCTTTGTGATTCCACATACTGGAAAAATCTATGATGCAATTTGCATTTAAACCATCGCAAGTTTTGAGTTTTCATCTTTACTGTACGTCCGTTAAATAAATGAGCCTAAAATTATTCTTCGGTGTATCTTTTTTTTTTAGTTTCATGCAGTAAAACCCTCTGATAAGCTTTCAGTTAATGGTAGCACATTATTCTGAACTGTGCTTCAGCTGTGTATAATGTACATTTGCCAGTCCTGATTTGCCAAGGTTGTTTATGAATTAGGAATTGTGTGTAGAGTTCTCTGACAATCTGACTTTAAAAACGCTAAGCAATGAAATTTAGAAAAGGAAGTACTTCTTCACACAATGCACAGTCAATCTGTAGAATTTGTTACCAGGGATGTTGTGAAGGCTAAAAGTATATATGGGTTCAGAAAAGAATTAGATATGTTCACGGAGCATAGGTCCATCAATGGCCATTGGCCAAGATGAAACCCCATGCTCTGGGGGTTCTAAGTGCCAGATGCTGGGTATGGATCACTCAATAACTGCCTGTTCTGTTCATTCCCTCTGAAGCATCTGGCATGGCCACTGTTGGAAAACAGGTTACTGGGCTAGATGGACCATTGGTCTGACCCAGTATGGCTGTTCTTATGTCTATACATAAGATATCACATACATTAAGGGGGGTGGTGGTGGAATGGTTGATAACATGAGCCAAAGCATCTCCTGGGCCTAGGAGCTTCTAACACATGTACGTGCATCGCTATGGTAATATAAATTGTTCCAGCGCTGTGAAATATTATTTCCAATGTAATGTTAAAGTGGGGCAGGCAGCTGGATTAAAACTAAATTAAAATCATATTTGAAGGCGAGATACATTATGATAAAGCTGCCCATGGTCACAAGCCAGCGGAATTACTTAACACTGAAAATTCGCATTTCCATTTGAATGTTATCCACCCCATCACCCAAGTCAAAAGCCGTAATGGGAATAAAATGTACATGGGCTCTTCTGCGTGTGATTGGCACCAGCTAAGGGGATGTGTTTGAGGTTCTAATAATTTAACCCAGCTGTGGACACAACAGCCTCTCCACATTACCACAGGGAAGACAGTTAATAGATGCCTTGTCTTTTGTGTGTTAAGAAGCATCTCGGAAATTTAGTGGCAGGGTTGGGCGGTGCCTCAAAAAGTCTGAAGAACCACTTGATTCCCAAAGTGTCAATGGTGATGCAAACCGTTTAAAGTTCCTTCCAAAACTGGCAGCTCTCTTACCCACCCCACCTCCCTTCTTTCCTCTTCCTTCTTTATGTGAAATAGAACAAAGAGCCTTTGGAGGATGAGACAGTGAGTATGGAGGATTTAGAAGGGTTCTTATGGTTTGAGCACTGGCGTACCTTGTGCCTTGTATTGTTTTCATAAATAGTTGGTATTAGGGGCCTGGAGCATTGGATGGACATATTTTAAACAGTAATATCAATAATATGCTGGATCATGACTTTGGAATGACTGGGGCCAGAAGCCATATAATCCATTCCAGGGTTTACACATGCTCCTGTGTGCACTGGGATAGAATTTGGAGAGATTCCGCTATCTAGGGAGCAGAATAGCACACATTCAATGAAGCTTCCCATTCTTGGCTCTTGCGCTGTCATAGGCCTTGGTAGTGTCCTACCCTGTGTGGGGACATAAGTGGGTAGGAGGCAAAAGGGTACAAGATGCCTCCCTCCCAGACCCCTTCTCCTGGGCACAAATACAGCCCCCAGCCCAGCACTTCTCCCCCACAGAGCATCCTGGGAGGTGGCAAGAAGGGGCAGGACCATCCGCACGTCCATGAACATGCACTGACACACACACATGCCCCTCACACACAGACACACGCTGCATTCCCATAAAAGGGTGGCAGAGCTGCTACCGCTATAGGTATTTCCCAGGCAGAATTCTGGCCGACTCAGCCAGAATTTCCTCCAGGAATCCTGTTGCAGTGCATCCCCTCCACCATGGACTGAGGCTTGAAAGCCACTGTCTGGTTCTTCTTCTGTTTTAATGGAGGCTTTGGAACATCTGATATACAACAAAGCTTTGCCTCCTCCTGTGACCAATAGCAAACAGCGCTCCAGGCTATCCTTGCGGGTGACTGTAGCAGTTGTGGAGTCCTGCCTGGCCATTGCTGTCATGCTTTCAGGAAGCTGCGTGGCCAAAGAGCCTCTGACGCAGGATCCTGTACCCTAAAGCAGCGCTCCTTGTTACCCTGTAACGCGGCTGCCTGGGCTACCTGACCTATTTACAGAGCTGTCATCAATAAGAGTCTGCAAGTACTTTGAGGTTTCAGGTCATTACATTGTGGACAGGGAGGATAAATTTTGTGCACGGTGCAACCGTTAGAGAAGCACATAACCTCCAAAAACACACGATGCACTTGAAGGGGAAGGAATGAGGGCAAACCATGGTCTCTGTGAGCCAGTGTTAAATTCCTCCCCCCCCCCAACTTCAATGGGACCAAGATTTGACCCGTCAAATCTGCTGTGGGGACTGAGGGTCCTGGCTGGCAAAAGTCCATATGCTGGAAAATCCCCTCTCGTTCCTCACTGTGCAAAGAGCAGCTCCTGTGTTCATGCAGAGGGCATGTTAGGCTGCTAGCAGGCACTCACTCCCCAAAGAGAACATGAAAAAATTCTTTTTAACATGCAACACCACCACCACCAAAAGAAGAAACCCAGGAGGAGTTGTTCACCTGCTGCTCTGCTCCAGGCAAGCTTTTGGCTTCTCCTTCTCCTTGCCATCTACTCTGGGTTTGTTTTGGGAAGATTGCTGGTGCCTGCTTTTTCTCCATAGGCCCTTACCCCTTGTTCTAACTGCCCCCTCTTCTCATTGCACACAACATCGCAATATCCTCCTCCACAGCTAGGGAACGCCCAAGTGTGCATCTCAACTTGCCCAAAGTGAGCTCAGGGCTGGGGCAGGGGGTTGGGGTGCGGGAGGGAGTCAGGACTCTGGGCTGGGGCTGAGGAGTTTGGGCTGCAGGAGGGGCTCTGGGTTTGGGGGGGCTCAAACCTGGGGCAGGGGATTGGGGCACGGGTTTGGGGCGCAGACTTATCTCCGGCAGCTCCCGGTCAGTGGCGCAGCGGGGGTGCTAAGGCAGGCTTTCCGCCTGTCCTGGCACCACGGACCGCGCTGCACCCCGGAAGCAGCCAGAAGCAGGTCCGGCTCCTAGGCGGAGGTGCACAAGCGGTTCTGCATGACTCTCGCCTGCAGTCACTGCCCCTCCACCCAGTTCCCATTGGCTGGTTGCCAGCCAATGGGAGTGCAGAGCCGGTGCTCAGGGCGGGGCAGCACACAGAGCCCTGTGTCTCCCCTTCCTAGGAGCCACACCTGCTGCTGGCCACTTCTGGGGCAAGCGTGGTATCAGAAAAGGTAGGCACTAGTTTGCTTTAGCAGGGCAGCACCACCAATGGGACTTTTAACTGTTCTGACTTCAGTTGGGGCCTCTATGTGCTTATGTAATACACAAGTGAACAATAATAAAACATTCTGAAGTAGCAGACCCCATAACTGATGAGAAACTTAGTTTGAAAGATGGGCTAATTATCAGCAGCTTCAGATTCTCCAGAAATCCAGAGCTCTTCTAGAGACTCATTCAGTATTAAAACGATTGAATCATGTATCTTCGGAACTTTCAAGGTAATGCAAGGCAGCATCATGACAAATACTTCAGCTGAGATTATTGATGTGGGAGGATAATATATTACGCTGGACATGAAGCTAGCCATGCTTTCAGCAGCTCTTGTGATTAGGTTTTAAGTGATATACGACTGTCAGCACACATGGGGATTTTTTCCAGCACCACAATTTTTCCTCTGCCTTCACGGCAAAGTTTGTCAGGTGCATTATTGTGGAATCTGAGCCTTCTTTTGTAGCATCAAATATTGGTCACAGTCAGAGGCAGGATTGCAGAGTAAGGATTTGACACATTCACTATGGTAAATCCTATATCTAACATTTTCAAGCCTGGTTTGTTCTTAAAACCATTCTTAGGCGCTTAAAAAAAGAAGTGGCCCTGATTTTCAGAGGTGATGAGCAGCCCCAGCTAACTTCAGTGGTATAGGAACAGCCCCATCTCTTTTTCCTGCTTGCTGGAAATTGTTTGGCTAGAACTGAGCAAAAGAATCAGAATTCCCAGCCCACAGAGAAACTCCACCATTTCAACATTTTTTTCGTCACAAATCAGAATGAAAAGTTAAACTATTGATGTATCACATGAAATACTAAGGTCAGAATTTTTTTGATTAGGAAACAGATTTTTTTTTAATTTGGGATCAAAACTCAATATTTCTAAATTGAAATATTTCATTTCAGTTTGTTGGACTGACCTGGAATGTCTCAAATGTCACCAGTGCTACATTAACTGCATCTCCCTATAGTGCCACATTGCCTTACAGGAGCTGTGGTTCAGGTACCTGATGCCACCATTCACCCCTATGGGCCAGGGTCCCACTCCCTGTCTGTCCTATATATCCCATGATGCACCTGCAGCCATATAACTTCCATGAACCACCACACAGCAAAGGCCACATCTGCACTTGGAGGCAGAGGTGCGATTCCTAGGGTAGTTCTGGTAACACAGGCTGCAGTAAGCAGCGGACGAGCTAGCTGCCCCGAGTATGTACCCATGGGGTGCAGGCGTGTTTGCGTGTGGAGTGGCTAGCCCATGCAGCCGCTGGCTGCTGTGCATGCTACTGCTGCTGCACTACTGTTTATCTCCCCAACTTGAAGCAGAAATGCACAATTATCCCAAAGCCTCTGGTTTTAGATGGATATCTGTTTTTAAATGTCTGATTGGAATATCTAAAGAAAAACAGTCGTGTGTGCATTTCTTTTCTTTTTTAAATACCTACCCAAGGTATTACAGAGGTAAAACGGCTAGGGCTGAAATTTTCTATATTGTCTACTGTTTTGGACCCCTGACTCCCATTAATTTTCATGGGAATTGACTGTCCAAATTCCCTAGGAAGCAGCTTTGAATATCTCAGTCTAAATGCTTAGTGCTCTTCCGATGCAGAATCAACAAACAGGAGGAGCAGAGAATCACTAGCAAACTCTGTCCTGCAGCTGTGCTGACAAAAATGGAGTAGATGTACTAATAGGAAGTAAATAAGAACGCCATGTTCATTTCAGCTGCAAACAGAGGGCTTGCCAACTGGAAAAGGATAAAATGGATAAGGAAAAAATATTATTGTCTTTTTTTTTTTGGAGGGAGTATTAGAACAATGGAAAGGAAAGTCTCATTAAATATTATAAAAAAGAGTAGTGGACTGGCAAATAGATTTAGGGAACTTGTCTAATGGGCTATGGAACCAGTTATCTATATGCAACTGCCCCTCACTGGCTGGCAAAGGGCTAATAGCAGCCCTTGGGGCGGCTGCGCAGAACCCAGCCAACCAGAGGAAGGCTTAGAAGCAGCCAATCAAGGCCAGGCTGGGCCCTATAAGAAGGGCTGCAGGGCAGAGAGGAGCTCAGTCTCTCCCTGGAGCTGGAGGGAGAAGAACCTGGGACAGAGCAGTGCTGGGCAGGGTCAGGGGAGCAAGCCGAGCCCAGCCTGGCTGGCTGGCTGGGTCCCAGACTGAGGCCTTGATACAGGGGCCAAGTAGGTGCTGGGGCTGTGGGGAAGTGGCCCAGGGAAAGCAGGTAGCGGCAGAGGGGGAAGGAGAGGCAGTGAGCAGTTGCCAGCTATAGGGTCCCTGGATTGGGGCCCAGAGTGGCGGGTGGGTGGGCCTGTGCCTCCCACTCTGCCCCATTGACTGCTGAAGGAAGTGGCCAGCCAAAGGACGGCAGTTTTCCCCTGAGTGAGGGCCTGGACTAGGGGCTGCAATTTGCCACTGTGGTAAGAGGCTAGGCAAAGGTCTGCCGGTTCCCCCAGAAGGGAGGAGACAATGGAGTTGGGGCACAGCAGGAGGGCCATGACCTGAAGAGGACGCCACGGTCTGGGAGCGACGCGGGTCCCCACAGACAGCAGAGACGGTGAAGAAGCAGCGATGGAGAGTGAGACACCACAAGAGGAGGGCGTCCGGCTGATGGACAGAGCTAATTCCTGGAGCAACCAGCAGGAGGCACCACAACCCGTTACAGACCCCAATCATGTAATTAGCTCCATTGCAGGGTGACCTCTACCCCCACAAATAATTCATCGAAGAATCAGGCCCCGAGTCGTCAGAGGTCAGATTTAAACTGGTAACAGTGATTGCAGTTCACCACTGCTATAAAAAATAGCTCTGTAGAGCGTGCCAGGCATAGTAACCCTGGCAACCAAGTCCAGTGCTTACGAGGAAAGGTTGTGTAAAACAGCCACGAAGCATTTGAAAAATTCAGTTCTAGGGTTGCAAGTTGCAACAGATGTAGACCCAGCGAGAGAGAGAGAGAGAGCGATAAGAGGCTTAGACTCTTTTAGAAGAATCCTCTATTGTCTAGTTGATGAAGAACTGCCAAAATACCTTCCATTTTGTATGTACTCATAGCCAGGGCTTTCACAACCGCTCAGAAGACTAATATTGTAATCTACAGCGTCTGTGGCACCTATTTGGAGAAAACCCTAGCTTTTCGGATCAGAAGTCTTATAGCTTGCTAGTGTGTTTCTAGCGCTTGCTTTGTTATTCTGGGGCCATGTCAGGCAAGTTCTGGCTAGATAAAAAAGATGACCAAAGGTGATGAGGAAAATGTAGAAGGTCTGCTGCTAGCCAGGATGCTATTGTTTTATTTGTTGTACCAATACTTCATATCCTTTTATGACTGAACTAAATAGATTAAGCCCCGCCCCCCCGAAGAAATACTCCCGCAAGCATTTCAGTACCTCTCTCCAGTGAGTCATTTCAGTACCTCTTTCCAGTGAGTAATGCTTAATAACAATGCTTAGCGTGTGCTCTCTCTCTCTCTCTCTTATCCACATTTCTCAAAACACTTTACAAGGGTGGGTCTGTATCATTATCCCATTGATCACACAGGCATATATTGGGAGACAATGTAATGGAGAGACGTGCTCCTGGTCACACGGGGAGCTTGTAACAGAGCTCGGAAGGGAACCCAGGTCTCCCTGCACCCAGTTCTATGCCCTAAATCCCCCAGACCACACTGCCTCCTTAGCTAATAAATACAGCTGTGCACACAAAGACCCTTGTGATACAGTCGGACCTGACCATTCCGGAAGGGTGCTTGAAGGCAGGTATCAGTCTTAGAATGGTTAAAGCCCTTTTTTCCTATGAACCGAAAGAGGTTCTCGGGTTTATTATGGATGCCTGAGTCTAAGGACAGCCTGTTACCTCTTAAAAACCTCTTCCAGGGAGAGGGATGAGAAGCAAGCTGCACAAGGGTGTGCAGTGACGGGGACAGGCCTTTCCTAGATAAAGGAGTCTGTCAGTGGGATGGGAAGGCAATTTCCTGAGTACATAAGAGCTTGGGAGACTTGCACCCTTTGGGTTGGGAGACCAGATCCTGGATACTGCCAGGGTTCAGATAAAATCCAATCCCAGAATTCCCACTCAGAAGGTATTCAAAACTGGACAGGCCCACTGAGAAGTCAACCCTCCTCTCATTCCACATGAACAGCTTGCTCTATGATTCACACTTGCTTCTTGGAGGTTCCTCTTTAATCCAGGTCCTGCCATCATGATACTAAGCAGGTGAAAGTCCTGTGATTTGAATAATTGGCGGGCGCTTTCCATTCATCCACTATTAAGCAGTCATGTCAAGACCAAAGTGAAGGAAATCTGAATAGCTCCTGCCATCTGCAATGAGCAAAGATTCCTGATGCATTGATTGGTCTGGGGCAGGCATTAATACCGCTAATAATGTTAGGGGAACTGAAAAATCAACACATACAAGCAGCAGATTATAAAATTCACATTTGTTCCAAAGGAAATTAACACACCCTCTCCTTTGTTTCTCTGCCATCCACCTTGGCAATTAACAGGATTAGCACAAATTTTGCTCCAAATTACATATCTACCATGACACCCATCCCACACATTAAAGCTGAAAGGGGCAATTTGTTAGTGTGCACTATTCCAGCTCACCTTCTTTGACATTCCCAGTCATAAGCAACAGACCTGGAATAGTTTGAGTCCCTAGAATTATGTGATCTCCTGGATAGGGCATGGGACATGAAAAACAGGAGAGCTCGGTTCTATTCCTGCTTTGCCACTGACACAGGTGACGTTTGGCAAGGCACTTCAGCCCTCCCTCTGCCTCAGTTTACCCATCTGTCAAATGAGGATAAGTATACTGACTTTCCTTTGATCTAGATGTGAGAGAGCACTGCAAATGCTAGGCACTTGTATCAGCACTGAGTCAGCCCTTCACCTTTCTGAGGTGGATAAAGGGCTTTCAGGGACCATACTCCCAAAAGGCACTGGGAGACCAAGGAACACCATGGAGGGAGCCAGTCCTGCCTGGAAACTGCCTCTGTGCGGACTGAGGCTGGATTCTCTTCTGAGCCACCCAGGCTTTCAGTCCTCAAAGACCCCTCCCCACAGTGAAGAAATGAAAGCTGATCTGAGCGTGAACTTCATAGAGTTCGGTGTGTTTTCTCCCTGCCTCTTCCATGAGGAATATATGTACTTGAGGCTCTGGGGTTTTATGGGGCCTGATCCAAAGCTCACAGCAATCAGGGATAAGATTGTCATACAGTCTAGAAAGACGAGCGGGCTGGGAATTTTTTGACAACATGTTTCTTCATCGGAAAATGCTGATTTGTCGAAACCAAACTTTTTGTGGGAAAGGGTTGGTCCTGACAAATTTTTAGACTCCAAAAAAATTGGAAAGACCTTTTTGAAATGATCAAAACAAAACACAACCTATTTTCAAAATGACAAATTCCAGTTTTCCAGTTCGAAATGAATGTTTGTTTTGAAATTAAAACTAAATTATAGTAAAAAATATTTTTAAAAATAAAAACTGGTCAAAATAGAAATGTTTTGATTGACCCACACGAAAGGTAGCATTTTTTTGTTTTGTTGGGAGGAGGGGGTTGTTGGGGTATGTGGGGGGGGTTGTTTGTTTGTTTTTTGTAGATTCAGTTCATGAACATTTTCAAGATTTTGACTTTTTGTCCTGATTTGGAAGGGGAAAAAAATTGATCTTGAAGATTTTTGCAGGATAGGAAAACTGTTTCCCACCCAGCTCTACTTTATAGTCCTCTTCCCTGATCCTTTTTCTTGCCTTCTCCATCTAACTTCATTTCTTTTCCAGTTCTCTCTCTCCTGTTAAATATCAAATCAGGGCTAGTTGTTGGACTGCTGCTGATCCACACCCACCCCACACTGGCTTTGAACCTGCACTTCAAATAGTCACCCCTCCTCCTTTCAGCACGTCAGGTCCTGATGTGGGAGGCCGAACCTCCCTTGCAGTAAGCTCGGTGTCCCTGTGGAGAAACACCTGTCCTGCCCAGAACTGCATGAAGCTCCACTACAAATAGATCAGAATTTAATGCAGAATCAATTATTTTGTTTCTTCCTGCAAATTTTCCATCCATTCTACTCATTACCCATCATATGAAGTACATGATTATTGTGTTCGCTTGCAGAATTCCTACACGTCATTTGTCTAATGTGGTTCTGCAACATATCATCACAAGAGATGGATGCTTCATCAAACTGGGCTACTTGGCTGTTTATACCAAGACCTTGCACAATGTGCTTTTCATTTCCTATCTGTAGTCCTCAGGACCCTCACTACTTCCTATACTCAGCCATCTTATTGTTTACATGTTCTCTCTTCCCCTAGGCCCATTACTGTGGCTTTGTTCACACGCTTATAAATTAAGGTCTCTCTGCGTTTCTATTATAAATCTCCACGAGTCAGGCAGAAAAATTCACTCCAGTGAGGAGTGCAGCACAGAAGTAATTTTTTTTCTTAATGAAATCTGAGGTGGGGAAATAAAATCCACATTGAACTCGTGTTCTGTTGGAAAAGTTAAATATATCTCCTAAAAGAAAGCAGATCAAGCTTTGCTCCCTCCCATAATTTTCTGTTACTTCCTTACTTTTTTTTAAAAAATTTACATTTGCATTACATGATCAGTTTATTTTGTCTACAGGATATTGGGCACATGCACACCTTTTTAATGGCCCCTTTCATGCAAGTATCACATAGTTGTAAACTGTGCACTGTGTCTTCCCCTAGTGGCTAGTCCACATAAAGGATAATAGTCTGTCACTGCTGCCAGCTAGTGGAGTTACTCCTTTAGGTCAAGTGGCACAAGTCTGTGCTTTGGGGAAGAAAGTCCCAAGCTCAAACCCTGTTCTCTGGAGCACTTTGCAAATATAACAGGCCAAATGTTGCCCACCTTCATCCCTACTTGCACTCATTGTAAAGAGACTGAGAGACAGGAGCTAAGAGGCGCTGGTGGGTGTGCAGGGGAAAGGAATCTTCCCCCTAACAGCTTGGGGTGGAGTGGCTTCACTGCTGATTCTCTGGCAAATAGGGTGACAAGATGTCCTGATTTTATAGGGACAGTCCTGATTGTTGGGTCTTTTTCTTATATAGTCTCCTATTACCCCCACCCCCTGTCCTGATTTTTCACATTTGCTGTCTGGTCACCCTACTGGCAAAACAGAGGCATTAGTAGCAGCTGGAAGAGGCTGCATTTGCCCTCCACATGAAGCTTTAGGCAGTAGCAGAACCACTGGCTACTCCCTAACATCCCCCCCTCCCAAGTCCTGCCCCCACCATGGAAAGGGAAGCACCCAGGGAACTGCATGGTCTGCCCTCTTGTGCAATGGAACTACATTGGTTCTGCTTATGGCCTTCCACACTCCCAGGGGAGACATTTCACCCCAACTGAGGATACGTCTACACTGGAGCTCACAGGTGCAATTCCCAGCCCGAGGGGAGACACCCGCACTAGCTCCGATCAAGCCAGTGTGCTAAAATTAGCTAGTGCACTAAAATTCCCAGCTCCAGTGTAGACATACGTATCATCTCTATCTCACCCCCATGAGATAGGTGTTATTTGACTACTTCACCAGTGGATCAATTTAAACACTGAGAGGTTATGCGATCTACCTAAGGGCATAGAAATTGGTGACTAAAAGAAGAGAACCCAGGAGTCCTGACTTTCAGATCCCTGGGAAAATCACCAGACCACACTTTGTGCATGCTTTCTTCTTAGGGGGAGATGCAAACTCACTCTTAGCAATGGCTCCAGTACTCGTCTCTGATGGCAAGTGACCAACAAACAAAAATATCTGCTGGAGGCTGTGGCATAACAGGTCATGACAACTCCAGCACGGGCTATTAGATTCATCAAGCAAACATCTATACATGTCTCAGATGACCGGAGGCCTTAAATAAATACAGAAAGGCAAATTTCTCTCTGACCTGCCCTCTGGATCTCTTTTCTGCAGGGCTAATCTCCAGCACATAATTCTGCACTCACTCACATGGCAATTTCCCGTTAATGTCAGGGATGTTTTGTATACTGAACAAGGGCACAATATGTTGTAGTGATGGAAGAGGGCAAGTTGCCCTTAGGCTCGCTACAAAGCAAAGAAGGAACTAGCAGCTTTATTAAATACATCAGTCCTGCCTTGATATCTTCCTAGAACTAAAGCTCCCAAATACTGAATCCCATCCATATTGGCCAAGGAAGAATCTGGGATGGATAGTCTGGGACTCGTTTGTACTTCAATGGCTCCAAAATCCAAGTTAGACCTATGAGGTTAGGTTCTGCCCTCAGTAATACCAATGTAAAGCCAGAGCAACTCCCTTTAAATCAATGGATTCATCCCAGATTTGCTTCAACTGAGATTAGCATCTCACCCATGGAAATATCTTTCCCAGATATTACAATTATAATTTGTTAATTCTGTATGTCACCAAATAAATGTAACTTTTAAAACTATTTGAAATTGTTTAACCTCCTTTACTGTAACATATTCATATTCCTCCAGTGCTTACTAATTCCACATTTCCAGAGACATTGGTATTTGATACTAAGGAATATCTGGTACATTGAGTTATAGGGCAAGCTTCTGATCTCATTTACATCTGTGTGAATCCAGAGGAATGCCACAGCAACCAATAAAATCACTCTAGATTTTCACCCATCAAACTAAGATAAGAATTTGACCTAGGCTGATTTCACAGGTGGATTCTCATGTAAAAGATCTTCCTCAGAGCAGCATGATAAAATTTCAGATTGTGAAACAGTTCTTGCCATGCAGATGCTGGAAATTGTATTGGAAAATAAAGTTGTTTGGTTATTTTTTCATTAAAGTAAAAATAAGCATTACTGAGCCTTTGGCCAGCAGGCAACAATTGAAAAATATCGCACACAATTATTCTGATATTACGGGGGCCCAGTGTCACAGACTGCATCCCAACTTCCAAAGGACATCAGCCATCTGCAGAAGAACTTTACCATTTAGTATTTAAATAAATGCAGAGGAACCTCCTGCCATGTGCCAAATCTGAAGCGAGAAGAATAACGATGCAAACTCTCCATTCCCACAAGCATTCAATCTTAACATTTCTGCTGAACTGCAATTTACTAAAATGCAGGGGAACTGCTAGCTATAGTAATGACCTACATAGAGAAACATGTAATGACCAAAAAAAAAAAAGACAATTGGTTCTGAGGTATAAATGCAATGAAGAGGGTATATTTGGCTCTGACTGAAAAATACCTTTGATCCCTGAACTGCAAATATATTACAGTTTCCATTTTAGTCTTCTTGGTGTCAGGTTGAATAATACATTGGAAATACCATGAGTGAGACATTCATCCTAATGGAATTTCAGTTGTGGGATCCCCATCAGCTCTTTGAGCCTTCTCCAATTTTAATCTCAACATTTCTCAAATGCAAAAAGCAATTTAAACAGGTGAACGTACCACAGCGATTCTCCCTTCGTGGTTTGACATTACCTTGGAGATTGGAGAAAAAAATACATTTTCTAAGCCGTGGCCTTTTTGCATTGCTCCTTCCATCAGAGGCGACGCGCCGTGTCTCTTTAAGTGAGGACGGCATGTCTGACACTAGAATCAGCAACAGGTCAGTAAAGTTGATTTTTTTTATTTTTTTTGCAGGGTGTTTCACAGCATGAATCAAGAGACGAAGGACACACAGGGGAGAAAGGAAATTGCTTTCTGTCAGGGATAAAAAATATGCTTAGGCTGAAGACTACTTCAAGGAAAGGGTGGATCAGTTAAGTTAATCCAGGAGGACCCATTTTATGCTCTTTCCAAACTGCTGCCCAGATGAACAAAAAGTAAAATAAGGGGCAAGTAATGGTTAGTGTTATGAAATCTACTGACAAACGCCAACAGTCAAAATTATCCTTAAAGGGAATGACTGAATAGACCAGGAAATATAATCTAGTGGTTAAAACAGGACTTGGCATCAAGACTCCTGGGTTCTCCATCTGGCTCTGCTGTGGGATATTGGACAGGGTGTTTAGGCCAGAATTTTTGAAAATTACTCAGCATCCACAGTCAAGGCCAGATTTTCAAAAGCGATCAACCCCCTTTTAGGCACCAAAACAAGTGGCCACATGGGGTACTGAGTTCCCTAGAAAATCTGACTTCAGTCATGGGTACAAACCCTTTAGAAAATTCATGCCTAACGTCCCGGTGGGTGCTGAGCACTTGAAAGCCTGGCCTCTGGGCCTTGGAAAAAAAAGTCCTTTACTCTCCCTTACTCAGTTTCCCCATTTGTAAAAAAAGTGGAATTACCTTCCATACAGAAGTAATTAGGAGGCCTAATAAATTGTGTGTGTAAACAGCTTTCAGATCCTGAGATAAAAGATGCTTCATACTATAAGGGCAAAATACTGTTATTTTAAACTCTTATGAGATGGATTTGATTTCTCCTGCTTTTATTTATGCCAGGAGAAGTTTCATTAATCTCAAAGCCATTTAGTAAATGAATACAATCATTGCAAAAATTGAGATCAACTTCTGGGGAAAATCCGCTAGAATGTAATAGGGATGAAGCCAATGGGATCTGTTGGAATCCCCCTAAGAAATGCTTTGGGGTCAGATTCTATTCCCTAGTTCCACGCACAGGAAGGCAACCTCCACACATGAAAGATAACTAAGCCACATCCCTGACACCATCTCCTCCTCTTCTGGGAACTGTGGAGGCTTCTCCACATGGTCCATGGCTAGTGCTGGGGAAGGGGCTGGAAACTGGGTGGGGAGGACACTAATGATAGATCTTCATCCTCAGCCACACTCCCCCCAGGAAAATTAGCCCTGGGAGTTCGAAGGACAGAGGTATTGGGGTGAGAAGCCCTGCTAGGAGACAAGAAAGACTGGTGTGGAGGTATAGGGCCTCCACATGGATTTCCAGGATCTGCCACATTCAGGGGCTGGCCCTGCAAGCTCTTCCATGGGAGATGGGGAATTAGGACAAGATAAAGTGGACGGAGGAGGATCCGGGGAACTACAGGCCAGTCAGCCTCACCTCAGTCCCTGGAAAAATCATGGAGCAGGCCCTCAAAAGGAATCAATTTTGAAGCACTTCGAGGAGAGGAAAGTGATCAGGAACAATCAGCATGGATTCACCAAGGGCAAGTCATGCCTGACTAACCGAATTGTCTTCTATGATGAGATAATTGGCTCTGTGGATGAGGGGAAAGCAGTGGATCTCCTGAGGTCTCTTCCAACCCTAATATTCTATGATATCCAAGCAAGGGGATCCTCACAGAGATTTCTTCCTCTATGTTAGTTGGTACTAGGTAGGAGCTCCAAGACAGGCTCTGCTGTTTACAGCTGTTCAACCTCGTTGACTTTAAGGTGGGGTTGTGTGGGGTGTAGCTAAGAGCAGAACTTAGCCTCTTTCCTTTATGATCCTCCTAGATCATCTACATCATTCATTTAATGACATGATTCATTTAATGGCTTGGACAGAACTGTGATGTCATTAGCCTTAGTTTGTAGCATCACAGAAAGAACTAGGTAGCGGGGACAGGGTAACTATGAACAGGAGTCAGATTTTGTTTAATAGAAAGCACCAGTGGTGAGAAAGGAAAAGTAACATGCCAACAATGTGACTCAGAAAATACCACATTGTTCTGGAGCGTTGCTATGGGACTGTAATTTCAATTCTGGAAGTAACATAGTCCAAACTCAAGTCGTTTTGTGACATGGCTACGCTCAAATAGCAATAGCAAGAGGAATATCAGGCCAAACTCAAACACACTGTAATTAGGGGCAATTCCAAAGTTTTGAATTTGATCTATCATTGGATACCAAATTGATATCTTGAAATAAATTTGTAGCTGCTAGTAACTGTCACTGTGCTACACACCTTTAGTCACCTGGAACTTCACGATGATAGTTATGGTAGAACCCAGAGCCATCTACTCCAAAACACGCTCATGACCCTAATAACTTGAGCTGAAGGAGGATCATCATTAGCTATTAACTGTATAGAGCCAATGACACATGGCTGAGCAGTTCTGACTCCATCCAGTAGATGGCTGTGGTATGCATGGACACCCTGCCCAGCTTATTACAATATCATATTATGAAACAATTTCAGGTTCAAGAATAATTTTTACTCATTTTTTAAATAATATCAAATTTCTAAACCATTTGAAGGAACTCTTGCTGGTGGCTGCACTGACAATTTTTCCTAAAATACTTACTTAACTTTAGGAAAAACAAATATATATGCACATACACATGTCCAAATCATTGTAATTTATTGAATCTTTTTGCAGACTCAATAATAAAAATAATGTACAGTTGTCTCTCTTCTTTACAGGACCTAAACAGAATAGAGACACAAATAAGGTGCTCTGCGGGTTCTTGTCGCTTCTTTTCCTTTTTTAGGTTGCTTTTTAAAAAAGACTTGCTAGCTAGTAAGTCTGCGGCTGTGAAAAGTGATATTAACAAATATACAAATATCACTTTTCACAGCAGCAGACTTACTTAGTCCTGGGAAGCCCGGGGATAAATTAAGCCTTGGATGGGGAGATCGATAGGGTGGAAGTGGGGGACGGTGGGACAGCAGGACCCAGGGGCAATGGGGGGTGAACGCCGCAGCTGGGGCTTGGAGCCCCATGGCCAGAGTCTGCTGCCCACCACTCCAGGGCTGGAGCCCAACCCTACATCCCCAGGATTTGTGTCTCCAGAGGGGGGACAAGGTCCAACCCCTGCTGATAGCCCTCGGAGAAGGACCACTGCTTTGCCCCCCCTCCATCACTGTCCAGGAGGCTGTGGCTGCAAGAAAAGCCCGCATTTGCACTGCATTAGATCATGTAGTCTGAGCTCCTGCTACAGAATTCCACCCCATGATCTGCGTACGGAGCCCCTAGTGGATATCTGTACCAAAAAGAGCTCTTAAAACGTTCAGCCAAAAGAACAATGCCATTGACAGAATTTCTTTAGTGACTTTATAATTTAACAACTTATAAATTGTAACCTTTAAAATGTGTGGCTGTTCAATGAGAAACCAGCCCAAGGGAAATTTGGATGTCTCCTGGATGGAGTTGCTTTCTACTAAGCTACAGGAAAAAATATCCAACCAGCTGCTGCTTTGAGATTTCACTTTTACCAGACATTTTGCCACAGATCCTAGCAAGAAGCCTTGAGTGACGATCTACGTGGGTATTTACAAACAGAACAATGAGACAAAGCGGAACACTTCAGCTTGTGATGTTTTGGCAGCCCACAGATTCTTGGCATGAGACCTCCCGAAACATAGAGACAATAATAGCCAGGACTGGTAAAATGCCCAGATTTCCTTAGCAAAGCCCTTTTCATGTGTCACTCACCCTGGTCAAGGATGCTGTCTGGAGGTGTCAGTATCAGATAACAATTGCTTGGTTTTCCCTGTGTGTGGTGCATACAATTACACAGATCAGTGGCCTGTGTTTTGTTTGCATAAAGAATAGTCAGCTCGTTCTTTCTATTGCTATCTCTCAAGTGTTCTCCTATCACCTTGGGAATGATTGCTTCCCCCCAGTTGGGTATGCCAGAACCTGAGACTGTTCTTGTGAGATTTTGAATGCATGCAAACCCACCCTGGAGCCAAAACCAAAGGGTCAGGTCTGCACCTGGAAATTCAAATTGGAACCCCCGAAATTATTTACGGTGCATAAGAACAACTGTATGGACCTACTAACAATGCTACATATTCTTATGTGCCTTGGCTCTCTTTACATTATCGAGATAGACAGAAGTATCTTTTATACAAAACTCTTGTAATACCGTGGGTGTCCGGTAAAAGCATGGCGGACAACAGCTAACCTTTGTCTGATTAGTGGCTTTTACTAGAAAAAGACTTCCCGACTGTCCTGTTTGCTAACTGGCGTCCAGACACAATGGAGAACTTAACCAGTCAACAAGGTTTCTCCCCAACTGATAGGTGGTCCACTGGACTTGATTGTCTTCTCACACCAGCATTACACTGCTTTAACTCTATGGATTTTAAAAGGAGTTACTCTTGATAAACACCTGAGTAAATGAGATCAGATGAGGTGAAAAATCAGTGAGTGTTGGGCACCTAATTCCCATTCACGCCTTTGTCAGTCTCCCCCAAATGGCTTAGTTTGTGACCACTGCCCTCTAATGGATAGAGCCAAAACTGCCCAATGTGTGCCGTAGCCCTGAATTGGAGATTCTCTTTTAGTTAAAGCAGTAGAAACTTCATGTTTTAGAGCAGGAGATTTAGTTATAATCTATTATTATTTGTACTGTGATACTCTAGACCCAATTATGGACCCGGTCTCCATTGTGCTAGCCATTGTACAAACATCTCGCTATCACGGGTGTTTTCTGAATGACCATTGAATATAGCAATATAGCAGCAACCTAGGTGGTCATGGATTCGTTACCATCTGTACCAGCTAAAATGCCTGCTTCATCAGTCTCCTGCTTGACTAGCAAGTGTTTCTAACAAGGGCACTATTTTTATCAAGGGCCTGAGGGGTATTTTTTAGCCATTTATGTGAGTTTTCCATTCATAACATTGGTCAAAAGAAATGAGAGATCATGTGGCCTAAGTAAGGAGAAAGATAAGAACAGGGAAGAAAGAGTTTTTGATTTCAGTGTCTTGCTCTGCTTTTGCATACTGAAAAAAAACAAACAAACAAACCCAAAACCCACAACCCTGCAGCAGCAAGTCTCAGAGCTCGGGTCAACAGACTCCATCTTGCGGAGCTCATGCTTTGGGGCTAAAAATAGCAGTGGAGACAGTCCTGCTCAGTTGGGGCTCGGACTCTGAGACCCATCTTCCTCACCGGATCTCAGAGCCTGGTCTCTGCTTCAGTTTCTCCATTTACATAGTGAAGATAACACTTACACACAAGAGTGTTGTGAGGATTAGGTCTCAGTTTGTCCACAGCTTTGAAATGTGTAACTCTAGCTGAACTGTTACCATGGATCCTTCACAGAATTAACACTAAAGCCCTGTGCAGAGAGAGAGAGAGAATGTATTTATAGGGATGAGGGGAAGAAAATGTCCCTAACTAACTAGAACTCTGAAGACTTTCATGTCATTTTACTTTATTTTTTTAATTAGGAAATTGATGATACATCCTTGTTGCCTTAGCATAGCGTGTTGGATGGGAACAGCTGATGGCTTCCACAGTTCACTGGATTCCAGCAGTCTTTGATATTCTAAATATAGTTGTTTTCATAAACATTTCAAGCAGCTAACTAATTTTTATTCCCTGGAGAGCTACATGCAATCAAACTGCAAGGCCAGGAAAGATGTCAGGTTTAAAGAACTACTGAAGGCATGCAAAGATGGTAAGTCTAACAACCTCAAGACAAGCTAATTTTAAATTTGCAACTACTTAGTACCACCTTACGGAGGAGAAAAAGATGTAGCTGCGTGCAACACTGCAGCTGTTCTTTTCCTCTCTTTTCTATTAGATAATCATTTATGTGCAGCTTCCTTAGCTATTTTACGTAATAATTATTGTATTTCATAAACAATAACTACTTTATTTACATGAGAAAGCAATGATTATCCAAAACTATATATGCAAACACACACAGAGATCAGCTATCATAGACTGACTTTAATGAAACCATGCCCGTTTACATCAACTGAGGATCTAGCTCGCATTTTCCATACTATAAAAATATAGAAAATGCAGATAAATGATTATGTAATCATATAGATATACACAGTAAGGCTTTGGATTGTGACTCAGGAGATTTATGGTCAGTTCCCACCTCAGCTAAAGATTCCCTGTGGGACCATGAGCAAATAACAAACCTTTTGTGTTACACACCTAATGCCCATCTGTAAAATGTGACAGATACAGGTCTGTCGCATCTTACGCGCATTTAACATGCGCAATTTCAGCTTTACGCGGTCGGCAAAAACAAAAAAGAAACAAAAAAAAGAGAAAAATAACAATTTTAATACTGTACTTTTAGTGCGGGCGATTCCGCCCACCATTCAACTCAATGTAATTTTGACTATACGCAGTTTTTGTTTTACGCGCTAACCGCGGAACGGAACACCCGCATAAGATGAGACTCGCCTGTACTACTATGTAAGCTGCTCAGAGAATACAGAAGGATTATTATATAGAATGACTAGACAGTTATGCATTGATCCACTGGCCAGGCCCCCAACTTCCTCAAAGCCCCATCAGCAGTAGGCTGGTAGAACCCATCTGGCAATGTGGACCCAAGACTGCCTCCCTGCATTCACCCATAATCAGGAAAAACACATTAGGACTTGTGGGTGTAGGGACATTTGGATGCAGGATTTGCCTTCTTTAGCCTAACATCTTCCATTGCAAATTATAGGGTCTCACATGCAAATGTCTGGAATACACAGGCCGTTCCATACCCCCCCTCCCCCCAGTGTCAGAGATCAAAAAGAGCACTCCCTGTAGGGAATTTCATCCATCATGAACCTTTCTGGTTTGGGAGAGCTGAAATTAGAACACAGCTAGACACAACGTGTCCTCCAATACACCTGCAAGAGCACGAGATGGAATTATGTCACTTGTATGTTTAGAGAATAACAAATACCATCTTGCCAACCCTCAAATTTTCAAAACTCATATGACAGGCCACCAAAAATCCTGAGAATGGGATAAAATTAAGAGAGTTTAAAAATAAATTGTGGGTTTTCATCTGGTTTCCAATAGACCAGATTTCTGGTTTTTGAGCCTTTGTAACCATGAGGGGTAAGCTTCTTTTTTTAAGGAAAGCAGAGATTCCCATGCAATCCCTTGATTCCAGAGGCTGGGGTTTTAAGAAAAATGTCAAAAATTATGAGACTCATGATAAAAAACCTCTCATTTTAAATGTCTATGCTGTTTTATACACATACATACATATAAAGCTGAAAAGAGTGATGGAGGTGACTTATTAAAGTAATTATTTTTAACTTCCCTAGGAATTCTTTATTTAAGGAGATATGCTGATTAAAAATATAAAAAAGAGCATTTAACAAGATGGTATTTTCAGCTAGTGAACTCTTTGGTCTTCCTTTTTTTAAAAAGGCCCTTTTTCTCCCTAAAACTACACATGCTCGGTATTATACAAAGTTAAAATCCAGACACTATAAATGTATGACTTGATAAAACTCAAGCAAAAAGAGCCAGTTGAGTACAGCAGATCAAATGGTCAAGTTTTATCAAACACTGGCTTGAAACCAGCTGTCTTAGATAAATTTGTAAAAAGTTTCATTCATCCTGTAGATAAAGGGAAAGCTAGGACCACCCTAGATGATAAATCAGCACTGATGCTACTAATAAAGAAATGTAACTCAACATCCGATCATTCAAAGTCTTATTCTGTTAACTCCTTTAATATCACTCTTGATGCAAAGGCAGAACCATCTTTTTGAGAGTACTTCTCTCTATCTGCAGTACTTATATGTCCCCCTGACTGTAATATCTGAGTGCCTCGCCAATGTATTTATCCTCACACACATGCTGTGAGGTAGGCCAGTGCTTTATCCCCATATTGCAGATGGGGAACTGAGTCACAGAGAGGCTTAGGCCTGGTATACACCTAAAACTTAGGTTGACCTAGATACATGACTCAGGGCTCTGAAAAATTTCATACCCTGAGAGTTGTAGTTAGGTTGACCTAACCCCTGGCGTGGCTACATCTCGGATGTTGGAAGGATTCTTCCATTGTCCTAGCTACCACCTGTTGGTAAATTGTATAGTCAATTGCTTGACCACACTTTGGTTCATTATGAAATATATTCAAGCTACCAAATAATCAGTATAAGTCAGGTTTATTGCTATAAGCCAGTAACAAGATAGCACAGGAATAAGGTTTAATAAGCGAGGAGCCATCTTGTGTGGCATTGTTACAATCACCTCACACAGAAGGTGTGCTCCCAAAGTAACACACTCTAACATCATCTTTTTATACCCAACCTGTTTATAAGTAAAAGGTAGTTCTGAAATGAGATTTAACCAATCAACTTTCTACCTTGTTTTTCTGGTACCATGGTGTACCCCTTATCTCTTTGTTCTACCAAGGGGCATGAAGGCACCTCCTAGGTTTGTACCAAGATAGAACGTTCATATATCTTGAGCCTTTCCCTTGGGTCCAGTATTAGCCTGAGAGAGTAACATCCTACCTGTTGCTATAGTAAAACATGCATATGTCCTGATTCTGACAGTTGCCCTAGCTACTTAAGCCAAAGCTTACTTCACCTAATGCAAGGTGTGATGGGATATTTGTGGTGGGTGTCCCAAAATGTACATCAATACTATGCCTAAAATATATGGGCTAACATGCCTCTTGGAGAGGTGGATCACCTACATGGATGGAAAACCCCTTCCGTCAATGTAGGAAGCATCTACACTATGCCATGACAGCAGCATAGCTAAGTGACTTGCCCAGGGTCGCACACCAATTGTGTGGCAGATCCTGGAAGTAAGCACAGGGCAGTCCACAGCACAGGCAAGCACCCTAACCATTGGATCATGATGTCTCTCCTACTTTAAACCCATGGGATGTACTAAGTGTGTAATATTAAAAGCATACAGCAGAAGTGCCTCTGCTGTGGATGTATTATACACTGGATATATTTTGGACCATCTGCATTAATTAAAACCCTGAAATTTATTTTTAATTCATCTGTGCTCAATAACCAATGGTCTCTTGGCTCCTTGGAGGAAAACAACAAGCAGTGCTTTGTGCTTAGATGCCAACTTTCAGCCAGAAAGCATTCTACAGGCTTTACAAAATTATACATCACCCATCACTGAAATGCAGAGCCAGACGAGATCAAGAGATGGCAATTGCTCAGTGTGCTGCACATCAGCATGGGACAGGAACTAAGAATGATCTTCCCCTCAGAACAACAGAAGGAACATAAGGAAGGTAGAATCTAATTTACCGAAATGGAGTTTGAGTAAGAGGCTGGGGTTAAAACACTCTTTTAGCTCTTGCGAAAAGCACCTGGAGGTCACTAATACTCACTTCGTTAAACCAGGGTGGGTAATTGGTAGGTCTGGGAGACATGGTGACATGCGTGCCACCCTCCCTTTCCCCTCTAGGGTTGGGTGGAGGAGAGGGAAGGAAATTTGGGCTCCCACTGGTGCCCTCTCCCCTCCTTCCCAACAGCCCATGCTGCAGGGGAGGAAGGGAGATCACTTCATCTGCCTCGTCTTATCCCGATCCCTAGTGGGTGGGCCAGGGGGTGGGATGTCCCCACAGCATCTGGGCCCTGAGCCTCTCTCTCCTGCTCTTGCTACCATTGGACAGCTGGGGTGATGATGGGTCAGCTGATGAGCTCCCACCTGTGGTGGGAGGAAAGCGGGGCTGTTTCTGCCTGCTGCTGGCCTGTAGCCATTTGGCCATTGTTCCAGCCCACCCCTTCCGCAGTATGCTGATCTCTTGTGAGCTATGCTAATCACCAAGCTTTCCTTGGTGTCCGGAAGGGCTTTTCCCCTTTGGCGAAACTGGCCAATGGCTATGTGGGTGTGGGTTTTTCCACCTACCAGACAGCATCCCAGAGATCCAGTTTTGGGGTTTCCATTACATCTGCTGCCACTTTGGCAGGCACCAGTGTTGTTGGTGGGTTATAAGAGGGTCCAATGTGACATCCCTGTAACTCATGCCCTGGGCAGCCTGGGCATGGGTCCCAAGCATGACGCTGTATGCCTGGGGTTCCCCACATCTCATCTCTCCTTCCTCTGGCATGGATGAGGAATGGGTTAGGACTCTGGCTCCCTGCCAGGGGGGATGGAGAGGACGACTGCCCTCATACCCATCCTCAGCTTTGTGGAACCTGGGGCCATTGGTGCCCAGTTGAATTCCGCAGCGAATACCCCGCCTGGAGTGGTTCCTCGTTGGTTAATAGTTTAATAGAAGTGCCACCTCCACATTTAGCCGTACTCAGGCTGTGTGTGTGTCTCATTGTTTCTGTGTCCACATCAACGACAAGTCATCAGAACCTTGGTTCTGTTGCCTATGTAGATGTGTATATGGCCCCTCCCTATTGTTGCCTACGCCTCTTCTGAAAGATGGCAGCCCAACATGACATCATGCTGGAGAACTGGTGAGCCTGTGGGTTTGCTTGGGTTGTCCCCCATCAAGTAACCCTCACGTGTGCTCCTGCTTCATTTCTGAGACCTGCCTTATTGTGGTTGGCGGCCTCAACTCAATATATTGCAAGGCAGTACCAAGACCTGAGTGAAAGCCTGGAACTAAACAGCAGAGTCAAGCGAATCCACAGCAAGGCTCAAATATGACCCAACACACACAGACTCTTGAATCTTGGCTCTGAAGAGAATAAGGCCTGATTCTCCTCTCTTTTGCACCAGTGCAACTCCACCATCTCCTGCTTTAGGCCCCAATTCAGAAAACCATCCTTATTCAGGACAATTTAAAAACATGCTTAAGTCCCATTGAAACTAATAAAAGATGGCTTAAAGCAAAGCACCAACTGTCCTGAATCTATACTGTTATATGTGAAAAGGAGAATCAGGTACACAGACTCATAGAAGATATACAATATTGTATCCATCTTTTTACATGGAATAAAAATAACTGCAGAAATGAACCTATACATACAACTAAAATACTTCCAACACTCTTAGCAGCACTGGCACAATTATACCTTTGGCAGGAAAACACAGTCCCACCGACTTGTTTAGGGTTTGTCATTTATTTTCATCAGTGTAAAATTGCTAAACAGAGGAAAGTGCATTTTTCCCAGCAGTATTTATTCCTAATCTTTTCAACTCACAGTGTACAAAAAATGGGACAAGATATTTTTCTTTGTTCATATCTTTCTTGGAGATCAATTGCAATATATCCACAAGCCCAAATCATAATTAGGGTGGGTTTCCCCTACCAGAGTATAGTAAGACAAAGTAACAATAGCAGCAGTTTTAGAAAAGCCTTTTGGGTTTTCTACTTGCTGGGTCTAATTGTGTATCCAGCGTTCCTCCCAAAGAGTTAGAAAAACAGACACCTTTAGGTCCCCAGCAAATGGGATTTCATTGTCACTAAAATAAATGGAAAATACAAGCTACAGTGAAATATTAATGCAAGTCTTGCTTTAGTTTAGTGATAAAAAGTGGTCCTCAGACAAAGACATGTAAAGCGCCAACATACCTTAAAATGGACAAGGGAAGATGCTGGGTTAACTACTTAGATCCTGGCCAGAATGCTATTTCTTTTCCCCTCCTAAATAATGAGCCTCTGAGAATACTTCATGACCAGGGGCGGCTCTAGACATTTCTCCGCCCCAAGCAGGATGGTATGCCGCGGGGGGCGCTCTGCCGGTCGCCAGGAGGGCGGCAGGAGGCTCCGGTGGACCTCCCACAGGCATGCCTGCGGAGGGTCCGCTGGTCCCGCGGTCTGCTGGTCCCGTGGCTTTGGTGGACCTCCCGCAGGCACACCTGCGGGAGGTCCACCGGAGCCGAGGGACCAGCGGACCCGCCGCAGGCACGCCTGCGGGAGGTCCACCAGAGCCGCCTGTCGCCCTCCCGGCGACCGGCAGAGCGCCCCCCGCAGCATGCCGCCCCAAGCACGCGCTTGGCATGCTGGGGCCTGGAGCCGCCCCTGCTCATGACTTTGCCAGAAGGTAGAGAGGTTGTGAATAAAGCTGGTTGGAAATTGGGGGTCAAAATGGTTTTTCCAATGAAAAATGACATTCTAAATTGAAATGTTTCCAAAAATGCCTCCATTTTGATGAAATTTCATTCAGAAAAAAAAACTAAATGAAGATTTTGATAATATGAAAATGTTTCATTTGGAAAATTTCAGAAAGGAATGTTTTGATTTTTCATGTTGAAAACATTCTTCAAACTAAAATTCTCCTTTTGGCTTGTGGGCTTCTTAGCCACAAAAACAGTAAATATGGAGGACATCAACTTCTCCCTGCTGTGCGTTTGATAAAGGATTAAAACAAAAACATTCCGGAAGTCTTTTCAGGTCTGCAACTAGAATTTCAGTGATGCTAAAATGCTACAATGGGTGTGCTTAAAAGCACTGATAGGTTTGTTCGTTCTTTTTTTTATTGTGCTGGGTGCTGTACAAATACTTATAAAGACACGATGTCTGCCCCTATACGTCTCTATTAAGTTGTATAGGATGGCTTAAAAACCATATAAAAAAGATCTCTCTCTCAAATTCTATAGGTTTCCAGAGTAGTATTTGTAAATCCCCATTAAAAGTTTCCATGGAACCTGGTTGCTTTCATCCCTATTAAATTGTATAGGACCTTTCAATAAGGAGGGCAGAAACATCCCATGTCTCTTCGTATTGTAAAGTCATGCCGAAGAGTTAAGAATCCACTAGTAATTTACCTGTTCATGACCAATGGGAAAAAACATTTGCTTTTTTAATTTCCCCAGGTGCAAAACGGAGACCTCTATTCAGTTTGACTCTCCTGGTTCTTGCAATTTATCTCCGAGCCCTGACATTTTGTGAAACTTTACATGTTATTTCAAGATAACCCACACACTAATAGCAAAAACACTAACCCAGGAACCTATCCTTGCAACAAAGCCCGATGCCAACTCTGTCCACATATCTATTCAAGTGACACCATCATAGGACCTAATCACATCAGCCACACCATCAGGGGCTCGTTCACCTGCACATCTACCAATGTGATATATGCCATCATGTGCCAGCAATGCCCCTCTGCCGTGTACATTGGCCAAACCGGACAGTCTCTACGCAAAAGAATAAATGGACACAAATCTGATATCAGGAATCATAACATTCAAAAACCAGTAGGAGAACACTTCAACCTCTCTGGTCACTCAGTAACAGACTTAAAGGTGGCAATTTTGCAACAGAAAAGCTTCAAAAACAGACTCCAACGAGAAACTGCTGAACTGGAATTAATTTGCAAACTAGATCCCATTAAACTAGGCTTGAATAGAGACTGGGAGTGGCTGGGTCATTACACAAATTGAATCTATTTCCCCATGTTAAGTATCCTCACACCTTCTTGTCAACTGTCTGAAATGGGCCATCTTGATTATCACTACAAAAGTTTTTTTCTCCTGCTGATAATAGCTCATCTTAATTAATTAGCCTCTTAGAGTTGGTAGGACAACTTCCACCTTTTCATGTTCTCTGTATGTATATATATCTTCTTACTATATGTTCCATTCTATGCATCTGATGAAGTGGGCTGTAGCCCACGAAAGCTTATGCTCAGATAAATTTGTTAGTCTCTAAGGTGCCACAAGTACTCCTGTTCTTTCTACTATATTAACTGCCTTCCTCATTTTTTTTCATGTGCAGCCTTTGCACTGAAATTGTTCCAGGTCCAGACAATGAACTGTAACTTGCCTCAAGAGCCGGAAAAACAACAACCCTCACTATGAAACTTGAAAACTTTTCAAGTCACTGGAGGAGTTGAGGTGGCAAGTTCCCAGGCTCAGACTTCAGAGGACCAGCATTCTGCAGGCAGTGCCAAGAAAGACTTGGGTTCTGGCATTTATCAGCTGGATTTCCAGTTTTGATAAGTGGCATTACATTGTGAAGAACAAATACAACAGCCAGGATCCCAGCCATGCATGTGGAAGGATTCAGTAATTACAGTACTGGGCAGATGTCTGAAGCAGATAAAAGCAGAACAGCAATAAAGAAGGGAAGGAAAGATGTTCACCCTCCCAAATAATAGAGAATGCTGGCTAAACAGGAAAAGTTTTGGGGCAAATTTTTCAAAAGCACAAAGTGACTTAGAAGCCTAAACCTGATTTTCAGAAGTAACATAGGCACTCTGGAGCCTAAGTCCATCAGACTTCCAATAAGACTTAGGCTCCTAAGTCAGTTAGGCATTGCAACACTGAGCAGCACAACACCTAAATATCTTTTAAAATCTGGGCCTGAGATGCTTCTGGAAGTCTTGCTCTCAGTGTCCTGACTCAGAAGGAAAGTCTGGGCACTCATGTAAATTCACCTCTCCCCTCCCGCCACAATAGACCTTACTCTTTCCCAGCATACACAGTGCTAACCTCCAAAAGTAGAGGAATAGCATGTTGACTGACTATTTTGTTATGTCAATGTTGCTCTTATTACACGCAGAGAGCTAAACCCTGCCCATTAACCCTTCTGGGTCTAGGTTGGGCGGGAGTGAGGGAAGCCGTGCTAGCAGTGCAAGTGCTTGTCAGAACCAATTTGCCAGAGCAGGGCATGTGGCGTTGGCACCCACAGCTGGGTGCACAGGCAGAATGGATCTTGGCTAGCATAGGCTACAGACCACAGTACATGTGCTGGAGAAGGAGGGAATATAAGAACATAAGACCGGTCATACTGGGTGAGAGCAATGGTCCATCTAGCTCAGCATCCTGTCTTCTGACAATGGCCAGTGCCAGATGATTCAGAGGGAACTAACAGAACAAGGCAATTACCAAATGATCTGTGCTATGTCATCCAGTCCCAGACTATGTCTACATTTAAATTGCTACAGCTGTACCACTATGGTGCTTCAGTGCAGACACTATCTATACTGACGGGAGGGGTTTTCAAATTGGTTTTCAAATTCCCTGAGAGGTGGTAGTTATGTCAGTGAAATAATTCTCCCGTTGATCTAGCACTGTCCACACCGGGGGTTAAGTTGGCATAGCTACATCTCTCAGGAGGGTGGATTTTTCATACCCTTGAGAGACGTAGATATGCTGATGAAAGTTTCCAGTGTAGACCAGTCCCCAATTTCTGGTGGTTAAAGTCTTAGGGACACTTAGAGCATGGGATTGCATCACTGATCATCTTGGCTAATAGACATTGATGAACCTATCCTCCATGAACGTATCTAGTTCTTTTTTGAACCCACTTATACTTTTGGCTTTCACAACATCTCCTGACAACAAGTTCCACAGGTTGACTGTGCATTATGTGATGAAGCACTTCCTTGTGTTTCTTTTAAACTTGCTGCCTATTAATCTCATTGGGTAACCCCTGGTTCTTGTGTTATGTGAAGGGGGAAATAACATTTCCTTATTCACTCTCCACACCATTCCTGATTATATAGACCTCTATCATATCCCCCATTAAGCATCTTCTTTCCAAAATGAACAGTCCCAGTCTTTTTAATCTCTCCTCATATGGAAGCTGTTCCAAACCCATAATAATTTTTGTTGTCCTTCTCTGCACTTTTTAAAAACTCTAATATATCTTTTTTGAGATGGAGTGACCAGAACTGCATGCAGTATTCCAGGTGTGCATGTAGTACCATCGATTTATATAGTGGCATGATGATATTTTCTGTCTCATTGTCAATCCCTTTCTTAATGATTCCTAAAATTCTGTTAGTTTTTTTTACTGCCTCTGCACATTGAGCAGTTGTTTTTAGAGAATTATCCATACGACTCCAAATTCTCATTCTTAGCCTTTTGGACTGCCACTGCACATTGTGGATAATTCTCTGAAAACAGCTGCTCAGTGAGTGCAAGATCTCTTTCTTGAGTGGTAACAGCTAGCTTGGACCTCATCCTTTTGTATACATAGTTGGGATTATGTTTTCCAATGGGCATTACTTTGCCCTAACCAACATTGAATTTCATCTGCCATTTTGTTGCCCAGTCATCCAGCAGTGTGAGATCCCTTTGTAACTCTTCACAGGCTGCCTTGGACTTAACTATCTTGAGTAATTTTGTATTGCCTGCAAACTTTGCCATCTCGCTCTTTACCCCTTTTTCCAGATCATTTATGAATATGTTGAATAGGACTGGTCGCAGTACAGATCCTTGGGAGACCCTGCTATTTGCCTCTCTCCACTGTGAAAACTGAGTGTTTCTAATTGACCATATCTAACCATCTCCACTAGTTGGCAGACCACACCCTTTTGTTACCAATATTGTACTTCTTTCTAACCACGCACGCCTTCCAAAATTGCAAGAATATTGAGTGCTGGGCTTTGATCAACCCCCAGTCTCTAACTCTGGAGATAACAATCTAGACAAGTCAGACAGACAAACCTCATGAGCTGTTTGCCCGTGGCTGGCAATTCATGCCAGATTACATAGAGACCCGGAAGTTTCATTCCAAACTTTAAATCTTGAGCAAGATTTTGAAAAATGACTAATTATTCTGGGAACCCAGTCTGAGATACCTAGAAGACAACTGATTTTTAGAAACTGTTGAGCACCCTCAATCTGTTGGGTGGGGTGAAAGCAGATGGAGTTTAGAAATCCTATTGTGCTCTTGAGTTTTCTCTAGGTACCAAACTATTAGCCCTGTAGATTGTTAATAAGGGCTATTTAAACTTTTATAGAGCCTTAGCACACTGAGGCACCTCAAGGCATTTAAACAACACCATTAACATTAAAAGTTAATCCATCCAGTTAATAACCCCATCAATCTACCTTAGCAGCTGCCTAATGAAACAGCCATTCTCTTTGACGCAGGCATTTTGATATATGTCAAGACATCTTTTCATTTTGGCACTTGACTGACAAGGAGTGTCACTGGTAATTATAAAAGAAAATCAATAATCCAACTTCATAAACCAACTATGGTGTAATATTTATGCAGAATTTTGAAAATGTAGGGCCTAGTTCTGATCTCACAAACACTAGGGTGAATGAGGAGTAGATAATCTCCACTGAACCCAATGTGTTACACTAGTGCCAAACCAGAGTGAGATCAGAGTCAGACCCCTGGTGTGCTATAGGAGTGTCAAGCATTATACTAAATATTAGGCATGCAAATAAAAAGGCAAGAATCACAATATGTCTAGCCACATCTAACTCCCTCCCCATGCACACATCAGTTCACAGTAACAAAATATCCAGAGATTTGTTAAAGAAGAGATGTGATGCACTAGGCTCTCTGGGATGATTTCTGCTTTCATTTATACCATTGTAAATCTGCAGTAACTTCATTGACTTGGATGATTTACTCATGATTTACACCAATACCAGAGAGCAGTATTTGCCTGTTTCTCCTTGACATCCTGAAATTATTCCAGATTTACAGAAATATGTGGCTCTTACGGGTCATGTTCATAATGACTAACTCAAACAGCTGCATGCCAGATATACATGCAGCTGTATCAACAGGAGTGTTCTTTTGATCGGTTTACTTCAAACAGCTCGGGGCCAGCAAACAGGAATCTCTTGGGAAGAAAGCTGCTGGCACAGTGAAAGGACAGCCAGGATTTTCCCTGTCCCTGTTCAGACCTCGGATTTCATGGGGGCTTCAGCTCTCCTTTGAAATCGTCTTTCATTCTCTAACTTGTTATTTCCGGCTCCTCGGTAGGGCAGTGGCACAGCATGCCGATGAAGCGGCACTGAGGTTGCAACCCCATGCCGCTGGTTTTCGGCAGTTGCCGTTTGGCATCGCCGCAGCATGTAGGGGAGGAAGGAGTAAACGACAAAGCCCAGCCTGGCACTTATTACTCAACTCTGCATGTAAATGCATGCATACCAATGCATTGCATTTCTATAGCATCTTCCTCCCAAAGATCTCAAACCCCTTTACAGCTATTGGTGACTTCACCCTCAACTTCTGATTATCCCTATTTTACAAACAAGGAAACTGAGGCCCAGAGAGGTTAGGTCACTTGCCCAAAGCTGCACAGCACGTCTGTGGCAGAGCCAAGAATAGACACCAAATCTCTTTGCTCCCAGTCCTGTGCCTTAATCACCAGAGCACTCTTCTGCCCTTCAGTGAAGCTGTATCTAATCTGTCAGAAAGCAACAGAGGTTTTCAAAGTTCGCTCAATACAAATATCGTACCAACAGATGATCCAGGCCTGCAGCACAGGGCCAGTTCACCACTAGTAATGTTAGAAAAACTCCAACTCTGATTCCATTCAAGGGGGCTTCAACACTACATTTAAAAAAATAGAAATAACTGGTTTTATGGTTCCCTACAGAGGCAACGTTCTCTCATGTGAGGAGTTGCACTTTACTTCCAATTTGCCATGACAACAAGAACATTTCACAGCGCTAATTTCAAACTGCTGGCTTGTGCTTTTTAAATTGTCCTTCTGTCACAGCTTTTGCTAGACGGAGGTATGACATTTCTTAGTTACGTTTGAGTAGAAACCAGCAACCCACTTGTTTTCTTGAAGAGGTTGCTTTCCAAAAAACTGCAATACAGTAAATACATAATTGGCTGCAGAATTCTGCTATTGCAAAGTAGGAGTTTAGCAATTTTGGAAACAAACAAAAAAAATCACCTTTAATGAATGGTACAGTTTGCATTTATAAAGCCATCTTTAGTTTTTTCCATATTAAGACTGGCTTTGAGGACTCATTCAAGACGTAAGGGAAGTGCACCCTCATCTGGACAAGCTAGTAATAATGAAACATGCACCTAATTGTCACAGAGAGAGTTTACCCATTGGAGGAGGACTTAAACCGATACAGAAAAATTACAGTTTCTGAGCAACAGGATTCCATCTGGGTATATTAACTTCTTACCCATATGCTAGTGAAACAGGAGAACAATGTGGTTGACATTTTGTGATAACAAACTACATAAGTTAGACTATGTTAAGTCCTACTAGTGATTAAAGACCACACTTGAATAGCAGGAGTCAAAAGCAGGGGCGGCTCTAGAAATCAGGCTGCCCCAAGCAGCGCGGTGCGCTGCGCCGCCCTTCCCCGGTCCTGCGGCGGGTCCCCTTTTCCCGCGGCTCCAGTTGAGCTCCCGCAGGCATGCCTGCGGCAGGTCGACCGGAGCCCGGGACGAGCGGACCTGCCGCAGGCATGCCTGCGGCAGGTCCACCGGAGCCAAATGCCGCCCCCCCGGGAAAGGGCCACCCCACGCGCCTGCTTGGCGCGCTGGGGTCTAGAGCCGCCCCTGGTCAAAAGTGAATAGTGCTTCTGGGTGCGTCATTTGGGGGGGGGCAACTTGAGAGACTTTAAAGGTGCTCGATTTCAAGTGGGCTTCTGAAAATCTAGACTGGAAACCCAACTTCTTGTGATTTATTTCCAATAACTTGCAAATAGGAACTCAACCCAAGATTTTCAGGATTCTGGATAAGGCTAATGGGACAAGCACAGCAAACGAAAAAATCAAATACAATCTGAATAATTCATTTGGGTCAAGATTGATTTAGATCCTTTTAGTACCTGGGCTGGCAAAAAAGCAAATGCCAAAATCTAGAAGCAAAATAACAAAACAAGGAATGTCTCTAAATGGGAAGTACTGAGGGCAGATCTTGACACACATTTTTTTAATAAATCTTCCAAGCTCTTGTTTGAGTGTGCAATAGGAGTGAACGAGACATGCTGGGATTATTCTGTCAAAAGCACAGAAGCATGGCTCTGTAATCCAGCAGATAGGTCAATAAACACCTGGATGGGAAAGTTCATTTCAGGAATGACACTGGGACCCTATCCCTTAGGAGGTATGTGAAGGGGAAGGGTGTAGTCTGCATAACTCCTTTTTATCCCTTGGTTATGAAGTTGCATTGCAACTTCAAAGAAAATCTTTCCCATAAATCACAGGGCAAGTGCTGAATGGGGTAACACAGAAGGGTGCAACATAGGAAGGAATCCCATTTTATTTAGGGAGGAAGGTAACTCAGATTAAAGAACTGGGGAAAGGTTTGGCCTTTCAAATCACTGTGTTGCTTTGGGAGAATTGGGCTAAAAAAAATCTGATGAGGTTCAACAAGGACAAGTGCAGAGTCCTGCACTTAGGAAGGAAGAATCCCATGCGCCGCTACAGGCTGGGGACCAACTGGCTAAACAGCAGTTCTGCAGAAAAGGACCTGGAGATTACAGTGGATGAGAAGCTGGATATGAGTCAGCAGTGGGCCCTTGTTGCCAAGAAGGCCAACAGCATATTGGGCCATATTAGTAGGAGCATTGCCAGCAGACCGAGGGAAGTGATTATTCCCCTCTACTCAGCACGGGTGAGGCCACACCTGGAGTACTGCGTCCAGTTTTGGTTCCCCCACTACAGAAGGGATGTGGACAAATTGGAGAGAGTCCAGCGGAGGGCAACGAAAATTATTAGGGGGTGAAGCACATGACTTATGAGGAGAGGCTGTGGGAACTGGGGTTATTTAGTCTACAGAACAGAACAGTGAGGGGAGATTTGATAGCAGCCTTCAACTACCTGAAGGGGGGTTCCAAAGAGGATGGAGCTCGGCTGTTCTCAGTGGTGGTACATGACCGAACAAGCAGCAGTGGTCTCAAGTTGCAGTGGGAGAGGTCTAGGTTGGATATTAGGAAACACTATTTCACTAGGAGGGTGGTGAAGCATTGGAATGGGTTACCTAGGTAGGTTGTGGAATCTCCTTCCTTAGAGGTTTTTAACGCCCAGATTGACAAAGCCCTGGGCTGGGATGATTTAGTGGGTGTTGGTCCTGCTTTGAGCAGGGGATTGGACTGGATGGCCTCCTGAGGTCTCTTCCAACCCTAATATTCTATGATTGTATGAAAGGAGTTTCCTTGTCAAAGATGGAAGAACAAGCAAGCTCACAATCAGGGAATGGTGCTTGCCATGGCAAAAAGTCAGGCAGTGCAGACTCCTACAGAAAATCCTAGGGGCAAATGATTGCAAGGCCAGATTTTTTGAAAGGTATTTAGGCATTGCTGCACTCAGCGTCGCAATGTCTAACTGATTTAAGAGCCTAAATCGCATTTTCAAAAGGGATTTAGGCACTTAGGAATCTCAATTCCTTCAACAGTCAGTGGAATGTGGCTGCCCCAAGTGCAGCAGAGCCAAAATACCATTAAAAATCTGGGCCTTCAGCTATAAGGAGAAGCTGGGTTTGGGACTTATTTTCATTGAGGAAAGGACTAAGAAGGTGACTCAAAACAAGCTTATAAAACTATGCAGAATATAGATGTAGAATAATAAAAAAGATTCAGTTTATGAGCTTGATTCTCTTCTGACACCCATTTCATGCTTGTGAGACTCCAGTGCTTCCCTGGAGTTACTCAGTTTACATCCAGGAAGCAGCACAGAACAGTGGATAAAACACCGTCCGAAGGTTCAGGTCAGGACTAGATGATCATCATGGTCTTTTGTTCCTTTCTGGTCTTAAAAATTATGATACTATGAAGCCTGGGTTTTTCTATTCCCTGCTCCAGCGCTGGCCTGCTGTGACAGCTTGGGCAAGTCATTTCATCTCTCCAGGCCTCAGTTTCTTCCTTTGTAAAATGAGGATAAATCATAATATCTCCTTTGTAAAGTGCTTTGAGCTCGACATGTACAACATGTTGTGTAAAGAACTATGTGAGAGGAGAGTCAGATCCAAAAAGAGTTTGATGATCAAGCAAATGTTTGCAGGTGACTGAGCAAAATGTAAAAGCCACGGACAGAAAAAGCTTTGGCAAAACAACTTGGAACAAATGGAAAACAACATGCAAACTAAATACCTCAACATCAGCATTAAAATAAAGAACACCAACCACCATGTGAGACATGGAAGGCTGATCTCTAACTGTTCACTGGCTGTGCTTGTTCTGTACAATTATTATTATTATTAGTCCCTATTGCAATAGTGCCTAGATGATACAGCCCCCTCCACCCCTGTACAAACATAAAGAGAAAGTCCCTTTCCCGAACAGTTTACAGTCTAAACTGGAGGAACATCACCCAAACCACACAAAAACAAAGTCTTCTTTATGACAGGTTCCAGCTTCCACAGCGGATCATCATCACAATACATGGATGATGAAATATTAACCTCCACATCCAGGATACAAGAAATACAGGGAGCCAGTGGCTCCCTACCTTCAACAGGATAGAGCTGGGCACTAAGCCAGTGTCAAAGTTGGTGATTATTTATATGTGAATGCACACACAGTTCAATGGAAAGAAGCAATCCCAGTGTGAGATGAGCACAGATATAAAGAGGAGGGGGAAAAGAGGTTCCCAGCCACCAAAATGTGGACTTGGGAAAGCCCCAGTAGCAACATGAATTAGGAGTCCGGTGGCACCTTAAAGACTAACCTATTTATTTGGGCATAAGCTTTTGTAGGTAAAAACCCCACTTCTTCAGATGCATGGAGTGAAAATTACAGATGCAGGCATTATATAGTGACACATGAAGAGAAGGGAGTTACCACACAAGTGGAGAACCAGTGTTGACAGGACCAATTTGATTATTGGGAGTGGACTACATCCACCCTGATCGAATTGGCCTTGTCAACACTGGTTCTCCACTTGTGAGGTAACTCCTTTCTCTTCATGTGTCACTATATAATGCCTGCATCTGTAATTTTCACTCTATGCATCTGAAGAAGTGGGGTTTTTACCCACAAAAGCTTATGCCCAAATAAATCTGTTAGTCTTTAAGGTGTCACCGGGCTCCTTGTTGTTTTTGTGGATACAGACTAACATGGTTACCCCCTGATACTTGACAACATGAATTAGATTCCCCTTCTGCTGCTTTTCTAACTACATACTAATTATAATATCCCTGCCCTGCTTAGTTCAACACAGGAAGTAAAAAAACAGATCTAGCTTAGCACAAAACTGAAGAAAATGAAATTGAATTGTATGGAAAGAGCAAAATTAACACTTGAGCTTCACTAGAGAAAACAATAGTTCGTCTTCATGTGAAAAATTAGTTTTCAGTTCTACCAGAAAAGCAAAGCGGAAAAGACAAATATCTCAATAGTCACTCTGTTGATCACTGGAGATTTTAAGCAAATTGGGCGAGGGATATGTTGGACATTATGGCACGGTATACACAACATCTGCCACCCATCAGTTATAGCTATGATACTTTACATGGAGGCAATGTTGCCTAATGGATAAAGCACTGGAATGGGACTCAGGACAACTGGTTATTCTATAACTTTCTGCTATGGGATTTCCTGCTACTTGTTGCTTTCTGAATTAGGATCCTGGGAACTAGGTAGATCATTGGTGTTATCTGATATAGCAATTCTTGTATTCCACTGGAAGCCTGATATTGATACCTTCCCACCCCCAGCTTTCAAAAACAGACGCTTGTTTCTAAACAGCCTCTCTCCTGGGTACTTTCTCCCCAGAGAAGAAATTGTTTGGAAAGTTCAGGTGGGTTGGAGAAACCATTTTAGGAGCTATGACACTTTGGGAAATTATTTTGAAAATTATTCCAACTTTTTTTTTGGTGGGAGGAGGTCTGCCCAGTTAAAAAAAAAAGACTAACAAAGGACAAAAAGCCCCTTCCCTATTGCTGTGCACAGTTTTAAAGTGCCATAAGAGTGGCTTACTTGACATTCAGCAAAGCTGTACAAGCTTGTTCATCTCGCCTTGTCACAGCCTCTCTTTTATTCTACTGTGCCATAAAACATGTGAGATTACACCGACTGATTGCTTTATTGCGGGGCCATAAGGCAGGAGAGAAACAAGAATAGCATTGTATGTCTGAAAGGCAAAACAAGTTTCCAGAGTGGAAATGCAGCTCCCCAACTAAGCATAAACACATGGAGCTATAGAATGTAAATCTACCTCCAGTCCATGAATGATTATGTAATTGACAAATATTTCTTGCCGGACTGAAAAGAAGGAATCTGGTTGTTTTAGGAGTTTACCACTAATATCTAAAAAGAATGCATCCCCCACTATTACATTTTTCCCCCTGGAAAAAAATACATCCATGCATAAAAAAACCCAAACCCAAAACCCCATGCCACAACCCCCATCAGTGCTCATGGGAAAATTGAACCAGAATCGTTGCAAAAGCTAAGGTGACCCTCTTGGATCACCTGGTAACATAATGCTCTATCAGCTGGATTATCCTACCTTTTCCTTTCCTAAGTGCAAGGAAATATTACAGTATTTTGAAAGCAAATGACGACACATTTTTATTCTGTTTACAATATTGCTAACTCTTGTGATTGTACTGCAAGTCTCATGATATTTGGGGTTTGTCTGGAAGCCCCATCTCCTAGAGACATGGAATGATCTGAGAATCTCAGCTTTCTTTTTTTAAAAAAAAAATAAGTCTGTTTCCCGTGGGTACAGAGAACAGATTGCAAATATGACACAAATGTGAGCCTGAAGGATCCAAAACCAGAAGGAAAACACAATGAAACCAAAATGTATAATTTTTCTGAAAAGAAATGTCACGATTTTGAATGTGGCCATGCTGTGTTTATGAATGAATTGGAATGTACACAGGATACCAGCATACTTTATTTTACATAGCTCCATACTTTACCTGCGTATGTAGAAAACATTTACCATAATACTCCTCCAATGTCTATGCAGATTCACTTCTTCTTCTAATAAATGGCCTTTTTTTAACTGCTGATTGTTAAGTTACTTTCAGAGGAAACAGATGAATTAAGAAACAGACAAGAGAAGTGCTACTTATAAGACATGTACTCCTGGGGGAATTCTGTGCCACTGCACATGTGTAGAATTTATGTCCCCCAAAGATTTCTTTGCTTTCCTGCAGAAAAATGACTCTCTGAGGGGGAAGCAAAGGGACGCCACAAGAGCAGTCATGCGACCCTCCCCAGCAGTATGTTTTGGGTGCCCAGGGCAGCCGGAAGAGAGGTAAATCACTGTGGGGCAGGGAGTGGGACTGGGGAAGACTCGGCTGGTGGCTCCTACCCTGCGCTGGGCTCAGCTGCTAGTCCCGGCTGGGCTGTGGAGGACGGGACTTCCTCTTGCCCTGCACAGCATCTGGGGCCAGATCAGACCCACCCCCAGATTTCTCCCCCAGCTGCAGGAAGCTCTGCAAACTCCCCCACCCCCGCGATTCCTGCACCTATCGCGCCTCAGCTGCAGGGGGAGGGATCCATGTACAGGGAGCTACCCCCCCCATCCGCCCAGCATCTGGACCCTTCACTGAGCCCCCCCCACCCCAACCCCCCTGCCAAGCTCTATCCCCCCACATCCAGATCCCCTCTGCTGAGCCCCAAACATCTTCACCTGGACCCCCCTGCAGAGTCCCATTACTGTTGCACCCAGAACCCCTCAACAAGTCCCTGAGCATCCAGATCCCCCCGCACCCGGATCCCCCAATGAGCCGCCTGCACCCAGATTGCCCCACACAGAACCCTCTCAACCCACACCTAGATCTCCCCACACTAAGCCCCTCCACACTTGGATCCTCCTTGCTGAGCCTGCTTGCTCACACCTGGTGCACCTGGCACGGAGGGGCAGGGCCCTGGGGTGTTTCGGGGGCAGGCCTGTTCCTTGCGCTGTGTCAGGGTGGGTGCAGCCTCACCACTGAGTCCGTGTCCCAGGGCGGGAGCTGTGCAGTGATCTCCCATCTCTGTGCAGCCAGTGGCCTGTGCTCCCCACTGCCATGCTGGAGCCTCCACATTTATTTGACAAATAAAATTTGCTGAATTTTGCATAATTTTAAAATATTGTCTGCAGAATTTTTATTTTTTGGCATAATATATATTTATTTGTTGGCGCAGAATACCCTCAGGAATAGCCAAGTCAAGGTATGGTCAGCAAGACTGAGCCAGGAACAAAGGAACAAGTGCAGTAGGGTTACATAGTTGCCTACCGCCACTCACTTTAGTTTGGCTAAAGGGGGGCTGGAACAATTTGTATAGTGGGGGTGCAGAGAGCCATTGAACCATACTGTGAACCCTGTATAGAATGGAATCCACTTCAAACCAGGGGGTGTGGCAGCACACCCCACAGCCCTAGTTCCAGCACCTATGGATTTGCATACATTTTCCAATAGCCAAACTGCTTACCTCAGAGGGGGTTGTGAGCCTGAATGTTATTTTATGTTTGTAAAACACCTCGAAGATGAAAAATGCCTGAAGTACAGAATGCCTGAATACTATCACTATTCACTGATAAAGGGATAATAGGCTCCCAAAGCAAATAAATGTTTTCCCTCCCCCTTTATGGTACACATTATTTTTCTCTGCAGTTTGTGGTATGATTTGATACCTATATGACTACACACACTGTTGCAATCAGTAGCTTCAAGAACCTTGCACACCTTCACTTCCTTCTGTCTTAGGAGTTCCACAAATCATTGTAAACATTTCTGTGAAGAGCTGGACTCAGGAAAACATAAGAACAACTTTTTTGACCCTATTAATTTATGCACAGTGCTACTTATTCTTATTTAAGTAGAGAACGCTTTTGGTGGGAACGCTACACATATTCACATCTCCCTCTTTTATAGAGCACTTCCAACACCCACACAAGGCGAGAAAAAAAGATTGCTTTGAACGCTGCTTTTGCTGAGTCAGCTTTGTTTCTTGTCATACGGGAGAAACAAGGCTGGGGGCATCAAAATATATTCAGAACAAATGGCTTCCCACTGCTAGCAAAAGCCTCAGTTACACGATGGCATTTTGTTACCTGTAAAAGCTACTCGTTTTACTGGATATATCTCCATTATGAATGTTACCCCTTACATAATGTGCATACACTAATAGCTAGGATAGGTAGAACTAAAGCAAGTGCCTCAGCTCTAAACTATCTTCTCTTGTTTTGACACTGCAGCTGTATCAGCTGAAATTCCGCAGAGAGCGTTAGAACAAGGTCTTTGCCTCGTTTAAGCCCTTAGGCTTTTAAATGAAACTTAAGTGTTGCACGGGGCTCTTAGCTCTGCACAGAGGTGACTTCCGCCCATCATGCATACAACTCTTTCCTTTTCAAAGACTCCTACAATGCTTCGGCCTGGCTTAACTGGCCCAAGTATCATAGAAGTTCAACAGGAATTTTCTGGCTTTTTTTCCTTCTAGGCTTGCAGTTGTTTCTAATGGCTTGTTTTTTAATGAAGTAAATGAGAGTCGATATGCATACAGTTTTTGGGTCATGCTTTAAGCCCGCTAAGAGCTAACATCCTGTACGTTGCCATATCAAGGTGAATGAACCACATTAGACTAAAGACTTTCTCTGGAAAAGGAGAAGAGCTCAAGCTGTTAACACATCATTATGTTTCTGTTCATTAGCTTCTGCGGAAGCTGACGAATATGTTTTTAATGATGGCTAAAAAAAAAAAAACCCCAAAGCTCTGTTCTGCATCTTTAAGGACTCTTTCTTTTCACCTTACTGCTGTGGTAATAAGGTGCAGAAATCTTGTCCTGAAGCTACAAGTTCTTTTGCCCATTACAGATTTAATGGGAATATTTTCTTGGGAGTGCAGCAGCAAGTAAAACAAATCATTTGTTAGCAGGCAGAGCAAACCATTGTAGTGTGCTTAGCAAATTGCAGAATCTGTTCTGTCAAAAGTATCCAGCTGATGCAATTTTAAGAATACACCCAATATAGAAACACTGAGGACTTTTTTGGTGAGGATTTTTCTAAGAACTAAGGCCTGGCCTAAATGGGGTGTGAATTTTTACCAACACAATTGTGCCGGTAAAAGCCCTAGTGTAGACACATTTATACAAGTCTCAGCACTTTTATACAGGTATAACTTCATCAACATTTAGGGAGCAGAACCGATCTTAGGGGTGGGCAATTGGGGTGGTTGCCCTGGGAACCAAATCAATATCTGGGGAAGGCACCACATTGCTCAGCTGTTTAGATTTGATTTGTATTATTATTATTATTATTATTGGCTTGGCTGCTCAGGGGACACTGAATACTTTTTTCGCCTCAGGCGGCAAACCACGTAGGGCTGGCCCTGCTTCAGGGGGGAGAGGTGTGTGCTGCTGCTTTAACTCTAGCAAAAGTTAAGTGTAGACAAGGCCTACGGGCTAGAATCTGGCAAATTTACTGCCCCTGAGTAAAATTCACCCTCTGCAGAAGGCCAGCACAAGGTGCATCACATACTACTAAAGTTTCAAAAAACAAATTTCTCTAGTATCTGCATGGTGCATGGGTCTTGTGCTGGCTCTCTGCACGTGGACGAATTTCTTCCACTGGGTTACACTTTCACTTCTTGGCACCTTGCACCATGAGTAGCTGCCTTCACTTTAGCGGAATTTATCCTGGATTTACAGAATTTTGACAAAGCAGCATGTGGCTCTCCCTGGCATCCAAGAGCAATCTATATTGTTATGGAGGAAGAATAATTCCTAAAAACATTTGTTTCTTCTGCATTTGTTTGCAAAATGAACAGACATTTGAAGGAAGAGCCCATGGAAGATTGCAGCAATCCGATGGTTTGCTGATTAGAAATAAATCTTTGCTACAGTTTAAGGAGTTTTTGTAATGCAGAGCCAGACTCAACCAGGAGTGACTTGTGTCAGCGTGACCTAGTCCATGGAAGATATATGGTCGTGCAAAGTCAGACTCAGTCTGGAATGACATACTGCCTTTGTCTGATTCTGCTTACGTTTCAAAATGTTCTAAAATGGGGAAGCAACATTTTCAGTTGGGTCAATATGTCTCAGTGGGGGGAATCATTTGATTTGCACACTCCAACATGAGGCCTTGACCCAGCAAAATGCATAGGCTTAAGTCCATCTCTGTTCAGCAAAGCATTTAAAGCACAGGCTTAAGCGCTTTGCTGCACTGGGCTCTGGATGGTGATAAATGAGTCATTAGTAAGAAAATGATCCGAACTGGGTCAACAGCTGAGCAAGCAATCCACACTCCAGATTGGAAGCGGAAAACTTCAACTTCTGAGCCATATCAAGAAAGAGATGGCTCAGCATAAGTGAACTCAAAAGACAAAATCAAGGTATTTGGGGAATGATTTTCAGAGGGACTGAGCACAGGCAGGTACCACTCACTTCCAATGGAGCTTGGTGCACTCAGCAATGTGGACAACCAGGCCATTAATAGTTTGATTCAATTCAACCAAACCAAGGATTAACTGGCTCCATCCTGTGTTTAGTGAGCATTATACAGTGGACGGTGTAATCAGGTGCAGTTGTTTAGCTGGACAATACATAATGAAAGATGGTGGGGGAGGTTGGCAGACACTTTCCTGTGAACTCAGTGCTCATTATAGTAAGAAAATGAACACGTGACATTTTAGAACGAGAGCTCTTCAGGGCAAGGGCTGTTCTCATTTGCACGTTGCGAGCACCGATGGGAGCAAATAATAATAGAACAAAGCATAATGCAGACAGGCCCTCTGCAAGTTTAATCACTGGACAGTTATTTACATTATCTAGATTGTTATAACAAAAGAAAAGTGGAACTGAAAGAAGCAAATTTAAAAGGGATAAAAGGAAATGTTTTTTACATAATCCATTATTTGACTTTGGAACTCATTGCCACAAGTTATTACCAAGGCCAAGAGCTTAGCAGAAGTCAGAAGAGGACTGGACATTTATATGGGTAACAAGAATATGCAGACTTTTTTTTTTAAATCAGGAGTTTTGAAAGAGCTATAATCTCTAATGCATCAGGTCAGAAGCCATCCTTGGTGATCTGGAAGAAACTTTCTCTGGGACAGGTTATTCCACAACTGCCTACTGCGTGACAGGATGTATTGTACCTTCCTCTGGAGACAGGATATTGGAGTAGATGGACCATTGCTCTGATCTGGTTTGGAAACATCTATGTCCATTAACCCACTTCTACCAAAAACAGCTGTTCAGAAATGACTGACTGAAAAAGTACATTAAAATTCACATGGTCACTATTAAATGCTTGCCCCGCAAACCATTGTTTGTTTCTCTTTCAAAATTATCATCCAGCAACACTTAACTAAAGCAGGATTTTAATACCTTAGGTTAGATGTCGGGTGCATTTGATGAGTGAGAGGCTTTTGTTGGTTTTGCATGAAGCATAGATCGCTTTATTTAAAGCTGCTTCTGACTTTTAAAAAGTAAAGCTTTAAAAAGAGCATGGTTGTGGATCCATGGACGCAAGCAATGTTGTCACAGTAATCTATGGGAAAATAAAACAGAAAGGCAACTTTCATCCCTCTCCTCCTCTAATCGGATGTGAGGATGACACAGATTAAGAGGGAGAAATTAATTATATGGTTAACCCAGTTTTATTTAAACTGGCCATTCCTTTCTGTTGAGAAGGAGCAAACAATGAAAAGTACCCTCCGTTTTCTTGAAGAAAAAAAAAATCGTCTGTCTTCCCTCAGCAACTCCTACACATTGCTTTTCATGTACCTCAAGTATCTGGGTATTTTTTGTTTGTTTGATGCGGGAAATAATAAATAGGAGATGAAAAGGGAGAGAGAGCAACCCTGTTGGCTGAAAATCTAAGAAAGTGGCTTTTCCCCTTCCCCCGTAGACGTCTTGCATCAAAGATCAAAAATAAAGAGAAAGCAATCACAAAGCCATTAAGCAAGCTGCAATTGATTTAGCCAAAAATGGATTGTGATGGCTTCTGTATGTAGTCTAAATGTTTTAGTATTTTCAGTAAATCAATTTCATAGTAGATAGGTCAATTCTTTTATAGTTTAATTAAAAAACTGCCACTGCCCCATGATGCTTGGGGGAGCAAAGAAACCACACCGGGCCAGATTCTCCTCTCCCTTACACTGGTGTAAATCAGGAGCAACTACATACTAATCAATGAGGTCACACAGGTGAATAACGGAATGAGAATGAGCCCAAATGTTTTCATCAAGTATGTCCTGCCAAAATGATTGCTTCCTAAAAATCTTCAGTAAATTATCAATCAACAAACTTGCCAACGAAGCGCAGCTTCAATCCTAGCCATTTTACAATCTGATGTTGACTGTAGGATGGGTCTTCAGTCTTTGCTGCCTTTGATGAGTTTAAGGCAGTGGTGCAAGTATGGCAATATGGTCCGGTTCACCGTACCAGTAAGATATTTATAGCCGGTACGCCATTCCGGAAAGACACAGGAGGAGCAGAACGTGAGCCCACCAGGCAGCCCATGCCAGAGCTCCTCCAGCATGGCTGTACTGCTCCCAGCCCTTCCATGCAGCTGCATCTAGCATCTCCTGTCTGCAGAACCCCACCAGAGGGCGTGGCTGGGGGTGGTACAGCCGTGCCAGAGGAGCTGCCGGGTTCCCGGCGGCCCCACGTTCTGTTCCTTTTGCCGCTGCTGTTCCAGAGAGCCCTGCGGTTCAGAAGTCTCCAGCGCAGTGTGAGGAGGACAGAGCCCACCCCCAGGTAACGTGGGATGGATCTTGAGGAGGGAAGGGGGAGAGCATGGGGCCTTGAGCTAGGGATGGGGGGGGGGTCACATAAGGAGTCATGTGGGGAGGTCCCATGCCCGCCCCCTTTAGCTGGTGCAGCGTACCAGTATGAAATGAATTCTACTTGCACCACTGGTTTTAGGCCAGGTCTACGTACAAACTTATATCAGTACATAAGAATGGCCCTACTGGGTCAGACCAATGGTCCATATAGCCCAGTATCCTGTCTTCTGACAGTGGCCAGTGCCAGATGCCCCAGAGGGAATGAACAGAACAGGGAATCATCAAGTGATCTATCCCCTGTCGCCCATTTCCAGCTTCTGGCAAACAGAGGCTAGGGACACCATCCCTGCCCATCCTGGCTAATAGCCATTGATGGACCTAGCCTACATGAATTTATCTAGTTCTTTTTTGAACCCTGTTATGATCTTGGCCTTCACAACATCCTCTGGTAAGGAGTTCCACGGGTTGACTGTGCGCTGTGTGTGCTTCTTTGCCTTCACTAATATAAAAACATGGCACATCATATATGATGTTTAAAAACTCCAAAGCACTATATGCAGTTTCCTCTTGCGGAGGAAGGGAAGGAAAGACAGACAGGAAGAATCACATGCGACACATGCTAGTCACCGTGCTTAATGTTCTAGTGGAAGACTCTGATACCATACTATAAAGACCTGAACAGAATATATTCTGATAAAAGATATTCTTTTGCTTTGTCTACATTGCTCAGGGGTGTGAAAAAAACACCCCCCTGAGTGAGGCGGTTATACTGACCTAACCCCTGGTGTAGACAGCGCTATGTTGACGGGCAATTAAGCATGGGGGAGTGAGGTGTTGAAAATTTTATCACACTCTCCACACACACCCTTAACCCTCAAGGTCCAGTATTCTCTGTCAACCTCTCGAAACACACACAGAAATAAATTACAAAGGTTTACCATTGTTACCATTAATATATTTTTAGTAAGTATAACAGGGTTGTTGTGAAAACTTTGGACTTTGAATAAGGGGTCAACAACCTGAAAAAGTTGAGAAACAGTGCCTTACATGACTATATGGATAAGCCTAGACCATACCACTCAATCTGCTGAAGCCCAAAAGTGGAATGCCATGTGTGGCAAAGACTCAAAATGAGGGATGTGCACAAATTATTCATGCAGGAAAATTAAATACGATGGGAACCATTCCCTTGGTGTAGATGACTTTCTGTAGCCTCAGTTTCATGATTCTTGCCAATAATAAAACAGAGGGGATATTGAATTTGTGTGGAATATGGGAAACTTGGGACAGAAATTAATTACATCTCTTGAAATGAAGTAAAGCTGAGAGGCACAAGCTAAAATTAGATTCAGTTTGTTCAAACGAAACTACATTGAGGGTAATTTTGAAGTTGTTGCTATCTGTTATTTGAACTGAAGACTTCATCAAACATTAGTCACCACCTTTCCAAAAGCAACTTTCGGGAGAGAATTCAGGGCTAGCCTCCATGGGGAAGTTATACCATTATAAGGTAGGATATGAATTTAAAATGCTACAGTTATACTGGTATAACTCCCCACCTGGACATTCTTATTTGGGAAGACGAGTATCTGTTTGTGACTTACCTTATATTGCTTTAGAAGTGGTTTAAGCTAAACTGGAAAAATACACTCTTATTTCAGAAGAAGTGTGTCTGCATGGGGAGATATACTGGTATAACAATAGCATTTTAATGATCCTGTTATTTAACTTCAGGTATAGACACAGCCCTCAGAGAGGCACCTATTTGATAATAGGCTTTTGTACATTGAAAAAGACTAATAGGCTTGAAAAAACATAAGATATTAGTGGGGTGTGTGACACTGGCAGACGAGGTGCCAGCTCTTGCCAAGGCTTTGGGGCTCAGCCAAGCACTGGCAAATTCATTGCTGGAAACCAATCTGTTTCACCTGTGTGTTATTATGGTTAAGATGGGCATTGGCCTTATAACAATGTGTTTAGTGTTCAGACTTTATGAAATGCGTGTAAGTTGCTGCAAGCATTAATCTCACTTATAATATCTTTATCACATGCTATAATATTTAAGGTTTTGCTTTGTAACTGTAAAAAAATGTTTGCTCTCAAACGGTGAACCCAGTGAGGAGGGATTGTCTCCTGTCCAGCAAGAAGGCTTATCAAAACTAAATGGGCCATTGTAGGATGTCATAATACAAAGACTTTGTTAATTGCCCCTTACACCTGTAGAGAGGCTACGAGCAAAAGGCCTTGTCCCATCAGCTTGAATTCTGGAAGAAGGAAATAAAACCAGCTGACAAGAAAATTTTACATCTCTTTCGCTGTTTGTACTCTTGCATCGCCGGAGCTACGAAACAGAAACAGAGATCCCCCTACAACTCTGTCACCTTTTGAAACCATAGACTGTAATTCATTTGTGTATATATGCTTGCCTGCTTTAACCTTCTAATAACACTCTAATTTATTTTCTTAGTAAATAAATCCGTAGATAGTTTACTGTAGGATGGCTACAAGAGTTGTCTTTAGTGTGAGATCCAAAATGCAAATTGGCCTGGAGAAAGTGACTGGTTCTGTGGGACTGGGAGCAACTTGAATATTTTGTGATCTTTGGTAACCATCTATTGCTAAGACCAGATGCTTGGGTGGCAAAATAGACTGGAATGCCCCAGGGGACTGTCTGTGACTCCATGGTAAGACAGTTATAGTGCTTTAGGAGTTTACATTGTTACTGGGTTGAGGAAACCTAATTATAGAACATACCATCAGTTTGGGGTCTCTGCCCTGCTTTTTGACAGTCTGCCCCAGGGTTGACACGCTCAGTTGTAAGCCACTCCAGATATAGCACATAGCATGTGACTTAATATCGGATCTGCTTAACCGCAGCAAATATAAAATGAGTACATATATGCACATTCTACTTCTGACCACCCACCCCAACCACCATAGGCACTGGCTCCATGGGTGCCCTGGGGCTGGAGCACCCACAGAAAAAAAAAATGGGTGCTCAGCACCCACTGGCAGCCCCACTGATCAGCTCGTCCCTCTCCCTCCCAGTGCCTCCTGCCCGCCATGGATCAGCTGTTCAGTGGCATGTAGGAGGCTCTGGGGGGAGGGGGAGGGGTAGGAGCAGGGTGGGAAGAGGTGGGACATGGGTGGAGCGGGGGTGGGAAAAAGCAGGAAGAGGCAAGGTGGGGCCTTGGGGGAAGGGCAGGGCTTGGGGCAGGACCCCCGGGGAAATGAAGAAGTCGGTGCCTGTGCCAACCACTTGAATTAGATGTAAAACCTTTGTCCTTTTGTGTCTGGTTTGCTAATATTCAGCAAAGGCTATTTTGCTCATGTGTCTAAGTACATGTACAGCCTGATACAAAGAAAAGCAGGTTCTAGGGTTTTTTTCTCTCTCCTTTTAAGTTATTTATACAGCACTCCTACTCGTGCTTGTGAAGATGTTTATGTCTGAGTCGGTGGTAGATTGAAGATGCTCCTGGGGTCACAGTCTGTCGGATTTTCCTTCTGCAGAAGATGATCTTGCCCTTTGGATTGATATATTTGAAACGGTCTCGTCTGTCTCCCTGCCACTTGGAAAGTAGAATTAATTTACTGGAAGGTAAGGTGTGCTGCTAGCCATAGGTAGTGCTGCTTCCTTCCTTCTCGCTGTTGTTTTTTCTTCTCTTATTGATTTGGTGTGCCCTTGTATGCCGCTGGCCCCTCAAAAAAAAAAAGTCACACAAATTCTCAGGAACCCTTCAAGCGTGAATTAGAGCCATGAACAGTTAGGAAACTCATAGCAGAAGGTGATGCTGTGGAATTCAGATCTGTATGACCAACTTCCTTAAGAAGCTGCACACCAACACTGGGCATGCTAATTAGGGATGGGTCTTGTTGTAATAATCAGGGCCTATCAGACCTACTTTAATTGTTAGCCTAACTGGTGAAACATGGGTAAAGGTTCATGAATTGTCACAATGATCTGATATATAAAACTATTTAAGAAAAGATGTGAGAAGAAGACATAGTCTGAATTAACTTAGAGAGAAAGGAGCTACCGATACCACTCTGGGACTGTGTGAAGATTATGACTGGTAAACCAGAGGAGTAGAGGATTGGAAATCAATGAAACAAACTTAATGCATCAGCAATTAGGCATAATTGGTGGACAAAATAACGAGAGGATGGATTATTCCGCCCATCAACTTTTGGGGGCCCATAAAGAAAAAGACTGTGGGGGGAGAAAAAGGGGAACATTTTACCATTACCACAGTGGTGGCAGAAGGATTGTTACTGTGACACCAGACCTTGATGCTCCCGTGAGGACATGGTCACCATCACTGCACTAGCAAGGACCGCAGACTGATACACATAAGATCCTGCTCTCTCTTCCCCTCCCTCATGTGCTCCTTTTGGTCCCCAACCTCTTCCTGTCGTATTTCTCTCTCAGCTTTTCACCTGATCCTGAAATCAACTGTACTGCATGGCACCAGCATGGTGAGATGAGACAGCCCATCCAGCTCTGCTGAGAAGGGCCAGTGAAAGAGAAGGACCTGACCAGACCAACCAGATAATGTCACAAAGCTGCCATGACCAGCCTGCCAAACCAAAGCATCCATTCATGACTGACCAGCCTCACTGTGTCCTGAACATCTACAAAAACCATATTTCCCTCGTCTTTAGTATCCTAACTCCTCTGTCCCTTCGGTGTCTGTCTTTTTGGCCTAAAGCAGGGAAGTGACTATCCTTCTCAACTCGGAACTGAACAACAGAATTAACCTCTTTCTTCCCCACCAACAAGGGCTGTTTGACTGACTAAGACTTTAACCAATATTCACTGTCTCCAAAAAGAGACTTTGATAGGTTTTTATTGTGTTTTGCATAATTAATCGATTTCAATGCTTTTTACCTTGTTTGGATTCTTTTCTTTTTTGTGTGTGTCAATCAATAAATTTCAAACCTTTGGCATAAATTGTATAGAGTGTTTGGCATTGTACCAATTGAGATCTCTGTAGACCAAACCTCAAACCTTGTTTAATACCATTTAATGTTGGATAGTTTCAGGGTCATGGGAAACCCCTTTGACTCTCTGGGCCCTTTATTCCATCTAAATTAATACAACAGTACAAGTGAAGAACTCCCTCACTGAGAGGGCTTTTGGATCTGGTGCTCTGGCTCAGCTTCATCTGAGAGAGAGGAAATTCAGACACGGCTCTTCCCAAGTTCAAGGGATCTGGATTCAATATTCTGGGCCTCGTGCAGGCTTGGGCACCACATTTTAAAGACAAAGTGAAGTGAGTTCAGAGAACAAGAAGTGCCTAAGCAGAGGCACTGACAATGGCAGCTACGCACTCCTTTTGCAGATCACACCTCTTCCTAGCAGGGATAACCTATATAGAGTCTGTAAATGAAACTGTTGAGAGTTAAGATTTGTGCACACATTAATTGCTGCGTCTGTGTTAAAGAGATGCACCCTGGTTGATGGCATTTATGCAGAGATTCTGAATTTGGCCCTTTCTTTGAATATAATATACATGTGTCTACATGGAAACAGTGTGCAGCCAGCTAGGGAACTGCAGGTTCCCACTGGCATGCTGTGCACTAAATCTCCGTGCAGACAAACCCTTTGTTTCCTTGAGACCCTGATTTTCATTTCCCCTAATGTCTATTTGTGGTGGTCTATCTGATGTCTAACTGCCTTGCTGACACACTGCTTTTGGAGACACAATTTAGAAACTTCTTCTCACTGCTCTGATTCTTACATCACGTTTATCCTTTTTGGTGATTTCTTTCTCTCATGAACCATGCTGGTTCCATCATTTTGTTGGCCTCCTACAATATATAACGTTTCATTTAAAAAGCAGCTACTTTAATTAGCTTCCCAAATGCCTCCTCTTTAAAAATGAGAACAACCAGATGCCCAGGGCTTTCCTTGAAAACAGCATACCCAAATCCTTACACTTCTTCACAGTTTCATTGTATTCCCCCACACCCCTAGCAGTGACTTCATTTCTAAGCTATAGTAGGGGTTCAGCTGCAATGTAATGTACTACGCATGAGGTCTCAATAATGCATTAAAATGCTATAATTCCATAGCCTTTGATTTATGATCCATTCCTTAGAGCAAAGCATCATGCATTTTATTTGTCTTCTCCCCTACAGCTGTTCGTTTGGCTGGAAGATTAAAGTACAGAAAAATTATCCTTGCTTTCCTCTCTTCAAGTAACAGGGTTCATAGGTGCCAACACTGGATCTCTGGTCTGCTTGAAGCAGTGGGGTTGGAAGCAGGCACTGGCAACTGCCTGTACTCGTCCTTCCCACTTGATCTGATCAATTCCACAGCTAAAGATCATTTCAGCCCGCTTTAACCACGTGACTTTTCAGGGCAATAAGCACCCAGCTCCCACTTTCAGTGCGAGTTGGGCACCATTAAAAATCTTCCCCTATATGCCTATTGCAGAACAATGGAAAACTTTATGAATTCTGGGGTTTCCATAGGTGGGTCAGAGCTGTGAACCCTGCTACTTGAAGAGAGGAAATTTTGAGGTAAGTATTTCTGTTCTTCAGAGAGACAAGTTCTCTGTACTTCAACACTGGGATTCTTATGAGTAATCTTTTATGAGCAAGTTTTAGGTAGGGGAGATTCAGTAGAATTAAGCAAAGAATTTCCCTTTTTATTAACTCTAACTTGTCTACTCAGTTCACGGCAGTGTTCAGCACTCTTCTTCTAACGCTGTATCTTCCAGTGGTGGTGGGTCTGATTTGTAGAACACAACAGATTTAGGGGCTGATGACCATGCTGGCTCCATTACAAATCTCTCTGCAAGATAGCTAACATCTATCAGCTCAGGACAACGCCACTGCTCTGTGTGTGCTCTGGCTGGCGGATGAACCCTCCTACTCTATCATGCACACCACTGACAGACATTGCTAAATGGAAGTTGAGGATTTTGAGTTCTTTGTGCCCTTTTCGGAAAGGCAGCACAAGGGCAAATAGTTCTGTGGATATGCAGTGGCTTTACTGTGTGATTTAAATATATTCTGACTGCTTTGCACATATATAGCATGTGAAAAAATTTCTTTCAGGTGTACTAGTTTAGAACAAATTAAGTACTGGTACATCTCCCGTTCCCAGTGAAGTGAATAAGAATAAAACTTCACTGCAAGTGCTATCCTCCTGGATGATGCTATATTGTGCCTCATTGGATAACAATGCTAGTTCAGACATGTCTGGCTTACTCTGCAATCAGGGCTCCCACTTTAGCACTGGCCAGAAGAGTGTGCATTTGCATTTACTGGGAGACATGTAGACTAGGATTTCTACAGAACAGGCTATAGGACAAGCTTGGTATCTAAACCCAGCCCAACAAGGCATTGTATTGTCATACAAAACTGCAATAGCTTTCGCTTATTAGCAGAATTAGCTAATCAGAAAAATCCGACTAAAGCTAACAAAATAACAAATTGCTGTAAACTATGAGTCAGCTTGATTAGGTGGAACACTTAATACACCATTTTTCAAGGCATTTTTTCAAGGGCCTAATATGGAAACTTGTAAATCAGATGAAAATATTTAATGGTCTGAAAGTGTCCTGCTGCCTGATAAAAATTTAATCTTTTCCAACCACATTGGACTTGCAGTTAAAAACAAATATGAAATTGCACATGCTGTATAGATCAAAGGAGTGCTTGTCCAACATGAGCAGAGAGCAATTAATTGTACAGCTGATGTTTCCATTAGTCAATTACAGGGCTGTTATTTACATTAAACCCAAAAGCCATTTCTGGCCTATCTTATGGATGTCCGTGATCAATTATGTAGATTTTGTTCTCCATGTCCTTTTCTTCCTGCTCCTTCTCAATATACTCCAATCTCCAAGTATTTTTCTACAGTCATACTACAATTACAGCCATAATACAATTAAGTTACATACATAACGGTACAGAGGTCACTTTGGCATGAACCCTGCTGTCAAGAGTGGCAACACAGGTGAGCCCTGCCTCAGTTTCCCTCACCTAGGGTACAAATAAGCCCAAGCTGGCCTTTCTAGTATTAAAGAGTGCCCTCTTCAGAGGGTCTCACTTATTTAACAGAAAAAGACAACATGAAAATATAAATGAGAGCTTCAGTCAGCTACTCACCAGAAACTCTCCACCTCTGGGTTAGTGAGTCCTAGGTCTTGTCCCTCTTGTGACAGCACCTCTGCAGGTCCACCAGCACCTGCCCCCATTTTTGTTGATGTTCCAGAAGCTGCAGGAAGACAGCCCAGATCTGTTTGGACTGCTGGGCTGCTTCTTGCAACTGGAAGAGGACCTCCGGTGTCAGTAGCTGCCCCTCCATACTCCAACTTGGGAGGGTAAACGTCTCTCCACTGAAGAAACTTCTGCATATTTCAGCTCTATCTTTTCCCTTATCTGTCCTTGAGTAGAGGGGAGGTTGGTAGATCCCAGACAAGCCCCCATGCGTGGTAAAGTTGCCACCCCAGCATGCCTCCTACTGGCTGACTATGGCACTGCAGCACCTTTTGCCTCAGTTTTTCCAATCCTCTTTTGGCATCCTCCAGTTATATGAGCCTCCTGGCCTTCTGGACACACCACGTTACAGAATCCAGCCCCTCCTGGGCCCACAGACTCTTTGCCAAAGTCCAACAGAAATACCACAAAAAACAGACCTTTGGCCTGTCTGGTCTCAGCTTGTAGCCACCTCACCACAGGCATGATGATGATGCTCCAGCCTGTCCTCCTGTGCCTCCATCAGTCCTGCAGTCCAGGGGCTGGCACACTTCTCCCCTTACCCAGAAGTTCAGATAGGCTCTGGCTTACCAGAGCCCCTGTCTCAGTCAAGCTTCCTGCTCACCCCTGGGGAAGCCTGTCTGGTCTTTTCCCCTTTCTCTTTCTCAGCCTTCTTTTCAGGCTGCTTGCCAGAGAAAGGGAATTCCCCATCCCCTCTCCTCAGGGTCTCCTCTCTCCAAGTGGGCTCACCCAGAGCTTCCGGAGGGAGGGGGAGAACAGCTCCCCCCACAGCTGGGCTTTAACTCGAATTAGGCCTAGCCCACCCTCCAGGTGCACCCAGCCTGGGTAATTGGCCTCTCAGGCCTATATTAACCCTTTTGCAGCTTGTGTGAGGTAAACACCGCATCACAACTTAGTGTAAAGGCAGTTACGTACCAGTAAGGCCAGGATTTTCCTACCTATCAGAAACTATTTGCTGTCATCAAATCACAGGAGAGAAAATGTTAACAAATTAGTGAGGAGAAATGGCTGTGCCAGGTCAGACCATTGTTCCATCAACAATGGTACCTCCACTGCTGTCACATCGGACCAGATCATTGGCCCATTATTACCCTGTATTATTTGGCAGACATGTGGCTCTTCACATCACATAACAGAAGTTATGGTTCACGCCTTGAAGGACTTACAGAGGCCTGATCCAAAACTCCCACATGACTTCAGCGGGCTTTGGGCCAGGTAGAAAACGAAAGTGTTTGTTGACACTTTGACAAGTTTCAAATTTAAGCCCAGATCAACTTGCAGTGGGATGCTCATGAGCAGGGCCGGCTCTAGAGTTTTTGCCGCCCCAAGCAGCGCACTGAATTGCCGCCCTGGGCTGGGGGGCGGGGGGGCAGTCCGTGCGCCCTTAGGGCGGCAGGCGTGTCTAAAGGGCTCTGGGCTCCCCCTGCGGGGAGCCCAGAGCCTTTTAAATCCCAGCCGCGGCCGGGAATCAGAGGGTTCCGGGCTGCCCGCCGCGGCAGGGAGCCCAGAGCCTTTTAACTCCCAGCCGCGGCTGGGAATCAGAGGGCTCCGGGCTGCCCGCCTCGGCGGGGAGCCCAGAGCCTTTTAACTCCCAGCCGCGGCCGGGAATCAGAAGGCTCCGGGCTGCCTGCCGCGGTGGGGAGCCCAGAGCCTTTTAACTCCCAGCCGCGGCCGGGAATCAGAGGGCTCCGGGCTCCCCGCCGCGGCAGGCAGCCCAGAGCCTTTTAACTCCCAGCCGCGGCTAGGATTTGCTGGGGCGGGACGGCGCTCTGGCGGTTGCGGGTCAGCGGCTCCGGTGGACTTCCCGCAGGCATGCCTGCGGGAGGTCCACCGGGGCCCTCTGCCGCCCTCCCCAGGATGCCGCCCCAAGCGGGTGCTTGGCCCGCTGGTGCCTAGAGCCGGCCCTGCTCATGAGAGGCCCCTGCATCTGTGCAGAGTCCCATGGACGTCAATAGGATCTGTACAGATGCAAGGATTTGCCCTCATGGACGCAATTGCAGGATCAGAATCTTCAGCTGTAGCTCCGCAGGGTAGGGATGTGTCTTGTATTATTGCCTTGTTGTGCTGTTGACCCCTTGACAAATAAATATTAACATTCATCAAACAACATTTCACTCCTCTAGCATTCCACCAGTGGTACAGGGAGCGGGATGCTGCAAAAAACATTTGGCAAATAAAACATGTGTTGGGAAACAGTGAAATTCACCAACTTCTATTTTGACCAGCTTTGCAGTATAAATAGCCATTAGATATGGCATCCCTGTTTCCACCAGTCATTGCTACAGGATACTTTGGAGAAAAACAAAATACCCTGCCTAACGCACAAAGGCAAGAGTGCTTCGCTGAAAGGGTCAAATAAATAAATAAAATTCCTTGACCCCTGCGGCAATCAGTTTATATCCAATCACCCAGATCAAAATGGCACTCATGTTTGGTATTAGTCGGTGTACTGTGTGCAAAACACCCCATCTGAGAGATACCTGATTCAGCAGACATTGGAAGGCAGTGGACTAAAAAAGACAGAGATCAAGAGACGTGCATTTATTTAACTCTAAGTTCCCAATGCTCCCAGCCAAAGGTGCATCAGACAGCTGTGCTAATTTTTGTCAGACCCTTGTGCTCTGTATGACGCGTTTAGAGTGAAGAAACCAGTTCCGTTGTTATTGCTTAGGGTATGTCTACACTCCAAGTCCAAGTGCTACAGTGGTGCACTGTAGCTACACCGCTGTAGCGTAGAAACTAGCTACAGTGACTGGAGGACTTTTCCTGTCACTGCAATAAATCTACCCCTTCGAGAGGGGGCAGCTAGGTTGACAGAAGAATTCTTCCACTGACCTCGCAGCATCTACACAGGGCTTAGGTTGACTTAACTATGTCTCTTGAGGGGTGTGCATTTTTCACACACCAGAGCAACGTAGCTAGGTCAACCTACATTTTGGGTGTAGACCAGGTGTTAGACAGAGAATGCACAGGGCACCTGAGTTACCTCATCCACATGCCGTAAACTTTCCCTTAAGGACAGATTTAATGAAACCACGGTCTGGTTACTCTCTTCACAGACTCTTAACCAAAGGCACTGCAGTCTGACTCCGGTGCTACCCGCTACCTAATAACGTCTACTAAATACTGCCTATTTACAAGCCTTGAATATGAAACCTGATGCTCCAATGAATGGGAATCATTTAGTTTAATTAATAATCCAATTACCAAAACACTCCCAAATCACCAGGAGACATTAACCCCCGCCCCTTCTCCCCCAAACAAGGCTTAATTTATACATTTAATGAAGGGGGAGATTTAGATCTTGATTCTGCAAAGCACTTTAAGAATATGCTTAACTTTAAGCACGTACTTAAATCCACCCCAGATTGTAAATTCTTTAGGACAGAGACAGTCTCTTTGCGCTGTGTTTGTACAGCTCTAGCACAATGCGGTCCTGGTCCGTTACTGGGGCTCCTAGCTGCTATGGTAATACAAACAAACAAACAAACAAACAATGATCAGCCAGGCATGTGCTTAACTTTAGTCATGTGAGGAGTCCTGTTAATTTCAGTAAGACTGAAACATGGGCTTGCATGTTTTGCTGAATAGGGATGGATTTAGACGCACACTTAAAGTTAAGCATATTCTTCAGTTCTTTGCTGAATCTTTTCCATGGGCCACGCAGCCTTTAGCAAGCCTTTGGCATATTGATTTCTTTAGGGTTGTGGTTGTCTGTAGAGTCCAGTAATTGCTGGTTGGTCCATACATTTCTTACTCGTTAGATTATTTGATTATTATTTTTTAATCCTTTTAATCCTTAGAATATTGGCACTTCTCAGATTGGCAGCCAAACAAATCCTTAGGAGGCGTATGAGGTAATGTAAGTGAATGATACAAATTATAAGACCAAATCTGTCTGGCAGCCCTTTCCAGATGGTACATTTTGGCATCACAGTGTTTTGAAGGAGGATATAAAATGTACATATTCTTGAGTGGAATTTAAAATTCTGATTAGGCAGATTACAAAGGGGCTTATATTACCTTGGCTTTGAATTTGATTGTACAGGTTTTTAATTATATGAAAACTCTTTAAGTTTGCACAATGATATAATTGTAAGTATTTGATTAGAATCTTAATTGTATGTTTGCATATTGGTATAACTGTTTAACTACCTAAATCGACCTGCTGTCCCTTAGGAGGCCATGGTTAACAAGTACTTCTTATCACAAAAGTGCATTCATCCTGAGCAGAACTTCAAATGCATGAACTAATAATTGCATATGAAAAGCAGGATTCTGACTTAAAGCAGCAGCTCATGCTATTGTTCAACCTTCAACCTCCATTATAAGGCCAGGTCTACGCTAAAAAGTTAGCTCAACCCAGCTACGTCACTTAGGGGTGTGAAAAATACACCCCCCTGGGGGACATAGTTAAGCCTACCTAAGCCCCAGTGTAGACAGACCTAGGTCAAAGGAAGACTTCTTCCATCACCTTAGCTAGCGCCCCTCAGGGTTAATTATAACAGGAGAACCCCTCCCATCGCCGTAGTGAATGTCTACAGTGGTGCAGCTGCAGCTCCATAGATCTGCCACTGTAGCAGTTCTTTTGTAGACATAGCCTAAAATACTGCCTTCAGCTTACCAAAAGAAGCCTACTGATGTGAATTAAGAGCAGAATTTAAAGTTTAAGTCTGTCTCTGGTCAATTGGCCCTCAAATATTAGATATTAATATCAGGATGCAAGACTTCATTCTCCTCTCTTCATCCCGTTGTTTATTAGATACTGGCTAGAGGTGCTCTCTCTGAAGGCATGCCGTGATGCTGCAGCATCCAACAGTAAATAGTTCTTGACCTGATAGACTTGCATCCAAGCTGAGCTGTTCTATTACTTAGAGGCTATTAGTAGTCTTAGATGGTACCTAGAGGCTATTTAGTTGGCAGATCATTGATCCAGTAGAGTATCGCTCTCCAGTGCAGAGCTAGGTCAGCGCAGGTGCAGTTTTGTACGTAGGCCAAATTGGAAACTGGAGATTCATAGATTCATAGAGGAAGAGACCTCAAGAGGTCATCCAGTCCAGTCCCCTGCCCTCATGGCAGGACCAAATACTGTCTAGACCATCCCTGATAGACATTTATCTAACCTACTCTTAAATATCTCCAGAGATGGAGATTCCACAACCTCCCTAGGCAATTTATTCCAGTGTTTAACCACCCTGACAGTTAGGAACTTTTTCCTAATGTCCAACCTAAATCTCCCTTGCTGCAGTTTAAGCCCATTGCTTCTTGTTCTATCATTAGAAGCTAAGGTGAACAAGTTTTCTCCCTCCTCCTGATTACACTCTTTTAGATATCTGAAAACTGCTATCATGTCCCCTCTCAGTCTTCTCTTTTCCAAACTAAACAAACCCAATTCTTTCAGCCTTCCTTCGTAGGTCATGTTCTCAAGACCTTTAATCATTCTTGTTGCTCTTCTCTGGACCCTCTCCAATTTCTCCACATCTTTCTTGAAATGCGGTGCCCAGAACTGGACACAATACTCCAGTTGAGGCCTAACCAGCGCAGAGTAGAGCGGAAGAATGACTTCTCGTGTCTTGTTCACAACACACCTGTTAAGTATTTAACAGATGATGAGCTGACATGTTTTTTCTTGATTTTGAACCCACCTGAACACTGTGGGTTCAAAGGTTCACTTGAAAGTTTTTTGGGGGGGGTTCTGCTTAGAATACTGTGGGGGACAGAATGAATACAGGGAATGGAAGAAAAATGTTAATGAGACTTAGAGTATTGGAAATATAATACACCTGGCATCCCCTTGTATCAAAGATTTTCTTGGGAATCTTCTAGTCTCAATACTGAGTCCAAAGCAGATTGCTGGTTTTTTTGTTTGTTTTTTTAAAGTCGAATCATCCTTGTGATTGGGGGGTGAGCAGGAGGTCTGGACTCTAACCAATTTTGCAAGCCACAAAACCTTGTAATTTACAGACTTTAGGTCTTTTAGGCTTTATCGACTCTACGGGTAAAGCATGTGCCACGAAGATTTTCAAATCTCAGTAAAAGTTTGGGGTCACTTCTTTATCTGAACAGGTACATCAGTCATCTAGCCATAACTTGGACAGCATATAAAGAGCCAGAGAAACCCAAAGGAGGCAGATTATTAATATCATATCAGCAAGTTCACTAACAATCATATTTTCTCTCTGCCAGACAAAGGGACTCGCCCAGAGTATAAAAGGTTTTTTTACATCATAAAATCAGTCAAGAAAATGAGTGCTGTATCCCATTGCCATTTTCCCCTTTATCTCCAGGTTTGTAGTTTAATTTCGTAATATAAAAGAAATTGGATAGGAACTTTGAATTATCCCCTGTCTTCAGAAGAATAGTCAAAAGGATGGAAATTGATTCATTTTGTATGGACAAAAGACCAAAGTTTGTGCATGCATGATGCAAAGATCAGTTGCTATTTAATCAGGACTAGCTGAAATTTTTTCTTTCAACCTTTTTTCCAAAGGAAACTTCTATTTTCAACTAAATTAAGATGTTGGAAAGTGTCTGTTATTCTCAATTTTTTTTCAATTTTTCATTGGAAAACTTAAAACCAAAAATGTTTGGCCAAAATCATTTCTTCCCCTCAGTTTTTGAGCAAATTTTTTCCATTTTCAATTTTGTGGCTTTTTAATGAAAATGAAAAAAAAAATTCTGCAGAAATTTTTTTTCCCACCCAGTTCTGCATTATTATTTTTCTTTTTAAATTCAAGGAGCACCCACATTCATGCCACTTTTGCACATTCCATCTGTGGATCGTTGCACTTTTGCCAGCATGTGTCCATGAAAAAAAAAAAGACAGAAACGCAAACAGATGCTGCAATTCTATATTACTTGCAGCTTGTGCTCATCACCATTTTGAATACATTAATACAATGTGGTTCACTAGAGCTCAGCATGTGCAAACTGAGATTTTCAGAGCCTCATAACTTGATCATGTTTGGGTGGAAAAGCAAAACACATCCCTAATACCAGAGCGGTTTCTTTACCAAATTTCAAGTGTCTGCTCCAACACATAGAGATGTTCTCAATGAAAAGATTCTAAGAATATATTTTTAACATAGGTTAAAAAAAACACCTCAATTTTCCCCTAATCTCATTCTTGGAAATATCTGAATAGTTTAAACTAAAACTTTTTTTAAAAAAATCAGCCTGAGACACAAACCCAGCCTGGGAAATTCAGCTTGAATTGTTAAAGTTTGGCAAAGTTATAAGCAACTGAAAACAGAGTCTTATAATGGGAAGTATTGTGTGACCTTAATTAATGGCAGCATTATCAGCTGTGTCTGTATAATAAACGCACACACACACAATATATATATTCTCTAAGAATTTCTGACAAATATCTCTAAATGGTTCAGGAAATGCTAACTGTGCATATTCTTTCTGCAGGGAATGACCATACTTTTGCCATAAGATGATCACAGCGATGGCTTTCTTGGTATGGACAGATTATTAGAATGCAGACCCAACAAACTCCGAGGCACAATTACCAAGGAATTCTGCTACACAGCCAGCAATCACATGGGTGTCAAAAGCTCTGATAGCACAACATTGCCAGTGATGGACATAAACAGAATACAATCAGACCACCTTGAACAGCTTGCCAGAGATCAATCTGGGTGGACTCAGATCTGCAAAGAGTCCACGTCCCTTTGGGATTTGCCACAATGATGATCCACGTTGCTTGTGATCCACCTGCTCTCCCGCCTGCGCTCTCACAATCAGATAACACACAGGGGGCAACCACCGCAATTTCTTACATGGAGAAGAATCTTTAGGAAAGGATTTAATTTTTTTAAGCTGTCTCTTAATGCAATTTAGCAGCTGGATATGAGGAGCCAGCACCATGTGACCATGTGTGTCTGTAGGCCACTAACAAGCAATCCCCACTGACCATAGGCTGAAGACTTGTCCTTCCTAATACAACTTACATATGAGCTTACAGCCAAATCAAACCTATGCCAAAACCAAACCAGTTTGAGGCTGATCATATATATCCCTAGGAATGGCAAAGGCAGGCTCTTCTACTTCAAACAATATGAACACAGAACAGGAGAGGGGAAAGATGCTCTTGAGGTTTGGGCATAAGACTGGGAGCCAGGAGACCTGGATCTATGCCTGGCTATGCCACTGACTGACTGAACACCTGAGAAACATTAATTAACCCAACCTCACAATACCCTTCAGAGTAAGGGAAGTACCACTGCGAAGGTCAAATTCATGAATGCTCGCAAAGCTCTGAGAGATGGTGCTCCTGTGACTAACACCACACAGTCGTTCATAAAAGAATACAGCTTCTCTTCACTAAAGATGCATTTCAGGATGCATATTCTCACTCGCTTTGTGTGGCTGAGAAAAGGGCAGATATTGAAGTGGAGCCAAGGGGAGGAAGGAATGCTCTTCACACCTCTCATTCTAGTATCCAGTACTTACCACCCCCACATTCCCAGCATTCCCATCTGCCTCCCTCATCTTGACCAAGTCACCCATATTTTGTATGGTCTCCTCAACCTTAATGGACTGACAGCCCCAGAAAAGGGTGCTGGAACAATTTTTATAGTGGGGGTTCTGATGATGGAAACAATGTATTTGGTGTTTGTTATTACTACTTCGAGCAGCTCCCCTCCTTCCAGCACCACTGCCCTGGAGACCAAAGATGTCTAACAACAGAACAGATACAGCCAGGCTAGAGGCAGTATAAGCTTCCCCCATGCTGCTCAGGTAATAGTCTCTTCCCCACGCGGCTACACCAGTTCTCATGCTCAGCGCAGGCCTCTTGAAATGGAACCAGGCTAATGCACTGCTGCAGAAATGTTAATATTGATTCCTGATTGCTGAAGAGCAGCCGGGAGAGGGCTGGAGAACACGCAGAGCTCTAACGAGAGAACGAACAGAAGCACCAGTATCAATTTTAAGAGAATAAAGTGAAGCTCTCTCTCCTTCAGGGACTTCAGTAGAAATTTTTGCAGGTTTGGGAAGATACTGTAGGAAAATTTCTTCCCTGGCATTTATAAGTGATTAGAAGAAATAGTTTCAGAAACCAGTTGTCAGGTTCCCCCGAGTCAAAATAAAACAACTCTGTCACTAGGTGGTACCTGTGAGCACTTCATGAGTTAATGGAATCATGACAAAAATACTTCCTTAGCCTCTCCTTCTCTTCCATTCCTTGTCCTCCCTCTCAATTAATTTGCAGGCTGGGCTCCTCCTGCTTGAATGGAGACAGGCAAGGACACCAGGTTAGGAGCTTGCAAAGCATTTTGAGGATGGGATATTTCAAGGGCACTCAGTGTTGGCCAAACTCTGCTCCCTTTGAAGTCAACAGGGGTTTTAGTATTGACTTTCTGAGTTAGGGCAAACTGAGCACTGTTGAAGATACCACCTGGTGGGGGAAGATTCCATTTGCAAAGCTAGAGAGATAACTTCTTCAAGCATAGATCTATGTAGAGAGGAGGGTGGTTTCTATTATGATACACTCTAAGGATAATACTTTGCCCCCAAAGTGCCTCATCTTTCTGAGGCACTTTGGGGGCAAAGTATTATTCAGCTCCTATTTCCAAAGGTGTGGTTTGTGGTTGTGTTGTGGTTTCGGGTTCTTTTGCGCACAGGCCTGGAAGAGGTTTGACAAAGAGAAGAGAAGAAAGTAAGAGGAACAGAAAACACAAGGGAAAAGTTGCTAACAAAAAATAGAACAGGGAAACATTTTTTAAATGTATCTGTTTTCTATGGGCAAGTTATTCTACTAGAGGATCCCACACAGAGGGATGGATTTTAATGCATAAATGCATTTATTCAATGCATACAATATTTGTAAAATGTCTTAAACCTTGAAAAGCGCAAGAGATTGCACTTGCTATTTCAAAATGTTACAGGGCACGATCCCCGAAACCTTTTAGTTTTCTTCCCTTTGCCCCCACTCCCCTTATTTGTACCACACCACCTCTCCTGCACTGCCTGTGGTAGCAATTCCTCTAAAGGTCACCATTCCACAGTAGCAGCTTAGTCATAGCTCCTCTTCCAGAATTCACTCCTACAACAAGCATTAAGACAATTCATACCAGTGCATCTTTAATGCGCTCATCAGCATGGAATCTAGTCACCAACAAAGACTATGTTAAAGATGATGACCACTGAAATATCCCTACCATTCTTATTGGACCGATGAAAGCCACTACAATGGACCTAGTCACTTAACACAGAACTGTCCAATAACCCCAAGGAAATACCTGGAATTACAATGAGCAATATTTGGAAAGCTCCACTGCTGGCATATACTTTTGTACAATACAGATATTACTGTTATATTTTAAACCCATTTCATACTTTTAAGCTTCCAAGTAATCTGTACAATTAAACATCTAATTTGAAAGAAAAGAAATATTGAGATTCATATTATAACAATGACAGGAGCATTTACAAATACAGCATCTCCAGTTCAGATTAAAAATACCAAACTCCTTACATACTAGAAATGGAAAGCTTAGTCGTTTATCTGAGCAACTTACAGGGTGACGTCCGGTAGTTCTTGGAGGCCACAATGGAGAAAGGGGCCCCACTGTGCTAGGCGTGGCACATAAACCCAGTAAGAGAGTTCCTCTTCCAAAGCATTTGCATTCTAAACAGATCAGTGGCCGGGGGGGACCTGAGCCATAGAAAGGTAAATGATTTGTCCAAGGTCTGTGGCAGAACGAGGAATTGAAAGGCAGTGAGAGTGCCTGTGTAAATCTTCTCTTGAGTCCAGTTCTCCCAAGTTTCAGTCCAGGCCCCCAACCACAAGATCATGCCTCCTCTCAGCTAGAAACCTTATGACTGTGCCATTTGTTTAACTTGATATGTTTGGGTTGTGCTTCTTCAAATGTAGGTGTTGGGTAAGATTTTCAAATGCTCTCAGTATTAGTTTACCTCATGAAGAGTTTGGCCAACACAGAGCACTTTTGAAATCTCACCCACAATGAGTTCTTTGAGGAAGGGACTCATTTATGATGTTATGACAGGAGTCACCAAGTGGCCCTGTTACACAGTCTTGATTTTTTTTCCTTAATGGGCAAGCAATGTTCAGTCTTTGAAGAACTGCTGCATTGTTGGTTTTATGATCCAGTCTCTTTGCGGAGAACTGGGGCAAGTGGCAGATGAGTTTGTCTTCACATCTCTCTAACTAGAGTCAATTCTTAAGACAGAGTTCCTCCCTGGGAACCTGGCATTGGTGTTTTGGCTGTGAATCATGAAGGAAAGAATTACTGCATGTTGTTTGTGATCACCTCCATTTAAGGACTAGTATATAAACAAGTTACACAAGGAATATAGCCAGACTCTGCACCATGTATTTCTCCTCCAACAGGAAGCCAACCCGCAAGATCTTGGACATCTACCACCACTCCACAGGGGGTCAACAATATGTTTATATGGTGTCTACAACAATAAAGCCCCACCCTAGTTCGCACATAAATGTCATCACAACATAAATACTAAAAAAATAATTATTTCTTGACCAGTTGATACTGTTGCACCTTTTTTCATTCTAAGATAAGGCTGTTATTGAGAAAAACAACTGCAAATATCCGGGCACCTTAGCAAGCATCAGAAAAGTCTTCACTAAGAAAGAAATTAAAGCTAATTAGCCAGCTGATATTCTCCTATATTCCAACTGCTTTAAAACCATGAGCATCTCCCCCTCACCCGGGGACTGGCTTCATTCAGTTCCAGTTAGTATATCAAAAATTATGTATTCTGCTTACAAGTCCAAGGCAAAGCACATTTGTCTATGATAGAGAGAGAATGGATTTACATTTAAATGGTATTCTTCATGTATCTAATAACTCAGTCCAATAATCAAAGTAGTACAAGAGCATGCCTACGTTTGGCATTAATATAGCCCCCTAGATTCACGATGCACATTACTCTTGAATGTTTGGTGAGTGGGAAGAAAGAGTAAAACATTTCCATCTTCCAGCTGCAGTCAGCCCGGGAACAAGGTTAACTAGGAATTAAAGGCTTTTAATGAGGTTTACATTTCATTTAAAAATTCAGACTCAGTAGTTCATAAATCTCAGAGAGAGAGAGAGAGAAATCATCCCAATAAGAGGATTTTCATTGCATTAATTAATTATTAATTATTATTATTATTGTTAGATCATAATGCTTCCGAAGTGCCGGGAGAATTTTGGCAACAAAAAAGTTACCATTCCAAGAGCAACATGCACACAGATTTTTTTTTAAATCACTACAGGTAGAACATATCGCTAAAGGCAGGGGCATATTCCTGTAACTTTATCTTCATTGAGAGCTGTCAATTCTAGTGATCTTCTAATCGAAAGTGGGAAGACAATGTAGAAACCACTATAAAATATAACGATGCAATGAGTTTCTATGGCAACTTGACTTCGGTATTTTTAAAGCTCACTGGAGAAGCCTCATTGAAGTTGTACAGGATTGACTATGAGAATAAAAGGCACATGCACAGACAGGAATAAGGCAAGTGTGTAAAGAGGATATCCTCCCACACAGGTAATTCTCTATCTTTGGTAGGTATTTATAAGACACCTATAACACTGCTCTCTAAACTTCCCGCAGCAAGTACAGCATAGGATCTATTCTCTCGTAGTGATGAGTTTCCCTGTATATGACAAGAAACTATACATCTGACTTGTCACATGCTGCAGTAGTTCCTTGTTATGCTTTGGAGTTAACTGTGGGGAAAACCCACAGCATCATACAATTACAAGTCATCTGCCAGGAAAGTTAGCACTCTGTGAGCAAATGCTCCTCTAAACAAATGCCCCTTCCAGTCCCCAGCAGCTATTGCTTCCATGTCCTCAGAATCACTGGCTCTGAGACTTTGGCAGGCTGTGAAACAAGCTCTTTGACTGCATCGTTACCTGACGATACTCTAGGAAAGACCAAGAAACTCACATGGAAAGTGGATTCTCAATGCAATTTCCATAACAGCCATTTTTATTAGAGAAACAAATAAGTAGGAGGAAAAGGTCCAGGGAAGGCATATATGGTGGAGTAATGCAACAAATCACTTTGTGACTAATGCTTAGAGTCCAACCATTTAGAAAATATATGGCCTCTTCAAAAAAAAGAGGCATGGTGATCTTTCTGCTGTCTTCATGCCTGTCATGTAAATAAGAACTCCCTGTAGGCTCCTAATCTGTAATCTGTTTCTCTACAATTAACAAATATGGACCAGAGACTGGGTATAAAATACTCTCATTCATCTCAGCTCTAGCCATTCACCACCTCCCCCTACTGGCTCTCTCTTCTTTTCTTTGAGCTGCTGGCTGCCCATCACGGCTGCCCCTGGGAAGTACCCTGAGCTAAGCATGCTAAATTTTAGGAAGGAGAAAGCCAATCACCACATGATAGATATTGCCCTGAACCAAAGCCCTGGATTCAAATGCTGCTAAACTCTGGGAAGGCTCAGATTCAGAACCCACCTTAGCTAACCTTCATCTCTAGGCAAAAATTTCCATTTTTATTAACTTTCAGAATTGGTGACTATTTTCACAAATCCCCAGTGCTGGCTGAATCTTTGTGAACAACAAACAATGGTGAATGGACACTGAGTCCTTCTTGTATCATCTGACCGGCTCTATGTCAAAGAATGCTCTTCTTTCATTCTCCCCACGGCAGTTTGTCTCCCTGCTTTTATTACCTTATTGCAAAGCAATCCCCGACGTTTGCTATGGGGAACCCAAGCCTTCTGCTTCCAAAGCAAGAAGACAGGGAGCAAGCATGATGGGGCTAATACTGTAGGAGTTGCCACCAAAAAGGGTAAACAGATGAAACCATAATGTGCTAAGCACACACATGGCCCCATTATCAGCTTTGCTTTTGGCCTGCTCCCAGTACATTTCAACTGTATCATTTCTCCAGAAACCGAAACCGTTTCATTACAGCTTAAATATCTGACCAGACAGCTGACTATAGACCTGTGAAAAGCAATTATTTTGGACATTGATTATTACCGCTGTAGGCACCGCATACTTGTAAGCGCAGATAGCTGGGAACGACGGCAGCTTTATGCGATGGACTGTGGTATCTAGTGGAATTAATTAATGTTGCAGGATGAGTGGCAAAAGAGAAACTAAGCAAACAGCCAGCTTAACGTGCAAATTAATTGACATGAAATACATTCATATGTTTAATTTAAATGTGATTAATTTATTAAAGAAAAACAAGTCTGGGGACAGAGAGCTAGTGCCTCTGGCTTAACACCTAGATCATCAAATTACCATAGCAACCTATTTGTTAATACTAGGCAAAAAATTTGAGGTTTTTTTTGTTTAGTTGGGGTTTTTTTACCCATAAGAGCAAGGATGAATGGGCCAAAAGGATTCAAAATATTGAAATAAAAATTGGACTGATTTAGAGGCAGAGATAGAGCTGTCTTTCATTTTTATTTTTTGAAGAGGAACATAAGAACAGCCACACTGGGTTAGACCCACGGTCCATCTAGCCCAGTATCCTGTCTTGCAACAGTGGCCAATGCCAGATGCTTTAGAGGGAATGAACTGAACAGGGCAATTGTCAAGTGATCCATCCCCTCTTGTCCAGTTCCAGTTTCTGGCAATCAGAGATTTTGGGATGTTTTGAGCATGGGCTTGCGTCCCTGACCATCTTGCCTAATAGCCATTGATGGACAAATCCTTCATGAATTTATCTAATTATTTTTTTAACCCAGTTATATTTTTGGCCTTCACAACATCCCCTGGCAACAAGTTTCACAGGAACTGCCTATAATCAATTCTGATATACATCTTAAACTTGTGTGGCTTATACTGGTACAGTAATTATGAAGACACACCAATATTCCAATGGATCAGTATTCCTCTACATACCATTCCATACCTGTCACGCATGGCTAGAAAGGGTTAAGCATCCTGCAAAATAAAGAACCCTCAGAAGACATGTGGGGAGATAATGTTTGTGTTTTTATGTATTTACATATGTATGAGTAGAGTAACAATGTAATCAACAGTCCCTGTCTATGGTGTATTCTGATAATTCAGAGGTCAAAAGAACAGCCTAGCATTTAAATGAATTGTAAACACGGACTATCTCGGTATTCATCTCTCTTTGAAATGTAGTGTGAATGGTGGAGGAACAAGCAATTTGCCTTATGTTAATTCATATAGCTAAGTACCGGTGATGGACCTCCTTCAAAGTCATCCTAATTACTTTTTGTTCCCCCGAGGAAATCCCAACTTGTCAAAGAAGACATGAAATTGTACAAAAGATCCTTGGGTCCTGATTCTGTCATCTCAGATCTGCTTAGGCTTCATCAGGGGAAGTTTGAGTCGTAAAACTGAGGTCCCAGTTATGCTAGTACGCCCTGAATATATTTGGATATTGGGCTATAACCTATGAACTATTTCTAAAAGAACTCTTTGCAACTACAAAGCACCATCTCTGCTATGAATCTGCACCTAAATGAACTGAACTCATGTCTGTTTGTATATTGATCTTTTAACCATATCCTCGCTCTTTTGTTTTTTAACAAATTTTAGTTTAGTTAATAAGAATTGGCTGTATTTGGGCTGTATTTGGGTAAGATCTGAAACATTCATTATACTTAGTCCTGCCTTGAGTGCAGGGGACTGAACTAGATGACCTCTTGAGGTCCCTTCCAGTTCTATGATTCTATGATTAACCTGGGAGGTAATGTGTCTGATCTTTTGGGATTGGTAGAACCTTTTATTTTATATGATGAAATAAGACTTACAGAAATTTTCATCATATCTGACGTGGGTACCTGGATGGAGGCCTGAGGCTGGATCACTTTAAAGGAACTGTGTTGTTTGAACTTCTGAATAACCAGTAAGATAATAAAGAAGCTGTTTTATGCTGGCCTAGTGAATCTAAGTATTGGAATATCCACCAGCTCTATGGGGATTGTCTGCCCCATTCTTTGCAGTTCACCCTAATTGAGTAACCATAGCTGGTCCCTACTGGGACACAGGTCACAATACCATTCACAAAGGTGGATGTAGCTTAAAACCTATTATTACTTGTTACTGTGTATTGCCACTTAAGTTTATGGAGATCTTATGTGCCTCTCCCTCCTCCACTAGATACAGCTGCCATTTTGTATTCAGAGTTACTCTGTTAGTTCAAGTGATAGAGGCCTCTGTTGAAGTTCCCAAGTTCTGTTCCTCTGACAACCCCTCATGGTGCAGTCATTACAAAGGCTCAGAAGTTTACAGGTGAGTGAGGTCACACACAGGATTTTGAGAAATGCTTCCCTAAAATATTTAAACTAAATATGCAGATTATATCTGTCCAAGCACCATCAGTGAATTTAATGAGCCATAGAAAAGAAGAATTCATTTTTTGCTTTGTGAGAGCATCCTATAAAGGACAAGAAAAAATATCTACCAAAATATCAACCATTACCATGAGACACAAAATGGGTAGGATATATCTTTCATTGGATCATTTTCTGTTGGTGGAAGAGACAAGCTTTCAAGCTTCACAGAGCTCTTCCTCGCAGAGCCCTTCCTGGAGAAGGTAGCCAGATTGTCCAAGCTAAAAACAAGGTGGGACAGATTATTATCCATACAGGGTTGTAGGAGACCACTCAAGTGAAGTGGGCAATTAACACTTCTACAGTAGTAAGACGATGGACGGTTAGTAGGCAGCAGGGGGTGCTACAAATTGTTGGAATGGGCCATGAAACCAATGTCTCTGGTTAGTCTGTTTTAGGGTCTAGCAGAGATATGAATTTTAGTTCCCAGCTTCATCTCTTGAAGGTAGTGTGCACAACCTACTGACAACTAACCCTCCGACTGCAGATGTGTTAATTGCCCACTTCATTTTAAGTGGTCTCCTACATGAGCGAACCCCTTATGTTTAACCATCTGCCCCACCTTGTATTTAGCTTGGCCACTCTGGTTACCTTCTCCAGACCTGAGGAAGAGTTCAATGAAGTTTGAAACCCCCCCAACAGAAGGTGGTCCAATAAGAGAGTTTACCTCCCCCACTTTGAATCTCTTATATCCTGGGACCAATATGGCTACGACGACAGGGCTATTTAGGAAGTGCAGTGTCTGAAATGTATTGCAACTGCGGAACAGCAATGCCTCTTATCGCATATGGAGCTGTTCCAAAAAGTGCATGAAGATTTAAATCACCTACTCTTATTCTTCCAGGTATTGTGTGTCCTTTTATGTATCTGTCACTGGAGTATCTGACCATCTCAAATCATCAATGGATTTTACCTTCTCAACACTCCTGTGACAGTGTGGAATCATCATCATTTTACAGAGGGAAAACTGAGGCAGACAGTAGTGTAAGAGACTAGCCCAAGGTCACACAGGAAGTCTGTGGCTAAGCCAAGAACTGAACCTACATCTCATCAGTCCCAATCCAGCCCTCTTTCCACTAGATTATCTTTCCTGCCCAGTGCCATGCTCTGTGGATGAGACCACCCTTTCTGAGAACACCCTTGTGCAGCTTTCATCCCAGAACTGGGGTATATTTCAACAACTGAGAGTTCACAGCAGCCTTCCTAAACCTGGAGATTCAAAAGACATTTGTGATTTATAGCCCATTATATGTATCATACCATTGAAATGAAACCACCTCTGGGGCAGAGGGAGGTATCCAGGCAGAAAACCAGCTTTGTGCACCGCAGTGGTAGGGAAATGGCAGTTTTGACCAAGGACAAGAAGAATAAACCTCTGTTCTTAGTGGAAGTGCCTTATGTTCTTTAATTCCCATGTTACATTTCACATATCATGGGTTGTCAATGCCTTCCATGCAGAAAATGACACAGAGTTCCATTTATCTGCCCCAGCTCTACTAGGGTTTGAACCTGGGGTTCTAGAATATATGTATTTCAAACCTGATGCTTTTGGTCATATTTACGCAGTCGTTTTAGTTACCCTGAGCATAATAGCAGGAAAGAACGAGCCAGGAGGTATGTAGACTCCATCCCTGCTGTTAACACTGGAACACGGGATACAAAGGCTGCCTTGTAACTCCAGCCCTAGTGATCTCTATTTGCTAGCAGTCCTACTCCAGTTATTAGAAGTGAATATGAGCAGACAGAATCCCCCTGCCATTGTCTGGCTATACCACAAGGAGGACAAGAGACACAGGATTTGGTTTAATCAGGCCGCAACTTTATTATTAGATGTCTGTGCCTCTCTCTCATCCCCCACCTTTAAAGTGATATATACCCTTTTCCCAGCAAGCCAGACAACAGCCTCCCCTGCCTAAGGTGCAGTAGGGTCATTCTTTCTATGAAGCAAACACAGATACTGGGTAAGTATCCAAATTCATCCACTGCCTTAGGATTTCCCTTTACTGTTAAGTTCAATAATAAGACATAAACCAAGCTTTCTCCTGGGCTTGGCATGGTGCTAGAATTACTCCCTGCAAGGCTCAAATCCTTTGTTAAACTCCTGATCTGATGGTGCTAACAAGACTCATATAGTCTGATGAGTCAGCAGAAGCATCTCTACAGAAAGTGCTAAGCACAGCTGCCAGTAGGGTGACTCGGCGGAAATAACTTCTACATCTTGTCAATATTGAGGTTTAGGAGAAAGCTAAGGATACATCTTCCATATGTGGGACAGCTAGGATATAGAAGTCACTTGTTCTTTCTCAAAGGACCATGCACTGTTCTCACCTCCATCTTTTAACAACAACCAGAGTGCTAGAGACAGTCTTGCTTTTTCTGAACACAATTTATTTTCATATAGACATAATTGTGACAGACTTTTTGTGATGTGCTGTGTACATACACAAGATGCATTTTTCTATTCTTAATTCAGAAAGCTTCAACTATTCATCGTAATGACTTTAGAGCTTAATTAAATTTGAGACATAAAATAGATATGTGTGGGTTTTTAAAATTATCAATGATAATGTTAGAAAGTGCTTTACAGTTTCTGGACAGACTATTACCAGACAGATATTTACAATTTGATTTGCTACGTCTCTTTTAATTCATTGTAGGCAAAAATGCAACCAGGGCACTTTGCTCTGACAAATGCAGGTATTGGCATCCTACTTTGGATCTGTGCTTGAACATTTGTTTTCTATTTTAGACCTTAAGTAGCCCCCAAAGCATTTAACATGGTATTTTCTTTAAAAACTCACACCATACATTTTTTTCTTTTTAAAGTCTAGAAGATGAAGTGTCAAAATATAATTGTCATGCAAAAAATAGTTATGGAATGTGCCAAGTTTGTGTCAGACAGAGTGACAAGAAGGTCTTGCGTAGAGCTGTTTGAATAATGGATTTTTTGCTTTATTGGCAATTCCAAAACAAATCTGTTTTATGTCAAAATGAAAGATTGCATGTCCCTCATGAGCAGCATCGCGTGATTTTTTAAAATAAAATTGAATGAAATTTTGAAACAAAAATTTGTTTCAAACCAAAACATTGAAGCATTTCAGTGTGATCTTTTTCCAGGAGTTTTGGCAAAACATTTGGGTCACTAAATCTGCATTTTGCACCACACCAAAAAAATATCCCAAACAAAATATTTTGGCCAACAGTTGGCACCTTCTTGTAAACTGTTGGAAATGGGCCATCCTGATTATCACTACAAAAGTTTTTTTCACCTGCTGATAATAGCCTACCTTAATTGATGAGTCTCATTATAGTTGGTATGGCAACACCCGTTTTTTCATGTTCTCTGTGTATATATATCTTCCTACTGTATTTTCCACTGCATGCATCCAATTAAGTGGGTTTTAGCCCATGAAAGCTTATGCCCAAATAAATGTGTTAGTCTCTAAGGTGCCACAAGTACTCCTGTTCTTTTTGTCAAGTCACTATCTGCTCCAAATTTTCCAGTCTGTAAAATGATGTAATGCTTCCCTAGCTCAGGTGCAGCTTAATTGACTTATGTTTGTGATGTACTTTTTCTCAGAGAGAAATTACTACAGAGGTGAAAAGTATGCATGTGTATATCAGATATTGGGTACCATTAAAATAAACACACCTCCTTGCTTAACATTGCAAATTCCCCAAATCCTGTGACAATATGTAGGGAACTGAGGATGCTAGATATAAACTCAACTTGTAAATACATCAAGCATCATACAGAATTTATCAGTGTGAGATGCTTTAGTCTAAGGTACCATGTCTTTATAAGGCATGGATACCTCCATAGCACCCCCTGCTGGCTGAATGTAGTACTGCTGGCAGTCCCTGCCTCAGTTGCCTTCCCTGAATGTCCTCAGCTCTCCTCACACCAGGCTGGGCTGGAGCTGCGGCTTAGCCTTCCAGCCAAATCAAACAAACAAATATAACCCCTTCTGGGGTAGCAAAAACCCAAAGAAAAAATCTCATACAAATAAAAAACAGTTTCCTCTGCCCTTCAGGGCTTCTCTTCAACCCACCCGCTCAGCCCTGTTCCCCGCCCCTTGCTGGGTCACCTTTGAGTCTTTCCCCTGCTCCAGTATAGAGCACATAGCCCCTCCCCTCACCAGACTGGTTCTCCCTGGAGTACTGGTCCCAGAGCCTGGCTCGGGGCATTCCACGGCAGACTGCTTACTTGGTACCAGCTGCCAGAGTGATCTCTCTCAGCCCTCTTATAAGACCCAGATGCCCATTAACTATCACCTGACCCTCCTTAGTCCTGCTCCTTCAGACTGGGAAGCAGATAATTAACTGGGGCATAGATATGTCTGGCCTCATCTCCCCTTTAAGGGGCCAATCACCCTGGAACAGTCCTCCAAACATTTTAGCTAAGAACCATGGGAAGACTTCATAAGGAATGCTTTTGGAAAAGCGAAGTGTTTAAACTCACAGCAGCTCGCTGTGCCCTTCCCAGGGGTGCTGGAACTAGGAGTGTTGGGGATGCAGTAGCACTGCCTGGCTTGAAGTGATTTCTGTCATATACAGGGTTTACAGTTTGGTTCAAAGGCTCTCAGCACCCCCATTATATAAATTGTTCCAACACTCCTGTGCTCTTCCAGTTATGGGTATTCCAACGAGACAAGACTGTAAACATACACTGAAATGCATTGTGAAATTACACTGAAGGGCAATTTAACAATTGTGTGTGTGGAGGCAATTAAAACTGAGGCTGGATATCCCCTAAAGCAGAACATGCACTTACTTGGTCAATATTACAAGACATTTTTTAGCAATACTCCTTTTTATCAGAACCAGAACACTATTTCCAGAGTGAGTTATACATGTATTTCCTTTCTTTTATCTGTATATATGTAGAGAGACAGAACTGGCTCATTTTGCAAACAGGCTGAAGAACCTGAGCAGTTCAGATAAGGATCAGAATTTAATGGTACCATTTTGAGGTTTGCCCATCACAATCAGTAAGCAGGGATTAAGGTATGTGCTGGACAGAAAATAATTGCACTGGAGAAAAAACTGTTAGATAGCATGTGAGTCACACCAATACGAGCATCTCATGGCTCAATCTTGTGGAGAGTTTTAACTAGCGAGACTAGGGAGGTGATATATCTGTTATGTTAAACTACCATGCAACTATTAAAGTCTCCCTTCTATTGCTTCCTTTGTCTCAAAGCATGAGAGTTGGATTCTGATAGTGAAGAATGTCTTTCATGTTGCTTGTTTACTTCAAGTTCTGATTTTCATTAGGCAAAAAAGGGTTCTGATAGGAATTTTTGGTTTTCAGGTTGAGCAGGAAACCTCATGGTACTGTGAGATTCAAAAGTCTATGGCCCCAATTCAGTTAACATGCTTAACTTCATTCACGAGTCGTGCCATTGACATCATATGTGGGTAAAATTAAGCCCATAACTAAGCATTTGAGGGATCAGTGACAAAACACTGACAGCTGGAATATGTCTCAAGAACATAGTAAAACAATCCTCAAGCAGTTCTTGGAAGCCTTTCAAACATACTGAAATTCTTATATTTCTAAGATTTAAAATAAAAAACTTTTCTCAGAGCATTTTCCTTCTCTCAGAACTCCCCAACTAAGTAAGTTTTTTTTTCAGTATAGCACACACATTAGCTTCCAGCAGGGGAAATGTAATTATCATAATAAGATTTCTTAAAACTTGACTTTTATGTTGTCAGCTGCATTAAAATTTAAATCTTGTTCCAAGTCAAAAAAATAACTCTAGAAATGTGAGAAAAATGTACAGCAAAATCAATATTATTAAGAGTGAAATGAACTGTACCGAAGGCAATCAAACCTCTCAGAATACAAGGAAAAATATTGTAAAATTATAATAAATTACCCTCATTTCATCACTTGGTAAAATATTAGTGTCACTGGAACGGCATTGCTTTCACCCAAGGAACACTTTACCACTTCAGCTATTATAAGAATCTGAATAGATTTGCATCATTTTGACAATGCATCTTATTAACTCATATGCTACCTCATTATTTTATACATACTTCTACTTTTTAAACCTCTTGTATGCTTTTTTCCCCCAATATCATTTATTATATAGACACTTGCCCACTTGTTCTTAGTCTTCAGGCTACTCCATCTCAGAACACAAAGTTCCATTTTCCTAGCTCTTTTATATACTATTGCAAAAGGAAACTAGAAAATGCATGGATGTGCCTAATTGGTCTTGAAATGGCTTCATTTATACTAGATTGCATTACATACCACTTTGATGATGTCTACTGTATATACTGTTATGAGGTCAGTGAAGCCTTATTATGGGTTATGTTAAAACCCCATTGATGTTGGTAGGTGTGAACTCACGCTCCAGTTAACATAACAGTAAACATAAGCCCCACCTAGGACAAAAGGTGTGTGTGAACCTGCCTACAAGCTTTTCGGGGGAGTATTGTTTTGGGTAGGTGTGTGTATGAGTGCCAGTGAACACACAAATATTGAGGTCACAGACAAGAACAGAGAGAGAGAGAGGCAGAGGAAAAGAGGCAAGGAAAGCCAAGTAGCAGGAGCCTGTAAGCACAGCATGACCCTGGAAAAAGCTAGAGAGCTTTGGGGATGGGTGTTGGCTAAAAAGACTTGAGGGCTGTAAGCTAAGAAACTGCTTCTTTTTTGTTCTTGGTAACTCTGTGTTCAGAGACACTGGACTTTGTACGTTCTTTGTAAGTAAACAAGATTAATCATAGAAATACCTATTACCAATTTCAGCTCCCACCTGGCACATCCCCAGGGCCCCAAACTGACTAGCCACTCAGGTCAAAAGGAGTAACAATAGCAACTCCAACATTTTACCAGGCTGCATTTTGGGAATGGTAAAAATTAAGACACATGGACAAACCAACAAGTTTTATGGATGGTTTTTGAAATAGTGCTGAACACAGAATGTCTTTGGTCATATTTACAGCTAAATCATGTTCACTTGCAACCATTGTCAGTAGCGGATACTTTCCCTAATATCCGCATAGGAGGTTGCCCTGTTGTTGTTGGCCAAAATGTTCCACTTTCTGTGCTACTGTGCTGTGTTCTATATCCAGGCTCTTTTACCTTGCCCATCCCCATGCTCTCTGTTGTCAGCGGCATGGGTACAGCTTTCTATCCCAGACTGGGCTGTATTTCACTGGTGCTGTATTTTGTGGATTATAAAGTGCTGTTGGATCCAAGGTGTTGTCATAAAGTGAACTATTGTGTTCTAGTGATGAGAATACAATAGAAATTGGCCAAAAATGCTAGTACTTCCATTCAGAAGGAAGCTGGGGTGTGATGCTCAGCTCAATAAAAAATAGAGTGCAAAAATATATGTGCCGCTTATCCCTCCACTGGCTCTCTCTTTCCCACCATGTCAAGTTCACGCTTCTTGTCCTCATCTCATCTCTGTGAACCCCTGCTTCTCTGCTCCATTGAGTCACCTTCCGGCACCTGAGCTCTGCCCAGGATGCTAGCTGTGCTGTCTACTTCTCAGTTTCTCCCATCAAAAGTGGAGCATTCTCCCCAGATGAATCCAGGACCCTTTTCTCCTTCACACAAACCAGCTCTGTCACAATACCTAGAGGAAGTCTGAGGACTGGAAAGGGAAATGTTGATGGGTACTTAGGCACAGCTGATATGTATTTATGTCAAAAAAAAAAGTGTACACGACTGACTGCATCCTGCTACCACACCCTTAGATTTTGAACTCTTTGGAGTAGGGGCTGTGTTTACTTACATAATCTGTACAGCACCTAGCACCATCCTGGGGCTTCTGGGAGCTACCTCAATACAAACAATTAATAAGTGGCAACCACTGCTAACGGTGGTATTCCCTACTCTGGCAGGTTGTCCTGCTGAGCTACTTGTGTTACAGGACTGAGTCCTTAAATGGTAGCTCTGTTAAAGTAAGGGTGCCTGAAAACCATCCATTGACTTAATTCAAGAACATAATTAGCAACTCTTTAAATGTCATTTAAAGCTCTAGGGGACAACCACTGAGGGCTTGTCTTCATGTACAGCATTTCACAGGTGCAGTTGTGCCACTTTAGTGCTGTATATGAAGGCAGGCCCTGAGAGGAGGTAGCTATGTCAATGGGAGAATCTCTCCTGTCAACATAGTGCTGTCTATACGGGGATTTGGGTCAGTATAACTACATCACTCGGGATATTGATTTTTCACACCCTTGGTAGCTATACCGATATAGGTCTGTAGTGTAGACTGGCCCAAGATTCAGAGCTTTTCCAGCCTGTGTGTTGGCAATCACCTTTTGGACTGTCTCCAGAGCATTAAACACAAGCTCAGACTATTTCAAATTTCTAACAGGAGGATACAGAGTTCAGTGCATTTGCAAACCAGTCAATATCTTGAGGCTTTGGAAAAAATGATTATGAGGTGTTGATTGTTATTACAAGTTGTCATTTCGATGGCTGCTTTCTCCTGATCCCTTTTCTCCATTTGCTTGCTGCTAGGAATCTAGCTTCAGCCCTTTATATAATTAATGCATGTATTCGGCTTTATTTGTTAGCAAATTTTGGCTTATTTTATGTCAGTGCTATCTATGCTGCTATAGTCAATTGTGTGCCAGGATTTCCAGGGAGAATAGAATCCTGGTTTCTTCTCACCCAATGTGGTGCCCTAGCCACTAACCACGCTGCCAGTCAACCTTGGAGCTCTAACCCAAGGCCCCAATCCTCTAATGAGCTCTGTGCAAGCAAAGCCCTGCATCCATGAAGCGCTCATTACAGGATCAGGCCCCAGATCTGTACTCTGACCCCTTTCAAGGGTCCACCATCATCACTCAAGGATCAGTTTATGGGCATACAAGGAAAGACATGGGAGAAGTTAGCAATCATCTGTTTTTAAAAACTGCTTCAGCAGAATGCACATCCCAAATTGAGCGTGGAAACACATAAGCAGACAAATAGCCTCAAAAATCACCTGCAAATTGCAAACATTTACAACGGCAAAAACACTTACTAATCTCTTGGGAAAATAATTGGGGTGGCTTTGAATGTGTGGCAACATTATTACTTATACAATAGATGATAAAAGTTCTAAATGAACTTGGCTCCATTAAAGAGAAATCTTTCTATAGATAAAATCTTTTTGTGAGCTCTTTCTGTCTTGTACACAGAGAGAGGCTTTTATTCTTGATCAGGTACTCGTGTCTTGTTCCATGTCTTCCTTTTCTTGAAGGAACACATTTATTTTGACCAACAGTGAGGAGGTTTCTTGTACTGAAATGATACAGAGGGAAACAGTATGAAGATGGCAGCATGGGATTTCTTGTCTTTTGGAAACTATTTATCCCTTTTGAATTCTGGGGATTGAATTTAACCATTAGGTCTCTTACTATATAAAGTTTATCATAAAGATAAAATTCCCATTTACCGTTTTCCTCTACAGCTGGTTTGTACATATTACAGGCATTTATTGTATCAAAAATTGCCATCAGATTTATTTAGTAAAATGAAATGTTGCAGAGCATACCACATAGGTAAGATGTTCAGCACTGCCAACCTGGATCAGACTTAGGGTCCTTCTAATCCAGTATCAGATGCTTCAGAGAAAGATAGAAGAAACCTTGTGGTTGGCAGGTTTGGGATAGCCTGCCCATATGGAAAATTCCTTCTTTAACCCTCTCACTCAGAGTCTGGCTTATCATAGAATATCAGGGTTGGAAGGGACCTCAGGAGGTATCTAGTCCAACCCCCTGTTCAAAGCAGGACCAATCCCCAGACAGATATTTACCCCAGTTCCCTAAATGGCCCCCCTCAAGGATTGAGCTCACAACCCTGGGTTTAGGGGGGCCAATGTTCAAACCCCTGAGCGATCCCTCTGCCCCTAGATAGGTATAGGCTTATGCTCTGAATCATGAGGGTTTATATTCCTTCCAGTATCCTGGGGGGGGGGTTGTTTGTTTGGTTTTTTTTGTTCGGTTTGGTTTTTATTAATGATTACTTTATTCTTGTTATCCATATAAAACAAGATGACCTTGCTATCCATATGAATGTCCCATTGCTGACTACCTGGTAATTATTGCCACGCAGTGGCGTGCCATGACATTTGTAATTGCAATTGTACATTTACATGAAAAATGGTGTCCTCCATGCGGCGTGACCTCGCATGCATCGTCATGCTGTGCGGTGAACGCCGTTTTGTACAGGAACCGCTCAGGGTTCTCCTGCAGACACCATCGGTTCTGGGGCATGCACTGCATGCCTACGCTGATGGCACACCACTGCCATGTAGTGATAGGACAGTTACCTCGTGACTAAAACATAAGAGTCAATCCTAATAAAAATAATTATTGGGATCTGGCACCACCTCTGTGCTGGATGTCCAATCCCTGCTTCCAGAAAGCTTCCATCAGGCACCAAGAAGGGTAAAGGAGCGCTAAAAATCTTAGGAGAAAGGAGAGACTGTCTATGCTTTCATATCCCCCTCCTTTTTTTTTTTTAAACTACACTCACAGTTGGTTTGGACTTTGAGGTTAGGTCTAAATGAACTCCTCCATCCCACCACAGAATTACATTTCAATACCCTCCACGTTATTCTGGCTCTCCACTTCAGGACAAGAAAAGGACTGCTGTTACGGCTAAAGCATCAAAGCAGTTTGTACAGGAGCTAGACAAAGAGACCATGGTATCACACCACTATCTGCCAGTAACACTTGGGCAGTTGCTGAAATTCAGCGGAGCGCTATTGATTTTTGCAAGTATTGTAACCTAGAGATGCCGCTGGACATGGAGTCCTTTGCAAAAGGAGTCTCACTCTTCATATCTGCACCTCTTCGCCAACCCATAATAAACAGACAATAGTATTCACACAAGAGAAGAACCGGATTTTTTTTCTAAACCTCAGCTGGCTGTAATTTTCCGTACAGTAAGTGCCTCCCCCAGACAAGCATTTTAGCAACCTTACCAAACCAAACAACCTTTCCCCATCCAAGAATGCTTTTCATAAACAAAGAAGCCATTATTCAGATACAGCATACATCTGCCACAGTCAATAGCAGAAAGAAAATGTCATCTTAAGTAACTTCCCTTTGTGTTTGCTCCTTTCTCAAGTAACAGTCGCATCAGAGCAATTGATAGGAGAACAGAGTACATTTACTTAGAGAAAACACTCCAGTTTGATCTACTGAGCAAAACCACAACGACGCTATCTAGGATTCCTTACCAGCCAAATCCCACAGGACCAGACCACAAATCCTAAACAAACCAAGCAAAATAAACACCATGTTTAGATTCAAAACACAATCAAGCAAAAGCCCTCATAGCAACTCCAAGGTGAAGGCAAACTATTCTAGATGTACCACAGCAGTACATAGTTACCAATTTCCTACCACTCCTGTGAGTGTGTGTTACTGGTCCTCTCCTGGGCTGATCCAGAGAAGAGTTTAGTTGATGCAGCTCTCATCTTCAGAGCTTTGCCCTGATAGCTCACATTGTGGCAGCTCTTGCTTTTAGCTCTAGAGGGCCCAAGTTCAACCACCAGTGTCACCCAAGAGGACACCCATCACACTTCTACAGTCTGTGGTAGTTCTTAAGCTGCAGACAAGCAGCCCTAAAATATCCCATGAAATATTCATTCCTACTCAATTTGCACCCATCCTGCACCCATGGGAGAAGCTGTTCCACTTAAGGTACTCCCCTCCCTTTGCCGACAGACATGCAGCACTATCACCCCCACCCAGCCCTGGGATTCTGGCAGAAGACAGCTTCACTTTTCAGCCAAAGCTCGGCTCAGGTAGCTCCATCAGCAAGGTGCTGAATCAGCAAATCATCACCGTGGCCTTGCCTACTCCTGATACTGCAGTGGGACCGCCAGTGAAGAAAAGTTTATGGGGGCGGGGGGAGTTTGGGCAGCTGCACCTGCCTTTCTAGTGGCCATATCCCAGAGTCTCATTTCCACCATTTAAACCACACCCGGCCCATTCTATCTGACATGGGGGACATAGGAAGTCAATGCTGCCTTTGTAAGAGGAGCAGACCACTGCCAGTCTCCTCTCACCTCCACCATCTTGCTACCTTTGCAGCCAGAGAGCTACCTTTTGTTCTAATCCCAGTGATTATGGGCAAAATCCTGGCCCCACTGAAGTGGTAAAACTCCCACTGATTTCAGCGGGGCCAGGATTTCATCCTTTATGCTTTGTGGAAGCGAAAACCATTATGGCAGAATAGTGAGCTACCGGCAAACTCTGCCTCCTTCAAACCTGCTTCAAACAAAAGCCTTTTAAACTGAAATTACATTTGGTTTCAGACAAACAGATAATCCGATGTTCTGACCTTTCTCAGGGGCGCAAGACTTGAGTGATTTTGTCTCCTCTTTAAACATCATTACATGGATGTGACATTCAGTCAAGATCATGTTGATGTGAGAGTATTCCCAACACAATTACAGAATCCTCTTATTCGGCTGCTCCATATGACTCAAGGATAATGACAAATCAGAGTGGCTGAAACCCATTCTTCTCTTATTTAGCTACCAGAAAAAACAATTGCTTCATTTAAAAAAAAGTCCCATTATGATCCTTTTCATCTTGTTTCCCCTAAGTCTATTTTAAAAAGTACCAGGAACAACATGCAACCCAATATGTTATTGCTAAAAAAAAAAGTTATCTACATTCAGCATAAAAGACTAAATTGTTAACGCCTTCTTTACCACACTTACACATAAATAAAATAAAGGCATTGGTTACACCTCCATAATTAAGGCTGACTTGGGTTTTTTATAGGTTCAGAGATTCCAAAGACAGATGGGACCATCGTGATCATCAGGTCTGACCTCCTGCATAACCCAGGACCCTGTGTTTGCACTTAAAGCAGGATCTCCACCTTCGTTATGAAAAATATCATCCCCACTGTTTTACTGAAATAAAGCCGATCATTTCTGCTTTGGCAACTAACCTATTATCTTGGTTCTTAAGGCATCTAATATCAGGTTACAGGTATTTCTGTTTTAAGTATGTTTACATTCAAGAGTGTGTTTAAAAACTTAGATGGTGGAGCTTTTATATATATTCTCTTACAGCTTCCAGATAAGGAAGAGCTCGGTTTGTTTTCCTTAACCAAAAGAAGGATAAGGGGAGATATGATTGCACTCTTTAAATATATCAGAGGGATAAATACCAGGGAAGGAGAGGAATTATTTCAGCTCAGTGCTAATGTAGACACGAGGACAAACGGATATAAATTGTCAGTCAGGAAATTTAGGCTTGAAATTAGACGAAGGTTTCTAACCATTAGGGGAGTGCAATATTGGAACAGCCTACCGAGGGAAACAGTAGGGGCGAAGGACCTCCATGACTTTAAGATTAAGCTAGATAAGTTTATGGAGGAGATGGTATAATAGGATAACGGGCTTAGTCAATAGGTCAATTAAGTGCCAAACTGGTACTTAATTGGGTCAAATTGGGTCAATGATATGATATTCTTAACCTTTTTCAGAGGGTATGGCTGGAGAGTCTTGCCCGCATGCTCGGGGTTCAGCTGACCGCCATATTTGGGGTCGGGAAGGAATTTTCCTCCAGGGCAGATTGGCAGTGTCCCTGGAGGTTTTTCGCCTTCCTCCGAAGCATGGGGCAGGGGTCGCTTGCTAAAAGAGTGGGTAGATCGGCTAATGTGGCCTGCATCTTGCAGGAGGTCAGACTAGATGATCATAATGGTCCCTTCTGATCTTGAATTCTATGATTCTATGATTCTATGATTCTATAAAACATGCTTAAGTTTACAACCTAAAAGGGTTTTTTCTTCCCAAGTTGTTTTTCTTTCTGGAAATACTGCAAGATAATACAGCAGGAAATACCACAAGAATTCAACTTGCATTCTTTCTGTCTCTTACCTCATGGCCAGTGATGATCAGTCTACACTCCGAACTTAGCTGACATAAACTGATGATATACCAGAAAAGTCTCTCTTTCTGTCCCTTGGCTGTTTTGACTATGCAGTCAACTGTAAGAGCCTGTTTTTGCTGGTAAACCAAGCAGATCTCTCTCAAAGACATACAGAAGAAGAAGATACTTAGAATAAGGAAATGCCTTTTTAGGTAGCCATTTTTGAGGAGTTCAAGCACTTCAGGATGCAAAGCCAGGATTTGGTGGTTCCCAATCAGACTGACTTTCAAAATGAAAAGATGAACACGCGTGTGTGCTTCATTGTAGCATGTCAAAAAGTCATCTGTTATTGCCTGTAATAGCACACTGATCATAATGTTTTCGTTTATAGCCATGTGGCTATAAATGCCATTCTTACAGGTGTTCCAGTGCAAATTAGGATTACTAAATGGACCCTTAAAATAAAGTGCTACCACAGTGTGAAGTATATTGCACCTTTAAAAGGAAATGAAAGTCAATCAGATTTGCAACCAGGAATTGCAACACTCTCTATATTTTATAGTATAATGACTCTCTTACTAGGATATCTGGAGGGAATAATCTATAGGAGAATAATGTTTCCCCTTTGTGATTACATTACCATATGGAGTAATTTTTCCTTGACATGAAGGTCAATTCATCTGATGAGCTTTTGAATGGAGTAACAGGCACTTGCTTCTTTGACAGCAAAGGACAAACTGAGTTATTAAAAATGTTATATTACTGACTTTTATTAGTCAATTTCTCATTTGTTCTCCTGGAAGATCACGACATGAATACATTTGGAAAGTCCCTCGGGAAAGATTTAAAATATTACATTGAATGGCAGTTATTCTGGATTGGAAAAATCATTCACAAATAGATATTCCAGATCTTCTTTCTTCCCCTAAATAATGATGTATTATGGTATGTCCAGAAGGTTTCTGTTAGTGATAGATGGAACTCAAAAAGATTTACAGTTCAAGTTTGGGTCAGGTAAGCAATGAAAATTTCAAAAATTGCCCAAATGATCTGGACTTCTCGACGATAGAAAATCTTAATCTGGAAATCCTGTGGGAACAGACCTTTCTGTGACATTTCCATGTCCCTATTCATTCCAGTATGGATGGAAATACTACAAGAACATTTCAGTATTTTTCTCTTTGGAGGGACCATCTCTTTATTATAGGTTTGTATAATGCCCAACACAGTGAGACAGGGAATTCTGAGGTGACATCACATTACATATGTTAACTAACAACTTCCAATTCCTGGTTAGAAAAGGGAAGAATGGTGGTAAAGCAAAAGTGAAAATAACCTCCCCAGTAAATAGATTGGGTTGGGCGTGATATGATTTTCGGGCAAAGATCCGAGGGCTTCCCATTTTAGTTGATTAAAAATATATATATATAGGCAACATGGTCTAGAGCAGGGGTTCTCAAAGTGGGGGTCGAGACCCCTCAGGGGATCATGAGATTATTACATGGGGGGTCATGAAGTTATTACATAGGGGGGTCGTGAGCTGTCAGCCTCCCTCCCAAACCCCGCTTTGCCTCCAGCATTTATAATGTTTATAAATTAAAAACACTTTTTTACATATTTAACAAGGGGGTCGCACTCAGGCTTGCTATGTGAAAGGGGTCCCCAGTACCAAAGTTTGAGAACCACTGGTCTAGAGAAGTAAGCATAGATCTGGAAAGTCAAGAGATCTGTGCTCTAGGGGAAGATTTTCAAAGGCACAAATGGCAGCTAGGTTCTTCACTCTCACAGACTTTGGGGAATTGGACACTGGATCTGTGCCCTGGAAAATCTTCCTCCTCATCTCATTTCTGCCATGGAATTGCTCTGAGGTTTTTGGTGCATCATTTAGGCCAAAATGTTCAAAAGTGGGTACCTGGTTTTCAGAAGTGCTGAGCAGCAATGGCTTCCACTGACTTCAGTGAGCATTCAAGACGCGTAATATCTCTGAAAACCAGCCCCATTGATGTAGGTGCCTAAGCACCAAAGTGTGAAAATATCAGCCTAGACCTCTGTCCCAGCTCCTATTCTGTTAAACGAGGGTGCAATATTTACAATCCTTCCTCCCTCTCAGCAGTGTTATAAAGATTTATTAATTCATGTCTGTAAAAGAGTTATATGAGAGTGACGGGTTAATATAATCTCTCACTTCTTTTTTGTGTGTTTGCTATGTTGGGAGATGGATTTAGATTCAGGTTACCAAACTCTATCTGAATTTTCCATCACATGTAACACCAAAGTTTCTGCAGTTTTATGGTCATGTGTTTAACCATTTCTAATATTACGTATGTTTTAGACACTACTGTAGGAAGAGAGAGAAAAGGAATGAAAAAATAACTCAAGAAAATATTTTGTTGCAATTGAGGTGTTTCAGAATGGGCTCCAAAATTGTATTGGGTTTGCCAAGCTTTCTGTAGGTAAAAAGCTTTTCTAAACAGAAAATAAATGAAATGAGGTCTCAAGTTGCCTGACTTGAACATCCTCATCTCAAAATAGACCTGCTCTGTCTTTGTATTGAAAAAGCCTCCAAAGCTAGCCAGTAAGGCATTGCTAACCATAGTGCAGTTTTTCACTGGCCTGGAAGATTTATTGAATACAAAAGGGAAGATTACACTGTATGTCAGAACACTCCCCCACCCAATTTGATTCTAACTCATGGGGGGAATGAGTGCCTGCTGACTAAAAGATGTTTTTAAAAGTTACCTATTTTGCCAAGAAAAGGTTAACTGTTGAGCAAGTCACAGGAACAAAGCCACCACTATATAAGTTTTGCACTGCCAGAGGTTAGAAAGTTGTGTTGGGCCTAATGAACTTCCTAGCCTCTCTCATGCTCAAGGTGTCAAATTCTTAGCTGATTTCAAACCAGCCTTCAGTGTTGTGCCCACAAAACTGCACAGGCAAATGTCTGCCTGTAAACTTGTGCGCGCACACCTCTGTGCATACCGCTTGGGTAGCTGAGCACCCAACTAACCATTTTGCATGTGTAAAGTTTGTTAGTACCTCATGGAATCTGAATGTATCATTGAATGTTCTGAAAGCGCTTGTGCGCCCAATTCTGTGGCAAAATTCAGAGGCCATGGCAGCAAATCTGACCCATAACCTCTGTGTTCTATTGGAACAAAAGTCCAAAACCAGATTTTAAATTATTTCCCTCTTAAAATTTTAAGGAGAAAGTTGTTCAGGAAAGATATAGAACTGAAAGTCCTAGAGCTACAGAAGGTGAAGTGGGTTATCTTAAATTAAGAACCAAGAGGAATTAACATAAACCCAAATGAAGAAAACATAGTGGTTCAAAAGAACATTCATTTTGTTACTATTGTGTCCAAAGCAAGGCTCCTCTGCTATATCTCGTTGGACACCTGCACAGATTTCTTGCCTCACATGGTAATATTTGGACAATAAATGAATTTCAGACTCATTATTAAAATATATAACACTTATTCTATTTCAGCCTTGAGTAAATATAGAGTTCTACTCAATATGCGGATTGCCAGCTCCCAAACAATTTAGCCCACAAGGAGTAAGTAGGATTTAAGTTGTTCAAATTTGCCAAAAGTTTTAGCTCTTTTATATTAATTTAATGGGCTTTTGTCAGAGCTTTTGCTTTCATCATATCAATGGATTTTACATTTATTTATTTATTTATTGAAAATAAAGTAGCTAAATGTTGATCATCAAATTAAAAGTCTCAAGGAATGCTTGGAGGAAATTTAGCAGGGCTACATGATCTAAGATTCACAGCAACACTATTCAAATCTATTTTTCTCTGTTCCTGTCTACATTAGAGAAATTTGCACCAGTTTAACTATATACACTAATGCAAATCCCTGGTACACATATGCTGCATGGATGTCAAGCATGGCTTTCACCATTATGACTTCATCCATACACCCCACTTTACATCCACACACCTCTTCTGTATTACATCAGTGTAATCCAAATGAGTTGTATGGATGCGGGTGCAAATGTCTCTAAAGTAGAAAGTCATTCTTTCCAATGCTTTGGTTTTACATCCCCTTTGACAGAGGACACCTCCCGCAGCCTGGTGCTCCATTACTGCCATCCTATGGTTTATTTTCCAGCGCTGACAAAGTCACACCAACGCATTTTCCTGCTCTTCACTACATGCTGTTTATTTATGACCCAGTTTTCCTCAGTAGGCACAGAGGGTGCCCAGTTCCTCTGTGTAAAGCTCAGAGCCTTGCAGGATTGTCACCTTACTCAGCCTCTATCGGATGTTATGAAGTTTCAAGAAATGATGCATCTCCAAGAACCTTCCCACTTATTGGGGGTTTTGTGTGACAGTAATACACGTTAACGTTTTAGAAGGTCTCTTTCTATAAGTCTATCATATATATATATATATATATATATATATATATATATATATATATATATATATAAACTATTGTTGTATGTAAAGTAAATAAGGTTTTTAAAATGATTAAAAAGCTTCATTTAAAATTAAATTAAAATGCAGAGTCCCCCGGACCAGCGGCCAGGACCCGAGCAGTGTGAGTGCCACTGAAAATCAGCTCACGTGCCGCCTTCGGCACACATGCCATAGGTTGCCTACCCCTGTTCTAGAGGGAAGTCACACACAAGTTCCCCAGAGACAAAAGGCTAGCCAATGCCTCACCCAGGTGTCAATGAGAATGAATGGACCACCACCTGATTAAGTGGCCGCTCTTCAGTAGGGTGTGGGCAAAAAAAGATCTATATTTTGACAAAGAAGCAGGGTAAGGTTCCTTGCCATGCAGACTTTCTGTTTCCTGAATGTCAGCTGGAGAAGATTCTTGCACAAAAGAAAGGGTTAAGAGAGGAGAGGCCAGATGCCCCAAATCATCTCTCCCTTGCTCTCTCCCCACAACATCATCAACACCTGAAGAACAAAGGAAGTAGCATTGGACTGGGGGAGTGGGGAAGATATCGTTACTGAAGGCTTTTGTATTCACTTAGCTTGTTAAGTTAGGTATTAGTTGCATTTTACCTTTTATTTCCTTGTAACCAATTCTGACTTGTATGCCTCATTACTTGTAGTCACTTAAAATCGATCTTTCTGTAGTTAATAAATTTGTTTTGTTATTTTACCTAAACCAGTGTGCTTGGATTGAAGTGTTTGGGAAACTCCATTTGGGATAACAAGATTTGTTTTCTATTAATAAATGACAGACTTTATAGGAACTGGTACTGTCCAGGAGAGGATTGAGCAGTACAGGACATACGTTTCTGGGGGAAAGCCTGGGACTGGGAGTTTGCTAGTGTTGCCCTGCAGTGTAATTCATGAGTGGCTGGCCATAGCACTCATACTGTGTAGCTGGGAGTGACTTACATGCTGGAAGCTGTGAGAGCAGACCAGGAATGGCTGCCCTCACAGTGAAGCAGTGTAAAACTAAAAGGCACCTCACACTGGGGAATTGAGGGGACACAGCTGTCCATCAGTCCAGACTGTACCCTGGGTAATGTCACAAGGACTATATAGGAACATAAAGACACACAATATTAAATGAGCAATAGGGATAAGACACAAGATAAGACATGTCTTTATAGCATGACAGTCAAAAATCTGGGTTTTTATTAACCAACAAATATTACCAGCATCACTGGCAATTTGTAGAGAGAGAAAGTAGCTAAACTGGACTCTAATTCTTATTTCCAGATTCCTTCACATCCGTAATGAGGTGCAGTTCCTCAAATGGTTAATCCATATAGGTCTTGATGAACGGCCTGCCAAATTTGATCATATGCCCAAAGACCATGTGATATTCCCTCAAACTGGATGATTTCTAGCAGAGGCTATTGATTTATTTTAATTACCTATCCATTTATTAAGCCTGCCAGCTTTAGAGAGTGTGGCCAGTGCTTTTCTTCAGACATATTATTGTTTACTATAACACTGCATTCCTGGCAAGTCATCTTTCTCACATTTACTTCAATTTATTACAAGAAATATAAGATACACTGCACAGCATAATATACTTGAAGTCGTATTTCATGAACTAGGAAAAAATATGCCCTAAGGGGAAGTATCTTGTAGTGGACACACATCTTTTCATGTAATAAAACAAATGAAAGGGGCCATTCATCCGCCTAACAGCCCCCTCCAGCATCTCAGGAAGACCAGGAAATTATGGGCTTGAGATGGTAACAAAAATGAGTTACAGTACACTTATACCACTCCTCAGTTTTGCTCTAGTCTGTCACCAGGTTAGATTCATGTTGTGCCATATTCCGTTCCTACAGCAAGTTTGACATGAGAATTATTATACCTAAAGGCAAACTGTTCTTTACAGGGTTGACCTTTCAGTTGTTTGGCATTTTGATTGTCTGTCTGTTCTCACAAGTGGCGCTGTAAACAGAAAGAGCAGCGGACTGTCATGTCTCACTGACAGGAGTAGAGAGGTCTGACTCGCCCACGACACCACTAAAAATCACGGGCTGGATGAGGCAATCAAACCCCTAATGCCTCAGTCCTGGGGGTGGGAGGAGGAGGGAATGTGAACGTGAACAGAAAATGGCACACAACATATGTCCTAATGAAGTAGTCTCCCCACCTGCTTGAAAAATTTGTAAGTGTAAACTCCACTGCATGGAGGTGACATTTCCTGCCAAGAAACAAGCTGGTTTTTCTACAGCAAAAAAATCTCTGAGTCTAATGTTGTCCCCTTCCGATTCCTTGCCAGGACTTTTTGTAACAACTCAAAATCAGACTGCATTGTATGAGTATCCACGCAACCCATGCTAGATCCTGATCATGCACGGGAAGGATTCTTGGGGTGACAAGGGAGGAGGGAGATATGGTCAATAAAGATCATAGTTATGTATTTTACGACTGAGTCTCGGTGCTTTGATTTAAGGTGCTTCCCAGCAATTTCAGACGTCGTCTACTCTGAGTATGTTTCATTACTGCCCACCAATGGTTCAGTCCCAGAAGGTACAGCTGCCCAGTTTGCCACCCCACATGCACAAAATTCAGATGCTTTCCTGAATTCAAATTCAAATGTACAAATCGAGATCTCCAAATGTCTTGTTTAGAGTTGGATAGAAGGAGGCAATATTTTCATTTGTCCAAGATCTATTGGTAGAAAGGTGATTCAATACCAAGTTCCATGTTCTCTGAACCATCAAACATCAGGGTGTGAGGAGAAATGGATAAAAATGTTCCAGTTTTGACCAATCTAGACTTGGATCTGAAAACTCACAAGGTCAGGCCTTTGCGACTGCAGCCAGGTCAGCCTAAACAAGTCAGGTTAGACCATATATTAAAAACAGCCTCTGTACCTGTCAAAAATCTGGAAAAGATATATACAGATAGATATAGATGTATAAATAAATTTAAAAAAGCTTTTCCAGGTCTCAAAAAGTGATTGACTTGAATTTTGGACAGTAATATGGGCTGGTTGCCCCACCCTAGAGTTTTAAAACTGATAATTATCCAAATACATTTGTTCAAATTTGGTTCTATAAAACCACCCCAACCACACTATTGTGATCTATTCCCCCTCAAAACCCCTAGTTCAACTGCAGCAAAGGCTACAGATGCTTTGGATGATTAGCAGCTTTTAAAAACATTAAAGCAAAAAAACAAAAAAGTTAGAAGCCCAGGAAATAGAGAATTCAAACACAGATCTGGGAACCAAGGGTGAAATCCTGGCCCCAGTGAAGTCAGTAACAATACCTAGCTCTTGTACAGAGTTTTTCTTCAGTAGATCTCAAGATCCTTCACAGTTTTAATGTATTTATCCTCACAACACCCTGTGCCTCAGCTTTTCCATGTGTAAAATGGGGATAACTAATAATATTCAGCTACTTCTGAAGGGTATTACAACACTTATTATGTTAGCTGATCTAATTAATACTATACTAGTTAGAGAGAGAGCAATTCCCTAATAGGATTATCACTGAATTATAAGAATAAATGTTGTCTGAAACTTCACTTAGTGTTCCTTGCAAAAGAAGAGGTTTGTAGCTAAGTGCAATTTGCCATATGCTTCAGTCACTTGATTATTTTAGGGCTGAGCTATTTCAGTCTTTGATAACACTGTGCTTCCTTTAGGATACTTGAGGCAAAGCCAATATTGATTTCTCTTGGCACACAAGCTGTTTGCCTCCGACACTAGTACTTTGTGGCTATTTTGGTCACATTATCATAAAGTCCATCCAAAAGATGCACAAAATGTAGTAGCATGATTAAGTGTGATGTGTTTAGGTCAAACTTGAGAGCATCTCACTGATTGTTATATGAAGCAGAATTAAAACAAATTGCTCTAATCATTGTCCAGGGGCTTATCAAGAATGCCAGGGACAGTAATACATGTCTGTTTAACTCTTATATAGGAAGGAAGAGGATTAAATCAAATTCATATTTTATAGCTAGGGCCAAATATCTGTAGCTGATAGATCCTAAAATGCGGATAAGAGCCCTAGCTTATAGTATGTTTTAAATCTCTTGAGACTCCCTATTAAAGCAAGACCAAGGGCAGCAGAGCCATCTCACACTGCAAAATGTTGTTATTCAGTTTGTGAGGCCCAGACACAGGGATCTCTGAGAAGACTCAAACTCCATTTTTTCCCATAGTTTTACATAACAGGGTTCTGTTCACCACAAAAGCATGTCCTCCTGGCCAGACATGGCGTAGTAGCTTTCTTCCCATTAGCTGCCCCCACCAATGGCCGCTCCATCACAGGGTGGTCTCTCTTCGCATCAGCCACAGTGCTCTCCCGTCTCGACTCAGCCCTCCAGCCAGGTCACTATATGGTCCCCCTTTCTGAGGTATCAAAGTCTCATTTGACCAGGTGTCCAGATTGCACCTCTACCAGTCCTGCGCTACTTCCCAGGAGGCCTATAACCAGCAGTCTAGGTCTACACAGTCTCACACCTTGCTCCTGTTTCTCTGGGCTTCTTCCTAGGCTTTCCTGCCCTTTCCCTCCCCACTAACTCCTCTAGGATTCACCTTCTTCCAGGCCTTATGCTCCTCCTCCCCACCGCTCTGCTCCCAACAAGAAAATGCAGACTCTTCCCCACAGCCTGCTGCTGCAGCTGGTACAAACTTCCTCTTTTTATATTCCTGACCCAGGTTCTCTGCCAGCGAGGCTTCATCACCAGTTAGTATTTATAAATCCCAGGGGTGTGCCTTCAGGTGCAACTGTGAAGGTTAACAGGCCACTTCTGGGCTTTCTTAACTCCTTCAGGCTGGTGTGGGGTGAACAACCCCATCAGACCTTATTCCCAGTAGACACTTTCAGTGAGACAGTTCCAGCTCCTTTAGATAGATGGGGAACTTACATCCTCAAACTCAGGGGCGGCTCCAGGCACCAGCGCTCCAAGCGCGTGCCTGGGGCGGCAAGCCGCGGGGGGCTTGCCTGCGGAGGGTCCGCTGGTTCCGCGGCTTCCGTGGACCTCCCGTAGGCGTGGACCAGCGGACCCTCCGTGCTTGGGGCGGCAAAATGTCTAGAGCCGCCCCTGCTCAAACTATAACGCTCTTTGCCTAATTCTATTCAGGTTCAGCCAGAAGTAGGAGATTGTCTGAAGGTTTCCCCACCTACTCTCCTCTGCCCCCTCCCCTGAAAAAAATAACCTAAAACTCAAACACAGCAAATGATAAGGAAACAATAAATAATCACTGGAGTAGCAGCTAAATAAAAAAAGTCCCCAAGCCTTTAAAGCAGCTATTCAGAAGTTATAAATGTTTAACCATCAATTCAGTCACTCCACTCATTATGGAAGTAAGTGGTCATCACTCTTGAAAATGTATGCACTGCTTGATCATGCATCACTGCAGGTTTGCTTCCATAATCACTAGGTTCAGCTGTGCATCATAAGACACCAAAGTGGTGATTTTCCAACTGTTTCGCATCATTTTCATACCTTTCATGCCAATAAGGTCTCTACCACCTCTTTGTGCATCTGAACATTGCATCAGGTTAAATGCTCAGAACACATCTGAATTACACCCACTAAAATGAAAGTTGGTGAGTATGATCTTCAAATATGTGCCTACATGTTAACCATTTTAGATGAATTTTGGGTGTAACACTTCACAGGATCAGATCCTGAGGCTCAGATCCTTCAAAAATGTGGGCACGTGCTTATCTTTATGCACTGAGAGTACGCCCACTGATTTCAGTGGGACACAAATGCTTAAAGTTATACATGTGCATATATATTTAGGACAGGGGCCCGAGTTACTGGCGAATGAGAGTCTAGCTCTGTCCTTTAGCTATGCAACAAATATCAGTGAAGGCTGGATGAATGGACCATTCATCATAATTTGCAACGTATTAAAAAGTTGCAGCAGATGGGGTGAAGTTTTAAATGACTCCCTCTGGTAATTCCTTGCAAGAATCTTCACTGAAAATTAGGGAAAAGTCAATACTGAATCCAGTGCTGATCTCAAACTTTCTAAGGAGGCTCTAATCTACCATGACAACATAGCGCACACAGGAGACCGGAGGCTGAGATGTCCCTACGGATGTTGCCCAAGGCCTGACAATTTTATTTATTTATTTTTAAATAAGAGCTGCCCTTGGACCAGCATGAAAACTTGGGGCCTGATTTTCAAACATGCTGAACCACTGGGGGCTGTAATATTTTGGTCTAATTTCAGTTGCTGGGTTTAGCATGCGGTGACTCTCAGTACCCCCACTACAAATTGTTCCAGCGCTCCTGCCCACTGGGGTCAAAAGACCTGATTGTGATCTGTGTGTTCCTGCGATACCAATAAATAATAATCCATCAGTTGGTTCAGTGCATAAGGTTTGAAAACCACAAGGTCTGAGGAGATTGGAAAGAGACTCAAACCATCCCTTTGCTTTACAGTGTACTCTGCCTCCCTCTCCTGGCATCTTCCAGGTCATTGTATAAATCAGGAGCCCCAGTGCAGGAAACTTCATTTCCTAGCTGATAAGCAGCATTACCGTCAGATCAGGACAACTCTTGGCTTATTGTCGATTTACTGACCTTAGAACAGGCTTTTTACTAGCATTTCCCAGAATCTATGGCTAAAACATTGGAATGTTCCAAAGGAAATCCATTCTTTATGGTTCTCCTAGGCCCTGATCCTGCGCTCTAACTCACAATGGCAGATCCCTGTGCCCACGTGGATTGGGGCCTAAGTGAAACACATTTCAAAGGTGTCCCAGAAAGCTAGCTGGGAGGATGTGTCATCTCCTGCACAGTCAGAGAGAGGGGAGCAGATGGCTGAAGAGGCCAAATGCTCCATGCTTAGGAAAAGAACAAAGCCTTAGAAAGACAAGCTGGGTGCAGGGCCGGTGCTTCCATTAGGCGACCCTAGGCGATCATCTAGGGCGACAGGATTCGGGGGGCGGCATTTTGCACGCTCCCCACAGAGCGCGCAGGAGCTTCGGGTTCCGCTCCCGTCGCACCACTGAAGAAGGACCCTCCGCCGACGTGCCGTGGAAAACAGCGGCAGGCAATTGAGCTACCGCTGACATTTCAGCAATGACTACCACTGTCGCCTGCGGCATTTTGACAGAGGGTCCTTCTTCGGCGGTGCGACAGGAGCAGAACCGGAAGCTCCTGCGCGCCCCGTGGGGAGCACGCAAAATGCCGCCCCACCGAATTCTGCCTAGGGCACCAGAAACCGTGGCGCCGCTCCTGGCTGGGTGAGGTAATATGTTTTATTAGACCAGTTTCTGTTGGTGAGAGACACAAGCTTTTGAGCTCACATAGAGTTCTTCTTCAGGTCAAGAGCTCTGTGTAAGCTTGAGAGCTTGTTGCAACCAACAGAAGCTGGTCCAGTAAAAGATATTACCTCACCCACCTGGTCTTTCTAATATCTGGGGACCAACAAGACTACGACAGGAATCCAAGCCTGGCAGAGGTTTGGCTTTCTACCACTTACTTGGGAATCTTCTAGCCAAAGGGTGGGTGGAAATTGCCCTCTTCAATTATATGTTTACTTTGATTTATTGCAACATGTAGCAAAAGAAAAAGCACCTATCCTAAGCCAAGATTTCAAACCCGTGAAAAGCAGTAAAAACAACAGCTGCTCCACAACTCCAAGCCAAATATTAGCAACCAGCATAAAAATCAAGCATAACAAAACCACCCCTCTCCTGACACACACAAACAGCTCCCTATCATCTCTCCACCCCCAAAATACTGGGGAAACAATCCTGACATCCCCTGACGGTCACCATATTCAGACTATTTGAGGGGGAAGGGGCGTCTTCATTCTTAAACTGCAGGTGACTCCTGTATAATGCACAGCACGTAGCTTCCTCACTTTCCCACAGGGCAGGCTTCCAGCTTGAGAACCTTCACTGATCACAACTGCAACAATGTGTGTTGGCAAGTGCCAGACCATATAGGGATTTATAGGTCAACATCAACACTTCCAATACAACCCAGAAATTAATAGGCAGCCAGTGCATTATCCTCTTTTCCTTTATGCCCTCCCCCTAAGAGATTAAGGAATTGACTATCTTGGCTCCTTATATTTCCAGGAGACAAGTGTCCCTGTGGGTTCCTAGTAGGGTGACCAGATATCCCAATTTTATAGGGACAGTCCCGATTTTGGGGTCTTTTTTTTAATATAGGCTCCTTTTACCCCCCACTCCCTGTCCTAATTTTTCATAATTGTTGTCTGGTCACCCTAGTTCCTAGCCATGGGAAGGGGAACATACAGCCTTCCCCATAGATTTTTTGTCCAGCATACTCCCCAACCTCCTTTCAGCCTCCATTTCTGCATTACTTTTAGCTGACTGGGACTAGGTCCCATATAATTATGACTTTACTAGCTGTCATCAGGCAGTCTGTTTGCAGGGGAGAGGCATGGTTTCCTTAGAGCAGAATCAAACAAACAGCCCGGGGGCTTGATCATCCCAAAATGGTGCTTGAGAAACCTGGATTTAAAAGGATACCAAGTGATTTAAGAGCTACCTTGAAGGGAAATGCAATGGGGAAAACCCCAATATACTTACAAGGCAGAGAATAAGGAGCTGCAAACTTCACTATTCAGTTGCTTGTTTTCACATTGAGCACTATAGGGCCAAGGCAGCTGAGGCTTTCTTTGCAATTTAAAGAGCTAGCTACAGAGGCGGAGTTTGCTAGGGATAGTGCTTAAATAGTCATAATGTTGAAAGACATAAACTTGTGATAGGATGGTGCTGCTGTGATCTATCACAGGCCTGATACTTGAAACATATGCACAGCTATGGACATGAAAACACTCCCATTGAAGTTAATGGGACTGCTCATATGCATGAAGTTACATTCATCTTTAAGTATTGGCAGGATTGAGGCTGCAGGATCAGATCTCTGGGTATGGCTGGAATTTGGTAACAAGGGGCTTTAGTCCCCTGAGAGTCACAGTTTGGTTTAAATTTTTCTTATTGGCATATTCCCAATAAAAGTGGTCAACATTTTCTCAATTTTCAGCTTTTGATTAATTTTTTTTGTTGAAACCTTGATTTTCAATAGGAAGGAGCCCTCTGAAAATGTTTGCTATGTTTTTATTTTTTTGACCAACTCAATTCTGAACAAGGCACATTTATTTGTATGGTCTATATTGATAGTTTGTGTTTTTGTTAATTAAGTTAAAATAAAAAATGTATAGTGTTTGAAAAATGTCCTCACACATGATGTACTATTTCTTAAAGGGTCTGCTTCTGGTGGAAGTGTTTGCAGGAACAGGGCCCACTGCAATGAACTTTAAATGGTAAATTGTTATTGTAATGCATTGTAAATTATTAAATAATAATCTACGGTTCACCATTTACTTCTGAGATAAGAATTCAATATCTGTGAGTATTTGCACCAATAAAGTGTGACTGTTCATAGAAAACCAATGCAAAAATGTCTCTGTGTTGCCAACTTGTGCGATTTTCTTGAGTCTTACGATATCTGAGTTTTTTACGCCTTCAGTGATGTGTTTACAGGAGAATCTCAGCTTTCACTTTAAAAAAGCAAGCTTCTAATCTTTACAGTTGCAGAGAAAAAGCTTGAAAATGTTAACCCAAATTTTCATTATTTTTTAACTCTTGTGATATTTTGGATGCCCGGCTCATGCTCTTTGCATGTTTGCAGCTGGCAATACGGTTGTGAATGCTGTCAGGCTCAAATTCGCAGACAATTTTTCTATTGCTTGCTCTGTTGCCAAACCAGCATCCAGGTGCACATTCAAAAAATAGCACTTGGATGACAAGAGGTCTCTGACTCCAATCCTGCAATGGGATCCATGCAAATATGCACCCATGTTGCACAACTGGGCCTTAGAGCTGCAGTCCAATTTGAGAGAGAGCCTTACATTTCAGTGGGACCTTCTGTACTATAGCTACAGAATATTTTAATCGAGAAAAGTTTCTTTACCTACGCACCTTTGAAACGCAGAGAAACTCTTTAGCTTGTCCCTTCTTTAGTAATTTATGGACTGATCTGACTCCCGTTGAAGTCGATGGAAAGATTCCTATTATTTACAAGGGGAGCTGAATCAAGCCCTTATAGCATTTATACATACATTTATAAAAGAGATTAATCAAAGCAAACTTCCCTTTCTTGTGTGCTTGAGAATGAGAGAGATGAAAGCCTTGGAGGCAAGTGGGCCTCAGTAAATACATGGTAACAGATCAGAATTCAAATACGTATGCTAAGGGTACGTCTACACAGCCTGCAGCAGCGAGCCTTCAAGCCCAGTTCAACAGACTCAGGCTTGCTCAGCTTGCTCTCCATGCTAAAATCAGCTGTGTAGATATTGAAGTTCAGGCTGGAGCTTAGCCCCTGAAACCTAGGGAGGCTGTCAGCCCGGGCCGCGAGGCTCACTGCTGTGGGCTGACGCTGGCTGTGTACTATGGGGTACGTCTTTCTGGGATCCCCTTGCAAGATGAAAACACTGCATGATTATTAATCTGTTTGCCCACTAGGGGTCGGTATCATAGCACATGAGGCTGAAAAGACATTTATACTGCAAGGATATTTTAGAAAGAAAAGAAAAGAAAAGAAAGGTAGAAGAATTGCTCAAGTCATTGATATTGGCCATAGTTAGCGCTTAATTTGTGCCAGGGCTTGCCAAGGCTGAGCCCCAGCACCTCTAGGCTTGGCAGTTCATAGCCTCGGCATCTCTGAGTTGCTGCATCAGTTATGAAAGTAAAAAAATTGCTTGAGCCCCGGCACCAATTTCATTACAAATTAAGCACTGGCCATAGTCACAGAATCATAGAATATCAGGGTTGGAAGGGACCTCAGGATGTCATCTAGTCCAACCCCCTGCTCAAAGCAGGACCAATTCCCAACTAAATCATCCCAGCCAGGGCTTTGTCAAGCCGGGCCTTAAAAACCTCTAAGGAAGGAGATTCCACCACCTCCCTAGGTAACCCATTCCAGTGCTTCACCACCCTCCTACTGAAAAAGTTTTTCCTAATATTCAACCTAAACCTCCCCCACTGCAACTTGAGACCATTACTCCTTGTTCTGTCATCTGGTACCATTGAGAACAGTCTAGATCCACCCACTTTGGAACCCCCTTTCAGGTAGTTGAAAGCTGCTTTCAAATCCGCCCTCACTCTTCTCTTCTGCAGGCTAAACAATCCCAGTTCCCTCAGCCTCTTCTCATAAGTCATGCGCTCCAGCCCCCTAATCATTTTTATTGCCCTCCGCTGGACTCTTTCCAATTTTTCCACATCCTTCTTGTAGTGTGGGGCCCAAAACTGGGCACAGTACTCCAAATGAGGCCTCACCAATGTCGAAAAGAGGGGAATGATCACGTCCCTCGATCTGCTGGCAATGCCCCTACTTATACAGCCCAAAATGCTGTTAGCTTTCTTGGCAACAAGGGCAACAAGGGCACACTGCTGACTCATATCCAGCTTCTCATCCACTGTAACCCCTAGGACCTTTTCTGCAGAACTGCTTCCTAGCCTTTTGGTCCCTAGTCTATAGCAGTGAATGGGATTCTTCCGTCCTAACTGCAGGACTCTGCACTTGTTCTTGCTGAATCTCAAAGTCCTATAAGGATTTATGGGGAATGCCATACCAGAGACAATGGCTTTTTTTTTCAAACCCAAAGCGGAGTGAAAATTGGTCATTTAATAAAAATACCCTTGCTGTAATTATACCAAGGCATAGCATTAAACACACTATGTTAGCGATCATTAACACAGCAGACATGGTGAAACAGACCTCTAAGCAGTGTGTTAATAAAAGGCCCAGCAAGAGTCAAACCTTCTTAATGTCTGTTGTCAGGAATGTTGCTCCCTAAGGCAACATTTTAAAAGCTTACTCTTGTGACATGCCTGCCACATCCCCATCTGCACATGCTTCGACGTAGCCATTCAGAAGGCTCCAGCGCGGAACCCCCCATTGGCTTCTCCAGTTCCCAACTCACGCCCACTAGAACACTCCTTTCCCACAGTGGTTTCTTGTCACACAAGTGAGCGGTAACAAATCTCAATATTGGTAAAAACTACGTGTCAGAAACCTCGGGGATTAGCCCTATCAGTTCTTTTTAGATCTGATGAATCCCTTGTATTTACTATGGACCAAAGTTTCCAATGGAAATTTGCTTGAATAAGAACAAAGTAAAACCTGAGCTATGGAGCCTTCCCTGTGTCGGCACCAGCTCCAGAACAGAGATTGTCTCTCCCTGTTTAGAGGCTTCGGTAAAGAGTGATGCAGCAGAAGCCATGTGCCGTGCACAATCTCAAGCTTTATTAGTCCTGGAAACCCAGGAATCCATGCTACCTATTCTTGAGCACCACTGATTGGCACTTTAGCTAATCTTTTACATTACACAGACATAGAGCACTCTCAGAACCAGTGGTGGATAGATTTTGTGCTGGTTCTCTATACAAGGGTGAATTTCACCTTTTATGAAAAGGATGTTATTTGCAAATGATTGGAGAATCATTCTTTCTTTTGATTCTATGATTAACTCTGGCCGCTCTGAACAATACCCCTGAGCTGGAACCCAGTGCAGCAGGCTGGCCTGGGTTTTCCTGCCTCTTCCCCAGACTAAGAAGGCAGAGGGAAAACGGTGAAGAACTACAAGTGTTGAAGGCTGGAGGAGAAACTCCAAGTCCATTGGACTTTGAGTTCCTTGTTTGTGGATTTTTCTGTTAACCACAAAAGAGGATAGACTGAGCAGAACCTTAGACGGAGGGCTAGGCCACATAATATGACAGGCTGTCTTGAAGCCAGAAGGTTGGTGAAGGCATTAGACTGACAGGACCCCTGCAGCACCATGCCTGGACACAAAGAGGTGCTTCAGAGGCAAGAGCGTGCTCTTACAGGGCCTGACTCATGATGTTTGAATGCACGGGAAGGGCGATAGTGGTGTCACTTGCTAGTATATGTCAATTCTCAATAGTCAACTCTCCAAGGGATCAGCATCCTCGGAGAACAGCTGAATAGTAACATATCCAACAAAGCCGTTAACGACTGATGGCAAAAGCCCCTCCAAACTTGGCAGTCTCCATCCCGTCCTTCATTGTCAAGTGTCCACATCACAGCTGATACTAACTGGCATCTTAGCAGAGAGGGCAGGGTGAATGAGCCATGGACATGAACCTCCTTACAATTCGGTCCCTCCTGAAAAGATTTGAAGCAAATGGGGGAAGTAGCATGAGGGAAGCTTTCAGTAGCCCAAGCTTTACCTGTTCTGTGCATAAAAGATGAAATTCATCTTTGTGCAGAGGAGCCAGCAAAAAGCCCACGCACCACTTAAGTCCCACTTAAGTGCAACTTTGAGGGCTTAAGTGGGACATAGACCCTCTGCCCAGCAGTGAATTTTACTGAGAGGGAGAAAGTCAGGCACCAGAGCTGTCAATCTAGCCTTTCACCCTCTTGCAATATACATAATTATTTTTTATTATTTGTATTACAGGTGCACCTGGAGGCCCCATTGGAGAACAGAGCCCTGTTGTGCTAGGAGATGTACATACATAATAAGACAGTGCCAGCCCCAAGGATCGCACAATCTATCCACAAACTCAATATCGGATGATTGGAATGTCTGTAATGAGAGTTTGGGGGGCTGCAGAGGAGATCTGCACATAAAGGACAATGCTCAATGTTGAAGCCTACATGGAACCATATTGTTAATGTTATTACGTGGATGGGGAACCCTATGAAAACCTCCCAGAAATAAAATCAATGTCATGACTTGGAACCCAGCCTCAGCACAGCAGGCAATGAAGCCCCCTGGGTAGCATACTGCAAAAGCAGATACAGTAGTGATATGCACGAATTACGTGATTAATGAGGGGTCTCAGGCAATTTGTTTCAAGATCAACGTCTTAAGCCACATAACAGGGAGCTGTTATTTCAAGAGGAAATGAAGCTGCTGTCAGAGTTTTATGCATAACTAACCACACTGTGCCATATGATAGAGTGCGGTGGAGTAACTGAAGGCAGGCAGAGTAAAGGCAAAAATTGATACCGGCTTTATGGCCATGCTTAGTTGTGTGCATCCCTTAAAAGGAGACTGTATGGTCCAGGCAGAGACGGCAGAATCAGAGGAGGGCCACTGGTTCTTGGTATGATGTGTCAGGAATCGGGGCTGGCAAAACAGCCAGTTTTCAGGCAACCTAATGGGTGCATCCATCTGGCCTCTAGCAGGCTGCCTGATTGGCCACATCTCCTGATTGGCTGGAAAAAACAACAGACCAGCTATTAAGTTCAGCAGCTGCTCAAAGCTTTCTCCCAGGTCTGTGGTAACTCCTGCTCTTGCATTGGTCCCAGTCCTGCTTCTAGTAACCCAGCTCTGACCCTCTGCTCCAATTCCTGTATTTTGACTCCGGCTCTGACATCGGACTCTGGTTCTGACCCTCAGCTCTGATTCCTGGTTACCAACTCCAGCTCCAACCACTAGGCCTGACTCCTGCTCCAATCATTAGCCTCATCCCAGTCCCCGACAACTACACAAGAGAAGGCAGAGACTGCAGAATCAGAGGATGGCCACCTGTACTGCACTTCTTGGTCTGATGACCTTCAAAGCATGAACCTCAGTTTAGCTGGTGTGGAAGTAGGAAAAGAATTAACAAGAATTTGAAGGGGATCTTAATGCATGTCAGTCAGTTAGCAAGAGTTAGGCCAGCTGTAACCCTAATGACGTGAGACTTGTAGAAGCGAGGATGGTGTGAAGCGAGAGGGAAAGAACTGTGTAAAAAGTTATTATGACCTTGCAACTGATAACCAAATATGTAGACTGGTGTCTCCTAGAAGTGAGAAAAATAAGATAGCAGGGTGGCTTATGTATAAACAAAATGCAGTTGTTGCTCATTATTGTCTGTATTATTGCTAGTTATTGTCTGTAATAAAGGTATAAATGCTTGCTGTAATTGTTTACCAGTTGAGAGACCTGTCCGGGACTGGGGCGACCCTGTGTCCTAGGGCACTCCCTCCCTCTATTGTAATTACTAGAGAAATAATAAAGTATTTGATTTTGCTGCACCCAAAGAAAAAGCGAGAACTGAGTTTTTCTCCGACACTGGTGACCGAATGTTCCCAATACACTATGTCCCAGGTGCAACCGAGGGAAAGAAGGGAGTGTAGTGGTGAAGGAGCACTGGTATACAGGAATGGTTCATGCAGTGCTGCTCCTCATACATTGAAGGAGTTTGCAATATACATTATTGGCACACCTGGGATTCCAGCTCCAGAATTCCTGGCTTCCAGTTCAGTGCTCAGCCTCTTAGGCTACCATGGCCTTTCTTTCACATCTCCCAACCTCCTAAGGACTGCATCGTTTAGACCACAGTGAAAGCTGTGCCTTAGCTGGTTGCAGGTTAATGGGTACTTTCTGGATCATGTCTTATTTGAGGAGTGATCATTCAGCAATACCTTTAGGCATAGATTGCTACTATATTAATTGTCAGAAATCCAATGATCTTCTGGGTGTAGCAATTTGACTTCCTTCTCAAAAGTACCCTGCCATTGTCCTAATGCCCTTTCCTTCTACATGGAAGATGATCTGAGTTTGGAATATCAGTGCGGCATCAGCAGAAAGCAAAGCTTTCCAGAGAAATAGGGCAAAAGCACAGTAGGGACCCAAACCAAATCCCCAGCTCAGCGTCACATTCCCGGGAGTTTCTTCTGCTGTGGCAATGTGATGCAACTGAAATGCACCACGATGCGCAGCGCGATTTACTAAAAGAAAATGGCTCATTCATGTTTATAGTTTACCACTCTAATCATACCCATGCACTCTGCTCATTACTGCAGGGTCATAAAAATATGGTGCCAGTTTTCAATTTCAGGGAATCATCATTTGCTTAGACTTTGATGTTCACTAATATTAATTGGCAAAATTAAATCATTCCATCAGGAATGGAGATAAGCGATTCCCCTTATTTAGTCAGGAGCAAACCAACTGGTTAGCAGTTTGTGCAACAATGGGGGTCTTTCTGGCGAGACCACTGAGAACATTTTATAATATTTAATTCACACACAGGAAAACAGTGGAAGCCTTCCTGTGAAATACCCACCAGACGTGACTTATCTGATCTTGAAAAAGCCATTGTGCAGATAAAAAATACATGGGCAGATGGGTTAGAAATAAAATGGCATGAAATGTTATAAAGCCTTTTACCCTAAAGCGGTTTACAAACCATGTCCCTGTGACATAGGACCCGCTGCTGAAAAGAAGACACCGCTGGGGTGGAACAGGGCAGCCATATAAAATTACACAGAAACACCATGCAGCAGTTTAGTAGGGGAAGGGAAAAACAGCATATCCATTTGAAATGGCAAGGGCAGATTTAGACTGGCACAACTGAGCCTGGACAGAGGATAACACTTCTAAACCTAAACTGACGGGGTTAGAACTGTAATTGTGCCCTGCTAGGCGGGATTTTTTTAAGTGTTAAATAGGCTTTGGAGAAGATGGAGAAATTTGTGGGGCATCTCTGAGTCCTGCCCAGGTACTTTCCCCCCAGCTGTTAGACAGCAGCATGCAGAGAAATCAATGTGGACCTTTTCCAGTACAATACACTGACCATACCCTGCTAAGTAAACAGCAATCTCTAAGTAAGGGCAGGGCACTTGGAGCTAGGGTTACGCTTGATACGGGAAGGTCACTTGGAGATAGGCTTAGGGTTCCTATGATTAGGGCACTTGGAACTAGGTTAGGGTTCTTATGGGTAGGGCTTCTCACCCTAGGGTTAAGATTCCTAAGGGTACGGCACTTGGAGCTAGGGTTAGAGTACCTAGAGATAGGGCTTCCCGCCCTAGGGTTACGGTTCCTAAAGGTAGGGCATTGCAGCTAGGGTTAGGGATCCTATCGTTAGGGCACTTGGAGCTATGGTTAGGGTTCTATTGGTAAGGCACTTGGAGCTCGGGTTAGCGTTACTAAGGGTAGGGAACTTGGAGGGTTAGGGTTCCTATCGGTAGGGCACCCTGCTCTAGGGTTAGAGCTCCTATGCGTAGAGCACTTGGAGATAGGGTTAGGGTACCTATGGGTAGGGGTTCCCGCCCTAGGGTTAGGGTTCCTAAGGGTAGGGCACTTGGAGCTAGGGTAAGGGTTCCTATAGGTAGGGCACCCTGATCTAGGGTTTGGGTTCCTATGGGTAGGGCTTCCCGCCCTAGATTGAGGGTTGCTAAGGGTAGGGAACTTGGAGCTAGGGTTAGGATTCCTATGGATAGGGCTTACAACCCTAGGGTTAGGCTTCATAAGGGTAGGGCAGCAGGAGTTCGGTTAGGGTTTCTATGGGTAGGGCTTCCTGCCCTAGGAAAAGGGTTCCTAAGGGTAGGGCACTTGGAGCTAGGGTTAGGGTTCCTATGGGTAGGGCACTTGTATTTAGGGTTAGGGTTCCTATGGGTAGGGCTTCCCGCCCTAGGCTTAGGGTTCCTATGGGTAGGGCACTTGGAGCTAGGATTAGGGTTCCTATGGGTAGGGCTTCCCGCCCTAGGGTTAGGGTTACTATGGGTAGCTCACTTCGAGCTAGGGTTAGGGTTCCTATTGGTAGAGCAGTTGGAGCTAGGGTTAGGGTTCCTATAGGTAGCGTACTTGGAGCTATGGTTAGTGTTCCTATGGGTAGGGCAGTTGGAGCTAGGGTTAGGGTTCCTATGGGTTGGGCTTCCCACCATAGGGTTAGGGTTCCTATGGGCAGGGATTCCCACCCTAGGGTTAGGTTTCCTATGGGTAGGGTACTTGGAGCTAGGGTTAGGGTTCCTATAGGTAGGGCACTTGGATCTAGGGTTAGGGTTTCCAAGGGTACTGCTTCCCACCCTAGGGTTAGGGTTCCTATGGGTAGGGCTTCCCACCCTAGGGTTAGGGTTCCTATGGGTAGGGCTCTTGGAGCTAGGGTTAGGGTTCCTATGGGTAGAGCACTTGGAGCTACGATTAGGGTTCCTATGGGTAGGGCAGTTGGAGCTAGGGTTAGGGATCCTATGGGTACTGCTTACCGCCCTAGGGTTAGGGTTCCTATGGGTAGGGCACTTGGAGCTAGGGTTAGGGTTCCCAAAGGTACTGCTTCCCGCCTTACGGTTAGGGTTCCTATTGGTAGGGTACATTGAGTTAGGGTTAGGTTTCCTATGGGTAGGGTACTTGGAGCTAGGGTTAGGGTTCCTATAGGTAGGGCACTTGCATCTAGGGTTAGGGTTTCCAAGGGTACTGCTTCCCGCAATAGGTTTAGGGTTCCTATGGGTAGGGCACTTTTAGTTAGGGTTAGGGTTCCTATCGGTAGGGATTCCCGCCCTAGGGTTAGGTTTCCTATGGGTAGGGTACTTGGAGCTAGGGGTAGGGTTCCTATAGGTAGGGCACTTGAATCTAGGGTTAGGGTTTCCAAGGGTACTGCTTCCCGCCCCAGGGTTAGGGTTCCTATGGGTAGGGCTTCCCGCCCTAGGGTTAGGGTTCCTATGGGTAGCTCACTTCGAGCTAGGGTTAGGGTTCCTATTGGTAGAGCACTTGGAGCTAGGTTTAGGGTTCCTAAGGGTAGAGCTTCCCACCCTAGGGTTAGGGTTCCTATGGGTAGGGCTTCCCGCCCTAGTGTTAGGGTTCCTATGTGTAGGGCACTTGGAGCTAGAGTAAGGGTTCCTATGGGTAGGGCTTCCCGCCCTGGGGTTAGGGTTCCTATGTGTAGGGCACTTGGAGCTAGGGTTAGGGTTCCTATAGGTAGGGCTTCCCGCCCTACGGTTAGGGTTCCTAAGGGTAGGGCACTTGGAGCTAGGGTTAGGGTTCCTATGGGTAGGGCACTTAGATCTAGGGTTAGGGTTCCTATGGGTAGGGTACTTGGATCTAGGGTTAGGGTTCCTATGGGTAGGGCACTTGGAAGTAGGGTTAGGGTTCCTATAGGTAGGGCTTCCCGCCCTAGGGTTAGGGTTCCTAAGGATAGGGCACTTGGAGCTAGGGTTAAGGTTCCTATGGGTAGGGCACTTAGATCTAGGGTTAGGGTTCCTATGGGTAGGGCAGTTGGATCTAGGGTTAGGGTTCCTATGGGTAGGGTACTTGGATCTAGGGTTAGGGTTTCTGTGGGTAGGGCTCCCCTCCCTATCGTTAGGGTTCCTATGGGTAGGGTACATTGAGCTAGGATTAGGGTTCCTATGGGTAGAGCACTTTGAGCTAGGGTTAGCGTTCCCAAGGGTAGGGCTTCCCGCCCTAGGGTTAGGGTTCCTATGGGTAGGGCACTTGGAGCTAAGCATAGGGTTACAGTGGCTAGGGCACTTGGAGCTAGGTTTACGGTTCCTAAGTGTAGGGCACTTGGACCTAGGGCTAGGGTTCCTATGGGTAGGGCACTTGGATCTAGGGTTAGGGTTTCCAAGGGTAGTGCTTCCTGCCCTAGGGTTAGGTTTCCTATGGGTAGGGTACTTGGAGGTAGGGTTAGGGTTCCTATTGGTAGGGCACTTGGATCTAGGGTTAGGGTTTTCAAGGGTACTGCTTCCCGCCCTAGGGTTAGGGTTCCTATGGGTAGGGCACTTGTATTTGGGGTTAGGGTTCCTATGGGTAGGGCTTCCCGCCCTAGGCTTAGGGTTCCTATGGGTAGGGCACTTGGAGCTAGGGTTAGGGTTCCTATGGGTAGGGCACTTGGAGCTAGGATTAGGGTTCCTATGGGTAGGGCTTCCCGCCCTAGGGTCAGGGTTACTATGGGTAGCTCACTTCGAGCTAGGGTTAGGGTTCCTATTGGTAGAGCAGTTGGAGCTAGGGTTAGGGTTCCTATGGGTAGGGTACTTGGAGCTAGGGTTAGTGTTCCTATGGGTAGGGCAGTTGGAGCTAGGGTTAGGGTTCCTATGGGTAGGGCACTTGGAAGTAGGGTTAGGGTTCCTATGGGTTGGGCTTTCCGCCCTAGGGTTAGGGTTCCTATGGGCAGGGATTCCCACCCTAGGGTTAGGTTTCCTATGGGTAGGGTACTTGGAGCTAGGGTTAGGGTTCCTATAGGTAGGGCACTTGGATCTAGGGATAGGGTTTCCAAGGGTACTGCTTCCCGCCCTAGGGTTAGGGTTCCTATGGGTAGGTCACTTGTAGTTAGGGTTAGGGTTCCTATGGGTAGGGCTTCCCACCCTAGGGTTAGGGTTCCTATGGGTAGGGCACTTGGAGCTAGGGTTAGGGTTCCTATGGGTAGGGCACTTGGAGCTAGGGTTAGGGTTCCTATGGGTAGGGCTTCCCGCCCTAGGGTTAGGTTTCCTATGGGTAGGGTACTTGGAGCTATTGTTAGGGTTCCTATAGGTAGGGCACTTGCATCTAGGGTTAGGGTTTCCAAGGGTACTGCTTCCCGCCCTAGGGTTAGGGTTCCTATGGGTTGGGCACTTGTAGTTAGGGTTAGGGTTCCTACGGGTAGGGCTTCCCGCCCTCGGGTTAGGGTTCCTATGGGTAGGGCACTTGGAGCTAGGGTTAGGGTTCCTATGGGTAGGGCTTCCCGCCCTAGGTTTAGGGTTCCTATGGGTAGGGCACTTGGAGCTAGGGTTAGGGTTCCTATGGGTAGGGCACTTGGAGCTAGGGTTAGGGTTCCTATGGGTAGCTCACTTCGAGCTAGGGTTAGGGTTCCTATGGGTAGGGCTTCCCACCCTAGGGTTAGGGTTCCTAAGGGTAGGGCACTTGGAGCTAGGGTTAGGGTTCCCAAGGGTAGGGCTTCCCGCCCTAGGGTTAGGGTTCCTAAGGGTAGGGCACTTGGAGCTAGGGTTAGGGTTCCCAAGGGTAGGGCTTCCCGCCCTAGGGTTAGGGTTCCTATGGGTAGGGCACTTGGAGCTATGCTTAGGGTTCCTATCGGTAGGGCTTCCCGCCCTAGGGTTAGGGTTCCTATGGGTAGGACACTTGGAGCTATGGTTACGGTTCCTATTGGTAGGGCACTTGTAGCTAGGGTTAGTTTTCCTATGGGTAGGGTAGTTGGAGCTAGGGTTAGGGTTCCTATGGGTAGGGCTTCCCGCCCTGGGGTTAGGGTTCCTATGTGTAGGGCACTTGGAGCTAGGGTTAGGGTTCCTATGGGTAGGGCACTTGGAGCTAGGGTTAGGGTTCCTAAGGTATCATTAACTCTGGATTTACCCAAGTCATCTGCAACATAAAATGAGACAAAGCATGGATTTATTACTGCAGCCTTCCCGGTTGCAATGTGCAGATGTTATAAAACAGATGTTCTTTGGGCATGGAAGAGCAGTAGAGAAAGAGTGCCTACAGCTGCAGCTTACTCAACTAGCTCAGCCAAGGGCAAACATGACAGTCAAGTGTCCTATAAACTTAACTGTCTGACTTGTGTCGGGGTGGGGGAGGAGGACAGGCACTAGTTGTTTGACGTCCCATGTCATATTAACTAGGGATTTGAATGATGTGCAGTGTGTAACCCACCTCGAAGGAGGTCACATCCCTTTATGCTGGGCAGCTCAGTGGAGGGGGAAGGTATTGCAGCATCAGAAGACATGTGTCCGACCGAAACTACATCTTTGCAAAGTTACCATTAACAGCTGCTGTAAATTGCTGCACAGAGAGGGGGCCTTTTTCATTGCATAAGTATTTGTCCTACACAATCCAGCAACGATGCTGCTATGCTTGAGTGCCATCTGCTGGCGCTCTATTTATTAACTATTTACAGCTCTATATAGACGTCTCTTGTAACTATTAGTGGGCCAGATCTGGGCCCCCACTGTGGTCAATTTGTGGCACAAAGCAATGGTAAAGGCAGCTGAAGTGGGTTCCTGAGGATTCCCACAGCACAAGGTGGGTAGCACTCATACAGTGGGTTCTTTTGCCAGCCCCCCGTGTGGGGGGCATGCCCAAAGAATTGCTATGTCTAGTCACTCCTCCAGCTGCTGGTACCAGTTTGCAGCTGGATACAAAAGGCCCAGCATGCTTCTGCAGGGAGCACAGCATCCATACTATCATCTGAAACGAGAATGTGTCTTCACCGTAAGCCTAGATTTCCACTCCTCACTTATACTCCCACCATCTAGATTCCCAGTTAGGAAAACATTTCTGACCCTTTCTTCCTTTTGCCACCACTCTCCTTCAAGCACAATCTGTCATCCACAGGAACACACCTAATATTTGCTCATTTGTAAAAAATTATCTCTGCTGTAAGAGATCCCTGACCAAACGACTTTAGCTATGCATCACAATTGCCAGGTGTTTAACTGAAAAAGACCTCTGATCGATAACAAACCCTTCTCTTTTCAAGGCCCCATTTCACTTGCTACGCTGAATGTTACATTTATCAATATGCAGGACTTCTCATACACGCAGGGCCGGCTCCAGACCCCAGCGCGCCAATGCCTACGGAAGGTCCGCTGGGACCATGGCTGCTGTGGACCTCCCGCAGACGTGCCTGCGGAGGGGCCGCTGGTCCCGCGGCTCCGGTGGAGCATCCGCAGGCATGCCTGCGGGAGGTCCCCCGGAGCCGCGGGGCCAGCGGACCCTCCACAGGCATGTCTGCGGGAGGTCCACCGCAGCCGCGGGACCGGCGACCGCTAGAGCGCCCCCTGCGGCGTGCCGCCCTGCTTGGGGCGGCGGAAATCCTAGAGCCGCCCCTGCATACACGTCAGTGCTGGGTTTTTTAAGTTACTAGTTAATAGTTGTCTTCCAACTAAAGACAAGGCAGACCAGCATATAGTGAAAATCTGTGGCCATCTAGACCCCCCATGTGGTACACCCTGGTCATTTGGAATTTCCTGTTGATAATAAGAACAGAACACAGATCCTTCACATTCAGAACCACAGCTAAAGAAGGAGCCAGTTTTAACAATGTTGTACCTAGGGAGACAAAATGATCAGTAGCTTCACATTTGGTGACATTCACCCCGTGCAGAAAGGATGCTCAAGATCTATGTGCCACTTAAGTCCCACTCAAACTAAGGTTTAAATGGGGTTCCAACGGTGTAGAATCCTTGTGCAGATGAATTCCACACTTTATGCACAGCTGGCTTGTCTAGAGTGGAAACTGAATATAGCTGTGGGCTGCAAGTTATTATAGGAGGCACGTTTCAGAGTAGCAGCCATATTAGTCTGTATCCAGAAAAAGAACAGGAGTGCTTGTGGCACCTTAGAGACTAACAAATGTATTTGAGCATAAGCTTTTGTGGGCTACAGCTCACTTCTTCAGATGCATAGAATGGAACATATAGTAAGGAGACATGTAAAGTGATGAGCTGCCAGAATGTTAATAACCGGTTCCCTACCAGGTCTTCGGCGGCACTTCGGCGGCGGGTCCTTCACTTGCTCTGGGTTCTCGGCGGCGGGTCCTTCAGTGCCACCGAAGACCCAGAGTGAATGAATGACCCGCTGCCAAAGTGCCGCTGCTGCTCAGGGCCGCCCAGGGAGGTGGGGGGGGGGAGGGCGGGCAAGGGGGCAATTTGCCCCAGGCCCCGGGCCCTGCAGGAGCCCTGCGAGCCCTGGCTGAGAATCCCTTCCCTGGCTAAAGGCACTGTTTTAATTTTTATTCACCCGGCTGCGGTCCTGGTCTTCGGCGGCACTTTGGAGGCGGGCCCTTCACTCACGCCGGGTCTCCGGCGGCACTTCGGAGGCGGGCCCTTCACTCACGCCGGGTCTCCGGCGGCACTTCGGAGGCGGGCCCTTCACTCACGCCGGGTCTCCGGCGGCACTTCGGAGGCGGGCCCTTCACTCACGCCGGGTCTCCGGCGGCACTTCGGAGGCGGGCCCTTCACTCACGCCGGGTCTCCGGCGGCACTTCGGAGGCGGGCCCTTCACTCACGCCGGGTCTCCGGCGGCACTTCGGAGGCGGGCCCTTCACTCACGCCGGGTCTCCGGCGGCACTTCGGAGGCGGGCCCTTCACTCACGCCGGGTCTCCGGCGGCACTTCGGAGGCGGGCCCTTCACTCACGCCGGGTCTCCGGCGGCACTTCGGAGGCGGGCCCTTCACTCATGCCGGGTCTCCGGTGGCACTTCGGAGGCGGGCCCTTCACTCACGCCGGGTCTCCGGCGGCACTTCGGAGGCGGGCCCTTCACTCACGCCGGGTCTCCGGCGGCACTTCGGAGGCGGGCCCTTCACTCACGCCGGGTCTCCGGCGGCGCACTTCGGAGGCGGGCCCTTCACTCACGCCGGGTCTCCGGCGGCACTTCGGAGGCGGGCCCTTCACTCACTCCGGGTCTTCGGCGGCACTTCGGAGGCGGGCCCTTCACTCACGCCGGGTCTCCGGCGGCACTTCGGAGGCGGGCCCTTCACTCACGCCGGGTCTCCGGCGGCACTTCGGAGGCGGGCCCTTCACTCACGCCGGGTCTCCGGCGGCACTTCGGAGGCGGGCCCTTCACTCACGCCGGGTCTCCGGCGGCACTTCGGAGGCGGGCCCTTCACTCACGCCGGGTCTCCGGTGGCACTTCGGAGGCGGGCCCTTCACTCACGCCGGGTCTCCGGCGGCACTTCGGAGGCGGGCCCTTCACTCACGCCGGGTCTCCGGCGGCACTTCGGAGGCGGGCCCTTCACTCACGCCGGGTCTCCGGCGGCACTTCGGAGGCGGGCCCTTCACTCACTCCGGGTCTTCGGCGGCACTTCGGAGGCGGGCCCTTCACTCACTCCGGGTCTTCGGCGGCACTTCGGAGGCGGGCCCTTCACTCACGCCGGGTCTCCGGTGGCACTTCGGAGGCGGGCCCTTCACTCACGCCGGGTCTTCGGCGGCACTTCGGAGGCGGGCCCTTCACTCACGCCGGGTCTCCGGTGGCACTTTGGAGGCGGGCCCTTCACTCACTCCGGGTCTTCGGCGGCACTTCGGAGGCGGGCCCTTCACTCACTCCGGGTCTCCGGCGGCACTTCGGAGGCGGGCCCTTCACTCACTCCGGGTCTTCGGCGGCACTTCGGAGGCGGGCCCTTCACTCACTCCGGGTCTTCGGCGGCACTTTGGCAGCGGGCCCTTCAGTGCTGCCGAAGACGCAGAATGAGCGACGGACCCGCCGCCACCGAAGACTCGGAGCGCCGCCCGGTGAGTACAAGCGCCACAGTGGGTGGCGCCGTTATTTTATGTCCACTCCCTCGCTTTGCCCCAGGCCCCCTGAATCCTCTGGGCGGCCCTGCCACCGCTTCGGTACGGAACCAGCTTTTAAGAGCCGCCCGGTGAGTACAAGCCTGAGACCCCCCCACCCTAACTGCCCCCCAGGGTCTCACCCCCTACCCAACTCGCCCCGCTCCCTGTCCCCTGACTGCCCCCCCAGAACCTCTGTCCCCTCAAACCGCTCCCTGCCCCTTATCCAACTCCTCCTCCCAGCCCTGGCCTGGCCCCCTTACCGTGCCGCTCAAAGTGGCAGGAGCTGCAGCGCTGCCCAGGAGCGGTCCAAAGCGCTGAAGCCAGGCTCTGCGAGAGGGGGGAAGGTGGGGGAGGGGCCGGGGAGCCCCCCCAGCCGGGAGCTCAAGGGCCGGACAGGATGGTCCTGTGGGCCAGAGTTAGCCCAGCCCTTTAACAACCAGTTCTAAACCAGCTTCTAAATTTAGCAACCCGGCTCCAGCTCACCACTGGGTATATATACAGGTCTGTCACATCTTAGGCGCATTTAACATGTGCAATTTCAGTTTTATGCGGTCAGCAAAAACAAGAAAAAAACAAAACAAAACAAAAAAAAGAGGAGAAAAATAATTTAAATATTGTTTCTGTAGTGCGGGCGATTCCGCCCACCATTACACTCAATGTAATTTTGACTATACGCGATTTTTGCTTTATGCGCTGACTGCAGAACGTAACCCCAGTGTAAGATGAGACAGACCTGTACATACAGAACATGAAAAGGTGGCATTAGCCATATCAACTATAAGAGGCTAATTAATTAAGATGAGCAATTATCAGCAGGAGAAAAAAAGCTGTAGTGATAATCAAGACGGCCCATTTCAGACAGTCGACAAGAGGGGTGAGGATACTTAACATCCTACTTAAAAAGGGTTTCACTCGACTCCCCCCTGTGCGTGCAGAACTCTGTTAGGGGTAGTGGGAACTAGGCCTGGAATTTGAGACGAAATAGGATACTGCTTTACTATGGTGCAGACCACTTAGTAAACTTGTATGGGAGGCAAATCTATTTCCGTCCCTTCCCTGTTCCTTGCGGATGCCTCTCCTGTGGCTGCCAGACTGCATTCTGGTCTGGCAGCAATTAATTCACATGACTGCAAACTAGGGTGACCAGATGTCCCAATTTTATAGGGACAGTCCCAATTTTTGGGTCTTTTTCTTATATAGGCTCCTATTACCCCCCATCTCCATCCCGTTTTTTCACATTTGCTGTCTGGTCACCCTGCTGAAAACTAGATTTACATCTGCATTAAAACAACAGAGCGCTACACGGTAATGATTTGAGACGCTCCAGCTGTGCAGTTATATCCCCACTCGTTTTAGGGCCATTGTCTTAGAATACTACAATAATTTTAAACTAGAGTTGCCCCATTCTCATCGCTTACCATGTGGCTTCTGCATCCTCCGGTCCACTAATGATGTCAGCCTCATCCACCTCCTTACCAGCTCATAACCCAAATTTTTCCCACCTTCTTCCATGCTGCTCCTCACACACAGACCATCCTCCCTGAACTGATTTGGAAAGCTTCTCTCCTACCCTGTTTACGGCCCACCTCTGATGCCATGCTGGGGCCTTTGGCACGGCAATGATGTATATATTAAATAAATGTCTCTTGCCTTTTGGAAGAGATCCATTTCAGGAAAGGCAGGAGAACAGACTTCTCTTTTATCTCATTGCAGGTCATTTCACTCAGCTAGGGCTAGATTTTCAAAAGGGCTCCACCTGCTGGCTGCACACTGAGTGCTGAGCTATTTCAAGAAATCTGTCCTTTATTGACAGGTGTAGATCAATTGTACCCACTTCAGAGGTGAGCGATGCAGCTTGGATGCAAACTCATTACATCACTGCCTTTCCCCTCTTTCTATTTCAGAACATACTCCAAGCACCATAATGCAGCCCTCAATAAACAACACTGATGAATGCCATTAGTCTTCACCTAGTTGGAAGAAAGTGACATTTATCCAACGGCCCCACATCAAACTTGAATTAAAGGTGTGGAAAGTCACCGCACAATGGATAATTAAACCCAGCAAGAACACAAAAGGGATTAAAAAAACAAAACAAAACATAGAATCATAGAATCATAGAATCTCAGGGTTGGAAGGGACCTCAGGAGGTCATCTAGTCCAACCCCCTGCTCAAAGCAGGACCAAACCCAACTAAATCATCCCAGCCAGGGCTTTGTCAAGCCTGACCTTAAAAACCTCTAAGGAAGGAGATTCCACTACCTCCCTAGGTAACGCATTCCAGTTCTTCACCACCCTACTAGTGAAAAAGTTTTTCCTAATATCCAGCCTAAACCTCCCCCTCTGCAACTTGAGACCATTACTCCTTGTTCTGTCATCTTCTACCACTGAGAACAGTCTAGATCCATCCTCTTTGGAACCCCCTTTCAGGTAGTTGAAAGCAGCTATCAAATCCCCCCTCATTCTTCTCTTCTGCAGACTAAACAATCCCAGTTCCCTCAGCCTCTCCTCATAAGTCATGTGCTCCAGCCCCCTAATCATTTTTGTTGCCCTCCGCTGGACTCTCTCCAATTTATCCACATCCTTCTTGTAGTGTGGGGCCCAAAACTGGACACAGTACTCCAAATGAGGCCTCACCAGTGCTGAGTAGAGGGGAATGATCACATCCCTCGATCTGCTGGAAATGCCCCTACTTATACAACCCAAAATGCCATTAGCCTTCTTGGCAACAAGGGCACACTGTTGACTCATATTCAGCTTTTCGTCCACCGTAACCCCTAGGTCCTTTTCTGCAGAAAAAACAGAGGAAGGATATTGTCAGTAAAGCGTCATCATCTCCTTAGCACTGTTCTGAAATCTCGCCACTTTCCGTCAGCATCCTGTTAACTGGAGAGGCTTCTTCATAAATTCTTCATCATTTGCATGATGCATTCCTTCTATCACAGCTGCCATCAGTAAAGTCCTCCTAACCCAGTCCTTGGTCCTAAGTAATTTATTAGAAGTAGCAAGCATCCCGCATGGAAATGTAATGAGCTATAGATAAGCATTGATTTGTGGTTCTGCTTAAAAGGAAACAACAGAAACAAACAATGTGAAAACCACCCTGCTCAGCTTAGCGGTGGTTCTGTTCCTTTATTAAACAAACAAACAAACAAACAATCTGTCAGCATGATATTTTTAATCCTGCTTTTTTAGAGTCAGATTCTGAAGCCCTTGCTCAGAATGGGGAGGCCTTACTTGCAGAAGTAGTGCCACTGACTTCAGCATGAGACCTGCCACAGTCCAGTCAACAATGGACCATGAAGAAGCAGATAATGAAACTGTTGGGAAAAACATTGGAAATGTTCATGAACGACCCCACCATCTCCAAAAATTGGTCATTTTCAGCCTAGTCAACAATATCACCACTGCCAGCCTTCTGCCAGTCTGTCTCCGAAGATGCCAAGGACTGAATGGGCCATGAAGCCAGGACTACCTTCTCAGCCTTAGAGATGACCACTTCAGAGCAGCCAGTATCAAGCGGAGTATCAAGCCGGTATCAAGCGGAATGCTCCAGGGGTCGGTCCTGGGGCCACTTTTGTTCAGCATCTTTATTAATGAGCTGGATGATGGGATTAATTGCACCCTCAGCAAGTTCGCAGATGACACTAAACTGGGGAGAGCGGTAGATATGCTGGAGGGTAGGGATAGGGTCCAGAGTGACCTAGACAAATTAGAAGATTGGGCCAAAAGAAATCTGATAAGGTTCAACAAGGACAAGTGCAGAGTTCTGCACTTAGGAAGGAAGAATCCCATGCACTGCTACAGGCTGGGGACCAACTGGCTAAGCAGCAGTTCTACAGAAAAGGACCTGGGGATTACAGTGGATGAGAAGCTGGATATGAGTCAGCAGTATGCCCTTGTTGCCAAGAAGCCAACAGCATATTGGGCTGTATTAGTAAGAGCATTGCCAGCAGTTCGAGGGAAGTGATTATTCCCCTCTATTCAGCACTGATGAGGCCACACCTGGAGTATTGTGTCCAGTTTTGGTCCCCACACTACAGAAGGGATGTGGACAAATTGGAGAGAGTCCAGCAGAGGGCAACGAAAATGATTAGGGGACTGGGGCACATGACTTATAAGGAGAAGCTGAGGGAACTGGGGTTATTTAGTCTGCAGAAGAGAAGAGTGAGGGGGGATTTGACAGCAGCCTTCAATTACCTGAAGGAGGGTTCCAAAGAGAACGGACCTAGACTGTTCTTAGTGGTAGCAGATGACAGAACAAGGAGTAATGGTCTCAAGTTGCAGTGGGGGAGGTCTAGGTTGGATATTAGGAAACACTGTTTCACTAGGAGGGTGGTGAAGCACTGGAATGGGTTACCTAGAGAGGTAGTGGAATCTCCTTCCTTAGAGGTTTTTACGGTCCAGCTTGACAAAGCCCTGGCTGGGATGATCTGGATGGTGTTGGTCCTGCTTTGAGCAGGGGATTGGACTAGATACCTCCTGAGGTCTGTTCCAATCCTATGATTCTATGAGGTGTGTGAATAGGACAGCATAGCAGAAGCTTGTACTGCTGTACCCAGGCTGTGCTTGTTCTCTGGATAAAAAAGGATCAGCTGGGCTGTATGTTCAGTATCTTTCACAACCTCTAAATTCACATGATTTTTCACATACTTAAGGCTAGTCTACACTTACCTGCCAGGTCGACGCGGTGAGTTCGACTTCTCGGAGTTCGAACTATCGCGTCTAATCTAGACGCGATAGTTCGAACTCCCTGCGCGCTCTGGTCGACTCCGGTACTCCACCACTGCAAACGGCGGTGGCGGAGTCGACCTTGGAGCCGTGGACTTCGATCCCACGGCGTCTGGACGGGTAAGTAGTTCGAACTAGGGTACTTCGAGTTCAGCTACGCTATTCACGTAGCTGAACTTGTATACCCTAGTTCGACCCCCGCCCTTAGTGTAGACCTGCCCTTAGTCATCCGGTGTAACAAATCAAGACACTTTCTTGATATTTGGTACTACAGAACTCTACTGCCTTCTGTAACAGTAACGAGCCCATACAGAGGAGAACTGTTGCCTGCTACACACTCAAAAGCTGAATTATTGCATTACAGAACCATCAACACAGAGAACAGTATACCTTCCCTACAAGGGACACTTCAATTTCTAGTTCCCTGCTAAGTTTTCTGCTTACTGCTGAAAACATTTTTGCCACAGGCATTCCTCTGATGCAGAGAGGAAAGAGAAGATCTCTCTCTCCCCCTCCCACCCCCAACTTTAAAAGAATTTGCATCCTCCGTGAATTCAGCCTAAGGATTTTGTGGGTATATAAAAGCCCAAAATATATTTAGCTTCACTGTGTCCATTCTGCTCTTGCTGGGCTGAGTGATTTGTGCTCATTCTAAGTGATTTTGTTTGGACTGGTACTTGCAAGCAGACAGGGAGGAGGAAAGCAATACATGCCTGGGAGGTGAACTGCACAGCCCTGCACTGCACTAACTCTGCTTCTGGAAAGGAGGGAATGGCTCTGTAGAGGAATGCAGCTCAGAAGCATGAAGAACCGCGTGCATCTTATCATGCTCAGAGCAGCCAGGAGAGTGGGGAGGATGTGCCCCTAGATGCTCAGCTCCTAGAGTCTCCAGTCCACCCTGTTATTTCTTCATGACTGGAATCGGTGGGTTAAGCACCTAAGAGCCTTTGTGAATTCGGGCCTGAACTCCCACTGATTTCAATAGGTGCCAAAATACCTTTAAAAGTCTGGCCCTAATGTTCAAGCCACAGCCCAGTGAAGTCCATGAAAATATTCCCATGGATTTTGCATCAGGCCCTTTGTCCCCTTGCTTGCAGCTGAGGACCAGCCATTAGAGTGGGATGCATAACACACACACTGAGCACAAGTCTATATGATGGATGAACAAGATGCAGAAGCTTCCCATAAGCATCCAAAAGCGTACTAGCTTCTTGAAACTACCTGACCGTCCTTGTTCATTCAAGTCACGTGGAGATTTGAGTTACTCATTCTCTAACTGATGGAGGAAAATTAGTTGGCGAAGTAAAAATATTGCAGGATAACAAAGCTGTGAGTCAAAGATGAATTAAGGAAAATGAAAAATAACCTAATGCAGGATGTATTTATGGAACGGTGAGTCATGGAGTAATGTACAGCAACCCAGTTTTGGGAAGTGTACTGCAGAGAATGACAAACGACTTGGAATTAATTACGCAAGAAACAGTGGCTGCTCTTCTGGAGCCCAATTCTGCAAGGTGCTGAAATCCCCCAGCTCCAACTGAGACCGAGAGGAGGCGAGAGCATCCAAAAGAAAAGAACTCAAGCCTCGTTCTAGAGCACTCCACTCCCCAAATGGACTGCAAATGTTACTGCATTGGCAGTTCAGAGGAGGAGAGAAAATAATAATTTTTAAAAATGGCTCTAACTAAAGTACTCACTGCTTAAGGGGAGGCAGTTTTGCTGGGTGAGCTTGAGCAAGTCCATGCCTCAGTTTACCCACCTGTAAAATGGGGATAGTAACACTGACGTCCCAACAGATGAAAAGCACGGGGTAAGAGCTAGTGATGGCCTAGAGAATGGGACAGGTTCTCTCACAGGATTTTTCGTTTCACTCACTGTGTCCAACTGGCTGCTCGCTATCATGCTCCGACTGGACTATCCGAGTTCAGGATGATCTACCCCGAAATGTAGTTCATTGAGTCGACTTTCATCATGTCATTATTTCCCACCCTTCTCTTGAACTGCTCTGCCTCTTTTGCCTTTAGGTTCTGTCCCTCATTGGCAGTTACAGGACTGCCCACTGCAGTATCAGCCAGTAGATATAGTGAACAGCTGCCTTTACCCTCGACCCAGATGATTAACGTTGATCAGACCTCACAGTGCTGAGCATGGCAAAGGGTTGGGAGGAGAGTGGGCAGTTCAGGCATGGATGGGAGAGGACTGGAGAATGCAGAAGACAGGAGAAGGAAGTACAGGGTGTGAGTGTGGGAAACACCAACATCATAATGCTGGCCCTGCTTATTCCTTATGGATCCCTGCGACAAGTCAGAATTAACGCCTACTTTTGAAATGATGCCTTATCTGACCAACTCTCCATTAGACACAAACATCTCTGAACACATGCTACAATGATAACTTATTACTTAGGGAAGCTGGAGCTTTTTCAGAACCAGGGAGTTAAACTAGCTGTGTTATAAAAGTGCAACCTCTTCCTCTCCTTTCTCCGCCCCTATAAAATATTCCCCTGGAATATTTGCTAATGCTAAATGCAGATAAAACAGGTCACCTCGAAGAACACACCCAAGCAAACAGTTTTACTGGGACATAATAAGGCAGATGGTAGATGTACTGTAAAATATGACAAAAAGAAAGGATGCTCTTTTTAAAAGTAATTTCCCAGGCAAATTTACAAGCAAACAGCATTTCAGGGGCTAAAAAAAGAGCAAGCACTTATGCAATGGGCCTAACAGGTTTGGCGTAGTGTTCCCTTATGACAATGAACTATTTAGACTAAAAGTGTAATTACCGTGGTATATCCTAGAGAATTATGCAAATATACAAAAAGCGTGCATAAATAATTAGATTATGCAAAACCAGCTGCAGAGAATTTTTTTATTTCAAAATTTTAAACTTTCATATCAAGCAAAATGATGTGCAGCTGGGTGGAGAAGAGTTAACTTTTTTTTCCCCAAGTAAATGTTTGGTGTTTAGAAAAAGAGATTGCACAGCAAGATTAGGTGACCGAGAAAGAGCGTGGTGAATGCACTAGCATAGGACTCAGTCAGTTCAGGGTTTAGCTCTGCCACAGATTGCAGGTGTGACCTTGGGAAATTCACTTAGTCTCTCTGTAAAATGGGGATAAGATCCCTGTTCTATTTCCTGAAGTGTTGTGAGGATAAATACACTCCAGAAGTAGAGGTGCTCAGACATGATAGTAACGGGAGCCGTGTAACTACCATATAGATAGTTGAAAGGAAGTGTCACCTTGGTAATAGTGAAACTGAAATATATCGAGGAAAAACTTAAACAGAATGAATCTTTTTCTTTCATCAAACAGACCATTCGGCGGGCAGCGAACAGGCCCCAGTCCTCCCTCCTGGGGGACGGCAGAGCAGAGACTCTGTCACCGTCTATCACAGGACGTGAGCCAAACATCCCCAACTAGCACTTAAAATTGCCAGGGAGTTGGTGTGGCTGCCATTCCCCCTCACACTTCACAGCTGCAAAGTGGCATGGCCTGCCGGCTAGGAAGAGGCTCCCCAGTGCCTGCCGTGAGCCCTGCTAAAGGTACACACTGCTACACAAAACCCTAAGGTAGCCAGAAGGGTATGCCTACAGGGCCTGGTTCTTTCAGTTACTATGGGAGAAGCCGTCTTGTAACCAAGGGCAGATTTGGTCCCCAAACATCTATAAGGCAGAGAGAGGTTGGTTCGACTGATACAAATATTCACAGAACAAGCCTCAACAATCAAAGTTTCTATCTTCAAGTTTTGTGGCCCCCAGAAGTCCCGTGCAAACCTTCCACCAGGAGCGATCTTGACTTGCAATGGGAGCTCTACCCACAAAGGGCTGGTTTTCTGTGTGGGAACTTGTGGGCCTGTTGTCCTTAAAGAAATTTAAAGGAAAATAAATTTGCCCACCTGATCCCAAGCCCATTGAAGTCAGTGGAAGGGCTCCCATTGCCTTCAATGGGTCTTGGGGGGGTACTGGCAGGATGCTCTAAAAACCAGAACCCTCTACATTTAAACTCAGCTCAAGCATTCCGAGCCTGCTGCTTTCCATGTGATGAAAGGCGAGCCATAGACAATGTTGCCACTTGTAGACAACTTGAAAGGGGCTAATGGGAGGTGTACTGCCAAGTCTGTGATTTACACAGAGTTTGGTATTTCTGCAGGTACACTGTTTGACATTTCAGATTAGGTCTGGACCTTTCATCATTTCAGCACATCCTATTGCTATGAAAAAAAAATCAAAATATCATTAACCACAGTGATGTGATATAGGAGGTCTACACATTTTGCTGTTTAAATTTAGGCTTCCAGGGTTGGACTCTACATCCCTATAGTCTCAGTGAAGTCAGTGGTGCATAGATATAACTGAAGTCAGAATTTGGCCCTGAAGTTTCTAGGTGCAGCCATATCCAAGTGCATTACATATACTAATGAATTTGTCCTCACAACACTCCAGGAGGAGGAGGAGTGCTATTATCTTCATCTTACAGATGGGGCGCTGAGGTATAGAAAGGCTAAGTGACTTGACCAAGGTCATGCAGGAAGTCTGTGGCAGAGCTTTGTGAGTTTTGCAGAGGGGTGGTAAACAAAGACATACACATTAGTTAATAGTCCTGGGTCAAAATTCTGCCCCCAGCTATGCCTGTGCATCCCCAATAGCAACTGCTGGAACCCACTTGAAGTCAGGAGAGTATATAAATTAATATAGCATTTGCCCCCCATCCTATGCCCCCTGAGTTCTGTGGCTAAATCTTTACAATTGCTCCTAGTTGTTCAAAGGTTCCCCTGGACATCCATTTTCCACATGCAGTCATGTTTTGCAGCGGTGAGATGGCATAGATTACGTCCAGAAGGGCCTAGATCAGAAAGTTTCATAACTGGAGTGGAGTTATGAAGTACCAGTATCATTTACAAGATTTCTCCCTCGGGTTTAGGTTAAAGTGCTATAAATGACAAAGTGGATCTTTCCTTTTGTAGCAGGACATCTGAATCTCAGTTGGCTTCATCTCCTTATCCTAGATTTGCAGGAAGGAATTTTAATGTTAGTGTATCAGTAGGGCTACTGGGTATTTTAACTACTGCCCTGTACTGGATGGAATCAGAACTGCTCCTCTATCTCATAGGCTTTAAGAATGATTCTCTTAACTCCTGTGATAGACACCTGTGGTTGTAGAACAGCAGAATCTGCTGTCTGCAAAGTTCCAAGTGGCCAAGATACGCAATCGAGGTACAGGCATGCAAACCCAGGTAGTATTTGCCTGTTTGTTACAATGTCTTCCTCCACATGCTAACTGGTGGCCCCATTCTAAGCAGCCAATGGAGCAGACAGCTGCTACTACTGCATTATTACATGCACAGCCAAAATCCACACTTGTTTTCGTGTGGTTGGCTAAAGAATATTGCCAATGTTCATTATTACATTGCCCTTTATCTTCTCAGGGTTAGAGTGGTGAGAGTAATGGCTTTTTCAGTTCATTGGCAACTTTAAAAAAGTTTTACAACATTCTATTTTGGGTCAAATTAAACATTTCATTCCGCCAAAATCAAAGCATTTCATTTTCATTTTAATCTTCTTAAAACTTTTTGAAATTTTTTTTAAATAAGATTCAAGGATATTTTGAAACTAAAAGTAGTTTTAATCTGAAAAAATCAACGTTTCCATTTTTTTTCCAGAATTTTTGTTTCTTCCCTCCCCCCCATACGAACAATTCAGTAAAACTGACAAATTCTTGAAATATTTCAGTGTCATTGAATCTGTATTTTTCATGCACACACACACACAAATTGGCCAAAAACTTTCACTCAGCTTTACTCAGGGTCATATTCTGTCCTCAGTTACATCTAGGCAACATCATGGAAGACAGCCATTGAAAGGAAAGATGAGTTTATGGTTGAGGTACTGAACTGGATTTCAAGAGCTATCAAACATTGGCTCTTCAACAAACTTTCTATGTAACCCTGGGCAAGTTTCTTCATCTCTGTGTGTCTCAGTTGCCCCTGTTAGGGGGTTATTCCTTCACCCTCTCACTTCCCTGGTCCTTCTTGCGTGAACAGAGAGCAACAATACCCGAAGTCCAAAGGCGCAAACAATTTCATGTTTATTGGGGTGAACTTTCAGTAAGCATGATTCCAGTTTCCTTCCTTAGTGTCCCCCTTCCCAGCTCTGACACCACAGAGCCTTGCCTGTGTCCCAGTTCCTGTTCCCATCTTCCCCTTTAGCAAGACATGATTTTAATTCCCCCATCCCCAGTCCCTGTTCCCATTTCCGCCCCGCCCCATCCTTCCTGATTGACTGCAGACTATACAGTAAAACTTGAATTTTGCTTAGCTATACCTTAACCAATTATTTTACTGAAATTTAACTAACCAATTTTAACATATTCTAACATGGTTATTTAACCAATTATACCCCACCACCTTAATTGGTTTACACCCAACAAAATTAATTATACAGTAGACAGAAATAATTACAGAACCAGACAGAGACCATGCAAATAAACATGCAAAACAATACAGAAGTGAGGATTTCACAACTACATTTATACAGACATAAGGGTTTTTCAGCTGTGTCTATTGATAAGTGAGTTTTTGCCAGACAGGATGCTATTAAACTAAGTTTCCTTTTACATTTTTTAGGCTCTACCCTTTCTCTGGAGGTGACAGGAATATCAGGACAGGACTGTATTCCTAATAGCCCAATAGCACCTTATTTCAATGTGACTAGTTTGGAATGTGAGGATGTGACCATACACTTCCCAGCTTATGGCTGCCTAACTACATCTTAGCTGAAGGCCTTAGCCTGTCACAGTAAGAGAAGGCCATTACACAGACAGTGATCTTGATTCTTTCTTTTATACCTCTATAACTAGCTAAGTGATAAGAATACACCTAAATTCTTAAAGTATAGGCCTTTGCAGACAGGCCTGAATGTCTATATCCTAACAGCCCCTTTTAGAAGTTAAGCTACTATTACTTGCTTTCTCCTATCCTCTGTCTGTCTTGCCATTTGGAATGCAAGACATCAGGGCAAGGATTATTTTTAAGTGTGTTTATATACAGCACCTGGCCCAGTGGGGCTATGATCTTGGTATCATTGATCATATGATCTGAAATATGCAAGGGAGAAAAGTAAAGCTGCCTTGGATTATTCCCTGATATTTGCTTTGAGAGCCCAACACAGTCACAAGCTAAAAAATGAAGGTCACCAAATGTCTTAACTTTATCTAGGTAATTTCCACAGATTTCAGCGGAAATCATGCAGGAATAGTGCAGTGTAATTCTTTCAGAATTCACCCTCTAAACACTAACAATATGGTCCAAACATAACTTGTAATAGGATTTGGGGGGACATTTTCAAGTTATCTTCTCGGGGAGACAACTAGGTGTCTATGTCCTAGCTTCACTCCTAGAAATTCACCAGAAAATAAGTCCTATTCCATAGTCATAACCAGTATTGTGAAAGCGCCAATGGGTCTTGGCAACATGGACACGAAATCAGGTCGACACAATATGTGATTAAGAAAATTCATTGTAAAGTCATCATCAATATTTGCAACTACCAGTCCTCTCTCTCCACCCCTTGTGAAGAGAGTTTCCTTTAACCCAGAACTGGAGAAGAAATTAAGACTCATGAATTTCACTAGGGTCCTTGTATGCCAGGCCACTTTATTAACCCAGAAGGTGTTCAGATACTATGGCGGTGGACGCTGCTACAAAATATTAAGATAGTTAAAGGCAGTGAGCCTAGTCCTTCATGGCCTTGCACTTCGTGTAGCTGTCTGCACCTCTGCAGAGTGAGTGTGAAGAACAATCAGAGGGAGAACTCTGATTTAGCTATGTTTTACATAGCTGTATGTGACTCCACAAGGGCATCCGAGAATCAGACCCACCCTAGGGGAGTTGCAACTCAGTAAAACTCTTTGGAGCAAGGACCTTCTTTTTGTGCTGTGTTTGTACAGCACCTAGCACAATGAGGTGCTGGTCTGTGACCAGGACTCCAGGGCACTACAATAATAATTAATAGTCACCTGGTCCTTTATAGAACAGAACACCTTCAACAAAGGTCCACCCACCAGAGATGCATCATGCTACAATAGTCACTCCCTATCATGGTACAAATCTGTGTTCCCTGACCAGCAACTCACCCGTTAGAAACAACTAATTTCCTACAAAAGTTACATGAGGCAAAAAGATGCAGCAATGGAATTACCACTCATGCCCTTGCTTGACTAATTATTTCAGCATAATTTGTTTTCATGACTCTAAGTAACTTGATGAGTTATCATGCATACCATTTACTGTTCAAAACACAGTGGCAACCTCTCTTGGACCATCAGCTAAAGAGTGGCTGATTTCAAAGCATGTTAATCCAAACAGCATAATGTCCATCCTACGCCATGGTTTCAAATTTGTGAGTATTTGGATTTAGGAATCTTAAGGTGGGATTTTCAAAAGAAGCTAAGGAATTGGGTGCTTAAATCCCTTAGACTCCTTTGAACAATCCCAGACTCTGGTAAGTCCTGGGTCTGGGGAGAAGATAATTTGACAATTAGTGGGCAACAAGTTAGGAAATTAAATATATACCCCTCTTACCTGCCTCCATAAGTTGACATTGCTGGCCAAAGACCTGTGAGAAAGTAACAGGGCCTGCAGCAGAGTTGGAGGTCACTGGTAAAGCATCCATGGCTCTCTCAGGGTCCTTCGTGTTAGTCATGTGACACAATCCAGAACCCTTGAAGAAGTTTCCAGTTCCCCCACGATCCCAGATTGAGAACCTGGATGGATCGGAGAAGATGACCACCACCTGGCTAGGTAACTTGTTCTCAGTGCCCAAGGTTCTTCCCCTGCTTTTTCAAAGAAAGGAACGCCACCACCTGCTGTTTTCACTCAGGTGTCATTTCTATTTGGAATGAGGCTAACCTTCTCTCTTCAGGAGCTGCTGTACCTGTTTTAACCAGTTCCAAGGGCCTCAGACGTAAAAAGATAGGTATTGATTAACTCCCCCTTTCTTGGGATGACTGCAGTAGTTGTAGGAAATGTGCAAGTTTCTCCCCAGAGCAGTCGTGTACTCATTCGACTTCAGTGTCTAACTGTGTGATTAGCTTGTCCGTGAGCTTTGGCACAATTCCACGTGAGGACCGTGAAGGGAGTTTTCCCAGTGGTTTAGTAACTGGGCTTGCTAGGGGCATTAAGCCTGAATCATTTCAGTCTGCTAGGTGGACACGCGTCGACTCCTGGCTGCAAGATCCAGTGATGTTTGTTACCAGGAAGATCTGTCAGTCTGTCCAGCTTTTATATCTGGACTTCATAGTCAGCAGGTGATCACGGAATGAAATAGTCTTTTCAGCTGATCAGGTCAGTGCCAGAACAGTGCTTCAGGGAACCTTCCACCTGCAGCAGTCTACCGAAGATGGTCTCCTTTCTCTCCAGGTGGTCTGATTGAATCCCTCTGTCTCCCTTCCTGAATCCAGTAGCAGTCTGCAGCAGGCAGCCTCTGCTGTCACGGATTGTATTGGCTCTTGGTTTTAGTCCCTGGTTAATTCCTTCACTACAGATCTGCCTCTCTCTTTTCCCCAGCCAAACAGGCAAGTGGGAGGAGATTGGAGACAGCGTTAAATAACATTTCCTCTGACCTGCTGCAGTGTCCCCCCCCCCCTCTGTTCTGTGATGCGAAGGCTGTTCCTTGGAGTCATCCTGGAAGCACAGGGAAGTGCTAACTCAGCCAGGCAGGAGAAAGCTGGTTGCTTTAACCCTCTCGTGCCCATCTGCAATTGTCAGGGATCCAAGAAGCCCAAGAGAAAGGGGGAAGGATGGTGAGGGATGAGTTGTGGACACACGTATCTTTAACTCTGGCTGTCATGTCACAATCAGGATGGTAGCTGCTGTCTCAATTATTTCAATGTAAAGTAGCAAGGAAGACCATTTCCATGGAAAAGGGACCAAGTGTTAACTCCCAGCAGCATCTGCGACAGCGGATTCATCTTTATTTTAAAAATCCCATCTGGCGACACAAAGGATGCTAACTTTAGAGAGCGCTGCATGATTTTATCCTTAGTGAGTCACAGGCACCGTCTTTGGGAATTCTGCTGGGAAGAAGAACCGACAAATCAGGATGCAAACAAACACTGCAGCCTAAGCAGGACTATGAAACTGTAGCACATAGCACGATGGGCCAGGGTGGGCAGCGCACCTAAGTGTGCAAAAGGGCCTTAAAGTTGACGTCTGGCTGGTTCCCGTGTGCTGTACGAGAGGAGCACAAGGGTTGCCTAACTTGCCTATCTAAGGCACTGAGATGGCCCCCACTATTGTGTATGAGCACCACAGTCTTTAATACATTTATCCTCACAACATGCCCGTGAGGTTGGAAAGTATTTATGCCCATTTTACAGATGGGAAGGGAGGCACAGAAAGTAAGTGCCTTGCTTACTGTCACACCGGAAATCTGTGTCAAAGCAAAGGAATTTAACCCAGTTTTCCCAAGTCCCTGCCCAATGCTATAGGGTTGCCAGGTGCTCAGTTTTTACGTCTGACCAGACACCAAAAGTCCAGTTACCGCAGGATAGGGGAGGCACTGGGTCATCAACCAACGCCAGCCCCTGCTAAGCTGGGGGCTGCCTCCTACCTACAAGCAGGCTCCTTGTCAGGCTTCAGTAGCTCCCATATCAGCCCTGAAACAGAGCCCGGCTCAGGGGGGAGCGTGGGGGGAGAGACATAGGTGCTGGAACTCAGAGTGCTGCCACATACCCCTGGCTTGAAGTGGTTTCCATCTTATACAGGCTTTACAGTTCGGTTCAATGGCTCTCAGCTCCCACACCGTGCAAATTATTCTAGCACCCTGGTGGGGGTGGGGGAGGAAAGAAAGATGGAGAGGCTCCAGTGAGCGATGGGGGGGGGCGCAGAGGAGCGAGCGATGGGGGCAGGGCTGTGGGGTGAAGAGGTGGGGCAAGGTCTCAGGGGTTTGGTTACCAGCAATTAGAAAGCTGGCAACCCTACGCTCCAAGGAGAGGAGAGGCAGACGGCTGGCACCCCCAGGATGGAAATATTGTAAACTCACAGGCTCAGGGAGAGGGGAGCGTGGAAGTGAGAGTGGGAACCAGAGGGACTGGAATAGTCACTGCAGGGAGCAGGACCCTGAGGGGCTGGAGTGGGCTGGAAGCACGTAGAACCCCCCGGAACCTTCCTTCGCAGCCTGGAGACAGTGGCCCCTTTTGCCCTGCCCCCCCCACACAACTCCAGAGGCTCCGTACCTCCCCTCACTCCTGCCACCTCTTCCTGTCCCCTCGTCCCAGCACCATCCTCCCTGAGACAGACACAAGCAGCTAAACCAGAGGTGGGCAAACTACGGCCCGCGGGCACCTCCACCCCCCGGGACCGTCCTGCCCGGCCCTTGAGCTCCCGGCAGGGGAGGCTCCCCCAGCCCCTCCCCTGCTGTCCCTCCTCCCCCGCAGCCTCAGCTCGCCGAGCCGCCAGCGCCCTGGGCAGTGGGGCTGCAAGCTCCTGCTGGGCATTGTGGCTACCAGAGCCGCCGGCCTGCCCCGGTGCTCTAGACTGCACGGCGACGTGGCTGGCTCCAGCCGGGCGGTGCGGCTGCCAGTCCTGGTGCTCTGAGCAGCATGGTAAGGGGGCAGGGAGCAGGGGGGTTGGATAAAGGGCAGGGGGTCCCAGAGGAGAGTCAGGGGACAGGGGGCTGTTGGATAGGCGTGGGAGTCCCGGGGAGCCTGTCGGAGGGCAGGGGTGTGAATAGGGGGCAGGGCAGTCAGGGGACAGGGAGCAGGGGGGGTTGGATGGGTTGGGGGTTCTCGGGGGGAAGTCAGGGGGCGGATAGGGGGCATGGGCCAGGCTGTTTGGGGAGACCTTGGGTGGGCCACTTGACTGTTCTGTGCCTCAGTTTCCCCTTCTTCAAAATGGGAATCAAACTGCTCAACTGCTCAAAATACAACCACAAAAATTTATTTTTCCCCTCAGCCCCCTCCTTTTTTTAAGTATTGGGTTAAATTTTCATATTTGAACAAATTTCAAATTTTTAATGTAGAAAAAAAAAACAAGAAAATTTTGTGGGGGTTTTGCCCTCCCTTTATCTCTTAAAAAGGTGTAATTCACCCTAATGGCTCCAAAGTCCATGAAAAGCAAGACAAAAGAGTTTAAGAAGCATTTATGGTGCATGTATTAAGAGCTGGGTGGGAGGTGGGGTGAATCTGGAAGAGATTTCTCTCAGGACAAGAAGGGACTATGTTAAGTTGAAATTGTAGGATACGAGAGATTGTTAGAGGTGGTGTTAACCCAGTTTGTATGATGGGGTATGTTGTTGGATAAAGATAAAAGAACATATGCTGCAGCAGGCTGGGATGCTGGATAAAAGCTGCACCCAGACTGTTGGTTTGGAAGCTTCGAGGGTACGTCTTCACTACCCGCCATATCGGCGGGTAGCAATCGATTTCTTGGAGTTCGATATATCGCTTCTCATCTAGACGCGATATATCGAACTCCGAACGTGCTCCCGTCGACTCCGGAACTCCACCACCGCAAACGGCGGTGGCGGAGTCGACGGGGGAGCCGCGGACGTTGATCCCGCGCCGTGAGGACGGGTAAGTAATTCGAACTAAGGTACTTCGACTTCAGCTACACTATTCGCATAGCTGAAGTTGCATATCTTAGATCGATCCCCCCGCCTAGTGTAGACCAGGCATCCTGAGTTCTTGCTGACCCAAGTCAGACTGATTTATGTGCATGCAGAAGGGGGGCTGAGTCAGAGTCCAGCTTATGGTGCAATGCAGACACACCCTTAGACAGGGGTGGCTCTAGGTATTTTGCCATCCCAAGCACGGCAGGCAGGCTGCCTGCAGCAGCTTGCCTGTAGGAGGTCCCCGGTCCCGTGGATTCGGCGGCTCACCTGCGGGAGGTCCGTCGAAGCTGCGGGACCAGCGGACCCTCCGCAGGCATGCCACCAAAGGCAACCTCCCTGCCGCCCTCGCGGCGACCGGCAGAGCGCCCCCTGTGGCTTGCCACCCCAGGCACGCACTTGGCGTGCTGGTGCCTGGAGCCACCCCTGCCCTTAGAGGCGTAAGAGGACTGTACTGGCACCCACAGACACCATTGTGGAACAAGGTGCGGGCCCAGAAAGGGGCAGATCATGACAGCAGTGTTCAGATACACAGGCTAACATCTTGTTGTTGTTTCGATTTCTGGTGTGTGCCTTGGGGCAGCAGAAGTGGGGAAGACAGCAGTCCTGCCACCATATTCCATTCTCTAAGGAGCAGAGCTTAATGTTCATGTGTGGTGTACTGTGTGTATATACACACCATCACGCGCCTTGCAAGCTGGGCAGCTGTGCTTCATTTAACATCTTTGTTTGCAGCTTACAGTAATCAGATATAGTCAGTACATGGCTCTGAAACTCATCACAAACACAATGAGATCTGTACTGCACGTTGATTGGAAACCAGGGGACATTCACTACATCAACTTCCTCCTTGCCCAGACAGGCACCAGGGACATGCTGAAAGCAGTGTGGCAGGGTCTGGAGGTACAGCATCTTTATTCAGAACAGCAGTGTGGCACGTGACCAGAAAGGGTTAAACATCCTGCAGGATAAATGACTCAAATTCAACATATGCATAGGTAATGTTTGTGGTTTTGTGTATTTACATGTATATTGGTAGTGGTCAACAATGTAATCCCTGTCTATGCTGTATTCTGTTAATTCAGATATCAAAAGACCATCTTAACATTTAAATCAACTGTAAACATAGGATATTGCTGTATTCACCCCTCTTTGAGATGTATAGCAAATCATCTGCGAATGGTGGGAAAATCTGTGTGAATAATTACTGGTGATGCTTAGGAAATGAGTGCCTATTGTTCACCAAAGGAGTCTGAAACTGTATAAAAAATGGCTTGGACCCTGATCCTGTCATCTGAAACCTGCTTGAGGTTTCATGCAGGGAAGCCTAAGCCACAAAGACTGAGATCCCAGTCCTGAGTGGACCACCCTGAATACTAACATTGGACTATAACCTATGGACTATTTCTTAAAGAACTCTTTGCAACTACAAAGCTCCCATCTCTGCTATGAATCTGAATCTCAAGATTGACTCATGTCTGTATGTACACTGATCTTTTAACCATACTCTTCTTTTTTTTAATAATTTTTAGTTTAGTTAATAAGAATTGGCTGTAAGCATATATTTGGCTAAGACCTGGAATATTCATTAACCTGGGAGGTAATGTGTCTGATCCTTTGGGATTGGTAGAACCTTTTTATATGATGAATAAGATGGTCAGAAATCCTCATCATATTTGACTTGGGTATCTGAGGGAGGCCTGAGGCTGGGTTACTTTAAGGGAACTGTGTTGTTGGCTTCTAGATAACCAGTGAGGTGTTATAGAAGCTGTTTTGGTGCTGGCTTGGTAAATCCAAGTATTGGAATATCCACCAGCTTTGGGGATTGTCTGCCCCATTCTTTGCAGTTCACCCTAACTGAGTGACCTTAGTTGGCTCCCCTAAGATTCCAGTCACAAGCAGGGTAAGATAATGCAAGTGCATTTTGCTCTGTAGAGATGTATATCACAGGGCTTGGATGGCCCTATAAATGTTTTTTGAGTGACATTCCTGTGAGCTATAGGTTTCATTACAGCTGCCTGAACTTTTCCCACACCCCTGATGGCTCAAGAGTTCTGTTCTCAATTCAGCATAAGCTTAGGAGGTTCCATCCCCCAGAGCAAGGGTGACCAGACAGCAAGTGCAAAAAATCAGGGCTGGGGGTAACAGGTGCCTATACAAGACAAAGCCCCAAATATTGGGACTGTCCCTATAAAATCAGGACATCAGTCACCCAGTGCCTCAGATCCCCCCTCTGTACAATATCTGTATTAACATCTTAGCAACAGAGGTGAGGTTTAATTAGTGTGTGCAAAAGTGTATTGAAAGCTCCACATAGTATAAAGGTGTAAATGTTTTGATTATTTTTTAGTAGCAGGGAGTATGTCTTCCAGCTGCGGCTAGAGTAGATTTCAGGCATTCTACCACCCCCGTTATGCATTTTGAGGCAAACGCATAATTACTGAAACAGGCTGCATCTCACTACCTCCCACAACTTCACTGCATGGAACCATAAACTGGAGCAAAGAGCCTACTGCTTCAAATGGTAAATTCTGCTCAAGGACCAAGGTGTAAATTTCACTTCTGTTTTTATTGGTCTCTTGCTGACACTATAAAGCCTGTCAGAAACACTCTTACCCCTCAGATCACCTCTGCTAATGACTTGGTAGGTGCTCTGAATTTAGAATGAGTTTGGCTTAATTCTGAATCTATTTGAATATTGTGGATTCAAGAGTTCAGCTCACCTTGGACATTAATTAGGAGAGACGTATTAGGGCTGCTCTATAAAGGCCATGCATTTGAAAAAAAAAGACTGAAAATAAACAGTAGCAGATGGGGGTGGAATTTAATAAAACTACCAGGGACAAATAGGACAGAGGAAGGTGGTGGGAGAAGAGAAAATACAGAGGGGAAATTTTTCAAAGGCACAAAGGGCGGTTACCTGCCCAACTCATTAAAAGGCCGTGGTTCAGCTGTTTCGGTGACCAAAGCTAAGGAAAACATACATTGTTTTGCCCAATGTGAAAAAAAATGCTGGTGGCCTTTTCTTTGATTAGCTTTAGTATCACTACACTTTAGCTCAGGGGACTTCAAATTTGGCAGGAGGGTGGCTTTTGCCTTCCCTGTGCAATCTTAATTCATCCCCCCTGTGTATATGCATTAAATCAGGGGTGGCCAATTTGAGGCTCTTCCGAAGTTAATATGCAGCTCCTTGTCTAGGCACTGCCTCCAGAACTGGAGCTACAGGCACCAACTTTCCAATGTGCTGCAGGGTGCTCACTCTGCCCCAGGTCCCCGCCCCACTCCATTTCTTCCCCCCAAGGCCCCCGCCCCTTCCCCTGAGTCTGCCACACCCTTCCTCCCCATACACCCCACCCCCGAGCATCCTGCACACCCCAAGACAAAACAGCTGATCACAGCAGGTGGGAGGCACAAGATGGAGGGTTAGGTGCTGATCGGTGGTGCTTCTAGCAGGTGGGAGACACTGAGGCAGGGGGAGCTGACAGGGGGCTGCTGACCTGTTACTGTGGCTCTTTGATAATGACAGGTTCCAGAGTAGCAGCGGTGTTAGTCTGTATCCGCAAAAAGAACAGGAGTACTTGTGACACCTTAGAGAGTAACATTTATTTGAGCATAGGCTTTCGTGGGCTACAGCCCACTTCATCAGATACATAGATGGGAACATACAGGTGGAAGTAGCCATATCAACTGTAAGAGGCCAATCAATTGAGATGAGCTATGATCAACAGGAGAAAAAAAAACTTTTGAAGTGATAATCAGATGACCCATAGAAGGTGTGAGGATACTTAACATGGGGAAATAGATTCAGAAATAAGCCCAATCATTTTCAGTCTCTGTTCAAACCTAAGTTAATTGCATCTAATTTGCATATTAATTCAAGTTTAGCAGTCTCTCTTTAGTAAATTCTGGCTCCTTCTCAGGCGCAGGTTGGCCACCCCTGCATTAAAATGATAGAGTCTTTAGTTATGTGATCAAATAAGTTTTTCCCCTCCAGGACCCCTGCCTTATCCAGTGCACAGAATAGAGCATGCTCATTGAACAAGCAGCTAGTCAATATTTTTTATTTCTTGTGCAGCATCTGACCCTGGGTGTTATTCACTGCACACACTTCAAATTCTGCTAAGAAGACAGAAGGATTCATTTCCCCCTGGGCTCTTCTGTGGTGCTCAGCACTAGAGTATCTGAGTCTTCACAAAGATTCATGTAATTTTACAACACGCCTGCACGATAAGGGCCAATTATTTTCCCCCAGCTACAGCTGGGGAACTGAAGCTCAGAGAAGTTAAAAGCCAGACATATCCAGTAACTTTGGGTGCTCAAGTTTAGTCCCTAGGACCTGAATTTTCACAGTATTTAGCATTATATAGCACTAAACCCACAGTTCCCATTGGTTTCAGCTGCAGCTATGAATGCCCCCCCACCCCCAAGATCTCACACCAGGCACCCAGAAAGCAAGGAGTACACTATTAGCGATAACCTCTGAAAAGTTTGGCTTAAGTGACTTGCCTAGCAACACACAGCAACTGTGTGGCAGATACAGGGATGGATGCCAGTTCTCCAGCACAGCATTCAACAGTTTTAAACTTGAGACCCTCCTTTCTCTTCTTACAGTCCCTCAGCCATTGTCCATCTTCCAGCTTCTGCAGCAAATGAAGCAGGGGGTCCCACTGACCCCCCCCCCACCCCTGCTTTCATCCTCAGAGCAGGTCCATTCTGTACACTGAATGGGACAAGGGTCCTGTGTGAAAAACACTATGTAAGCGTGTCGTTAAAGCTATCGTAACACAAGGGGTGTATGTGCATGAGTATTAAAGTTGCACAAACCCTAATTTTGTTTTTTCCTAACTTTGGTGTGCTTGACTTTGTAACTGTAATATTTTTTTAATGTAATTTGAGCATGGGTAGTTACATACACCCCCTCCCCTCATTTTGTGTGCTGTATGTACACACTGTGTCCATTTGAGTGCACCAAGCTTTTGGGGTACATCAATCCCCAATATAGAGCAATGACATCCCTGAATCTAGAAAACTGTCTCTTAAAATAACTACTGAAACCAGTTGCCCCACGTGTAACAAGAATTTTCAAGCATTTACAAGCATGTTTTATGTCCTTCAGAAACAGCTCGGGAGGGTTGCTATTTCCAAACCCCATGGGGTTCCCTCATCCTGATTTTGACAATCTTTTTGCTTAGCTAAGCCGTGAAAAGTTTCCAAACTTCAGCAATTGAATGTTAGAAGACAAGCTCCTCCCATTCGATGGTCTCAGTGCTTCCAGATGCTGAGCCCTGCAAGCCTGCGAGAGCTGTGTAAATTGTTGACTTGTCAGTGTGCTGGTTAATGCCAAACATTTGTTTGTTTGTTTTTGGTGCTCAGTGAAAACGCAAAAAATATTTTGATTTGGGATGTTTTCATTTTTTGTTTTTATTAACAGCAAAGGAAATTGAGAAAAGTCATTCCTTTAGTCACAGTCATAAACAAACTAGGGAAATACAACCTAGATGGAGCTACTATAAGGTGGGTGCATAACTGGTTGGAAAAATCATTCCCAGAGACTAGATATCAGTGGTTCACAGTCATGCTGGAAGGGCATATCGAGTGGGATCCCACAGGGATTGGTTCTGGGTCCAGTTCTGTTCAATATCTTCTTCAATGATTTATATAATGGCACAGAGAGTCCACTTATAAAGTTTGCAGATGATACCAAGCTGGGAGGGGTTGCAAGTGCATTGGAGGATAGGATTAAAATTCAAAATGATCTGGACAAACTGGAGAAATAATCTGAAGTAAATAGGATGAAATTAAATAAGAACAAACGCAAAGTGCTCCACTTAGGAAGGAACAATCAGTTGCACACATACACAATGGGAAATGGCTGCCTAGGAAGGAGCATTGCAAAAAGGGATCTAGGGGTCATAGTGGATCACAAGCTAAATATGAGTCCACAGTGTGACGCTATTGCAAAAAAAGCAAACATCATTCTGGGATGTATTAGCAGGAGTGTTGTAAGCAAGACACGAGAAGTCATTCTTCTGCTCCACTCTGTGCTGACTGGGCCTCAGCTGGAGTATTGTGTCCAGTTCTGGGCACCACATTTCAGGAAAGATGTGGATAAATTGGAGAGGGTCCAGAGAACAGCAATAAAAATGATTAAAGGTCTAGAAAACATGACCTACGAGGGAAGATTGGAAAAAAAAAATGAGTTTGTTTAGTCTGGAAAAGAGAAGACAGAGGGGACATAACAGTTTTCAAGTACATAAAAGGCTGTTACATGGAGAAGGGACAAAAATTGTTCTTCTAGGAAAAATTTCCTAACTGTCAGAGTGGTTAAGCACTGGAATAAATTGCCTAGGGAGGTGGTGGGATTTCCATCACTGGGGATTTTTAAGAGCAGGTTGGACAAACACCTGTCAGGAATGATCTACTCTAGATAATACTTAGTCCTGCCTTGAGTACAGGGGACTGGACTTTTATGACTCACAAAACCCCCATAGAAATAGGTGACAGTAGTGCTGTCTTTAGCCCTATAGCCAAGTTAATGTCCCTGCTCTCAATCATGGACGGAGGGGCTCAACCCCTAGTCGTCCCATATAGTAAGGGAGTGCTGTAACCACAGGGCTGTAGGATATTGCCGGGGAGGATAGGAAGGAGGGTACTGGCTCCTCCTCCTCCTCCTCTCATGGTTTCACGAATGGCACTGAAGTCCCCCTGTGAATCTAGTAAAAAAAGTGATTTATTTTTTGTCCAAAACTATTAGACAAATGTGTCAAAAAATTTGCAAGTAGTTTCAGTCAATACCAAACTGCATTTTCTGGCAAATAAACTATTAAATCCAAAGTATTTCACCCAACTCTAGCACATGCTTCACTGTAGGCACACAAGCAGTTCCACTGCCATCAGGGACGCTAACCCTTTGAAAGCCCCTACACTGGTGCCACATGCCCACACTAAACAAGTGACTCTCAAACTGGGCTAGCCGAACCAGTGCAAGTAGGGTCCAGGTGTATGCTCCTAACTATAGTGATCCCCTTCTGTGTAGCTCTACTGGTAAAACAACTACCCCAAATCCTCGGGGTAAATGGGTCCTCATCCAGAAAAACCTTAACTTGAAGCTCAGATAGAATTAAGATTTTGCCTTTTGGTGCAAATGGAAAGGGTTCATTCTGCAACATGCAGGGAGCTTATTGCAGAGCATCAGACTACATCAGTGGCTCCCCAACTTTAACAACCTGCGAACCCTTTCACTAAAATGTCAAGAACCCCCTTCTAATATTTCCAGGGATTTTCTCCTTTACTTGAGTATAAATTATAAAAGCAGTGATCTTGGAAACAAATAAATCTGTTTTTATGACATGCTTATTACACACTAATTATTGGCCCTGTTAACACTGGTTCTCCACTTGTGAGGTACTCCCTTCTCGTCATGTGTCATTATATAATGCCTGCATCTGTAACTTTCACTCTATGCATCTGAAGAAGTGGGTTTTTTTACCCACGAAAGCTTATGCCCAAATAAATCTGTTAGTCTTTAAGGTGCCACCGGACTCCTTGTTGTTTTTGTGGATACAGACTAACATGGCTACCCCCAATATTATTATTTATCATTACAGTATTTTTATTACATTATGAAAACGGCAATACTCTGCCAAGATCTCACTTTCGTAGCTTGTATCACCTTGAATAAGCCTGTTATCAGACAAGGCTCCTAGTTTTCATCAAGGAGTATCAGATGAGAAACAGCATGAAGGTATTTAAGAAGCCAACTCAAAGAGTTCCTCCTACACAAGCATTCAGGTCTTGAGCAGTCCAGGCAAACAACGCACATTACAACAAAGCTTAAACTTGTTCTTCATAATAATTTAAAAAACAATACTAGCTGCCTAATTAATTTTAAAAACAGCAAAAAATATCCACCTCCCTTTCCATTTCTTACAAGGAGTCTTGAAGTTTAAATCTCCTCAGTGTGATAGATATGCTTGCTTTGATTTGCTTAGCTCTTGGAAGTCCAGGAGCTCCAGGTTTCCGTCTCTGTGCTGCCCAATGTCCCTAGGGACAGCTCTATCTGCCATTAGGGAAGCCCCCCTCCCCCCGAGAACCCCCTGTAACATTTTGCAAACCCCAGTTTGGGAACTACTGGAATACATGGAAGTGTTGGAGACCAGGATGCAAAAATGCTACAAATCTTCATTCAGAACTTTGATAAAGTTGGCCTTTTCTCAAGTTTATTTTTTTTCTAATTGATAAAGTGAAACATTTGAAGGTTGCATTGGTTTTTCAGTAACGGGTATGGGATACACATGCATACACACTTTCAGTGGCAAAATGAAAAGCGGTGGATAAGGGAGAAAAAAAAAGATTTTAGTTCTCAAAGAACATGAAATCTTTCCGATCAAACCTCATAGTGGAGATGGCTGAAAAATGGTAAGTAGGGTTCATGAGAAGGTGGGATGGAAAGATGTTTGCCTCACTGGCAATCTCCCTGTTTTATAGCAATTTCACTAATAAGAAATGCACTTGAGCCAGCTCACCTCCTATGCTCATGCATCTTTCAACCTGCTGCTTTTGCACATATCTATTTTTGCTATTTGAAAGAGCCCTGGTGCCTGGACTCTGATTTATGATCGCTACTCTGAAGGCTTTTTGGAGTTCAGCTCTATGTGCATGGCTAGAGGAATATCAACAGCTGTGATCAATGAACTTTGACTAATTGACTCTTTATTCAGATAAGTGGATCTGCAAATGCCAAGGTTTTCCTTTAATTTTTATAAGCAAATTGTTCATGCCCTGTTGGGTTTTCACTGCTTGCATATTTTCACTGTACTAACGAATACTGATGGAGCTCTTCTGTACATACTATGACAAGTTATTCTTCATAAACAATAGATATTGGGAGCAGCCTGCATGAATTTCTTGCTTTTCATTAAGAGTATTGCTCTTTCAGCCTACTAGTTCTCAGGACCAAATCTCCAATCCTTGCCAATGGGCTTGTGTGGGGGGGGCTGCTCAGAGGGGGTACATCATCTCCCTCTCCCCCCCCCCCCACACAATTTCTCCCCAAGCCAGGGAGCACCAACAAGATTAGGAGAATTAAAAATGCCTACGTTCTCTCACCCCCCACACCAGCAGTTCACTTACTCAGGTGGGAAACCCCTCGTTCCACTCATCTACTTAATCAATAAACACAGAGCAGTGGACTAACTCCGGTGACTGAGAGCCACTATACAAAATGAAGGGGCCCCTGATAAAGTGCATTCAGATACCATGCTTGCAAAAACTAGAACTGTAAAGCACAACCGGCAGCAAACTATGAAGAGAATCAAGGTACTCAAACAGCACAAGGGGGACCAAAAAATCTCCAGGGCAGGTTCACCAATCCCATACTCTGTTTGTGCTAGTGAATTATTCTACCAAACTGCACTTACTGCATAACTCATTTTTCCTAAGGACAGTCTATTTTCCATAACTTGCTTGGCTTGATTCCTTTTTTATAGGGTTTCTACTGTGCCTACCGCTGTAGTCCCTCATAATAAATATTTGCAGAATATGCCCTTTGAGGGGAAAGATCATCCAATGGTTAAGTGCAGCATGAGAGACCAGGATTCAATTCCGTGCTCTGCCACAGACTTCCTGTGGGACTATGGGCAAGTCACTTAAGCCCAGATCCTCAAAGATATTTTGGCACTTAACTCCCATAAGAGCGGTCATACTGGGTCAGATCAAAGGTCCATCTAGCCCAGTATCCTGTCTTCCAACAGTGGCCAATGCCAGATGCCCCAGAGGGAATGAACAGAACAGGCAATCAAGTGATCCATCCCATCGTCCATTCCCAGTTTCTGGCAAACAGAGGCTAGGGACATCATCCCTTCCCATCCTGGCTAATAACCATTGATGAACCTATCCTCCATGAATGTATCTAGTTCTTTTGTGAATCCTGTTATAGTCTTGGCCTTCACAACATCCTCTGGCAAGGAGTTCCACAGGTTGACTGTGCATTGTGTGAAAAAAACACTCCCTTTTGTTTGTTTTAAACCTGCTACCTATTAATTTAATTTGGTGGCCCCTAGTTCTCGTATTAATTTCAATGAAAGACAGGGACCTAAATACCTGTGAGGATCAGGGCCTTTGCCTTTCTCCCATCTGTAAAATTGAGATAATATTTTCCTACCTCCCAGGGGTATTGTGAGGATAACTACATTCGAGAATGTGAGATGCAGAGTGATGGCCAGCTAAGTATCTATGATAGACAGACCATAGAAGGATTGTTATTTGTATTCCAGTAATACCTAGAGGCTATGGAGTGCTCCAGGATCAGGACCCCATTGTGCTAGATGACTTGCAATCTGGAACAAGAGATTAGAGGCTGGTGCAATTAACAGACAGGGGGAGCACAAGGCAACAATGAGAGTTATGATGGATGGAGGAAGAGCACCAGCTCCCTAATCACTGGCCAGTGTTTTGTAGGCATTGCAGCATAGATGGATAATTGCAAATTACATAAAATGGAGCCAACAACAGCTGGGAAACAGAAGCCAATTATGTGACTTACCCAAGGTCACAGTGACAGAGCCAGGAATTGAATCCAGCTCTCTCAAATCCCGGTTTAGTGCCTTAAAGCTACTCTTAACTTCATTCAAGTTGTAAAATGCTTTGTCATTCATCTGAGATATCCTATAGTCTTGGGAGAATTTCTGTTACACGCATCACAACATTGTAACAATGTATGTTTTATAGGATCCTCAACATACGTTACTAGCTGCCATTTGTGCCAGTGCTGGAGAGGGGTTATTCTAGCACTTACAGTGAATTGTACATGTAGGGAGATTTGAGAGTTGATTTTTGTTGTTTTGAAGACTCCGGGTAGACGTGCGGACTCACCCCTGCGGCGCCTCCTGCTGGTATGTTCTGGGAATTAGCTCTTCCAGCTCTGGAGCGCCCTCTGCAGGCCGGTGATCTGCCTGGCCTCTGGCCCCCCATGTCCCTCCCTGGACCCCAGTGCCCCATTTACCTGGGGTGCTGCCCCCTGGAAATAACCCCTTTCGGCCTCAGGGTCTCCCCCTCCCAGGGGAACCCCCACCCACTATCTCCACCTCGCCTCAGTATCAGGCTACTGCCAGTCATTGCCTAGCCCCACACCCTGGGGCAGACTGCAGTGTCAGCCACTCATCACTGGCAAGGTTGGGTCTGGACCTGCTGCCTTGGCCTACCCCTGGGCATCCCTCTGCAACCCCCAGTACCTGTTGCCTTCTGCTAGGCCGCAGCCTGGGGCTTTCCAGGCTGGAGCTCCCCAGCTCCTCTACCTTTTCCCAGCCCTGCTCCACGCAGGTACCTTGTATCTAGCTCCCTGCAGCCAGGCCCTTCTCCCTCTACAGGCAGAGGGAAACTAAGTGGGCTCCTGGCTCACTGCCTGTTATAGGGGCCAGCTGGGCCTGATTGGGGCATGGCCACAGCTGAGCCTGCTTTCCCCAATCAGCCCAGGCTTTTAAAGCTGCAGCCCTCTGCAGGGCTGCTTTTAAACCCCTCAGGGCAGGAGGGGGTAACCACCCTGCTATGACTCTTTGCCCACACTCCTGTTCCTGTTCTTTTATTAGTTGTCCCCCAAAATTAGTGGGTTTCTGGGGTCCTATAGATCCTCCCCTTAGGCTGGGGGGGATCCTTTAGCATTGGGCGGGCTTCCGCCCGCCCGGTTCCCAGAAACCCAATAGATACACTCCTCCAATCTTTTAGTCTCTTGGAATAGCCCAGTAAATAGTTCCTCTTGTTGCAAGATCAAACCGGATTCCTCTTGAAAGTGGCAGCACAAACATGAATCAATGGTGGCTGACTTTTCCATTAGCTACTCTGTCTTGTGGGCACTTCGAATAGGGTTTCTATTCTTGGCATGTTGTGAACCGCAGTTAGGACAGGGGAACCGAGATCCTGCCTTGAAGCAGAAAAAAAGCAGACAGCAGCAGATTTCCCTAAGTACCAGCCGTGGACAGCAGCCAAAGCAGGAGTGAGCTCTTTTCTATTGCCAATAGCTCGCTGTGGATTGTGCACTGTGCAGTAAGGAGTTTGAGAAGTCAAGACTATTAAGCCTGAATGGAAGGGGTAGAAACCAGGCTGCACTGGCGGGGGCAAGTACTCTTGGCAATATTCTTGAGCAGCCTTGAAATTACAAAGCTGCCAAAGGCAGAGCCTCCTGGTTCACTCCCCCAATGAAGGTTAGATTTGTTTTTCTGAATGATGAAGGCTATTTGGGACCATGTGATGTGTGAAACCAGTGATCTTCTATATAAGTGTGAGCTATCTAACCCTATCAGGCACTTCACTATTGTATCTATTTTACGCAAAAGGCACTCCGTTACTATAGGCAGAGCAGCAGCATAAACCACTAAGAATCAACTTTTCTGTCTTCTAAATACCACTGTTTTGGCCTCTTGTTATAACTTCCTTCACCCACTGATGTGATCTGCTTCTTTCTCTCTCCCTCGTCCTTCCCCCCCCCCCCCCCCCACATCCCGAGTGTTAAGTGATTAAGGAGGTGGCAGGTGGGAACAGCAATAGGTATCTCAAATATTCATAGGCTGGTGGCTACCCATTACTATGCAGACCTCGGTGACTATTTCCCCTGTCCTCCCATCCCCCCCCCCCATAACTTGTATATCAACTAAGGGTTCAGTTTTCAAAGTTGTTATTGCAGTTGCACCTGGGAGCCCCAGCGATGGGTGGGAATTCATTGCATTAGGAGCTGTGCAAACAGAAGGCAGCCCCTGCCTGATACAGCTTGCACTCTCACTCAGCATTGTCCTAACTCTGCTCCCATTAAAGGCAAAGGGATTTTGACTATTTTAAAGGGAGCAGAGTTAAGCCAACACAGTGTGCTTGGAAAACCCCACTGTAAATGACACAGGGCCAGCCAGTCAACAGATTTGTCCATTGAAATGTTTCTGTTGATAGAATATCCCTGGCAATTTGGTAACTTTATACCAAGTAATTATGGAACTGGCTGATTTGACAGAGAAAATTCAGCTATTTCACCTTTAGTAGCACTCTGTCTGGAATGACTATCATCCTTGCTGACAAGGTCCTTAATATCATTTTATGAAGATGTAGCAACTTATTTTCCCCATGCTGACGCTTAGTGGATCTGACAGGAAGTCAAGGAGTCTTGCTAATCTTGCAGAAAGCTTCACATTGCAAAGAAAGTCTAAAGTGAATGCAGAGTGGAAGCAATTCACATAAGGCCAGGCCTTGATAAATGCAACCCACTTGGTACCTGTTTTTCTTCCATGTTTAGTTACCTGAATGGAAGAACAAGCATATAGCAGAGGGCTCGATATACGGGTCAGAGCAGGATGGCACAATATGCAAGGAGCTGTTCCAGCAAGAAAATGGATTATTTTATTATAACATGCTTTTCACTGTGTGTACACACACACCCACCCACCCACACACCGCTCTGGAAGAATCCCTGCACAAACTGGGTGCTATGCCACACAGTGCTCCCCTATGGAAGAAGATGCAGGAACAGAAGAGAAGGAGTTTAAATGGAACAGTGAAGAATTAACTCATGATTTTAACTGAAATTCACCAGCAGGACATGGGAAACAAGCAATTGTATCATTATTGAGAAATATTGACTGGCAATGTGTTAAAGAATTTTTGCTGTTCCCTCAGTTTGCAGCCCCAAGCAAGTTCAAATGCAGATGAGGAGAATGACTGCACATTTAAAGATTTGATTCATGTGCACTGGACATAGAGGCGTCATGACTCACAGTTTAGGAACAAAAGGAAGGGGGCGTGGAAATACAGTGACAAGTCATTAGGAGAGTAGTTCTTGGCAGGAAGAATAAGGAGTTGTTTGATGCCAGCAGCATAAGGCACATTCCAAGAAAATAACTAAAGTCACTTTTAAATGAAGCAACTGCTGTGAGACAAACTCGAGATGGGTTTGAGCCCCAGCATTTGGTATTTGAAGACTCCTGACATTCAGGAGACAGGTATTCAGGGTCAGTGTGTGGCTGGAGAATTCAGAGATTTACTTGTCACATAAGCCAGGGTTCTGCAGGCTGCTCAAAACAGAGAGCTGCCTCTTGCAGCTAGATGGAGGCTTTGGTTTCTGCACGGTTAGGTGGATGTAAAGGTATAAAGAGGAGCATTTGTTAGTAGGGTGAATACCACCCTCCCTACGAGGGGGAGTGGAAGTTTGGCATGTAAGGATTTCATTTGCTGGCACTTTGAAAGAAAATGTCATTGTCATCTTCTCAGCCGTCTAAAAAACCCAGTATCAAAGGTTCTTATATGGCCCCATACTGGGGTGTCTGAAAACCCTACAGTCTCGTGCATTTATACTCAACACCCCTGTGAGCTAGGGGTGCATATCTGCATATCCCCATTATGCAGATAGGGAACCAAGGTACAACGTGACTTGCTCAAGTCATACAGGAAATCTGTGGTGGAGCAGGGAATTGAAGCCAGGTCTCCCCATCCCAAGTCTAACTGCCTTGCCTCATTCATGGTTTTCTGTTCAGTAGCTAAACAGCAGTAGTTCGGGTGGACCGACTCTTGTAGCAGGAAGAAGAGCCTGCTGAACCAGCCCCAACGTGGCATGTAACAGAGCAAGCAAGTTTTGCAGATGAATCATCGCAGTGGGACGTTTGCCTTGCAACACAAATATTGTGTCATGCTGCTGGCTTAGAAAAGTTCTGCAATATGCAAACCCAATTGGACAGGATAGGAAGGAGTTGAAAGATTTTAGGCTAGATTCTCCTCTGCCCTGCACTATACAAAGCCATTTACAGCTGCACAGAGCAAGGGCAAAGTAGAAGGGAATTGCTGCTAGATCAGAACAGGTGCAAGTGACTACACATTGTCCAGGACAGCAGAGAATCTGGCCCTTCATAGGTTACACCCCAAAAAGAACTATGCTAACGTCATTGCCCTTTAGTTCCTGGCTGAATGCCCCTCCTTCAGGAGTGCATTTCTTTCCCTTCCTGTTGGGGAAAAACTGGTAGTGAGTTAAGTGCTCGTTAAAAGGTTCCAGTCTATTTGGTCGGTGGAGCCTCAAGCCTACTATTCACTTGCACAGCACTGTATGGTCAGTGGCAGGACTGTAAAGGTTACTTCTCCCCTTTTTTATCACTTGCTCTTATGTGAAAAGAACTCTGATGGGCCCAACACTTTCTGCAGGAGATTCCAACAGCTGATGAAAACACAGTACATACTTTTTTTTTTAAATAAAAGGATACAAACCTCCCTAAACTTTCCCAAATGGAGCATTTACCAAAGCATAGCAAAGACTTTACAGAGAGATTAATTAACAACCACATAACAAAGATGCTACAAAGTCAAGGTGACTAACAGCTTAGTACCTGGGAGGAAGAACCAGCGTGACTATTTACTTCAGCCTCCAAATGCAAAGGGCAGTCATTCCCAGGCGATCTTACTCTTGAGAGGAATTCTTCCCTTCTTCCAAAGCAGGCATCATAGCAGCTTAGTAGAGTTTGAGTTTTAAATATAAAGAATTGCCAGTGTCTCCAAACGCCTGCCTGCTCCCACCTGCTCTGCTTTTCAACAAGCTGACCACTGCAGGTGCTGCCTTTTATTAATCATCTACAACCAAGCAGACACCCTGGCCACACACCCCTTCCAACCTAGCTCATCCCTGACTGGGAGGGACCATCTCTAGGGCTGAGGGATGGCATAGTTCAGTCTTCATGGGGCTATTCTGTTCTTGCTCTCTCTGCTGACAGCACCAGCTGTGATGGGTCCTGTGCATGCACTGCTGTCTGCTAGAGACTGAGAGCACCCCCTGCTTGTTTCACATAGGCCACTAGCCATCAGCTCGTAGTGACTTTTGGTCCTGACCTAGGCTAGAGTCAAACCAGTGACCTAGAGGCAAAAGGCTCCCTTCCCCATAAACAAGGAAAGCATGTTACTTAGTGCTTGACTCTTACACTATTTCTAGTCTGTCCCCTCAGGAGCTTGCCCTGTGTCTAATATGTAGTGAAAGCCATTAGGGGATCCAGACACTTGCACGTGTCTTCCTTGTTTAATTTTTTTAACCTTTACATGTTTCTGTTCTCCAGACATAGCCTACAAGGAACATTATCTGGACATTAGCATCACAGGTTCTCCCCTCCTATGAGACTCTCTCTCCTCTGTCCTTAGAGGCATGGCTGAGATTTTTTCCCCCCAAAGGGTTTGCTCACCGGCTGCTTCATCATCTCCAGCTTTTGTCCCCCCCCAGAGACTGCAGCTGTGGGTGATCGTATGTTGTGCCACAAGAGCAGCCACAGTAATATTTAGAGGGTTTTCCCCCTTATCTTTGTGGAGGTGCTTCTTCCACAAGCCAAAGCACCAAACCTGTCTTCATTCCTTTCAAAGGGCAGATTAGTGCTGCTGCTTGGACAGCACCTGAGAGCAAATGACATCTAGCTAGCCAGCTAAAGAACACTTCAGACCTGTTCTCATGCAGTGAGAGATTTATGGTCAGAGAAGTCTGGCTTTGCTCATCACTTAATTGAAACTAGGGTTTTAAAAAAACATCAAGGCTTCAACACTGGACTGTGGGCAAAAGACAGCCCACTGACTTTGGTATGCAGCTTCAAACGAGCTAACAGATTAATCAACAAGAACATAAAGTGGTGACTTTTAAGTAACAAGGCAGTCTTATGGGGCATGAAGGAATCTCCGGATGTCAAACGGAAAAGCGTACGGCTTTTATCCTCAAAACTGCCCCTCAAATACTCCCAGTGGAATGGCTCAATAAATCTACCATTATTCCAAAAATGAAGGATGCTGCTGAAATGAATTCCCTAATAATGAGCCCTTCCCACCCCGCCTTTAAAAACCATAATAAACCTTCTAGCCATATACAGACAGTGCACCATAAGGAATGGCATAGAATCTCCTTTTCAAACCACTAATTTGCTCAACAATGAACGTGCTTGTTCTGTAACAGAGATTGAATCAAAGACTTAAAGGTCAGAAGGGACCATTATGATAATCTAGTCTGACCTCCTGCACAACGCAGGCCACAGAATCTCACCCACCCACTCCTGTATCAAATCTGTGTCTGAGCCACTGAAGTTCTCAAATGATGGTTTAAAGACTTCAAGGTGCAGAGAATCTTCCAGCAAGTGACCCGTGCCCCATGCTGCAGAGGAAGGCGAAAACCCCCCAAGGCCTCTGACAATCTGCCCTGGAGGAAACTTCCTTCCCAACCCCAAATATGGCGATCAGCTAAACCCTGAGCATGTGGGCAAGACTCACCAGCCAGACACCCAGGAACAAATTCTCTGTAGTAACTCAGATCCCACCCCATCTAACATCCCATCACAAGCCCTTGGGCATATTTACCGCTAGTAGTCAAAGACCAATCTCATTATACCATCCCCTCCATAAGCTTATCAAGCTTAGTCTTGAAGCCAGATGTGTCTTTTGCTCCCACTGCTCCCCTTGGAAGGCTGTTCCAGAACTTCACTCCTCTGATGGTTAGAAACCTTCATCTAGTTTCAAGTCTAAACTTCCTGATAGCCAGTTTATATCCATTTGGTTTTGTGTCGACATTGGTACTGAGCTTAAATAATTCCTCTCCCTCCCTGGTATTTATTCCTCTGATATATTTGTAGAGAGCAATCATATCTCCCCTCAGCCTTCTTTTAATTAGGCTAAACAAGCCAAGCTCTTTGATGAACTGGTTCAGGGAACCCTTTTCCACAGCCTACCCACCTTCATCCAGTTCTAAAGTAGACCTCAGAGAATGCATTCAGATGAGAAATGTTCCAGTAAAAATCCTACCCTTCATCCCACCCCTTCTCTCTATTCCTCTGAGTCCCAGTCTCTCTCACCTGGATGGCAGGTGGTCTTGGGTTGGGGAAGCTATGTCAGACTCTTCAGTGCCTTACTTCCCTTTCTCTGTGATCTCTGGAGTCTAAAACCCTGTCTTGGAAGGACTCCCCCACTAGGTGACACTGACTGTCCCTTTGGTTCTTTCATTCATGGCTTCTCTGCTGAGACGTCCAGCAAAGGTGCCAGTTAGAATGATGTCTCTTCTGTAATGCAGATCCCTGTCTACTGGGAACTGGATAAGCCCCAACCGTTCATTATCACGATTCCCGTAAAGGACACCTTTTGCCTGGCTTTGACTGTTCATTTGAGTTTTGCCTTGATCTTAGCTAAAAAATCATATGCAAGCCGTGAATACATCTATTTCTCTGATACCAAGTGCATGAGCTGCATAATGTATGATAATGAGATTTACATTTGGTGTGGGCGAGAGGAGACGTCATTGTGGAAACACTGGCAAGGTGGATGGATTGTCACAGGCCATTTGTCATGTTCAAGCATCCAAGTACATTCCAGCAACACCATCACAATTAGCAATCTAGTGGCATTTAACTCTGGACAGCTCATTTTCAGGAAGTAATAACTACACGTTGGGGATGAAGAATGGCATATAAAGACTCAGTCTGGCTGGGATGGATGGATACAGCTGAACAGCTGATTTATAATTCTGTTCCATTTCTGAACATGTATACTGTTCTGTATGGGTAACGTTGGATTTCTTTCCTAGCCCTATTACTCCCGGAGAAAGGGGTATGAGGAACCAACATCAGACATATTTGCATAGACACAGATTGAGCAAAGGGTGGTTGGGTGTGTGTGTGTGGGGGGGGGGGGAAAACAGGCCAGTCTAAAAGGGAGGGCAATCAAAGGAGAGAAGAGTGAGCTTGCATAGATGACATGACTAACTCCAGACAGTTGGATGAAGGAGGGTTTGAAAAGATCAAGAACTTGAGTTCTCTTTAAACCAGAAAGCTATCTCCTGAAAGTGGGAAATGGGGACTCTCGGAGAGCTCCAGCAGAGTGGAAGGAAAAGTTGTGAGCGCTGAAAAGAGCCGGCATTGTGTGATCATTAAAATTTCTCTCCATTAACAAACTCTCTAACCCCGAGTAGAGTAACTTTTTGCAGTCTGTGTCCAGATGACACACCATTAAAATGCTCTGGTTTATTTCATCTGCATCCTTTTTCTCAGACCAGCTTTCTCCTGTTTAAATTATTATTTGTACATATTGTGGTGGTTCATAGACGCCTCCACCAAGATTGTTGTGCTGGGTGCTGTACAAACACATAAGAGAGTCCCTGCCCCAAGGAGCTTAGAGTCTAAATAGATCAGACAAAGGTTTGGAAGGGACAAGAGAGGGGAAATCATTTGCCCCAGGTCACTGCAAGAGCCAGGAATAGAACTCAGATCGCCTGAGCCCCAGGCCAGTGGTCCATCCACTAGACATATTCACATAGTGAGTGTCAGCACATCCCTGAGAATGCAGCAATCTTTGCTCTCTGCAGTAGTAGAGAAAGCTGGTGGGCCCAAAGAACACAGAGGCTTGGGTAATGCTTTGGCTTTGTGCAAAAAGATGGCAGATGGTGGTGACACAAAGGGAGCACTCAGCCCTTTGTATTCATAATTATTAGCAGCTATGGGCCACTGACACCCAGTGTTAGACTGGGAATATTCATTTATTTATAGTGGTTTTCTTCCCTCCGTTCTCCAGCCTCAAAAAAAAAAAATCATCTTTGGCCACATTTCAGTTACAGGAGATACCAATAAAGGGATTCTCCATTTCAGCCCTTCCTTTTGCATGGCTGTGATTCAAACCTGGTGGACTGAAAGTGCTGGCAAGTCAGTAACGGTTCCCACACAGCAGTTTGTCACATTAGTTTATTGTTTCTTCTTTACATGGCAGACAAACAGAGTCTTCAGTTTTCCAGAGCAATGTTCACAACTCAAGCCCCACCAGGTAACACCACATCTTCACATTGTTTATACTGACATTTTTATTTTAAAAACAAGTGTCATGAGAGTGCTGCAGAGCTACCAGTGTTAGCCTTGCAAATTTCTACATGCAAAACCTGAGGGTTTCCCCCCCCACCCCTCCTTGAATTTTCATGAGAATTTGTGATTTTGTGGGGAGGAGGTCAAAGGCAAAATTTCACAAGTTTCACCAGCAGGCATGGTGGAAGGTTGTTGCAAAATTGAAATTCTGCCCTGGAAAACAATGGTGAATTTTCCTGAATATGCAGAGGTGAAAAGTCCCCATCATCATACAGAAATGCTATGAGTCTGAATCAATTGTTGTGCAAAGATGGACTCCCTGCCCCCAAAGAATCTTCTTTTGTTGATTCAGGGAAAGCGCTGAAAAGTTTACTGCAACAATGGGACATTTCTTGTTGATGGTATGGAGATTTTTCTACCATGGCTCAGACTGTAATGGAGTTTCAGGGTGGACTGATGCAATGTCAAGCTAGATGCTGCAATCTTTAGTGGAGTAACAAGATATAAAACTTTAAAAATGGAGCATTTACAATAGGGACGTAAAGACGTGCTTTTAAAATTGTAAATACATATTTACAGGTTTGCATGGTAAACCAAAACTGCTCTGGGAAAAATATTCATATAGCACAGCATTTACACACTTCTCTCCTTGAGTTTCTTGAAAAATATCATTAATATCACTCTAAAAAACAAAAAAAAGTAAACGGCACAAAATTCAGCTCTAATAATGTCATAGGTCTGCCATAAAGGCACTAAGCCCAGCAGAATCCAAGCCAGAATCTCCATTTTTAAACACACCTCGCCCACTCCTAGATACTGAGGGAAGTCCCAAAAGAGTGGGCTATTTTAGGTATAGTTCAGGCTGCAACATGAGGCGTCTCTTAAGCAAGAGCCACTAAGTGAAAAGTGAAAATACATCACTTAGTAAACATGCTCGTTGTCTAACAACATTGCACTGGAAATGTTAGGGATACCTCAAAGTGGTGCTTTAAAACACAGGCTATTGGTTGGAATTTCTCTCTAATTTGTTGCTACATTAGGTGCTGTCAAAACATACAGGAAGATCGCCCATTTTCTAAAGAACTCTAGTGCAGGTGTTACCATTCAAATTCTGGATCATGAAAAAAGGAAGAAACAAGGACAGATAAATGAAAGAAAAGAGAATTTGCTGAATCTAGTGCAGCAGAGTCTATTGTGAAGACATTTAGATGAAGTTAAATGCCTGTAACTTAGAGATTAGGTACAAGGGGGCAAGCTCCTAGACATATCTAAGACCCATACGTTGTTTTATCTGTGTGCTGGGATTTTCAGAGCTGCCCAGTGGCTTTGGATATGTAGTTTACATTGGTTTTTAACAGGCCATCCAAATTCATTAAGGAGCTATGAAAATCTCAACTGCAGTTTGTAATGATTTTTGTTAAAGGAATTTAGTGCCAGCAAAAGATGCCAGATGAGACAAGTGCTAGAGAATAAGATCCCTGTGGTACGGGGGAGGTAGAGAACAGCCAGCAACAGCAAAAGCTTTCCACACAGTGCCCTCATCTTGGGTCCCTCAGCCGTGACCTGCAGGCATCACGACTTCAGTGGTAGAAGGGATCTGACTCTTTATGGTTCATTCAGTCCTTAAGTGTGTGGGAGCCTGCCTCTCTCCATATGCCCTCCATGCCAATTGCACTTGGAAAGCATTCCAGCTAGGATTCAGAAAACAGCCTATGGGCATCAGCACTTCTCCAATTTTTTTTTTGACTAAACAGATTATTTTTGTGAAAACAAATTCCATTTTTGTTGAAAACTTTCATGTTATCATGGTAAAAAAATCAGTTTTTCACAGAGAAACAAAAACAAAAAAGGTTCAGCAGCTACACCATGTTGATAAAAAGAACATTTTTCTTGACTTTTTTGGGAGGGTGGGGAGAAGCAGCTTGTGAATTTTTTGTTGTTGTTTGTTTCCACATATTTAGCTGTTCAACAAAACCCTCCCACGATTTTGGGAAAAAATGTTTTAATTGAATTTTTTTTTTAGGGGGGAAAAATAATTCCCTCACCAGATGTAGAGTTCAGCATCTGACTCCCAGTGACTTTCAAGGCAACTTGGGCACCAAATTCTCTTTAATCTACTTTGAAAATCCCAACCTCTCAAACGACATTGATGGGGTGAAGATACGTACTTAATTACAGAGGAAACGTAGAAGGAACCCTTCAACGGTACACTACAAAGGTGAAGTTCGTGGAAGCAAGAAGAGGGCACCTCTGCCATATGACAGACCTGCGTGAACATGGCCCTTTATAAGCAAGAGATAATACATCTTTGTTCAGCCTTCTCACTAACTGCAACACCCTGAAACTTGGTCTTTACAGGCTGTGGTCCACAATTATGGCTCCTTCCTCTCTAAGCCTAACCAAACTAGATTGGCTCTAACGGAGGCTCACAACTACTAACCTCCCTATTTGGGGGAAGATGTTGCTTTGTACTGTGCACTGTGATGGGCACTTTAGAAATGTTTGTAAAACTCAGTCCTGGCAGCAACGACCGGGTGCCAAGCTAGCGCTATATGTAACAGAAGCTTTTTGCAAAATGAACACTTGTCCCATTAGAAAACTGGACTGATGCCATCACTGCATTTCAGAGACCACTTAACAGGTGCGTTTCCAGGAGATGTGGGTCCTACCATCTTCTAAAAGCAGTGGCATCACACCTTTGCAATGTTCCAACATCTTAAAGGTCATGATACACGCTTGACAGACTGGGGTACCAACAGATTTGGGATATGAACACCTCAAACTCTGCACAACTGGGTGGATTTTCCATGGGTTGCCCAGTTCTATAGAGTGTACAGTACAGTTAGAAGATAAAATGACGTAACAGTCTTTGAAAATGTAATTGCATAGTATGTCCAACCCCTCTATGTTCCAGCAGAAAGAGAAGAATTGCCCAAATCTGCCTGCCCTCCCAGCGTGGTCAAACAACCTACAATTCTCTCTGAATGTTTTCCCATGCTGTTCCACTGGCTCTGGAGGAGCGGACTTCACATTGCAGGGGATGCTACAGAATCATCCTCTCACCGGCCTCCGTAGTTCATGGTTCGCTCTCTGCAAAGAAGACAACAAGATGCCAGTGCTTCTGGCACAGAATACCATTGGCCCCGCTTTTTCCTGAGGAACTCCTGGTCCCACTCGAACTGGGAATGAACAGAACAGATTATGATATCTAAGGATTACTTTGCCTCATCTTTTCAGTTCAGCACTGTCCTGTGCCTATACATACACATAGTCACCTGGAATAACGGTGGTCTCCATAGAAAAGTCACCATTTACCCAAAGTGGAATGTGAAAAGTCACAGTCTCCCCTATTCTTACAACAAGAAATAACAGGGGAAACTTAAATATCACTGTCCAATTAATGTTAACTTTTTACTATTCGCCACCATTCCTTGTAGTACAGGAGGCAGTTTGGTTGTCTTATCCTACTAACTTTTCCCCATAATACTGATTTTCTCTATTTCATTTACAGTTTAGTTTAACCAAATATAAACCTATTTCAGGGTACAAGACCCTGCACCCATCCAGGGCCTCGACCCTGCAGCCATTTGCACATGTACTTAACTTTACTCACATGACTAGTAATAATACCTTGCTCTTATGTAGTGCTTTTCATCAGTAGAGCCCAGAGGAGCCCATTATCCCCATTTTGCATGTGGTGAAACTGAGGCACAGAGACGAGGTGGCTTGCACAAGGTCACCCAGCAGGCCAGTGATAGAGCCGGGACTAAAATCCAGGTCTTGAGTCTCAGTCTAGAGTTCTATCCATCAGCATCTTAGCAGCTTTCAACAAACTTTACTACTGAGTTGGGCTTCCGCAACTAACTGGATTAGTCAAAACTTCCTGTGACGTACGGAGCAGAGAGTAATGAAGCTCTGCTGATTTACACCAGCTGAGGATCTGACCGAATGTACTTACAATGCATTGTGACACTATATTTTTTGTATTAAAAATGCCTCCTCCCAAAGAAGCAAATAGTGAAGTCAAGACTATTAAATATGTAAATTAATATGCAAGAGGTCTAGTTCTTAAGCTATTGGCACATTGCCAAGGCATCCCGTGGTGGCTTGGGTGCAAATAGCATGACATTAAGCCTTTGGCCCTTTTGTCCCAAAGGCTCTCAAAGCACTTCAGCACTTCTACCAACAGCAGAAATGAAATCCAGCCCTGTGTGAGGTGGTGGGTGGCAAGCAAGTGGCACAGAGGTCCCTGCCCAGCAGCACGGGAGGAATGGAGAATCGGAGCACTTACAAGAATTGCCAAGGGCAAATGGCAAAGATCCACCTGTAGGAGCGGCACAGTGAGCTTTACGACCTCTTCCACAAGGCTCATGCACGGGGCATGGAGTGGAACTCTGTTCTCCTGTTGCAGGAGAATGGAGAGCTAAGGCAACCCTGCCAGGACTTGAACTTGTGGGTCCAGCGGGTCTAGGTGTTCCAGAACAAGAGGAAAGGATGGTCTTATGGGCCTGGCTAGAGCAAGGGACTAGGACTTACATATGGAGTTCTGTTCCCAGCTCTCTTTGTGACCTTGGGCTAGTCACTGAGCCAGTGTGCCTCAGTTTCCCCACCAGTAACTGAGGACCATAATTAACTGCCTCACAGGGGCTCTCTGAGGTGAACTAACATTTGTAAAGTGCTTTGGCTATAGAAATGCAAACATCACAAAGCGCTGCATGTTTGTCAGTGCCACGGGGCGACCACCTTGCTGTACCTGTTTTGGTTTGATGTGCAGCAGGAGAGTCTATTCCTTGAAGAAGTGGGCCATCGTGCAGCTGGATTTCTTGCATTGCCTGGTGCAGGTGTTCTGAGAAGAGGAGGGGGGACATCTAGAGGCCATGCGGAGTCTGTAACTGCAGAAAGAGGCAGGAGAAACTGTCTCACACACACATCGTATTTGGGATAAAAGCAGAGACAGGCCACAATACCCAACACACAATCTCGTTTCAAACATTAACCCAGAGCCGCCGAGAGCGGGTTCGGGCCCTGGTGGAAAAAAAAATGTTGGGCCCCCCAGCAAGGGTGGACCGGCTAAACGGGGCTGACGAAGCCGGGGAAGCCAGGCCCCGGGCCCCCTTCCGGACTGCCGGGCCCTGGTAATTTGTACTGGCTCCCCCCACAGCCCCCGTCGGCCCTGCATTTACCCCAACCTACTTGCCAGGCTGGTGGCCCAGTATCATATGAAAGCCTGGGTACCTTTCCCGGGCTTGATCCAAAGCTCACTGAAGTCAGTGGGAGACCTTCCATTGGCTCCAACAGACTTTGTATAAAGGCTCTATACCCAGGCTGGAGGTGCTGCAGAGGTTGCTCATGGGGATGAGGCAGTGTCTTGTGTTGCTCTGCAGTGACCCTAGTCAATTTAGGTGAGAAGTGAAAAGACTCAGGAGAAATTTGAGTGTGTTCTCCCCCCCGCCCAGCAGCCTCCCCGATGTCCAAGCTCAAATAAGTATATGGAGAACCCTCCAGGAAAGACAAACTGGACATCAATAGTCAATAGGGCTGTGACAGCAGCAGGCCCCCTGTGCAGAATAGCTGGCAGGGTCAGAGTCTATTTTGTCATTTGCCATGTCATTGTTTTGCATCTGTGTTGATGCAAAAGGCATTTCACATTTCATAAAGAACCACATACACTAACAGGGCAAGGTGTTCAACTACACTCCTAAGCTGCATGCCCCATCACCACGAAAGCACTTGCAAATCAGATAACTGCACACACAGATAACCGAAAGCAGAGTGGCTAACTCTTATGATTTTACTGCAAGGCTTTTGATATTCGCTTTTTACCTTCAGCCCCAGGTCCCTGGATCCTATGACTATGTGAGAATCTCATCTTTCATTTCAAAATAAAAAAATTACATTTCTAGTTTTCAGGGTTGGTGATAAAAGCTAATGACAAGGCGAAAAGAGTATGTAAAAGGCTAAAAGACCAAGAGAAAAGGATAAAAAGAATCAAACATCTATTTTTTTTTAAAAAACACTCTGGTTTAAAAGAAATATCTCATGATTTTTGAACACTTGTTGCCAGTACTGCAGAAACGGCCATTTGCACAAATATGTTCCGTGTTTTTTAAACAGCCCAGACTGAGGTTGAAAATTAACTCCCGGATATTTTATTGACCATTTTCTCTCGTGTTCGCTACTTAAAAATCACTAAAGCCCGTGGTTAACTATGGACTGTTTCTCATGCCAAAGGCTAGCGAGTGCTGTCTGTTGCAAGGCTGCCAGTGGGAAAACCGTCGCTGTGCCATTACGTTGGCAGTCCTCAAACTCCATCAGGATCCATCTTCACCAGCAAAGGTGTGTTCTTGCCTCAAGTTAGCTAACATGTGGTAACTCAAGAGGTCAAATCCTAATGGAGACAAGGCAGTTTGTAGGTCTAATATGTGTAGACTTCCCCATAGTCTTTACCTCGACCTGCTAATGTGAAAACTACAATCTGCCTTGTCTTCACTAGGCTTTTACTCAAGAACACACCTTTCTTCCTAGCGAACACAAGGTCTAAGAGACTTCACATCAGGTCAACAGAGAGAGAGAGAGAGAGAGAGAGTGTGTGTAAAGAATCCACATATCCCCTGCTGCTGTGAGGGGAGAAGCTTGTGCAAATTATCTTCCATCCTCTACCATGGACTGTTCTGAAGCTCCTATTCCTCTCCTACTCTCCTGGGATGGTGGGGGAATGGGGTCCAGCTACATGCCACGGAGAGCCCAAGTTGTGGTGTGGAAGAACTGGTGGACTCTTTGGTAACCTTATCCATCCACAAGTGGCATGAATTGTGTGTGTGTGCGGGGGAGAGATTATCTTCACCCCAGTTGGTCCTGGTTTCAATCCATGGCTGGTATCTTCATTTCAGAGCTGTCAGTTGAGATCAGACATGCACCGGCTGTCCATCCCTGCTTAGGAGGGACAGTCCTGTTCAGGGGATATTTGCTACTGGCCCTTCTGCCCCCATTTTGTCCCTTCAAAGCTTTCCTCACCTAGTAGGACTCAATGCAGTTCAAAGGGAGAGTGCACGAGCAGATCACGGAAATCTTCCACTGAGAAGTGCTGAGTTGTAGTATAATTATTATTTTGCTGTGTTGTGAAATAGCAAGTTCTAACACCACCACTGAAGTGGGGATTTTCAGAAAGTCAGCCAGCTAAGAATAAAGGGAAGACATCCCACCCTGTGTGAGAGGGGTGGGAAAGTATTCACTGAACCATGACCTTAAAGCAAAGATGTGATAAAAACCAAGGAAACGAATACGTTTTAAACAACACAGCAGGCTGGGGCCTTTGCAAGAAGGCACAACACTTGGAACTTTCTCAGTGCAAACTAATCATCATTTATGGCAATGCACGCCAGCCTGTGTGATGGGACACACACGGACCTCTACTCATCAGAGCAGCAGCCAGCTCCCATCCTTTGCAGCAAGAGTCCTGTTCAGAGAAGTACATTACAATCCCCCACATGGTGGTGCCATTGCCTTCCCAGCCAGAGAGAAGGCGTAGCATTGACTAGAGCCAGGCAAGAGGTGGCAGAGTGAACGGACACTGAAGTAGCAACTTAATGCATCAGGTATGAACTCAATAATGACAAACAGACACAGGGGATCATGCCCTGAACACCATGTGACGCCCATCTGGGGCAGATGTAGGATGCATTGGACCTGTCTGCAACAGCAACACAAGGCTCCTCTGTTCCACTTGTATTTTTGCAATATTTATGGAGCTTATTATGCTCACAAAGTGTTTTGAATGCGTGAGGATGGAGCCCTGCATTGTTATGAACAACTTCAACGATTGGATCCCGCAGAAAAACAAGCCAGGTCTCTACTGACCTTAAATTAGCCTCTTGGGAGGCTCATGAGCTTGCTTCTTCTTATAGTCGCAGCTCTGCTTTTGGGCCAGGTGGATCAGCGAGCAGGTGAGAGATACTCTCAAATCGTCAATAAGCCACTGCACGCACATTAAAGCATTTGAATATCCTGCAGCTGCACGAGCTCTAGAACCAGTTATCACTCCGCCAGCCTGCATGGACACTGGACATCTGCAGATGTTCTCCCACCATTGCTACTTCCCCACCTGGGGACAACAATGACCATGAGGCACTAATGTTTTTAACACTGTAAACAAACCCCTGTGCCCCACTGATGCCCCCATCATTGCTAGCAGGGGGGCAGAGCAAAGGGGAGAGAATTTCTGAAGATGTCCAGTGGTGGTGATGATGCCCAGTTATGATCCAGCCTCAGTGGTGTATCAAGTCCACCCTTGCACCACAGTACAAGAGATTCTTCTCGCTGCAGAAACCAGGCTGACCTCAGAAAAGATACGGAGTGTACAGGGGGAAGGCAAAGACGCCAAAGACAAGTATCACTACGTGCTTGTCTGCACAAGGTTTTTGTACTGATCTAACTAAATTGGTTTAAAAAAAAAAGATTTAGATAAATCAGTGCAGTGGCTTAGGATGCCACCCTCCAGGAATTAAAGATTAATCTTTAATTAAAGATTATGTCGTGTTGAAACCTCCAGGAATACGTCCAAACAAAATTGGCAAACCTACAACCTCCTAGAATAGACACGGTTACACTGATATAAAGGGGGTCATATTGGTATGGCTTGTTTTGGTAAATAAAATTCTAATTGATTTAAACTAAATTATAGTAAGACACTCAAACTGAAATAGTGTCCTCACAGGGGGGTTTGCACCATATTAACTAAACTGGTTTAAAAACTGATTTCAGTTAAACCAGGGCAACTTGCTCACGTAGAGAAGACCTAAGGCTCCTCCGGGTATGTCTACACTACGAAATTAGGTTGAATTTACAGAAGTCGGGTTTTTAGAAATCGTTTTTATACGGTCAATTGTGTGTCCCCCCACACAAAATGCTCTAAGTGCTTTAAGTCTCCCGACTGCGTCCACAGTATGGAGGCTAGCATCGACTTCTGGAGCGTTGCACTGTGGGTAGCTGTGAGTAGCTATCCCATGGTTCCCGCAGTCTGTGCTGCCCATTGGGATTCTGGGTTGAGATCCCAATGCCTGATGGGGCAAAAACAGTGTCGCGGGTGGTTCTGGGTACATGTTGTCAGGCCCTCCACTCCCTCCCTCCCTCCCTCTGTGAAAGCAACAGCAGACAATCATTTTGTGCCTTTTTTTCTGGGTTACCTGAGCAGACGCCATACCAGAGCAAGCATGGAATCTGCTCAGCTCACCATCACTGTACGTCTCCTGGGTGCTGGCAGATGTGGGACAGCATTGCTACATGGCAGCAGCTCATTGCCTTTTGGCAACAGACGGTGCTTTATGATTGGTAGCCATCGTCGTCATATTCCTGGGTGCTCTTTTAGCTGACCTCGATGAGATCAGTCAGGGGCACGTGGGCAGACATGGGAGTGACTCAGCCAGGTCATTCCCATCTTCTGCTGAGCACCCAGGGGATGACAATGGCTAGCACTCATATTGCACCATCTTCTGGTGAGCAGCCAGGAGATTATGGCAGCTAGCAATCGTAATGCAGCATCTTCTGCCGAGCACCCAGGAGATGACGATGGCTTGCAGTCATACTGCACAGTCTTCTGCCAGCCTAAGATGTAAAATATAGATGGATCAAAACAGGAAATTGAACCTATTTGTTTTGTGAAATCAACGGCCATGCTAAACCCAGGGTTTTGAATTCAATCCTTGAGGGGGCCATTCTGTGCGACAGTTGTTTGTGTTTCTCCTTGATGCAAAGCCACCCCTTTTGTTGATTTTAGTTCTCTGTAAGCCATGTCGTCAGTCACCCTTCCCTCTGTCAGAGCAACGGCAGACAATTGTTTCACGCAAAACCAGGTGAGGAGGCGACGGCAGCGCGGTGACGAGAGGTCTTAGACTTCTCACAAAGTACGAGCCGGGCAATGTGCCCCAGCAATGTGCACATCATGCTGATGAGCTCTGCATGAGCGCTGCAAACATGCTGGCCAAACAGGAAATGAAATTCAAAAGTTCATGGGCCTTTTCCTGTCGACCTGGCCAGTGCATCTGAGTTGAGAGCGTTGTCCAGAGCAGTCACAATGGAGCACTTTGGGATAGCTCCCGGAGGCCAATACCATCGAATTGCGTCCACACTATCCCAAATTCGACCTGGCAAGGCTGATTTCAGCGCTAATCCCCTCGTCGGAGGTGGAGTAAAGAAATCGATTTAAAGAGCCCTTTAAGTCGAAAAAAAGGGCTTCGTCGTGTGGACGGGTCCAGGCTTACATCGAGGTAACACTGCTAAATTCGACCTAAAGTCGTAGTGTAGACCAGTTAGGGACACAGCTCCAGTATGCTGGACGGCTGTGCCGTTGATTTTAGAGAGAGTTACACGAATAGAATCTACCGCAATGCTCTGAAATGTAGAGATAAAGGATTTGAAAGCAATTACCTTTCAGTGAAAAGTAACATTTTCCAAAACCTCTAATGTCCACTGCTCCGACCTCCCCAAATCCTTGAACACTGGGTTGGAAGCAGGATGTGTAATCTAGCTAGCCCATTAGAAGAAGGTCCATTAAACAGTGCACTCCCCTCCTTTACAAAGAGCACTTGGCATTTTCATGCAAATTAGCTTGTCTTCCATCACAGGTGAGCAATTTACATTCTTGAAAGGTGTCTGTCAGCCCTCCACATTATCCAATTAAATCCCAAAATCATCAGCTCTGTAACTAATGGGAATGAAGCCCGGAGGCTATTTGTCATGATTGCTAGATAGGAGATCCAAAAAGGATGAGAGATCCTGCTGAGATATAATGAATGGGGCAGTATAGTAACAAAATAACTGTTAGTATATGGTGCAGAGGACAAAATTTAAAGGAAATGTAGTGAGGATTTTAGGGTTTAATATTTGACTTAATTGAAAAATGTTTTTCTTGGAGAGTTTAAATTTCTGATCCCCTAATTTAACAACAAAATATGTACAGGGTCAGAAGTCTCTTCCCCTCCCCCCCCCCCCCCCCGCCCCATGTCCCCACTCCACAATTTGGTTTAGTTCCTAACATATAGCAGGAGTCAGAACCTGTGGCACATATACCAAAGGTGACATACAAGCTGATTTTTAGTGGCCCTCTGCTGCCAGCCGGGGTCCCGGCTGCCGGCTCCGCTCAGCCCGCTGCCTGCCTGGATGAACGGAACCCCAGGTCGGCAGCAGGCTGAGCAGGGCGGGCCTGACTGGCTCAGCCCGCCGCCGGCCCCGCTGGCTCAGCCCGCTGCCAGTCTGGGGTTCCATCCGCTGGCCCCTGTAAATGTATTACTGGCATGCAAAAGCTTAAATTACAGTAAATAAATGAAAACTTGGCACACCACTTCTCAAAGGTTGCTGACCCCGACAGAGAGCATGTTCATTGCTCTCCATCATCATAATTTAAGATCCATAAGCAAATCAACTTCAGCAGATGCAGATGGACATTAATAGGTTCAAAAATGCTCTTTGGACAAGCACACGAATGTTCACACATTTTACTGAAACTTCTCCAAACTGCCAGCCTTCCGGGTTTGCAAAACTGGGCTGCTTAACCTCCTGGGAACAGGGCTTTTAGTACTTCATGCTTTGGATCAGGTATGAAACACTGCGAGTACATTACCCTGCTAAACCAACTCACTCTCTCAGCTGCATTAGAATAGTGCTTACTGGGAGAGTGAATACACTGAACAGCCACCAGGGGACATGGAGAAATATCAGTTCCACAGATTGTACTGTGGAGCAAGGAACTTTTTGAAGGGAAACAAGGGAGGGCCTACTGGACCAAAAGAAATTTGTTGACAGATTTTCTTGCACATTTTACTCTACAGCCATATACTTAGGAACTGGAAAGTCCTTATACTGCTTACCAAAAAGGAGGATTTCAAAGTGTCCCACTGCAGTTCTTTTGAGAGTGTTCCGTGCTCAACTCAGACCAGTGGGAGGGAGGCTGGGTAACGGGGCTGGATTTGATTTTACAGGCACCAAACAAAGGGACACATAAAGGCATAATCCAAATAATGTGATTTTATGGCCAGTTCTCTCAAACCACCAAAGCTAGAAAAAGCTGTTTTATCAGTGAGAAGCTGGAGTGCCCGGCTTTCTAGGGGTGCAGAGCAGGACTGTCTAGCTATGGTGGTTTAGGGGATATCATGACAATGGTCACTGCTCCCTCAGGCCATCCCAAGTCAGTTTCACTGTGCAGATGGCCTCCTAAGGGTGACATTTTCAAGAGTGCTCAGGGGCTGGCTCAACTCTGCTCCCTTTGAAACCAATGATAAGATTCCTATAGACTCCAGACAGGATTTAGGCCAGCACTGAGACCCCTGAAAACCTCACCCTTTGTTTAAAACCTGATGCAGTTTTTACTGAACATATTAGAAGGTGAATCCATGTAACAAAGTGACATCTTACTCACCATTAACAATTACACCCAAGATTTTCAAAAGCAAATAGTGATTTCTGGGAGCCCAGCGACAGAGGCTTGAAGGGTCCTGATGTTCAGAGAGTGGATGCTCTGCGCTTTCAGGTCCCATCGAGGTGTTTCCAGTTGGGCTCCCAGAAATCACTGGTCACTTTTGGAAATCTCGGCCTGAGCCTTTACAGTGAGATGGACTGGATTGCTTCAGCAATGTGTCTCGCGGCCCTTTTTAAGACGCACATTGAGTTCGGAGTGCCAAAAGGTGAAGAACACTGGATTAAAACTAGAAGTACTGACATGCATCTTTTATGCTGCCATATAATCTAATTGGATAGTTTGATAAAAGTCATCCATGTGCACTGAACTGCCCTCTTGGTTAGGGGAACGAATAAAGCTCATCACTTAATATTAACAGAAAGTATATCATAGATCGGGAAGACTTCATACAATTTCCATTTACCCTCTATATGAATGTGCTCACCCCAGCTGAGTTATAAAAAGAACACTCGAGAGAACACTGTCGGTTAGCACTAAGGGCTAGCAGAACTGAAATGGCTTGGTTCAGCCCTGCATCTCTCGTTACGTAGTCTGCTTCGGACAAAACAACATGCACAGAAGGATCAGCACAGCAAAAAATGCTTTGGGTGTAGCCGATTTAAAAGACGCTTTGATGTGATAATGTGTTGGCAGTACTGCAAGGGACTGAAGCATATGCAAGTCAGTCTAGTTGCTAGTGTAATATAACAGTCACTTTGATTGTTACTGGGGATAGAAGCTAGGGCCAGCAAAGCTAAGATCATGAACTAAAGGGCTAAGTGCCCTAGTTGGCAGACTTAGCAGACTCATGTTGTCTGCGGCCCAGGCACAGAAGGGGTTACATAACACATACTGCACAATAGGTTACACTTCTAATACGCATTTGTGCATGGACTGTGAGTCTTAGGGTTCCAGTTTTAGATTCCCTGAGAAAGGGGGCATGTGGTTTGGTGTGTGAAAAATTCACACCCCCCCCGAGCATGGCACCCTAACCCCTGCTGTAGATGCAGCTAGGTCTTCTGTCAACCTTGCTACTGCCTCTCAGCGAGGTGGATTACCTCCAGCGATGGAAAAACCCCTTCCCTTGCTGTGGGTGGTGTCTATGCTACAGCTACTGTGCCATTGTAGTGCCCATAGTGTAGTTATAGGCTGTTAAACCCAGCAGGCTGGATTTGCCTAGAGGCAGCTGCACCAGCTCCTGCTGGAGTGAATGCCCTTAGAGGAGGCAACAGAGCTGTACAAGGGGCCTACAATCTTCCCTCCAATGGACAGGATATAGCCAGGGCAACTGGGAGATGCACTGATTCAGCTCATCCCTACAGCAGCCTCCACTGGCAGGGCTTCCTGGGGAGCTCTTGGCAAAGGAGTAAAAGCTTCTGTCTCCCCAGCAGAACCCTCGTGAGGAGAGCAACAATGAAAACACCGCCTACCCTCCCCTGGCTGCGAGTTTCCCCTTCAGGGTACGGTGACTCTCACTTCTATAGTATGTACCCTGCCTATGCAGAGCAACAGCACACAACAGGTTCAGACAAGAAAGGAAACGTATCCAATTAAAACTGCAGGAGGAACTGATGTAGACTCTGTGCTCTACCTTGAATTGGGCCCTGGTACCGGGATTTATCCTCTCACTCTTCTTAAGTGGCATAGTGACAAGTGGTTACTGCCTGTTTTGCATCTCATCTGAAAGGTGGCACTGCTCCAGAAGCACAATGCCATCTAGCACACAGTCTGGGCACTGGGCCAAAAATGACTCAGAAAAATGGAGTGTCACCTGCTGAATCAACCAAAGCCACTTCTCACAGCTCCTTGACAGTTCTCAGATCCAAGGAATGACTCAGCCAGCCCTGCTTGGATTGTGAAACTTAAAAGGATCACGGAGCATGAGGTGCTATGCCTATTTTGGAAGGCTTGTCACTGGTTCTCAAACTATCATCAGCAGAACAACCTGCTATTGTCACTACGGAAAAGCATCTGTCAATCTTCTAGATGTGGGTGGTTTTGTTTTTTTTGTTTTTTTCAACCTAACCCAAGAAGTCAAGTATTTCTGTGCATTTACTTGAATGGTTGCTTCGTGCTGTTCTTTGATGTAAACTCAACCAAGAAGTGACAAGACAAACTGCAAGGTGACCTAGAGGGAGCTGGGAGCAGCAGGGAGAGAAAAGATTCAGTACTAATAAATGTAAATTTCTACCCCCGAGGAGAAATAGCATGGGGGTACCTATTCCAGCTGCCACGTGTCAGATGATGGTGAATTTATTGTCATTTTTATCTCTTATTACCCTAATATTGCTATTTCATGTAATGGAACAGTAAAGATGCTGCAGGGAAGGTGGGAAAGGGGTTTTGGAAGAGGAGCTACTCCTGAGAGCAAAAACCAACAAGGAGTACATGGCTACCCCTCTGAAACCTACTCCCAAGAGGGATCTCTTATCTTGGAGAGATAGGATGGTCCAATCGATAGAGAACTGGACTGAGAATCAGGAGACCTGGCTCTGCCAAGGACCTGCTGTGGCACCTTGGACAAGTCACATCAGCTCTTTGCACCTCTGTTTCCCCACCCATACTTTGATCTATATAGATTGTCAGCTCTTCCAGGCAGGGACTGTGAGTATGTTTGCAGAGTTCCTAGCACAAAGGGGCTTTGATCTGTCCAAGTCTCTCTGCACGGCCTTGATATTGATTACACACACAAAAACTGTTAAAAGACTACTGTATGAAGGTCTCGCAATCGAGCACTCCAAAGTTAGCAAATGCCAGAATTAAGGTTGCCCATGCAACCTTAACTTGGCCTCTGGGTGCATCTGCATTATGGAATGGTCTTTAATTGCATGGTTACACACTATTTTTTCCACAGGATCCCTGCCACATTCAGCACACAGATTGGACTGGGTTCATTTAATGAGCTGCTATTCAATGTTTTCTTTTTAACCCCGTTGTTCAATGTGTGCCCCCAGGCCTTATTTACAGTACACTATGCAAACCCTGCTCTGGAGACAGACTTGTGAACTGCCTGTTGGGTTGCCCTACAGGGCTGATCACTATAGTATCTGAGTTCTTCACAACACCCTGGGAGGTGAGGGGGAAGCACAGAAAAATTAAGGTCCAAAGATCCCTTTAATTTTGGGTGCCCAATTTGAGACACCCAAGATCTGATTTTTTAGATTTCATAGAACAATAGAACATTGTATTTTCAAGCACCGCTCCCATAGACTTCAGTTACAACTGTGCGCGCTCAGCACTTCTGCAAATCAGGCCCCATGTCTCAGTTTTGGGCCTCCAGAAATTGAGAAACACAGAGTTAGTGACCATTTCTGAGAGGTCTGATTTAAGGGATTTCCCCAGCATCACACAGGGACTACGTGGCAGAAGCAGGGACAGGGCCCAGTACTCCGACAAAGCATTCTCCCGTCTTAGCCATGAGACCATCCATTTTCTCTTCCTGCAATCCCCTGCCTCAATCACTACATTACATACATGCCACCCAGTGTCTGCAACACAGAATCAGGGGGCCTACAGTCTCCTGCATCACATGCCCGGATTCATCCCCAAAGCAGGTCCCTATCCTGTGCACTGATTGTGGCAGGGGTCCCGTGGAAAAATAGTATGTGGTCAAGTAATTAAAGGCTATAACAACATCCATGTACAAAGGGGCCAAGTCAAGGTTGCACGGGCAACTTGAATTCTGGCATTTCCTAACTTTTGAATGCTTGACTGTGCAACTTTCTTGTAACTGAGTTTGTGTGTGTCATTTCCCAGGTTTTAAAAAAAGCAAAACAGAAATGGCATCCTATTGACACCTATGTGGGTCAAACAGGGCTGGAACATTTAAAGCCACCACACAGAGCTCTCCCACTTGGAGAGATTTTATCTGCTAAGCTCTAGCATGTCTCTATTGAGCATCTGCAAACTGATTTTTTTTCCAAAGGATTAGAACTTGGTCAAAACCAGATGTTTTTTCTTGGGGATGGCAAAAGGCACATCTCTGATAGAAAGGCCACACTCTCTGCCAAATTTCAAGTCCCTGCTCCAAAGCATGGGGAGTGCTACACCTGTTCAAAGATAAGGTCTTAAGCACTTGTCAACAAGAGCTGGGACGGAGTACACTCGGGGAAGAGGTGGGAAGGGTAGAGGCAGTGTGGGGCCGGAAGAGGTGAGGCAGAGGGGACCTTAGGGGAAGCGATGGAGTGGGGGCAGGTCCTGGGGCAGAGGTCGAACACCTCTGAGGTAGAGAGGAAGTCAGCGCCTATGGCCCCCACCTATGTTAATTAAATGCTTCACAAGTCTGAGATTCACTCATTCATATTAGATAGGGATAATGGAGCTATTAGATGGTATACAGCTGAAGACCATGCTCTTCCATCCCTCCTATCAGAGTGATGGCGCATTGTTTAAACCATACACACGTACCAAGAAAATGAGCATTTTAGGAATAGAAGGTCAGAAGACTTCAGCTCATAGAAGTGACTATGTGATCATCTAGTCTGACCTTATGTATAATGCAGCCCATAGAACTTTCCCCACACTTAAAGTTAAAACACCAACAACTCCAGAAGTAAAAGCCTATTTGCTTTCCATACCATGATCAATTATTTAGATGATTATTAGCACATGCACTGAAACATGGTTTATATCATTGCTAGAACCTTTAAAAAGATTTATTTCCTCATATTTCATTTCAGACCATGTGTATTATTCCCTAGACAGTTTTATGAAGAGATTGCATGCAATTATTCCAGGAATTTATTCTGAAATGACAAATCCATCTACTTCCAACTGAACTCGTATATTCATTAGGTTGTTCAAATCATTTAGCCAGCCCCTGGGATGATTTCTGATCAATGAGTGCAACAATTGATAAGTGACCTCAGTGAGAAAGGTTTTCCCCTGAATTTAGGAAGGATAATTAAATAACTTGACATTGATGCAATGCCACACTAAATTCACACTCTCCATATTTAACAAGTCCAGATGATCCGTGAAATCTAGAAGAATGTGCTTTCTCCCCCCCTCCCCCACTGTCCATCAGCAACATTACAAGGCAGTAAAATGCCCGTCAAATTTAAGCAACTGGAGGAAGTTACTTGACATTGACAAATATTTCTAAATCTGTGTGCCTAAATTTCGGCTCCTCAGTCATATAAATCTGAAATAGCCCAAATCTGGTGACTTTCCAGGCCGGCTGCAAAAGACATCTGTTGAAGAGGGTTTTGGAGAGGGCTGAGTATGCTTCACAGAATGATGAAAGGGTAGAGTGGAGCTTTTTTCTTTTTAGTAGGTAGTAAGCTGGAAGAATTCCTTTTCTGAGTACTTCAATGTTGTTGAGATTTTGCTGCATTAATTATGTATTAAGGTACCTAGAGCAGGGATGGGCAGCTATAAGGTAGCAGAGGATCACAAAATCCACTAAAACCTTCTGGCAGGCTGCGGTGTGTGTTGGGTTGGGTCCTCCCAGGGGGTGTGACACAAGCTAGGGTGGGGTTGGGTCAAGTCCTGCCTCTGAGGGGTAGAAGGTTCTGGAACAGGGGGGCTGGAGAGCGAGCCCACCCCACACTCACCCTGCAGTGGCAGCTCCCGTCCCACAGGACTGGGCCTGGTCCCCTGCTTCAGACTGTTGCCTCTCACCCCAGCATCATGTGATGCCTGTTTGCACTCAGGCAGCCCTACCACCCTACGTCCCTCCTGGCCTCACGCCACCAGCTCCCCTGCCCTGAGCTGGGCTGTGGCAGGCCTGATGCAGCTGCTGGGCTGCCAGTTGCCCATCCCTGACGCAGATCTTTGTATTCACATCTTTTTTATTAAAACTGAAACAAAAATATTTGGGCACCTTAATAGATGTGGCCAGAGTTTCAAAGGTGCTGAGCTTCTGCAGGCCCCGTGGACTTCAAAGGCAAGTGTAGGCACACAGCTTTTCTGAATAGGGGCATAAATATGGAGTTAGAAGCCTAATTTTAGGCACTGAGGCTGGAATTTATAAAGGGATCTCTTTACTCGTCTACACACACAGGTTTTGTACTGATAGTTAAACCAAAGCACCCCCCTAATGTGGGCACAGTTAATACTCAGACTGGGATTCACAAAGGAGTCTAAAATCAGGCTCCCGACTCCAACTGAATTTCACTGGGATTTGAGCACCTAACATTCAGGTGCTTTTGCAAATCGCAGCCTAAAGCTCAAAAACATTGTCTGTAATATCCTAATTTTTTTTTTTAAAAAGCATTAATCTTCTCTTAGAATTTAATATGGGACATTGGTGATCCTAAATAGTTACGCCTTAATGCATTGTTTTGCTTTATTATAAGCTCTAGGGTGTCTCATTTTTTCAGCTGTGCTGTAAAATTTTATATTACTTCCAAGACTTTAATTCTAATTCTCTAATACACCCTGCATTTTATAATTTACTTACCATGCAAAGGTCAGGTCAGGTCAGCTGCAGCTCCTGGTCATCAGGGAGATCCTCCGTTTTACCTAGTTTCCCTAGTGAGCCAGACCATGGCACAGAAAGTCAAATGACTTACCAAGGTTGCACAGGGAGTCAGTAACTAAGCAGCTGAGATTAGAACCCAAGATCCCAGCTTCTTATCCATGGCTTTATCAGCTAGGGTGCATTTCCTCTTCAAGGTCATTTTACAAGCTGATGGCCTGATCTCCATTGGTGCCAAGCACTTCCAGCTCCTGCTGATTCAATGGGAGCTGCTGATGGCCCACACCTTGGGAATTTAGGCCTGAATTTATTTTAGGGACATATGTTTGTAACGGAACACTCAGTGCAACAAAACCAAGTCTGCTCACAGGTCTACAGGCTGGGAACTTGCTGCTCTATTTAACTGCGCCATAACTCTCTCTCTTTGTGTAACTCCCACAAAAACTGAACCATGACTACCCCACAGTATTCTGGCTAACCCAGTTAACCCTATCATGACTGCTTTACCACACTTAAAGTAAAATAGATATTTCTCCCTGGTTTATATGCCACCCAAACAGCTCAAAACAGCCTGCAGTTTAGCAGTTCTGGACTCTTAGCTAAAGCTGGGCTTTCATTTAGCAGCATCCACCTTTTACCATTGCTAAGTGGTTAGAACACTGTGGCACAATACTCAGGCCCGCCATAACCTCCCACATAGATTATGGCAGCGTAGTTTACTTGGGCTTGAATCAGCCATAAGAAAACTGCAACTAGAGCAGAATGCAACAGCACAATTTCAGCAACACGGACTGTCAAAAGCACAGCACCCTGGGGCTTCCCCGCATACACTGACGTCTCATAGAGCCCTGCTTTGTTATTGTCCAAAGTGCTAAATGATCTGGGCTAAGGATACTTAACAGGCCAACTCTGTTTCCAGGATCTTGCCAGTGACCCAGCTCAGTAACAAAACTGTGCACCATCAGGACTGGTGCCGGAGATGGGACCTTCTTGGGGTTAATCCCAGGCCATAGAATTCACCCACACAGGAACCAAACATTACTAAAACTTCACTACATTCTGGCCTAAATGCAGTTGAAGGAGCACTGAGGAATCAAGGAACTTGGACTCTAATCCTGGTTCTGCCACTGACCTGCAGGTGTAACCTTGGGAAGGTCACTTCACACCTCTGTGCCTGTTCCCCCTCCCTCCCTTTAGCTCTCTTGGCTATTTACACCGTAAGCTCTTTGGGGGAGGAGATTGTCTTATTCTGCATATGTACAGCAACTAGCAGAATAAGACCCTGTTCTTGGCGGGGGCACGAATACTATTAGACAAATAATCAAATTTTTAACTTGACTTCCCCAATCCCACCACCTAGCACATTAATTTAAAAAAAGTACTATACATGCATTTTTCCCATGGGGATGAACAGAAATGCAGAGGAAACTCCAACTGATAGACGCTAGCCTCTCTGCTTAATTTGCTGACTCTGCAAAGTGTTCAGGTATGTAGTGATGGGTGTGGTAGGGAGACCTAAAGAGAATACAAACACAGAAGTAATAGGCTGTCACAAGCTATCCTGTGCACAACTTACTTAGATTCATAACATTACAGAGGGATGAATTCAGGTACATGGATCTTTTCTGGCTCACAATAATGCAAAACAGAAGTGCTCACTGTAAGGCTATACACTGCATATTATTACTTGCAGCTAACAAGACATGTAATATCAAAATGCAGCACAGAAGTACCCTATGGTTAATCAGGATGATAGGCCCATTAATAGACATACAAACAAAATTGGTTTAAAATAAATAAGGGAATAGGACTATAAACACTAAAGATTATGCTAATTTGTTTCTTGTAGAATAAACACTGTGGTAAGATTTAAACCCCCTTCCCCCACTGATTTCTTTATTCAGTGCAGAAGCTCTGTGAAGCCTACTTAACATTTTGGTGAATTTTATCCTATGAATGTAATGAGAGTTGGGATAGGTGTCTTCTGAAGAGAGTGTACAACACAATACACAGCATGTGACATTCAATACCAGAGGTGGTCACGGAATAAAATGATGTAGCTGGATTGAAAAAAGGGCTGGATAATTTCTTGTCCACCAATATTTTCAGCTATTCATTCAGGGTGCAATTTGCCCCAGAGTAACAGGAATGCACAAAGCCCCATTTAAGATCTCATTAGGTTTAAATGGTGTGTAGAGCCACTCTGAATGGGTGAATTTCACCCTCTACATGGGGGGAAACTGGGGAGGTTCGTACAACGATGACACCAGCTCTGGGTCACCTGTGGAGTCCCTAACAGCCAGATCCGTCAGTTTATAGCCCCATTCTGCTGCTCGTGCCACTCTGTTGGTAGCAGGTGGGGCCTTTAAAGCTGCCATTAACAGGCTACTGAGGATTCCTGAGCGATCCCTTCCTGGTGTGCGAGCCCCATGACATAATGCAGAGAATCATCGGGATGCTCTGACAGAGCTCTGGTGCACTTTAGCATTAAGCTTTCGATACCTACAAAAAATGGGACTAAGAAAAAAAACTTTTGACTGTCATATTTATAAGCTGCAAAAAACCTTGGGGAATGAGCTCATGCGCTCCAAAGGAACATCTATTAAATTAACTGAAACAACAACAAAAAATAAACAAATAAAAAAATCAAGACATCTATCCCACTCCAAGTTTGAAGGATACACAAATTTTCTTGTGTTTAGTGGGGGCAAAAAATGAATTTTCCTTAATGAGTGAAAGGACACATAAAATACATACATTCTTTTCTATGTATGTTTTCATATACAGTAGAACCGCAAAGTTATGAACTGACCAGTCAACCACACACCTCATTTGGAACGGGAAGTACACAATCAGGCAGCAGTAGAGATACCCCCTTTCCCCCCATCCCCTGCAAAAAAAAAAGCTAATACAGTACAGTACAGCACTGTGTTAAACGTAAACTACTAAAAAAATAAAGGGAAAGCAGCACTTTTTTCTCATAGTAAAGTTTAAAAGCTGTATTAAGTCAATGTTCAATTGCAAACTTTTGAAAACAGCCATAATGTTTTGTTCAGAGTTAGGAACAACCTCCATTTCTACAGTGTTCGTAACTCTGAGGGGTTTTACTGTTCCACCTATCTCTGTAGTACCTGAATGTTTATAGATCCAAAGATCAAAAGAGGAGGGCTAGATCTCAGATCTGATGAAAATTCACTTTTGAAAATGTAATCTGGAATTAAAAATAAAATGGGAAATTGCAGTAAAATATGGAAATGAGAGACCACCAAATATTTAAGGAAGATTCATCCAGGAACAAAACAAAAGTGATAGGAAATTACTAATCCTTTCTGTATTTTATGGTTAAAAAAGAAAAATTATACATTAATTTCCCATAAACATTTTAAAACCACTAACAGCTGTTTGAACCTTTAAGATGTCTTTACTGACAAGTAATATTTTGCACCAGCTTTAAAAGAAGGGCTCACAATGGGAAAAGCTGACACACAAAATATAGCAGTAGAAACTGGTGTTAATATACAAAGCCTTAATTTCAGAATAAACACATCTTAGAAGACACACTGGACTTTCCCAGCCAGCATGGCTTTGTGGGGCAGAGCCTGGTCACCTGGTCTGTCTGTGAAGCCGGGCAACTTCACTGAGGCGAGCTCTCGGGGTAATCAAGATGTTTGCAACAGCTTCCTGAATTGGCTGGCTGGGGCAGTTGATAAAAGGATGTTAGAGATAGTATGAGAGCTAATCCACAGCCCTGCCACAGCACCATTGTTCCCTACACTACTAGTCTCAGTCTATAGGACTAATTTCTACTTCTGCTAGTCTAGAAGATAATAGCAGTTAAAAGAGGTGGAAGAGACCTACTCACTCACTAGTTCCATAGAAGGGTAGACTACAGTGCCAGAGCATGTATTAAATATTAAGCTGATACCTCTCACTTCATCTTACCAACATGTCAGGTATAAGTCTCTAGGTAAGAGGGAAGAGCTTCATGTTTTCATTCCCCGAGTCCAGATATTTCAGCCACCTTCATTGTTGCATCCATGATCAGATCATAAAGCGATGGTTATATAAATCCACAGGGTAGTCAATTACATAAATGAGATGCAATGGTAAATGTAAACTTGCTTATCTGGGAGAAAAGAGCTGCTTTGAAGAGCACCTTCTATTTACTGTCACCTCTTTTAGCAATGGTAATACCTGTACTCTCTTGAAAAAGATCAGATTTCATTTTGGAATGCAGATCTATGCTATTTTGCACTTTTCCCTTTGGAAAATGTTGTGCGTGGATTCTGTGTTTGTGAAAAGTGATAGATTGTATCCTTCACTCTGTAAGGCTCTCAATCACAGAACAGGCAAGATACAATGGCAATGGAAGCTTCAACCAAAACATCAAAACCAGGAGAGCAGTGATTAATTCATTGGTGATCTTACTGCTGAAAATGATCACAAGGTGCCAAATTGTGGTGAACAACTGCCAATAGGAAAGTGGTCTGAGCACTAAATAAGCATTTGATGAGAAGTTTCAGTGCCAATGTTGGAAGGAATGCAAATGAATAGGTAAATGGATCTATAGTCCCTAGGCAACTTTTAAAAATCTCAATCTAATATCTAATGTAATGTGTACGATGCTTTTCTAAACTTGTTTCACACTTCATAATTTTCCTGGAGTGCGCCATGTAACTATACATAAATAAATTAATAAAATGTTTTCAATCACCAAAAATTGCAAAACTTAACCAGTTATTACACATTTTACAGTGTCACATCCTATTCAACTGAATACAGTTTACAATTGCTAATGTATCCAACTCTAACAGCGATTCACTGCAGCATTCTAGTGTCCAGACCACACTAAGCATCAAGCTACAGTGCACAACATTATGCCACATACAAAATGCCTTTAAAAGTATTTGCTCATCCACAATTTATTTGCAGCAATTAGATTTTATGCATAAAACAATGATCAAGAACAAAACCACCATAAAAACCATAGCCTCATTGGGACTGTACTTTACCACAGATAGGCCCTGCTTTCCTTACGATTTTTAAACGGTTTGAATACTACTAGAGGGAGCAGCCTGAATATTTTAAACATGTTAAAAATGTGAAGTGTTTCACAGGGTTTTCTGCAGAACTATGCCAGTTGCTCCTGACTGGCACCCCTGGTATGGGTAGCAAAGCTACAAAATAAATATTTGGTGTGGTATTTACTTCCATACCAGGAAGTAAACATGGAGTTGTCTGAGAATCTCCTCTAAATAAATAAAGGTATTTATTTGGATAGGCAGTCATGTTTTGGACATTTCCCATCATTCAATGGCAAGTCTGTGTACACAGTGAAAGGAATCATGGGAGAATATCACACGATATCTTGTCCTATGTTTTCCTGCACTGTAAAACATTAACTTGCTCCTGCAGTGTGAAGGATGGATATTCTAAGAGGTCTATGAATAAAGTTTAACTTAATAGAAGTATCAGAGGGGTAGCCGTGTTAGTCTGTATGCACAAAAAACAAGAAGGAATCTGGTGGCACCTTAAAGACTAACAGATTTATTTGGGCATAAGCTTCCGTGGGTAAAAAACCCCACTTCTTCAGATGCGTGGAGTCAGTTACAGTCTGAACCACGATAAATTAAACTAAAGTGTCATGCTAGGTGGGCAGGCCTTAAATTGGTAAATTGTAACAGCTATGCTACTGGAAGATTTTGGCTTGGGTATCAGGCGTGTCATAATTCCTCCTTGCTTTGGAATGTAACATTCTAAAAATCCGAATTGTTCAATAAATCTTAACATTTAGTTTTGTGATAAACTATTTCAGAAATTAGGAATACAATCAGTGCATAAACTTTAAGTATTGTGTACATGGAATATTTTATTTACCTCTTACAAAAAAAAATCAAAAGTTCACTGATTATTACACAAGTCTAATGCCCTTGCATTTGTAGTGGTATTATTTCAAGGTATTAATTTTACCCAAACCAACAACAAACCTCCCTGAAGGATTTATGTATATTTGCTTTGCTGAGCTCTGTGTTATTATCTAAAGGATGCAAGCTTACTTAATTCCTTCTAGATGTTTTTCTTATAGTCCACATTTAACTACAAAAAGCAAGTTCTTCACAAGTTTTTAAAAAGTTTACTTTATTGGTTACAGTTATATAAAATGCACCACGGTAGTCCCATCTAGCTGGTCATTAAGTGCTTGCAACAGCAGAGAGATCTTATACATCTGAGAGATTTCCAAGGTTTATTTCATGCTGGAGGAAAAACAAAACAAAACCACTCTTCATTTGCTTGCCTGCACTTAAAATATATCCAACAAGGCTAAAATGTTTAAAAGCAAGGACAACCCCATTTGTATGTCAAATTGTAATTTTTAATGTTTTCATTAGAATAATCTTTATATCACTCTCCAACAAAAGAAAATATAACTAACAGCAAACTTTAATACAGGCACACTCTCCAGATTAACAACCCAAAACAAAAACAAAAAGAAATTAATGTAAAATGTAAATCACATATAATACAATTGAAGTGTCCAAAACAATTTAAATAATTTTAAATATTTTATTTTTTTTAAACTTGCTACAAATGCTTTATACAATATTTCAACATAAAGTCCCCATAACAGAAATGTAACAAAATGGGAATGATAGTGAAAGTGAAAGTGGCACAAATTCACCAAACAAGTATTAAACTACAAATTTTAAGAGGTAGATTACTTGTTAAGGGGGGCAGGAGGAGAAGAGGGGGAGGGTGTATAATGAAACTAGCTGCTTTCCATCAACTGAGTCCATTAATCCGGCAGGGTGTATAAATGCATGAGAAATGATATTTCCACGAAGAGCTCTTTATGAGCAGTAAGTTAATTTGTTGCTTTTAAGTTATTAGATAATGAGGTGTCAGACCTTTTACAGTAATTATACATTTATCTTTCAAAATATACACCTACACAGCCCTGTTTCTGGCCTGTTTATTAATAAAATAGTACACAGTATCCAATTATATGGAATTCAGAAATTGGTGCCAGTATTTCATTTCTATAGGAAGGAAGTTTTATTTGTATGTATAAATAGGAGATTGGACATTTTATGAATTTCCCAAACCTGGTTTTTCCCACATCTATGCTGGGCATCTAAAAGACTTAAAAACAAAACACAAAACAAAAAAAAAAGTGGGGGTGGAAGGAGAAAAGGAGAAAATTCTGTCACACTAGGTTCCTCTCCACTAGTTAATTTAAAAGAAAAGCTTCAGGAGACTCAATACATGACAAAAATACTTTGAGTGCAGCAACATTTGTCGTCCCTGACTCTACAATGAACTATTGATAAAACAGGAACCTGCTTTGCAAAGTTTTAAGCTGAAATGTCTTTTTGCATGTCATTCATCAAGATATGGGCAAAACCAAAAATCTGAGCTATCAGTAAAGTGGCAGCAGATTCTGTTCAGTTTAGCCCATATTGCTTCCTTCCTTTATTAATAGTACCCTTCTCTTTGTATCTAAAACATTCTATAGCCCAGCGTGTGTATCAGGCACCAATGAAGAAAACATATGCCTGACACTAAACATTAGAGCAAGAAGCCTGCAGGCAATCAGCTGCATTTTATGATTGAGAGTCAGTTTCAGCTGGTTTCGCAAGCTTGGTGGATTTCACATCCATGTTCGTAGTGCTTATCCTAAATTGAGCATTTAGGGATTTTTGTTTTGTTTTTACAGGAGGTTCCTAGAAAATAAGAAACAAAAACTGAAGATAAATGACAAAAATAATAGTATAAGCTGTTTATGAACTGAATATGCTTCCAAAGAAAACACAAACCAAAGTGTGAGAAGTAGACTTGAAGACAAACAATTGCTTAGTGAAGCAGATGGTTTTGAAAAATACTTAAGATTTCCTGGAAAAAACACAGAAATGCTTGTGTGCAGAACAGAATCAAAGTTTGCCAACTGATGCCTGGTGTGTAGGGCATCAATTAATGTATTAGGGCAAGAAACCCTTGATTCTTGACATAAATATCAAGGATAAGCAGGCAAATAAAATCCAGGGTTATGAATTTAAAAAGGCATATTCCTAAAACAAAACAGCAAACTTCCTTTTTAGCTGAACTATCCTTAAGACCAGCCAACAACGCAAGCTGCAATGGGAAATGACAATGTCAAAGCTGTCTCTATGTAAGTCCTTATTCACGCCATGAACACTTTGAAACGTGCAAAGGATCACTTTTTTTTCCAATGTACATTATTAAATAGCTAATCTGGATGCAAGGATATACATCTCTGGCTCCAAATTCTACTGATTTCCAGTATAATGTCTCATGCAAAATCCTTGGTTACTAAGAACAGTTTTACAGACCGCTCTTTAAGACAGAGACATTGATGTAGTGAGATAATTAGGGCTAGCTGGTTTCTCTTGCTCTTTGAAGACATTTTTCTGTATTATTGGCTGACAAAAATTCAAAACCTTTTTTCTGCTTCTCTTTCTTGTGTGTGTATTGATTTTATTTGTTGATAGTTCAAAGTAACTGGAGTCTATTTCCCCTTTTGCCCACTGGAATTATGCGCCTGTGTTGAAACTTGTACTTTCAGGCAAAGTATTTCTTCCAAAGAATCATTAAAAATTAAAGGTCTGCATTATTGTTTAATCACAAGCACTGCACTGCAACCAGGAAAAAAAAAACCTCAAAAAACAAAAACAGAAAAAGACAGCTCTCTCCCCTATGAGTTTTGGAACAGTTAATTTGGGAAGAAAAAAATGTAAGATCAGGCAGTTTCTGTCCACCACATCTGATGTTTACTATAATCACCCGAAGAGGGAGGCACTGCTAAAAGAACTGAAGTAGTATTGAGCAGGAAAACTCAGTGGCCTTGAGGCTGTAAATATGCCACCACATTATCCACTCCAGGATCGAAGGGGCTGAACAGCTTTAAAGGATAGGAGATCTCCAAACGATGGATATCCCAATGATCTCAGAAGCACCTATGCAGAAGGCTAGACCCTTGTGCAATATGCCTAGGACCTATGTAGCCTCATATGCCTAGGAGTCCATTAGATACCATGCCGACCATGAATCCCTGTCAATACCTACCTCACAACTCCTCTGGAGGGATTGAGGTTTGGACCAGGAAGCCATATGAATTTCCACCCAGGATTTCCCCACTGGTTTGCTGGCAGAAAATGCCATGTAGAGTGGGGAAGCCTGAGTTATCCAGTCTCCCAAAAACCTTTCTGCTATGTTTTGTGGAGAATAAGGGAGAATACTCCTGCTCAGGCTCAACTTGCTGATAAATTTTGGGCCTGATGAGTTCCCATTCTAACCGGTAGCTAAAAGTGGAGTAGGTAATTTTGCCCTTAATTATATACTGAGGCAAGTAGTTAATAGATTTTGACCAACCCATTGTATTATTACTATCTCTATTTATTTTTTCATTATACTCTTGTATTATTCTTTATGTTATGAAGGCAATACATAAACAATAGCTGATCCAAAATATTTGGGTAAATAATGGAGGAATTCAGTCATGATTCTTAACATACAGAACCACTATGTATTAAATCTATGATCACTGTGTTTGACTGCACATTATATGTTGTAGCAAGGTCATGTTATCCAATGACATACAAATTTTGTTAAATATGTTTGCCAGGCTTTCCAATTCAGTTTGCTCCATCTCTCTGTGGATGATATCTCATGGTGTGATTTGACAAAATGCAGAGATGAAGTATGTGCAATGTAGCTCAGCATGACTGAGCAACAGATCCAGCTGCAAGTTTTGCAAAGCTCGACCTTCTTTATCTTAAAATTTGAGAAAAATTCTAAAAAGACCAGGGAACTGAAAAGCTCATACGCAACATGTGGCTGTTTTACTCAAACTTGAAGCTAAAAGCTTACCTGAAGTCTTTTAGTTCTTGTTTTGTACTGCTCTCTTCTCTCTTGTTTTCTATTGTGTCTGCATTAGCTGCCTGCTGTAAGCTCCGAGTGATAGGTCCTCCAACCCTCTCTCTAGATTTTACACTGAACCTGTCTGTCTTTTTCTTGTTTGCCACTGCAGACTTACTTGGCAAAACGGCTTTATTCCTTTGTATTCTGACATGCAGTTTCTGGGATGTTTTGCTTGAGATTCCAGAATTATTCTTGGCTACCACTTTAGTTTTTTTCCCCTCAATGTGAGTCATTTTGGCCACTCTTACAGGGCTGGAGTTCCTTAACACTGACGAGGGATTTGGCTTTTTGGATCTAATTGGAGGTATAAATTTTACATTTTGCTTTGATTTGAAGGATGCAGTAGGCAGCTGAAACTGCACAGGTCCTGAGGTTCGTGCTCTCGTCTTGCCCAAGTGAGCCTGCATACTCTGCATTTTTATCTCCGCATCTGCCGTTCGTCTGCGCTGGTTGTTGCCTTTATCGCCACTTGCAGATGATGAGAAGCTCCCACTTTTTTTGGATGAATTTTTTTTAGAGGAAGGGGAGATGGGTTTTTTGGGACAACTATAAGATGCATGTTTGTTCAAACTTCCAATATAAGTGAATTCTCTATTACAGTAGGGGCAGATGTGAGAGTCTGACTCAGATACACTATTTTTCAAGTCTGCCTTCTGCTGTGCAGATTTCTTTTTTTGCAAGATTGCTTTTTGGACAAGCTGATTTTTCTTCTTCAATGCACTTAGTTTTAGCTTATTAGAAGACAATTTGCTAATCTCAACATTGAAATTAAGTCTTTTAGGTTGTCCCATTCGTCTGAAGGCATTTTTCCCAGTGCCAGCTATAATGACCATGCCATTTTTAGGCTGCACAGTCTGCTTCAGTGGTACTGGATTTTTTTTGGGCGTGTATCTCTTTTTGTCGCTGGCAGAGGCACATGCCAAGATGTGTTTGTGTAATTCAGGCATGTTATCAACGCTTTTCCCACATTTTGTACAACGAATGGCAGTAGTAAAGGTCTGTGGAATATTATGGGTAGTGAAATTTGTAGCAGTGGCTCCAATACCCATAGGATTTCGGTGATGATACTGAAATGGAGGTGGTTTAAAGCTCGGATAGTGTTGATTGAGGCCCAAACGAACATCTGGATCTTTTGACTTTACTCCAGACGCCATTATTTTTATGGTAGTATAAAGCTCTTCAGAGGAGTCATTTAGATCTTCATCCTCTTCTTCTTTTGAAGGTTCCAAGGAAACTTCTGGTAGGCTTTGCATATGTTCTACACTTGCCTTACTGGGATCTGTAAAATTCTGGGGTCTTAGAGTCCCACTTTCAAACTCATGATGTGTGCATTCTTTGTCTGGATGGAGATCTCGCTGATGTTGTTGCAAATTGCACAAAAAGGCAAATTCCTTTTTACAAACTGAGCATACAAAGATATTTCCTACTCCATGAAGCAAAAAGCGATGTTCTGACAAGTCAGTTTTTTCTCTAAATAGCTGTACACAGAATTCACATTTGAAGGGCCATTCTTCAGCATGAACAGATAAATGCTTAGTTAGGTCTTTAATAGAAAGAAAAGGTGATTCACAGACATTGCACACAAACCTTTTACTGAACGTTTCCTGAACTACATCTGCTTCACTTGAAGTCTCTGGATCTTCTCTTGGCTTCAGGTGCTCACTTTCCATTTCCTCTTGTTTAAAAGCTATTATGGGGAGAGTACTTTCCAGATGATCAGCAGGGGAAACAACAGAAGAAACTACAGAAAGAGGAGGAGGAGAAGGAGATGATGAAGAGGAGGAGGAGGAGGAGGAGGAGGAAAAGGAAGAGGAGGAGGAAGAGGAGAAAGAAGAGGAAGATGAGGATGAGGAGGAGGAGGAGGAGGCGGAGGAGGAGAGGTTTGGAGGACCAGGTGAAGCAGTAGTAAAAAGTTCAACAGAAGGAACAGGAGATGGAGAGGGAGAAACTGTAGGTGAAAGAATTGGAAGTGGGGACTGTGTAGCAGTGTTACAAAGTGGTGATGGGCACGAAGGAGTGGGAGTGACACTGGCAGAGACATCTGGAAGTGGTAAAGGAATAGTAGGAAGGAGTGGAGGGGGGTGCGTAGCAAGTGTTAACAAAGGAGGACAAGGTGGTGGGGAGGAAGGATTTGTTGGCGTTAGAAGAGGGGGCAGCTGACACAAGGAGGATATAGCAGATGTCTGAGGTAAAGGGGAAGCAGGGGAACTATGAGAAGGGGACTCAACAGTAGGTGCTGACAGACCAGGATCAACATCAGGTTCTGTCTGGGGTACTGATGATTTACATGGACTTGGGCTTCTATTCAAAGTCAAATCTGGTGTGCTTTCAGTAGCTACATCCGTTCCGTTATATTCATTCAGCAGAACTTTTTGCAACATGCATGTGGTTGGTTTCTTCTTTTTAATACCACTACATGTTGGCTGCACTGAATTATTTTCTTTGCATTCCTTAACTTCAGAGTCACTATATGGCTTCTTATGCACACTTAGATCTAACACTGATTCCCAAGGAACCTGAGTCTTGCTTTTGACATCAGACCTTTGTTTTACACCACTAGATAAATCCAATGGCTGCTGGTTGCACACACTACCAAAAGTTGGAGTTGCTGTCCATTCCTTAGATATTTTATAGTCATCAAAACTCAGAGGACTCATAGTCTGTCTTTCTTCCCGCCCACATAAGCTCCATACAGGTGAGTTGCTGTGACTTTCTAATTTTGGCATCTTTGAACCTAGAACTGTGTCATTCCACATGGTTTTTCCATCACCTTGTTTACCAAAGTCTCGAAGCGCTGGACTATGCTGTGGAGAACTGGGAGGAGAGCTGGTTCTCCTTTTAAACCTACTAGATACTGAAGGCAAAATGGGTGAAGATGTAGCAGAAGGACCTAATTTAGGGATTTCAGTTGCTGCTGGAGTTATCTTATTACTATCCTGTGTCTGAAGAAGTTGTTTCAACTTGGACGACAAATAAACACTTTTTTCTTTATGAAAAGGTAAGCTCTCAGCTGTTGAAATGCTAAGAGGAAGATTTAACGAACATGAAGGAGTTATAGGTTCTGGATCTATTTCAGTTTTTATTCTGGGTAAAAGAGGAGGGCTGGTTGTTCTCCTCTTTTTGGATTCATTGCTTCCACCGCTAGAAGGCTCCTTAGGAAGATCAGTCATGTGTGTGTGTGTAGACTTTAAATTTTGAGAAATTTCCACTGTGACTGGACTAAGTAAACAATTTATTCCATACAGGTCTGCAGAATTGGATTCCATCTCAATCACATCACAATTGCTAGTGCTACTGTTGGACTGAATTTTACCATCAATATAGTAATTTAAATTTTCTGAGATATTGCTGGAAATATCCATAATATATATGTCATCGGCTTCACCATCCTCTTCTAATTCTGTACTTGCTATATACACACTCTGGGCTGGTTGGGCCTGCTCGGTTTGAAGTTGCGGTTCTTCAAGAATGAATCCTTTTCTCCTGACACCTTTGGGAATAAGATGACGCTCATGAACCCTACGCTGGTGCCTACGCATGTTTGTATGCGTTCCAAAAACCTTTTTACAATATTTGCAAGGATGCAATTCTTTGGGTTCCTTGGTCTCAACAAGGGTAGAATTTGACATTTCTTGGGAGACCTTCTCAGAATCCAAGACTGCAAAGTCTTGCACAAGATTGGAAACATTTAATTCATCTTTAAGACCGTCATCTGCAAATGTCTGTCCATCAGCAACATCATCAGACTGCGGGGCCGAAGTTAGTGTTAAGAATGGTTTTCTTTTTGGCCCTGCTTCATGACGCCGCTCATGCCTTCGCCGATTAATTTGAGTGCCAAAGGCTTTCCCACAGTATCGGCATTTGAAAGCATGATTGACACTAGATATATGAATATGCATGTGGCGTTCAAGTCCTTGCTTTGTTGTAAACTTCCTCTCACAATGCTGACAGGGAAACATAAATGTTTCCTGGAGGTCACCATTAGATACACCTTTTGCTTTAGGAATTTTTACAACCGGTGTTTTCTTCGGGGAGCTCTCTAGAGATTCTTCCGATATGCTTTTTTGTTCCTCCATAGATTCTAGCTTCTCGTCACATACAGCTGTAGGCTCTTTTCCAGGGCTTTCTTCAGGTAAATTAGCATCTTCCACTTCCTCTTCATCTTCTTCCTCCTCCTCTTCTTCCTCCTCCTCCTCCTCCTCCTCCTCTTCCTCCTCCTCTTCCAAATCATCTGATCCACAAGTTATTGCTCCTGATTTGTCTTCAGGCATTGTTCGTGGCTCACTGGTAGGACTGGGGATCATTAGTTTTGGAAGAACATCTTGATTTACCATCTCCTGAATCACAGCTGTTTGTTCCAGTGACAGCACAGCAGAAACAGATGGCTTTTCATCTTCCTCTTTATGGTCTAATAAAGAAAGAAAAGGAGGAAGAGAAGGAAAAGCATTAGTGAATTTAGCAAATTTTCCACAATATAATAATTTCATTTCCCCCTGTCCCCGCCCCCCATCACCAATATGCTCAATATTTAGGAGTACTAGAATGCTACTGTTTCCTGTTGTTAAAATGTAGTGTTTAGAACTAAAACCTGTATTCACATTTTCCTGTTTGCAATTTTTTGGCCAACATGTAAGGGACTGCATTCAATACACTGAGAAACTCAGAATTACTGCTAACATTGTGGCCAGCTAAGCCTCTTCCAAGAAAGAGAGCAGGGTTTTCACTGTGTATTTTTGGGTATTGAAACAAAAAATCTCAGATAAAGTTAACTGACTTGTGTCACCATTTTTAAAACTTAGGGCAACAAGATCTTAAATTTGAACTCTGCCTGGACACACATCTAAAATATTCAGTCAAATAAGTTTTAGAGTTTGGCTGAAAATTAAAATTACTTTGAATTTTGTTTATAATAAACCAATCTGGGTTTGGTTTTTTTAAACACATTGTAAAACATATTATTGGATTCAATTTGTTATTTTTCATTTTCTAAATTCTGTTTCCTGAGTAGCGGGAGAATCCCCACAGGCACAGACCATCCTCTTTTGAATCAGATACACTCTGAGCATCATTTGCTGCTGTAAACTGGCTCTGAAGGCACCTTTGTATGCCAGTTTCATTTACCTGCCTTCAGACATCATCAATACCTACTGATGAAGGGAATGCAGCTATCCTGATGATGATGTGCACAAGCAGAGTATCAGCAGAGCAGCTGTGCAGTTAAGGCAAAAATACCTCTACCTCCTTTATATGTCTAGCTTGGGAATGCTGGGGCATGGGGTGGGGAGATGGTGTCAGATTCCCAGGATTAATATTTTTTAGTGGGTTGCTCAGAGGGTAGTTGGAGGAAAAGATCTTGAATGAAGCCAGTAGTTACATGCTGCCCTTACCTCCTTCAATTATACCTCCCACTGGTCCAACAACAAAGCCAGGGAAGACAGACTTTACATTCCTGATATTTCTAAACCAAAAAAACAATCAGGAAAAAATCTTAAAAAGATCCTTCAGGCCTTTAAAATATACATCACAAAGTGAAAAAGGGCAGAAGCCAATTTTGAAAAATATGGTCTGCAGGTCACCTTTAAGGTAGACTGCATCAATCGTTTTGTGTGTTAAAATACCACCTCTAAAAATTCTATTCTGTTTGCATTACACTGCGCTTTGTTTTATTCCATTGTATAGCAATCCAAATGGCTGGGCAAAGAGCTAGGGCAGCCAGTGGCTATATTATAAAATTATACCATGATTCCCTAAGTCATTTGGTACTACATCTTGTTCCTAATTCTAAGTTTCAGAAGACTTAAATTTAAAATAAGGACTTCTTTATTATGTTCCATCTGAGGGTTTGGGATTTTATGTTTAATTTCTGTACTAAGCTAACTCTTCTGTACTGTACAAGGTGTGAACATATGACATACTTCTCAGAACATAAAACTAGTAACTTCAAGTTATTTAACACTACAAGGTAGCTGGGCACGCAGTATGAACATTTTTATAGTGCTGCTGGTCTCTGTGTGTGTCCTCCTTTAATTCAATATGATACCTAAGGAAATTCATATGAGAACTGAAAAAAATCTTACCTTCTTTAGACTCCCTCATATCTGTGGAAGTAAAATCCAAATCAGTCTTTCTCGGCTTTGTATCTATTGCCTTTTTCCCCTTGTTTTTACACTCCTTTTTCTTCCCTGAAAAATAAATTTAAAAAAGTCTGTCTATTGCTGCTCAACAATTTTAAAAAAATTTTTTGGAGTGACAAAATTCAAAACCCAGCCCTCAGAAAAACTCCACATTTTTGAATAATTACTGCATTTTCCTGGGGAACATGAATGGCACATCCTCAATAAAAAGAATAGCAACATTCAAAGGGTACATTAAGTGTATGCAAAAAGATTGCTAAAGGGCAAAGCATAGAACAAAGGAAAAGAAGGTGACTTGCAGGAATTAACAGTTCAGCAAATTTAATCTTGATACCTGTTCTGTCACTATAATTGATAAAGCAATAAGCGTGTAAATGCCTAGAGGAAAATGAAATGATCGGTACAAGGTAAGATGAGTTTGTCAGAAACAAAAACAAGCTGAACTAGTTTTCTCTCACTGACAGCACAAAGAGGATAAAGGAAATGCAGTGTCTCTCAACTAACTCATCAGATACAGGTAGCTGACATCTTCATAGGTATACTAGACAAATAAGACTTCTATAAAGGATGATATTATGCAATAATGGTATCTGAGCCAATTTTATAAGATAAGGTGGGTGAGGTAATATCTTTTATTGGACCAACTTTTGTTGGTGAGAGAGATAAGCTTTTGAGCTCACACACAGCTCTTCTTTAGGTGTCTCTCACCACAGAAGTTGGTCCAATAAAAGATATTACCTCACTCGCCTTCTCTCTCTATCATCATGGGATCAACATGGCTACACTGCCACTGCACTCATTAATGCTTAGTGTCAATTTGGGAAGTGCTGTCAATTGGTATTCTATGTGGGTGCCATTCTGGGTTCCATATACTTCTATGTAGGCTTTCAAAATAATTCTACGTCTCTTTTCAACCATGACTTGGAAGAGAGTGATACAAAAAGCAGAGGGATCATAAACATGCCAAAAGAAAATATTAAAATACAGTATGATTTTTACAAACTGGAGAAAGATTAAATCAATGACATTCAATAAAGGTAACTATAAAGTGGTTTACATAAAGAGTAATCCAATATAAAATTGGGTAATAGTTGTTAGTGAGCAGAATTACAGAAAGATAGGGACGATGAACATAATATACACGAATAATGCAATGCTGACACAAAACCAGAAAATACTAAAGGAACACTACCAGAAAGCAAGTCAGGTAGCTAGTCTGCTCTATCAGACATTGGTTAGGCCTCACTTGGGAATGCTGCATGTAACCTTTGGGCAGCACATGCTGATACACTTCACAAAGTTAAGAGAATAGGGAAAATAAAAAAAGGAATTGTTTACAAAGTAAGACCTATCATGAAAGCTTAAGAACCAGACATGCTTACTACAGATGAGAAGACAATTCTCTCCCTGAGAAATAGCTAAGGTGAGATAGAAAAGAATACAGAGAAATTCTCTGTCCAAGAAGCTGTAGCAAGAAAAGAAATGTAGGTCAGATATAACTTTGTAACTATAGCCAATATGCTGCTCTCCATTTGTGTGTGTACTATCTGCAAAGGGAGGCCTTCTGGGGGGAAAAGGGCCCAAATATGGAATTATCAGAAGACTTAGCCAATGATTTGAAAGATGCATAGAAACTTCATTTACAAATTAGCTTTGAGGGTATATTCTCCAGAGTTTTCCTCCTGCTCCTATATATGGTCTCTCTTCATCCAATTCTATGATATTCAAAGGGTAAGAGATGGGCTCTCACAGATATATGTAGGGTGGAAAAATGTCTGTTTACATCTTCATTCTGGGTAAACTTTCCATCCTTGAAAAAAACTCACACTTCTGATACACTGATGTATGCTACATATTTCCCTTGCAGCTAATGGCTTGTCTACACGTGGAGTTATTCAAAAGTGGATTAAGTGAAACAGGAACAAGGAACTCTTATTCCAAAATAAGATTGTCAACATATGAGTTATTCAGCACTAGCTACGGTACTTTAAATGCACAGTCTACCTTAATCTGAATTAACTTTCAACTGTATGCAAGCCCTAAAAACAGCAATCTCTTCTGAAAATGTACACCTCTGCCTACCCAGCTGCTAGAATGGTACCTCTACAAAAGAAGTAATACATCCTCTGCCAGGTCGCTCAGACACAAAACATTAGCTTTCTAATACATGACCTTCCGGCCATAGATGTGAAATGTATTGTGGAATCCATGTCTCTCACTTAACAGCACACTCTCCTATCCTACCTAACAAGCCATTGGACTTGCCTTACATGAACTGTTTTAAATTTAAATCTGAGATTATTCTTTTACTCTTACAGGTATTTTGCACATCTTTTACTGAAAGATTTTCCTCTCCATTCCTACTGAAACGTTTAAAGTATGCTAACCTTCCTACAAAAAAGTTTAAAGATCAAAGAAAGCTCAGCTTCACACTAGAGAAAATAAGAATTACTAGTTTTTATTTGGACACCATTGATGTATGAACTAATTTTATAGTTTCTCCCTCTTCTTTGACAAACATAAGTTTAATTAGTGGTCCAGCATTTCTCCAGTTCTCTATATAGCTTTATAATTGTGTTTCGTTCCATTTTTGGTTATTTTCTTGTTTTCTTTTACCTTAACAGATTTCTATCAGATGAAGAGATCACTATATGTTACAATATTTTTTTTGGCCATCTCTGGATCATACATTACTATATGTGATGCTTTCTCTCAACTGAGCAGCTTTATACCTCATCTTACCCCTAAATACTGTAATGTTTTGTCTCCAAGAACTTCCCTGTCACACCGACCTGAAATTGGGCATCATTATCAAGTGCTGGGAAAATGTAGCTGGAGACTAATCAGAAGTTTCAGCATGCTTTCTGATGCTCCGACTGACCGTAATGAGTTTCTCTGTGCATCTTTACCTGCCAAGCTCCACAATTCAATATTATATGCCATTAGTCAGAACCTCTGATAACCTTTGAAAGAAAAGGAGCCACAGCCAGGATCTTTAATGCAATTCCCTATCTGCGCACAAAGGGCTTCAGAGCTGTACACATCCAAATATCTGTGCTAACACACCTGTCATCCCTGCTGAAGCTTACAGCAAGTTTAATTGATGCAACTGTACCTCTGGGATCAAAGGTAAAAAATATAAAGTTTCAGTACGTTCTTAAAGGCTCAAATGTTCACTGCAATAGATTCTAGAAACCACTGTACGCACCAAGTGCCATTATATATCCTTTGGACACTGCCTGTAATGGGCTTTGAAACAACGTATGGGTTGAAACCCAATAATTGAATTTTGAGAGCACAGGCAAAATTCCACAGTTCCTTCTCTCACCTTCTGGTGAAGCTGGAGTGGGGGTGAAGAGAAAAATTGGGTCTCCTGGTCCAAACGCCAAGACATGTAGTGTTCTGAGGTCTTCTGACCCACAGTCCTCCCTCCCCCTCCTCCCCCTCTCTCACACACACACACTTTACTTACTTACTTTCAGGACCTGAAATCTCTAGGAGCCTCACTTTCACATCAAATCCGGTGGTGGTTGAGGACTATATTTTGCCTGCCCTACATGCTGTGGCAGCTGGAGCTATAGTAGACAAACTATTTCTAGAAAAGTGTGGAACAGGTCACTGGGCACTTTTAAACCTATACTGCCACTTCTAATGTGACTGCTATAAAACCTTTGAAACGGGAACACAACTAACTCTTCACTTCTGAGAATTATCACAATGCATGTCTAAGATTAAGGGGCTAAGTAAATGATGTAGAAAACCATCACAAGGGCTTTGCTTTTGTATTTAAGTGATAAAGAGAATGCAAACTTTCCCAAGTTTCATCCATTTATACAATACACTACCAAAAATGTAATCCCCAAACTACCACTATGACCTGAGAAAACAAAAGAAGAGCAGTCTTCATAACTGAAGTTATTTACTTAGGGCTAAAATTAATGCGTCATCTAGTTGCTTATGGGCTACTAAAAATTCCTCTCTCAATACCAGGATGAAAAGAAGGTAATTTCCAAGCCCCCTCTAGAAAAGCCTCCTGCTTTAAAATACAAACAAACCCTAGTTGATATACTTGGAACATTTTCAAGTTCATGGCCTTTAAACAAATACATTTGAGAGAAGATTCATCTGGCACCTACTTGCCTTTACTCAGAATAGCCAACAAGCTGACTTGCATGTATATATAATTTTAGATTAGTCAGATCAATTTCCAAGGAGTAACGGAAATATCTATTGCTTTTCAACAGGTTTTTTTTTTTTTTTTTTCCCCCAAATACACATACAGCAGTTAGCCACATCTTGCCTTTTTCTGGTTCTGGTCTGCTTATAGAAGTGTTCAAGTAACACAACTCTCAAAGACTTGCATATTTTATCCAACACATTTCCAAGCAAAAGCAATATCCACAGCACTGATAAGAACTGATACCAATGATTAGCTAATGAATTTTTGCCCCTTAATTTTCTGGTAGTTTAAGACTTCAAGACCAGCAGAAGACCACAGAGGGGAAAAATACAGTACTGAACCTGGTGGAAGCCTGAGTATAAGTACACACGTGCACTTACCATCAGGTTCCTGAAGGGTCCTACATGGCTGCTACTGCCAGCTGGATCCTCCACTTGGTCTAAACAAGAAAGATACAGGAATGAAACACAGGGAAAGTGAAATGGAAACAAATGACTAAAGAATAAATGAAAAGTAGAACTAAATATATATGTATATGCATAAAAAGAATTGCAAAAGAAGGATGCCAGAGAAAACTGAATGAAAGAAACAGATGAAGAACAGCTACACTGCCTACAACGACAAAGGTCAAAATGGGGAATGGCCACAATTTGCGTATTTTGATTTTCCGTGCCACATTCAGTTAATATCAATTGTGTTTCCATTCTCTCTCCTGCCACTCATCCAGGATTCTGATGGCAACAGGGTGGGTGCACCGACTGCTTGCCCACCATTACACTATCTAACCTCATAGATGCAAGAAATCCTACATTACTAACTTTGGGCCAGATCCTCAGCTGATGTAAATCAATGTAGTTCCACTGATTTACATTATTCATAGATTCTAGGACTGGAAGGGACCTTGAGAGGTCATCATGGCAGGATCAAATACTGTCTAGACCATCCCGGATAGACATTTATCTAACCTACTCTTAAATATCTCCAGAGATGGAGATTCCACAACCACCCTAGGCAATTTATTCCAGTGTTTAACCCACCTTGACAGTTATGAACTTAACTGAGAGCTGTCCCTAGAAGTCTAGAAATCAATCTGTGTCAGATGAACTTAAACAGTATTTAGGAAAAAGTAGCACCCTCTCTATTTATCCCTAACATTTTATAGCTCAGACCAGGAGAACAGCCTCAAAACAATCTACAGTATTTATGCTGACGTGGACTTTGCTAATTGGTCCTGCTTTGAGCAGGGGGTTGGACTAGATGACCTCCTGAGGTCCCTTCCAACCCTGATATTCTATGATTCTATGAATATGCAAAAAGCTGCTGTAAATGACATCCTCTGCTGATGGTGATTTTTTGAGAGATGGAAGAAGCACACATGCTGTGGGGATCAATCTCCATCTTTTCCTAAAATTGGAGCTGCAGAAGATCAATAAACATTACCAGCTTTACCAAGGTGCTGCTGTCTCAAAGGGATACCCCAACTAAAATAGTAAGGCTTCAATGGGATGCAGAGCATGCCATAACTCAATATGTGAATCTCATAGTTAATAATTCTCTCTCTCAAACAGTGCTCTGGATCATTTATAAGTACAGAACACACTTCTCTACACCAAGAACCAGGGATAATATTTAACAAAAATCACTGGTCATTGAAGATCAAAAATTCCCTCAAAGTCTGAAATCAACATATCAAATTGCAACTGGCTGTGCGTAAATACCGACCACTAGAAAAAACAAACACTCTACACATATGTGCTGCTGCTGAAGAACACAATAGAGAATGGCTGCCAAAAATCCTGTCTCCCCTGAAAAACAAGGGAGGAGCTACTTCATCTTAAAAGGAACCTTGAAGAGCAATAATTACTATGGCCAAAGGGCAAGAGTTTGCATTTCAGTCCACATATTCTCTGGACTACACCATGATCACTACACTCAGTTCTCAATGCAAGTTATTTTTACTCTGAGTAACAACAGAATGGGCAGAAGAGGATTGCTTATATCCAGAATACAGATGCACATTAACAATAATTTTGCAGTCACGTTTGCCCGCCTCGTTTTGATGTAATTCAGCGTTACCTCCAATCTCCAGGCGCCTGCAGCCATCTCAACTGTTGAATATTCTAGATATAAATGCAGTTTACACATGATATAATGGGATAGCCAAATTTTGGCAATTAATTCGTCTTTCACTACTAGCGGTAAATATGCCCTATGGCTTGTGATGGAATGTTCGATGGGCTGGGATTTGAGTTACTACAGAGAATTCTTTCCTGGGTGTCTGGCTGGTGAGTCTTGCCCACATGCTCAGGGTTTAGCTGATCACCATATTAGGAGTTGGGAAGGAATTTTCCTCCAGGGAGGATTGGCAGAAGCTCAGACACCGGTTTGATACAGGAGTGGGTGGGTGAGATTCTGTGGCCTGCGTTGTGCAGGAGGTCAGACTAGATGATCATAATGGTCCCTTCTGACCTTAAAGTCTATGAGTCTATATGGAAAGACCATGTCCAAAATAGAAGAGACATTGTTCCAAAAACATTAAGTCCATGTTAGTGAAATACAAGAGCAATTTAAAGTTCTGCATGATTTAAAATACTCTATTTATAAATGTTGTGTTTCAAACTTGGTGTAACTAGGTAAGTCAGGGACAGCCAGCTCTTTTTTCACCGATTTACTTCCTTCTGAATTTGTCATCCTTCCCCTTGCATACAAGAGAAGCACAAAATACAGGTGAGAACATGCTACAGTGCTACGTTACGCATTTTTTAATTTTTGCGTAAACTGTAAGAGAGAGTTGCAAAGCATAACTCTGTCTAGAATACAGCCCTGTGTTAAATAATTCAGGTTGACAGAATGGGTCAAAAATTTAAACGACAACATGCAGAAACATTCTAGCAGCAATGGCTCCTAGCACAGTTCTGCTCTGAATGTGGAAGGGCCTAAACAGCAGCTATGCTGCGGGATGGGAACAGATTTAGTGGCAAGAAAGAAAGCCAAAGAAAACAAATCAACAGATGACAAAATGCCAGTTAGTAAAGATGTGAACACTTTAATACCATTTCCATCAACATACATTTTCTTTCTGTTAACACTTTCAGAGTCTTGGCATTTGCTTTTTGAAATGTCTTTATCATTATCCATATCGCACCTCTTAAAGAAATCCTGTTTTCAAAGCCTTTGATTCCAATCTATCACAACACCTGCTGAGATAGTAAAGCCAAATCATAAACACCTTCTGACTGATAAGTCACTACAAAGCCTGTATGTTAAAAGGGCTGCTTATAGTCAGTAACACTGGAAAACTGCTGGAAATTTTTCACACTTTATGGAAATTTTGTATATGTTGTATTCCACATGCTGAGAGTGGATTTTTACATAACCGCAGGGACTACTGAAATCTGCTGAACCCTCTCCCTGGCTCCCACCCCAGGCCACAAGATTCTGCAGATTAATACATGTAACGCTTAGCAATAAGTGAACATTTTAACATAAAAAAGTACACCTGCATTTTAAGGCTATATGTGAAGCATTGCTGATCTATACATCCACCAACATTGCTGCACTGGAAAATATTTTTTGATAATTTACACGACAATTCACATAAATGTAGCATCCAAGATCAAATATAGAATGTTGCACACACTTCCCAGTTCTGTAAAACAAACAGGCATTGAAAAGTTGTCCAGAGTTTCCAGTGGTCTGATGTAGGCCAGGTGATCCCACTCCTCTAATTGTTGCACGGCAAAATGGTGATCAGGTGCCAATCGACCCAACTTAAAATGATATGCAAATGCAGGGCAAATGCTGGCCAAAAGAAGAAACTAAGGGAAAATAATGACAAGAATAATGGGTAGATAAAAATAATAATGCTCCTAGACTAAGCAAGCAAGCAAGGAAAAAAAAAAACCCCAAGAAAAACCCTCAGATTCTGCCTCATCACAAAAATATATAAACACCATTTTAATATTACAGCATTAACCTGGTGAAGATCTATTAAAGCACTGTTGAGTTACAGGCAGGGGTCAGTATAAAAATATAATATACTGATATATTTTATATATTTTACAATTTAGCTATTGCCTGAAACTATAAGCCCATGCTTAGAATGAAGACCTTAGCACTATTCTTGGGAGCTGCTCAAGCTTCTTGGTACAGAGCCTATTTTATATACACAGGTAAAGAGAAGAATGACTACAATGCCCTGACACATGGAGATCCTAAATACAGGTCTGGTGCGCAGTCCCTTCTCTATACACTGGCAAGAGCCTTGAGAGCTGTAGGAACTATACTTGTCTTTGCTCAGTGACTGCCTCTAACAAATTTGTCAAGTGTTAGAGAAGTGCTCCAAAGGGAGCTCCATTCAGCTGTCCTATATTAAAAAGAAAAGTCACTGAAGTGCAAGACCTGACCATAGGAATTGTTGGGCCCAAAAACTTAAGATGCTGCACGTGCCAAAGTTTTACAGGCATTGAATTTGCTACCGAAGGCACTTTAACATCTTACCTTGACAATCTAAACACCACAAATACACAAACACAAAAGCACAATTAAGAGAGAAATGTCGTCTGCTACAACGGCAGTTTACCAATAAAAAAGAATACACTTTCACTGACCAAAGTTTTTTTTTCCCTTGTACCCAACTCAACTCTTTCCTAGCTACATACTTAAATCCATTATACTTAAGGTTCTCAGCAGAGCGAAGAAGAGGATAGGTATGACAGATGTCAGAATAAGAAATAGAAAAAGACGGTTACTCACCGTAGTAACTGGTGTTCTTCGAGATGTGTTGCTCCTATCCATTCCATGTAGGTGTGCGCGCCGCGCATTCACGGCTTCTCCGGAACATTTTTACCCTAGCAACTCCGGCGGGCTGGCTGGGCGCCCCCTGGAGTGGCGCCGGTATGGCGCTGGATATATACCCCAGCCGGCCCGTCCGCTCCTCAGTTCCTTCTTGCCGGCTACTCCGACAGTGGGGAAGGAGGGCGGGTCTGGAATGGATAGGAGCAACACATCTCGAAGAACACCAGTTACTACGGTGAGTAACCGTCTTTTCTTCTTCGAGTGATTGCTCCTATGCATTCCATGTAGGTGATTCCCAAGCCTTACCTAGGCGGTGGGGTCGGAGTGAGACGTGGCGGAGTGTAATACCGCGGAGCCGAAGGCTGCATCGTCTCGAGACTGCTGCACCAACGCGTAGTGGGAAGCGAAGGTGTGTACCGAAGACCAGGTGGCCGCTCTACAGATGTCCTGGATGGGGACATGGGCCAGGAAGGCGGCCGACGAGGCGTGCGCCCTCGTTGAGTGTGCGGTGAGTCGGCACAGGGGGACTCGAGCAAGCTCGTAGCATGTTCGTATGCATGACGTCACCCAGGATGAAATCCGCTGCGAGGAGACCGGCTCGCCTTTCATGCGGTCGGCGATCGCCACAAAGAGCTGGGTCGAACGCCGGAAGGGCTTCGTCCGGTCAATGTAAAAGGCGAGGGCCCTGCGGATGTCCAGGGTGTGGAGCTGCTGCTCACGAGGTGAGGCGTGCGGCTTCGGAAAGAAGACCGGGAGGAAGATCTCTTGGTTGAGATGGAAGGCCGACACCACCTTGGGGAGGAAGGCCGGGTGCGGTCAAAGTTGCACCTTGTCCCCATGGAAGACAGTATACGGGGGACCTGCCGTCAGGGCGTGGAGTTCCGAGACTCGTCTGGCGGATGTAATGGCCACGAGGAAGGCCGTCTTCCAGGTGAGATGAAGCAGAGAGCACGTGGCCATGGGCTCGAAGGGTGGTCTCATCAGCTGAGCGAGAACCAGGTTCAGGTCCCAGGTCGGGGCAGGAGGACGTACCGGCGGGTATAGACGGTCTAGCCCTTTAAGGAAGCAGGCAACCATTGGGTTAGAGAAGAGAGACCGACCTGCTATGGCGGGCCGAAAGGCTGACAGAGCCGCCAGGTGCACCTTTAGGGAAGAGATCGCGAGACCTTGACCTTTCAGGTACCAGAGGTAGTCGAGGATGGTCTGGATGGGGGCCAAGAATGGGTTAAGACATCGATGGTCGCACCAGAGTGCGAAGCGTTTCCACTTCGCGAGGTAGGTAGAGCGCATCGAAGGCTTCCTGCTTTCGAGCAGCACTTGTTGTACCGGCAGCGAACAACCTCTTTCTGCGTCGGTCAACCACTCAGGAACCAAGCTGTAAGATGCAGCGACTGCAGGTTCGGGTGACAAAGCTTGCCGAGGTCCTGAGTGATGAGGTCCGGCCACAACGGGAGGGGAATGGGATCCCGAACCGACAGCTCGAGCAGCAGGGTGTACCAGTGCTGTCTCGGCCAGGCCGGAGCGACGAGTATTACGCGGGCCCTGTCCCTCCGAAGCTTGAGTAACACCCGGTGGACGAGCGGAAACGGGGGGAACGCGTAGAGGAGGGGATCTGTCCATGGCAGGAGGAACGCGTCCGAGAGGGAGCCCGGAGCTTGACCCTGGTAGGAGCAGAACCTGTGGCATTTCCTGTTGGCCCGGGAGGCAAACAGGTCTATCTGGGGAAACCCCCACCTCTGGAAGATTGTGTAAGCCACATCTGGGCGAAGGGACCACTCGTGGGAGGCGAAGGACCTGCTCAGATGGTCGGCCAACGTGTTCTGCACCCCTGGCAGAAAAAACGCTTCTAGGCGAATCGAGTGGGTCACGCAAAGATCCCAGAAGAGCATCGCTTCGTTGCAAAGCGGGGAGGACCGGGCTCCGCCCTGTTTGTTCACATAGAACATTGCTGTGGTGTTGTCTGTGTACACCGCTACACAGCGGTCCTGGAGGTGGGCCAGAAAGGCGAGACACGCCAAACGGATCGCTCTCAGCTCCCGGACGTTGATGTGGAGGGAGAGCTCCTGGGCTGACCAGAGACCCTGGGTGTGTAGGTCTCCTATGTGAGCACCCCATCCGAGCGCCGAGGCGTCTGTGGTCAGGGTGACAGACGGGCGAGGAGGGCGGAATGGGACCCCTGCGCAGACAATCCCCGGATCCAGCCACCAGGTGAGCGTCTGGAGAGTGGGCTGTGCCACCGTCACCACCATGTCTATGGGGTCGCGATGGGGGCGGTACACCGACGCCAGCCACATTTGGAACGGGCGAAGTCGTAGCCTTGCGTGCGCAGTCACAAACGTGCACGCTGCCATGTGACCCAGCAGGCGCAGGCAGGATCGCACCGTTGTCGTAGGGAAGGCCTGCAGTGTCCGTATGAGCGAGGCCATCATCTCGTGCCGAGGACGAGGGAGGCAGGCTCTGGCCAAATTGGAGTCGAGGACCGCTCCTATAAACTCCACCCTTTGAGCTGGAATTAAGCTGGACTTCTCGGCATTGATAAGTAGGCCCAGAGACCGGAACAGATGTAGAATCTCGGTCACCTGAGCCGCTACCAGCTCTTGGGAGCGACCGCGAATCAGCCAGTCGTCGAGACATGGGTACACATGAATTCGACGACGGCGGAGGGCTGCGGCCACGACCGCCATACACTTGGTGAACACTCTCGGTGCGGTGGAGAGGCCGAAGGGTAGTACCGCAAACTGGTAGTGAGCTTCGTTGACCACGAAGCGCAGGTAGCGTCTGTGTGGGGGGGGGGTAAATTGCCACATGAAAGTATGCATCCTTCATGTCGAGGGCGGCAAACCAGTCTCCCGGATCCAAGGAAGGAATAATGGTCCCCAAGGTCACCATACGAAACTTGAGCTTGCACAGGTGTCTGTTGAGCTCTCGGAGGTCTAAGATGGGATGAAGGCCTCCTTTCGCCTTGGGGATGAGAAAGTATCTGGAATAGAATCCCCTGCCCCGCCTGCTGCGAGGCACCTCATCGATAGCACCCACGCTCAACAGAGTCTCGACCTCCTGTAAGAGGACTTGCTCGTGAGAGGGGTCCCTGAAGAGGGACGGGGAAGGTGGGTGGGAGGGAGGGGGCGAAACAAACTGCAGGCGGTAGCCGTGCTGGACGGTGTTGAGGACCCAGCTGTCGGATGTTATGGAACGCCACGCCTGGAGGAATCGGGAAAGGCGACTTGAAAACAATAGGGATGGATCCGGGGGGGAGAGTGGTGGGCCGTCCTCGGGCGTCCCATCAAAAGGCCGGTTTTGGGCCTTGAGGAGCCTTGGAGGAGCTCTGGGCCTGGTTACGCCGACCCCCCGATGGTCTACGGCGGAAAGGGGCCGCTCGGCGATTGTTAAATGGCCGGGACCTGGCCTGGGTGAAGGGCTGGTAGGGCTGTTGCCGGAACGATCGTCTTTGGGTAGCCGTGGTGTGCATTCCCAAAGTCCGAATAGCAACCCTCCCATCCTTCAGGGTCTGGATTCTCGTGTCCGTCTTTTCAGAGAAGAGACCCTGAGTCTCAAAGGGGAGGTCCTGGAGGGTGTATTGTACCTCCGGCGGCAAGGTGGAGGATTGCAGCCACGCAATACGCCGCATCGTTATCCCGGAAGCCATGGTTCTGGCTCCTGAGTCCGCGGAGTCCACGGCCGCTCGAATCAAGGTCCGGGAGGCTGTCTTGCCCTCGTCCAGGAGCGCCGAGAATTCCCGGCGAGAGTCCTGCGGGGTCAGCTCTGCAAATTTACCCAGGCACCCCAAGATGTTGAAAGTGTACCGGGAAAGGAGGGCCATTTGGTTTGCAATGCGGAGCTGAAGGCCTCCCGCTGAATAGATTTTTCGCCCCAAGAGGTCCATGCGCCGCGACTCCTTGGACTTTGGCGCAGCGGCCGGCTGCCCGTGCCTTTCCCGGTCGTTCACGGACTGGACAACCAGAGAGTCCGGGGCTGGGTGCACATACAAGTATTCGTACCCCTTGGGTGGAACGGAATATTTTCTCTCCACCCCTCACGCCGTGGGGGGAACGGAGGAAGGCGACTGCCAGATGGTAGCATTATTCCGCTGGATTGTGCGGATAAATGGCAGTGCTACTCTCACGGGGGCCTCCGCTCCCACGACATCGGTAACTGGGTCATCGACCTCTTGGACCTCCTCAATGGGCAGGTTAATGGCCTTAGCTACCCATCGGAGAAGGTCCTGATGCGCTTTCAGGTCAATAGGCGGGGGTTCGGATGGTGAAGCCCCCGCCACCGCCTCGTCAGGGGAGGAGGACGAGGATTGGCCTGGCAGCACCTCCTCAGGCATTTGCTCTGCCCCCGGGCGATCAGCCGCCAGTGTCTCCTGCCCCAAAGGCGGGCCTCGAGGGGAGGTGGTCTGTCCCGTTGGAGACGGAGGGGGCCTGCTGATAGTGGCCTCCGGCACGGAACGCGCCGCACTCGCCTGTCTCGGTGGAAGGGGGGGCCCTTGCTCATGTTGTGCCCAGGGTACCCAAAATCCCCACTGCTGGGGTCCATGGTCCCGTGGAAGAGACTCTGCCCTGAAGTCCACCACACTGCCCTCAGCGGAAGCAATGGAGGGTTCCCGCGAAGGCCAGGGAGGGGCTGTGGCGGTCCCCGAGCGGACGGCCGACGCCGGCGTCACGTGTCTCGCTGGTGCCGAAGGGCGGTGCCGGTCGTGAGACGTCAGCGGAGAGCAAGACCTGCGCGAGGCACGGTACCGGGAGCTCGACCGACGGCGCCGGGAGCTTGATCTCGAGCTCCGGGAGTCACGGTGCCGAGAGCGATACTTGGAACCGGATCTGCTGCGGTGCCGGCGACTCGGTGACCGGGACCGTCGCCGGGAGTGCGACTGGCCCCGCGATCGAGAGCGGTGCCGGGACTGCGACCGGTGCCGAGACGGGGAGCGTCGTCGTGATGTAGACCGCCTTCCGGACCGGTGCGGCGGCGACAGCCTCCGAGAGTGGGACCGGGATCGAGACCGAATCCTGGAGCGCCGACCGTCTCGCTCAGCCGGGGAAGGAGGCCGCATCATCAGCGGTTTGCCTATTGACTTAGGCGCCCTCACCGGCGGTGCCGGGGGCCGGAGGCTCTGAGCTTCCGTGAGCTCAATCAGCTCCCTCGCTGTCGCAAACGCCTCAGGCGTGGACGGGATCCGCAGCTCCTCCTCGGTGGGTACCGGGGAGCTGGGAGGTGCCGGACTCGACGGCCCTTGCGGCGCCGGAGTCGACGGCACGGTGCACTGCCTGTGCACTGCCTCAGCCTGAACCGTTTTTGTCGGCGGCGGCTGGGCTAACGGCTTCTGCTGCTTTGCAGAGGCCGTCTTCGGCGCCTTATGCTTCCTTCCTGGGGAGAGGGAGCGGTGCCGGGACTTCGGTGCCGGGTGCCGAGGACCCTCCGCGGCACCGGAGCGGCTCGGTGCTCTGCTCGCCGAGGAAGGCTTCGGCGCCGGTGGAGTTGGCGCCGGAGGCTGGAGCGAAGCCTCCATCAGCAGCTGCTTCAGGCGAGAGTCCCGCTCCTTCCTCGTTCGGGGTTTGAAGGCCACGCAGATCGGGCACTTGTCAGTCCTGTGCGACTCCCCGAGGCAGCGGAGGCAGGAGTCGTGCGGGTCACTCACCGGCATGGGCCGCTGGCAAGCCGCGCAGGGCTTGAATCCCGGTGCCCCGGGCATAAGCCCGCACCGGGAGCGGAAGAAGAGGGCTAACCCCTCTAATTCCCTACGAAACTACACTATACAACTATATATACAACTAGAACAATTAACTTAACTAACTACTAACAACTATGTACACTATAACTATGGAGAACGCTAGGGCTGTGGAGGTAAGGGAGCACTCCACTGTTCCTACTGGCCGTCACGGGCGGGAAGAAGGAACTGAGGAGCGGACGGGCCGGCTGGAGTATATATCCAGCGCCATACCGGCGCCACTCCAGGGGGCGCCCAGCCGGCCCGCCGGAGTTGCTAGGGTAAAAATGTTCTGGAGAAGCCGTGCACGCGCGGCGCGCACACCTACATGGAATGCATAGGAGCAATCACTCGAAGAAGAACCTTGCAGTAATATTATTGCTGCCAACCCAGGAATTTAAAATTTCTTCCTTAGCTTACATGAAGCAAGCTTAATTACAAACACACCAACCACTAGCCTCACACACACATACCCCAGCATTTTTTAAATATCATACAATGAATGCCCATCAAAATTACAACTATGACACTTAAAGTTTATAACAATGAGAATTCTGTCTTTTCTTGGGAGGATACACCCAAAACATCTAAATACAGGCTTTATTACACACACCAGAGCTGGCCCAGAGTATTCCACAAGTCACATTATTTTGTCATATTTTCCATGTGATAGCACTGCCTGAGGTATTCCCCAAAGGTCTTTTACTACTGCAAAGCAATAGCTGAATCACTTACAACAAAATGAGCAAATATAATTTTGCCTGTTAAGTACTATTTCTAAGAAATTAGTATTGGAATATGGGTAGGGAAAGGCTATATCCTCAGAGATTCTGTTTCCAATCTATATAAAAGATGAAATTAGTCAACTGTAACTACTTATTATTGAAGCATCCAAAAGTATGCAGGGAGTCTCAAAACCAAACAAAAACCAAACATGTTTCCTGCAAAGAGCTTACATTCGAACTATGACACAAGACATTCAAATTAGGGCAAACAAAAAATGGGAAGGATAGGAGAAAAGCAGCAGAAGGGTTACAAATGCACTCATGTCTGTTTTGCACATTTTAGAATTAGTAAGACAAAATATACTGTTTAATCTACAATATTTCAAAAGGCATCAATAAATATAGGTCTTGCAAATACAGCAATTAGATTTTAGAATAATCACGAATGATTGATAAAATGGCTGCATAAGAAAAGCTGCAATACCATGGAAAGACAAAATTATGTGACTTAAATTAGTTTTTACAGATACCCAAAACCTCTATAGTGGACACTTTAATGGCACCATTAGGAATTAACACTTCACTATTTCATCTTGCCACAAATTCCTGCAACTCTATATTAATCCCTATGGGACAAATGAAATCGTGACACGTGTCATGAGATGATATAAAAATGAAACAGTGACTTGAAACATCACCATTATAAGAAGTTACACAAAATCCCTGAAAAACTGAGCTTAAAATGTCCACAGGGTCCTCTGAACAGAACTGTTTTATGCTGAAGACCTATAAAAATTGGAAAGATGTCTACCTGAACAGTACTTTAATCATCAGGAAGAAGTGACATGGGAACATCCTGCGCCCTTTCTCATGCACTGGCTGTATTATTTATTTGCACGCTATCGCCATTCACAACAGGAAGAGGAGTAAAAACAAATATGCTGTTTGAGATAATGTACTCTCTACAATGCCAGTAGTTTAATTCAATTCATTAAATGTATACTTTGGCTTTACGGACTAATCTATACAAATGTAACATACACAAATTACTGTAGCTATTGAATACATGGAACTTAGTTATCCACAATGATTTAAATGCTGCAGAATGTTGTTTTCTACCAATTATTCAAAATGGGTAGATAAACACTTCTGTGGTTTAATTCCCTGCTTTATCACGTGTTTGCAAGACTGAGTAGAAAAGTTCAGACAGATAGAACTGGACATCAGTGTGGGTCGATGTGTCCTACCACAACAGATGAGAGGAATGTCCCAGGAAACTGGATCATGATTAAATCTGGATACAGTGAAAAAACAGAAGCAGCAGCTCTTGTTACAGCAAACTCATTAAAACAAAAAAATACTCACATGAAAACTGCACTGAAAAAGTTATTACACAACTAGGGAATTGAACAGAAGAAAAATAAATTGTGGGAGTAGGAGGAATACACAGACATCAAGAAGAAGAGAACCTGCTCCTAACTGCCTATAGATTCTTAGGAGAAACAGTTGAAATTTGACAATTGCTTCATAGTAACCTGACATGGTATCAGTTCTCAACTCAGTAGGTGGTTAGATGAACCATTAACAGGATTTGTCTAACAGGGCCTGATCTATCTGGCAAACAAGAACAAGCAAGCACCATCACAACTTTGTATGCCTATTTTCTATGTGCATTCACACACTGTAAGTACACAAAATAATATTTAAGCTTGGTGGCATGTTTACATCCTGATCTGAAGATATGCATTCTGTTTTGCAACAAAATGGCCTTCCCAGTTAAAAGAACAGGAAAAGGCATCTATGGAGTATGGCCAAAATTTTCAAAACAGAAGCTTAAAATTAGGTGGAGGATTTTCAGAAGTGTGCCATTGACGGCAATGCGACTTGTGGGCCTAAGTCAGTTAAGGGCATTGGAAAAAAGTCCCACTTTTGAAAACTTTGGCATCCGTCAAAACATTTTCCTTGGGAACTAAAGGTAACTTAAGGATATTGATAGGAATCAAGTAGTTAGTTTCTTCTGCAGTTTACCTTTCAAAGATAGCAACATTTCTTTTTCCTGTATACAAACACTGTTTTCTTTACACAGCAAGGGAAGTTATACAAAAATTGCAAACTGGATCATGACAGCTGTTTTTTTGTAATCAAATACCACAGTATGGTATATGTTGATATTTTTAGCCATGCCTATATATAGGAATTAAAACAAATGAATGTAAATAACTAAAGTTGACTTTTACAGTCTTTATGAAATTAAAAAATTGCTTCCTGCATCTATGTTGACACTTAGGAAGTTAAAAGAGCAGCATGTATAACTTAAAATAAGCAAACAAATCTGTATTATAGAATGTCAGAACTGCTGTAAAAATTTTCAGGTATTACAAGCAAAGTACTTCTTAATCTTGTTAATAACATGGCTTCCAACACTTCATTACAAGCTTCAGGCAAGTCTCTTGATAGCCAGGGGCGGCTCTAGGCATTTTGCCGCCCCAAGCACGGCAGGCAGGCTGCCTTCGGCGGCTTGCCTATGGAGGGTCCGCTGGTCCCACGGCTTCGGAGGACCTCCCGCAGGCACCCTCCGCAGGCACGCCCTTGCGGCGACCGGCAGAGCGCCCCCACTGGCTTGCCGTCCCAAGCACGCGCTTGGCGTGCTGGGGCCTGGAGCCACCCCTGTTGATAGCTAACAACATATACACTCTGCAACCATATATGAAATGCACTTTCCCCTTTGGTTATATTCCTTTAGATTTTGTTTAGCTGACTATTAAACAAGAAAATAAAAGCAAACAAATGATTTTGGGAATATAAATAGTTCAATGAGATTTCTAGAAATAAGTGCACTCTTCATGTGCAATACAGTTAGGAACACATTACTATAACATGACAAAAATGGAGAAGAGAGTTGTTCAAATCTGAAATGTAACAAATATGAATGATTACTTTGAATCAAATAATTTTTTGTTTTTCCATTCTTCCCCACTCTCTAAAGTAGGTATTTTTTTCAATCACAACCAGTCACTGCTTTGAGATAGTAAGAAAGAGTACAGGTCTGTCTCATCTTACGCGCATAAAGCGAAAAATTGCATATAGTCAAAATTACATCAAGTGTAATGGCGGGCGGAATCACCCGCACTACAGAAACAGTATTTAAATTGTTATTTTTCTCGTTTTTTTTCTTGTTTTTGCCGACCAGGTAAAGCTGAAATCACGCATGTTAAATGCGCCTAAGATGTGACAGACCTTTATGCACTTTAGGTATCACTATTTGCATCACAGAAACTCACCCCACAAAGCTCATATGTAATGTGCTGAAAATGCCATTTGTTCAAAAGTAGTGCTGTTTCTCAGCTACCTATGATTTGGATAGCAATTCCAATAACAAAATGTTTGCCTTATACAGAGTAGTATTTTATATTTTAAAGTTTACTCAAAAACTGTACTAAAAACCACTGGCTTTAGGATATTCTAGGATATTTATTATCCATCTGTTATCCAATTATATGATAACTTTTATTGGTATTTTCTATTTCTATTAAAAAAAAGTATTGAATTCCAGTACAGGTACCATTAAAGAGATCACAGGTTAAGGCTGTAGTAGTGTTAAGGCTGACCCAAAAAGCTGATGTCCTTACTGTACCTCCTGTAAATGTTACTGGTGCTGCTGCCACTATGAAAGGCTCCTTTCTGCACCTTCATCCAAATCAGAGATTTTAAAGGATTGGTGCACCAAGATATGACTGTGTGGAAGTCTGAAAATGCAAAGGAATCTATCCAAATGGTTCTGTCCAAACACAGGCTGTGGCTTCACTTGGAGAACACAGCTGTGCGATGACTGCAATACCCAGGAACAGGGCTGCCACTGTATCTAGCTGGAGCATTGGGACTGTTGTCACAGGACTGGCTATTTACCACTGGGAGAGAAAGACCAAAGTCTTTCAGAGGTGTTGAAAACAAAATTACCTACAAGTGTTATAACCCTCAGGTATTGCCCCCATTAGTGTGAAATTAAAAATTCTCAGAGTTGCTAAATAAACTGCACACGTTAAATTCACATTTATCCAAGTTTTCCTTTTTGTTAGCCATTTTATTACAATATTATTTTATTTTAAACCAGGATTCCTGCAGGATCCAGGAAATGTCATTTGTCTCTCCACCACCAAAATGGAACATTTCTCTCTGCATTTTCACCTACCTTATCATTATACATTGCTAGTTTCCTACCATTAAACCCTCTCCTCCTCTTCCTTGTTTGTAAGCAGAATTAAATCACAAGACCTGTAACTGAAAGTGCTCACGAAAACTGGGGGAGATTAGAATTCATGTTTCATGGCAGATTGTGATAACAGAGAGCCATTCAGTATGCATGCTTACCAATGATGATAATTTCTGTAACACTACCAACAATTTCCAGCCAGATGTGCAACATCTTTAAGTTCCCACTCAGAAATTCAAGAAATTAATCTGGATGGAACGATCAGCAATAACTTCTGCATCACATTGAGTCTCATTGCCTCACTGGTATCTGCAAATTCTACAAACTGCAGAATACTGTGGGGACAGTTTTGATTCATTATGCAAGTCTACTTTATAACCAAACATGCTGTTGTCATCTGTTGCTAAAGCCAGAAAGGGCTATTTATTCACCTCCCCTCTTACGGTGCTTACTCTCCTCCTTGGTCTTTTGCTCTGCATTTAAGAATTTGACACCACATAACAGAAATGACAACAGTGCATATATTCTCACTGAAGAAATAAGCACAAAAGCTGTATGGAAGTGTATGTCAAATGAAGTGTAGTCATGTTTTTATAATTTGCCATGAAGAAAACCATTACATTTTCTAAAAACCTCTGAACAGAGATGATGCAAAACTGGAGATAAAGCAACGGCTCATTCCAGCCCTCAGCGAGACATATAAAGCCTCAGAATAATGGAAGACAACTATCAGTGTACAATGTTAAATACTGTACAAGATTTCTTTCAGCAAGTACTGCTGGACAAAAAAAACAAACACCATTGCTAAGGCTCTTTCAATATTTTCTTAAACTAAGGCCATAGTGAAAAGGTTCAGTTAATATCACAAACTGCAATTTTCCAATCTAACAACGCTCAAATATACCTTTAACTGCTGCTAGGCAATCACTATTAAGGCTATGTATGTATTTGCATGCACAAAAAAACACTGCTTCCTTCCTGCATCTGTTAAACTTGCAGTCATCTCCTTTCAACTCTGAAGTGACAATTCATGTTTTTGGATCAACAGAGACACAAGGGGAGGGTAACAAGTTAAAACACTACGTAGGCCCATTATTTTAAAGTGCAATAGGGTCTCTGAAGGAATCATTTATGTTCTCCTGCACATTTATGAAGGAGTACGGCTAGGTTCCAGAATATTCCCTCAACTTTCTATATGAAGGCAAGAATCTCATTCATTTCAAGAGCAGCACCAATGAACATTTTCCAAGAGTAACACATTTCAGGCCTTTATAAGACCAAAAGTCTTATTGAGTTGCAGATCCAAAGGACAACTATAGCTGCAATGCTCCAGTTGCTCAGTCAGTGCCTTTCTTGCCCAACAGAAGGAGCAGTACAGTTGGTGTATTGGTTGACAGAACAAACAACAGAAGTTACAGTTTGCATCAAATCACAAGAGAACAAAACAGTAAATAGTATATGAGGCTGAGCCAAGAAAAGGTCACTAAACATAAAACTGCTATCAACAACAGCAACAACTTCTATTTTTCCACCAAAAAGGTTAAAATGTATACAAGTCGGAGCACAAGCATAATGAATCTATTGGGCAATTAATCACTTTAGTCAGCAACCTATTCTGAGCAAATTAAACGTCTGATCATTCTAAAGGCTCTTTTTGCGTACATACTTCTTCGGATGGCTTGGAATATAGCTTTTAAAAGAACACAAAATAGGATTTGCACTAAAATGCACTTAGGGAAATTTTTATGAAAGAATGATCAGGAAAAATCTTCTGATAACTGGGACAGCAGAGAACACGGAAACTGACATTCAACAGCTAAGAATGTGGTCGCCACTAATAAAGTTTTAGAACAAAGTCCATCTTGCTTTTGCAACTCCTGACAAGGGTCCATACCAGCGGAAACACCGTACTTTTTACTTTACTACAACTTGAAATAGATCGCTATAAGTAAAGTGATTTAGACAGTCAATTATTTACCCTAAAATTGACTGAATTTGAGTGTGAAGCTTTATTATAAGACTGAACATAATTTCAATATAATATCTGATTTATACCTCTTACAAGCTTTTTTTTTAAACCCACGTTGAGTGAATATAATGTGTAACTTGGTTGCACCATTAAAGCATTTCTTTACAAACCATGGGTTTAAACTTATGATTCAGAAAACATTTGTACTATTACTGCTTTGTAATTCTTACGTGAAACGGGTAAGAAAAGCTCAATTTTATTTACCTGACAGCAAAAATTAAGCTCTTACTTTAGATGTCTTATTCCAATGGAAGTGGTTTGGGAAACTATTCACTCTGCAGTGCTTGGAATAGTGTGGAATAGGAACAGAGCGTGAAACTCCTCACAATGTTTTTAGGTTTAAACCACTTTCAGAACTCCAGGATGTTTTCTTAAGCAAAAATCTCATTCAGATGGAAGTTACATGTGACTAAGACTGGATATTCAAAGGGCTTCGGAGTTAGGGTGCGTGTCTCCCACTGAAAGTCAGAGTTATTTATCTTTTTTAAATCCTAAAGTGGTTAAAGCTGCAAAAAATGTAAGTTTATAATTTTCAAAATCTCTGTCTGAAGCGTGGCAACATTTTGGTAAATGTGTCCAGGTATACCAATATTTTTATTAATTTTAATATCCTTTTCTGCAGTCAACCTTTAGGAACAGTAAAGGGGCAAATATGAATATTTACACAATAGTTGCAATACAGCCACTACAATAAATGATAGCATTATCTTCAATTTTAAAAAGCATACATCTTAACATTCTAACAATGTTGCTGAGGAGCATTATGCAGAGAAGATTAATAACTAAATCAACTCCTAATGAAAACTACCTACCTAGTGGCAAGCAGTCACTGAGGGTGGGATTTTCAAAAGCATCCAAGTGATTTAGGAGAAAAAGTTCCATTGACTTAAATCACTTGGGTGGTTTTGACTAGCCCACCAAGAATAGCTAAAATGCAATGGTGGTCAAACTGAGATTGCCCTTCCTCAAGCAAAGGGGGAATAACGGTATGGGAGGAGAGCTTTAGATGCTGAAACTTGAGCATTAAGGAATGAATATCTGACACTCAATAGGAGATTCTGAATTCACTCAGCCAAAAGTTTTAAAGATCATTGAGTCTTTTCTCAGTACCAGGTAAACTGGTTCAAAACCAACTGAGTTATAAAACATCTAAATGACTATAATATAGTAGGCATAAACCAGCGTATTTTCTGTAAAGGAAAGTCATCCCTGTCAATCCTACTAGAATTCTCTGAAAGCATAAACAAGAGAGTTGAGAAATTTAGCCATTTGAAAAATTAGCCATAAATGCTCCATTTTAATATGAAAGGTGGTTAACAGTGAGATGCCCCAGAGATATCAGTGGATCAGTGTTATTTAATGTATTTATTAATGACCTGGAAGAGTAGGTAGACAATGAAGTGGAAATATTTGTTAATGACAACATTATGTAGAAAGCGACAAAGAGTCCTGTGGCACCTTAAAGACTAACAGATGTATTGGAGCATAAGCTTTCGCGGGTGAATGTCCACTTCGTCAGACGCATGAGTTATGTAGGTTAATCAAGATTAGAGGTATTACAAGAAACTTAAAGGGTTAATTAAAACATTAACTGGGCAAAATCCACAATGATCAATTAAATTCAAAATGTAAGTAAAAGCAAAGAGACAATTGAAAGGAGCAATCCAAACTACTCATACACATTGATGGATTCTATACACAAACTTAAACCCTTTACAAAACCCTGTACAGAAGCTTTTTTTAGTTTGATTTAAACCTGTGCCTTACAGACTTAAGCTATATCTAAACAAGCCTATAAGTGTGTCCACACAACTTTTTGCACTGATTTAATCAACTGGTTTAAAATTCCACATATTATGGTACAACTGTGCATGTAGACAAGTCCTTACTGAGATGTTAAAAAAATAATCAAGAACTCCCTATGAAAATATTAAATGAAAACAGTCTCAATGAACAAAAGATTGCACAGAAGGTGTTGGATTGCATTAAGGAACAAAGAATACTACTGAAAATATAGCATTGATAATATGCCCTCATCTTGTATATCATCACTCAAAGAATTTCAAAAAGATCAGCAGAAATAGAAGCAGGCTAGAGATGGGCACTTAAAATGATTAGACACATGGCAAGACTTCCAGATGAGGAGAATTTAAAAATATTATAACTAGTTGATTTAGAGAGGAGGAGAATAAGATGTGACATGATGAAAGTAAATAAAATAAGACTACATATAAAGGCAATCATGCGCTTCCTCTTGTTCACCTCTCTTAGTAAAAGAGCCAGGAAACATCCAATTAAATTAACAGGCAACAAATAAAAAATAACCAAACAGATGGAAGGAATTACTTTAAATAAAACAAACTACCCTTGGAAATCAATGCTGCAATAGAGGCAAATATCTTAATGGGATTAAAATAAGGATTAGAAATTTATAGAAACAAAAACCATTTAGTTACAGTAGTTAAAATAAAATTTTAGAGGTGACTGCACTCTTCATGCTTTGGAATATGTAAAGCTACCACTAACTTCTCAAGGTTAGGAAGACACTTCTCCCTGCCAGTGCATAACCATACAACTTACTTTGAAGCACCTGGTACAGGCCAGTGTCAGTGACAGGATACTGGATTAGGTGAACCACTGGTCAGACCCGGCAAAGCAACTTCTATGAAATGACTCTGCAGAAATAAAAATTAGCAGGCTGCTCTGCCATTCCACATGTCTGAACACAATTTCAAAGTCCACTGAAAGCTGTTTCCTAAATCAGTTGCACCCTATTTTTAAATGTCTTACACTAGCAAACATCTAAATAGTTTTTCCATGAGTTGGAAAGAAATGCTCTAACCAAGTATGGGAAGGCCTTCATACACGTGGCCTTTGCTGCACAAAACTGATTTTTACTGGCTGCTTATGAACATGTAGTTCACATCCTTATGGCTCACCATCAAAGTAATGAAAAACCTTCCTCTTACAAGTAAAGGACACATTTTTTAAAGAAAACTGGATCAACTAAAAATTGGTATTGCAATACTGCATTTTTTTTTCCAACTTCCAGGTCCCTGAATCAAATCCAGCCCAGGTTAGATGCAAGTGAAATTCATTAATCTTGGAGAGCTGTTTGTGACTTATGTGTAAGTTATTTACAATATGAGACCCATAGTTGTGTATATCACTAGACAACGTGTTCAGAAATGTTGTCACTTCAGTCTAGAACTTTATTGGTATAGTTGAAAAAACAAATACAGTCTACAGAAATCTAGTTGACCAGAATAAAAGAATTAAGAGAAATAGAACAATTTACTGCCTAGATTAGATTCACATCTTAACAACTTGATGTAAGATGGACTAAATGGGATAAAGTTAAAAAAAAAGGAATATACATTATACAAATATGCATACCTGATGTAACTCAACCTATAGTGCCTCAACTCTGCTTTATGCCCTACTTTTTTGTATTTGTCACGCTTTGTATTTATTAAAATAATTTGTGCTGTCAACAATTTTGTTTATATTAAATAAAACAACTAAAAACACTATTAAGTCTGAATAGGCATGGTAGCCATGTTATTCCTTCCAGGTCAGGACTAGCACACACACTGTCAGGATAACGTGAGGGGCTATAGGGGATGCCTGCACTATCTGTTCTGTGAATAAATAGTGGATGCTTGTTGCGAGACCCCATAATCTGCTTTGATTACTTAGATGAAATATGCAGCCAACATGAGCAGCATGGGGAGTCTACACATGGCTTTTCTGTTGCTACCACCAGTTCAGCTCCACAAGTGGTATTAAGAGTGGGGATGTTAGCATTGACTCTATAGACAAAGCTGCAAAAAGCCACTTCTGTTTTAAGTACTACATAGTTCTGATCTGAGTAAGGTAAGAATCAGTGGCAACAGGTCGGCAGCAGTGCTCCCATTGTTAATAAGTGTGAAATTAAATTGCAGTAGGAGTTTTGAAAATGTTCAGAGAAATTTTACATACATGCAGTAGACAAGGCTTTTAAGTTTAGCCTGATGCTGAATTAGTCAAAGAGTAAACATGGTTTCCAGGGTTCACGTGAAACTGTAATCATCTCTCTGAAGCAAAAACTTTCTTTTTATTTTTTTTTAAATGAAATATATAGCAGTTACCTGAACATGCTGAGTTCCCACACTTCCTCAGAGCTTATCCCTGGAATCATGGATCTTTGAAGGAATCAGTTTACATAATTTGAGAATAAATTTACATCATTTACAGCAAACAATTTTTAAAAAACAGATGTTTTTTCACTCCTAAAAACCGAGCCACAATCTTCTGCTATGCTGAACCCCTGGGGGCAGCAGGGAAGCTAGAATGAATCACGTCAATTTCACTCTTGGGATAGTTCAGAGCAGCAGCAGAGGCAGGAACTGGAGGCATTTAGTGGGGAGTATGGGGGCAGAGGGAGGGAGAAATTTGAGATAGCAACCCTCCTGTCCCCTCCGCCCTCCCCCCATGCAAAACTCTGGCAATCAAGAGGCAAAAGAGAAAAGTTTAATTGCCCTCGTGACCTCAAATTTATTGGAGATGTACAACTTAGAAGCTAACATGAAAGATACACTCTCCAAATAGGGCCAAAGGCAGCCCTCTAATAGGAATACCAGCACCTTCGCTCTTCAGATCAGTTGGGAAAGAGAAGTGGGAGTGAAGCTTCTCATTAGGACCTTGCTGCTGAGCTCCCTCCATATCTTTTGTATGGGACTAATAGGTTTAAACTTTTTAATTACTAGGTATCTAATAAGTTTTTCAGTCATTGGCCCAAACCAATTTCAGCTGATTGGCAACACTGCGTAGCTTAGAATGTTATTACATGTAGGGATCTCATCGCAATAAAGTAACAGTCAAGCAGCTGAACACTAACGAATGTAGTTATTTAAAGCCCAATTTATAAATATTTAATATGTCCTTCTCCATTGAATATGTATTTCATTTTACATTCAGAAAGTGTCCTCCTTTCAAGTATTTTTGGAGTTAATATGTTTTTAAATATAAAAATGTACCAAACATAGTACAGTTTTCAAGGTCACATTCTCCTTTTTTCAAATGAAATTATTCTTTTAACTTCAAATGGTAACTGGAGGCCTGCATTGTGTTATCAAGTTCAAATTGTATATTTAAGTGGTTCTCGGTGGAAAAAAATGTGCAAATGTGGGTAGCACAATGTGCAGCAAAGCACAGGATGAACTAAGGTCTACAAAAAAATAATTTGGAACAAAACAAAAGTGAAAGGACTTGTGAAATCAGCAGGAAATTGCAAGGTGTCCCAATAAACATACCCATTTAAGCAAGTCATTTCACCCTTCTTCAATTTTAATTCTGCAATAGGTCAAAACACAGCTACTTCTGAAACAGTTTCTTCATGGGAAAAAAAATCTGATCAAAGAGATGTTGATATTCCTTCCTACTTAAGTTAATTATTATTAATCCTGAAGGGAAAGTTAAAGAAAAAATGCCGTATTTCTTATAAAGAAACACACACCATATTATTCTCAAGAGCTACTAGTCAGTGTACTACAGTTCTTTATATAAAAGTTCCATGTCTGAAAACCGTCTCTTAAAGAAGCAATGCCACATGGAAATACAGATCTCTTTTTGACAAAAACAAAATAAAATTAATCCCTCTGCCAATTGTTGTGGCTTTGCAATTGCACCCTCTCCAGATCCACATTAGCTCCAAAATGAACAGTATCCTTCAAGGAAAACCACTGTACCTTTCAGGCCCTGTCTGAAATCTGATCAGAACTATGCTAGATATCAAAAATTTTTATACATACTGTGGTAGAACCACTTAAGGTAGCAGAGTTTTAACATGGATTTGTTATCAGTAGCATTGGGACTGCGTTATAAGACTACTACTCTGCACTGAACATCCCCACTGTGATATTGGTATGATCTGACGATATGACCAGATCCTGTCTATACTACAATGTGTGTTTTCACTGGGTCACCTGACATGGTTATTTCGTAATGCAGACAGGATCTAGAGTATCATCAGAGAATCCTACTCACTTCTTCCTGAAAGAAAATATTGAGCTTGCCAAAATGCAGAGTCTAATCTACTAGCCTGACTCTGCAGAGAGGGGGGGGGGGAATGAAGGAGAGGCACATACAGTTTTCATGCCAGACTGTAACTGAGTTTATACCACTGGGATTTGGGGTCTGGATGAAGTACTAAGTGAAACACAGCAGACACAAAAACACACCTCAGAAGCACAGCCTGAGGAGAACCACCACCAGGACAGACAAACAGACAGACGAAAAACAAACTGATAAAAAGTTACACTGGAGGGGAGTGTGGGAGACTATGAAAGCAGTAAATGAGAAACCAGTTTTATGGTTAAACTGGATCAATCTTTCCTCCTCTTGGTTCAGAGGGTCATTGGTTGTAGATATTCCAGATAGTTTTTCCTTAATTTAATACCTCGAAGCAGTAGACTACATTAGATAATGTGGTGTACCCTAAAGATCCAGTTTTAGGAGGGATTTAGTTCTGAAAAAACACTTCTAAAAACAAGGTAAACTATGAAAGTAGTGTGAAAAATAATGAAAGCTTAAAAGCCCTTGGTTCCATAAGAGGACATTTATCCACCAAACCAAAACATACACACACGCACACTGATGATTGAAATAAATATTAGAAAAGCATAAGCATGAAATCCATCTTCTAGTCTTATCTAGGGCTTGATAAACTTACCCAGAATTCTAAAAGAACTGCTTGCTACAAGAGTGAAATATACCAACCTCCCTACTGCAATTTAAAGAAATAAAACAGTTATGTACTGTATTTAATTGTATATTGTCAATCAACTTTTTAATGCGACTGATTGCATCTCTCTTGCTTTTGGTATGGTACCTTACCCTCTTGGCTACACTGCAGTTCTTTTCTTTAAGTAACCATGATGCATTTCTTCCTCTACTATTTTCAGTGTATCACTTTTTCCTTCTCTTACCCTTTTCTTTGCATTGACTTCTCTGCCGCCTCCTTTATATTTCTCTCCTTTCTTCTCCCATGTCTCCTTCTATAACACTGCCCCCCTCCCTTTTTTTGAAAATTTCCCCACACACCTTGACCTTCACCTCCCCCCATGCTCCTATATACAGGAACTGAATGATGCATCAGACACCAAATGTCCAGATGATTAAACCTACACATACGGGCTAAAAACTGGTATAAAATATGGGGAGCTGCCTCTGTTTAATGAGGTAATGCCCTTATGTGAAACCAACCTTCACCCCGAGCATCCGCCCATTTCTAGATGCTGTCTCTGGACCTTAGTTAAGGGCTCCAACTTTTGTATTATTCATTAATTTTATAACACCTAAAGTGTGCTGTGTAGAGGGGAAAAATAGGCTAAGAGTAATTAATGACTATCCTACTTACCCGATGTCGTTGCAAACTTTTACCTTTCTTAAAAAAATTAAATGCAAAGAAGAAGCCTATGTTAATGCCATTGTTTGGCTTGAGACAGTTTTCTTCAATCCTGGGATAGGAAAGTCAAAAACACCTCACTTTAAAATTGTGATGGTTGTATTACAACAACAGAAACATTTAAAAAAGTTAAGCTTTTTTCTAATTAAAGTTTGGAATTTATAGAATTCAGCTAAAAATATGCTTTTTAGAGGATTTTTCTGCATGCTGTGGCCTCACTGAAACAATCTTCTCATGTAAATTGTCGCAGTCCCACCTGCTGTCACTTTCAAATCTAGAGTTCTCATGTTTTCCTATGTGATGTATGTCACAAAGAAGATGCAGCTTCATTAGGCTCTGAGAGAAATTTTAGATGCCACCTAAGAAAGCTCAAAAAGAGATTTTTTCAGTTGCTTATTTACTCTGAATTTCCCCCCAAACCTAGAATACACACTCCACATCAGTACCGTCTTTTTACATGTAAAGTTTCAAGTATATATATAAAGAAATAATTGATTTTCAAGTCTTTTTTAGGGAACTCTTCCTAGTAACTCCTAGGCTGACATGAAATGTTAAGAAAAATGGTAAATCATGTATTTCAATCTGAAGAGCTAGAAGTTAATCAGACACTAGCTGTTTGCATGTTTACATCTTCTATCTCATTCTGGAAGTGGAGTTCTAAGAAGGATGCAGATACTGAAACTGGGTTGTATGATCAGAAGTGACTGGTGAAGAGACAGTGTGAGTATATAAAGTTGAATTCTGTGAGGCATAACTTAGGCATAAACAAAACCCAATGGTTGCAAAGGCAACAGGAAACACCAGGATAAAGTGGGGAATACCAGAGGTCCTCCAGTGTTTGCTTTAAGAGGGATTATAATACCACCACCATCAACGACTGCTTGGAAACAGAGGTCAGACTGAGAGGCCAGAAAGAATCAGTGGAGAATATATAATTTCAATATTATCCTTTGCACCTATCTCAACCTTTCCCTGCCATGCTTAATTGCTATCTGAACTTTGCAAAGCAAATAATTCCAACCTCACACTAACAGAAACCACTGTTGAAACAGACTTTGTTTGAGAGGAGATTGAGGGCTTATTTGGAAATTCACAATGGAGTTTCTATGATAATTTGGAAGAGGTAATAATTTGTTAGCTACATATTACAATCACACTTCTGAAATAATCAGTTGGCTAAATAAAATCCAAAGACAATTGTTTACTGCAAATTGTTCAAAATCCAGTAACTAGTTAAAGATAATTCTTGCCTACTAAATGCATTACACTGGTTAAAACGCCAGGGGATAGTTGTTTAATTGAATACAAAACATGCAAATATCTGTTATATAATTGTATTTAGCAAGCTGAATAAAAATACACTTTAAAAATAGACTATAGTATAATTTATTTAACATTTTAAACCATCAAAATTTCTCTTTTGTAAAAAAAGGCATATTTACTAAAGTAAACACACATTCATGGCTGTTTACACTGTATGCTTTTATATTTCCTAAAGAGTTACTGCTATATTAAGACCTATGAAGGGGATAAAATCTGCAGCGCAGAATACAGACTGTCAAGTGCAGTTAACTATCCTGGTCAGGTTTCTAATGACAATTCAAATTTCACAACTCTCCTGAGGAACCAAACAACAGCTTTGATAAAGCAGGAATTAACCTATAACATTATTTGACATTTTGACTCCCAGTTCTACCCGCTACAGTCAAGTAATATACTATCGTTTAAACAAATGGGGGTAGAATTTTTTCAAAAGGGAAAGTTACTCTTTTTCATCATTGCTGAATTCACAAATGACTGATTGCAACTTCCTAAAATTTTCCATAAAAGTTCAACCTCTGGGCTGAGATCAGCTTGGATAATTTCAGACATGAGATACAATTTCCAGAAAAGGGGAGGGTGCTAGTGAGAGAGAGAAAACCACAACAGGTTATACTGGAAACCATTTTGCAACCTTAACTATGGCTGTTGCTCCCCATGAAAGCAAAAAATACTATATTACTTACATGTCAACTAGCTTGAATACCAAAGAATAGCACCACAGCATTACAAATACTAATGTAACAGATTGCCAACACCTTTTTCCTCCTCTAAAAGTATTCCAATAAAATTTGTTAACAAAACAAATAGACCAAGCAATAGAAATCATGGCTGAGCAAACAAAGGATGGAAAGTATGGAACACCTATCATAAAAATGACCATAGTGGGACAGACAATGGTTTATCTAGCCTAGTATCCTATCTTCTGACAGCGGCAGTACCAGTTGCTTCAGAGAGAATGACCAGATCAGGGCAATTTCAAGTGATCCATCCTCTGTCGTCCACTCCCAGCTTCTGACAGTCAGAGGGTTAGGAACACCAGGAGGGGGGTTGCATCCTTGATCATTTTGGCTAATAGCCAGTGATGGACTATCCTCCATGAGCTTATCTAAATTCTTTTTTTAACCTAATTATACTTTTGGCCTGCACATCATCCCATGGCAATGAGCTCCACAGGTCGACTGTGACTGTGAAAAGTACTACCTTTAGTTTGTTTTAAAGCTGCTTATTAATTTCATTGGGTGACCACTGGTTCTTGAGAGGGGAGGGTAAACAACATACCCCTTTTCTTTTTCTCCATACCACTCACAATTTTATGGACCTCTATCATACCCCCTTTAGTCGTCTCTTTTCTAAACTGAACAATCCCTGTCTTTTTAATATCTTCCCATATGGAAGCTGTTCCATACCCCTACTCATTTTCATTGCCTTTCTCTACACCGTTTCCAATTCTAATGCCTTTTATTTATTTATTTATTTTAAGATGAGGCAAGCGAAACTGCACACAGTATTCAAGGTGTGAGCAAACCATGGATTTATACAGTGGTATTATGATATTTTCTGTTTTCTGATCTTTCCCTTTCCTATTGGTTCCTAACATTGTTAACTTTTTTGACTGTTACTGCACATTGAGCAGATGTTTTCAGGGAGCTTTCAACCATGCATCTAGATGTGCATGTGCTGTATCATTTAAAGCATGGATTATGAAGCCTTAATGGTTGGCAATTCTTTGTGATGAATTTGTTCTACTTTTGCCTAGTGACCAAAGAGTGTAATTCCACACATAAATTACCTTTTACAAAGTTACATTTTTATTTTATTTTAGTTTTTTGATAGATTGTGGGGGTTTTTAAGTGCCTAAAGCTTGGGATAAGAGGTTTTTAAATATACAAAATAGAGATAATATCCTCTATGTGATTATTTCTAATTTAAACTTTGTCCAGACATGAACAGTTAATACTAACAGTTTGGGAATATTAAGTAACAACAATTTCAGGAATTGTGAGGTTAGTTTAATGAAATTGTGGACAAATCTTCACTAACACAAATACAATTTCAGTTTCTTGGAAATGTTCCTCTCCTTGCTTTTGTGATTTAAAAAAAAAAAAAAAAAAGAATCTCTGAGGTTGCCGTTATTGCCTACTGGATAGATAACATGCACACCAAAACTGTAATTTACTAGGCTAATGCACATTTATTAAAAGGCATAAATCTGTCTTTATGCTTTTTAATAAATGGACTTTAGCACATACTTAGTAAGAATTGTTTAAGAGATATTTTACCACTGTCATAAAAATTAAAATCAGTGTTTGAATTTTAGATTTTTGTTACCTACTGCACCTAAACAGTCATTTAATCTTCTCCCAATGCTAAAATAAACTTGAATAAAGGACAAAATGTTATTTTCTAAAAGTCCTGCTCCTGCTCCCAATATGAGCTTTACAGTCAACTTCAGGACAAACATGACTGGGCCATACATTTTTATTTAAAGAGAATATTACAGGTATGATTCCATTTCAAAATCTCACAAACTTTTTATTGGTTCATTTAAAACACATTTAGGAATCTTACAAAATATATATGCCTGAGACAAAAACGCTAGCAACACATATGCACACTACTGTATATATTTACGTTTTCTTTAGTCCTTAACATTGTCTAAATTGAGTATCACCCTTTAAAAAAAAAAAAGTGATTTTGACCTAAAATAACTGAATCAAAACAACAGCTAAATACAGCCACACTTACTAACCTGGCTGTCCTAGAGGACCATTAAAGACAACATTTTTAACATCTTTATTAAATTAAATATGGAAAAATTAAGACACGTTCAGTGTAACTATATATAAATTAAATAATCCCTATGCTCCCCAAAATTATTCTCCTCCTATCCTAAACTCTCTAAAAGATTAGCAATAATTCATATTTTCAGGCTGCACATTGTTATAAGCCACAAAATTGCTATTGTCCTAAAAATTAAAAAAAAATTTATGAATCGAGATCTGCATTTTTCACTTCTACTGCTGAACAGCTTTTTATAATTTGTAAAAGAAAATTATTGCTCTGTGGACACTTTGCATGATAAAATTATTTGCATGAAGAAAGTTAACAGCAACCCCACTCATGCAGAAAGAGCTTACATTTAGAAAAAAAATACTGACCCAGTCTTAAGTGTTGTGGTGCGAACACATTTTATGTTCTTATAATGATGTTAACACACCAAGGAAATGCAAATGTTAGGATAGTGTTTGGTAAGATTGAATGTATCACCACCCCAACTTCAGTGGAGCTCACGAGCAGATAAAGAACTAAACTTAAAACGTTGGGCTTTAAGTTAACTACTGCTCTTCTTACAAGAGTACATTGCTCTTCTCATCTTCTGTCTGAATTCACCTAGCGAGGCCTGCAATATTGTTACCCTAATCCATTCTAAAATGTCAGCTAGAGAGTAAAATCTGCAAATCGTAAATATTTAATATAGCACCACCTTGCAAATCATAAAAATACCTAGGTGTAAAAAAAAAAAACCCCAAAAACCAGATTTTATGTATTTTTAAAAATCAATTTTTTCCCTCAAGTTTTAATTAGGACAAAGTTAAAACTTGGAATATTTTAATCACCAATCCACGATCCCGCCCCTTCCTCCGTGCTTCCTATTGCCTATGTTCAGAGTCAGAAAGCAACAAATGCCACAAAAAGTCGCCAGGAAGCCCGACGGGGCTCTGACGAGGCGGAGAAGGGCTGGCGTGCCCGCCTGACTCCGCGCTGGCGGGGTGGGGGGACAGGTCCCTTTAACTCCGCGCTGCTTAGCCGAGCGGGCAGCGGAGCCTGGGAAAGGTCACCCCGACATACTTGCTCCTGCAGCGACGCTCCGTACGGAACAGTCCCGCGGTGGCGCCGGAGCTCGGTAAAAGTTTGCAAGTTTCGCCGCAGCCCCTGGGCGCCGGTTGCTGTCGCGCTCCGGAGCGATTTCCTCCTCGGCGAGGGCGGCGGGAGGGGGGGGGCGAGAGGCGGCTCTTACCTTTCTTGGCTTTCGGCGAGTTCCTCTTGCCGCGGTGGGCGGCTCGCTCCTCCTCAAGCGCCGCCGCTATCTCGGGGTTCTCTTCCCCATTGTACCACACGAGCAGCTCCTGGCCCGGCTCGATTGGCTGCAGGGAGACAAACGCGAGGCCAATCAGCGGGAGGGTTGTTAGCCCAGGCTCCGGGCCAGAGGGCGCGGAGCTCGCGCTGGGGCTCGCCAACAGCTGGACGCGGCGCCGAGCCCCTAGTTCCTGACTGACTGACGGACCCAACAGGAAGGGCTCTTTGCCCCGCCCCGGCTGGGCCGCGGCGGAGAGAGGCTGGCGCCACCCCCCCCTGCTGGCCGGAGGACCGCACTGGTCAAACCCCGCTGCACCGGCGCCAGGCCGAGGACACAAGTCAGCGTTTAAACCGACCTGCTTGGCAGGCAAACACGCTTGGTTTCAGCCTGACGTCGCAAATATTGCTCGCCCACGTGTTGCGAGCTCCGTTTCTGCGGGAAATACTGCGGTTGTGATGTGAAGAAGATGTAAAAAGCGAGCTCTGTTATTAACGAGGAAGGTTAGAGAAAGTAGGTCACAGAAGATGTTAAATTCAGATACAGTCTGGAGAAAACCTGTAACTCATTTTCTTCCTAGCAGGGGGAAATGACGGCACTTTGTTTAATGAGATACTTTCTAGATTATTTCTCCCCAATCTATTGTGGGGGTTTTTTTTTTAAAGAAAACAAATTTAAAAAATGTATTTGAAAGCTGAGGTTAGGCTGCACAAAATTATACAGAGGCATAACTCTGCTTTCATTTGTAAGTTTGATCTGCATGTATATATTACATATTTCTTTAAAAAACGCAATTTCTGAACTCAGGATACACAATCTCTAAGATATTTTTAACTATATACTGTAATTTTAAATGTTCTTCATTTTAGTAGATTTAACTGGAACGATTTACATTACACAAGCAAGACAGTCTTGTCTGTAATACAACAAAAGAATAAGAAATGACTATATATAGTAGAAACTCATACAGAATCAGCCATCTATTGAAGTTGAGAGTTTGGAACTTAATTTAAGGAATACATTGACAGGAAAAGTTCATGGCAGAGGAAGAGAAGAAAATGGAAGGTAATTACTACATGTTTCTGAGCCCCCTCCTGAATCAAGCCCAATAATAAGGGAATTGTGTGCCATTCCACATTTATTTCTAAGTCTTTACACAACACAAACTCAAGGAAAGGAAAAGAAAGGAAAGGAAAGGAATAAGAAACTGAACTAAGCATCAGTCATTGTGATTACTACTGTGATACCCCACTAACATTACCATGCTGCTCAATACAAGAACTGATAGTTTTCCTGGTAATTTTATGTGGTCTTAAATAGTCAGGATCATAATTTTTTTAGTGAATCTCCTTAAAGATTTTCCCCACTTGAGCAGAGTAAAAGAGGGAAATACCTCTGTACCTATATTTTCCAAATAATCTCCCAAACATTTCTCCATTCAGAACAATTCTACTCAAGTGTGAAATAAAATCCTTTGGCCCTAAATACAAATGCCTTTCTTCCTTGTGACTGCAACTACCCTTTTCAGTGGCTGAAGAATAATATGGTGCCAGAAATCCTTTAAGTTTAAAGTAATTAGGTTAGAGCAAAGGGCATCTCAAGCTATTTTTAAGTTTCACCTGAGCCAAAGAGGGGGGGAGAGAAACCTATTTTACCCTCACATGCTGGAAGAACTCAAGAGATTCAAGATTCCAGGCATCCACATTATAACTATCTTTACCATGATCAGATCTAGCTTTTGGGGCTTGTGCAATCCCTCATGGTTGGGGGTGGTGGTGCGGGGACAGAGGGACACCTAGGAACAATCAATTTTACCTTTTTTTTTTTTTTTAAAAAAGGGTATCTAGAAGTTTTCTTTGCAAAGGAAATGTAAGTCAGCTCATAGCATTAAAAAAATGTCATGAATTTTTCCTAACTACCATTATTTATGCAGAGCTCACTATTCCCCTCTACTGCCAACCATGAGTTACTCATGGTCTCCCATCCTGCTGAACTGATTAATGTGTTATGATGGTTCTGTGGAAGTTGTTTGTGAACAAAAGGCATACACCAAACTGACGTCAGTAGGAGTTGGATCAAGCCAAAATTCTTTACATCTTACTGTTTTTGAAAGTTAGTTTGGGAAAAAACGGTAATTAAGTTTGTTTTGAGTACTTATAAACAGAATCTCTTCATTACAAGATGTGACATGCACAGCTTAGCATTCATTACTGGTAAAAGTTTGCTGACGTAAGATTCTTCTAACAACAAATGGGAGTGCTGTTACAATTTATAAAAGGTTTCAAGTTTCTGGTATAAGAGGATTAATATAATTCAATAATATTTACATTGTTAGCTAATATGGTATCCATTAGATAAGTACATATTTTCTTTTCCTAAAAATTATGTAATACAGTCCTTTTTAAAAATGATATATTTTGTTGTTAAAAGTGTTTATTATTTGTCTAAGCCATTGTCTCCTGATTTGCTAAATTCCAAGGCATATAAATTTTTCAATTAATCCTCACAATCAGGAAAGTGAAAAGGTTTGTTTCAGAGAATCTAAGTGTAAAACTGCACTGACCATTATACTTGACATGTTCACATAAATAAAATATAAGGCCAAGCAATATATGCTACTTTTAAATCAATTTAAGTCTCTACATAGACATTTACATAAGTTTAAACTGACTTACAATATGATTAAACAAGTGTAACTTTTAATATAAGCACGGCCTAAGATTTTGGTTTCCATTTGCAGTTTTGGAGGAGACCTGATGGAACAAGTGTTGGGTAAATTATTTGCACAGCATCACTGTGGTAGTGCTATACAACCAAGAATGAAGGCAAGGTTCCTGCTCCAATCAAAACCTCCAATGGGTTGACAACAAAGAGCAATGCAATTCAGTGCTGTGTTAAGCATGCAACTTGTCAGTTCCATGGTTGCTTGTTTTTCCCTTTTAATTTGCTGAGTGTAGTGTTTGAGTTCCTAAATCAATGTCTAAAAGTCTTCTGACCCTGTCCTTCCAAAATGAGATGCGGCCTGCCTTAATCAGTCCAAGCTCGTGCAATAGAACAGCTCCTATGTTAGCAATACTAATTAAAGCAACAGCTCTCCTTTGAGGAAAACCACGATCCCTTGATTTTGATGTAGACTAAGCATACAGCTGTATCTAGAAACAGGCTAGCATCAGAGAACCTTCCTGTGTAAGAGTGTTCAGTTAAAAAAAAAAAAAAAAAGTCAAATCTATTACCTATCTGAACCACTACCTTAAATTCTGTCTACAGCAACCTTTTTACAAAGTTACAAAATAATATTGTATCGTGAAGGTAATGCATAATTCAATAATAAGCACATATGTACATTATAGTAGTAGTGCTGGTTCTTATGATGTACCTGATTTTGCAACATTTGAAGGTTGTGTGTTGAACATAAATACAGAAAGAACTTTGTTTGTAAGTTCTTCATAAGAGCAGTAAAGGGTTGCAACACACAACATACATGACCAATGCACAAAAGCAAGGAAATGAAAAGTTAAGCTGCTGAACAATATATCTCTCTATTCCTCTACACAGAGGCACACACCTTAATCATTACTAAAACTACCGTTTAACACTAAGGACCACACACTGAAACCTGAATTCTGACCCAGTCAACACAACCCTCACAACACATCCCTTTACCAACTACCTTCTCCCAAAGCTATTAGATTGGATGTTCAGTGCAGTAGGGTTGGGAGGAAACAGCTGGGTAGAAGTATGATGTAAAGTACAGCTTCCCTAGTGGGACCGAGTTAAAGGTTGTGGTGCACTGTCTGTGGTATATTCCCCTTACACTGTGGTGTTCTCTCATCTTAGCTGAAGGCACTAGATTAGTGTTTTCAACCTTGTTTCATTTGTGAACCCCTGAAACATTTCAAATTGAGGTGTGGACCCCTTTGGATATCTTAGAAACAGTCTGCGAACCCCCAGAGATCCACAGACCACAGGTTGAAAACCACTGCACTAGATGAAAACACATCTGCTTTCTCCCCCAAAGTATTAATATCCATCCATAGGTATTCAATTGTAGAATAATCCATCTATTGTACATTTACTGAACATTGTGACCTAAGTGTACTTATTTGTTTTGTGTTTAACAGTTCTGGATTTGCACTCTGGAACTGTGAAGATGAGAGATAACAGAAGTAATTTTACAGCATTTGTCTATCTTATCTAATTAGGTTGTAAATTCTTCAGGACAGGAATGGTCTCTTATGTGTTTATACAGTGCCTTGCACAGTGCTACTATCATAATAATGAAGCACTTTTTTTTAAAATGTGCATGCCATCACTGCAAAATTCTTCTTTTCTAGGGTAGATTTTTTTCTTTTACTTCCAAGAGAAATCTCCTTACTTTTATTCATTTTCATCAATCGTTGGGACAAGGGGCAGGTGAGTAAATTGTGTCCCTAGGCTAGTAATATCTACATGACAGTTGTGAAAAGTTAATGTATACACACACACACACACACACACACAAACATTGTGCAAAATTTCTAGGAGAGGAGAGCAGCGCCATTCCAAATGTTCATGAACCCATGTTAACGGCAAGACTACTCCATCTAACATTGAGAGTACTTCAGCCCTCTGAATAAATTCATAGAACCAGTGGTACCTGCCACTTTAGATAAGAGGACAAAGTCCCTGCCTCCAAGAGCTTGCAATTTAAACCAGACATTACAAAGAACGACAACTGAATACAGTGAGTACGGCATGGGAGGAAACAAACAAAAAGAAATGGGAATTAATTTTAAAGAGCATTTTATCAAGGAATGTGGAGCTGTATAATGGCTTGTTTTAGATATTTATATATTTATTTATTTAACGTAACAGGTAAAAGTCATGCACCAGAGTAGGGGCAAATTGTACCTGAGAGAGATCAGGGCACATTAAGGAAGCAAGCAAGTTCGGGCACACTAAATGATGTGAAAAATAAGCTTTGCATTCAAGGAGACAGACAAGTAACATTACTTTTTGAATATATGTTTTAAATAATTTTGTGCAGTGATATGGCTCAGGTTCCAAAAAGTTTGAAATGCTTTTCTATATGATACTATGTTCGCAAAGTCTTTCTGCAGCTACATTTGCTTGCTTTTCTTTGCAGCAAATTTACTTTGGGAATCTGGCTCTTATAATTGTGCAGGCTAATTACCACTGATTTCATTGTTTTGGGTAACTATAACATTCTACAAAATACTATATCTTGTAATGTTTTAGATCAAACAAGCTTCATTACCAAACAAAACTTCAGATTAATTCAAATACTCTGTAAAACGTTACAAGGAAAATTACTAACTTGTGTACATAGAAAGCTGTGCTAAGTGACTCTCCAAAGCCTAATCTATACTAGGAAACTGACCCAATGTTGATAGTTGTAACAGTACTAAAAACTGTTTAGCTTCTAGTATAAACTGAGATTAAGAAGATTGGCGTATGCCCCATGTCCTACTTCTTAAGAGGATATATTAACAGGAAGAGCAAAAGCTGTTGAAACAAATGCTTTCAGATGTGACTGGGAACATCTGCATAGCTGGCAAGGTAGGTTTACTTATTTATTTGCCGGTAAGGGAGGCAGCAGTGTAAACTGATATAATAATCTGTGTTATACCCATTTATTGAAAGTCCTAAAAGCAAACCATACATCTATATTTAAAATTTGCATTAGGTACATCTTTGTTGAAATCCTGTTCAGTGGATGGAGAATGGCCATGTTGTCAGTGATCTTTTTTGCAAAATATTTTCTCCCCTCTATGAACAGATCTTGTGCAGTAAAGTTGCAAGAATGCAACAGAAAAACAATTTTTTCAAAATCTGGATAGACTCATAGATTCCAAGACCAGAAAAGCCCTTTCAGATCATCTAATCTGACCTCCGTGTAACAACAGGCCACAGAACTTCCCAAAAATTATTCCCAGAGGATAACTTTTAGAAAAAAATCCAGTCTTGATTTAAAAATTATCAATGATGGAGAATCCACCAGGACCCTTGGTAAATTGTTCCAGTGGTTAATTATTCTCATCGTCACATGTTAAGATGCTGATTTCTTTTGAAAAATCCTTCTATATTTGGCAAGGTTGATTGAGAAGTTTGGAGCTAGGAAAATGCAAGAGCAACTACAATTTTTCTTGTGGATCTTCCAATCAGGCGTCCAAACTGATCATAGTGCACATACCGTGTATATAGCACAGATCCCAAACAGTTTTCCAAACTGATAGCTGGTACAATCTATGTTGTTTGTGACACCTTGTTTGGGAAATGCTGTTTACTGACTATGTGGACAAGTTGGGATGACTATTAATGGCAGAGTAAGGCCTACTAGCATTGAATCAATTCTCATGAATGAGCAGAATATAGTCCATAGATAAAGGGCACTTCATATATTAAAGTGAGACATTAGATAAGCGATAAGAGTGATGACAAGATTAGGTGTACATGAAGCTATGCTGCCTTTATTTGGAACAATGATATCAATGCTCATAGCTAGTAGGTTAATCCCTCCCTTAATCAGAGAAACAAAAGTTAAGTACTGAAAAGTATTTAACTTCTTTAAAATATATGTAAGCCATCACAGCTCTGGAGAGGAGTAAAAAACAGACCCTGCCTACATCTTTTATTAAATGATGAAAAGACCAATAGGAAATATGGATTTCTTGTTATTGTCTGAAAGGATCCATCTCAAGCAGGCAGGTTGTGCTGGGTAATCATTTGTGTGCCTTGAGCATGCCTAGGAATTGAGAAATGCTTATCACCAGTAGTCACTTGCTGTAACTCAGTATTGACAGTTGTGCTGTATCAAACCATTAACAAGCCCAAATACAAAACAGATTGTTCAAACATATCTCAGTTTGTAATAGTGGCTTGCAATTTTATTTATAGAGTAAAAAAAAAAAAAAAAGACACCTTGGGTTGCTAGAACTGACATTTCAAGTACATTTTCTCACTGTTCAAGAATCTGGTTGCTAAGATGGGAAGTGTGACATTTCATTCCATATTCTTTATGAAAATACATCTCTACCCCAATATAACGCAACCCGATATAACACAAATTTGGATATAACGTGGTAAAGCAGTGCTCTGGGGGGGGGAGGGGCTGCGCACTCCAGTGGATCAAAGCAAGTTTGATATAACGCAGTTTCACCTATAACGTGGTAAGATTTTTTTTTGGCTCCCAAGGACAGCGTTCTATCGGGGTAGAGGTGTATGTTTATGATATGAATGACATAATTGAGATATACTTTATGCAAGATGGCTCATGTGAGACATCATTGGAAAGATTATGATTTACTGAATGAAATTATCCAATTTGTATGCCTGTATCATTTCTGTATCTGAAGTAAGGAATACTGACTATGTATCTGTATTTCAACTATACTACTTTGGGTACATCAATGGAAAAGCCAGACAGGGTTGATGGCTCATCAGCGAGGACAATGGACTATGAAAAGGCTTGGCCCTCCTGTGGACTGCTCCATACTGCCAGTGATTCATGACTGACTAGACAGTCAGGTGGTCTGGTCACCTGATACTAAACATTACCTGGGACTTCTTGTAATGTTCCACTAGAAGAGAAGGAGGGGTCAAATTTGGGAAACAAAGGATTCCCTCCTTATGTAAATCCTATTTAAGGGTGCAGAGGAAGGCAAATGGGACTCCTCCTCTCCAAGGCCTGTCTGCCCAAAAAGAAAGTCTGCTAAAGCCACCTGAAGGGAAGGCAAGGGGAGAGTCAGGTGTCCAGTCTGAAAAGGAATGTAATTGGAACTCTGAACCACAGGACCTTTGCAACCTGCCTACAACATCATTTAGGGTGAGAACTTACATTTTGTAACCTGTTTCCTAAGTATATTGAGCTTAGATTGCCTGCAGTTTTATTTGCTCAATAATCTGCTTTGTTCTGTCTGTTATCTCTTGTATTCACTTAAAATTCACCCTTTTGTAGTTAATAAAGCTAATTTCTTGTTTCTACTATAACCCAATTTATGTAATTTCTAACTGGGGGGGGGGGAAGAAGTTGTGCATATCTCCCTCCACATTGAGGAAGGGGGCGAATTTCTTAAAACCTTTAAGTTTGTACTCCTTAAAAGGAGTGGGCACCAGAGTGCTGGAGCAAGCCCTACGGCTGAATCTTTCCAGAGCCGATCTCTGTCTCCTTGTGCAGCTGGGTGTGGCCCTGCCTGTGTGCTTAGCTGGAAGAGGCTTGTGAGCCTGCCCCAGCAAAGCCAGGTAAAGGAGACCCAGGCTGGTAGAACAGGATGACTCAGCAGCACCCCAGCACATCAGGTGACCCCCCCAAGGGCCCAAATCCGTCACAGGAAGTACCAAAATAAAACAGGTTCTTGAAGGAAAAAGAAGAAATGGACACTAAAAAGTCATCATTGACACTTCACAAATGAACAGTGCTACCTTTAAGGTTTTGTAGTAAATGGTCCTGTTGATCTCCAAAGGGAATAGATTTTGTTCCTTTCCTGAAAGTGCCCAGTTCACATATCGCAGCCAGTTTCCTTTCCTTGGATCAGTTGCATCAACGCACATCCATCCCAAGTTTGGGTAATATACCTGAGAAATAGAAAAGAATGAGTTACTCATGGTAAGTAAAGGAACAACTGAATTAGCCTTAAATATAGACGCTTAAATACACAGGAATACATGTTCAATAATTCATGACAGAAAGGCATTGCTTGATAATAGAGATTTATGAGAATGGTACAAAGTAAACATTTTACTGAAATCTGCCAAACCAGATAACACCCCTCACCCCTGGGAGCTTGGAAAACAGAAATCTACAGGCACTTTCCCTGGGGTGGGGGGATGGTTATACTAAATGGCTCTTGAATATTAATGGCATATTTAATCCTAAAACACAAGGGATGAAATTCTGGCCCCGCTAAAATTAATGGCAAAACTCTCATTGACTTCAGTGGGGCCAGGAATTCACTTTAAAGTTATTTGAAGCTATTGGCTTAGGAAAAGGTCAGAAAGCATTATAAACTTGTAAGTCCTCTCAAATGCAGAGCATATTGTTTACCTCAAGTAACAGTGTCTGGCGCACTGCAGACAAAGAACTAGTAACTTGATTGAGTTGGCATATTTTGGGCTTGATTTTCAAAAGGGGCCTCTGATTTTGCACTTGCGCTTGGAGATGTATTTTACAGCACTTAACTCTCTCTCTGACTATGCTTACGGTGAGTTGCTAGGATATGTGCTATATAAGGTACCTGCAGTTCTGTGGATGCAAAAGTATGGGAAGTCAAACTGGGAAATACGACTGTTTAACTGTTCATGTGTATATTACATAACTGTGAACTCTGAAATGGCGCCACCTGGGTCAATGCTGGCAGTCAGAACAGAACTAAATGAGCCTTAAACATTCAAATGACTGATTGTGTCCTCCCAGCTGAATGTTAATCCAGTACTTTGTAGGTGCATCCCTCATGCTTGGCACTGGGATTTCTGATTAAAGTCTATGTATATCCTTACATGCTAATATAGAAATTTGTTCTTTTATATTATCAATGTTTTAGTATTTTGTTAGATTTCCCTTTCTCCAGAAGTGGAGTAGGCAAGAGAACAACGAGTAGGTACAGTGTGAGAGAGAGAGAGTGTGAGTGTGTGTAAAAAGAACCTCTTGCTCTAGGAAGAGAACTATTTTTCACTGTGAAATTAAGAGATCAAAATTAATTTGACCAAGTTGCAAAAGGGTTATATAATCATTGTGTGCATTATTATTTTGGCAATGAATTGTACATTACAATTGGACCTAATGTACTCATCTTTTCTTCCTATAATAGTTCTCAGATTCCCTGGGTGGAATACTTCAGTGCTGAATGCATCTGTGTTGTATTAATATTAGGGCTGTCAAACAATTAAACACATTAATCATGATTAGTCGCACGATGAATCATGCTGTTAAACAATAGAATGCCATTTTAAAAAAATATTTTGGATGTTTTCTACATTTTCAAATATTGATTTCAGTTACAACACAGAACACAAAGTAGACAGTGCTCACTTTATATTTATTTTTATTACAAATATTTGCACTGTAAAATACAATATAAATAGTATTTTTCAGTTCCCCCATTACAGGAACTGTAATGCAATCTCTTTATCATGAGAGTTGAACTTACAAATGTAGAACTATACACACAAAAAACTGAATTCAAAAACAAATCTTTAGAGCCTAAAGTCCACTCAGTCCTACTTCTTGTTCAGCCAATAGCTCAGACAAACAAGTTTGGTTACAATTTGCAGGAGCTAATGTTGCCTGCTTCTTGTTTACAATGTCACCTGAAAGTGAGAACAGGTATTCACATGGCACTGTGGTAGTCAGTGTCACAAGGTATTTATGTGCCAGATGTGCTAAAGATTCATATGTCTCTTCATGCTTCAACCACCATCCCAGGGGACATGCGTTCATGCTGATGAAAGGTGCTGCTCGATAACAATCCAAAGCAGAGCGGACCAATGCATGTTCATTTTCATCATCTGAGTCAGATGCCACAGGCAGAAGTCTGATTTCTTTTTGGTGGTTCAGGTTCAGTATTTTCCATATCAGAGTGTTGCTCTTTTGAGACTTCTAAAAGCATGCTTCACACCTTGTCCCTCTAAGATTTTGTACAGCACTTCAGATTCTTAAATCTTGGGTTGAGTGCTGTAGCAATTTTTAGAAATCTCACATTGGTGCCTTCTTTGCGTTTTGTCAAATCTGCTGTGAAAGCGTTCTTAAAACGAACATGGCATTCATCAGAAAACAATCTCCCTTAAATTCACTCTCCACCTTATTCCAATTTACTTTCATGTGTAGACAAATCCTAATACTTGCAATTAAAATAAATTGAATAAAATTGTACTGTTCATAATTTTTTTAAATTAAAGGTACATTGTTTTATGAAATGTAAAGTTAATGAACAAATTATTTATCAATTTGGCAAGTCTTCAAGGAATATTTTTTTAAATTATTTATTAAAGTCTATTAAATGTTAGATTACGCATTAACTTTTATTCTCCCCATTTGATGGATTGAAAAAAGTAATCACATCAGAAAAATTGGAAGTTAAAATAATTTACTTTTTATCTTGTTTCAGTGGATAAAGTACCATTTTACCATGTGAAGACGATCTTGTGAGTTTTTTATAAAATCTATCCAGCTATGGGTTTGAAATGTTTGATATTCCAAGATCCTGTATAAACTGTTTAAGTGGGTTGTAACTCCATTTAATTATCTTTAACATATCAAAGACAGCTTATAATAAAATCAGTTCACTGACAACATATAAATCCTCTTTGCTTTTAAGATAAGCTATATGCCAACCACATTTACTATTCGAATCAAAGACAGATGTCTATAAGGATATCATGGATTGTCATACATTCTTTCCAAACTACAGCAATAACCATTTTTTGAAGCTGAGACATCTTTTTTTCTTTATTTAAAATTGTTTTTCCTACCTCGATACACATAGTGGATTGTACAGTACAAGTACTGGGCTACTCACAGATATTTTGGGGGAAAGATTTACATACACATGCTACAGCTAGAAAAAAAAGAAAGGAAAAGTACAGCTAGATTCTGGAAGTTTGTTTAAACTTAGTATTTGCTTCTACTCCTTTCAATTCTATCTAGGAATTGTAATGCGTCTTTTCTCCACCCCCAAGCTCTCTTAGGCCCTGGTTTTTTGCACTGTTTAGCACAGCATAGTTCTCCCAATACTAGCAACGGTGCAAGTGCTATTGTCTACAAGGCATAGGGTCAGATGACAGTGGCAAAAATGCCTGCACCTGTGCTATACAAGGCCTATGCCACTGTGCTATTCAAAGAGCATTTTAAAATAACCCCTTTTCAAAGGCTAGAGTTGTGCTGCCTCTGGAAATGGGGCATAACTTTGTTAAAATGTTTTCCTTTTGTTAAAGCCAGGGAATGTCTAGTCTTCATTTGAATAAAACAAATGACCTGGACCCTATCTACAGCATAGACCTGCTAACCGAAACCCGCTTTTTGAAAATGGTGTTGTTTTAATGTAAACTGAATTGTTAAGAACTACTTGTTTGTCCATATATTTAGCAAAAATGATGATGTGTTATCTAGTAGTTATGTATACTGCAGCAGCACCAAAAGGTCTCAGCCATGTCAGGGCACCCTTAGGCTAAGCACTGCTCCAGTATATAAATAAGTGATAGAATATACAGTGTGTAACTGTAAAAGACATAAAAGGTCAGTCAAACAGACAGACAATGGGAGGAGGTGGGGGAAGATGTGGATGGGGTAAAAACAATAACTGGATATTTTAGCACAGACTGGGTGAAAAATTGTAAGTAATGAGCCAATCCTCTTTCTAAATTTCCAATATGGCATCTTTTCTTCAGCTTCAAAAATACTTTGGCTAGGGGGATGCTACACAGTGAAAACACATGTGGCTCACTATGAAGCTTCAATTAGTATCTTTGCAAAGCCTAAGTGATAAACCCTAAGCCAGATTTCACCCCAAGTTTTCCATCTTGCTGCATGGTGTTGCATCATTTGAATTATTTCTGATGTTAGTTTAAAAACACTTGAAGTATACATTTTTGTTCCTCCCCAATATTTTACATATCTTCATTTGAAAGTACACCTCCAAAGTTCATTAAAACAGGGACGATTTACTTAAGTTTATTAGTTCTGTGATGCCCACACCATGTTGGTTTGTAACAAACTATAAGGTTTTGATGACTGAGGGTAAAATCCCAGCAGAATCTGCCAAAAATGTCTGCACATTTGTTAGTCTTCTCGTTATACCACAGAGAGAAAAACAGTGACCACTATCCTTGTTCAGATTTCACCAGCTGATTTCTAGGATTGTGCTTGTAAGTGCACCAAATCCTTACATCTGTGTAAGTAAACTCTTCCACAGATCAGTCTGTGTAGTTAAAATGGAAGAGCAGCGCAATGTAACATTGTTAGGGAGTGCAATCCCAGTATGGAAGACCTAGCAGATACGGAGTGCAGGGCCAAACATAACTAGATTACTTATTATTTCAACCAGTACTGACGTTCTTTTAAGTCTTGTCCACAGTGGGCAAGGAAACAGCATTTGCAACTCTCTAGGATACTGTGACTAAACAGAATTCTTGTTGGACAGGATCTAGATGGCTTGGCACAACATGCCTCAAATTCTGGGCTAATCAGCAGACAGCAGTTCTTCCATGGGTTTTCTAATAATGCCACTTTTGGCTGCCTTCTCCTCCAAGAAAGGAAAACATCTACAATCTTTCTTCAGCACACAGACACAGAGCTGATTCAGAAATGCCCACTTTGCCTCAAGTTCTGCTAATTATTAACTAGATGGAGATAATGACTTCAAGGGTCTCCCCCTTTCTCCAGACGACTTCAGTTTGAAAAGCCTGAGTGTTCTTTTTGTTAGCTTTGCTATTTTGTTTTGTTTTTGGAAAGGGCGGCAATGGTCAACCTTTCTTAAAGATCCACTGCTGAGCAGCACCCTCTTTCACCATTTACCTTGTTCCAGTTAAGATGCTAGAATGGTTTATAGATGTGAGAGAGTTGGTAAATACACGTATGGGAGCTAAGTGCTGCAGACTACAAATCTTTTCAATCTACATTTTTCAATTGCTAAACTAGTACTAAAGCAAACTGTAACTGTTTTAAAGTCTGACCCTGGACCCCTTTCATTACCTGCATTGCAAAGTAGATCACTTTTTTACAAGTAGTTCAGAAAGGTCAAATAAATACAAGATGTAATTGTCAAATAGAATTGGTAATTTACTTGGTGTAAGAGGTTTTTCCTGTACGAACTTTCACTACGTGATCGAGAGAGAAAATGTGCAGCTGAGGTAAATAATTTACCTGACTGATTTCATCTTATTAACTGTACTTGTACTAGATCTAAGTCTGAGATACATGGGAGTGTAGTATCCTCTTGTAATGTCTAGAGGCACTTGATGGCTTATCAGGCATTCTACTTGAATTATTTTGATTCCTACTGGCTGTTAGTTTGCTTATATGGGAAATTACCATTCAAGGTCCATTTCTGTGCCAAGGATCAACAACTAGCTTGATGTGTGTGTGTGCGCATGTGTACACACAGTGCTTCATAGTTTGTTTTATTTTATTAGGCAGGTGGCCAACTGGGATTACTGATATCATTAAAATCTGTTTCTCGAAATCTGTAAAATGTGCACATAGCAAGTCTATTAAATAATGTGTTACTATCAGTGTTATCCATCCTTCTCCCAACTCTTTCAGTCTGTTTGTAACACCCACTCGTTGCACAGTCTAAACAGTTTATAAACTCTTTAGGACGGTATAATGAACTGTCCCTTACTCGTTCCCTCTACAGCAGTCTTAACTCTGTCTTCTTGCCAAAATGAAACTCAGACTTGAATAGTTATGAACTACTTGAAAAATGAACAAACCAAAGTGTCCTCTAAAATAATTTTAACATGTAAGAATGTTATAGCAAATAAAATGGCTTTTAATGGAGCTACAGTGCCTATCTGGTAATTTCCCACCACTAAGTTTCCTACAGAAGGTATTCATGTTATAGATTTACTTCTTACCTTGAGACTCTGGGGAAGATTACAGGATTTCCATATTGTATTTTAATGCTTTGTACAGTCACCAAATTAGCCTTCTAATTTAAAAACACAAATGAACTGAAAAAATCTCTTTTCAGAGCCTAAGTTTACTTTTAGCATGGATTTCTATTCATTGTTTAATAAATTCTCAGTATTACTATTGAGAGATTACAGCTGCATATTGTACTTAAAAATTGCTGTTCCTACTTTCAAGTTTGCCCACTAGTCTAAAATTTCAAGGTAGCTTTTCTCCAAAATTGTATACTTTTAATGCCGCCCATGGACCCATCCACACCTGTCAATGATCTTATTACTTCCTACTATCTATTAATAGATCTATTACAAGTCCCTAAATTATCGCCTTCAGGAAGACAGAGGGATTTGAAGTGAAGATAGCTTGTAGTCAGATTTACCCAAAATGGTGAAACAAACAGGCACAGAAATGTGCTCTCTAAATATTCTGTACACTGTTACAGTATCTTCAAATGAAATATGATTTAAAATTATTTAGAATTCTCTAAATTCCTCTATATCCTGTTGTACAAATATCTGAGTTCTTCTGAAGGTACTATGTGATACATCACATCAGGGGTCAGCAACCTTTCAAAAGTGGTGTGCCGAGTCTTCATTTATTCACTCTAATTTAAGGTTGTGTGTGCCGGTAATACATTTTAACATTTTTAGAAGGTCTCTTTCTATAAGTCTATAATATATAACTAAACTATTATTGTATGTAAAGTAAATAAGGTTTTTAAAATGTATAAGAAACTTCATTTAAAATTAATTTAAAATGCAGAGCTTCCCCCTCCCCACCCCCACCGGTGACCAGCACCCAGGCAGTGAGAGTGCCATTGAAAATCAGCTCACGTGCCGCCTTCGGCACGCGTGGCAAAGGTTGCCTACCCCTGCATTATATGAAGACAGCCACACACGTGAGGTCTGTGTTTTAAGTTACATAAATGATAGTGCTCAAATTAATTCCTTTTTGTACAATTATAAACATTATTTCTCATTACCAGGGGATGTTGTGAAGGCACAAACTAACAGGATTCGAAAACGAAATCCTTAGATAAGTTCATGGAGAATAGGTACATCAATGGCTGTTGGCCAAGATGGTTAGGGACACAACCTCATACTCTTGATGTCCCTTAACCTATGACTGCCAAGGTAGGACTGCACAACAGGGGATGGATCACTCAATAACTGCCCTGTTCTGTTCATTCCCTCTGAAATATCTGGCATTAGCCACTGTTAGAAGACAGGATACTGGGCTAGATGGACCATTGATCTGACCCAGTATATGTCCATTCTTATAGTGTAAATTGCTACTCAGACTAATGGTCTGTAAAGCAGTCTACGGTGTTTTTATCCATAGGTATTCTTCTATAACACAGCATTTGTGCACCAGTATAATTTATTATCAAAGAAACAGATAGACAGTTTAAATATATTGAATCAAGGTATTCTGATTTTTACAAGACTGGAATATTTTGTGATATTCTTCCTACAGGCTGTGAGACTATGCTTGATTTCACTATTTATTTTTGACAAAAAAACAAGCTGTTCTGCCATTCTAAAACAGATTTCACATTTACAAATATTAGAATAAATAGAGCAGCAAAAAAAACCAACAACGTAATACTACAGTATCATTTTAGCTGCGTATACTGCATCTACTTGGAGAAAAGTGTTAAATGTCAAATGTACATTTAAAAAATAATACTAATTGGTCTAAAATTATAATAGGGTCTTGTAGTTATGCTATTTTATTTACAGTGACAACCCCTTCCTCCTTTTTATGCATGTATATGATTTCAAAACAAGTCTGATCATACTGTTTTGACAAATGTCAAATGGTTTTATTTGCTGTCACAAGACCTTGTCTACATTGGCAATTTCTGGGAAATCTCCCACCACTATGGTTCCAACAATCATAGCAATGGTGGGAGCATTGATTTAGTTGATCTAGATCTGTTCTGAGTAGAGCTAGACAAGGTGATGGTGAACACTAGACAAGCGCTCCCACTCCTGCCAACACCAGTGGAGCTGCACAGATGGTACTTCAGTAGTTGAGTTTTTCTGAAAATTGCAAGTAAAGATGTAGCCTTACCATACATGTTGTATGCTGTAAGAGAAAAATCATGTGAGGTGCCGAAAAATCATGTGAGGTGCCAAACCCTCCTGAGAGATGCCAAGCTCCTTTCACTTCCACTGACTTCAGTGGGAAGTGCAGTACTTCATCAAGAAGTGCAGTACCTTGCAGGATGAAGCCATCTGAAGCCAAGCCTGATCAGCAACAGACCATTTTGCAAGAAGTTGAGGCCCAGTAGTAGTACTCAAAATACTTCATTTTGCTTTACAAAACATCTACTTAATATTTTATCAATGACAATGGCAGGGTTTTAGCTGTGTAATTCAAAACAATTGCAGTCTGATCTGTAGTTTCAACAAAGCATATTTTCTGAAAAGGAAATAGTTCTGATTTAAATAATCATACACAATGATCAATAGCAATAATGTCTGAAAAAAATTAAATGTCAAATAGAAAATAATCACTTAACTATACCTGGCTACTTCCTTTACCAGCTGTTTCTTACCTCCCACATGAATACATTGTTCTTAACTTGGGATCTTTTTTTCTTGTCACCAACAAATGGTCCGAATTTTTTGCCTTTTAAAATTGACTTTGTTGCCCAGACACCTGCAGAGTTAAATCAGTAACTGTAATTAGTCTACTTTATTTCTGACAAATAGCTTTCTTAAACATTTCAAAAAATTATCAAATACATGCCAATTAACTTCAGGGATCATTTACAGTATCAGAACAGAAAAGAAATAAAAATGTACTCAGTCAACTTACAAAGCCAACTCCGAGCCCAGAAAAGAAACTTACCCATGAAAGACTTGAGTAAATTTATAGACCTAACATGAATAAACTCCAGGTTCGCTTGGAATTCCTTTGGTTCAGCAAATTCCAGACCAGTTTCCTTACTCACAAATGAGAGCAGTGTCTCTACTAATCAGAGTTCAAACCTGGAGACTACTAGCTGGAATGTCCTAACTGATCAACTGTTGAGATGGTGAAGAGGAAAAGAGGTGGTCTTCTGAAGGAAATGAAGCAAACGAGGCAATATTCTGACACACACCCCAGCATGCTATTATCTCTATCTCATTAAAGCAAGAGAATTTGTAACATAAGCAGAATTGCAGAATCTATTTCAGAAGGATGAAAAATGGTATTTATCTAAAAAAAATTTTGTTCTGAATCCTTCGTATCACGTCACCAGATAAAAGCATTGAATCCCCATACTGCTGTATGCAAGATTTTATGGTAAGTTTCTCTAAAGCTACACAAACTGCTTGTCAAACCATTTTCTGCACTGTTTCAGTTAAGCACACTATTCAGCTGATGGTATACAGACAGCCCGCACACCCAAGCAACAACCTCCACTGTGTCAGACCAGTTCAGAATAAAAACCAAATGCTATTTGTGTTGTAGATACGAAGTAAAATTCTGCATACAAATATACCACTGAAAAACTAAAGCAACTACACTGACCTCAGTGGAGTGAACTTTGGAATTACACTACAGTAATTTATCCCAGGTTTTTAAATGTACAACTGACAAAAGGGAAAGGAAGAGAACTCTCTACTCAGTACCATACACTGAACTCAGGCATTTCCCCATCTTATCTTGTATCCATTATCCCAGTCTTTATACAGTACGGTAAAGGTGACCACTCCAATCCGTCTGTTTATCTGATCATATTCACAATACCTTTCTACAGAGGTTCTCAACCTTTTTCTTTCTGATCCCTCTCCTCCCCCCCACCAACCCCAACATGCTATAAAACCTCCATGGCCCACCTGTGCCACAATAACTCGTTTTCTGCATATAAAAGCCAGTTCCAGCATTCGGGTAGCAAGCAGGGCAATTACCTGGGGCCCTGTGCCACAGGGGTCCCCACGAAGCTACATTGCTCAGGCTTCAGCTTCAGCCCTGGGTGGCAGGGCTCAGGGACTGGAGCTTCAGCTTTCTGCCCTGGGCCCCAGTGAGTCCAATACTGGCCCTGCTTGGAGGCCCCCCTGAAACCTGCGCTAGGGGGACCCCGAACCCCTGGTTGAGAACTGCTGCCTTTCTATATTATCTTGGTGTCTTTTTTTTAAGATAGTTAGTAAAGACCCATATGCCAGCTACTATGTAGGGTTGTTTAACTTGTGTCTTCAAATAACTTTCTAAGTTGTTCTTTAACTTCTAGGAAAAACGCATTTTCACCTGTTTTACATACAATAATGGAAGAAAGGCAAATAAAATGCATACAGAAGTTTTTAGGTGGTATTTAATAGTAAGAGAAAATTTAATTAAGATTTGTTCAAAATCTACATGTTTGGCCCTTAAATTATTATTCACACACCTTAACAGAATTTTGATCATTTCAAAACATCTTACTCTGAAAAGCTGTCAAATTATAAGAAAATTAATTATATATGGACACACAAAACTGATGTCTTCCAAGCAACCTTAATTCTTAAAACTATCCATCCTTCACTAGAATTAAAAGATAAGCTCCGTGCTCAGACAATTAACCTTTGGTAGGTACATAACTGTTGGTCTACAAAGATAAAACATTTTGATTTCATTGACAATTTGATACTTGCTTTAAAAATACTTTTACCAAACTTTTCATTTCAGTATAACACTTATATAGTGTTATAACCTTCATAACCAAAGGAAGTTTCTAAGTTTCCCCCCTACATCTGACTTAACTCAAGGCATGACATTTCTAATTAGACCTTGTTTATATTTTCAGCAATGTATTTCCTTGCCTCAGATTGGAGAAGCAAGAGTCTTCAAAATTGATTCTAATATTTTTCCATTAGCAGGTTATCATAAGTCCTTGCATACTTTAAAGATCAACAGGTCACTTAATCAGTCCAAGGTATTATTTATTATTTGTACTGTTGTAGCACTGTGTAGCCTCTATTAGGATCAGGGTCCTACTGGAAGGCATTGTCCCTGATCCAAACAACTTACAATCTAATTGGTACTGAAGTCTTTAGTTTCCAATTACATTTCAAATTCTATCTCAAGCTGCTAGCTTTCTGCACAAATTCCCTACCCTATAGATAGAACAAGCTCCATCAAAGCTCATAATGGAAACTTCACCTCTTCAAAAGGCATTAGTGAAGTTGCATGGTGAAGTATTTCTGCTATCAAATTTGCCCTCTCTCAAAACACTTCTCCATTGTACTCTACCAGCTGCTGAATATCCAGGGAGACTGCATTTTTTATGCCATATCATGGAAAATATCTGCAGCAAGGACGTCAGTCTTGTGTGGTATTTTCCAGGTCTGCAGTGAATCCTCCCTTGTAGGCTGAAGTCAAAGAGCTGTATAGTGATCATCAGAGAGCAAGATGGGGGTTTGGATGGAACACCAAGATGACTACACAGTACTAGCAGCAAAAAATTAAGCTGTGGAGGTAAACGAGCAGTGAGTGAAGGTGATTCAGCCTAGTGATGTAACAGTATTCCTTAATAAAGCCAAGATGCAAAAAGATCAAATTTAACTCCGATTCACGTTCTGATGTTCATTCAGTGCAGACAAGCATGGTCTGTTGAAGAAGTGCAGTGACGGATCATTCTCACAGAGACCTTGCTAGCCAGTCCACTGTGGATCATTCGTCATAAGTTCAACAGAAGTTTGCCTTTACTCTCCATCTGGGAATCAAGTTGTCACAATAAAAAAGTGAAAAACTTATCTGAGTTACTATGTACAAATCAGTGGTACAAGTAGAAGGTGTCCAATAGGGCGACTGTGGAGAAGGACTCACAAGCAACAGAGAGGAAAATCATAACTCTAGATTGTGAAGAATTTACCAGTGCAAGTTTAACTGGTGGAACACTAGATACCTATTAAACGTCATTTCTGATCTGATAAAAATGCATGATGCAGGAGAACAAGAAAGCATAAAAAAAGCTTTTTCTACTACAAACACAATCTCATTGCTATACAATTGCAATCTTTGTCCTTTAACAAGCATTTTCATAATTCACACTTTGTTTTATTTTAACTTCCTACCCCATTTTAATTTCCTTCCTGTTTGTTTTTCTTTGAGGAATGGGACTGCACATTTCTTTATTACTTTAATGCTTCACTTTCCATAGCTGCCAGAATGTGATATTTTTGTCTTCTAATTTCTCCATTATCTTTTCACAGTTACAGCACTTACCAAGCCGTGTCTTGTCAACAGCAGATGGGAAAAGCCTCACTTCCTCAGGAAGTCCTTTAAGCACATGTTCAGGTACATCAGCCAAGGTCTCCGCTGCTCCTGCAGATTCAGTTGTGTTCTACAAGTCAAAAAACAGAAGGGCCATGACCATGATGAAAGAAAAACATTTTAGCACAACAGATGATCAACCCATACAAGATAGAAAAACTGGTGACAAAACGAAAGTGAAAATTTAAATTTGGCATTTCAACTAGGGATTCAATATTGCAAGTGTCTTCCACATGAAGGCATTGCAGGGTCTTTGGTACTCCCATCACACTTGTTTATACTTTTGTAGAGAGTTCTAAAATCATGTTAAATCTCCTAGTGAGAAATGTACTGAATTGTTCCTTTGGAAATCTTTCTGCTTTTTTTCCAGCTATTCTATGCTCATGTTTGATATTGACAAGTTGATGCATGTATTTTGTCTGTGGTCACTATTTGGCAAACAAATGCAACTTAGGTTTGTTTATACCCCAAAGGCCATTTGCCACTTACTTCAGCCTTGTGTTTTATTTAAAATTCAGAATTTCCATCTCGGAAATATTTAATCTCATATGTGCCTGAACTTGGTATACGTAACAGTGTTGGTATGGGTTACCTGATCGCCATTAACAATAGCTATAATAGTAATATTAAAGGCAAAAAGTGGAACAAAAACAAAGGTTGTGCTCTTTCTATGCCTTTGAAAAAAAATATTTCTTCCATTATTCAATTTACCTAAATCAACTCATTTTTCAAGTGTTTTTCATTCTTGTTCAGCTAATGTTTTGAAAACTGTGCAAATTTATATATTAATCAAATAAAACTGGTCTACAGAGCAGAATTATAAATCAATCTTAAACAAGAACATTACACAAGCATTCCACACATTAGAAACAAAATATTTTAAGTAGGATCCGAAATCCATAGTTAGGCACAGATGCACACAAGTTTGACTATTTGGTCAAGATTCTGGAGTCCAGCTACTTATACAGCCCCTCTGAATACCTCTTTCTCGCTGAAGGAAAATAAATATAAGAAGGTAACAACTGAAGTCTAGAGCAGAACTGAGACCTGAACCCATATCTCCTAAGTCACAGTCCTCTGTTTTAGCCACAAGACCATCCTGCCTCCTTAACAAAAGGTTTACCAAAAAGCTTAGTTTTCAGTGTTCTTAAGAACATTCAGTTCAGTATAACATTCCCGTCTCAATTCCTAGTGGGTCAATCAAATTGTTATGAAGAGATCTCAGAACTGTAGGTAAGTTTGCATATCCTGCATGTTGCAATGCCTAGGCATAAGCAGGCAAAGTTACTTTTGCTATGGCTAGACTCAGTTCTTAATTCCCCCCACTTTTCAAAGCTGTGGACACGTAAAAGGGGTACATAAAAGCCCCAATCCTGCAAGTGACTTTAATGGGACTCTGTACAAGCACTGGAGTCCACCTGCACTCCATCAACAGCAGGATCATATCATGATGAATAAATTTGTTTAAAAAAAAAAGTTAATATAAACATTGGCATATGAAGAGGTTTAGTGCCCGTAGACTATTATCATTATGAAATTTAAAATTTCTACAGCTTCCTGTTGAGGTGCTAGAGCTGTTCTAAATCTGCTAAACAACTGTTTGATTAAAAACAGTGTAATTATTTCCACACTCTGCAAACTGGATAATGGCTGCACAACTTTTGCTCTAGTTTTAAAAAAAATCCCAAGCAAATATCATCCCATGGGTAATGTTCTGAGAAAGTTTTAAGTCACTGAAATAGACAGTTTAGTGGGAAAATGCATACAGAACTTTATTTATAGGAAGTGCTACAAATATGCATTCAGAACTTAACTACTCTAAATATTAGCAGTAAGAAAAGGAAGCTTTTTTTCCCCAAAGGTGTCTGGCTTGTCCTACAGCTACTAGCCAAGACGTACATAAACAAAAAGATTCATGCCCCAAGCCAGAGAATAGAAAGGTCAGTAAATGTTGACCCAGTGGCCTCTCCTCCTTCACTGAGTATATGACAGACACTAAACAGGTTTTAAAAAGAAGAAATTGGGTTTTAGTAGTGAAGTGCATTTTTTAAATAGTTGACCCTTGCCCAAAGAAGCTAATTGAGTAAGGCAAGCAAGTGCATGTTGAGATTTACTCTTCAGCTGCAGCATGTTTTAAGTTTAATATGACTGTTTTGACTATAAAACTTAACTTGGTAGTTCAATATTTTTATTTTGAGCTCTGAATATTTGAAGAAAGTTGACAAAGGAGTCATGTTAGACTGTGAGCTCTTCAGGGAAGGCACTGTTTTCATCTGTACAAGTGATACAGCACAACCTTGTAGTCAGCAAAGATAACTATGAAAGCTGGTCAGCTGCTGTGCTAAGTACATTCATTCAAATTAGTATCAGCAATACAGCCCAAACAGTTGTATATTATAAAGCAACATTGATGGAGAAGATACTTTACCTGTTAGGTACCCAAAAGACAATATAAACCTGAGAAAGCCACTGGACTGGAGGTACTATGCCCACTTGGACTCCATATTAAAATATTCAGTCACCACTAAATTAACCATTTATTTACATTAACTATTCTCAAAGCACTGCTGAAACCCCACTTCTTAAGCTATCTTGTTTGCCTTAAAAAAAAAATTGAAATCTATGCTATTAAGAAGTGAAGAGCAGCTGATATACTTCTCCCTTAACTTACGTCTGTTGATTTGACTCTTACGGCCTAGCACTGTGGTGATTTTAGAGAAAAATGAATCCAGATGAAATAAATTTGTGGAGAATTAGGAACACATCTACTCAATTACGATCCACAATATGTAGGGCCCTACCAAATTCACGGCCATGAAAAATGTGTCATGGACTTTGAAAATCTGGTCTTTTGGGTGCTTTTTACTCTATACTACACAGATATCAAGGGGGAGACTAGCATTTCTCAAATTAAGGGGCCTGACCCAAAAGGGAGTTGCGGGGGGGCAGGGTCGCAAGGTTATTTGGGGGGGGGCGCACGGTATTGCCACCCTTACTTCTGCACTTCAAAGCTCGGCGGGCAGAGAGCAGCAGCTGTTGGCCGGCTCTGAAGGCAGCGCCCTGCCAGCAGCAACAAGAGTGGCAATACCATTTTATGCCACAATTATACTTCTACGCTGCTGCCTTCAGAGCTGGGTGGCCGGAGAGTGGCGGCTGCTGACTGAGGGCTCAGCTCTGCAGGGAGGAGCACAGAAGTAAGGTGGCAATACCATACCATGCCATCCTTCCTTCTGCGCTGCTGGTGGCGCCAGCTCTGCCTTCAGAGCTGGGCTCCTGGACAGCAGCCACCAGCTGCCCAACTCTGAAGGCAGCGCTACTACAGCAGCAGCGCAGAAGTTAGGGTAGCAGTACCACAACCCTCCCTACAATAACCTTGTGACCCCCCTCCGAACTCCTTTTTGGGTCAGGACTCCTACAATTACAACACTGTGAAATTTCAGATTTAAATAGCTGAATCATGAAATTTATGATTCTTAAAATTCTATGAAATTGAACAAAATGGACCGTGAATTGGATAGGGCTGTAACAATAAGCTGGCTTCAGCTGAAGTTAGTAAAGTAATTTTCCTCAACAGGAGAGTAGTTTTACACAGGATAGCTGGGTCTGCCTCAAATGTCTGGCTTGTAATTCATCTATCTTCATCGTAAATTGACAGTGTACGTGAAAAAAATGGCTAAAAAAACCATCCTATTTTACTTTTGTTTACAGATTTATAAAATAGCTTTCATACCTGTACAAACAGCTTTTCATACCTAAGACTTAAGTTTAGGATATAATGAGTCAAAAGATACCAAGAGATGGTAATGATATTGTGTTGAAGAAGGTGTCACAAGTTGGCTGGGCTATGCTATCTACTAGATAAATATTTACTATTTATATTGTGGTAACAGCCACATAATGGGGTAAGTGCTTTCCAACCACACCGTTGCTCTGGTCCAAAAGAGTTTAAAAATGAAAGACAGGACATAAGAAGAGAGACAGAAAAAGAGATGCAACATGCAAGTAGAGTGATTAGAGTAATGATTAGCCTACTTATTTGTATTACAGTAGCACCCAGAAACCCCAAATAGATAAAAACCCCGCTATGGTAGATGCAGATTTTTTAAGAGACATTACATTGAAATCTATTCAATTTAAAACAAAACAAACAAACAAAAACAAATAATAAGTAGTTTCAGGTACCACACCATACCCTGAGTCTCCCTGTAAATTTTTGCAATCATATTTCTTGATTTTACAAGTTTTTCTTTTCTGTTGTGTGGAAAACAAATGCAAACAGCAGGAAGTCATTTATACAGGACAAACAGTGAAACTGACTACGAAGAAAGTGCTGTGAAGTGCACAGAGTAAATTGAAAAGTAGTGGAAAATGTTTCTTTCATTTATTGTAATCATTGGTGCTACTCGTCTCAATACAGTAGAACCTGAGAGTTACGAACACCTAGGGAATGGGGGTTTTGTAACTGGGAACAAAATGTTATGGCTGTTCTTTCAAAAGTTTACAACTAAACATTGGCTTAATACGCTTTGAAACTTTACTATGCAGAAGAAAAATGCTGCTTTCCCTTTATTTTTTTAATAGCTTATGTTTAACACGGTACTGTACTGTATTTGCCTTTTTTTCCCCTCCTGTCTCTGCTGCTGCCTGATTGCATACTTCCTGTTCCAAATGAGGTATGTGGTTGATTGATCAGTTTGCAACTCTGGTGTTTAACTCTGAGGTTCTACTGTAGTAACTAAAAAAATTCAGAATAAGGTGATTTTTTAAGTTGATGGTGTCTCTTTATGGACACTTCACAGAAGGCACTACAGATTGCTTCTTTCTCCATATGCCTTTCCCTGCCAGTCCATACCATTTTGCTCCAAGCACGATGTAGGCTGCACAATTCAACTTGATAAAAGAGATTGGGAAGGTTCACTTTGAATTCTGCAAAATACAATTATTTGGACCAGCAAGGCAACAAATGAAAGGCAGGCTTTCATTCAGGAAATTTACAAAAGCCAAAACACACAGCACCCCCTGCAGGAGTGCTGGGCAGATTACTGGAACAATTCCTATCTACAACAAACCTTGTAGCTCCAAAAATTAGCATGAAAACAAATGTATTTTAGTGCTAGGTTTGCTTCTCAGTTACCTACTTTGCTACAAAAACATCATAAATTGCTGTTAATTTGTTTAAATGTCACAAAATAAAAATGTTTCTAATATTCTGAATTTGAATCATGAACATTCTAAAGTCAGAATTCTGCAATAGCCACATATAGTTAACAAGTAAAAATAATCATTTGGTCAGACAGTATTAAGGGGAAAAGTTAGGTTCTAAAAGGTTAATAAATTATTAGATATTTTAATAAATGGCTAATCAATTATTTTAAACTGTTTAGAAGTAACCTGTTGGGCTTCTTATCAATTATAACATCTTCTGTTGTGCTCATCATTTGTACTACACATCTGTAACATGCTTACAACATAGATTAATATGTTAACTTTTTATAAGCTATTTATGAATGTACCCTTCATTTCAGAGTTACTGAGCATGCACAACTCCCACTGAAGTCATTGTTCTTTAACAGAACTGCATTAGGTAGGAGCTGAAGATGTTTAGGTAACTGAAAATCTGTTAATACAGAAGCTTCCCCGACTTACGCAAGCATTCCGTTCCAGAATGCCTTGCGTAAGTTGAATTTTGCATAAGTCTGGAACGCATCTCTGACAATTACACGCACACACAAAAAAAAAAGGCTTACGGAACTTTTTCCATAAGTGCAGATTTCCGTAAGTCGGGTTTGTGTAACCCAGGGAGCGTCTGTATCAATTTTTTGGCATCCAAGTTTGATGCCAACTTGTCCTAGGCCACAGAAAAAGGCAGTAGCAAAGATGGAAATAAATCTAAATATCTACGAAAGGTATCAAAATATTAACCAAAAACAAGGGGACTGCACAACTGGTCTGGGTAACCCTGTTCTACTTTGAAATCCTCCTTGCTTCTACACAGGAGACAAAGCAGAGGGACGCTGACAATGCTCACATGCATACCAATACTCAAAAGGTTCTTCCAGTGCACAGCATTTTTCTTAGCAAAGAAAAGGTAAATGTTTGAGGGAAAAAATTATGGGCACATTTGTGTATGCACCAAATTCAGTGGTGTGTCTTCAAGCCAAAACTGATAAAGATACCCTCCTGCCCCCAACCTCCAGTGTCAACACCTTGTGAACCAGGGCTCTTTCCAGAAATGACCAATACTTAAGATATGGTGTGAGATTAAAAATAGTAAGACACTTCCCAGTACTAGGTACACAGCATAACCAATCAGTATAAGCAGCATTTTCAACAATTTTTGACATTATAACTGTGTAGCTCTGATACTAACTATATCATACTGATCACTGTTACATGACTGTATAAAAACTTAGTTATCTGTGATCGTTTTTCAAACAAAACAGTCTATTTTGGGATATTGTGTACATTATACATATCAATTACAGTCAATAAATAAGGTGACCCAAAAGAAATAAATAATTTAGGAGAAGCTTTGGGTGCATTGCTGCAAATCTTTGGAATCAACTATATAAAGAAGTGAGCTAAAAATTAAAATGTGTAAGACCATGTTTTGACATTTAACTGTATTTTCACATAGGACTGTAGAGTATATGGTATATGCAGTTCTCCTAGGTCCTCCTTTTTACAAATTTAATCATTAACAGACTAACTGAACATGACAAGCATTAATAAAATAAATGATACACCTTGTTTGGGAAATAATCTTTAATACCCCCTTTCTCTAGGGACGATCACAGTATTTTCTGAGCAGGGTTTTCAAGAGAAGGATAACCGCACTGATTTGAAAACTCTAGGTCCTGTGATTTAATCAGCAACACTGACTATATCCTTGAGAAGGCTACAGTTCCTTGGGCCAGAAGTACTGACAGACTAATGACAAGACAGCGAGGACTTCAAGCAAAAAAATATGGCAGATGTAGAATGTAAAGATAAGCAGACAACCTATCATTCGGTTCCTGCAAATGAAGACATGCTGTCAACAATTCAGTTGAAGTATTCAACACAGTTCGATAACTGCCACCTACATAACCATTCCCTTTAGTGTACTCTCAGAATGGGGTAATCTAGCCAGTATTAACTATTGGTACTGTCCTCAGAACATTTGTTTTCTCCCCATCACAAATTTGTTTTCTTAAGAGTTTTTCCCATCGCTGGGATGTTTCTTTACAAATGTTTCATATCTTACTTAAGCAATGAGAAATGTATCCTTGTAGTAAGATATTTTCAATATAAGTAAATAGACATTTGGAAAAAATATGCAATATTAAGATTCAAACACAAAAACATACAATAGTAATAAGGCTAAGGTATACCATTTTCTATATATTTACTGTGACAACTGTGTATTTAAACATTTGAGGCTTGTGTGGACAAGTGCTAAATAAAACCAGTAAAGTGTCAACATCAATCCAGCAGTTTAGAGAGTACACCCCAAAATGTCTACTGCCTACACGGTACTAAAATATAACTTCCATTGCTGTAAATCAACACTAAGCATTAATGTATCAAAGAGAGGCCTGCACCTCAGGTTGTTTAAAACTTGTTTTGACTCATCAGCAGAAGTCACTAGATACTTTTCTCCCCATTAGTTTAACATATTGGCTTTTTGCCATTTTTTTATTTCATACAAAAAATAGGTAAAAAGAGAGGCTTGTCCTGCACAATAGTGCACTTAAATACTAAAATAGGTTTAAAATTCTGTATTTGTTGACTGTGAACCTGTGTGTGTCTGTATGTATACTTATCCACACACGCAGCATAACCAAGATCTGCTGAAATCAGACATGTTTACTAACACATTATTAATATATTTGAGTTCTGAACAGTTAAAATAAAAACACCAATCTTACATTTGTAGTTTCATTTAAAAGGCAGAAATGTAAGAATATTTTAATACCTGTAAAGAGGGTCATTTTCTACTTTCTCTGTTCTTTGCAATGGCCTGTGAAACTATATAGTAACTGGTTTTTGAATGGCTGTTCTGACCCTATTTTAATGCTTCAGCCAAGAAGAGGTTGGGGGCTCATTACCAAATAATATTTTTATTTAAATGTAGTAGTCTATATAAAAATGCAGACTTTGGCTCATTAGCACTTTTAAAGGGAAAATTACTTCCCTGTAAATGCAATTCTCTAAAGGAAGGCTTCACTATAAATCTGTACCCCATCTCATGCCCTTGAGAGCTGACAGACTAGCACATTGTAGTTTAACATCCTCTGACAGTGAGGCCGTCCATGCACATGCCTCGTGCCCAGGCGGATGGATATATAAATATACATAGCACATCTCAGCCGTTAACTGCCAGTTCCTTTTCAACAGAACTTTTCTAAGTACCAAGGAATAACCAAAATCCCTAACTCTAATAGGAAGCTAGGAGGGGAAATGTAGATGTACAGAGGAAATGACCTTCAGAGAACTCCTATTACAGGTAAATATAGCAATTTCCTTTCCTTCAAAGGTATGTATTCTTGACAGAGCCTCATACTCAGTGATTACAAAGCCAGGGGAACGTCCCTCACAAACAGACTAGGTTACTCAATGAGGCTGGAAAAAAAATTACACAGAATTAGTGTAATATGTCCAGCCTATTATTATAATTAAAAATATTAATTAGAAGAATGCCAGGTAAAACAAATAGTCATCATCGTAACATGACGCTGGAGAACCATTTCTTTAAAAATGATAAACATAGGTCGGCAGAATTTAGCAGTCAGCTAACCATCATTTGAAAATCTTTCAGGTCAGGATTACAGTAGTTAGCCATGTCAGTCTTCTTCAATACATTTATTAATTAGCAAAGTGTGGAAAATGTGTATTTCTTCCTGTTAGAGGTTACTGAATTGTACAGACTTTTTGAAGCCCGGCTGGATGTAGCAGCCTATAACGTTTGAAGACATATTAAGAATTTCCTCCTCCTTCTCCCTCCTCACCCCCATTTATGTACAAGCATAGCACCAATCTGCTCAGAAGTGAGTTGGGAAGCTTTGCACAGTAAGCTCTAACCAACAGTTTTTGCTTATTTTAGACTTTTATTTAAAAATATTTTTACTTTCTAGCCCTCATGTTTGTGATTTGCCAAACATGAAATGATACAGTGCTATTTCTGGAGTTCAGAAAGTTTGTTTCGGTGTCTCTGCCACTACTACAGCATTCCCAAACAGCAGCAGAGTGAAAATGACAATACTGTGGTCATATCAATTTTATTGCCTTGTGCTTCAGTAAGCCTGGAACAGCTGCAAAGACATGTACACAGAGCAGGATGACCTAAAAACTGGAAATTACGGAAGATGCAGAATGTCAGGGATCCCCTGCTACCCACAATAGCCAACACGTCAGGGGATGGGTAAAGATTTACCATACTTCCTAGCTTCCAGCAGCTACAAGTCTGTGTAGGAAGAGAAAAAGGTTATTCTCCTCTTTCAGCAGGGAGAGAAAGGCAGGAGTAATGGGGAGGTGTTTTGTGACTTTCAGACACTTGCTAGCCTTAAACAAATATAGAAGCAGAAGGCACCTGAGCTGACAGGGCATGGTGACTGGAATTCCAGCACCTCTCCCCTTCCCAGTATCTGGGACAAATGGGATTGGGCTCCGCACCTCGGCACTGGACATGGATTTCATTAGTGACCCCTCATTCTATTTTTCATCTTGGTCTCTGGCTAGAAGGTGTCTTCTAGAATACATGAAAAACTGCAAGGTAGTAAGCAAAATTATGTAATTTTAAGGTTTGACTCTTCCCAGTATGTCAGGGCCAGAAAATGTTAGTAGACCAGGACATATTCCCAGTACTGCTCATTTTAAAAATGTTAATCCCCATTTAAATATGTACTCGCTCATGACTCTTTTTTTTAAATAAACAGTACAGAGTCAACTAGTTTGGACAAAAATTGTATGGCATTTTACTAGATTATCCACTTAGGCCTGTCAGAAATTCTTCCCTAAATACCAGCACTATCCTTCAGCCTCAAAAACTTCAGAACAGTCCTAGCACGTACCAGAGTATGTAACCTGCATGTATCTGCAGGTATTAAAATACAAAATCAGTACCTAAATTTACTTCTACTAACATAAATCGAAGAGATTAGCATCTAAAAGTCATTCAACACAGCAGTTTGAATTCCACCTCCACTGTACTAACGGAATTCACAAATCATTTGTTCAAGAGCATTGACAATGGCCTGTTTCATGACACAGTAGATTTACACCTGCAAAACAAAACTCTTAATAAGTAACCAAATATGCTATTCAATACAATAAACAATGGACCAAAGTCTGTTCTCAGTTAAATCACTGCAACCCATTTATTTGCAACTTGAATGCAGTTGCATAAACATAACCCGGAAATACTACGGGTTCAGTCACTTCTCACAGACTTTGAAGAAAACGTATTCAAATAACTTTTGCTATAAAATGAATTAGTTTACCTCGCGGATATTTTATGGGGCTACTATACAAGTGCATGTGCTACAAGCAATGTTAACAGACATCTGGCTAAAACCAGCCTGAAAGAGTGAAAAAGAAATCCTAAAACAGTGGGTATTGTTTTAATGTTTTCCACAGAGTCCAGCACCTGAATACTTCAAGAAAGCTAGCACTCACTGAATAAAATAGTGACTAATCAGCTTCATTACTACTTTTTAGACTTGTTAATGTGAAGTCGCTCATAAATACTGAGCTGTTGGCATTCAAATTTACAGGGGGTAAAATGGTAGAAAAACATCGCAAGAAAGCATTTGAAGGGGTGGAAGAGAATCCTATATTTACAGCAGACTGGAGACTAAAGTTAAAATAAAATGTTGAGCACAACTACCCATGCTTGACAGTATCTCTGAAGACATTTCTGAAGCAATATTATTATTAATCATGTTTATTATGTTAGTGCCTAAGGCTCAATCAAGAATGGGGCTCCACTCTGCTAGGCACTCTACACACAGAGAGAAGTAGACAGTCGCTGCCTTGAAGGGCTTATAATCTAAATAGACAAGACAGACATAAGGTGAGGGAAAGAGTATACCACACAATAGGATGCCAGCAAACGTTAGTTCCCCTTTTTTTAAAGTAGGTGCTGTTAGGAGGGGACAAACCAAATGCAAAGTCAAGGAAGAGGGGACATGGAAAAGAAAGGGTTGAGAAGGGCAGGGGCGCACTGAGCCTGAGGTGAAGATACTACAAAGGAGCAGGGGGCGAGGAAGGGAGGGTTTGGAGCAAACAACCAGTTATAACAGGCCAGAGACCCTCCAGTTTTGACTAGATTAAGTTCTCAGAATGTCCAAAGGTACATGGTTTGGCTGCTGCAGCAGCTGCTTCTATTGGCAGTGATGTTAGGGTATGTCTACACTACCCACCGGATCAGCGAGCAGCGATCTATCCAGCAGGGGTTGAGACGTGATAGATCGACCCCTGAGCGCTTTCCCATCAACACTCCTGTATTCCACCTCCACGAGAGGCGTAAGCGGAGTCGACAGGGGAGCGGCAGCAGTCAACTCTCTGCTGCGAAGACGCCACGGTAAGTCAATCTAAGTACGTCGACTTCAGCTACATTATTCACGTAGCTGAAGTTGCGTAACTTAGATCGATCCCTCCCATAATGTAGACCAGGCCTGAGTTTCTCTGTTTCTGAAAGGGTCTCTAAGAAGGGATATTAGTAACAAGTGAATGCATACAGCAGAACTCTGATCTGCTTGGGGGAGGAGGGTGGGGATTAAGAATATATGTCATTTGCTCACTTAAGCAATTTATACTCCCACCCTTTTTTTAAATGGCCACCTATACAAATACACCTCTAACTCAATAGAACGCTGTCCTTGGGAGCCAAAAAATCTTACCATGTTATAGGTGAAACCGCGTTATATCGAACTTGCTTTCTTCCACCGGAGTGCACAGCCCCCTCCGCCCCCCGGGAGCACTGCTTTACCTCATTATATCCGAATTCGTGTTATATCGGGTCACGTTATATCGGGGTAGAGGTGTATCCCAGATAGCATGCAACCTCTTCTCCACACAATCTTAATGCAGTCTGAGATGCATGCGTAAGAACAGCCATACTGGGTCAGACCAAAGGTTCATCTAGCCCAGGAGCCTGTCTTCTGACAGTGGCCAATGCCAGGTGCCCCAGAGGGAATGAACAGATCAGGTAATCATCAAGTGATCTATCCCCTGTCACCCATTCCCAGCTTCTGACAAACAGAGGCTAGGGACACCATCCCTTCCCATCTTGGCTAGCAGCCATTGATGGACCTATCCTCCATGAATTTACGTAGTTTTTAAAAGCAGCAAAGAATCCTGTGGCACCTTCTTTGCTGCTTTTACAGATCCAGACTAACACGGCTACCCCTCTGATACTTGACACCATGCAAGGTAGTTTTTAAAGCCTGTTATAATCTTGGCCTTCACAACATCTTCTGGCAAGGAGTTCCACAGATTGACTGTACATTGTGTGGAAAAAAACAAAACAAAAAAATTTCCTTTTGTTTTAAACCTGCTGCCTATTAATTTCGTTTGGTGACCCCTAGTTCTTGTGTTATGAGGAGGAGTAAATAACACTTCCTTATTTACTTTCGCCTCACCAGTCATAATTTTAATAGACCTCTATCATATGCCCCATCATCTCCTTTCCAAACTGAAAAATCCCAGTTTTATTAATCTCTCCTCGTATGGAAGCTATTCCATACCCCTAATCATTTTTGTTGCCCTTTTCTGAACCTTTTCAAATTGCAATACATCTTTTTTGAGATGGGGTGACCACAGCTGCATGCAGTATTCAAAATGTGGGCATACCATGGATTTATATAAAGGCAATATGATATTTTCTGTCTTATCTATCCCTTTCTTAATAATTCCCAACTTTCTCTTTGTTTTTTGACCTGCCACTGCACATTGAGTGGATATTTTCAGAGAATTATCTGCAATGACTCCAAGATCTCTTTCTTGAGTGGTAACAGCTAATTCAGACCCCATCATTCTATATGTACAGTTGCGATTATATTTTTCAATGTGCATTACTTTGCACTTATCAACATTGAATTTCATCAGCCATTTTGTTGCCCAGTCACCCAGTTTTGTGAGATTCTTTTGTAGCTTTTCGCAGTCTGCTTGGTTAGTATCCTCTGCTAGATCCAGGTATGTTGTTTAAATAAATTAGTCACCTAAACTATTTCATTAGAAGATCTTCCATGTCTACCTCAAGAATGTTGTTTCCTGGATCCCTCCATAAATGTCTGTGACCAGGGACCCTTGGCGCCAACTGGCAGAGTGCACAATGAGTGCATAGGGTTGTACAGGGAGCCCCAGATCAGGTGTCTGCATAATAGTTCAACAAAGGATGGCTTGTGAGGTCTCTACCAGTAATCATTACAAAAACGTATGTATGAATAATATGTAAAGAGTTACAGTTTATATTGAAAAGTATGTTCTTAAGGTCTTGGAGTTAAGGCAGATTACCAGGAGGTGACAAAATACAGAGAGTTCCCTTGCAGACAGGAGGTAACTGACACCTATCTCCTTGTCAGGCCATTTGTGTATTGTATGCCTCACACTGATGCCTATTTATTTGCATATTGGGCCAGATGCAAATTAAGAGACTGGAAAATCTACAAGAGTGGAAATCTACAGGAAGAAACAGACAGCAGGTGGGTGGGAGGAGGTGGTGTCCTGTTTATGAACAAAGACAAATGACTGGTCTGGTATATCTGGAGTGCAAAAAGGACACATGGAATCATTCATCTGGGATGCAAACTCACAGAGTGTTTGTCTCATGAAAGGAGGGTCAGCCAGGGTGGCTATAAAGCGCTGCAAGGATTCTGGATGAGCAATACTCTAAAACACATGAGAGATTCTTGTTAATTAATTCTAGGACCTATAATGTGTATGAAGATTGTTTTACAAAGGTTTAATACTTTTACTTGCTACTATTGAATCTCTAAGTTTTCTTAAATAAACTTATAACTGATTTCACTGTAAGCATATGTAAATGCAAGTGTTAAGCGGAAGTTGATCCGAGCTTGAGTATACTGTTTCTTTGGAAGCAGCGAATCTGTGAATACTGAGAGTGTCCAGTGGACAGGGACTGAACGCCCCAGAGTTGGGGGTATGCCAATCGCTAACCTAGGGGGTCGACAACCTTCGGCACGTGACCCGCAGCTCTCACTGGCCGGGAACGGCGAACCGCAGCCACTGGGAGCTGTGGGGGGCCGTGCCTGTGGATGGTCAATGTAAACAAAATGTCTCTGAGCTCGCCAGCGATTACCCTGATGGGCCGCATGTTGAAGGTTGCCGACCCGTGCTAACCTATAGTGACAGCAGGACCTGCAAGCCCATGAGGGAAGTGCTTATGTTGCCTGTGGCTGGTGGAGTCAGGGAGCTGACTCACAGCAGGCCCAGACAAAGCTTTCTCATGCTAAGGGCAGTTGGTAGCAAGGGTGCCTCAGAACCCTAGGTACCCACAGGAAGCGTCACAATGTCCCTCTGCGTAATGTGAGTGGAAAAAACCCCAAGTAACTTGAGGGTCATTTAAGTTAGACCAAAAGCAGAAATAGGAAGAATGAAAGTCATACAGGGGGCAAAGGGAGGGATAGTTCAGTGGTTTGAGCATTGGCCTGCTAAACCCAGGGTTGGTAGTTCAATCCTTGAGGGGGCCACTTAGGAATCTGGGGCAAAATCAGTACTTGGTCCTGCTAGTGAAGGCAGGGGGCTGGACTTGATGACCTTTTGGGGTCCCTTCCAGTTCTATGAGATAGGTATAGCTCCATATAACAGGACACTTGAGAGATGTTTGGCATCAGGCATCGAAGACAGCTCTTACATAGACCTGGCACTGCAACTTGTCAATACTGAATGAAATCACAAAGGCACTACAAGAAAAAACAACAACACAGGGATGATGCTAAATATATAATTAATCTGAATGGCAACTAAATCATAAGAAGCCAAGTGTACTCTGTACACTTGGAAGGCCAAATCTGAATGTGGGAGATGCCAAAAAAGATTTCAAACTATAGGAAAAACTCCTTGAGGCAGGGACCTCTATTTGACTGCAGAACACCAAACACGCATATGGCACTGAATAAATAATATTAGCAGTTCGACATAGGGATGATTGTTTTTTTCATAGTGTGTGGAAACCATATTTAATTCTAAAAATAAATCATTGTTGAAAAATATGGGAAAGAAGCAGAACCACCAACAGTAATTACCAAAAACTAGAATTTGGAGCTTACAGAATCGTAGCAATTCCCTAAGTGTATCAGAATAAGAACTAAACCAGTTACTAGTCAAGCAGCAACACCGCAACAAGCTGTTCTCCTCTCTCATATTGCCGAGTACTTGCAAAAAAACCTAACAGATATAGATGTCTGTGATGAGATATTTCCCCCAACCATCCCATATGTGACTGCAAAAGGACATTAGCACAAGTGTTAATGCAAAAACTGTAACTACCATATTACTTTACAAGCTGGATAGCTCCATTGGTAGAGATCTTTTTATATTGCTGTTTATTATAAATATTATAAATCTATTTTTTTTTGTTTCCACACAAGAAAGGGAGCAGGAGAGGGGAAATCCCAACAGCCAATTCCAAATTAGTTATAATTAGTCCATGGTAATGGTAGTTGTCTGGTGTTCTTCAGTGAAGTAGCATCTGTGTTCTATGTTGATGGAGATAAATTAATTACATTATTCCTCAATGACATGTTTGGGGCATGAGGGTGATAAAGCCAGTCATTAGAAACAGTGAACATCAAGGAAAAAGAAGGTGCACAACTAAGTTTTTTATGTCATTGTGCAACCAAGGTTGTTTCTGGCCAGAGAAACAGAAACATCTGCTCATTGTCATTTTTTTTCAGTAAACTCAAACACTGATTACATCCCTTCAGTATAATAGCCTATTCTTCTATTCACAGTCAGAAGGGATTTTTTTAGCTCCATCCAAAGAGAAGCCTTTGTAAGAATTAAAAGGGACTGTTTACCTATTTCATAAGTGTTCTTACTTAACCCAAGTGTGTACAACTGGCAAGCATAAATATAATATTCATATTGATTACATGTAAATTCAGGATAATTAAAATCATATATAGGTAGCACTGCTTAGAACACCACACTACAGTACACACAAAAACCTCATGTTAATATATGCATATATCCAGACATGCTATAAGGAAAAATGCTTATATTTCAATGTTTCAGAGTAGCAGCCGTGTTAGTCTGTAGCCGCAAAAAGAACAGGAGTACTTGTGGCACCTTAGAGACTAACAAATAAATTGGTTAGTCTCTAAGGAGCCACAAGTACTCCTGTTCTTTTTAATATTTCAATGTATGTTCTTAAATTTTCAGAATAAAGAGATTTTTAAGGATCTAGAAGTGAAGGTTTCTTCTTGAATCAGTTTCAGTCCTCGTAATAGGGTCTGATGATTGTGGGTTTGAAACTGGAAAATAGAAGGCTGCAATTTTCAAAATGTTCTTATAAGCAGGTAGACTGATAAAAGTAAAGTACAAACTGATATGGGTCTCCTGGAGAGGTTTTCTTGCAGGTGGTGCCAGCCTCAATATCTTACATCTGATTAACAGGAGTTCACACAGGAAAGCCAATTAAAATCCATAAAATTAGATCAACTTCACATACACCCACACTGTGGATGGAAAAGGACTATGAGATGTAATTAAATCAAAGGTTTTAAAGAACAGGACTAACATTTTGGCTTTCTAGTGCAGTGGTTTTCAAACTTTTTTTCTGGCGACCCAGTTGAAGAAAACTGTTGATGCCCGTGACCCAATAGAGCTGGGGATGAGGGGTTTGGGATGTAGGAGGGGCTCAGGGCTGAGGCGGAGGGTTGGGGTAAGGGGATGATGGCTGCAGGGTGGGGCCGGGAATGAGGGGTTCGGATGTGGAAGGGGGCTCTGGGTTGGAACAGAGGGTTGGGGTGTGGGAGGGGGTCAGGGCTCTGGGCTGGGGATGCATGCTCTGGGGTGGAGCCACAGATGAGAAATTTGGGGTGTAGGAAGGGGCTCTGGGTTTGGGGAGCCTCATGGTGGAGGCTGGGGGTTGGAGTATGGGGGGGGTCAGGGCTCTGGGCTGGGGCAGAGCATTGGGGTGCAGGGGTGAGGGCTGCAGGATGGGGCCAGGAATGAGGGGTGCAGGGTGTGAGAGAGGGCTCTGGGTTGGGGCAGGGGTTGGGGTGTGGGAGGTGGTCAGGGCTCTGGGCTAGGGGTGCAGACTCTTGGGTGGGGCTGGGGTTGAGGGGTTTGAGGTGTAGGAAGGGGATCCGGGTTTGCGAGGGCTCAGGGTTGGAGCAGGGGATTGAGGCGCAGGGTTCGGGCATGGGCTCACCTCAGGCAGCTCCCAGTCAGTGGTGCAGCGGAGGTGCTAAGGCAGGCTTCCTGCCCGTCCTAGCACCACAGACCATGCTGCGCCCCGGAAGCGGCCAGCAGCAGGTCCAGATCCAGGCGGAGGTGTGCAAGGAGGTCCGCGCCACTCTCACCCACAGGCACTGCCCCACCCAGCCAAGTCAGTGCTCGGGGCGGGGGCAGCGCGTGGAGCCCCACGACACCCCCCCCCCACACACACACACCGCCTGACTAGGAGCTGGACCTGCTGCTGGCCACTTCCAGGGCACAGCGCAGTGTTGGAACAGGGAGGGACTAGCCTGCCTTAGCTGGGCAGCACTTTTAACGGCCCGGTCAGCAGTGCTGACCAGAGCCGCAGCGACCCAGTGCCTTACATTCCATGACCCAGTACTGGGTCGCGACCCACAGTTTGAAAACCACTGTTCTAGTAGATCACTATTACTATTCCTGGTAATAATTAACTGGTTTAACATCTAAGTAAGGTACTTTGAAAGTCTTATGTTTAAACTCACCTGATTCATTTTGAATTCCTGTTGTGTTCTGAAAAGACACACACAACAAAGAAACTCCTTTGATTACATGAGCCCTAAAAAGAAAAACAGACAATTGTAATACACACCTACCTACAGTGATTTGAAACTACATAAAGATCTGTAAAGTTCTATTTAAAAGGGGCTTATCAAAAAGAAGCTTATTACTTTATATCAAATCTGCTTCAGACGACTATATTGTCATTATAACTGATTCAAATTTAATCTTAAAACCCAAAAAAGGTTTCTATCACTGATCTTTCTACAGCATCTTTTAAAACTGAGACAAGCTGTATTCAGATGACTGACATTGATTTGTCAGTTTTTAGAAACAAATTAGCTGTTAGCGTTTTGCAATACAAAGCATTGCTGAAGAATTAGTCTAATTTAGTGATTTTATTTTAGTTAAGGTACACAGTCACGATGCTTACCCCATAGATTTAAAGCAGTTTGAAAGGATTTAGCTGCGCAGTTCCCACTATCAACAAGAGTTAGGCAACTAAGTCTCCACTTACCACATCTAAAACAGAGATGTTTTTATTGAAATTCAGCCTACTTTTCACTAAGGTGCTTACAGATATTCTTTTATTGCATACTAGCATTTTTAAAAAAAATAAAGGCCTCAGGTTTGAAAAAGCGTGTTTCCATAAGTAACACACAGCTATAAGTTAAATTTGGGGGCCCAATGACTTGTGTCTATATATACATCTTAGATTGTAGTTATTTGATGTTATTTATGTACAAGGAAGTATTATTGGAAGTTACATTGTAATTTTTTTACACAAAAACATTGTTTAGTACCATGCAGTAAATTAAATATACTGTATGTACCACATTATTTCTCTTGGAGATTAACTGATGCCTACACTGTTAATGTATTTTATGAAAGTATCGTTTATACTGTTATTCTCCTGGCTTCAGTTTTCTTAAGCAAGATAATCACTAATATATTAACAATACGTGTTTTTCAAGCACTTGGGCTAAATAATGTTAAAATTACAATTAATTTAAAATGTGTTTTTAGCAAAACACTCAAAATAAATTACTGGTAATTCCTCACATCTCTGAATTATACAAAAGTTGAAATGCCTCATAACATAGCAGGTATTGTCATGTATATACCCATAATGATTTCTTAAGAATAGAGGATCATATGATTTATAATGAATGAAAAACTTCCTTGAAAAGAGAATCTCTTACTGTATTCTAGTCCTCTATGAATAACTCATTTTGACCTCCAGTCCACTTACTACACTAAGGCCATGGCTACACTTGCAAATTTGCAGCACTGCAGCAGGGTGTGAAAACACACCCTCTCCAGCGCTGCAAATTGCGGCGCTGCAAAGCGCCAGTGTGGTCAAAGCCCCAGCGCTGGGAGCCCGGCTCCCAGCGCTGTACGTTATTCCCCACAGGGCTGGGCAACGATCCGGCCTAAATCTGGCAACTTGCTCCACAGGTATAGGTCTCTGTCTGAACAAAACCAGTTGCAGGATCAACCCCTGAATTTTAAATAACTCTGGGATGTTTGAAGAAGGGACCTCTTTTTGGAACTTAACTATGATATTCCAAAAGATTTCAGCATGCCCTTCAAGCATGCACAAATCATTCACAAATATTTCATTTTCAGTCCTAATATGTTCACATCTTTCCTTGACCCACAAATTTGACTTTCCAGATTGGCAGCACCAATGAGATCCAAGAAAAATAGATAAGACTCAATGCTTTTCATTTCTGTTTTCAGCAGCTTCCAAATGGCATCAACATTTTGATTTTGTTAAATCCTGCAGTGACATCAATATGTCCCTTTGTCCCCTAGTCCTTTGGCTGAGATTCATATGTTTACGTTTTATCACCGTCTTTCTTCAGGGGCCTCCCATAGTGCCCTCAGCTCAGATACCTTTATTTGCCTCTCTCTTGTGAATAATGTAGTTTTTACTTTAGATACTTTTAAGTAAATGCTTTACTCCTGAAGTACGATCTATGGACTGCTAGGATTCCATGGAGACTTACTAGTGGTCTATGGAAAGATGGCTTGTCACATGGAGAGGGGTGATCATATGTAAAGCAAAAGTAGACAGTATAACAAACTTCTCTGTTAAGATGCAGCCTATACCATGAAAAAAATCTGAGAGTACTTTAACAGCATTGCTGTTTAACTGTTCCATTGGGCTATGTATCCATATCTAAGTCAATTTATAGATGAGATATTGTGGACTAATATAGGACTCAAGACATTTTGTGGTGCGAAAGACTCAATTTTTTACATTTTTAGTAAATTACAGCTCTTATTTTCACAATATTTTGCTTTCAGACCAAAAGAAAATCCAGATATAAAGAAAACAAAACCAGCATGGTTTTGTTTTGTTAAACAGATATGTTAGCATTTGTGTTTGATCTTGTTGAGCTGGAACAATCTGGACACAATAGCAGTAAATATTCCTCAAATTCAAAACTGAAAACATAGGGAACAGCTTTTGAATTTATTTACCTATGAAACTGTAGACACATTAATGCAAACAATGAGGAATAAAAACATTCCCTGAAAAAGGCATACTTACATCAGCACCACTTTCTCACCCACTGAATGTTGGTTATTTGACACAGCCTGACAAAAAGTGTAAACAAAGTGGACGCATTGAGGGGTAGGTACTAAATGAAAACTGTCAGATTAAAATAATTTCTTAAAAAAGCTTTCTTACCTATGTTAATAAGGTAATCATAGACACACTATTAACACTGAAAGAACTGTAAACATCTAATTCACTTTACCCCAGTCATGCTATTTAATTTTTTAACTTTATTCTATCTGGACAATGAAGCTAGACTCTCTCTCCCTGGTTCTGATATACTAGCTTAATGCTGTGATGTTTAAACTGAGAACACTATAAAGGAGTATTTAAATCCAGCACACAAAAAAAATGGTCATGGTCATTCTAGAAAAACTTAATAAAACTAGGTATTAATAGAAATGTTTTAAACTTCTTTAAAAAGCTAGCTGTCTACACTTCTTGACAATGTCTCTAACAATATGAGGGGAAGACAGTGAATTTCCATGTACTGCTTTTTAAAAAAAAAATGTATATATTATTTTTGTAGACAGTTTCCTAAACATACACAATAACTACTGGCTACTTTTGGAACTACTACAAGCTACCAAAGACGAGAACTAGGTACCTTCAAGGCATAAAACTAGAAGAGAAAATAAAATTAAGCTCAAAGCAGAAGTATAGCTAGTATTTGATTTTATAGCGATACCTACTGAAATTTGAGTTACATTTTTTTTAAAGTATTATTGTTACAAGTCCATCTATAATGGAAAGAGATTTGAGAATTTTTCTTCAATCTTTTTCAGTTTTGTAACTTGGTGCATTTGACAATACTTTGTGATTAGTGAATTTCACTGTTAAACTGCTAGGAGAGAATGTAATTAACTTACATTACAAAAATGTATCAATATCCATTTAAAAATTAGAAAACCAAATAAAATGAAAGCCTAAGGCCCTGATTCTGCAAACACCTGTGCAGTCAGTTACTTCATACATGTACCAAGTCTCACTGAATACAAAGGGATATGCAAAGTTAGGCTATGTCTCCACTACAGGCTTTACAGTAACACAGCTGTACCACTGCAAGCTGCGCTGCTGTAAGGTCTCCCATGTAGCCACTCTATGCTGGCAAGAGAGAGCTCTCCTGCGGGCATATTTAAGCCACCCCCAACGAGTGGCAGTAGCTACGTTGGTGGGAGAGCATCTGCCACTAACATAGCACTATCCACACTGACACTTTTGTTGGTGAAAAGTATGTCAGCTGGGGGCTGTTTTTTTCACATCCCAACCAACACAGTTTTGCCAGCAAAAATGCTAGTGGAGACAAATTCTTACTCAACACATGCAAATGTTCTCAGGATCAGGACCTAACTACATAATCAGATAAAATGACTCAGGGTGGATTTGATTTAAATCAATTTGATTTAAATCACTAGTCAGGAAGATGCAATTTAATCATGGATTTCTACATAAAAGTGCATTCATGTTGGTTGTTCTAGCCTTAATACATATTCTTCACAACTCAGAGATAGGTGTAGGTTTCATTTTTAAAAGGTATACACCATACATTTTTAAAGTGATTTATTTTGAAAACTTTTCAGATTAGTTTTACAGCTTTATCACAAAATGAATGATTGTTTGATTATTTCATTTACCAAAGGTAATTGAAGCAGATATTTATGAAGTAATTGGGAGGTGAACTATCTCCAATTCAACAGGTTAATCATTAATATTTGGAGGATTTTCTTGCCATGCTGTATTAGGAGGAGAACATCACCAGACAGACATTTACATTGTTTTAGTTAACTAAAACAACGTTATGTATTCTGGATTTTTCACTTCAACAGCAAACATATTATTTTAACAAAGCATATGAATTTTTGAATTTAGTTAAACATTCAAGTTTTTTAAAATCAGATTTGTTTTTGTTAAAATTGTTTTTAACAAAAATAGTTAAATGAAATATATTTTTTAAAAAAACCAAAATTAAATTGACTATGTCAGCCAGGTCAACATGAGAAACTTAAAATATTGGCTTCTGCAGCTAACTCAGTTGTCTTCTCCTTCATTTTCCTGTTTGTTCATAATCTGGAAAAGAAAAACAAGCTTTCCTGCTTTTTCAGGTCCCAAACGATTTCTCAATTTGGAATGAATTAGTCCAAAGGAAGAAAATATTCTTTCTACACCAGCAGAAGAAGCTACTGCTGTTAAAAGTGAAATTATCACTTCAACCGTCTCTGAATCCAGTGCTTAAGTGACTTCCACCAGTTCACTGGTGTGACTTTCTTTAAAACATCATCAGCAAACATATTTCTTGAATGGTTCTTATTCCCAAACTGGGTCTCTTTTATGGCCTGCTGCCATTATAGGTTTTCCCTTCTAGCGAGAGAATGGTATGGCAGATCTCAAATCAATGAAGCCTACGCTCAGAAAGACCTCAAAACTTCTGAATATGCTGCTCAAAGAGTTTCACTTTTGTTTCTACTGCCTGTCCCTTGCTTCTCACATTTATCTCCAGACGCCTTCTCCTCGTCTAGATCTATTCCGCCCCCAACAATCTTCTATTCATTGAACTTTTTGAAACTTTCAACTTTTAGAGAGAGGTAAGGGATTGACTCTATGTACACAAATTTGCAGATAGACAACAGGGTTGAGGTCTGTTATTTCTCACCTCTATATATTTATTTATTTTAAAACATTTTTGCTGTTAACAAGCATATAATCTCTGGAGACACAAATCCACAGTTTGAGAACTGCAAAACTAAGCATCTCTGATGGTATCTTCTAGACTGAGCACTGAGTCCCAGTGGATAGATAGTTTAACCTAAATAATCTATACAGAAGCCCCTGGAACCTCATAAGATTGGGTCCCTAATCCATGAACTATTGGAACTCATTTACAAAATTTACATTTCATTAATATATTGTCTCATACTATAGAATTAGAATTTATAAACCCTATTCCATGATGAGATAACTTTTAGCTATAATGCATCTTAATTAGAACTATCTTTAGATAAAATGCTTTTTGAGGAAAAAACAAAAAAAATCCAATTTAAATAAAAAAATTGGATTTTTTTAATAATTGATTTTTACCCTGAAATGATTTTTATGCCATATATATGGTAATTTTTGGACTAAATTCACAAATCATTACATAAATTAAAAAAAATAAAGGAAATCACATCACCCTTATTTATGTTCATGAGACTCCTGACATACCAGATTCAGAGAGATTAGCATAAACATACTAAAAGGAAATATTTAAAAATGTTCGACTACAACTGTGTTATTACTATGGAAAAAGCTCAAATCAACTGCTGTAACAGATTTGGAAGAGGTAAAATATTTTAGCTCACAGTGTTTTCATTTGTTGCGTTCAACAGTAACATACAGTTGTATCCACCAGGTAAGCTCGGTCAATAACCTAGATCAGAATATAATATTCAGACATTGGACACTTTCGAGACTTTGTTCATTTCCAGTAGTGTAGCCATATCAATTATGGTCCTCTAAATCATGGCTGCATCTCAAACATTCTATTTCTGCTAATTCATGTTCATAACATTCATTTCCAATAATACTATTGCTAGATGCGAGAATACATAATCATTAACAAGTACTAACATGATCTAATCGGAATTTGGAAGGACATCCAGATTCCTTTACAATAAACAGCTATAATGAAAGCAATACCGTTCACCACCTGGACAGTTTTCTGGACATTTAATGGCCATCTTAGTTAATTCTCCAGGCGGTTGTTAAATGACTTGCAAAGAAACCAAAAAATCCCAGATCCTTATAAAATATCTTTATTAATAAAAATAAAATTGCAACTTCCAAAAGGGGTTTAAGAGTCACTTTCAAGTTTTAAAAACTCCGTATTACCCATTTGATGCTGCTGATCAGCAGATAGGATAACTGCAACAGGCCGATCAAATCAAGAAAACTTCAAATACATTGTAATTATGAAAGGCAAGGCTTATACAGGCCAGATATACGAATGATTCCAAGATTAAGGTTAAAATTAATATTGTATTCATTACTGGTTAAGCTGTATGCTTGAAAAATATCTTAAATCGTTATATTTATTATAGGATAAACCTACAGTACCTGCTCAGTAGATTTCAGTCTTTCATCAAAAACAACTGATCAAACGTTGCTGGCAAACTGATACAATGCAAGCATTAAAAACTGGAAAATATTTAAGGAAGCCGTAACCTGATACCAACATCATAAATTCCTCAAACCAGAAGTGACATTCTATAACTTGTCCTTTGTTTAACATGTAATTCCTTAAATGTAACAGTCCATGTACTCTGATTAGCATTAAGCAATCACTGCAATGACTAGCAGAAGAAAGGGTGCTGCCAATACATAAAAATTAACATGGCAGAAACACAAGGCAGCATGGCTTAAGAATTAAATAATAATGCTCGCCTCCATCTAAAAACACAAGTAAAAGAAATAATTCAATACTGCAGAACAGCCTGCCTAGACATTAACTGTGAAATGTACAAACCTTTGGTATATTATATATTTGCCTTTGTTCACTAGATGGAAAAAAATTCTCTCTACTAGTAACACACACACGGATTATTTAACATTTCTTCTATCTCCATTACATGGCAAGATATTAACAACAGTGTAGCAAACAATCAGTGAACACATCTGTAATTGTCATATGCCCCTTCTCCAGCCACCTATCTTTAAATTAACAATTTTCACATTCTTTAGTAGCTGCAATTACAACTGCCCTCTGACTAAGAGGTATTATCTCTTCACTTTTCCCAGCAACATTGATAAAATAAATTAACTGCTGAAGACTACAGCAATCACTATTCTCACACTAGGTTACAGCAATATAACCCTATCTAATGCAGCCTGTGAGATTTTAAATCCACTGCACTACCAAGAGGAGCATACTACTGCCATAAAATGATACTGAGAGATCAAAGTGAACTGATTCATTACATGACTGCTTCCCAAATCATTCTGCTAAATAATCAGAGCAGTGTTAAATTACCATAAAATTACAGTGCATCAGAAACATATTTATTGTCAAACCATTACTGTGCAAAAAAGGCTTGACTATTTATTTTTCCACTGTATTGTCAATAAAAATTACTATGGTCCACCATTATTTTCCATTATGGCCATATGACTGAAATGTTCTCTCCACTAGATCTAGGAAGAATGTGTGACACCCCTTAATTTTTAAAAGCCACGTAAAAGGTGAATTGCAAAGAGAAACTTAGAATTGAGTTAAGGCTAGATTTAAGTGTTGAATGCCCCCAAACTCCCCATTAAACAATTCAGCACAAATTTCAAGGCTCAATTCAATACTGAGTTTCCCTCTGAAGTTTAACTTTTAAACATTCTCAGAAGCATCATTTAAACTTTACACTCCCAACCATATAGAATAAGAGGAAACAGAAAGACAGACTAGGATGTTTTGTTGGTTGACCTTAATGCTGGTTGTTTTTCCATCTTTCAATGAAGACCCTCTTACCACAAGGAACTTTTAGAAAACTAAACACAGGCTCAACTGTAAAAATGTGTAAGGAAGAAGGTGAAACACCCATGCCCAAACAATCATTTTCTTTTTAAAACATTGGGCTCATCAATGCAAAAGAAGATTGTGAAGTATGGTTAGACCAAATTTTTCTCTCAGTTACACCAGTATAAATTAATCAGTTGCGTTATTCTAGCTTTGCACTGGTTTCATTGAGATCAGAATTTGACCCACTATTTGGAAACTGCAAGGAAAACCAGCCTCTCTTCTCCTTCTACACTGGACATAACCATTTGTCCTTACCTTCAAGCCTCTTTAATTCTGTGCCTGTTCCCACCTCTTCTTTCATTTCTTCCTACATTCCCCTCCTACTTTCTTCTATGTATCATCTCTAACTGCTCCCTTTAACTTTCACCCAGGCCACTCACAAAAGCTTGAAACAGCAACCTCTTTGCCAGTCGTTTGTGTTTTTAAGAGGATGTGAACATTTATTTTCTTTTAATATCACATCATTTACAACACTAAGTAAAAAAAAATGTAAAATCTGTTAAAACTACTATTCACAACTCCCACCCCAAAGAAGGGTAAAATCCTATAATGAGCATGATATAATACAGGGCACAAAGGTGTTTTGCTTCCCAGACCCAAGACCAATCATGAATGCCAAGTATAAGGCTTTTTGCCCTCCCTTCTCCAAAGTGACAATTTTGCATACTACTGAAGTAACCAACCTGAACTGCAAGCTCTTCAAGGCAGAGACTGTTCTCTTGTGTGAACGATGCCTTGCAGACTAAAGCTATCCACATGCAAAAATGAAATAATGATAATATGACTTAGTTGAGGAGTATCCTCAACAAGCAGTATCTGTTTTACAATTCAGGGGATTTCTGAACCAAGGAATAGTTAAGAAACTCCAGATGGAAGCTTAAGTTGCCTCAGTTGAGAAAATCCAACAAAATTGTTTTTAAATCTTTTTTTTAACTTAATTGTTACCTAGGCTTAGAGTTTTTTCCAATACATTATAAGATAGCTGCTTTATGAAGAAATTTATTTCTCAACTTCGTAGTTTTTCTTGTTTGTTTATTCTTAAAATGAGTAATATTGGCTAGGTTTGTATTTTCAATAAAACCTTATAAATGATAAAGAATGACGAGACTGCCCCAAAATTTGCAGTATTCTCAGATATTGTTTCACGTTTATTAGTTGCACATTAGGTATAATATTCTCTTCTTCCCACCCCCACAATGCTCTAATGCAGTGGTTCCCAAACTGGGGTTCGTGAAATGTTACAGGGGGTTCTTGGGAAAAAATTCCCTAATGGCGGACAGAGCTGTCCCTAGGGATCCCGGGCAGCATGGGGCCAGCAGCCTGGAGCCCCTGGACTTCCAAGGGCTAAGCAGATCAAAGCAAGCATATCTATCACACTGTGGAGATTTAAACTTCAAGACTCCTTATAAGAAATGGAAAGGGAGGTGGATATTTTTTGCTGTTTTTTAAATTAAATAGGCAGCTAGTATTGTTTTTAAAATTATTATGAAGAACCAGTTTAAGCTTTGTTGTACTGTGCGTTGTTTGCCTGGACTGTTCAAGACCTGAATGCTTGTGTAGGAGGAACTCTGAGTTGGCTTCTTAAACACCTTCATGCTGTTTCACATCTGATACTCCTTCATGAAACAGGCTTATTCAAAGTGATACAAGCTACGAAAGTGAGATCTTGGAAGAGTGTTGCTATTTTCATAATGTATTAAAAATACTGTAATGATAAATAATAATAAATAGTGTGTAATAAGCATGTCATAAAACAAATTTTGTATTTCCAAGATCATTGCTTTTATAATTTATACTCAGGTAAAGGAGAAAATCCCTAGAAATATTCATTTTTAGGAGGGGGTTCGCGAGACTTGACATTTTAGTGAAAGGGGTTCATGGGTTGTTAAACTTTGGGAACCACTGCTCTAATAGGAAGTCCAGTGGCATGGGCGGTTGTGCCAACATCTCACTCACTGTTGCTAAATTTAAAAAAGGGGGAAAAAAGTGGAGAATGTCGTAGAATATCATCAATTTTTCCTCAGTAGGAGCACTGCATCCCCTGCACAGAGAAGGCAGACTGAGGGCCCTGTATGTGGTTAAACATCAGAGGGAAAGTCTCCAATTAAGCAGTTTGAGCAAACAGGCCCTTTTTCTTCTGAGGGGGTGCATAATCTTTTATACAGTATGTTTCATATTGTGTGCTTCTGTAGCAAAACACTGCAGTGCAAAGTTCTCAAAACTAAATACATGTCTAAAAACTAGAGTTCCAATTAGGGTTCTGGGTGGGTTTTGTTTGTTTGTGGGTTGTTTGGGGGGGGCGGGGAGGGGAATTGCTTTATTTTTATTTTACACAATGCAAACTGACAAGTGGTATGAGAAAAGCACTGATCTCTAGCTCATTAACCCCAGAAATCCTTAAAATTATCTGGATAAAGAAGAACTGTTCCCACTAACCATTTCAAGGAAGGTATAAATATAACTATTGAATGAACATCTGGATAAATTAAACTAAAAAGACAGTTTCACTGTAAATTCTGTATCCTCTGCTGAAATGTTGTTTTATAATATTGTTCAGACTAATTCCTTCAGGGAATCACATTTTTATCCCTCCTACAGAAGCACTATACTTGAGGGCTATTTTTTCTCTCTCTCTGGTGGAGAATGCATCAGAGCCAAAATTATCACTGTTTATCTGTTCTGTGGTACCACCTGCAAAGTGCTAGGCACTTTTCAAACATGACACTATGATATTTGCCCCAAAGAGTTTACAATCTCAAAAGACAAGACAGAAGATGAGAGGAGAAAATCGATGCAACATACAGGGAAAGCAGTCAGGATGCTTAGTACACGTCTAAGCTCATGTTCTGTTATATTAATATGTATCTATTATATTTTACTTTGGTCCAGGTACTTAGTTCATGACTTTTTCTATTTGGGGTTTTTTAGCCTCTGCCCAAAAGTTTTTTTGTTTTTGTTCTTTTCATATGTTCACTATCATCCTTCTGCCCCACTCCGATCATAAGCTTCTTCTAGATCAAAATATTTTCAATGATTTTATAAGTATTACTAATTGTTTTGCTTTATTTCCAGAAGTCCCTGTTTATGTTCTGCTTTAGATCTTATATTTCTAGTGTAATTGTAATTAAAAAGCCTATGATAGCAATAAGTCAGTCCCTAATTATTCCTTTTTTTTTTCTGACCATTCCCTCCTTCAGCTTCAGTCACTTCAGCTCCTCTACAAATTGCCAAATCCCCTTTAAACAAAACACACCAAAAGCCAACAGATGGTGATGTCAGTTGGATAGCTGCAGTAAAGAAATTATGGCCCCTGCTATTCGGCCCTCCTAGGGAGACATGCCCTTTTACAGGCACTCCCCAGGAACTAAAGGAGTGGGATGGGACTCTTACCTCACATATTGGTAGAGAGGAGTTTGGTAAAAGGCCCTGGCTCCCAATTCTCACTCACCATGTGGGTGGGAGGAAGTTGGCTACAAGAATCCCTGCTACATTGTTCTTTACCAAAAACAAAACAGAACAAAACAAAAACCAGTAGGTTCTGAACTTAATGCACAAGCCTAAAAATAGTCTTCAGGCTTTTTATAAACAGTTTTAAGTAAGTCTATTAAAAAAAAAAAAGATACCCCCCTGAGGTCCACCTGAAATACAAAGAAATCCTGAATGAAAGGGTTTGCCAAGCATTTTCCAGGTAGCACTCTCACTAATACAGCAATATTTCAATTTTTTTAAAACTAATTTAAAGCAAGTATTGCTGAGTAATAGTTGCTTCAAACCAAAACCTGCCACAAGATTCAATTCTACAAAATTACTAAGTCCTTTCACTAGTTACAAAATTGACTGGAAAATAAACAGTTGTAAGTAAAACAAGAATTGCTGCATCTCATAACCTTGATTGGAGTTTCAGAAAAACCTGTTTAGAAACATTCAGTCTTAGTCAACAAGTTATATTTATTTTGAGGAAGCTATGCATGACATTCTTAGTAGAGAAAGCACTGCAGTAGCTCTGAAATAGACCACTGGCTTAATTTACAGACAAAATACCTTGGCCTTGTTCTGAATTGTACTTGCAAAGTTTATGATTAAAAGATATTTTATACTAAAAAAGAAAAACACACCACAGATGGAATAAAATTAAGAAATAAACAAAAAAGTCACCCAGCATAAAAAACTGTATTTGCAGACCATATTTTTATCTAGATTTTATAGTATTTTTAGCAAAAGTTCTAAGTTTAAACTAAATAGGGTAAATTCGGATTATATAAGCAATATTAATCATCTTTGTACACGTGGAAACTCTTTAATCCAAAAAAAGGATGTCTACCGCCAATTTATAGATAGGAAAAACAGAAAAAGATTACTCCCATTTTAGACATTGAAAACTGGGTGCAGACAGTTTATACGACTTGCCCCAGCTCATACTAAAAATCAGTGACAGAAGATGAAAGAGAACTCAAGTCATACAGTGTGATTTTCCACCACTTGTGACCAGAAAAGCTGTTTTTGTTTATTTTAATTATACCACAAAATTTTTAAATAAGAAAAAGGACAGTCACATTTCCATTTTTATTCCTACTATTTAATATGAGGTATTTTTAACATACATAACAATTTTGAACAAATTCAGTGAAATAAGGCTTTTAGAAATATCTTAATTGATGTTAACTCTAAAAGGCTTTTTTAAATTCAGACCTTCAAAAAAAAAATCGAAACAATGAGCACTGTCTGTGGGAGCTTAATTACAAAGACATTTTCAGTCATTCCGGACTGCCAGAACAAAAACAAAGTGAAGATGGGATGCAAAAGTCAATCAGTGATCCTACAGAAACCATAAGTAACCACTGTTGCATCATTAACCCTGGGGGACCCCAACTAGCACCAGTATATTAAGTAATCAAGTGAATTGCTTTAACCTAAATAAATACTTTTAACAGATAACCATGCTAAGAAATCTTCAATGCAAAAATAAAACCTGAGTTCACCACATCCACACATCAAGCTCTCCACAACAACTAATTTCTTCCCATTGTAGACTAAGTAATAGGATAGTCAGGGAGAGGTCAGAGGACAATTACATAAGCAAAGATCTGAAAATTGAAAACAACAGACTACACCTCTACCTTGATATAACGCTGTCCTTGGTAGCCAAAAAATCTTACCGCGTTATAGATGAAACCATGTTATATTGAACTTGCTTTGATCCACCAGAATGCACAGCCGCCCCCTTCCCCCCCCCAGCACTGCAAATTCGTGTTATATCGGGTGGCGTTATATCAAGGTAGCGGTGTAGTTGCACACTTTAAAGCTGTGTTAAAACTAGGGTTTGATTACTACCCAAACTAGGTAATCATGGGTTAAAGCTCCCCATTCTTCCTGACTACCTACCTGTGTGGCAATCTACAAACTAGGACACATTCAATACTCAGCCACAATAGAGAAAAATAAAACTGAAAAGAACTGAAGCAAAAAGCTAACGCTTACATGTTACAAATACAATGTTAACATTTTGTGCTCATCTAGTCTTTCATCAGAGAATCTCAAAAAAACCCTTTATAATCAGCAATTAATTAATACTCAGTACCCCTGAGATAAGTATTATGACCATTTTAGACAGGTAATCTCAGGCACAGAGAAGTTCAGTGATTTGTCCCTGTGTCACACAGAAAAGTCAACAACAGAATGGGAACTGACTTCAGCAGTCCCAGCTCCCAATCCCTTACTCTAACCTCTAAACCATGTTTTCTAAATACCACAAAACAAAAAAACCCTAAAGACTATAACCCCCCTAAATAAATAAAGTTTCTTTGCTTCATGAAGCCCATTTTTGTTTTAAAGATACAATTCAAAAGAAATCTACAGGAACACAGTTAACTTAAAAATTACACGTCAGCCTGAAAAAATGTGACTACCATTGTTGCAAGCAGCATTTAAGTGTAACTGACAGATTAAAGAACAAATATGTTTCTATTTTTTTCAGATATTTACATTATTGATTTTACAGCACATTATACATGATCAGTGTCACTCTTTCCTTTATATAGTTAATCAGTTCTCCCCCCCTTTTGCGTCTATGAGTCTTTCATATAGCAACAGAGAAAAAATTTAGTTAAAATGTGATTTCCAAGCCACAAATTGGTATGGCAACTTTTTTTTTTAACTATTAAATTTTGAGTTGACGGCTGCCCTTTAAACAATCGAACAAAGACAGCATGAAATAAGAAGCGGTGCTGTAGGGATCTCCTAAGGTGCATCAAAGGCACACTTCAAAGCAGCCTCAAAAAAATCTGCTATAGGTAGGGCACCCAAAATGGTGAGTACTGCATTGAAATAATAGGCACAATACAAATAATGTTTCAGAAGGAAACCTATTGATAATACCGTAGAATTGTTTGTTCATATACAAATATTTCCATGATGCGTAGAAAGTCAGTGTTTTGAATAGGACCTGTGACAGGTAAAATGTTAATGTATATCTTAAACATATCTCAAATATACTGATGCACAAGAATAAAAATGTTACTGGTACCTAAACCATTTAGTAAAGCTTGTGAAAACATGATCCAGAAGGGCACAATAGACAAGAGTGTTAAAATTACACATCTGAAAGCATTAAATACAATAGCAATGCTAACTAAATAGAAAAAGATTTAAGTTAAATTTGAAGAAAAAATCTGATGTATAAATTTCAGCACCATTCATTTTTTTTTTCCAGCTGAGTCTATATACCCCTGGAAAGGATATAGAGCAATCTTACTACACCTGTCAGCTACAATGTGCAGCCTGCACATTTCTGTCTGCAGTAGAAAGACACCTAGAAAGGCACAATATTTAATATTGTGCATCTATATCATTCCTTCTCATCCCTAAGTGCTTCAGTAAGTACCTGCATATAGCACTGAAACGCAGCCATTTCTGCAGTGGAGATTTGACACTAATGGGCCTATCACAATCTGCACAATAGTGCTGGGGAAAGGAAGGTTGGGAAAAGAATCCAGGACACAATACTGCTCTTACACAGATTTCTATGAGATCTTCACTGTCCGTGAATTATACATTTGACTTCAAAGGAGAGGAGTGGGGACTAGGAGCATCAGCCCTTCATCAACCATTTCAAATCTTAAAAGCCCAGGAAGTTATTGAGAGAAATTTAGATTCACTTTCATTTACTGCTGTATCTTTCACTTTCATCCCCTGCCTAAAAATGGTACAGAAAGCCAAAATAAAGGAGACTTGTCCATGTGTGTTTCTTTCACTCCAATGATGCATACATACATTGCACACATGCAGAGTCATGTGTTACCTATTTTTTAAACAATAAAAACTCACATATACAAGTTTTTAAAACAAAAGCCAGTGTTTCTATCTGGACAGTTCCTACTCCTGAACAGGGAAGAACTGAGGGTGTCCAGTCCAACTCCTGAAAACCTGTCACCCTCAGCTAAACACACAAACAGCATCCCCTTCACATCTGCCCCCCTTGAAAGAGGCTTCTTGTTCTCAGAAATCCCCACATCTGCGCAACTGTACATCTACAGTCCCGTTCCCAGGAACTTAAACCTTCGTCTCCCCACTAACACATCCATCATAGAAAATCACGGGGAAGATAAAATAAGTGTGCTGTTTTACATATGAAAGTTGCCTACAACGTTGCTGAGCCTGAAGTTTTGGCAGTTATTGTAGACATGTGGCCAAAGATAGAAAGAGGGTTGCTTTATTCCTTTCATTCTAAGAGATCCCAGGGGACAGTGCTGACCCATCAGCCTGAAGCCTTTCATGCAGGGCATCACAGAGTTCTATCTTGTCATACCTACTATTCAGCGTGTCTGAGGGGTCTTTTGTTTCTTAAAATCACCCACCACTGCTGTCAGCAATTCCACTTGTAGTAGCAACAGTGGGAGTGCTAATGTTGACCCCCGCCAGTGTTTTAACCACTGTCATCTCACCTGCACAGAGCAAGCCTAGAGAGCACAGGAGTTAAATTGCTGGAGGTCAGGCTTTACTAATGCTCACAACAGCAGAGCTACACCAGTGGTAGTGAGTTTGAAAATCTTAATGAAAAGACTGTGTAAACATTAGACTTTGCAGGGTGTGTGAAGAGGTTGGTATGAGCTATTGAGCCTTTTGGACACTGACAGCACCTTACTCTACCATCTCCATCTTCTCTGATTCAGCTGGCGAGAGGGATGACTAGCCAAGAACAGGAGTTGTATGAGAGTTGGTAGCTGAATCAAACAACAGAGACCATTGGTAAGTTGGGAGAACAAATTGGAGAGATGTTAGCAGCTCCACTAGAGGGGGAAGCATGTCTTCTGTTTATTACTCAAATTCAGAATATGGAGGTTATTAGATCCTCTGCTGCATCTGGATGTTCAGGTAGTGACTAACAAAAGCAGCTTTTTTCCATCTGCAACTTATGAAAGCATGTGACATTTTCTTTGTCCCTCAAAATCGAAGTCCTGCAGTACGCTCTACAGTTTTTAAGATCATTTGGAAACTTTAGTGCAGAATGTGTCTATCCGCTCATTACACAGTGCTTTGCAAAGAGAACATTTCATCATACCAGCACTCCGTGTCCTGCACTGGCTTCGATCAGTCTGGAATTGGAGTTTTGATCTATACAGCCTTAACTGTTTTGTGTTCGAGGCAACCTGAAGGAACCATCTTTCTCTCTCCCCAATGATACTGCTACACCTCCAAGCAAGAGTTCTCTGGTTTGTGCGAGAGAGTCTATTACAGGGTATTTTCAGTGAGGAGTCTGCATACAACTCTCCAAAAGGTGGTAGCTAAATTGATGGACTACTTCATCAACCAATTTAGCAGCATCTACAGTGATGGTCTGGTCAACCCAACTCCATCGCACAGTGCTCGAAGAATTTCACATCCCGGACCAACGTAGCTAGGTCGATCAATTTTTTTATGAGCAAACCAGGCCTTTAATTCTGAAATTAATTTGTCCCAGGTCAAACAGAGCTTGGATTCTTGGTCTTTAGGTGGGCTGCAAGGCTCATCAATTGTCATGGCCTTTGATGAGAGGGTAGGCTACAGATTATTAGGTGTTGGAATGAGGTTTATTATTTTTGCAAGTTCAAACTGGCCGGGGGGACTGTCATTGCATTTAGGAGGTTTATACTTCGTTTGGGGCATTTCCAACATCGGTCCGAACACCCCAGACCACAGCAAAAACGTTATTTCGCAAAGAAAGCGCCACTTTCCCAATAGATTCCCACCCCTCATTGCCCCCCTGTGCACAATACTCCGTCCACCGTCCCCCAACCCGTCAGGGCTCTGCCCCCGACCCTCTCCTCCAGGCTCCAGCACGCTGGGCAGGGGGGTGTCCCCAGGAGCCCTGCTCGCCTCCGCCAGGGCACAACGTTGGGGTTCACGGCTGAGGGGGGCTTTACTCCCCCCAGCCCCCAGCCCAGGGCTGACACACACAACCCGGAGCCCGCCGGCAGCCCCCGTCTACCAGCCCCGGCCGAGGCGCATCATCCCATGGAGCCGGCTCCACGGCGCTGCCCCAGGGGACCCACCTGACCGCCCCTCCCACCGCAGGGCCGTCCCCGGGCTCCCCCCTAGGGCCCATCCCCAGGCTCCGGGTAGGGCGCCCCCAGCGGCCCCGTGCCGAGGCTCCCAGCCCGGGTCCCAAAGCCCCCTGCAGCGGAGGCGTCTGCGGGCCGCGCCGCCGGGTCCCGCTTACCTGCGCCGCCGCCGCCGCCACCTCCCGCTGCGGCCGGCCCGGCTCTAAGTGGCCCGGAGCAGCCCCAGGCTCCGGCACCAGCCGGACGCCATTTTGTCTCCGGCCTCGGAAGTGACGTCGAGAGGAGGGGGGCGCTGAGGAGCGGGCCCCCCCTGCCCAGCGGGGAACCCCGAGCCAGTGCCCCCCCCGTCCGCCCCCAGGCATCGCCCAGCTTCCCTGCGGGGCACCCCGACCCGCCTCTGCCCCCCCAATCGGTCTCTGCCCCCTCCCTACTTTACCAGCCCCCTTCCCACTCCCCCCAGACCTGCCTCTGCCCTACTTCTCCCACCCCCAACCTGCCTGTGCCCCCTCCCTATTGCCCCAAGCCCACCTCTGCCCCCAAAACCCTTCCTGACTCCCCCCAACCCTGCCTTTGTCCTCCCCTACTCCCCAAAGTACCTCTGCCTCCTCCCCACTCCCCCAAACCTGCCTGTGCCCCCTCCCTATTGCCCCAAAACCCACCTCTGCCCCCAAAACCCTTCCTGACTCCCCCCAACCCTGCCTCTGTCCTTCCCCTACTCCCCAAAGTACCTCTGCCTCCTCCCCACTCCCCCAAACCTGCCTGTGCCCCCTCCCTATTCCCCCCAAACCCACCTCTGGCCACTCCCCATAACCCTTCCCTATTCCCACAACCCACCTCTGCCTCCTCCTTACTCAGTCCCAAACTCCTTCCCCACGCCCTGCCTCTGCCCCTCTCTCTAGTCACCTCTCCCAACCCCTCCTCTGCCCACTCCCTACCTATTCCCAAACTCTCAAGACCCACAAAACTTCAACCTTCACCTCCTTCTTCCATGGCCCAGTATGCTCAAAGTAGAGCTGGGGAAACATTGACATTTTGGGATGAAAAAGGACAATTTCTTCACAATTTAAAAAATATAATTCCCATTTTATGACCAATTCAAAAGGCCCCGTTTCACAAGACTCCCAAACTCTAACTCTGCCCCCACCTCAATATCCCTCCTGACAAATCCATTGCCAGTGCTCACCTCCATAATTCTCCCCCCAGGGCAGATTCTTCTCCCTTCTTAGCCCTTTCTTGCTTCTCTCCCCTCAGTAATTCAGCTCCACAAGGGAGTTCTTCTCACCTCTCAAGCTGATTGAAGTCATGGGCCATCAGAAACTAATCAGAATGAATGGAGATGTTAAATGTCAGAGAAACACTTCATCAGGGGGTACAGGTTTGGGAGATCTCTCTACTCCCAAAAAGTAAGATTTTGCAGGTGTAGAAAGGGAGGGTGATGGTGAAATTCCTGACTTGTTGGGACCTAATGTGAAATTTTAGTGTCCTTTTGAAACAGCAAACATATTATGATATGTAGCAACAAACATTGTCCTATAGCAACAAACAACTTCTCACTGTAATTTCTGAGCAGGTATTTAATGAAAAACCAGAGTAGACTCATCTCTTGAAACATTTATGCATATGTATAATAGGGGCTCTGCATAGTCTGACTACAAGGATTTAAACTTGAAATTCTATATACATAGTACCCTTGATGAGAGGAACCCATCTAAGGAGAATTAGGTGGCCTGAGTTTCTTCCCTTTTCCATAGACAAGCTGAGAATGTGCCATTCATAACACAAACATAAATGGAAAAGGATTCTTCTGTTAAACACAGCTGGGGATGGAGAGGGTTGATATTACCAGACTGTTTATGGTTTAGAGATCTAAAATGTAGAAAGGTATTTTTGTAGTTTGATTTGGTTTCATATTAATTGTGTGTGTACATAAAAAGGTGGAGTAAAATTACTAATAAATATGGGCAAAGTATCAATACAAAGTATACAATATCTGGTTTGAAGAATACTGTTCTACATGGTGAGTTGGAAACTTTCCCTAGCAAGCAAGGAAAAATTGCTTAACTTGATAATTTTTGCTGAATTTAAAATAACCCATTCAATGTCTAACACTTATGGTTGCAAAGATAACCTTTCAACTTTAAAGAGTGCAGAGTCTGAAGCCAGACAGCTCCTGTGCCTCTGTTGTTGTCCATAGCTTTGCCATGCAACAGCAGAGTGAAATTACCAGGACAAAAGCCAGATTCACAGCTGCTCTTCAGAAATCAGAACCCTGTGGTCAGCAGTGAAACAGTCAAGAATAATGTTCATTTCTCACTGCAGCTGCTTGTCGAAACTACAGGTAGCTGAAGCAGGTCCTGGAGTTATTCATGGAGGAAGTCCCAAGAACACAAAATTGGAGAAGGAGAGGAGTATAACAAGAACAGACCATTTCTCCCTCCCAATAACTAGGAATCCCTGAGGGACAGAAAGTAGCAAAACCCAATCCTCCATCCCTGTAGCAGGCAAGGAAACCCTGGATGTAGGAGAGAAGGCAGAAAACTCCTTCTCCCTTCCAGCACAGAGAGGTGAGTAGAGTTTCAAATTTAACTCCTACTAGCTGAAGACTGATTCAGAAATGAAGTCCTGAGCAACGTTCAGGGACAGCACCCTGTCAGAAATCCCAGGACCTTCCCCAGAAGTTGGGTGGTACCAAGGCAGCACCTCCTTGCTCCTCACCGATGCCCTTCCCCCTTTTACATTTTGTAGTTACTTCAGGCTATTGGGTGTCAGGTAAATTCAAAGACCGTACAGAATATACAAAGACAAGTATTTTCAAAATAAACATTCTTGATTATGAGCTATCCTTTTATAAGTTAGACCCTACAAAGCTCTTGGGACAAGATAAGCTAAATTCGGGTTTGTAATGGCAAGATTCTTCAGAACCAGAAATTCAATTCCCAGCAGGGTCTTCTCATCCCTTCTCTCAAGACAGATAAAATGAGTTTCCTTGTAGTCTGCATGGGACAATCTGATAACTAAGGAGGCTCTTTCTGCCTCGTGGACATTAAAGCTCCCTTGCTGAGATTTTAAAGTGAGTGCAAAGGATTTTTTTTTCTATTGTGGAAGATATATGGCTAACTCCTTTGTACTGCTTTGAAAACCTCAGTCTCTATGACTCATTTTTGTAGGAGCATGCTCCAGTGTCCTGGGCAAAAATTTTCCTCCATTATTATGCTGATCCCTACCTCGCTTATACCCAGAGGTGGATGCATTTCAGTGGATTTATATGTTCATAGTGTGTTAAGCACTTTGGAGAGAAAGGGGCTCTGTATAAATGTAAATATATTACTATACTTGTTTTTCTCCTTTTTTAGAAGGTTGATCAGCCCCTTTTCTCACCTGGAATATTCATGATTTGTCTACATTAGACAATGTGCACCAGTGTAACAAACCCAATTTAAAACTAGTCTAGTTACACCAGCAGCAAACAACTAACAGACAGGCTTAAACTGTTCTAGCTTACTATAGTACACTAAATTGGTTTAAGCATAAATGAAAAATCTCAAAGTGCATCTATATTAGGGGTTGTACTGGTTTTACTAATCAATTTAATTCTACCAATGCGAGTTTTCTAATAGAAACCAAGCCTCAGATCTGCTGAGAAACTGGCGACTTATGTTAGAAGGGATGAATCCAAATGGGGAAGGGAGGGAACATGGCTTGCGCACACAAATCCTCCCAGCCACAAAAAAGTTCATTTAGAATTAAGGTTTCTTTAAGTAATTACCAATTATCCTCAGGTAAAATACAACATATAACCTTTACATATTATATTTACCCATATGAAAGTAGATTTTCATTCATCTTTAAAAATGTATGCTGTCCTAACAGCAGAATTCCCCACTTCATTTTTACTCCTCTCTCACTCCTTATATCCCAGATGCTGGCATTTTTTGATCTGGTCTAATTTAGATTATGAACTCCATGGGATAGGGGACCTTGATTATTTATTCATTTGTAAAGCACCATGCACAACTATGGTACTTAATGCAAAATAATATTTTTCCATAAGACTTTAAACCCTGTTAGTTTTTTTACAATGTTTATTACCTATAGATCTGTCTTTACTCACCTATTTGTGGGAAGAGAAGGAGAAAGAACTTTTTTTTCCCCATATATTAGAATTGATTCAACCTTCCTTCCTTTTTAAGGGAGGAACCTCCCCCCATGAAAGCCTCATTTAAAGACACAGCTTGTAGCTGATTGGAGGATGCTTGACTAAAGGTCATCATGGGAAATGTAGTCCTAAACTGGAAGCTAAAGCTTGAGATGGTGGTATAAGGAAACAGGTGAGTGGGAATTCTGGGAAATTGTCTCCCTATAAAAGGGCAAGAAAGCCATCTACACCTTTTAAAATAAAATGTAGGTTTAGTTTATGTATTGGAGAAGCAGTCAGATTTTGTTTGGTAGTTTGTGCTTCTTATTTTTTTTAAATTGGAATTGGCTGGCTTTATACTTGAGCCAAGGCAATGACCTACTGTCATTTTTATTTTTACCCATTTAAGTATTTAGTATTAGAAGTGCTATGAAACTGTTTAGATACATTCATGTGAACGAACACATATCTTAATTCCAAATCACTTTTAGCATTGCTTCTGAAGGAGAAAATACAGCTTTGTTTTAACATAAAGTCAACTTTATTAAAGTGTCTTTACAAAAAGAAATATTTTGTATGCTATTTTAAGAAACAAAAATAGAACACTAAAGCAGCCAACAGAGATCACATGAACAGAAAGAATTCAAATACAATCATAGTTCCCTCCAAAGTACTTACGATGGTTAGTTGATAATAGACAGGATTTCATTAGCTGTCAGGGAAATAGACAAAGGTATGAGTTAGTGTTTTCAGCATGGGATTGGGACCCAGGAACTGCCAAACTATAATTCTTTCTTTGGCTTAGGAAAATCATTTAACCTCTCTGCTAGTTTCCCTCACTAAAATAAAAGGCATTACATAAGCTACCTCCCAAGTTTGTTTTGAAGATTTATTAGTTCATGTTTGTAAAGTACTTTGAAGATATACAGCACTAGATATCGTTAGCCTTTCAATACATATGCAGAACTGCAATAATCATTAATTGGGGTTACATGCACATTTTCAAGGGGAAGAGAGAAAAAAGGATCTTTCAGTATAAAACTCTTCATCAGAAGCTGTCAGTCTATCAGCTCTTTAGATAATTAACACCTAATGTTTTCAGTTGTTCATTTGAAAGGCCATCACAGTCTTTTCAAAAAGTGTGAGTGAGACAGAGAGAGAGAGAGCATTAGCCAAATCATTTCTAAACTAAAATCTTCATTTAAAGTGAGTTTGGGGATCACAATGAAATGAAGAACATAATCAGTGCAGTTTCTAAACTACAGCAAGAAAAACAACATGATTTAAAAATAATTAGCTCTGTCTGTAGCCACATAACTTACTTTTTAAAACCAGAGATGGGCTTAAGCTGCAGAATTTGGATCCAGGTTTTAAAGAGTCCAAGGTTCTGGTATGTTCAGATCTAGGTTTTTGTTGACTAATCCACTCTATATATAGAAGTCATTTGCAAAACTTTGATCCAAGTTCAGATTTTGATCAAATCCAAAGATCAGTGGATTTGGATCCAGGCTTTTGGTTTTGCCCTGGCTTAGTATTATTTAAATTTAAAATAAAAAAATAAATTGAGATATTTAATGCATTTTACGAAGAATTAGTACTTAGCAGAAGCAATGGTGAGCATTAGAAAAAAGGTATTCATTTATTTCCCTCACAAATTGAATGGTCATCTGTGACCAAGGGTTTTCGGTGCAGTTCTTGGAAGATATGTCTTCTTGCTGGAATCTTCATATTGCTGATTGGGTCATATGGGTGGGGCAGTTTGAGCCTTTAGGCAGGGGGCACGTGTAACTGCTTGGCTTCCGGACTGAATTATGTCACCATTCCTTGCTTACCTCCCCTCTTGCTCCATGGTCGGTGGGGAAGAAAGTTCTTCTACCTGGCCAGCTACTGTAGCCAATGAGTAAGGTGAGGCAGGGGTAGAACCAAGGTTCTGTCCTCTCAGTCTATTTGCTCACATCAGGGAATATTGGGAGAGCAGGAATTGTGCTCTGAAAGAGGTCTTCAGGTCCAAGATCTGGGTGAATGGAATATGGTGGGACCCCCTACTCTGTGCTCAGCCAAGTAAGAAAAGGGGACAGTCTATCCCAGTACCAAAAACAAATGAGATAAAAATAACCTCCTCCCCACAGATCTTGTGTCCTTGTTGAATACTCTGCATGACTGAAACTTAATAAATATTTGGGACTCTCCTACTGAATGGAATTTACCCGCACACTTCTAGACAGGCCATATTTTAAAAGGGGGTAGGAACTTGTTTAGATTTGGGGAACTACATGTGAAGCTATAATATAAATCACAGTCCACAAGAGAAATACAATATAGAGGACCAACCCAAGCCTGAACGGACTCCCACAAGAACTAAGGATCATCACAAACCTCACTACCTTCCTCTCCAAGTGCAAGGTGCATTTCTTTGACTTTGACTTTTCCAGTCTAAACATATAGTAGTGCGTGCTATATACATATAAAAGTCAAAACACTTAACATTTATTATGGATAATTTTTCATTGAATGACTTATGCACACACATTTTGCTTAGGGGTTGCTTTTACTTTGATTACTGTTATTCATGGTCTGTGACTGGTCACTTAGGAGTATTTCTGCTCCCTATTTCGATGACTGAAACTTTTAAAACAGAAAAACAAATGGTAAATGATGAGAAACAAAGAATAACAAGTAACACACCTAGTAGGAATGTTTGAATGAGTGATCATTCATGCTAAAATTTTTGACACTGTTTAGGATTTGTGAATTTTCACAAATATCCATTAGCCAGCCAAATACTCAAAAACAATAATACAACCCCAATGAACTGAACCCACCCCTTTTATCTGTGTAAATATTCATCTATTATTTTTTGAATTATTCAAACAGTTCTATTCCTTAATGCATAGTCTCAGCACATAAGATACCCTAGCAATAGGCAATTTTAGAAATACCTGAGACAGATAAACGGTGCTTTGTCAGTATTATATGTGTCAGATCATAGGGATTCCACCATCTTCCCGGGAAAAGGAAATCTTTAGTGAACTTACTGTTACAAAACTTTTCAGCGTGTATTTATCTTTTCCTTGTTTTATCCTATTATTCCTACTTACAGCTCACTAGACCCAAAACAATTCTGCTCCTCCTTGGTGTCCATATCCTTCAAATACTAATAAAAAGTGCTTGTATTGTCTCATTAGTTTTTATTTAATCAGGCTATATGAATACCTCACTGGTGCAAATTTTCAAAAACGTTCCTAATGTAAATTTAATCTTTCCTTGTAAGTTAGATCAGCCCCTTCATGTTTTTTGTTGCTGTTTTCTGACTCTCCTCCAGATTGCCTAAATCTGTCTACTATTTCTTGCCATTTGCTGCTTTAATTCAGTAAAGCATAAATACAGCAGATATAGAAAGTGAGAGATATATTTGCATGTTACTGGCTGGCATTTAAAACTATTTTTTATGTAAACAATTATGATGACCGCATAAAATACATGGCAGGCTGCCATGTGTCCTCCTGAAAACCAAAGGTATGATGCAGGTGCAATAACTGGTGCTTTTCTCAGGTAGAATACTAGCTCTTGAGTCTGTGTTTACCTTGAAGGGGAAGAAATATCACCAGAGAAAAAACTTTGATGAGACTCAACTCCTCTTGCTGTCAAAGTCTTATTAGCATATGAAAGGGGACTTCTGTGAACTCTGCAGTGTGGACAGTGCATTTTCAAAGTCATAGTCTCCAACACAAGAGAGAACCTTCACCAGAATTCAAAAGCCACATTTGTCTCTGGAAATAACTGAGGTTCATTTCATAACTGCAATAACAAAGGTATTGACACTAGGTAAATTGGAGTTCCTGAACCAAGGCATTTGCAATTCAGAAGTGACATTACAGGTTTACTTACAGAAGACAAAAAATAGTAGAGGCCATACTTTCATCTTTATGCACAGCAATTTAATATCACCAGCCAGGTGCTTCTACTTACTTGAAACCTACATTTATTGTGAGCTGCTAAAATATGTAAAAGTGAAGCACAATTCCTTCATGCATTATCAGGACCCTTAAGCTGCGATCATTTAAATGAGCAATATGAGATAATAAATGTCTTGTCAAAACAAATCATAAAATCCTTCCTCACAAGAGTGAGAAACTCTTCTTTTTTTTTTTTTTTTTTTAAAGACTTCAGACTCAACCCTGACTGAGTGAGTCTCATACGGAATGTGTGAAAGTTAGCAGGTCTGCAGCATTAAGGAAAAAACAACAAACCAAAAACAGACAGTGAACATGACACCTTATTAACTCTGTTATTACAGCTCAAAACACAAGAGTTTCCAGTAGCAACCTCACTGTCTCATGCAACACTTATCTCAGGATCTCTTCCCTTTGTGGTATTTTAATACGAGACTCAGTCGTTTGTATTTCATGGTCCATCAGTGATTCAGCTCTCAGTGTCGTTTCTCAGTGGTTGATCATTCAGCCATTTTGAGCCAAACTGGGTTGCTTAACTTTGGCATAGAATATGTCAGACTGGATGCCATTAGACTCTGCTGCCTGCAAGCCTGTTTGGCTTCATTGGTTGGTTTTCTTGGGATAGCCACATGTTTGCTTCTACTTGAAGTCATTTACATGAATCTGGCTACCCACATATAAGAAATGCTTTCTTCTTTTTTCCTGCATTTACTGTGTATGAAAATATGCACCATCTGGTGGCAATCCTGCAGACATACAATTCAATTCCCATTTTATTTCACTCGGTAAAGTCCCCAGACCTTTACCTGAATACGGGCACAGACTAGAGTGATGTCGACCATGCAAGCCATATTTGTGTTTCATGATTTCAGGATTGTCAACCCCAAGCCTTCCAAAATCATGAGTCAGGCCCCAAAAGTTATAGGATTGGCTTAAAAGTCATGCCATTTTATAAAATAATAAATGTCGGTTTCGTTTTATTTTTCTTCTGGTCTTGCCCTTAGAGTTCCTGTTCTCAGTCCGCAACCATGAGGCTAGAAACCTATTTTTTATTTTAAATGAAAGCTGAGCGTCTCATGTAATCACCTGTCTCTCAGAACTTGGGCTTTAAGAAAAACATCAAATACTGTAAGCCTCGTGATAAAATTGTGAGAGTTAGTAACTGTCATTTAATCCAAAGAGCCACATAGGCTCATTTGTTTAAATTATACTCTTAGTGGGTTTTTTTTCCACTTGAAAACTGTTGTGCATTTAGCTTGAGAAAGGAAAAATAAACATAATATGGCTCTGTTATTTCTACACTGAGCCAGCATGGCTGGCGGCTCACAAAGGTGGGCCAGTAGGTATGCACGTCAAGGCGGGCAACCAGAAAAAGGCAATTCCAAAACACTCTGAGGATTTTAAAAGAGGGGACAGACTTCCAGTATCTGTGGCCCTTGGGTAGTGGAGTTCAAAATTGTGATCAGAGCAGTCACTGTCACGAGGACAAGGGCATTGTTGCTGGAGGACTATCAGAGGTGACACAGGTAAAGCAGTGTCCACCCTTGCATTTTGTCGGTGGAAGTATGTCAGCTTTGGACTCAAGTCTTTTGAGGAGATAATGTAATGAGGGGGACTACATCTGTGGGAGACAAATTTAGCTGTAGATGCATGCAAAACTGTCAGCAAAAGTTGAGTTATGTCAAAAACCCTTGTGCTATAGATATAGAACAGACCTTCGTCTCCTCTCCCAAAGATAACTTGAATGAATCACACAGAGCACACACATTCTTGTTGACTGTCGTTAAAATAACCCTATATTTAGCCCTGAGTTTTTAATTTCTGCACCTCTTTTTATCAGCTCAATGAAAACTAGCAATGCCTCTTGTCAGAATGAGCCTCTTGTAGCAATCGAAATTTGTTTAACGTGGTTATATTCAAAGAAGTGACTTAGATAGCATTGCAGGGTTCATTGTTTGCTGGCTTACAAATAAAGAGGTGGTTTTGGTAAATGAGCACCCAGCACACTCATCCTGGAATTTGACAGTCAAACTGGATCCTTTCCATACGTCAGCACCATATGAAAAATGTCTGCATTTTCTGAGTTAACGAACTCAGTTAACTATTGTGTATATGTTGCACAAACAAGAACAGAATCCAACTCACTCTCTCTTAAAGGAAGAAAATGTCTGTCCCTCTCTGTTTTATCCATGCCTGCACGCGTATAATATATTATATTTAGTGCAAGTAGAAATAAAAAAATTTTTTTCTCAGAAGAATCAGCAGATCTGACTCTGAATAAATACAGGGAGAAGATGTGATGACTGAAAAGGTGACTTGTTTACATAATCACTTTTCTAACCATGATCACACTTCTCCCCCCACCCCATGTGTGTTACAGAACCTTAATATGAACAGTAACTAATAAAACTGGAGGCAAATGAAATATGGATCACTAGGAAGGAATCTATGAGCTATACAGTCTGAAGTAGCCTTGAAAATAACTTGACCTGAGATATGCTCATATGTGTAAGTTTTTCTTTTGCTAATTGGAACAAGGTCCATATTATCAAACTTTTCTGTGCCACTCCTGCTTGTTTTGGTAAACACAGGAGACAATGTGCTGGGTGTTGTTATTATGGCTAATGCTAGCAATTTCTCAGGGCAATAGCAATGAAGACACAAATTAACTGCTTGTTTGGCAAAAAGCATTGGGAGATTTATTTTTCAAACTAGGCCTGAATTATATATATGGTCTGCTTTTCAAATAGAACTTTTCTGAATGCTGGTGAGATGAAAGAATTCTCTGAACTGTTGAGATTGCTAGCGTCCAGTTCAAATGCTCGGGAGTGTACCCAACTGACTCTGTTAAGACTGCTGATGAAAACCGAGCTACATCAATCATGAGAGAGCTGAAGAAGCACCCATCCTGCCTTTACCTGCTTCCTGGGAAGGTTCTGCTTTTTAATTCAACCAGTCTCAAAGGTCCTACGCACCAGCCAGGCTGGGAGTGTCATCTGTCTCAAAAGGGCCTAAATATTAAACTTGATTGGACATCAAAGGAAACACACTCAATTCTGAGCAGCAATCAGGAAGTCTGATCAACCCGAAGGACATTGTGTAAACTTACAATCACCACAAGGTCTTACCCCGTTGGGGAAAGATACTGTAACCAGTCAAGCTTTGAATAAAGGTTTCAACAAAGACCTAAGTATAATAGCCAGAAGGCAGAGTGGGGTTCTGAGTTTAACAGCAAAGTGGATATTGACTGAACCAAATTTTGTTATCAATTAAATGAGTCTTTCTATTCATCCAGAAAGATCCAGGTAGAATGGGATTTAGGTGTTTTGTTACCTGGCAGTTCATTCCTTTTCTTTACAGGAGGAAACTGAGACTATCATAATAAGGATTTAATTTATATAAATGTATGCATAGGAATAAGCAAACAACTCTTATGTGATTATTTTAAGCATTGCCCTTCCTTTGTTATTTTATTTATTTCCTGTCTTTTTCTTTATCCATTTTAATAACCTTCTGCATAGAGACACATCATTGCATTGTATGAATGAGTGGGAGGAAATGTGATGTAGGGCTACAGTCTACTATGGGTGGGTTGAGTTTGTCTAGTGGGTTAAGTAGAGTTTGTCTAGTAGGTTAGAGAGTTTGGACACAGGGTTCTATTCCTGGCTCTTCCACTGACTCATTTAGAGACTTTAATCAAGTCACTTCACCTCTCTGTGCATCATTTATACCATCTGTGATATGGGGATAAAAATTAGAGCTAGGTGAAATCGTTGCCAATTGTTTTTTGGCAGAAATTTTCACCTATTTGTTTTGCTAAGATTTCAAGTCCCTCAAATTATTTTGCAGGTTGGCTTGCAAAATCCACTCCCAGCTTGAACTGTCAAGCTTTCAAAACTTCAGATGACTGGCTGTACCATAGCTGTTATCTCTGGCAGCTTTGAGTTGTGGAGAGAAGACTATAGAAACAGGCATCAGGAACACACACATTTGTAATATATTATATGAAGTACATAGACAAACTTATCATGCCAGGCAGGGACGGTAGCAGCTGAGGAGTATATTTAGATTGTAAATTCATTTGGGCAGGGACTCTTACTATATGTACAGTACTTAAAACAATGGGGCCCTCAACTCAGTTGTGGCCTCCAAGTGCTACCATAATACAAATAACTTGGCATTGGGATCTGCACTGGATCCTGCATTCTTAGGTGACTCACTCTGTTGACCAGTCAGGGTGAAAGGCAAAGCTAAACCATCAGCAGCCAAAAGGTGTGACAGCAAGTGCCAAGTCTTTCCACTGAGTGGTATCAGGTGGTGACCCATAGAAGAGCAATCTCCCAGGGCTTTGTGACTGCCTTCTCCTAAAACCCACCAGGCTCTGTGGGAGTTGGATCAGGCACTAGAGGACTGTGAGCTTCTCACTAGTGAGGTGACTGAGTCTGAATCAATGCCCTACAACTAATTGCCTTACACATTCACAGCTTCCCTTCTCAAAGGAAGGGAAAACATTATAAAAATACTAAAGCAACCTCTCTAGGCCTTAAACTGTTGCTATGGGCTAAAAAAGGTTGGGCGACAGGCCTGGATCTGAGCAGATTAAATAGTACAGTGAATGGGAAAAACACATGAACTTCTTCCAGTGTTACCACATATTGGGCTGCACATATGCAGAATTATTATTCCAAAACAACTAGTATAGACAAGACCTTTGAGGCCAATTCATAGCCTTGGTTTTATTAAAAATATTCTATATGTTTAAAAGGATGGAAGATAGGAAGTTTTCCTGCGACAAACATATTCCCTATTTTTCTTGTAAATAATATTGTCTCCATTAATTCTTGCCACTAGCTGGTGCTAGGATACAATTTACTAAGCATGCAATTATAATGAAACATCTGCATTATTGGCCTGCAGTAGGGAATTCTTCCCTCTTAATAGTCTGCCTGAGTGTCACTGTTAGTCACTCTCCATGGTCTGATTTATTGGTGTTTAAGTATCAGAGGGGTAGCTGTGTTAGTCTGGATCTGTAAAAGCAGCAAAGAATCCTGTGGCACCTTATAGACTAACAGTCGTTTTGCAGCATGAGCTTTCGTGGGTGAATACCCACTTCGTCGGATTTCACCCACGAAAGCTCATGCTGCAAAACGACTGTTAGTCTATAAGGTGCCACAGGATTCTTTGCTGCTTTTATCGGTGTTTAAGGCATTTTTGTGGTTTCTACCCTGTTCCTGTCATGAAGCACACCTGGTCTGGTTGGTACTTCAGACAGTTTACACGCACTGGTGTTTTAACAAAGCATTGCCTCCTTCCTCTCTCTCACACATACTTTCTCTTATTGCTTTCTACTGGGTTGCTTCCAAGATATTCCCTGCGAAAGCAAGGTATTAGTTTGTTAATCGTTACATCATTAACTAGAAGAATCCCCCCTGAAAAGCAGTTTTTAAAAGACTAAACTGCAATGAGTGGGTTAAGTATTTCCCAGAGCCAACACATCTAGGTCCTAATGAACAGATGGTATTTTTAATCTCCCCATGCATCACGGTTAATAGCAATGAATGTTTTCGTGATCTCATTAACATTTTAGGGGCTACAGACAGCATGTCCTAGTGCCAAGGATGCTTTCAACTGGGTGAATCTAGCTCTGGTCCAGCTGGAAAGTCTTGTGCTGCTGCCTGAACTAAATGCTTTTCACTAGTAAAACAAGTGCTACGGAATGGCAAAAAGCTGTATGTAGAAGGGGTTTGTTTGTTTGTTTTTTAATGTTTCTCAACCAAAATAACACAAATATCCCATCAAGTTCTAAGGATTTGTTTAGGCTAGCAGAGGAGACTGAGATTAGGTGTTAAACTAAATCAAGGTGACCTGCATCTACATACATTAGGAAACCAGTTGTATTTTCTCACCTCAAACTACTATCAACCTCTTTTGCTAATCTAGATCAACCTAAAGAAGAGCTAAAATCCAGCAACCTGTAGTGGTAGAACCTGAGACTCAAACCTAGTTTTCTCACACAGTAGCACAGAACATATAGATCATCTCTGATTTGGCAAAATGTTACTAATCCCACCTTCACAACACTGTAATTTAAGCGGTACTACAGTTTCCACGACTAGGCTATTCCCAGTGTTCAAGGGGTTATAAACTGATACTGGTTTTTTTTTTCCCAGCAGCAATCTTCATGCCCATTGTCTACAAAGGTAGAGGCTCCTCAGATCAATTTGTAAAGATTTTTTAGTCAGATAAGAGAGTCTGCAGAATCCTGTGGAAATGTGCGTTACAACCCATTGACTCTGTCTCTGTCCTGAAGAACTTGCCAAAGCTTGTAGGCATTTTTAGTACACATTGTAAAATAGTTCTTGTGGCCTCTGCCCTCCGCTCTTGCTCACCTGCCCAGGGTCAGTGGCAATCTCTGCACAAAGCGTGCATGTGTGCCACTGCCCTCTGCTGGATGAAAGTCTGGCCTCCGTGTGCGTGCGTCTGTGTGTGTGTGAGAGAGAGACTCCTTTTGTTTGATTCTCAGGGCTATGTCTTTTGGGGACAGCAGCCCTTGAGTTCTGTTCCTGTTGTGTACTGTGAAGTCTTGTCCAGGTAATGCACTGCTGCTCCTTTGCCAAGCCGGAGTAGTAGATTTCAAGGCCTTGCGAGTCAGATTCCCATTGGGCGTAGAAATTGATGACACAGAGTCAGGTATTTTCTTAGTGTAAGTTGTTTATTTACAAAATGTGCACAACAAGTCCTCTTGCCTCAAAGAAGGGTGGCAACAAACTCCATGCAAGTAACCTCAGGAAAGGCTGCATTACTACTGCCCTGTCCCAAGAAGGAGCTGCCTTGAGCATCTGTTTGTCTCTGGGATTCACAAAAAATACTCCGTGCCCCCTTTCCTCCCTCATTTCCTGAACTCTACACCTGGGAACCGCCTAGTCCAAAGTTCCACTTGGACCTGATGGGTTGGATACAGTGGCTCTGTTATTAAATGCCGCCCCTCCTCTTTTGTGCTACTGCTTTGCAGACACACACAAAAAAAGCTTAGAAAGGTTCAACAGCCCAGATGTAGGAGAGTGCCTTTGATTCACACAAGACCGTTAACAACTTGCTGAGGGCAGTATCTGCCTGGTGTCTTTAATCCTTTCTATGAAGAGTGTCATCCTGGGTGCTTATGAATCAATGGCCCCAAATGGGCAGCACATTAGCACCTCTTGCCAGAGCATTGCATAGATTAGCCTGGGTGCCCACAGAATCATTGCAATGTGCATCCTGGCTAAGGAAAGACTGGAAATGAATCTTTGCGAAGATTCACATACTGACTCTTGTTGTGACTGTGGCAATCAGGGTCCGCACACCCCAGGGGGAAGACAGGGGGCCTGAACCCCAAAGAATAAGCAATTGAATCAATGGATTGTATGCAATATTACTGTATTATAGAAGCGTTATTGAGGGCGATAATTTATGAGTTTACCCTGCATAAGCTTTATACAGGGTAAAACGGATTTATTTGGGTTTAGACCCCATTGGGAGTTGGGCATCTGAGTGTTAAAGACAAGTACACTTCTGTGAGCTGTTTTCAGGTAAACCTGCAGCTTTGAGGCAGGTAATTCAGACCTTGGGTCTTTGTTGGAGCAGACGGGAGTGTCTGGCTCAGCAAGACAGGGTGCTGGAGTCCTGAGCAGGTAGGAAAAACAGGAGCAGAGGTAGTCTTGGCACATCAGTTGGCAGCTCTCAGGGGGGTTTCTGTGATCCTGCCTGTCACACTGGTAACCTGATGTAAGAAAGAAAACTTCTTAGGCAAAGACTGTAACCTGCTGAGATTGTTTTAGTCACTAGAAGGCGTGTTTTGTTTTGTTTGTAACCAAACCTCACTTTTTCTTGCTTAGTATCACTTACATCTGTGTTCTTTATTAATAGTTTTGTAATAAAACAAGAATAAATTTATCTGCATGCTGTGTAGGAAAGTGAAGTGTGAGTCTTCAGCTAACCTGACAGGCTGGTGTGTGCTGCTTCTTTTTGGAGACAGCAAACTTAGTAACTTCTGTGAGTGTCCAGTGAGAGGGACTGCAGAGAGATATCTGACATCTCAGGAGCGGGGGTTCACTGACCGTTACCTACAGGGCAAGGTTTTGACTGGCAGAGTCTTGAAGAATTTTCTGGCAAGGCAGACAGGCTGGTGTGTCAGGAAGCAGACACACACTTTAGTATCAGCAAAGCTCTCACGCTTGCTAAGGCAGAGGGGTAACTCAGTGGATCACAGTTCTGGGTGTCGGGACCAAAGCATCACAGTGAGCCCTTTGGTATTAATGAGAATTCTGATGCAGATGGGGGCAGCATATTCCTCCAAGAAGAAAGCTAGTGTTCTGCCCAGAGTACATTTTTAGAATGCCCATGGAACCGCTTCAAATTCCTGCTCCTGACGTACTCAGTACAGAATGGCAGACAGGAAACAAGGAAGAGCTCGCTGTCCCATCTTTTTCTCCCAGGAGTATACCTGGCAGGATTGCCAGTTCTTCCCATTTCCTGCATTATATTATGTTTCGGGACAGGAATGTGAAAAATATCCTCAGGCATTTAAAAACAAAAAAGTGTCATTTGAGAACAGCACAAGTGCTGATAGCAGGAAACTGAGTTGTTTCCTAGTTTGAGTGAGGCATAAGTCATGAAAGGTTTCCCAGGAATAATATGTATGCATCAATACATTAGAAAATGTCTAGGGTAGGGACTGGATGATTCAGGGAATTGGCAACGGGGATTCAGGGTATGTCTGTGCTGCAAAGAAAAACCTGCGGCACCAAGTCTCAGAGCTCGGGTGAACTGGCTCAGGTGTGGGGCTAAAGATAGCAGTGTGGATATTCCCTCTTGTGCTGCAGCCAGGTTTTGAGACCCACTCCCTCTACTGGGTTTAAGTTAAGCACTAGTACAACTTATCAAGGTTATGGTGGCTTATCTATATCTTGAAATCTTTACGTCAAGACTGGAAGAGTTTTTTTTTTTAAAGCTATGTTCTAATTCAAACAGAAATTATGGTCTTGATGCAGGAATCTCTGTGTAAAAATCTCTGGAATGAGTTATGCTTGAGGTTAGAATTGACTAGATGATCATAATGCTCCCTTGGGCCTAAATATCTATGAATTTGTGCGTATGTGTGCATGTATGAATGCCCAGCTTTAACCTTCAAGGTCTCGGTGTAGAGATGAGGGTGATGTGACTGTCAATATCTTAAGAATCTGTGATTTCTTTTTCCAACTGATAGTCCTTTAACTAAAATTTCATAAATGTCTTTTAATGTGTGAATCTGAGCAAGAGTTTCCAAGAGTTTTACCTGTCACAGTGTATCCTCCTTCCTCTTTTGAAGATGGTGCCCCTTCTAAAAGGTTTTAAGAGGAAAAAGGCAGTTCTTTCTACATGACTGAACTTCAGAGTGAAAATTGAGGCTCAATGTTTGATCATCTAAAGGTGCCTGATTCAATACAAAAATAAGCGCTGTGGAAGACTGTGTAAGGCTGCAAAAGCCACTTAGGATGAAATGTCTGTGGCTTCCATGGCCTTGCAAGGCCTTATGCAGCATGCAAGCCTAGAGGTATTTGTTGCTGAATTAGGGTCCTAATGCAGGTCATCCCTGACATGCGACACCCTCTGATTGCAGAACCCTAGTCAGTGAGCACAAACCTTATGCTTGCATCACGTGGTAGGTCTGTGATGTAGACACACGAAAATGCAGCTTCCCTGGTGGCTGAAATGAGCTTTGAACATGGTTAAAAAGTCAGAATGCAAAGCTACACCACGCCTTTGCCATGTAACCCCTATGCATCGAGTTACATTGCAGGGACTACGTCTGGGTTTTTAAGGTTCTCTTTTGGGGTATTGAAAATCCCAATCCTGATCTATTCTCATCAAGCCATACACATTTCTAAGATTTTTGCACTTTCCCCCTAATGTTAACTTCAGCTGCGATACCATTTTGCTTTAATGCCTGAAACTGCTCAATCAGGTCAGATTGGTGGCGTACCTGAATTTTATACCGCTATTAGATGCAGCTGTACTTCGATTTAATAAACTGTGGGACTTTTTAAAATTGTATCTTTCTTGGCACATGACAGTTCATTGTTCCCATGAGCTGATGATACTGTATATTTTGCACCGTAGCCATGCGGTTGGAGGGATGATCAAGCAGCAGCTTTTCTCATCTCCTTAGGCTCGTTCTGGGAAAATAAACTTGACATACTAGAAAAACTGTTTGTGTTAAAGAAAATTTAGCATCCATTACAAGTTGCTTCAAATCTGCTGGCTGGAACATGCTATTTTGGGGCAGTATTGACACAATCAAATATTTATTCTGCTCCACAATGGTGTCTCTGCAGCTGAAGGGATGTTTAGGCTTTATCCTAAAATTACCTCTTTGGAACGAGGACTGAATTGCAAGCCAGATTTCTCAGGCATCATCCCAGGCCACTACTTCCACTCAAACAAAATTATCTGTTTGTTTATTGCAGTAGAAGTATCTACTAGTTGTGTGTGTTTTTGCAGAACTGAAAACTTTTAATGTATATATAGCTTGGTATGTTTGAAGTAACAATATTTAAAAGGCTAGAGGTCAGTTAGAAAAATAATGACTAATTAGGATATAAACTCAACTACATGAGGTAGATGGGGCAGGAAAGTTCTGACTTCATCCAGCGTTCCTCTAACACAACTCCACTCCCCCCGGAGTCTACCGACTGAGAGAACACTCAAGAGAGTCATATCCATGGTTTTCAAGGTGTTTCATTGTGGACCCACCTCCCTTTCCAAAAGAGATGGCTGAATAATAGTTGTTGAATAATGTATTCAGCTAATTTATAGAATAAATTGTTACTTATTCTTCCCAAAACACACACGTACACATTTATATTCTGAGCTGTACTGCTGGGTGAATAATTTGCAAATATGTTCATCAAAAATTAATTTGATGAATTTCACTACCAAAAGGTTGACTGGGCCAGCTGTGTGTTATATATTTTTACTGTCAATTAATGTCTGCACTGCACCTGTTTCTGACAGTGAATTTAAAAAACAAACACCCCATAGTCAAAAGAACACAGGAACAGACCAGGGACAAAACATCAGTGAATGAATTCAACATCTAGATCAGATATTCAGATTACAAATATTTGCAAGTGTGTGTGAAACCTGAAAGAGAAACAAAACAAGCTTGCCAGCTACACCGCACACAAACACTGAAAAGATTACTGGGCAGAACTGCCATTGATCACTCTCTTATTCTAATCTTTTGGCATCACAATAACTGACAGCATACCTAGGAGACAAATAGCAATAATCTAGTTCCTTCTCCCTGGATGCCACTTCTGGATTCTTTTTAGCTAAAGCATTACAAGCTGGCCATTTGGAAGCCACTGCAGAACTAATATAAACAGCACCTCTGGGGATGGAATGTGAATATTATGATGCTAACTATGCAAAAACCAGAGGTGGTGACATTCCCCTCTTCAGAATTACTCTGATAGAGATTTATTAGCCCACTGGAGACTGCAAAAATAATAAAGGCTCATGACAAAGAGCAGGAAAGGGAGAAGAGCTGACATTCCACTAACCCAGCTCTCAGTCCTGATGGATACAGAGCAAACCTTGAGCACATACTACTTACTGAAGCAAAGCGTGTGAGTGGTTCGGTTGAAATAACGGGACTACTCTCAAGTTAAGCACCTGTGAAGGTGCTTTGCTGGATTGGGGCATCTATTAACTTGGTGTCATCAAATCTCAAACTTTTTTCTGAGAGTATTGAAAAGAAAGGCTGGAAAGGAACAAGAGCATGTGGGATTTTTTTCCTTATTTGTACTATAGATCCATCATATTACAGTAAGGCCTTCTTATTCTGCACCTACCAATACTGGTTGACAGATACAGCTCTGCAACAGGAAAGTAGCCTAGTTATAACCAGAATTTGACTAATAAAGGAGTATAGAAAAGGCACCAGGAAAACTATGTATTTGCATATAAAATGCTGTTACTCTTACCTATCAGCTCATTTTGGGGGAGGCTCTAAGAAAGCACCCCTGTAGCTTTGGTTTAGTCTTGGGAAGTTTCTATTTTAGCTTTTAGGGATGCAGTTTATAAATGTGTGCAGTGTACACACACAGAGCGACGTCGATGGAAATCCAACAGAGACACAAAGTCTACCCGAAAGGTCATATGGCCTACAAGTGAATGAATACATGTTTGAAACTTGGCTCTGTGATAGAAACATGTAGTTTGGCTGTGTGCTGAAAAAAGGCCTCTTGTTGATCTATACATGCTAGAAAACGGTTAAGAGTTATGGGACATTAAATAGATCTTGGGGAGGAGGGGGTGTAAGGGTGTGTCTTTTCTTAAATAACCCACTATCTTGATAAATTTTTTAAACTCCTGCCCACTATTAAACTGATCTGAATGGTCTAATCTTGCTTAGAGAAGGAATCAGAAGGAAAAGCTTAATGGTTAGGCAAGTCAAAATGTTGCTCTCCAAAACCGGTTAATGTTTAAACAAAACGGGCCTGATTCACTCTGGCTGTTGCGGCTCAGGGCTTGGGCTCCAGCAATAGTAAATTCCGAGCTGCTCAGTGTCCGTGACACTAGGGAATCTGCAGCCACGGGTCCAACCTCAAAAGGGAGGGAGTCAGGCTAACAGGGAGCCAGTTCAAGTCACCTGGAAAATGAACAGGTTTAGGTACCCTTCCCCAGGGGTGAAACAGGTCCCCCAGGCAGGAAAGTGAAATCGCACCCTTTTTGTGCCCATTGGGATGAATTTGAGCCAGTGTTCTTTCTGCAAATAGTAAAGGTCTGAATTAAAAATAGGATGGAAACTGATTTACAGTCTGTGGGATGGATCAAACTTGCATTCTTTGTGTATCCAAAATTCCCCTTGTCATCCATGACAGCTTTTGCTGCCCAAGGGATGCCTGATGGGGCCTGCTGATCCTAAGGCACCGGTGTCACATATAATGTGTATGCTCAGCAAGGGGAGCTCTGAATGGGCGGAAATTAGTATGTCTTTTTAATATTGCTAGCCCTTTATTATAGAATATCTACAAGCTGTGCTGGCAGGTTGCTTTGCAACTAAGGCAATGAGAAGGAACACTCTAATCAAGAAGAAAAGCAATATGCAAAAGTATCCATTCTGTAGCACATCTCCAAAAACTGTTGGATTGTAACTTGTATCTTTAAAACCAAGTGCTGCAGGTGCTACAGAGGAGACCTATTGTGCGTGTGTGCGACTCTTGTCCGGTTACCTTTCGCCCACCTGAATTCCTCCTGTGGTTCCAAATGGAGGAGTTAGTCCTCACTTCCTGTTCCCAAGCAGTGGGGTAGTTGTTGCCGGCTCTCACGGTTCACTATGTTCTACTGTGCAGTGACTGTATTTCAGAGGCTGGTGAAGCGATCACTGCAAAGCCCAGTTTTCAAAGCCGGCTGCCTGGCTCTGGGGCACCAGCTTTGCATTTTGGGTGCTAAAATCATGCTCTGGATGTGACCTTCCAAGGTGCTGAGCACCCCACAGCTCCAGCTGATGTCCACAGGAGCTGCAGGAGCTCGGCACCTTTGCTGCCTAACTGCTGATGTGAGCGCTCGGCTGTGGAAATGAGAGCTGCAGCGTAGATGCCTATGTCTGAGAATTGAGCCTTTAGTCCACAAAGAGCTTTGGAATCTTTTAGGATGAAAAATGTTGCATAAATGCAAAAGACTATATTATTATTATTTATTAAAAGAGCATACAGCATGGCCCATTGTGGCTTTTTTAGAGTAGTTTGGAAGTGTTGCTGTAAATGGATTTTCAACCAAAAGAGAGAGTTCAGTTTTATTGATTCTCCCCCCACCTCCCTCCCCTTTTTTTGAACATCTCCAGGTCTTATGCTGCAGGAGGCCAAATTGTTCTTGCTCATTTGTTGTTTTTGAAATCTCCTGTTTCTACTGACACTCTCTGTAATTAATCAATCGTTCTTGCCAACTGCTTTCTGGAAACAGAATATGTACCTTTGAAAATGTATGGAATCTGCAGGGCTCCTTGCCTGTTAAGACACTTGCCAATTGAGCCTTTACAGGAGTCTGAAAATCTCCCCTCTCCAGCCTAGAGAAGTCTACCAAGCTACTTGATTGAATGGGGACCTTTGTGTCCTAACCCAACTGTTCGTTGCTGAGCAGGGGGCTGCGGATTTGGTCTGACGCCTAAATCCACAAGGCCCAGACAAAGAGACACATGGCTAGTGTGATGCCGGGTTTATTTATACATAAATGGCTCCATGCTACAGCTGCAAGAAATGTACAAAGCAGGAATTCAGATTTCTTATTACGGCACCTAGTGTTAAGTTACACACCCACTACCACTTTCTACATCCTGTTAATAACTATGGGTTACCACTAACAACACTAGAAGCTACAGACTTCAGTGTGATTAAGAAGCTATCAGTGATGAGGTGCTGATGTTGATGGAGAATCTAATATTTAATCTCGCTAACGAAGAGACTATGAATAGTTGTGCCAGTCTATTCAGGAATGATACTGAGAGCCAGCTGTGATAGTTACTGAGTTAGTCATAGTGGTTTGCTGTTATTTTCAATGCAACCTTTTGGATGGTCTAAGAGGGGTTAGTTTAGATGTTGCGTGGGTTTCCACTGTATTAAATTAATCTGGGTTTCCACAGAGCGGACGTTTCTCACTTCAGGATTTTTGGCCTATTAGTCAAGTTTCCCTGTTTTCTGTGCTGTTAGTTGCAGTCTATATGCACCATATTTTATGCATGGCATAAAAGTGCCATGTTATACATAAGAATGTGTAATGGAAAGTTACTTCATCTGTGAAGTAATGTGACCTAGTTGTTACTGGACTGACTCTTACAAACTCCTGGAGTTCTAGCTGTAGCTCTGTCACTGACTTACTGTGTGACATTTAACCTCTCTGCCTCACTTTCTCCATCTGTGAAATGGGGGTAATACTTACTTATCTCACAGGGCTGATGTATAATTAAGATTTTTGAAAACCTAATATGAAAGGTGCTGTTGATGTGTAAAATACTACCTAGCCATTTCAACATACATCTAACATAATATGCAGTGGTAATTAGTTTCAAATGGTAAATATCCACATTTTAATGGCAAACACTGAATTCTTGTTTTGATTTTAATCATTAGTGTAAAATATTTGCACACTTTTAAAAATTAGAGTGAGTGCCTTATGAGTTTTTATGATGGCTACAGTAAAGTTGCTGGGTTTTGTGTTAATTTGTTCTGACATCTCAGCATAGGGTGACCAGACGCCAAGTGTGAAAAATCGGGATGGGGGTGGGGGATAATAGGAGCCTATATAAGAAAAAGACCCCAAAATCAGGACCATCCCTATAAAATCGGGACATCTTGTCACCCTATCTCAGCATATCCCCAGCAGCTTATTTTAAGTTATCACAGTGAAAATATGGCGGATAGTGGAAATTTGTAAGACTTATTGTACTGATACTTCTGCAGCGTACACACAGTAACAATTGCCTTTATTGTCCATTGCACTGTCTTCCTCCCAGACATCCATAAACCGAGATGACAATGTTTTATGAAGGTCCAATGACATCCGGTTTTCTCACAGGAAACCTGGTCTGTGGCTGTCCATTGTTAGTGAGAGTCACACTCATGACCCAGAGCCAAGCTGCAAAGGGAGCATTACCGCTGTGAACTTGACGAGGAATTGGAGGTGTTTGCCTGACAATAGTAAGTGTTGAAATGTTAAACGTTATTCTTTGTGAATAAAATCCTGATGTGGCCAACAAGTCTTGATGTGGGAGCAGTCATTCCCTGGTGCGCTCTTGGTTACAGGAATCCAGCTGACCTGCGGTCTGATCCTGTAAACATTTTTGCATATATTAACTAATCCAGTTTGCTGGATTAGGGACTAGGTCAGGATTTCACAGCCCAGCCCAGGACAATGTGCTGCTCCCCTGAACAAGAGGCAATGTGCATCCCCATCTGCTGGCTACTGTTTGCTGCTGGTGGCAGAATGATCCCAGTCCAACACCCACTGGGCTAAACCTTGTTACGAGTTGAGCTAAAACCTCATTGAAAGTGATGCTTGATTGCACCCTTCACTTAAGATTTCAGTAAGAGAGAGTGAAAGGGCCCTTCCTAAAGCAAGACATAAGGGAGTCTGATGAGAAACTACCATGTGGATGGTGTGTTCCACTGGGTATTGTTCTGACTCTGGGTGGGTGTGTATATAAAAAGTCTAGTGGGGATAGGAAAGGGAGCAGACTAGAAACAGAGACTCAAAAGCAGTAAGAAAGCAGCAGCCTGTAAGCACAGCGTGACCCTGGCAGGAGCCTAGAGGAAGATCCTGAGTCAGGGGTTCTCGGGGAAAGAAGCTTGGGCTGAAGGCAAAGAAGCTATCCCCTGGTTTTGGTTCCTCCTGCATTCAGAGAAGTGAGACTTTGTACTTTCCTTTTGCATGAAAGAAAATACCAGACCCCATAATCAATTTCTACTCCCAACTGGAACATCCCCAAGACCTTGAATTTTGATTAGCCACTCAGGTCAAAAGGGTGTGTGTGTGTGTGGGGGGGCAGATTCAAGGGCTCACTGCTCCGTAACGTGACCATATAAAGGGGCCATAACAGCCTTCAGGGGAACTTCTCTAGTGCACGAACAGTATCGGCCCAGATAACACATCACAGATTAGCAGCAGGTAACTTACATTGGGGGAATGACCTCTGGAGCAGTCCAGAATCCAGGAAGCATAAAGCAGAACTCAACCCTCAACAAAAGACAGAAGCCTCTCTCCAATACAGACCTAACCCACAGACGCATGCAACCTGGAATCTTAACATTTCTCTCGTTGTAAAGGACACTATTTCAAGCACAATGAAAACTGAGTGGTTTTCATTATGGGATTTTAAGTCTTCAGCATTCCACTTACTGGAATGAGATTCTGAACTAGCAACAAGCTGTGTTTGTTTCTGAACTAGGAACAAGCTGTGTTTGATTGCTAGAGCCTTTGCATCCACATAAGTATGAATATTTACTTGTGATTCTCAATATATTTCTATTGCATCTGTGGGAGCAATGGGGTTTCCCTCCAGAGGCCAAAACTCACATGTTGAACTAAGGATGGAACAGACTCACACGCCTGGCAACACCTCTTGGGAACTGACACTTCTGCACTCTGGACAGTGTGCTTTGTTCTGCTGCCTCTCCCTTGTTCTTCATAGCTAGAAAACCAAACCCAAATAAAAAATCATATGCTCAGAAGATCAAATCCATTCTGCAAAGCTGCCCATCACTTCATTGCCTATCCTGCTTGCTCGGATGTCTCTGCAATTGACAGTTCTAAACAATGCAGGGATGACATCCTCGGGTTGGAAAAATAAAGGGTTGTTTGTGTTACATGGGGGGTGCACTTCTGTCAATAACTGAATAAACAATCTGAACAAACACTGTATGTTACTATATTATGATCAGTTCACAACCACCATTTGGTCTAAACACAAATTGGTGCCATGAACTAGGAACTGACTAGCAGCTGCATATGAAACCATTTAAAAGTAGACTGGTTACGTTACTAAGTAAGCCCTGAAAGGAGGATGAATTAGAAAGCCTAATAAGTATGTTCCATTTCTAATTTACTATTCTATCAATACCATGCACCTGGAGCACATATATGCGGTTGGGATATATATAAATTTGCAGAATAAGACCTGAGTGTTTTTCTGGTTTACAATTTAACACAAGAAACAAAGAATAAATGAGACAGAGAAATGGAAATACGTTGTACATGAAGCCCAGTCCTATATGGAAGGAATTTCTCTCAAGCGTTACCAGGAGTTAAAGCCCATCAGAAAAATACAGTAAGTGATATACCTTGACAAAGAGGGATCAAATATTTTACATAGTAAACTTTCTGACCAGAGGCCCAGCACAAAACCTATACAATGCTCAAGCCTTCAAAACAGGACTTTGATGGTGGCCTTGAGCTGGCCATCTGCCTAGAGTGAATTTAATCCTTTAAGATTTAGGGCTTTCTTTGTGTGAGTTAATGGTCAAAGTCCAGAATTTACAGCTATGTTCAGAATAACTGTGGCAGTTCCATGCATGGAGTAAGGGTAGTTTATAGCCCTTAGTGAGAATCTCTGAATTATTGGCCAAAAAAACCTCAAAACAAAACACCTTATATGGATGCTGAGCTTATCACTGAGCAGGCATGTTGTGAACGATGGAGGAGAACTCTGGAAACAATCCATAAAGGTTGTCTGACCTCCTACCATGCTATTTTTGGAGAGTGTGTGCTGTTACTTCTGGCTTAACCACTATGGAAATTCAGGTAGTGGGATTGGCACAGGAAAGGATTTATTTTCTTTTTTTGCAAGTGCAAGTCAGCAACAGCAAACTGAACTGTTGCAGAGGAAACTGGTGAAATCTGTGATAGTCCCTGTAATGGCTGAATAATTCATAATTCCAGATGGCATCCATTTGGTCAGTGATCAAGTGCACCACACAGGGAAGTTTCTAGTACAGACATAAGACATTTTTCAGAGTCTAGACTAATTTACTCTTCATATAATCATATCTTGCCACAGTAAGAAAAATCAATATCTTTGCTGCCTTCACATAGATTTACACACATTTCAGCAACTTCATACAGGTCACATATGAAGTTAAAATCACATAGGAAAGTCGTACGTGAGATTCACAAACAAGTACATAATAATCCTTTAAAAATATCAATGATAAATATGGATTCCCCTCGTCCTCTTAGGATACTGATAGTAAACTAGTTCCCTCAAAATTCCAACATATAACTATGCAGAGAAATAAACAAAACAAAGGAGATTAGTGGGAAATGATGAAATACAAAACTTATTATTAAACACAAATGTCTGTATCTGAGCTGAGCCACATGGAATAGGAATTCTGTAGAGATGCTCACCTCAGGGCATATTTTCTTTTCAATGCATTTGTGTGAGTTTCACTAATCCCACTGCATGTTACCAGATGTGTTTACCCGGAAGAAGAATGTACAGCCCTTAATATTTAAAAGGAAATTAAAGGCTAAATTGTCAGAACTGTTTAAAAGAATTGGACAAAATCTCATGAGTACTCCTGCTGAAGGCAGTGAGTCTATCTGTGTGAGACCTTATCTACGTACCAGCTTAACTATAATTTAATTATTTTAGTTAACCCGATATGGCCGGGGGGGGGGGGGGGTGAAACCCTTGCCCCACTCAAGTCAATGGGAGTCTTGCCATTGACTTAGCTGGAGCCAGGATTTCACCCTCTGTGGTTTAAAAATGCTGTGTATCAATTCAGCCTAATTTGATAAAGAATTGTTCTGTAGCTAAATTGAAACACACCATGTTTAAATTTGTTTCAGAATGTCCACATGTGTTTAGCACAATGTTCTATCAAACTGATTTTAGCTAATTAGAGCAACTTTGTGTGTAGACAAAATTTAAGTCAAATTAGATTGAAGTGAAGTAGGAATGTATTTTTTGAGAAATGTATTCCATAGCTATAGAAAAATATCCTTTTATATTACAACAGATTAATATTAGGGTGTCAACACTTTGATAGTTGAATTACATTGCACAGCAGTAGTCTTTAATTAACAACAAATGAACAGCAATAATTCAGTTTTACGCTTATCACCACCCTATGCAGGCAACTCTAAACTCCATCTTGTCCATCACAGAAACAGCTCACTTTAAATGTACAGCTCTTGATTATATTTTTATGAGAGCAGTCACCCAAAATCAAGCCAGAAAGGCGTATTGCCATTTTATTCTAAGTCAAGCTCCTTAAACATTAAAGATATTCTGGTACCATTAGATGGAGGGAACTTTACCCCTGTGTAGAGGGCCAGCATAAAGCCTATGCATCACTTAAGTCCCATTTAAGTCTTCAAAGTAGGCCTTAAGTCAGGGTTTCTCAAACAGGGGTCGCCGCTTCTGTAGGGAAAGCCCCTGGTGGGCCGGGCCGGTGTGTTTACATGTCCCGTCCACAGATCCGGCCAATCGCGGTTCCCACTGGCCGCGGATCGCTGTTCTGGGCCAACAGGAGCTGCTGGAAGCGGTGCAGGCTGAGGGACGTCCTGGCCACAGCTTCCAGCAACACCCATTGGCCCGGAGCAGCGATCCGCGGCCAGTGGGAACCGCGATTGGCCGGATCTGTGGACGGGACATGTAAACACACCGGACCGGCCCGCCAGGGGCTTTCCCTACAGAAGCGGCGACCCCTGTTTGAGAAACCCTGCCTTAAGTGAGCCTTGGTGTGCACAGGCCTTGAGCTGACCTGTGTCCAGGGTGAAATTCATCCTTTATAATTAGTTGATGACAAAGAAGAGAATGTTGCATTCCACTTTTGACATTACAAATGTCCTCTCAGTGACTGTGGAAGCAAATAGATTTAAAGATCCAGGCCCAAACCAAAACCCTGTATCGAAACATGTCTGAATTCTGAGATTTTTTTAAAAAATCCCAGGTCTGCAAATTGGACTCATAAATGGGCCAGAGCAAAAGCCTGTATCAAAACATCCCAACCCCCAGATCCAGATTTGATTTTTTTTTCCAGTTTGGGCCCTTCTCTTGATAGAAAAGTTTGCACAAGCTCAGCTCGATGAAACACAGGGCTGAACGTGATGGAAGCCATACTAAAATGCCCTAAACTTGAAGTCTGCTAAATTAAAATGATTGCTGATCTCTAGAATTATTTTCATCTCCTAATCTCTATACTTTGAGCTCAACGTAGTCACCAGAGATCAGGATTCACTGATGCACAAGTTGGAGCCTTGCACTGCAAACTGTTTCTAAAGTATTTTTTCTCATGAGTGTATCTAGACTGGTACATAGACATTTTTAAATACACTTGATTTTTTTAATAAAAGAAATGTGCCAAAGTCTGTAAAAGACAAACAGAATCCAGGACAGAGAGACAGTAACAGAAGGAAGAAAGATTCAGAGAGGTAAGAATTAAAGTGGTTTTGTGTATAGTATAAAAGAAAATCAAGATTAACGGTTGCAAAATCTGACATAAGATACACCATCTTTTTTTTATTTCCAAAGCTCAGCTCTATATGATAGATCATGGCAGACAAAGGAAATGGAAGAGCAAATCTGGAAAAGTTGGCATGTTTAGTCCACTCTGTAGAAGTGGATTCCAGAGTAGGCCCTTACAAAACATGATATTTTGCAGCCATTTGGAACTTAAAGCCTTTTACTTCAAAATCTCAGTCACATCCTGTCCCACTGCATCATGTATACCATGGTAAAAATTATGTTGTGTCCAGAGAAGTGTTACACCTCATCAATATAGGCAGTGATCTGATGTGGCACAGTGTGTGGCCAAACTCAGCCTGCCATGCAGTTAAAAAGAAAAGAAAAGAAAAGAAAACGGTATAAAAAGAATGCCATTTACTGATTCAGACATCGTCTACACATCAAATCCAACTCTTGTTGAGTAATAGGTTACGATGACCCATCAAAAATGGGTATTTTCCTAGCACTGCTTAAGTTAGGATGTGTATTCCAATCCCTGCACATCTCTGCAACAGAGAAGACAGAAGGTCTTGGCACAACAGTCAGAGAGATGACTTGGTAGGTCAGTTCCAGCTGGGCCCACCATGCTTTTCTTTATAGAAGTGCAGCATCCTTACCAGAACGATTTAAGTGCCAGGCCACGAATGCAATTTGCTTACATCATTTAAATATAGTTGTCTCCCTCTGAAGTCAATTCTAGATTGTTAGGATGATGTTACTTTCTTACCTTGCTAAACAATACAGATTCAGTAAATCAACATCCTATAAGGACTGGTGGTTTTAAACATTTATAGCACTGAAGGATACACCAGACTTTCTGACTTCACAGTGGGCTTATAACAGAAAAGAATCTGGATTTAACTTTTCAGAGGAACCAACAGGACACAATGTGAGATGACGACTTTTTCCTGGCATGGTTTAACACCTATCTGCAATTGTATTTATACTACCGATAAAGCACCTTTCAACTGCATGTGGCTTTACTTTTTGTTTTTCTTTTCTATAGCATGTTTTTTTTTCATTCCTCTTAAATACTTTTGATTATCAAAGTCCTATGAATCATTGCATTTCTGATAAGTCTGTAAAGCATCCCTCCGGAAAGCTGTGTGGGATCCCCATGGATTTGGAATTCTGCATTCACGATTTCCATGGATCATCTTCTCACAGCGATACAGGAACAGAGTCTCTAGCAGTTGTAAAATAGGAAGCACTTTTATTTTCTGGCTTAAAATGACATGATTTCCTTCTTCACTTATTTTTAGGGCCTGTGAAAAGAAATGGAAAAATGGGGTGACATTATACTATTTTGTGTCCCAGAGTCAGAAAAATATATTCATTGTCTGTCTTCTCTGTCATCTCTCACCTCTTCCTCCCTGTCTTTCCTACTGCCTCTTTCCTCCCCTTCCCAGTTAATATTTTCCTCTCTCCAGTGCCCATCTATCACCAGTGCAGCTTGCTTCTGCTATCCATTTACTAAAGCAGGGTCAAGTGCATTCCCCAAATACAGTATTCAATACATTTTTACTTCTTTCAGTTTTGCAAAGCACTCATGGGCTCGACTTGCTGCTCATATATCTTGTCAGTACTAGAATATATTCCAAGAATGTCAGAAGTGAACAGAGGACAGCCTATGCAAGATCCAGTGTTGTCTCTAGGTATTCCAGCTTCAAAATGAGTCACCTTAAGGTGAAACTCACCCCTGTGCAGTGGCCAGCAGAATGCCACTTAAATCCTCCTGAAACTCTATTATGAGAACATGTGCTGTTCCAGAGCACCCGTATCTGGGTGGGATTTTCAAAAGTGCCTAAATGATAATCGCACAAGTGTCAGGCATTTTTGAAAATATTATCCTCTCTCTATCTCCTTAGAAGGCTTTGTCATCCTAGGATCTGAGCACTTTGCAAACATTGACGCAGGTGTGTTCTACCAAATCATGCAGACCAGTTTTGAAGCTATGCAAATTCACGAATGGGTTTTAACATAGTGTAAGGGCTCAAATCTGACAAAAAATTGAATGGAGGTCCTAATATTGATGATATATTTGCAATTTATCCCTTCCTCATCCTTTTTCCAGCTTTACTATTGATTGCCCCATTGTAGAGGTGGTAGCTCTCTGTAGCACTATCTCTCCCAATGGTAAATTGGTAACATGAGGGAAGAGATTAAACAGAGAACAGTAGAAAGTTGAGAGGCACATCCAAGGGTTGGAGGAGATAGCGTTTCCATTTGACACCACCATACGTGGAAAATTGTCTTCCAAAAGCAGGAAGGAGGCAGATGCCACCAGAGTGGAAGATTTTGAAGGGACTCTGGAAACTTGGAATATTAGCTCCAGACACAGTCACATACCGGTTAAATGATAGGTGACAGGAGAGCATTTAAAATACTTTAAAAGCAGTTTGGCATTTCATTATGATGACCTATGATGTTGGCGATGGAAAGTATGCATAGATTCCATTGACAATGTGTAGAGAAATATTGTTTCCTTGTTTCTATTGGAGCAGAAATGGGAAATGAAAAGGATCTGTTTGCATTGGGTACACATCCATTTCACAACAAACATATTTGCTGGATAAATTAAACAGGAAATAATAACAACACTCAGTACTTAGAGCACTCTCTGTCAGAGAATTTCAATGTGCATTACAAACCATAAGGGGCAAATCCTCTCCTTCTCCACAGCCATATGGGGAGAGGAGGCACAGATTCCCAGATACAAAATCGCAATATAGAGCTGGACTCCATTAAAGCTCCACTTGAGCCATTACCTAGCACAGGGATTCTCAAATTGGAGGTCAGGACCCCTTAGGGCGTCGTGAGGTTATTACATGGGGGGTCGTGAGCTGTCAGCCTCCACCCTGACCCCACTTTGCCTCCAGCATTTATAATGGTGTTAAATATATTAAAAAGTGTTCTTAATTTATTGGGGGGGGGGGGTTGCACTCAGAGGCTTGCTATATGAAAGAGGTCATCAGTACAAAAGTTTGAGAACCACTGACCTAGCAGAACTTGGTGAGGGATGCAGGGGCACTTGGAGGCAGAGGGACTACATGGATCCACTAGCCATTCTTGCCAGCACATGGGCTCAATGGGCTGTGGACTGTTCCTCAGGCCTGAGTTTGCGTTAATGGCTATGGAACTGTCCCTGAGAATTCTCCTAACTCTACAGGGTCAGACAAAGCCAAGCTTGTTTTCTTAGGCTTAGCGCAATGAGGAACAGGGTGATTTGCCTTCGGTTGATTAAGTGGAATAGGTATGGTTAGTACTCCCCATTTTACAGGAGAAACTGAGTCACAAAGAGGATAAATGGTGCACCCAAGGACACACAACTAATCAATTTCAGAGCCAGGATTATGACCCAAGCCTCCTCGGTTTCAGTCTAATGCACTAACTACTAGCTGGTGCTGCCATTCTTCAGTCTACACATATAGCCTCGCTGTCTTTCAATGAAGGTAGAAACTGACATTGTCTGAAAAATTTGGAATCGCACCGAAAGTCATGCAAAGTTCTCCAATTTGGGGGTTTTACTGTAAACACTAAATTCTCAAACTGGATTCCTGAATCTTGAAATGAGCCTGGACTAGCTTTTCAACAGATCTGTGTTGATTTATGATTTTGGATGAAAACCATCTAGATACTTGGTGGGGTTTAGCCAATGTTTATTTGGCTCTTTGGGCTTACTTGAATCAAAAACTCAAAAAAAAATATGGGAAGGTTGGGGGAATGAACCCATTATTTTCTGGACTCAGAAGTCTGACAGACATATAACAGGCCAAATAAAATCAAAACAAAAAGATTGTCTTTACTATTTGTTTTTTATGATGGCCAGGTTTTCAAAGAGTTTGTGTAGAACGGTGTGCTTAATTTGCACATGCCATTGCCTTGTTCTGCATGTAAATCAGAGAATAGTACATGCAAATACAGCTAAATAGGTGTTTGCACCTGCATCTTTCTGGTTGGTGTATGCAGCCAGGATAATTTCATGCATAAACTCTCTGACCAAGAATCTGCTAAGCTTAGCGCTAATTCTTTCAGTAGGGATACCTTTAATTAATTTTTAAAAACCAATTTAAACTAATTTTAAAGTATTAAATGTAGATCATAATTTAATGTAATTGAAAAAATAGACTAAAGGGAGACAGCCCTTTGGGTCCGTCTCCTTTGATTTGTACTGATATTCTCATAAACACTGAAGCTGAGAGACGGGACTAGATCCTCAGTTGGTTTGAACTGGAGCTACGCCAGTTAACCCCAGTTTAGAATCTGGCCTTTTTGTAGATACCAGCATGAGACAGATGACTCTGCCGCAGGTTGATGCACTGAGTGAAACCTGCACAGAACAGATATTAAAGAAGTTAGAGGCATGTTCCAGAGAAGAATGCCTCAGTCTGATTTTTAACTCTGGTGAGTCTGCTCTGACAGCATCAGTTTATCATTCCCTAAGGCTCCTTGGCTGGGGACTGACTGTCACAAGAAACAGGTCAGCGAATGAGAACATTTTCTTGTCTCTGCTCACCCCTGCCTGACTAACTGTGTCTCTACGGTATAAATGATTAAGGATTGTAGATGACCCAGTTGGAGGAGTGGAGGAAAGAAACTGACACACCATCCCTCAGCACCACCAATAAATAAGTAAATTATTCAGACTACAGCAGAGCAGTTTTAGATTAAATAACAGGAAAAACTTCCTAACTGTGAACAGTAGGAGAATGGAACAGACGCCTAGGAAGGTCGTGGAGTCTCCTTCACTGGAGGTTTTCAAAAGGAGGCTGGAGAGCCGTCTGTCTTGGGTGGTTTAGACACAACAAATCCTGCATCTTGGCAAAGGGTTAAACTAGATGGCCCTTGTGGTCCCTTCTAACCCTATGGTTCTATGCTTTTATATGTGGAAGTGGATGTTGATCAAACTTTTTTAAAGCTTAGATATTTCTTTCCCTTCTTCCCCCTTCACTTCTGTTTTCCAGCCACGACTGGAATGAAAAGCACCGAATGCCACGATAAAGGGCAGTCCCAAGCTATGTTTTACTATGTCCAAAAGCAGATGTGCTAGAAATATTAGGGCCCATTCCTGAGAGCTTTCCAGTCTCTCCTGGGGTTCAGATAAACTGCTTGAATGTTTGGGTGCTTATCTGGAATGTATCCAGACCTGGGGCTTGATTTCCCCCACCCTGTGAAATCAATGGAATCAAAGTCCTTTCGAAGTGTGTCTGTCACTGAAACCGGAGCTATAGCAGCCTCTAGCCATAAAGCCTGCCTAGTAATCTACTTACGAGTACCTGCCCGACATTTTCCTCACGACGGCAATGATGATCCCAGTAACGATTCCCACCGCTATTATGATTCCAACGATGATTCCAACCAGTGTAACTGTTGCCAGGCCATCTGAGTGGGGAAATGTATAGGATGTTAGCATGTTTTCCACGTAACCCATGTATAACTATGGGGCCAGATAGTAAGAGGTCCTAATACTTTGTAGTAAAACGGAATTATTTTTGTCACATTCGATTCCGTGAGAATCTTCCCTGAATCCTGTGAACTGTAAAATATGTCATTTTGGTTTAGAGAGACCTGACCGGGGCGATTGGACCAAACTCTGTCGGTGATAATGCTTAATTTGTGCCGGGCTAAGCCCCGGCACCTCTACGCTTGGCAGTTCAGAGCCCCGGCACTTCCAGGCTTGCTGCATCAGTTATGAAAGTAAAAAAAATTGCTTGAGCCTCGGCACCTCTTTCATTGCATATTAAGCCCTGGTTGGTGACACAAGCTTTTGAGCTTATACAGAGTTCTTCTTCAGCTCTGTATAGCTCAAAAACTTCTCTTTCACAATCAGATGTTGGTCCAATAAAAGATTTTACCTCAGCCATCTTGTCTGTCTCGTACCTTGGGACTAACACAGCTACAACAATACTGCAAACCACTTGAAAATGTCATTTAGGTTTAGCAATTTCCTTGCTCACTTTCTTTGGGCTGGTTAGAGTCAAAGAGAGTTTGTCCATTTACTTCAATGGGCTTTGAGACAGGCCCTTTAAAAGTTCATAGCCATGTCTCATGTGGGATTTAAATGCATCTGCTCCTTTTATAACCAATTTTGTTACTTACCTTTCTCGTCTGTAGTCCCTGACTCGCCACCCGCTTCGTCTGGAAAGAAAGAACCAAAATAACTTTTTAATACGGTGACTGTTAGGTGTTCATACCGTGATGTCACACTGTAGGGGAGGTTATAAAAACTACAGCCCAACGGGTCTGAGAATGAAACCACGACAGGTGTGCAGTTTAATAGGGTGTTAGTTGGGGAGTGAGTGTAAATAGAGAGCACCCAGAGAGCGTAGAGTAAAAGGAGTTGTGAAGAGACTGAGCCTCGCAGCTGAAATAAAGGCTGTCTACACGTAAAATGCGACAGCAGCACAGCTGCAGCTCCTCAGTGTAGATACTCCCTATGGCAGCAGTTCTCAACCTATTTATCATTGTGGGCCGCAGGTTGAGAACCACAGTGCCCCCCACCTAACACCCCTTGCAAACCCCTATGCTCAGCACCCTCCACCCAGAGATCCCTCCAAAGAGTGGGGCCAGGAGCGGAGAGCTGGGTGTGGGGTGAGGGGCAGGGACCTGGACCCCAGATCCTGCTGCGTGGGGACCCTGACGCCGCATTGTACGGGAGTGGGGGGCAGCCAGGACCCTGACCCCAGACCCTGCTGGGTGGGGCCAGGCGGCAGCCAGCTGCCCGGACCCCAGATCCCACCGGGACCCCGTTGCATGGGGACGGGCAGCAGCTGGTTGTCCAGACCCCAAATCTCGCTGGGACCCCATTGCATGGGGCTGGAGGGACGGCAGCCGGCTGCCAGGACCCCAGATCCTGCCAGGCCCCCATTGCATGGGGCCGGGCAGCAGCCGGCTGCCTGGACCCTGAGCCCTGCCATGTGGGGCTGTGTCGCAGTCAGGAGCCGGCAGCCCGGAGCCTGCAGCCTGTAGCACACATCTGACCTGGGCTGCAGCTGTGTACTAATTGGGCTGTGGATTGAGAACCTCTGTCCTAGAGTGACAGGAGGGATTTCTCCTGTCACTACAGTTAATACACCTCCCCCAGAGGTGGTAACTAGGTTGACAGAAGAATTCTTCCAAGTCTACACCGGGGTTAGGTCAGTTTAACAATGTCACTCAGGGGTGTGGATTTTTCACCCCTGGGTCGACCTAACTTGTGAGTGTAGGCCAGCCCAAAGACAAACAGAAATCTAAAGAGATCTTGGACTGGTGTGAATCAGGATCAACACCAGTGTAGCTCTATTGATCTAACACCACTGTAAATTAGATTTCACAGATAACCTTAACTCTGGCGTTTCCTAGCTTTTGAGTGCTTGACTTTGCAACCTTAATGTTCTTTTAGCACAATTTTTTGTATAATAAATCGTAGCAATAACTTAGCTAATCTAACTGCAGAGTGACACCTGCCTGGTTAAAATCAGGACAACAAACAGGCAGGGAAGTGATCAGTGTTCCAGATATTAAAACTAGTGTCGTTTCTTTGGTATATCATTTTGTTTCCTACATTGGATCCTTAAGTGGGCCAGTCAAACTTGGACTGATTTATTTGAGGCTTGAGCCCAGAGACATTAATCTTTCATTATTTGTTTCAGATTCTGCTCTAGATTTCTGCCTAAGCAGACAGGAAGGCAAGTTTGTTTTGGATGCCATGAGCTTGTCTGACCTGAACATATCTGTTACACTTACAGTATCTGCACTCCATGGGGCCAACCCCCCCGAGTTTGTACTGCACAGCTTGCAATCTGACAGTGCAGCAGTAGGATGCTTTATGACACAATGCCAATGTTTTAAGGAAAATGTATCATTTTTAGGACGGCTTTGTTTGTGTTTTGACAGAAGAAGTAAGACACTGGGAAGATATTTTTGCTCTTTGGCACAAACTGGGCACTGATGACTAGGACGGCTCAGCACACCCATAATCTTTTATGGCACTTAAAAATGGTTATAATAATGCACAAACCTTTCCTTCTCACAGTTCCTGAGCATTTAATCATTCCTCTTAGTCTTAACATGGAAAGGTACCAATAAAAATAGGGTAGATCAGTGATAACCCGTTTGTGACTGTTCAAAGCCCTGAATGCTATCTTCATCCATTGACTTAGGGCTGGTCTACGCTACGGCAGGGGATCGATGTAAGTTACGCAACTTCAGCTACGTGAATAACTATCCTATCGATTCCCTTGTGCTTCTCGTTGAGGTGGAGTACCGGAGTCGACGCTGGAGTGATTGGCGGTCAATTTATCGCTTCTACACTAGACACGATAAATCGACCCCTGCTGAATCAATGGCTGCCTGCTGATTGGGCCGGTAGTGTAGACAAGCCCTTAGGATGTTCCCTCTGACACTCCCTGTGATGGGATGCTGATCAAACTCACTGACCGTGTCAGAGCTGCCAGGAGGTGCATTCCCCCTTGGCATGTACCTGCCCCACCTAACAGTAACCAGGAAAGGGGTGGTGGTGGGGAAAGAAGGAGACGAGAAACAATCCCTGCCATCCAACAGCTTGGAAAGAGAAACCCTCCCCATCCCCTCTCAGCTGCTAAGAGACAGGAGGTCTTCTCCCTGTGTGTCCAAAAGATTGAGGGGAGAGAGAGAAAGGGGAGACCTCGCCTCTCTCAATGGACAAGAGATATGGGGGAAGCTAAAAGGCTGCTTCATCATCAAATGGAGTCGGAGATGCTGCATTGTCGAATACTGACCCAGTGTCACCATGCAGTTTCAGGGTATCATGCTGCAGTTAATTGGTGGATCTCAGGCTGCACCTGATGAAAAAGTGATTCTTTGGGTATTAAATTCTGAACAGCACTAATTTAGGGAAGGGTTCTCTATTTTAGGTGACTGGTGAGATTGCCTATCAAGGGCTTGCAGCTGTTATGAGGCAGAATGGTTTGTGATTAAAGCACTGGCTGGGGATGCAGGTAATCTAGGTTCTATTCCTAGTTCTGCCACTGATAACCTTGAGCAAGTCACTTTTCTTCTCTATGCCTCCGTTTCCCCATCTGTAAAATGAAGATAATACTAGCTCCCTTGCAATGCGGTGTTGTGTATTGATTAATGTCAAGCACTGTAAGATCCTTGAATAGAAGTGTTTAGCAAGCATTACTGTGCACAGTATAATTATTATGGTTGTTGGGAAATAGCTTTTATTTTGAAGACTGGAAGATTTTTAGTATATAAATAAAATGGTAGGAACTTGATGTTGCATTGGCTTAACTAATGCATATACCTTTGAACTCCAGAAACTTGGGGCCAGATAATTTGGTCACCACATACTAATTCCAAGTAGTCATTGGCCTGCATCCACCCCATAATCTGCTACAATTTGGCATGTGTGACAGTCTCTACTTAATAAAGAACCAAGCCTGAACGAACAAGTGTGTTGCAGATTGGAATGGCAATGCATTGCCAAAGCTTGTGTGGGGGAAGTTTGTACAGAGGCTGCACAATCTTTTTCTCTAGCCAGTGTTATTAACTCCTTACTTGAGTAGCAACCAGAAGTAGATAAAACACAATTGCTGTTTTCTTTCCTAGAGGTCAGTGATTTCAAATCACCCACACGGACTTTAGACAGTGAGTCTGAAACTCCCCCTGTAAAATTCAGAGTTGGTTACCATTGCTTCTGTTATTTAATAATGAACAAAGTCAAGAGATGCCCAGACTAGTAGCAGAGACAAAGAATCAGGTAAGGAGACCGAAGAACATTTTTAAACAAATGTGTTTGATCTTTTGTCCAGGGATATGCAACTGCTGCAGCATAAAAAAGCAGACAGAGAAACCAGCAACAAAAGACAGAAATTTTGTTTGAGGACTGTAGTTAACTTAATGTCTTCTTATTTATCAACAGATAGAGCCAGTTCCCATGTCCAGGTAGAACAGGGAGTGACCTGGGGCAGTGACATCTCCAATAACTGCTTGTGTGAGCAACAGCAGTTTGGGAGGTGAAGGGCTGCAGGTACTTAGGAAACCAGAGCCCATGGCCAGGCTGTTCCAGACAACTGTATGAAATTTGCTTTGCAGGGATCTGTGGAACTATTTCATAGTGAGGCTAGACAAATGTCATCCCAGTTCCACTTTGACTTTCCATTTTGAAACAAACCTCATATGCCAAAGCAAAACTCAGTTCCAACCACTAGAATTCATGGGATTTCAGTGCAAAGCCATGAATGGGTCCAGCTTGGCTTTGACAGGTTCATGAACCTCAGTGAACATAACTTACAGTCGAGTGAAACTAAAAATCACAAGTAAAGGCTTCTACCTTCAGAATTTTCAACCACATCTGCGTCAGTAGAGTTCTCGCTGTCTTCATTATCGGCGACCATACTTTCTGTGGTTATTAGCTCTTCTAAAGGGAACAGGTCTCTTATGGTGTGCAGTTGTGTGGGCAACTGGGAGGAGTGAATGTAAAAAGAGAGAGACAAAGTAAGACCCAGTCTCTTTAACATTTATATATAAAGGCAGAACTTTAATTTCCTCGCCTGCATAAAGTCCAATGTCTGGATTCTGAGGTCAGCTCTGCTCTTTTTGTTCTACTCCTGCAGCACAGAGGGACTGAAAAGGTATCCTATTGTCCTAGTTTGAGGGAGTCCCCTGTGGGCATATAGAAAGCATAGCAGTCTCCTATGCAATTGCCTGCAGATCCTCCTGTGAATGGCTTGATGGGGATGAAGTGTGACCATGCTGCAGTCCAGCAACCCCTAGGCTGCTCAAATCTACCCCAGGACTGGCTCCGAAGCAGCCACATGATCAGGGAGCCACAAACAGGTACCTTTTATCCCCAGCTCAAGATCAGTTGAGAATCAAGCCCTATGTTTCACAAAAAAGAAAAGTGTGTGAAACAAAGACAGAAAAGAAACAGCCCTGTTTGGCTGTCGTGTGGTTTACAAGTTTTCATAATAATAATATGTCTATATTTGACTGTCTGGATTTGCAGTGTGAAAAACACATGCTGAATTACTGATCAGTAATAAGCTATGTCCACCATGAAGCCCAGCTTTAGGAATGCAGCTGTGGGGAAGTATTTCCAGTATAGAGGACAATATGCCAGTTCATCAGTTTCTAAAGGGAAAAATTAAATCCTCAGGTTTTTGTTCATTGTCACTAATTCAACTTTACTGTAAAGGAACAACAGTCAATGCAACTGAAAGTTAGAACTGCTTGCCACAGCAATCACTAACAGCAAAACATTGTCAATGCAGAGGCAAGGAAAGGGGAGTTTTACCCAGTGTCATAGAAATTTACAAATTTGTTTGTCCATTGTATTACATCAGTTCAACATCAGTGCAGCTCCACCGAAGCCAATGGAGGGCAGAACTGGTATAAGACAGTGCATAGCAAGCCCTGAATATTCTGTGAAATTCAGCAAATGTTGTTATAATTATTTTCAGCTTCATCTCCCGCCACCCAAACTTTTGCAAAGCAAAAAACTGGTATTTGGCCACCCTTTATTTTTGGAACAAATCATCACTTATTACCATAAAGCCACAAGCTCAAAATCTGACTGCTCAAAAGACAAAGCAAGAAGACAAAGCATACAGTGCCAGCTAGGTCTGAAGATCCTCAGTTCAAGAGACACCCACCAGAGTTGGCCTTTCTTCAATCTCTGAGTCATTTCTGTCTTTGAAATCGATTGATACTGTTTCATCTTCCAGTTGAACTGTGCTTGCTAAGGGAAACACAGAAAATGAATTAGAGATTCAGTTGATGTTCACTTATTATGGCTAAATTGAACATTCTCCAAATTAAGTATATTCAACATGAGATAGTTTACCTCCACTGCCATATCTACCTATCGCTATGTATATGTCTACACATGTATAGTAGCAATATACCTTGGTTTAACCTTGTGGCCTAAGTCTTTGGTTTGTATTAAGCATCCTGGCCAAGAAATCAGCTGTTCTTTATTTACAATGTTTAAAGTTTGGCTAGAGTTTTGGCCAGAGGTGTTGAGTCCACCAGGTCCTGTAAACGGAACTCGTGATGCTTGCCTTACCATGGAAGAAGTAGGATTTTGCTTTTTAGAGAGGTCCCTGGATGCCGAAACAATATTCACCTGTGATTGACTTAAAGTAACAATGAACAGCTGCTCTCTTGTGCCATTGGAATTCATCTGATAGAGCACTGAACTGTGAAGAGGACTCTCAAAGGCATGTGTTTGGGAAGGTTTTGCACTTCCCCACTAAGGACAATACAAAGACAAGTCCCTAGAAGCAAGTTTAATCGGATATAGTTTAATTCTAAATTAGACTGGGTTTGCCTGTTACCACGACTGGCATTATTATACACTTGATGGAGGTGCTCAATGTGCATCTGGTTTCTGCACAAAATTTCTTCAAGTGCTGTGGAGTGATCTCTAAATTACTCACTGATTTCCATATCCAGTTCTTCTTTCCTCGAATACATACTGCACTATATATATTTTCCTCCAGTCTGGGCTTCAGTGCATTTATTAGAAATGTCTCTATCAAGAAATAATTAAATTAAGACAGTTGTCCTGACTATTTCACTAAACCGCAATGGAACGCCATAGCGATGATAGTCAAACAGTTTATCTATTTGTCACTGTATAGACTTCAAATCAACTTAACATCTGATTTTGTACAGAAAACAATAAAGGTCCAGTCCTTTAAGATGCTGAGCATCCCCATCTCCTCTTGAAACTCTCAGCTCAAGGCTTCGAATACCAGCAATATTCAGAGTTTCAGGCCTTTCTGCTGTAAAATGGTAGAGATCAAAGAGAAAAAATAGGTGAAATTCTGAGCCCCCAATGCTAGTAATGTCTTTGTAACTTCAGCTTTTCCCATAGTACTCATCATTTATTTCTAGTGATTTTTGGAAGGGTAGGCAGTGACAAAGCTTCAAATGTACAAAGTTTTAAGGCTTGAATTCAATGGGAGCTGTTGGTATTCACATCTCTGAAAACCACGCTACCTACTGAGGTACCAATGCCCTGATCCAGGAAAGCACTTAAGCATTTATGTATCTTTAAGCACACGAAGAGTCCCATTGAA